>NC_143030.1:67998648-69324898 GCF_057628025.1 Oncorhynchus mykiss | reverse complement strand
TCTTTCCACCAGTGTACTCCACACTATGTAAGCATCCCAAATGGCATCTATCTGAGATGGACGTTCTTTGATCATGGCTGTTATTGAACTTTTGATAGCCAAACTTATGAATTACAGAGCCTTCAGAAAGTATATTATTTTACTCATATCCTTTGACTCATTTCACATTTTGTTGTGTTACTGCCTGAATTCAAAATGGATTAAATATAATTTTTTCTCACCCATCTACACACAATTCCCCATAATGATGAAGTGAAAACATGTTTTTTGACATTTTTGAAAATGTATTGAGAATGAAATACAGAAATATCTAATTTACAGCAGTAATCACACGATAGGATCACCATTGGCAGCGATTACAGCTATGAGTCTTTCTGGGTAAGTCTCTAAGGGCTTTGCACACCTGGATTTGCACATTTATTCTTTAAATAATTCTTCAAGCTCTGTCAACTTGGTTGTTGATCATTGCCATTTCTAGACAGACATTTTCAAGTATTTCCATAGATTTTCAAGCCGATTTAAGTCAAAACTGTATCTAAGCCACTCAGGAACATTCAATGTTGTCTTAGTAAGCAACTCCAGTGTATATTTGGCCTTGTGTTTTAGGTTATTGTCCTGCTGAAAGGTGAATGTGTCTCCCAGTGTCTATTGGAAAGCAGACTGAACCAGGATTTCCTCTAAGACTTTGCCTGTGCTTAGCTGTATTCTGTTTATTTTTGTTAAAATAAACTCCCTAGTCCTGGCAGATGACAAGCATAGCCACAACATGATGCAGCCACCACCATGCTTGAAAATATGAAGAGTGGTACTCAGTGTTGTGTTGTGTTGGATTTGCTCCAAACGTAACACTCTGTATTCAGGACATGAAGTTCATTTCTTTGCCACATTTTTTTTTCCAGTTTTACTTTAGTTCCTTATTGCAAACAGGATGCATGTTTTGGAATATTTGTTATTCTCTACAGGCTTCCTTTTTTTCCCTCTGTCATTTAGATTAGTATTGTGGAGTAACTACAATGTTATTGATCCATCCTCAGTTTCTCTTTTATCACAGCCACTAAACTCTGTAACTGTTATAAAGTCACCATTGGCCTCATGGTGAAATCCCTGAGCGGTTTCCTTCCTCTCCGGCAAAAGAGATAGGAAGGACACCCGTGTCTTTGTAGTGACTGGGTGTATTGATACTCCATCCAAAGTGTAATTAATAACTTCACCATGCTCCAAGGGATATTCAATGTCTGCTTTTTTTTACCCATCTACCAATAGGTGCCCTTCTTTGCGAGGCGTTGGAAAACCTCCTTGGTCTTTGTGGTTGAATCGGTGTTTGAGATTCACTGCTCGACTGAGGGACCTTACAGATAATTGTATGTGTGAGGTACAGAGAGGAAGTTGTCATTCTAAATCATGTTAAACACTATTATTGCACACAGAGTGAGTCCATGCAACTTATTATGTGACTTCTTAAGCACATTTTAAATCCTGAACTTGTTTAGGCTTGCCATAACAAGGGAGTTGAATACTTATTGACTCAAGACATTTCCATTTTTTTATTTATTTTTAACTTTGTACAAATTTCAATAAACAAAATTCCACTTTGATATTATGGGGTATTGTGCGTAGAGACACAACATCTCAAGTTAATACATTTTGAATTCAGGCTGTAACACAACAAAATGTGGAAAAAGTCAAAGGGTGTGAATACTTTCTGAAGGCACTGTATGTAAAATAAATGTTTGAATGTATATTAGGCATATATCTCTAAGGCCATGCAGAGGTCTGGCAGATCAGACAAATCTACTCAAAACGGGTCAACACATGTTGTGTCCCAAATGGAACCATATTTCCTGTACATTTGCACTACTTTCGACCATAGCCCTTCATACTTAATTTTTTCCTCCAGGTCTTATCTTATTTGTGTAAATATTTGCAGCATTTTGAGGGGGTGACACCTTTGGTTGGGGTGGGTGGGGGAGTGGTTGTGGGAGGGCCATAGAAAGAGAAATACTAGAACAGAAAAAGGCTCCAGAGTGGTGCAGCAGTCTAAAGCAATGCATCTCAGTGCAAGAGGTGTCACTACAGTTCTTGGTTCGATTCCAGGCTGTATCACATCTGGTTGTGATTGGGAGTCCAATAGGGCAGTGCACAATTGTCCCAGGGCTGTCTGGGTATGGCTAGGGTAGGCCGTCATTGTAAATAGGAATGTGTTCTTAACTGACTTGCCTAGTTAAATAATAATAAAATGTGCAGTATGAAGACAATAGGGTCCCATTTGGGACACAGACACAGAGTAGTAAAGCACCAGTGGCTCTCAACTATTCTAGTGACTTTTTGTCTCGTCCGTCAAACAGGAGAGTGAATAGCTCTCCTTTATTAAATCATACATTCATGATCCACATAGCAATGGTTAACCAATTACTTTATGTCATTTAATCTCATTCACTTGTTAAATAGAGACTAACAATGAGAATGAGGATGAGAGTAATACATTGTGTCTCTGTGAAGTCAAGAAAATAACTAAACAACTGTGGGTGAAGGAAGTGACGAAAGTGACATGATTCACATGCAAACTATGGTGCTGAGAAACTGTCCTGGTCTGAGAGGAAGTGGCTTTGAGAGCAACAGAAGAATAAGAAGAGTGGCAGACAGACAGGAAGTAGGCTAGAAGCCCAGAGTTCTGGGTTGAACAAACCTGCTGCCATGGCAATGACCACAGAGACAGGTTAGTTACAATTGTTGTCACTTAACTGATAGAGAGGATGTGAGGAAGAAAGAGTCCCCACCTCAGTCAAACACAGGAAGCTACAAGAGGTTGATCTTATCAGGATCTGAAGTCAGTTGTTTTTTCTAATACACTCACAAGGGACAAACAGACTGGACCACTAAGTAACTGTACTATAGAAGATGGGATAAGAAAGACCTCACATTGGCTCATCGAAAACAAGAAAGAGCATAGCTAGAAACTCGTTTATAACATAAAACTGCAGAAATCACGTGTGAATGCTATATGACAAGTTCAGTTCAGTAACACCATGGTATAGGTCACAGCAATTGAAAATTGAATATTCTAATTTGAAGTGAAACACAGCTTGCCCATGTTGTAATGAGAGGAGAGCTTACCTTGAATACTGTGGAGGTAAACCTTAAGGCCAGAGCGGAGCTGCTGATCACCAACCCTCTCAAACTGCTTAAACAGTTTGTTGATTGTGTTCTGAACGGATTCATGCCGTTTTACCTCTGCTCTTATGGCACTTGACTGAGACAATTTATTGCTGCTATTCATCTTGAAGTATGTAGATTGAAATAAACCGGGTAAATAATCCAGTTTGCTTCAGCCCATTTGAACTCCTCTCTTTTTCATTCCACAACTGTTCATTCCGTTAAAATGCAAAAAAAAATATACTCCAAGAGAAAGTTACACTCAATAGTTTAGATCGCAGGACACCAGAGCTCTCATTGCAACGTTTTTCAATTTCCTCTGACGGCTTTGAAATCACTTCCTTATTTCAAACGATATTTTTTACTGTGTGGTTGCTTGCTTTTTGTTAAAGGAGAGTCTTCTGTGCACCAGGGCTAGCCTACACATTGTAAAGGTCCCTACGGCGGATTCAAAAATCACTCTATTTTCTCACCAATGTTTCGAATTTACATGATTATACAATTTCATGTATAATATGTACGTACACTGTTGGTGTTTATTGAGCTACATGTATTAACAGTAGGACTGTATTGTTGGTTAAGAGCTTGTAAGTAAGCATTTCACAGTAAGGTCTACAACTGTTGTATTTGGCGCATGTGACAAATAAAACCAGATTTGATTTGAGATGACATGAGAGCCTCTGTCCCTAGATGGTGAGGCTTGGATCTGAAATGGGGTGTCATGGCTCATAATGTCAATCCCAGTGATGCATAGTAGGTTCATGTTTACATAATAATCACCAGCCTCCTCTCTCAATTCAATTTAATTCAAAGGGCTTTATTGGCATGTGAAACATTTTTACATTGCCAAAGCAAGTTAAATAGATAATAAGCAAAAGTGAAATAAACAATTAGAAATGAACAGTAAACGTTACACTCAAAAAAAGTTTCAACAGAATGGAGACATTTCAAATGTTATATTGTGGCTATGTACAGTGTTGTAGGAAAGGGAAAATCTCTCTCTCTCTCACTCATATTTCTCTGAACCATGTTGCTTAATCCTTGTCAAGGCTTGTCAAAGTAGCCAACCTACTGCATTGAATTATATTCTATTAAAAAATGATGACATTTGGAACATTTTGCACATTTTCTCTTTTAAATACTCTAAACACAGAGATCGCAGACTTGATGATTTTATGTCTTGTGAATACGTCATGACACCTCCTCCCTCTTTTCACTTGTGTGAGCTGGTCTTATTACGTTTTTTGGTGTGTCTGCGGAACAGAAGAACTGTGCTTTGCACCTCAACAGAATATTTTTGAATGGAAGGTTTTGCGTGTGGATTTCCTACGCAGGGCGCCTGTCAAGGGGTTATTTCTCAGGTTGCAGATGATATACCTGAGGAAGTATACTTCCAGGTAACCTAGTGGTTAGAGTGGATGGACTAGGAACCAAAAGGTTGCAGGATCAAATCCCTGAGCTGACAAGGTAAAAATCTGTCCTTCTGCCCCTGAACAAGGGAGTTAACCAACTATTCCTGTTCTATTGGGAATAAGAATTTTTTTCTTAACTGACTTGTCTTGTAAAATCAAAAATACTGAGGTAAAGACAGTTTCAGGACAGACATTTACCTGTAGTTTTCCTTAAGGCCACCAACAGCAGTTAGGGACAAGATTCAGAATGTCCACTCAGCGGGCCTACATATTGCACACACTTTAGTTTGTCCATTTTAACCTCACAAGATTTTACATGAATTTTTCAAAATGTAAAATTTCAATCTCTCCTTGGTCATGAGACCTACTGACTTCAAACAAGGTTCAAAATGTCCACTGACTATACCTTCATATCGCACACTCTGATGTTTGTCTACTTTCATCTCATGCTATTAGACTTAAATCTGTAAGCTTTGCAGGCCTTCATTTCACATGGGTGTTAACAAATTTTTTTTTTACTTCAAATGTTCCCACCTCGCAATCACTATCTTTCACATGGACATTGAAAAGATCTGCAAATGTCTGTATATGGAATGGATCAGGGACAGGAGAGGTGTTCAAACAGAGGTGCTTAAAGGAAGATGCACAGGTAGGCCTCATGAAAAACAGTGTTTCAAATGCTCTTTTTAATCACAGTAATAGGCAGGAATTTGTCAGTCAGCGTGAGCTTGATAACATGAAATAATAAGTCAAGAAGATGAAAAAGTAGATTGTTGTCAGGGTGTATTACGTCCTGTGCTGGCCCCATTGTCATATCCATTCTGGATTCTGACTGGTAAAATCACAGCTGAAAAATGCCTGTGTGTGTGTGTACCGTATGTGGGAATGTCTTATGACCGTCCTACATGTAATGTACCGTATGTGGGAATGTCTTATGACCGTCCTACATGTAGTGTTGGTACATGGAATATTCCTCAACTACATATATCATAAATTCCTCAACTACATATATCATAAATTCCTCAACTACATATATCATAAATTCCTCAACTACATATATCATAAATTCCTCAACTACATATATCATAAATTCCTCAACTACATATATGATAAATTCCTCAACTACATATATCATAAATTCCTCAACTACATATATGATAAATTCCTCAACTACATATATGATAAATTCCTCAACTACATATATCATAAATTCCTCAACTACATATATCATAAATTCCTCAACTACATATATCATAAATTCCTCAACTACATATATCATAAATTCCTCAACTACATATATCATAAATTCCTCAACTACATATATCATAAATTCCTCAACTACATATATCATAAATTCCTCAACTACATATATGATAAATTCCTCAACTACATATATCATAAATTCCTCAACTACATATATCATAAATTCCTCAACTACATATATGATAAATTCCTCAACTACATATATCATAAATTCCTCAACTACATATATCATAAATTCCTCAACTACATATATCATAAATTCCTCAACTACATATATCATAAATTCCTCAACTACATATATCATAAATTCCTCAACTACATATATCATAAATTCCTCAACTACATATATCATAAATTCCTCAACTACATATATCATAAATTCCTCAACTACATATATCATAAATTCCTCAACTACATATATGATAAATTCCTCAACTACATATATCATAAATTCCTCAACTACATATATGATAAATTCCTCAACTACATATATCATAAATTCCTCAACTACATATATCATAAATTCCTCAACTACATATATCATAAATTCCTAGACTACATATATCATAAATTCCTCAACTACATATATCATAAATTATTCAACTACATATATCATAAATTCCTCAACTACATATATCATAAATTCCTCAACTACATATATCATAAATTCCTCAACTGCATATATCATAAATTCCTCAACTACATATATCATAAATTCCTCAACTACATATATCATAAATTCCTCAACTACATATATCATAAATTCCTCAACTACATATATCATAAATTCCTCAACTACATATATCATAAATTATTCAACTACATATATCATAAATTCCTCAACTACATATATCATAAATTCCTCAACTACATATATCATAAATTATTCAACTACATATATCATAAATTATTCAACTACATATATCATAAATTCCTCAACTACATATATCATAAATTCCTCAACTACATATATCATAAATTCCTCAACTACATATATCATAAATTCCTCAACTACATATATCATAAATTCCTCAACTACATATATCATAAATTATTCAACTACATATATCATAAATTCCTCAACTACATATATGATAAATTCCTCAACTACATATATGATAAATTATTCAACTACATATATCATAAATTCCTCAACTGCATATATCATAAATTTCTCAACTACATATATCATAAATTATTCAACTACATATATCATAAATTCCTCAACTACATATATCATAAATTCCTCAACTACATATATCATAAATTCCTCAACTGCATATATCATAAATTTCTCAACTACATATATCATAAATTCCTCAACTACATATATGATAAATTCCTCAACTACATATATCATAAATTCCTCAACTACATATATCATAAATTATTCAACTACATATATCATAAATTCCTCAACTACATATATCATAAATTCCTCAACTACATATATCATAAATTCCTCAACTACATATATCATAAATTCCTCAACTACATATATCATAAATTCCTCAACTACATATATGATAAATTCCTCAACTGCATATATCATAAATTCCTCAACTGCATATATCATAAATTCCTCAACTGCATATATCATAAATTCCTCAACTACATATATCATAAATTCCTCAACTACATATATCATAAATTCCTCAACTACATATATCATAAATTCCTCAACTACATATATCATAAATTCCTCAACTACATATATCATAAATTCCTCAACTACATATATCATAAATTCCTCAACTACATATATCATAAATTCCTCAACTACATATATCATAAATTCCTCAACTACATATATGATAAATTCCTCAACTACATATATCATAAATTCCTCAACTACATATATGATAAATTCCTCAACTACATATATCATAAATTCCTCAACTACATATATCATAAATTCCTCAACTACATATATCATAAATTCCTAGACTACATATATCATAAATTCCTCAACTACATATATCATAAATTATTCAACTACATATATCATAAATTCCTCAACTACATATATCATAAATTCCTCAACTACATATATCATAAATTCCTCAACTGCATATATCATAAATTCCTCAACTACATATATCATAAATTCCTCAACTACATATATCATAAATTCCTCAACTACATATATCATAAATTCCTCAACTACATATATCATAAATTCCTCAACTACATATATCATAAATTATTCAACTACATATATCATAAATTCCTCAACTACATATATCATAAATTCCTCAACTACATATATCATAAATTATTCAACTACATATATCATAAATTATTCAACTACATATATCATAAATTCCTCAACTACATATATCATAAATTCCTCAACTACATATATCATAAATTCCTCAACTACATATATCATAAATTCCTCAACTACATATATCATAAATTCCTCAACTACATATATCATAAATTATTCAACTACATATATCATAAATTCCTCAACTACATATATGATAAATTCCTCAACTACATATATCATAAATTATTCAACTACATATATCATAAATTCCTCAACTGCATATATCATAAATTTCTCAACTACATATATCATAAATTATTCAACTACATATATCATAAATTCCTCAACTACATATATCATAAATTCCTCAACTACATATATCATAATTTCCTCAACTGCATATATCATAAATTTCTCAACTACATATATCATAAATTCCTCAACTACATATATGATAAATTCCTCAACTACATATATCATAAATTCCTCAACTACATATATCATAAATTATTCAACTACATATATCATAAATTCCTCAACTACATATATCATAAATTCCTCAACTACATATATCATAAATTCCTCAACTACATATATCATAAATTCCTCAACTACATATATCATAAATTCCTCAACTACATATATGATAAATTCCTCAACTGCATATATCATAAATTCCTCAACTGCATATATCATAAATTCCTCAACTGCATATATCATAAATTCCTCAACTACATATATCATAAATTCCTCAACTACATATATCATAAATTATTCAACTACATATATCATAAATTCCTCAACTACATATATCATAAATTCCTCAACTACATATATCATAAATTCCTCAACTACATATATCATAAATTCCTCAACTACATATATCATAAATTCCTCAACTACATATATCATAAATTCCTCAACTACATATATCATAAATTCCTCAACTACATATATGATAAATTCCTCAACTACATATATCATAAATTCCTCAACTACATATATCATAAATTCCTCAACTGCATATATCATAAATTCCTCAACTACATATATCATAAATTCCTCAACTACATATATCATAAATTCCTCAACTACATATATGATAAATTCCTCAACTACATATATCATAAATTCCTCAACTACATATATCATAAATTCCTCAACTACATATATCATAAATTCCTCAACTACATATATGATAAATTCCTCAACTGCATATATCATAAATTCCTCAACTACATATATGATAAATTCCTCAACTACATATATCATCAATTCCTCAACTACATATATCATAAATTCCTCAACTACATATATCATAAATTCCTCAACTACATATATCATAAATTCCTCAACTACATATATCATAAATTATTCAACTACATATATCATAAATTCCTCAACTACATATATCATAAATTCCTCAACTACATATATGATAAATTCCTCAACTACATATATCATAAATTCCTCAACTACATATATCATAAATTCCTCAACTACATATATCATAAATTCCTCAACTACATATATCATAAATTCCTCAACTACATATATCATAAATTCCTCAACTACATATATCATAAATTCCTCAACTACATATATCATAAATTCCTCAACTACATATATGATAAATTCCTCAACTGCATATATCATAAATTCCTCAACTACATATATGATAAATTCCTCAACTACATATATCATCAATTCCTCAACTACATATATCATAAATTCCTCAACTACATATATCATAAATTCCTCAACTACATATATCATAAATTCCTCAACTACATATATCATAAATTATTCAACTACATATATCATAAATTCCTCAACTACATATATCATAAATTCCTCAACTACATATATCATAAATTCCTCAACTACATATATGATAAATTCCTCAACTACATATATCATAAATTCCTCAACTACATATATCATAAATTCCTCAACTACATATATCATAAATTCCTCAACTACATATATCATAAATTCCTCAACTACATATATCATAAATTCCTCAACTACATATATCATAAATTCCTCAACTACATATATCATAAATTCCTCAACTACATATATCATAAATTCCTCAACTACATATATGATAAATTCCTCAACTACATATATCATAAATTCCTCAACTACATATATCATAAATTCCTCAACTACATATATCATAAATTCCTCAACTGCATATATCATAAATTCCTCAACTACATATATCATAAATTCCTCAACTACATATATCATAAATTCCTCAACTACATATATCATAAATTCCTCAACTACATATATCATAAATTCCTCAACTACATATATCATAAATTCCTCAACTGCATATATCATAAATTCCTCAACTACATATATGATAAATTTCTCAACTACATATATGATAAATTCCTCAACTACATATATCATAAATTCCTCAACTACATATATCATAAATTCCTCAACTGCATATATCATAAATTCCTCAACTACATATATCATAAATTCCTCAACTACATATATCATAAATTCCTCAACTACATATATCATAAATTCCTCAACTACATATATCATAAATTCCTCAACTACATATATGAAAAATTCCTCAACTGCATATATCATAAATTCCTCAACTACATATATCATAAAAAATTATTCAACTGCATATATCATAAATTGCTATTGCAAATAGAAGTATTATGTTCATCAACTGACATTTTAAGATATTATTTTCACAAACACACTTTAACACACTTTGGTGCTTACAATTAATTATCTATTTTCATAGATTTGGTGGGCACTGTCATCTGTGATCTTTGTGATATGACTTTCTTTAAGCACATACTGATGAAACTGTCACTTAATATTTATTTCTTAAAGTCTACAAACGCTCTACATTTATTCATTCTGTGATAGGGTTGAAGAGAATCTGACATGTACATCAACCAGGGACAAAGAGAAAATTAACACTGTGAAATGTTTCATACTTATTTGAAGTAAAGTGTCTGTTGACATGTTGGAAAATATTAAATGTCTACAATTCCTGTTTCATTTTTCAATATTACATTTTTATTAATTGATATACTGGCCACCATTACTGTGGTTACATGTTCAGTGTATATGTATTGACCAGTCTACCTCACTAGCTCACTCTCCATCCCTGCTATGGACAATTAATAGCATGACTCTCGTACTTTGCCCTTTTCCTTTATGGTTGATATTAACGATGAAAGGAGATATTATCTGTCTCTCTCCTATTGTGTACCACTGTTAAATAGCGTGGGGAAAAAAACAGGGAAAATAAGTACTTCGAACTACCAATTATTATAGATAAATATTAAAGAAAAGGGTAAACACAACACTGGACTGAACCCCCTAACTGTCAAACTAATATTAATGTACAACAATATAGAAGATAGAGGTTATGCAATATGGGTGTATATCCACTGCACGCTTCTTAGGTGTGTAATTGACATGACCAAGGAGCTATTGCAATTTAAAACTATGAAAATTGTACGTTACACTGTGTAGTTTTACAGTACACAAACAAGAGTGTGTAATATAGAAGGGTAGTTTGTGTACATTCTGCACCTTGTTTGAAGTCAGTAGGTCACATGACCAAGGGGCTATTGAAATGTATCATTTTTAAAAATGCATGTAACATTTTGAGATGAAAATGGACTAACTAAATGGTGTGCAATGTGTAGGCCCACTGAGTGGACATTCTGAGCCTTAGTTGAAGTCCCTAGGTCACATGACCAAGGAGCTATTGAAATTTTACATTTGAAAAATTCCTGTAAAATCATGTGAGATGAAAATGGACAAACTAAACGGTGTGCAATGTGTAGGCCCACTGAGTGGACATTCTGAACCTTGTTTGAAGTCACTAGTTCACATGCGCAAGGAGCTATGGAAATTCAAATGTGAAAAAAAGTTTGTACTTTTTACTAATTCAACTTGGAATACAAAATGCTGCTCACATTTCCACATGTTTATTAGCTTTGGAAAACGAATTTTTCCAACATCATGACACTTATTAGGAGTCTGTGGCTCAAGTGGTTGTAAAGCTATTGAGGTTTGAAAGCATGAATATCCATCGAATATCCAACTTGAAACTGTCTTTACCTCGGTAACAAAAATATAAACGCAACATGTAATGTGCTGGTCCCGTCTTTCATGAGCTGAAATAAAGATACCAGAAAGTTTCTATATTGGCACAAAATGTGTTTCCATCCCTGTTAGTGAGCATTTATCCTTGGTCAAGATAATCCATCCACCTGACAAGTGTGGCATATCAAGAAGCTGATTAAACAGCATGATCATTACACAGGTGCACTTTGTGCTAGGGGACAATTAAAGGCCACTCTAAAATGGACATTCCCGATCATGCCAGCCAAGGACCTCCACATCTGGCTTCTCCACCTGTGGGATCATTTGAGATCAGCCAGTCGGTGGGGGGGTGGGGGGGGGGGGGGGAGCCAATCAGCATTCAGGGCTCGACCACCAATGCTTATAATTTTTTGGGGGAATAGTTTACCACCCGTACAGTAGGTGGCGGCATGCACCTCTAAAGCTTGTTTGCGGACCACCATAATACCATAGATGAAGAAGATTAATCGAAAGTGTTTGTAAGTGGGATGCACTTTTGAGCGTTACATTCCAAGGGGTTTGTGCTGATTGTACGGAGATTGTGACAGCTGGTTAAATGGTGTCCCTTGAGCAGGCAAGAACAAGATTTATGTCAGGAGAAGAGCAATATTATCATAAGGAGAATAAGGAGGAATGGAAGGAAGAAGAGAGGCAGAGTAGGTCTAAGAGAGAGAAGGAGGAAGACGGTGAACTTGAGTCTGTTAAAAATAGCTGGAAAAAGGGAGGTGGTTTGTTAAAGAAAAATTGTATCATTGTGTGAGCAAGGTGAGCTGAAGGCAGGAGGAGAAATGGAAGTGAATCAGGGCAAAATATCAGAGGTGGTAGGTGTGGTGAAGAGGGTCAGGATAAAGATGAGTCTGTGACAGTAGGAGTGATGTTTTTGGAAAAAGTGGACCCTTGCCTTTTGGCTAACACATTTCTGGTTTCAGGGTGGATGAAAACACAGCTGGGTGCTGTGGAATCGGTGAGGGTAACCAGAAGTGGTCTTGTGATAATTGTTTGTGTTTCTGCTGGTCAGAGGGAGCAGGCGCTCTGTGTTAAACAAATTGGGGCTAGAGATGTGAATTGTTTTGCTCTCAAGAAAAGGGCGCCACCGAAAGGAGTGATTACTGAGGTAGCGGTAAATGTAAAAGTTGACCAACTGAAGGGGAAGATTCCTCGTGTTCGAGATGCTCGTCGTTTGGTGCAACGCAGACAGGAGCGTTGAGTCGTTTTCTGTTCTTTTGAGTTTTGATGTTGAGTCTTTGACCGACAAAGTGGTGTTAAGATATATAAGTTCCTGTACAAGCTTTTGTGCGGAATACATTATGTTGTTACAGGTGTCAAGCTTATGGGCATGTGGCAGCAGTGTGTAGGAGGGAGGTTCCTAGGTGTGAGAAGTGTGCAGAAGGGCATGAGACGAAGGAATGTGTAGCATTGGGGAAAGTAGTGGTTTGTGTTAATTGAAGGGGTGCCCATGGGGCTGGGGATAAGAAATGTCCCGTGCGAGAGAGGCAGGTTGAGGTTTCTAGGATTAGAGAAGTGTGGAAGTTGTCATATGCTGAGGCAGTGAAGAAAGTAGATAGATGGGTCAAGGGGGAGGGATCCGGAGAGCAGTGGTGTGAGTAGTAGATCTGTACCTGTACAGAGGGATAGGGCAACAAGTGATATACAGTACCAGTCAAAAGTTTAGACACACCTATTCATTCAAGGGTTGTTCTTTATTTTTACTATTTTCTGCATTGTAGAATAATAGTGCAGACAATACTATGAAATAACACATGGAATCATGTAGTAATCAAAAAAGAGTTAAACAAATCAAAATACATTTTATATTTGAGATTCTTCAAAGTAGCCACCATGTGTGTCATATGTGTTATTTCATAGTTTTGACTCATCACTATTATTCTACAATAGTAGAATAATAGCAGAACAGTAGAATGAGTAGGTGTGTCCAAACTTTGGACTTTTACTGTCTGTTTCAGTAAAATTGGATTTTTAGCATTTATAGTAATGGTTATCAACTGTACTGCAGCAATGGGGCGGTAGCCTAGTGGTTAGAGTGTTGGATTAGTAACCGAAAGGTTGCAAGTTCGGTCATTCTGTCGTTCTGCCCCTGAACAGGCAGTTAACCCACTGTTCCTAGGCCGTCATTGAAAATAAGAATTTGTTCTTAACTGTCTTGCCTAGTTAAATAAAGGTACAAAAAAAAAGAATTGAACATTAGTAGTAGAAAATTGAGTTTGTGGTGGCAGCTGCAGTGAGGTATTTGGGTGTTCAAGACTTGACGTAAGGCTGTAGGGCTAAATTGATTTAAATAGTGGCGTAGGGTGGTATTATTTATTTATTTTTTCAAGCAAAATAGAAGAGAGTTATACACCAATCTAGTAGGTGGCAGTAAAGCAACATTTATTGATGCCAACCACAGTTAAACCTCATCAAAGAAGAAGATTAATCAAACCACCTCAATGATTACACAAATAAATTACAAAGCGTTGCTAGGAAAGTAAAGTATTGGTGTTTGGATTTCTATAAAATTACGAATATGGTCTGTGGTGGATTTACCTGCTGGTTTACATTGTGAGTATTGAAGTGGGACATCTCAGCTAGTTAACGTTAACTGTCAAATTCTGTAACTAACGTTAGCTAGCTTGCTAACATATTTGCAGGCTGGATCATGTTGTGCTCTATTGTATTGTTGTATGTTTTAATTATGTAATGTATTGATTGTTGCTGCCTTCTTTGCCAGGTCTCCCTTGAAAAAGAGACTCTGGGTCTCAATGGGCTTTTCCTGGTTAAATAAAGGTTCAATAAAAAAAATGGGGACTGGTGCTGTTCACAAAATAGATTGCATCATGAGAAAAAAAAGTGGATATATTGAAGCAACATCTCAAGACATCAGTCTGGAAGTTAAAGCTTGGTCGCAAATGGGTCTTCCAAATGGACAATGACCCTAAGCATACTTCCAAAGTTGTGGCAAAATGGCTTAAGGACAACAAAGTCAAGGTATTGGAGTGGCCATCACAAAGCCCTGACCTCAATCCCATAGAAAATTTGTGGGCAGAACTGAAAAGTGCGAGCAAGGAGGCCTACAAACCTGACTCAGTTACACCAGCTCTGTCAGGAGGAATGGGCCAAAATTCACCCAACTTATTGTGGGAAGCTTGTGGAAGGCTACCTGAAACATTTGACCCAAGTTAAACAATTTAAAGGCAATGCTACCAAATACTAATTGAGTGTATGTAAACTTCTGACTCACTGGGAATGTGATGATAGAAATAAGAAATAACAGCTGAAATAAATCATTCTCTCTACTATTATTCTGACATTTCACATTCTTAAAATAAAGTGGTGATCCTAACTGACCTAAGACAGGGAATTGTTACTAGGATTAAATGTCAGGAATTGTGAAAAACTGAGTTTAAATGTACTTGACTAAGGTGTATGTAAACTTCTGACTTCAACCGTACATATGAGATGAGTAATGCAAGATATGTAAACATTAAAGTGGCATTGTTAAAGTGACTAGTGATCCATTTATTAAAGTGGCCAATGATTTCAAGTCTGTATGTAGGCAGCAGCCTCTCTGTGTTAGTGATGGCTGTTTAACAGTCTGATGGCCTTGAGATAGAAGCTGTTTTTCAGACTCTTAGTCCCAGCTTTAATGCACCTGTACTGACCTCGCCTTCTGGATGGTAGCGGGGTGAACAGGCAGTGACTCGGGTGGTTGTTGTCCTTGATGATCTTCTTGGCCTTCCTGTGAGATCGGGTGCTGTAGGTGTCCTGGAGGGCAGGTAGTTTGCCCCAGGTGATGCATTGTGCAGACCACACCACCTTCTGGAGAGCCCTGAGGTTGTGGGGGTGCAGTTGCCATACCAGGCGGTGATACTGCCCGACAGGATGCTCTCAATTGTGCATCTGTAAAAACTTAAAACTTTCCACCTTCTCCACTGCTGTCTCATCGATGTGGATGGGGGTGCTCCCTCTGCTGTTTCCTGAAGTCCACGATCATCTCCTTTGTTTTGTTGACGTTGAGTGAGAGGTTGTTTTCCTGCCACCACACTCCGAGGGCCCTCACCTCCTCCCTGTAGGCTGTCTCGTTGTTGTTGGTAATCAAGCCTACTACTGTTGTGTCATCTGCAAACTTGATGAATGAGTTGGAGGTGTGCATGGCCACGCAGTCATGGGTGAACAGGGAGTATAGTAGGGGTTTGAGCAAGCACCCTTGTGGGGCCCCAGTGTTGAGGATCAGCGAAGCGGAGATGTTGTTTCCTACCTTCACCACCTGCGGGCTGCCCGTCAGGAAGTCCAGGACCCAATTGCACAGGGCGGGGTCGAGACCCAGGGCCTCAAGCTTAATGATGAGCTTGGAGGGTACTATGGTTTTAAATGCTGCGCTATAGTCAATGAACATAGGTATTCCTCTTGTCCAGATGGGATAGGGCAGGGTGCAGTGTGATGGTGATTGCATTGTCTGTGGACCTATTGGGGTGGTAAGCAAATTGAAGTGGGTCTAGGGTGACATGTAAGGTGGAGGTGAATGATCCTTGACTAGTCTCTCAAAGCACTTCATGATGACAGAAGTGAGAGCAATGGGGCAATAGTCATTTAGTTCAGTTACTTTTGCATTCCTGGGTACAGGAACAATGGTGGCCATCTTGAAGCATGTGGGGACAGCACACTGGAATAGAGAGAGATTGAATATGGCGGTAAACACACCATCCAGCTGGTCTGCGCATGCTCTGAGGACGCTGCTAGGGATGCCGTCTGGACCGGCAGCCTTGCAAGGGTTAACACATTTAAATGTTACTCACGTCGACCACGGAAAAGGAGAGCCCACAGTCCTTGGTAACGGACCACGTCGGTGGCACTGAATTATACTCAAAGCTGGCAAAGAATGTGTTTAGTTTGTCTGGAAGCAAGACGTCGCTGTCCATGACATGGCTGGTTTTCCTTTTGTAGTCCGTGATTGTCTGTAGACCCTGCCACATACGTCTCATGTCTGAGCCGTTGAATTGCTACTCCACTTTGTCTCTGTACTGACATTTTGCTTGTTTGATTGCCTTGTGGAGGGAATAACTACACTGTTTGTATTCCGCCATATTCCCAGTCGCCTTTCCATGGTTAAATGCGGTGGTTCGCACTTTCAGTTTTGCGCTAATTCCACCATCCACGGTTTCTGGTTAGGGTAGGTTGTAATAGTCACAGTGGATACAACATCTCCTATGCACTTCCTTTTAAACTCTACAGCAGAGTCTCACAACTCAATTGCTGGTTGAAAACTGTTTTCTGCCTCTCCCAAAAGATAGAATTTGTAGATAATTAGCCCTCTTTCTGGGACACCCACAAACAGGACCAAGCCTGGCCTGCTGAGGAGTGACGGACTCCATCCTAACTGGAGGGGTGCTGTCATCTTATATATCAACATAGACAGGGCTCTAACTTTTCTAGATCCACAATGAGATAGGGTGCAGGCCTGTCATTATTGAAAGAGATTGTGATATCTCACATCTCAAAATATGGCAACAATATTAGATTCCTCACTTCCAAGGCAGTCATAGTCAAATAACTAAACACGGATCATAATGTTGATGTGATTTGCCTGACTGAAACATGGCTCAAGCCTGATGAATTTACTGTGTTAAATGAGGCCTCTCCTCCTGGTTACACTAGTGACCATACCCCCCCGCCCATCCCGCAAAGCTGGAGGTGTTGCTAATATTTACGACAGCAAATTTCAATTGACAAAGACTGCGTCTTCATCTTTTGATCTTCTATTCATGAAATCTATGTAGTCTACTCAATCACTTTTTATAGCTACTGTTTACAGGCTTCCTGGGCCGTATCCTCACTGAGATCCCTGAATTCCAATTGGACCTTGTAGTCATGGCAGATTATATTCACATTTTTGGTGACTTTAATATTCACATGAAAAAGTCCACAGACCCACTCCAAAAGGCTTTCGGAGCCATCATCGACTCAGTGGGTTTTGTCCAACATGTCTCCGGACCTACTCATTACCACAATATATCGTACCCTGGATCTAGTTTTGTCCCATGGAATAAATATTGTCTATCTAAATGTTTTTCCTCATAATCCTGGACTATCGCACCACCATCTTAATACGTTTGCAATCGTAACAAATAATCTGCTCAGACCCCAACCAAGAATCATCTAAAGAAAATTCTCGGACAACCCAAAGATTCCTACTGTATATGCCCTTCCAGGCTACCCAAGGACATCAGAGTACACAAATTGGTTAACCACCTAACTGAGGATCTAAATTTAACCTTGCTTAATACCCTAGATGCAGTCCTACCACTAAAAACACTCCCTGGTGTACAGAAAATACCCGCGCCCTGAAGCAAGCTTCCAGAAAATTGGTACAGATATGGTGCTCCAACAAACTGGAAGTCTTCCGACTAGCTTGGAAAGACAGTACCGTGCAGTATCAAAGAGCCCTCACTGCTGCTCCATCATTCTATTTTTCCAACCTAATTGAGGAGAATAATACAACATTTATTTTTAATACTGTCACAAAGCTAACTGAAAAGCAGCATTCAACAAGAGAGGGTGGCTTTCACTTCAGCAGTGATGAATTCATGAACTTCTTAGATGAAAAGATCATGATCATTAGAAAGCAAATTACGGACTCCTCTTTAAATCTGCGTATTCCTCCAAAGCTCAGTTGTCCTGAGTCTGCACAACTCTGCCAGGACCTAGGGCACAATCATGAAAATAATCCTGGCCTCTAAAACTTCAAGCTGCATACTGGACCCTATTCCAACTAAACTACTGAAAGAGCTGCTTCCTGTGCTTGTTCCTCCTATGTTGAACATAATAAACGGCTCTCTATCCACCGGATGTGTACCAAACTCACTAAAAGTGGCAGTAATAAAGCCTCTCTTGAAAAAGCCAAACCTTGACCCAGAAAATGTAAAAAAAAACCAATCAGCCTATATCCAATCTCACATTCCTCTAAATTGACAAAAAGCTGTTGCGCAGCTACTCAATGCCTTCCTGAAGACAAATAATGTATATGAAATTATTCAGTCTGGTTTTAGACCCCATCATAGCACTGAGACTGCACTCATAAATGTGGTAAATTAGATTTTAATGGGGTCAAATCAAGGCTGTGCATCTGTCCTCGTGCTCCTAGACCTTAGTGCTGCTTTTGACACCATCGATCCCCACATTCTTTTGGAGAGATTAGAAACCCTAATTGTTCTACACAGAGAAGTTCTTGCCTAGTTTAGCTCTTATCTATCGGAAAGATATCAGTTTGTATATGTGGATGGTTTGCCCTCTGACAAATAAATTGTAAGTTTCGGCATTCCTCAAGGTTCCGTTTTAGGACCACTATTGTTTTCACTATATATTCTACCTCTTGGTGATGTCAATCGGAAACACAATGTCAACTTTCATTGCTATCAAATCAAATCAAATTTATTTATAAAGCCCTTCTTACTTCAGCTGATATCTCAAAGTGCTGTACAGAAACCCAGCCTAGAACCCCGAACAGCAAACAATGCAGGTGTAGATGCACGGTGGCTAGGAAAAACAGTTGAAACTGAAGCCGCAGCACAGCCAGGTGGACTGGGGACAGCAAGGAATCATCCGTCCAGATAGTCCTGAGGCATGGTCCTAGAGCTCAGGTCCTCTGAGAGAGAGAAAGAAAGAAAGAATGAGAGAAAGAAAGAGAGAGTTAGAGAGAGCATGCTTAAATTCACACAGGACACCGAATAAGACAGGAGAAATACTCCAGATATAACAGACTGGCCCTAGCCCCCCGACACAAACTACTGTAGCATAAATACTGGAGGCTGAGACAGGAGGGGTCAGGAGACACTGTGGCCCCATGCTATGCGGACGACACACAGTTGTAAATTTCGATGAAACGTGGTGAAGCCCCAAAATTGCCTACCCTGGAAGACTGTGTTTCGGACATAAGGAACAATCTTGATGGTTGTACAGTCGTCTCAAATAAAACTGTGAAGAACCTTGGCGTTACTCTGGACCCGGATCTCTCTTTTGATAAACATATCAGGGATGTTTCAGGGACAGCTTTTTTCCATCTTCCTAACATTGCAAAAATCAGAACCTTTTTGACCAAAAATGATGCAGAAAAGCTTATCCATGCTTTTGTCACTTCTAGATTAGACTACTGTAATGATCTACTCTCCAGCTCCCCAGATAAAGCACTAAATAAACTTAAACAATGTGTGCTTTCAAGGTTTTACTGATAACTTACAAAGCATTCCATGGGCTTGTTCCTACCTATCTCTCCGATTTGGTCCTTCCGTACATACCTACACGTACGCTACGGTCACAAGACGCAGGCCTCCTAATTGTCCCTAGAATGACTAAGCAAACAGCTAGAGGCAGGGCTTTCTCCTGTAGAGCTCCATTTTTATGGAATGGTCTACCTATCCATGTGAGAGACGCAGACTCGGTCTCAA
Source organism: Oncorhynchus mykiss (assembly GCF_057628025.1). Lineage (NCBI taxonomy): Eukaryota > Metazoa > Chordata > Actinopteri > Salmoniformes > Salmonidae > Oncorhynchus > Oncorhynchus mykiss. The sequence goes on along the minus strand of NC_143030.1, from coordinate 69,304,217 downwards.
CCTTTAAGTCTTTACTGAAGACTCATCTCTTCAGTAGGTCCTATGATTGTGTATGGTCTGGCCCAGGGGTGCGAAGGTGAACTGCAAGGTACTGGAGCGACGAACCGTCCATGCTGTCTCTGCCTGACCGGTTCCCCTCTCTCCACTGGGATTCTCTGCCCCTGACCCTATTATGGAGGCTGAGTCACTGGCTTACTGGTGCTCTTTAATGCCGTCCCTAGGAGGGGTGCTTCACTTGAGTGGGTTGAGTCACAGACGTGATCTTCCTGACCGGTTTTGTGCCCCCTCGTAGACCTTCGTGGGCTATACTCAGTCTTGTCTCAGGGTAGTAAGTTGGTGGTCTGTTGATATCCCTCTAGTGGTGTGGGCGCTATGCTTTGGCAAAGTGGGTGGGGTTATATCCTGCCTGGTTGGCCCTGTCCGGGAGTATCGGCGGACGTGGCCACAGTGTCCCCCGACCCACCCCTGTTTCAGTCTCCAGTATCTATGCTGCAATAGCGGGCTAGGGTCAATCTGTTACATCTGATGTAATTCTTCTGTCTTATCTGGTGTCCTGTGTGAATTTAAGTATGCTCCCTCTAATTCTGTCTCTCTCCCTCCTGGAGGACCTGAGCCCTGGGATCATGCCTCGTGCCTCAGGACTACCTGGCCTGATGTCTCCTGGCTGTCCCCAGTCCACCTGGTCGTACTGCTGCCCCAGTTTCAACGGTTCTGCCTGCGGCTATGGAACCCTGACCTGTTCACCCGACATGCTATCTTTTCCTAGACCTGCTGTTTTCGACTCTCTCTCTCTCTACCGCACCTGCTGTATCAACCTCTGAATGCTCGGCTATGAAAAGCCAACTGACATTTACTCCTGAAGTACTGAACTGTTGCACCCTCTACAACCACTGTGATTATTATTTGCCCCTGCTAGTCATCTATGAATATCTTGAAGAACAATCTGGCCTTAATGTACTCTTATAATCTCCACCTGGCACAGCCAGAAGAGGACTGGCCACCCCTCAGAGCCTGGTTCCTCTCTAGGTTTCTTCCCAGGTTCCTGCCTTTTTCCTAGCCACTGTGCTTCTACGTCTGCATTGCTTGCTGTTTGGTATTTAGGCTGGGTTTCTGTATAGCACTTATGACATCTGCTGATGTAAAAAAGGCTTTATAAATACATTTGATTGATCGAACAAGCAGTCAAGTGCCTCTCTGTTTTGCCGGGCTATCTTGCGGAGTGCATTCACTTCCTCATTCAGAGCAACCAAGGCGTCTCTAGTAGCATTTTCCATTTTCTCAACTTTAATATCCAAATCTCAAATTTGATCTAAGGCACATGCAACTCCATATTGGGTCAGCAAAACACCAGCGAATTTGTGGGATGAAGGTCTGCACCTGAGTGACATCTTCAAGGGATCGCTTTTTAAAACGAGGGTTCGGCTGATGATAGTCCCTGAACAGAACACTAAATTATGTTTCAGTGTTTCCAAGAACTCTCATGGCCGGGACACCACAAACCCAACAGTACACGTCCCTCCCCAATTAGGTGGTAAACTATAATAAGCAAATCGGCCACACAACCAATAGGTACCATTTGGGACTCCTTTCAGTGATATAGACTTATTGTCGACAGAAATGGTATAACTCACATTTTCTGGTGCTCCTGTAACAGAATCGTGTATTACAAGAGAGCAGTTATTGCTACCATTAACCAACATAGTACAGTTACAAACATTTTCACCCAAATAGTTACTCCCATTTCCTCTAATACACCATGGGGCTACCAGGGATACTACTATAGGGATGGGTGGGTCATTGCAATTGTTTGGTCTAGGATATGCAATGCTGACAGAAGCATTGTACATTGCAAAAGAAGTCATAGGGTCGGGATTTCTTGCGGGGGAGTAGCCAATTACATTTTTGGGGACAGTTGTTAGGTTCTGACAAGCAGAGTGAAAAACTAACGGAGAACTAGTCAAAGCTCAAACCAAGTTTATTCACCCACTGGTCAAACAGCTGAAAAGACAAAGACATGTTTCCACCAGCTGCAATCTGAGGTGCAGTGAACTCCAACGAACTATCCTCTGCAGCAGAGGTAACTGCTTTCCTGTGGTGGTCCTCCTGAGAGCCAGTTTCATCATAGCACGTGATGCTTTTTGCAACTGCACTTGAAGAAACTTTTAAAGATCTTGCAATTTTCCAGATTTTACTGTCCTTCATGTCTTAAACTATTTATTTAACTAGGCAAGTCAGTTACAAACAAAGTCTTGTTTTCAATGGCAGCCTAGGAACAGTGGGTTAACTGCCTGTCCAGGGGCAGAACGACAACTTCTTGTCAGCTCGGGGGTTTGAACTTGCAACCTTTCGGTTACTAGTCAACACTCTAACCACTAGGCTACCCTGCCGCAGCGATTGATGGACTGTCGTTTCTCTTTACTTATTTGAACTGTTTTTGCCATAATGTGGACTTGGTATTTTACTAAATATACCACCCCTACCTTGTCACAACACAACTGATTGGCTCAAACACATTAAGAAGGAAACAAATTCCACAAATTAGCTTTAAACAAGGCACACCTGTTCATTGAAATGCATTCCAGGTGACTACCTCATGAAGCTGGTTGAGAGAATGCTAAGAGTGCAAAGCTGTCATCAAGGCAAAGGGTGGATACTTTGAAGATTCTCAAATATAAAATATATTTTGATTTGTTTAACACTATTTTGGTTAATACATGATTCCATATGTGTTATTTTATCATTTTGATGTCTTTACTACTATTCTACAATGTAGAAAATAGTAAAAATAAAGAAAAACCCTTGAATGAGTAGGTGTGTCCAAACTTTTGACTGGTACTGTGTGTGTGTGTGTGTGTGTGTGTGTGTGTGTGTGTGTGTGTGTGTGTGTGTGTGTGTGTGTGTGTGTGTGTGTGTGTGTGTGTGTGTGTGTGTGCGTGTGTGTGTGTGTGTGTGTGTGTGTGTGCATTATATTAACTATGTGCCTTATAGACCATGTACCCTACTGTAAACCCTCTGTGTACTTGTTATCCCAATTGTACCTGATCTGGAGTTTATGAGACTTACATTTCCAAATAAAAATCACAAGATGAGAGAAATGTTTTACATTGACTTATCTGAGACTCAGTTCTGGGCAGGAAATGATCTCAATTCACATTTTAGTAATTATTGTGTAATAAATTATTATTAGTAATTATTGTGTAATTTTATCCCTGGCCAGCTAAGAATTAGCTTGTTTTTACAATGTGCACCTCTATCTATGTACCACACGGTGGCAGCACAGCACTTATACCAATTCAACTGCATAACATCCATATTCACTTGTCTAAAAGGAGCGGAGAGGAACTATACTGAGCAAAAATATAAACGCATCATGTAAAGTGTTGGTCCCATGTTTCATGAGATGAACTAAAAGATCCCAGAAATGTTCCATACACACAATAAGCTTATTTCTCTCAAATTCTGTCCACAAATTTGAGCATTTCTCCTTTGCCAAGATAATGCAACCGCCTGACAGGGAAAGGGAAAGGGGGATACCTAGTCAGTTGCACAACTGAATGCATTCAACTGAAATGTGTCTTCCACATTTAACCCAACCCCTCTGAATCAGAGAGATGCAAGGGGATGCCATAATCGACATCCACATCTTCGGCTTCCTGGGAACAGTGGGTTAACTGCCTTACTCAAATCAAATCAAGTTTTATTGGTCACATACACATGGTAAGCAGATGTTAAAGCGAGTGCAGCGAAATGCTTGTGCTTCTAGTTCAGGGGCAGAACGACAGATTTTTACCTTGTCAGCTCAGGGATTCGATCCAGCAACCTTTCGGTTACTGGCCCACACAGGTGTGGCATATCAAGAAGCTGATTAAACAACATGATCATTACACAGGTGAACCTTGTGCTGGGGGACAATAAATCGCAGTCTATAATGTGCAGTTTTGTCACACAACACAATGCCACAGATGTATCAAGTTTTGAGGGAGTGTGCAATTAGCATGCTAACTACATGAATGTCAACCAGAGCTGTTACCAGAGAATTGAATGTTCATTTCTCTGCCATAAACCGCCCCCAATGTCGTTTTAGTGAATTTCACAGTACATCCAACTGGCCTCACAACCACAGACCAAGTGTAACCACGCCAGCCCAGGACCTCCACATCTGGCTTCTTCACCTGTGGGATCATCTGAGACCAGCCACCCGGACATCTAATGAAACTGAGGAGCATTTCTGTCTGTAATAAATACCCTTTGTGGGGAAAAACTGATTCTGATTGGCTGCTCCTGGCTTCCCAGTGGGTGGGTCTGGCTCCCAAGTGTGTGGGGCTCTGCCCTCCAAGGTCCACCTGCACCCCTGCCCAGTCATGTGAAATCCATAGATTAGGACCTACTGAATTTATTTAAATTGATTGATTTCCTTATTTGAACTGTAACTCAGTAAAATTGCTGAAATTGTTGCATGTTGCATTTATATTTTTGTTCAATATAGACTTGATAGCAATATATTCCTGGGAGATCAGCTGACTAACTCACATTCACACAGCAATCAAATGAAATCAAATTGTATTTGTCACATGCGCCGAATATAGCAAGTGTAGACTTTACCGTGAAATGCTTAATTTACAAACCCTTAACCAACAGTTCAAGAAGAGTTAAGAAAATATTTACCAAGTAGACTAAAAAATGAAAAGAATAAAAAGTAACAGAATAACAATAACGAGGCTATATAAAGGGGGCACCGGTACCGAGTGAGTGTTAAGGTCATTTGTACATGTAGATGGGGGTGAAGTGACTGTGCACAGATAATAAACAGCGAGTAGCAGCAAATTAAAATGTAAATTGTCAGGTGGCGATTTTATTAATTGTTCAGCAGTGTTAAGGCTTGGGGGTAGAAGCTGTTCAGGAGTTGTTCCATTTATATATCTCAGTACACTTGCAGGCACATTTTTCCAGGTGTTGCAGAGGCTTGGGGAGGAAAAGGTGTATATGTGCAATCTAAATGGTTGTTTTTCCATGTAACAGATTTACCTTCATTGTGTTTCTTTTTTCTGTCAGACCATCAATGCCTACATGTTCCATCTGGTGCGGAATTTTAACAGGCAGTCAACTGAGCAGCTTTCTACATTGACACCTTTAAAATGACTGGCACTTGGGGGAGCAAGAAATCAAAACTTAAGGTTGGTTGGATTACTCTCATAATATCATAATATTACATATTATATGTTATATTTGACAGATTTTGAACTCAAGCAAATGTTACCTTGCTCTTTTAAATTTCAGATAGATCCAATGATGTACAAGTACATTATTGGCATCATCAATGAACACAACCACTGGACTGTGACAGTAAGAGCAGTTAAGGCAGTACTAAGAACTAAGAAATACATACATAATACAGAATATACATGTGAACACATACACATGTGTAAAATGTGTGTGTGTCATATGTGTGTATTTATGTGTGTGTAATATGTGTGAATGTAATATGAGTGTATGTACTGTATGTGTGTGTAATGTGTGTGAATGTAATATGAGTGTATGTACTGTATGTGTGTGTAATGTGTGTGTAATGTGTGTGTCTGTCTGTCTAAACTTGAAAGGTTGTGCTGCCATCCCAGAAGAGGGCTCTGTTCCTCGACCCGATGGGGGAAAGGGCCAGAAAGATTCAAAGATGCCAGGGGGTGACAATGTAAAAACGGCTTTTAATTTTAAAAATGACAATGGAATCAATAGTCTTTGAAATGCTATACTGTTAATAATCTCTATATTGTAATCAATAAAGTGTTTCAAAATGCTGTACTTTTATTAACATAGATGTTCAGATCATTCCTGAGAGAGAAGGGGTGTAATATCTCCAGATCGGAGTGTGGTACCCTTCCTCACCCATGCCAACAAGATGTTACTTCTTGAGGGGTCTTTGCCTTGAAAGTAAGTATGAGAGTATAAGTAATGTACAATTAACCTACTGAAAGTATACTGACTAAAAGGCAAAACAGAACTGTCAAATAATATTATAGCTGTGTCGTTGTATACTTGTGATTATAATCTTAAGTGTAACATCATTTTGAAAACTGAAATGCCCATCACATTTTTTTCCCAGTTTGCTGAATGTGTTCTGAAGGAGGAGTTTGATTGTCTTTTCAAATACGGACAAAGATGTTTAACATCATGAGAGAAGAAATAGCAGTCACTCTCCTCCAAAACACTGGCATGTTCAATTTCTAATTTAATATAATTGTAGATTTAAAAAAAAAAACATTTATATGGATCTTTCAAGGTTATCTTTGATCCTACTTCTGATTAAAGGGCCACTAAAACACATGTATTTAAATCATTTTGTTACAAGAAACCTATTCTATTCCCTTGTTGCCTGTTCCCTGTTTGTTCAGAAAAATAAATGTAAAGATGTATAAACTACTTGACATTATGTTTTGCTAGATGACATGAGCTAACTGTGCCACTTCTGTGGGGAGGTGGACAATAATGAGGAAGACACTAACTGGGTGATTGCTTGTTCACTTCTAAAGGCACGTTTTTACGAGTACGAATTTGTATAAGCAGTAATATTTCTAGAGGTACTATTAGCCGCTTTGTCTGATAATGAAATAATTGTAATTCAAGAAAATGTATTTAATGTTTTAAATATATTAAAAATGTTCATCATAAATTTCAGATTGTTTGTAACCGCTGCCCACGTTGGTTCCACCAGTCCTGTATGAAAACCATCCCATCATTGGAGGATTGTGTCTGCGCTGCCTGTCAGGACGAGGTTAGGCTAGAGTTCCAGGCGACAGTATCACCTGGAAAACTTTCCATAAAATGTGGACTAAATGTTGAGTCGAGCTGTTGCAGCTTTCCAATTTGTTTATTTTATTTATTATCTTTTTGTATTTGATTTATTAAAAAACATGAGCTGGCGCACACTCAGAATAACTAGTTGTGTGGAGGTGCTGACTAACCGTGAATAAACTATAAACTATCAAAATAAAGAAAGTCTCACACTCAATATATAAACTCCCAGCAATTTAATGGGTTTTTACCAACGTTTCGGCATCACTGTGCCTTCCTCAGGGTAATGTCATGAATTATTGAACCAGGTTATGTAGACAAAGTGCAATTAGTGCAACCAATGACAATAGTGAGGGGTGTGTCATAATGATTAAGTTAATTAGAATTCCAGCATAATTTCTCATCCACAGTGGAAAGCTGTTTGGAATCAGGACAAATCACCAAAAAAGAGGTTGAATTTGTATGTGTGAAATTTCCCAAGATACCAACTTTCTAGACAGTCGTTAAATTACACAAACAAGTGTCTCCTCCTCCAGGTAGACAGACCCATTGTAGCAGCAATTGACTCTGTGACATCCAACATTTCTACATTTGTGGATTGGTTGAGAATCTCCCATTTTATGTCAAAGACACTAGTCACATGATCTCATTGATAGAGGGCTTAGGAAGGATACCAGAGGGCACCCTGCTGGCCACTTTTGATGTGGAGAGATTGTACACTAAGTACACACACTGGAGGCTTGCAGACGCTGCAACACTTCCTTCAGCCGAGAGACTCTACCCTCTACCCTTGCATTACAACTTGCTGAACTGGTACTATCCAATAACTACTTTGTCTTTGAGTCAGACTTTTTCCTTCAAAGTCGGGGTGTAGCCATGGGCTCCCCCTTCTCCCCCAACTATGAAAACCTGTATGTGGGACAATTTGAAGAAGCACTCCTTCATAAAACACAAACACACCCCTTACTTTCTAAAATACTCCTATGGAAGAGATACATAGATGATGTCTTTGTGCTCGGGGAAGGAAGTCAGCAGGAACTAAATGAATTCCAAACTTTACTAAACGAGAGCTCTGAATACCTCAAATTCACCATACAGACTGATGAGAGAAAAATAAACTACCTGGACTTATGGATTATCAAAGAGAATGATGCATTACACACAGACTTATATACAAAGCCCACAGACTGCAATACCCTGCTACATTGATAGTATGCATCCCCTTCCCCTCAAGAATGTTCTACCATACAGCCAGTTATGTAGGGTTAAACAAATCTGTGGCCACCAGACAGATTTGGACAGCAATGCTAAAGAAATGACAGATACATTCGAAATGAGAGGCTACAAGGACAAAACTCTTGATGCTGAAATGATGAAAATCTCTCAAAAACCAAGAAAGGAATTACTAAAAACTCAACCAAAGAATAAAAACAACGCAACCATCGTTTGCACCAAGTACACCAAGGGTTCGGAGAAAATGAAAGCAACCCTGAAAAAGCACTGGCATATTCTGCAATCAGACAAAAAAATTGCACACCTCTTCAAGGAACCCCCACTGGTGGTCTATAAGCGTGGTCGCAATATAGGAGATAGTTTGGTGTGATCTGACATGCCCCCTGAGCACACTCAGACACTATTGACACCTATCCCAAATGGGAACTACAAATGTGACTCATGCGCAGAGTGCAATATCACTATAAAAGCGTATTTCTTCAGACACCCACATACAGGTGGAAAGATCCCTGTTAGGGGATCATCTCATGCAAGACCAAGGGAGTAATCTATCTCATCACCTGTTCAAGTGGAAAAGCTTATGTAGGACAAACGAAAAGACAATTAAAACATGCTGAGCGCCGCAGCTCAATCAGGTGTAAGAACATTGACTATCCTGTAGCAGTTCACTTTGTTGAAGCTAACCATCCCATCTCCTCCCTCAAATACACAGGCATTAAGCATGTTGTTCTACCAAGGAGAGGAGGAAACATCGAGATTTTGGCAGGCAAGAAAATTGCCTTGCCGAAATCCTCCCCCTCTTCTAATGTCCTTAATTTTGTGGCTAGAGTCAAATACTTTCTGTGGCACACATCAGAGTCAAATACTTTCTATAGAACAAACTTCACATCAGGATATGCAACCGAAATGAATAATTAATGTATGTGTGTTGTATTAAACATAGAGGAGGGAGTAAAATGTTGGCAAGCAATAAACATTTCAGAACAAGGTCTGTACCAAAACAATTCGAGCTTCTACTTCTCAAAATGCACCTTTCCAGAAACAAGTCTCTCACTGTTGCCACTTGCTATAGACCACCCTCTGCCCCCAGCTGTGCCCTGGACACCATATGTGAATTGATTGCCCCCCATCTATCGTCTGAGCTCGTGCTGCTAGGTGACCTAAACTGGGACATGCTTAACACCCTGGCCATCCTACAATCTAAGCTTGATGCCCTCAATCTCACACAAATTATCAATGAACCTACCAGGTACAATTCCAAATCCGTAAACAAGGGTACCCTCATAGATGTCATCCTAACTAACTCGCCCTTCAAATAGACCTATGCTGTTTTCAACCAAGATCTCGGCGATCACTGCCTCATTGCCTGCATCTGTAAAGGGTCTGCGACCAAACGTCCACCCCTCATCACTGTCAAACACTCCCTAAAACACTTCTGTGAGCATGCCTTTCTAATTGACCTGGAATGACATTGACCTCATCCCGTCAGTAGATGATGCCTGGCTATTCTTTAAAAGTGCCTTCCTCACCATCTTAAACAAGCAAGCCCCATTCAAACAATTTATAACTAGGAATAGTTATAGTCCTTGGTTCACTCCAGACCTGTCTGCCCTTGACCAGCACAAAAACATCCTGTGGCATTCTGCATTAGCATCAAATAGCCCCCGTGATATGCAACTTTTCAGGGAAGTTAGGAACAAATATACACAGGCAGTTGGGAAAGCTAAGGCTAGCTTTTCAAACAGAAATTTGCATCCTGTAGTACTAACTCAAAGATGTTCTGGGACACTGTAAAGTCCATGGAGAATAAGAGCACCTCCTCCCAGCTACCCACTGCTCTGAGGCTAGGAAACACTGTCACCACCGATAAATCCACTATAATTGAGAATTCAATAAGCATTTCTTTACGGCTGGCCATGCTTTCCACCTGGCTACCCCCACCCCGGTCAACTGCCTGGCACCCACCACAGCATCCCGCCAAAGCGCCCACCATTTATCCTGTACCCAAATCCAGATAGCTGATGTTCTGAAAGAGCTGCAAAATCTGGACCCCTACAAATCAGCCGGGCTAGACAATCTGGACCCTCTCTTTCTAAAATTATCTGCCAAAATTGTTGCAACCCCTATTACTAGCCTGTTCAACCTTTCTTTCGTATCGTCTGAGATTCCCAAAGATTGGAAAGCTCCCACGGTCATCCCCCTCTTCAAAGGGGGTGACACTCTAGACCCAAACTGCTACAGACCTATATCTATCCTACCCTGTCTTTCTAAGGTCTTCAAAAGCCAAGTTAACTGTCACGTCGTCCTCCTCTTCATCCGAAGAGGAGAGGCGAGAAGGATCAGAGGACCAAAATGCGGCGTGGTATGTGTTTATAGTGAATATTTAATAAAGAAAGTACTGAACACTGCATACAAAACAATAAACAAATAACGACCGTGACGCTACAAATTAGACCTGTGCTGACACAAGCCACTGACATAGACAATCACCCACAAACAAACAGTGCAACCCAGGCTACTTAAGTATGATTCTCAATCAGAGACAACTAATGACACCTGCCTCTGATTGAGAACCATACTAGGCCGAAACATAGAAATCCCAAATCATAGAAAATCAAACATAGACTGCCCACCCAACTCACGCCCTGACCATACTAAATAAATACAAAACAAAGGAAATAAAGGTCAGAACGTGACATTAACGAACAGATTACCGACCATTTCGAATCCCACCGTACCTTCTCCGCTATGCAATCTGGTTTCAGAGCTGGTCATGGGTGCACCTCAGCCACGCTCAAGGTCCTAAACGACATCATAACCGCCATCGACAAGAGACATTACTGTGCAGCCGTATTCATCGACCTGGCTAAGGCTTTCGACTCATCATCACATTCTTATTGGCAGACTCGACAACCTTGGTTTCTCAAATGATTGCCTAGCCTGGTTCACCAACTACTTCTCTGAGAGAGCAGTGTGTCAAATCGGGGGGCTGTTGTCCGGACCTCTGGCAGTCTCTATGGGGGTGTCACAGGGTTCAATCCTTGGGCCGACTCTCTTCTCTGTATACATCAATGATGTTGCTCTTGCTGCTGGTGATTCTCTGGTACACCTCTACGCAGACGACACCATTCCGTATACTTCTGGCCCCTCTTTGGACACTGTGTTACCTAACCTCCAGACGAGCTTCAATGTCATACAACTCTCCTTCCGTGGACTACAACTGCTCTTAAACGCAAGTAAAACTAAAGGCATGCTATTCAACCGATCACTGCCCGAACCTGCTTGCCCATCCAGCATCACTACTCTGGATGGCTCTGACTTAGAATACGTGGACAACTACAAATACCTAGGTTTCTGGTTAGACTGTAAACTCCTTCCAGACTCACATTAAACTTCTCCAATCCAAAATTAAATCTAGAATTGGCTTCCTGTATCGCAACAAAGCATCCTTCACTCATGCTACCAAACATACCCTCGTAAAACTGACCATCCTACCGATCCTCGACTTCGGTGATGTCATCTATAAAATAGCCTCCAACACTCTACTCAACAAACTGGATGCAGTCTATCACAGTGCCATCTGTTTTGTCACCAAAGCCCTATATACTACCCACCATTGCGACCTGTACACTCTCGTTGGTTGGCCCTCGCTTCATACTCATCGCCAAACCCACTGGCTACAGGTTATCTACAAGTCTCTGCTAGATAAAGCACCGCCTTATCTCAGCTCACTGGTCACCATAGCAGCACCCACTCGTCGCACGCGCTCCAGCAGGTATATCTCACTGGTCACCCCCAAAGCCAATTCCTCCTTTGGTCGTCTTTCCTTCCAGTTCTCTGCTGCCAATGACTGGAACAAACTGCAAAAATCTCTGAAGCTGGAGATTCATATCTCCCTCACTAGCGTTACGCACCAGCTGTCAGAGCAGCTCACAGATCACTGCACCTGTACATAGCCCATCTGTAAACAGCCCACCTATCTACCTACCTCATCCCCATACAGTATTTATTTATCTTGCTCCTTTGCACCCCAGTATCTCTACTTGCACATTCATCTTCTGCACATCTACCATTCCAGTGTTTAATTGCTATATTGTAATTACTTTGCCACCATGGCCTATTTATTGCCTCAACTCCCTTATCTTACCTCATTTGCACTCACTGTATATAGACTTTTATTTTTATTTTGTTCTACTGTATTATTGACTATGTTTTGTTTATTCCATGTGTAACTCTGTGTTGTTGTATGTGTCGAATTGCTACGCTTTATCTTGGCCAGGTCGCAGTTGCAAATGAGAACTTGTTCTCAACTAGCCTACCTGGTTAAATAAAGGTGAAATAAATAAATAAAACGATTATTGCCTTGCCTGGTTTACCAACTACTTCTCTGACAGAGTTCAGTTTGTAAAGTTGGATGGCCTTTTGTCCGGACCTCTGGCAGTCTCTATGGGGGTGCCACAGAGTTCAATTGGAGGGCCGACTCTCTTCTCTGGAACATCAATGATGTCGCTCTTGCTGCTGGTGATTCTTTGATCCACCTCTACGCAGGAGACACCATTCTGTATACCTCTGGCCCTTCTTTGGACACTGTGTTAACTTACCTTCAGACGAGCTTCAATGCCATACAACTCTTCTTCCGTGGCCTCCAACTGCTCTTAAATGCAAGTAAAACTAAATGTATGCACTTCAACCAATCACTGCCCACACCTGTCCGCCCGTCCAGCATCACTACTCTGGACGGTTCTGACTTAGAATATGTGGACAACTACAAATACCTAGGTGTCTGGTTAGACTGTAAACTCTCCTTCCAGACTCACATTAAACATCTCCAATCCAAAATTAAATCTGGAATCAGCTTCCTATTTCGCAACAAAGCATCCTTCACTCATGCTACCAAACATACCCTCGTAAAACTGACCATCCTACCGATCCTCGACTTCGGCGATGTCATTTACAAAATAGCCTCCAACACTCTACTCAACAAACTGGATGCAGTCTATCACAGTGCCATCCGTTTTGTCACCAAAGCCCCATATACTACCCACCACTGCAACCTGTACGCTCTCATTGGCTGGCCCTCACTTCATACTCGTTGCCAAACCCACTGGAATCTCTGCAAGAATCTCTGAAGCTGGAGACTCTTACCTCCCTCACTAGCTTAAGCACCAGCTGCCAGAGCAGCTCACAGATCACTGCACCTGTACATAGCTCATCTGTAAATAGCCCATACAATCTACCTCATCCCATACTGTATTTATTTATCTTGCTCCTTTGCACCCCAGTATCTCAACTTGCACATTCATCCTCTGCACATCCTACCACTCCAGTGTTTAATTGCTATATTGTAATTGCTTTGCCACCATGGCCTATTTATTGCCTTACCTCTCTTATCCTTCCTCATTTGCACATGCTGTATATACATTTTCCTACTGTATTATTTATTGTATGTTTGTTGGTTCCATGTGTAACTCTGTGTTGTTGTATGTGTCGAACTGCTTTGCTTTATCTTGTCCAGGTCGCAGTTGCAAATGAGAACTTGTTCTCAACTATTCTACCTGGTTAAATAAAGGTGTTCTCAACTATTCTACCTGGTTGAATAAAGGTGTTCTCAACTATTCTACCTGGTTAAATAAAGGTGGAAAAAACTAATAGTCGAATAAGACATGGGAGAGATAATGAATTTTGGCAAAGGGATTTATACAAACCAAAAACTGCAGACATTATTAGCGCCTCCCCACTATCAAACGACAGAAAAAAATCAAATGAAACGCAGCCTAACGTGATCAGAAATCTCAACTAGCAAGCAAGTCGCAGCAATGAAGATTTGAGTGCGTGCGCGTTCACGCGAAGGGGGGGGGGGGGGGGGGATTCTGGCAGTGGGGAGCTTTTCGGCACAACACCTGTCCCGCTTGCCATGTGGTAGCAGAGAAAACAGTCTATAATTTGGGTGACTGGAGTCTCTGACAATTGTAATACAATATGATAACGCAGGGTTCGGCAACTACTGTATATTCAGCTGCGGGCCTATTTTTGTCAGAGGGGATGGTCGGGGGGCCGGAATATAGGCCTAATTAAAATCATCTGTACACTGAAAATTGACCACAACTTAGCCCAAAAAGAGATTGTATTTGAAAATCATAATTTTGTGCTTTGATTACAATGAGACACTCACATATTTCTCTTTATTCATGGGAATACTTGGGAACAGATTTCCTAAATTAAACACATTTTTAGCTAAATTCCTGGTGATTTTACAGTCTTTTTAGAGAAAAAAACGAAAATCCTGCAGGCTGCCAGTTGTGAAACCCTGTGATAGAGATTGCTAATTAGTCCCACTTTGTCTATTGAATAAAAATACCACATACTGTAAGTGTGATGTCGGGTTAAAAAGCATCGGGACTGGAACAAATATTGAGGACATTTTCTCAGGCACAAGGGTATGGGACAGTTTCCCAACACAGATTAAGCCTAGTCCTCGACTAAAAGCCATACTCAATGGAGAATCTCCATTGAAAGTGCTTTTGAATGCAGGACTAGGGTTAACCTGTGTCTGGAAATATGAATCTATGAGTATAAGGCTACGTTTAGACAGGCAGCCCAATTTTGATATTTTTTTTTCAATCATTTTATATTTTGATCAATCAGATTAGCTTTGAAAAAGATCTGATGTGACTCGTCGAAATACCAATTAGTGGGGAAAATATCAGAATTGGGCTGCATGTGTTTAAGCCTGTAATGTAAGTCTATTGATCCTCTTGTTGGTTCCCATGACAGAAGACTCTGGGTAATAATACACAAGAGACCATGTAGTTGCATGCATTACTTTACCAATTCAAATTAATGGCAAATCCTGTTGAGTAAGCATGAACAAGTTTATTAACAATGGGAACATAACTTGAGATTCCCTAATTCCCTATTCTATCCCTGCCTGACAGATTGCCACCACCATAGTTATACATTGATATTATGGCTATCTGGATAGGGGAACGATATTGACATATTGAACAATCTTGTGATTAGTTGCACCATAGCTCATGCTAATTTTCAACACCCGCCCTTAGATGGGTTGTTTTAAGTGTAACCAAATCACATGGCGTTTTTTTAATAGTCTATGTATACAACTTGGCTGGGTGGTCTACCTGCATGCAGGCCGGGCCTATCCCCTGGGGTGTAGTAGGAACATTAATGTAAGTGAAATGTGCCTAGTAAGGGCTTTGGGTCCTCTAAGTTTCCTGTGTGCGTACAGCAGTGTGGTTTAGACACCTTGCTGTGTGTGTGTGTGTGTGTGTGTGTGTGTGTGTGTGTGTGTGTGTGTGTGTGTGTGTGTGTGTGTGTGTGTGTGTGTGTGTGAGTGTGTGAGTGTGTGTGTGTGGGGGGGTTCGGACACCTAGCTGGTCCCCATCATCCCCATCCTGTCAGCGTGCTCTTCTGCGGGCCCTCTGCCAGTCCATGTTACAAATTGCACTCTATTCCCTATTTAGTGCCCTACTGTTGACCAGGGTTCATAGGGCCAGCCCATAGTGTGCACTATAAAGTGAATAGGGTGCCATTTGGGAAGAAGCCCTGTCCCTACCCTGTGATGAATGTCCATATGCCGGGAGTATTAACGTGGAGGAGCTGTGGAGATTCACACCAACAGGGACGACCATCTGGGCCCATACAGATATAGCATAGAGCTCTGCAAGGCAGCACACAAAGGAAGACCAGAGATAAAACACACATTTTGCATTATGTGGAAATGACTGAATATGCTGTAGTCAACCATTTTATGTGGCTGTGTTGTGTGCTGTACAATGCCTTTGCAAAGCTTGAAGTAAGGAATATCATATGCATCCTATGTTAAAATTATAGATTATATTATAGATCTGATTACATGGCCGTTTATTTGTCAATCATTATAATATACATCAATACCCACATAAAAGTAACTGATATTTCTCTATTATACTGAGCTCTTCAAATAACAGAAGGAAGAATGACGTTAAAACCATAGAAATAGAATGATAAGAATGTAATTCACACTATTTCTATAGATGAAACCATGCGACCATGAGACAAGAGATAACAACGATGTGTCTGGATTTAGATGTAGACTCCTCTCAGTCACGATGCAGCCAGGACCAACAGGAGAGGAAATCATTGTCATCGGTTCAGTAAGAGGAGACAAACAGCTCAACAAGCCTATCAATAATGTAACAGACCAACTGGGTATGTTGGTGGGTGGGTGGATGTTGTTAGTGCTCATAAAGAGAAGAGGGCTGCTCTGCTACATCTGGCACTATGGGAGGGAGGATAGCTTGCACTAACCAGCCTAGCACTGTGTTAATGTACAAGACAGGATGCTCCTAAAGAGGGCTTTGCCCTGCTACGCCTGGTACTGGCAGTATGGGAGACGATATCCTGTAGTGATCATTCTTCCTCCATGGCGATGGTGGTGGGCGATTGTTACAGGGCTCATTAAAGACAGGCCTGCTATGTTTGGCAGTATGCGAGAGAGGAAGGATATATTGTGATCCCATCATTATATTACAGTATGAATCACATCCCATAGAGCCATTGGTAGGAATGGTACATTAAGTGATCATATGGGGGCAGGTGATGAGTCGGGGTGGGGCAGGGTATTTGTGAGTCACTGAAACGACCTCAAACAACCACCAATAATTGAGTGTGTGTGTGTGTGTGTGGCTTTCTCAGTAGTTTTTCCGTCACCATGACACTATGAATCACAAATCAAATCAAATCAAATTGTATTTGTCACATACACATGGTTAGCAGATGTTGATGCGAATGTAGTGAAATGCCTGTGCTTCTAGTTTCCGACAGTGCAGTAATATTACAGAGAAAGAAAGAAAGAAAGAAAGAAAGAAAGAAAGAAAGAAAGAAAGAAAGAAAGAAAGAAAGAAAGAAACGCTCAGACAGGCATCATCCTTTATATTTCCCGGGCGTGTAGTAGTCCATGTGGCACTGTGACTGTATACGTCACTAGGCGAGATCAGCACCTTGGACAGCGACAGCGTCTCCTGTCACTACAACAGCCGAACGAAATCTGCCCTCCCCATCCCTAACTACAGGGATACAGAGAGGGTGCATCCATATCATACAGAGGAAACAGACTAATAACCGTAGAGTAGAAAATGGGAAGTGTCATACAGTTTTTCATTCTAGAAGGCTAGAATTCATTCCGGAAGTATAGGTCCTGCGTTGATTCATTATCAAAGTCGACCATTTCGAGGAGAAATCAGGCAGCGAAATCGAGCAGTAGGCTATCATCCTCATCGTCACCATCTGAGAGGCTAGCCTACCATATCAACGGCATTACTGCTGTAATTGCCCTCTCGGATGTGTAGACATCTCTATCTATGCGTCTGTAATTAAAAGATTGCAGCAACTGTTGTTTTGAATTCTGGTCTGTTGTTCTGAAATTTCGGTGCACCATATTTTCAACGCAAAGATAAAAGACACAGAAGAGAAATGCTGATGGGTATCGAATGAAGATGAGATGTATTGCTGTTTTGGGTGGCTGTATTTACAGCTACTTAACATGCAAATGCACTGGATTGTAAATTGGATCCACTCTGTGTGGACGTCGGGTGCAATGGGGTGGATCATTCTTGATGGATCAATCCGAAACATTACCGAGGAATAGAATATAAAAGAATTATCATGATCTGACCGCTGGGATGCTACTTAAGAACAATAAAAATACGATATAATCACACGCCTTCACCTAACTTCCATTACATCATCTTTCGGCACCCTTTTGGATTATGATTCTTGACAACAGTCTCAGATATGACTGTGTGACTGGTAATGGAATGTTGTTGTTTTTCACACCTCGCTCTACATTCTATTATGGCTCTACGTCACCCCGTTCTACATTTTATTATGGCTCTATGTTGCTGTCTCTTCCGCTAGTCATACTCTGGCTGTCTTCTGCTTTGGGTAGCAAAACATGGATTTTTGCTGCAAACCCCAAGTGCAATGCATTTGACGATGTGCAGAATTAAGATCGATAGTGCAAGCAATGGACTCTGACATTGTACGTTATAGGCCTGTCACGCAATTGTGGTGGTAGGGGTGGAGGAAACATCTCACTAGACTGCATTCGCAGAGTTGTTCGGTAATGAATATTGAGAGTGTCTCGAGCTTCTCAAGAGAAAAATCTCCCATCCGCATTGTTTTAGACACACATGCCATCAGAGACAACAACCAAGAGGTGGTCATTTATGTTTTACCATTTGACAGCACATTTACAGTAGGGTAGGCCTAACCCACAAGTTTGTTAAGCTCATCGGTAATGTTATTCAGAAGATGTATTGGTGAAAATTTGTCATACTTTATGTAGTAAAATAATTGGCTAAAAATAATAATACCAAAATTAATAATACCAATAACAACAATAATAGTATTATTAACAATAAGAACATTTTTAAATCAACGGCATATTTTATATTTGATTGAGACCACATTATTGTCAAATAGGTTTCATTCCCTTCCGAAGAATTCATGTAGGAAAAAATGTTCAAATATCGGATCCGAATGTTTTTCAACGAACTGAAAGTGCTGGTTTTTATGCGAGACGATTCGAGACAGCCCGACAGATCCGACGCAGATAGACCGTCCAGCATGCGGGGTCTAGGGATGGGCGGCTGCGGCTGGCCTCCCTTTGTGGACTGCTCCTCCCGGGATGACGAGGAGGAGTATTACGGGACGGAACCTCGACCTCGGAGCCTGGGCTTTGAGGAGAAGGACCCCAAACTGCAAGTGGGCATGGATACCGTGTCGCTCACCAGCACCGCAAGCAGCCTGCGCTGTCGTATCTGCTTCCAGGGCCCAGAACAGGTACTGTCCGAGATAGATACAAGCTCCTTCACGTTGTCCTGCTTTTCGCGCCACAACACAACACTGCTCAATTGAACCATAGGCAATAGCCCTATGCTGTCCATGGTGCTGAATGTTAGTGCACCTACAGGCCTATAGTTAAACCTATATGCCCTGGCTATATTTTGACCAGTTGCGAGTTGGTGTGTTCTGTGTTGACAAATTGATTTGGTTGAGAAAATACTGACAACTATTATTTGTATTGTAGTACTCATTGTGGATTATCGCATGACTGATGTCACGGTCCACGTGTAAACGTGATTAATAATTGGCCTGGCAATGAACTTGTAACGAATGGCAGAAGAGCATAAAAAGACTGGCACGCAGGCTTGTTTGTGGGCCTATAAGCCAAGGAAAGTATAGGCATGCAGAACAATGAACGAATCTTTGGTCCTCAGCCAAAACTTGACACAACAGATGTGCAGAACCAGTACAGCCTGGCTGAGCTGGATAATCATGGTCTTGAGATAATTATATATGGTGTACGTGCCACTGGAGCACAGATGGAAATCACCACTTAATCACTTTATAAGATTTGATGTTTGTCATAGTGTTAATACAATATACAGTAGGTGCTAATTTATAGCATCTGTAAATTCAATGGGATGTTGCAGAAATGAGAAACCATAGAAAAGAACAGGCCGTTTTTTTACACCTGTAATTGAACCTTAAAGGCCCAGTGATTTATATATACACTGAGGGTACAAAACAGTAAGAACACCTGCTCTTTACATGACAGACTGACCAGGTGAATCCAGGTGAAAGCCATGATACCTTATTGCTGGCACTTGTTAAATCCACTTCAATCAGTATAGATGAAGGGGGGTACACAGGTTAAATGATTATTTGTAAGTCTTGAGACAATTGAGACATGGATTGTGTGCCATTCAGAGGAAGAATGGGCAAGAAAAAATATTATAACAGCACATTTTCTATTAACCCCTCCCCACTCAGACCCCTCCCAGACAGTCCTATAGCAACATTCTTGCTTGAGAAATTGCTCTTAGCTAAGAAGCTGTTTTTGTTTCTTTTCACCATTTTAATTGAAAACAATCACAGTAAGTACTATATTGTTACCCAAGAATGATTTGATATTGAGAAAAAAATGTATTTAAGTATTAAAGACACATTTATCTGTTACCTGGCTCTGGCCAGTTGTACCACATTGTCTGGTTCTCAGGCTAGTTGATCGGGCCTTCAGTGAATAGACTATGAAGCACAGGCAAACAAACATATTCAGAAAACATTTAAAAGTGATTTAAAAGTAGCATCAATCTTCTTTAGATTGACATGATATTAACCTCTCTTTCAGAACCGCTTTCTACCACTTTGATTGAATGATTACTTGGAGGATCACTGGAAAGTCCATGATCAGATGAATTGAGGCTTTTCTGAGAGCAAACTCCATATTAGGAAGGAGTATGTTAAAAGCACTGTGTTCCACTGCATTTTTTTAGTAAGATGCCCAAATAATAATTTCTAGGTGAATGAAACAAGTTGAGCTAATTTTAAGTTGAATTTTTGCCTACATTTTCTCAAGTTAGAGATTGGGCCAACTATTTTTGTTGTTGTTCAGGTAACCGAAGTTGAGTAAACATTAAAAAAAGGCTGTGGAACCAGTTACTTAATAATAATTAGTTGAAACAACTAGACCATTTTTTACAGTGATGACCTATTATCTTAGACCCCGCAACTTTGTCACTTAGTTGTTATTTCATTATTTAAGTGCGTCACAACAGGGGACAGAGTCATGTCCCTGTCAGATAGTCTGGGTAGCCATTTGGTTAGATGTTCAGGAGTCTTATGGCTTGGGGTTAGAAGCTGTTTAGAAGCCTCTTGGACCTAGACATGGCGCTCCGGTACCACTTGCTATATGGTAGCAGAGAGAACAGTCTATGACTAGAGTGGCTGGAGTCTTTGACAATTTTTAGGGCCTTCCTCTGAAACCGCCTGGTATAGAGGTCCTGGATAGGAGGAAGCTTAGCCCCAGTGATGTACTGGGCCGTACGCACTACCCTCTGTAGTGCCTTGCGGTTGGAGGCCGAGCAGTTGCCATACCAGGCAGTGATGCAACCAATGCTCTCGATGGTGCAGCTGTAGAAACTTTTGAGGATCTGAGGACCCATGCCAAATCTTTTCAGCCTCCTGAGGGGGAATAGGTTTTGTTGTGCCCTCTTCACGACTGTCTTGGTGTGTTTGGACCATGTTAGTTTGTTGGTGATGTGGACACCAAGGAACTTGAAGCTCTCAACCTGCTCCACTACAGCCCTGCCGATGAGAATGGTGGCATGCTTGGTCCTTCTTTTCCTGTAGTCCACAATCATCTCCTTTGTCTTGGTCACGTTGAGGGGGAGGTTGTTGTCCTGGCACCACACGGCCAGGTCTCTGACCTCCTCCCTATAGACTGTTTCGTTGTTGTCGGTGATCAGGCCTACCACTGTTGTGTCATTGGCAAACTTAATGATGGTGTTGGAGTTGTGCCTGGCCGTGCAGTCATGAGTGAACAGGGAGGGGGCTGAGCACGTACCCCTGAGGGGCTCCCGTCTTGAGGATCAGCGTGGCGCATGTGTTGTTACCTACCCTTACCACCTGGCGGCGACCCTTCAGGAAGTCCAGGATCCAGTTGCAGAGGGAGGTGTTTAGTCCCAGGGTCCTTAGCTTAGTAATGAACTTTGAGGGCACTATGGTGTTGAACGCTGAGCTGTAGTCAATGAATACCATTCTCTCATAGAAATTCCCATTCAAGTCAATATGGGTGATGGGTGAAGGGGTATGAGGCATATAAATATAATCTAGTTCTGTGGTCTGAGGAGCTATGCCCGTTCTAGTCATTCTATTTCTATGTGTGCACCACCACCAACCATTACACTTGACTCACTGGTGTACACAGCTAGCTTCAGTATTGGCTGTGTCAGAGTCTTATATTTTGAATAGAAGCCAAATGTAAGGCTCTGGGCAAAGCCTGGCAGCATTTGCTTCAAACTGGCTGGGTGCCTGGATGGATGGGTTGGGTGTGTGGGTGGGTGGGAGGATGGATGGATGGATGGGTGGTTCGGCATACTGGATTACTTTTACCTGGATTTACATTTTACTGTACAACAAGTGTTTGTTTAAGTTTTATTCAGTTCCTCATATTCTGCTGATATTATTTTAATGTCTTTATAATGTCAGCCCAGTTGTTATAACTTCTTTATAATGTCAGCCCAGTTATTATAATGTCTTAATAATGTCAGACAAGTTATTATAATGTCTTTATATTGTCATCCAAGTTATTATTGCGCCTTTAAAATGTCGGCCTTGTTATTATAATGTTTTACAATTTCATCCCAGTTATTATAACTTCTTTATAATGTCAGCCCAGTTATTATAACTTCATTATCATGTCAGCCCAGTTATTATAATGTCTTAATAATGTTAGCCCAATTATTATAATGTCTTTATAATGTCAGCCCAATTATTATAATGTCTTTATAATGTCAACCCAGATATTATAACTTCTGTATAATGTCAGCCCAGTTATTATAATGTCTTAATAATGTCAGCCCAATTATTATAATGTCTTTCTAATGTCAGCCCAGTTATGATAATGTCTTTCTAATGTCGGCCCAGTTCTTACAACGTCTTTAGAATGTCAGCCCGGTTATTATAATGTTTTTATAATTTCAACTCAGTTATAATAACTTCTTTATAATGTCAGCCCAGTTATTATAACTTCTTTATAATTTCAACCCAGTTATAGTAACTTCTTTATAATGTCAGCCCAGTTATTATAGTCTTTATAATGGCAGCCCAGATATTTTATTGTCTTTATATTGTCACCCCAGTTATTTTAACTTCTTTATAATGTCAGCCCAGTTATTATAACTTCTTTATAATGTCAGCACAGTTATTATAACATCTTCATAATGTCATCCCAGTTATGATAACGTATTTATAATGTCAGCCCAGTTATTATAACTTCAATATCACGTCAGCCCAGTTATTATAACTTCTTTATAATGTCTTCCCAGTTATTATAACTTCTTTATCACGTCAGCCCAGTTATTATAACTTCTTTATAATGTCTTTCCAGTTATTATAACTTCAATATCACGTCAGCCCAGTTATTATAACTTCTTTATAATGTCTTCCCAGTTATTATAACTTCAATATCACGTCAGCCCAGTTATTATAACTTCTTTATAATGTCTTCCCAGTTATTATAACTTCTTTATCACGTCAGCCCAGTTATTATAACTTCTTTATAATGTCTTCCCAGTTATTATAACTTCAATATCACGTCAGCCCAGTTATTATAACTTCTTTATAATGTCTTCCCAGTTATTATAACTTCAATATCACGTCAGCCCAGTTATTATAACTTCTTTATAATGTCTTCCCAGTTATTATAACTTCTTTATAATGTCAGCCAGATTATTATAACATCTTTATAATGTCAGCCCAGTTATTATACCGTCTTCATAACGTCATCCCAGTTATGATAACGTATTTATAATGTCAGCTCAGTTATTCTAACGTCTATATAATGTCAGCCCAGTTATTCTAACGTCTTTATAATGTCAGCCCAGTTATTATAACTTATTTATAATGTCAGCCCAGTTATTATAGTCTTTATAATGGCAGCCCAGTTATTATAACTTATTTATATTGTCATCCCAGTTATTTTAACATCGTTATGTCAGCCTAGTTATTATAACTTATTTATATTGTCATCCCAGTTATTTTAACATCTTTATGTCAGCCTAGTTATTGCAGTCTTTATAATGTCAGCCCAGTTATTATAATGTCTTAATAATGTCAGCCCAGTTATAATAACTTATTTTTAATGTCAGCCCAGTTATTATAACTTCTTTATAATGTCAGCCCAGTTATTATAGTCTTTATAATGGCAGCCCAGTTATTATAATGTCTTTATAATGTCAGCCCAGTTATTATAGTCTTTATAATGGCAGCCCAGTTATTTTATTGTCTTTATATTGTCACCCCAGTTATTTTAACTTCTTTATAATGTCATCCCAGTTATTATAACTTCTTTATAATGTCAGCACAGTTATTATAATGTCTTTCTAATGTCGGCCCAGTTCTTACAACGTCTTTAGAATGTCAGCCCAGTTATTATAATGTTTTTATAAGTTCAACCCAGTTATAGTAACTTCTTTATAATGTCAGCCCAGTTATTATGACTTCTTTATATTGTCAGCCCAGTTATTTTAACATCTATATTGTTACGATCAACTAGGAGTGGTGGGTGGAATCAGGCGCAGAGAGCAGGGTTCAGTCGTTTGTCAAATGTATTCACCAGCGCAACAAAACAGTCACGCCAACACACAGGGCGTATATAAGTTGCCAGTCCAAACAACAGGACAAAAATAGTCCGGAGAATAAAGACTTGAATTAATCACACCATCAAACACAGAGTAACAAAAACAAGCCCGCACAAATACCCAGCGGGCCTAGTGCCCTTAAATACCCTACAAACAAACTCTAATACAAAACAGGTGTACCCAATTACCCAATAACCAAAACAAACGGAAAGGGAATCGATGGCAGCTATTAGGCATGCGACGACGACCGCCGAGCACCTCCCGAACAGGAAGAGAAACCATCTTCGGCGAGGTTCGTGACATATATAATGTCAGCCCAGTTGTTATAGTCTTCATAATGGCAGCCCAGTTATTTTAATGACTTTATATTGTCACCCCAGTTATGATAACATATTTATAATGTCAGCCCAGTTATTCTAACGTCTATATAATGTCAGCCCAGTTATTATAACTTCTTTCTAATGTCGGCCCAGTTATTTTAACTTCTTCATAATGTCATCCCAGTTATGATAACATATTTATAATGTCAGCCCAGTTATTCTAACGTCTATATAATGTCAGCCCAGTTATTATAACTTCTTTATATTGTCATCCCAGTTATTTTAACATCTTTATGTCAGCCCAGTTATTATAGTCTTTATAATGTCAGCCCAGTTATTATAATGTCTTAATAATGTCAGCCCAGTTATTATAACTTCTTTCTTAAGTCAGCCCAGTTTTTATAACGTCTTTATAATGTCAGCCCAGTTATTATAATGTATTTTTATGTCAGCCCAGTTCTTATAACTTCTTTACAATGTCAGCCCAGTTATTATAACTTATTTTTTATGTCAGCCCAGTTGTTATAACTTCTTTCTAATATCAGCCCAGTTATTATAATATCTTAATAATGTCAGCCCAATTATTATAATGTCTTTAAAATGTCAGCCCAGTTATTATAATGTCTTTATAATGTCAGCCCAGTTGTTATAACTTCTTTATAATGTCAGCCCAGTTATTATAATGTCTTTATAATGTCAGCTCAGTTCTTATCACTTTTTTATACTGTCAGCCCAGTTATTATAACTTCTTTATAATGTCAGCCCAGTTATTATAACTTCTTTCTAATGTCGGCCCAGTTATTTTAACTACTTTATAATGTCAGCCCAGTTATTATAACATCTTTATAATGTCAGCCAAGTTATTTTAACATCTTTATTATGTCAGCCCAGTTATTATAACGTCTTCATAATGTCATCCCAGTTATGATAACGTCTTTATAATGTCATCCCAGTTATGATAACGTCTTTATAATGTTAGCCCAGTTATTAGAACCTCTTTATAATGTCAGCCCAGTTATTCTAACTTCTTTATAATGTCAGCCCAGTTATTATAACATCTTTATAATGTCAGCCAAGTTATTTTAACATCTTTATTATGTCAGCCCAGTTATTATAACGTCTTCATAATGTCATCCCAGTTATGATAACGTCTTTATAATGTCATCCCAGTTATGATAACGTCTTTATAATGTTAGCCCAGTTATTAGAACCTCTTTATAATGTCAGCCCAGTTATTCTAACTTCTTTATAATGTCAGCCCAGTTATTATAACTGCTTTATAATGTCAGCCCAGTTATTATAATTTCTTTATAATATCAGCCCAGTTATTATAACATCTTTAAAATGTCAGCCCAGTTATTATAACTTCTTTATAATGTCAGCCCAGTTATAATAACTTCTTTATAATGTCATCCCAGTTATTATAACTCCTTAATAATGTTATCCCAGTTATTATAACTTATTTCTTAAGTCAACCCAGTTTTTTTAACGTCTTTATAATGTCAGCCCAGTTATTATAACTTCTTTATAATGTCAGCCCAGTTATTATAAGTTCTTTATCATGTCAGCCCAGTTCTTATAATAATGTCAGCCCAGTTATTATAACTTATTTTTCATGTCAGCCCTGTTGTTATAACTTATTTCTAATATCAGCCCGTTATTATAATGTCTTAATAATTCAGCCCAATTATTATAATGTCTTTATAATGTCAGCCCAGTTATTATAACTTATTTATAATGTCAGCCCAATTATTATAATGTCTTTAAAATGTTAGCCCAGTTATTATAATGTCTTTATAATGTCAGCCCAGTTGTTATAACTTCTTTATAATGTCAGCCCAGTTATTTTAATGTTTTTATAATGTCAGGCCAATTATTATATTGTCTTTGTAATGTCAGACAAGTTATTATAATGTCTTTATAATGTCAGCCCAGTTATTATAATGTCTTTATAATGTCAGCCCAGTTATTATAAGGTTTTTATAATGTCAGCCTAGTTATTTTAACATCTTTATTATGTCAGCCCAGTTATTATAACTTCTTTTTAATATCAGCCCAGTTATTATAACATCTTTATAATGTCAGCACAGTTATTATAATGTCTTTCTAATGTCGGCCAGTTCTTACAACGTCTTTAGAATGTCAGCCCAGTTATTATAACTTCTTTATAATGTCAGCGCAGTTATTATAATATCTTTCTAATGTCACCCCAGTTTTTATAATGTTTTTATAATGTCAGCCCAGTTATTTTAACTTCTTTATAATGTCAGACCAGTTCTTATTTCTTTATAATGTCAGCCCAGTTATTATAAAGTTTTTATAATGTCAGCCCAGTTATTATAACTTATTTATAATGTCAGCACAGTTATTATAATGTCTTTCTAATGTCGGCCAGTTCTTACAACGTCTTTAGAATGTCAGCCCAGTTATTATAACTTCTTTATAATGTCAGCGCAGTTATTATAATATCTTTCTAATGTCACCCCAGTTTTTATAATGTTTTTATAATGTCAGCCCAGTTATTTTAACTTCTTTATAATGTCAGACCAGTTCTTATTTCTTTATAATGTCAGCCCAGTTATTATAAAGTTTTTATAATGTCAGCCCAGTTATTATAAAGTTTTTATAATGTCAGCCCAGTTTAAAAAAAATCTTTATAATGTCAGCCCAGTTATTATAAAGTCTTTATAATGTCAGCCCAAATATTATAATGTCTTTATAATGTCAGCCCAGGTCTTATAACTTCTTTATATTGTCAGCCCAGTTATTTTAACTTCTTTATTAATTCAGCCCAGTTATTATAACTTCTTTATAATGTCAGACCAGTTATTATTTCTTCATAATGTCAGCCCAGTTATTATAAAGTTTATATAATGTCAGCCCAGTTATTTGAAAATCTTTATAATGTCAGCCCAGTTATTCTAAAGTCTTTATAATGTCAGCCCAGTTATTATAACTTCTTTATAATGTCAGCACAGTTATTATAATGTCTTTCTAACGTCGGCCCAGTTCTTACAACGTCTTTAGAATGTCAGCCCAGTTATTATAACTTCTTTATAATGTCAGCGCAGTTATTATAATATCTTTCTAATGTCACCCCAGTTTTTATAATGTTTTTATAATGTCAGCCCAGTTATTTTAACTTCTTTATAATGTCAGACCAGTTATTATTTCTTTATAATGTCAGCCCAGTTTAAAAAAAATCATTATAATGTCAGACCAGTTATTATTTCTTTATAATGTCAGCCCAGTTATTATAAAGTTTATATAATGTCAGCCCAGTTATTTGAAAATCTTTATAATGTCAGCCCAGTTATTATAAAAATCTTTATAATGTCAGCCCAGTTATTACAACTTCTTTCTAATGTCGGCCCAGTTATTACAACATCTTTAGAATGTCAGCCCAGTTATTATAATGTCTTAATAATGTCAGCCCGGTTCTTATCACTTCTTTATCATGTCATCCCAGTTATTATAACTTCTTTGTCGTGTCAGCCCAGTTATTATAACGTCTTTACAATGTCAGCCCAGTTATTATAACTTCTTTATAATGTCAGCCCAGTTATTATAACTTCTTTATAATGTCAGCCCAGTGATTATAACTTCTTTATAATGTCAGCCCAGTTATTATAACTTCTTTATAATGTCAGCCCAGTTATTATAATGTTTTTATAATGTCAGCCCAGTTATTATAACTTGTTTATAATGTCAGCCCAGTTATTATAACTTGTTTATAATGTCAGCCCAGTTCTTATAACTTATTTATAATGTCAGCCCAGTTATTATAACTTCTTTATAATGTCAGCCCAGTTATTATAACTTCTTTATAATGTCAGCCCACTTATTATAATGTTTTTATAATGTCAGCCCAGTTATTATAACTTCTTTATAATGTCAGCCCAGTTATTATAACTTCTTTATAATGTCAGCCCAGTTATTATAATGTTTTTATAATGTCAGCCCAGTTATTATAACTTGTTTATAATGTCAGCCCAGTTATTATAACTTCTCTATAATGTCAGCCCAGTTCTTATAACTTATTTATGTCAGCCCAGTTATTATAACTTCTTTATAATGTCAGCCCAGTTATTATAACTTCTTTATAATGTCAGCCCACTTATTATAACTTCTTTATAATGTCAGCCCAGTTATTATAACGTCTTCATAATGTCATCCCAGTTATGATAACGTCTTTATAATGTCATCCCAGTTATGATAACGTCTTTATAATGTTAGCCCAGTTATTAGAACCTCTTTATAATGTCAGCCCAGTTATTCTAACTTCTTTATAATGTCAGCCCAGTTATTATAACATCTTTATAATGTCAGCCAAGTTATTTTAACATCTTTATTATGTCAGCCCAGTTATTATAACGTCTTCATAATGTCATCCCAGTTATGATAACGTCTTTATAATGTCATCCCAGTTATGATAACGTCTTTATAATGTTAGCCCAGTTATTAGAACCTCTTTATAATGTCAGCCCAGTTATTCTAACTTCTTTATAATGTCAGCCCAGTTATTATAACTGCTTTATAATGTCAGCCCAGTTATTATAATTTCTTTATAATATCAGCCCAGTTATTATAACATCTTTAAAATGTCAGCCCAGTTATTATAACTTCTTTATAATGTCAGCCCAGTTATAATAACTTCTTTATAATGTCAGCCCAGTTATTATAACTGCTTTATAATGTCAGCCCAGTTATTACAATTTCTTTATAATGTCAGCCCAGTTATTCTAAAGTCTTTATAATGTCAGCCCAGTTATTATAACTTCTTTATAATGTCAGCCCAGTTATTATAATGTTTTTATAATGTCAGCCCAGTTATTATAATTTATTTCTAATGTCAGCCCAGTTATTATAACTGCTTAATAATGTCATCCCAGTTATTATAATGTTTTTATAATGTCAGGCCAGTTATTTTAATGTTTTTATAATGTCAGCCCGGTTATTAGAACTTCTTTATAATGTCATCCCAGTTATTCTAACGTCTTTATAATGTCAGCCCAGTTATTATAATGTTTTTATAATGTCAGCCCAGTTATCTTAATGTTTTTATAATGTCAGCCCAGTTATTATAACTTCTTTATAATGTCAGCCCAGTTATTATAATTTCTTTATAATGTCAGCCCAGTTATTATAACTGCTTAATAATGTCATCCCAGTTATTATAATGTTTTTATAATGTCAGCCCAGTTATTCTAACTTCTTTATAATGTCAGCCCAGTTATTAGAACTTCTTTATAATGTCAGCCCAGTTATTATATTGTTTTTATAATGTCAGCCCAGTTATTCTAACTTCTTTATAATGTCAGCCCAGTTATTAGAACTTCTTTATAATGTCAGCCCAGTTATTAGAACTTCTTTATCATGTCAGCCCAGTTATTATAACTTCTTTATAATGTCATGCTAGTTATTATAACTTCTTTATAATGTCGGCCCAGTTATTATAACTTCTTTATAATGCCAGCCCAGTTATTATAATTTCTTTATAATGTCTTCCCAGTTATTATAACTTCTATATCACATCAGCCCAGTTATTATAACTTCTTTATAATGTCAGCCCAGTTATTATAACTTCTTTATAATGTCAGCCCAGTTATTATAACGTCTTCATAATGTCATCCCAGTTATGATAACGTCTTTATAATGTCATCCCAGTTATGATAACGTCTTTATAATGTTAGCCCAGTTATTAGAACCTCTTTATAATGTCAGCCCAGTTATTCTAACTTCTTTATAATGTCAGCCCAGTTATTATAACATCTTTATAATGTCAGCCAAGTTATTTTAACATCTTTATTATGTCAGCCCAGTTATTATAACGTCTTCATAATGTCATCCCAGTTATGATAACGTCTTTATAATGTCATCCCAGTTATGATAACGTCTTTATAATGTTAGCCCAGTTATTAGAACCTCTTTATAATGTCAGCCCAGTTATTCTAACTTCTTTATAATGTCAGCCCAGTTATTATAACTGCTTTATAATGTCAGCCCAGTTATTATAATTTCTTTATAATATCAGCCCAGTTATTATAACATCTTTAAAATGTCAGCCCAGTTATTATAACTTCTTTATAATGTCAGCCCAGTTATAATAACTTCTTTATAATGTCATCCCAGTTATTATAACTCCTTAATAATGTTATCCCAGTTATTATAACTTATTTCTTAAGTCAACCCAGTTTTTTTAACGTCTTTATAATGTCAGCCCAGTTATTATAACTTCTTTATAATGTCAGCCCAGTTATTATAAGTTCTTTATCATGTCAGCCCAGTTCTTATAATAATGTCAGCCCAGTTATTATAACTTATTTTTCATGTCAGCCCTGTTGTTATAACTTATTTCTAATATCAGCCGTTATTATAATGTCTTAATAATTCAGCCCAATTATTATAATGTCTTTATAATGTCAGCCCAGTTATTATAACTTATTTATAATGTCAGCCCAATTATTATAATGTCTTTAAAATGTTAGCCCAGTTATTATAATGTCTTTATAATGTCAGCCCAGTTGTTATAACTTCTTTATAATGTCAGCCCAGTTATTATAATGTTTTAATAATGTCAGGCCAATTATTATATTGTCTTTGTAATGTCAGACAAGTTATTATAATGTCTTTATAATGTCAGCCCAGTTATTATAATGTCTTTATAATGTCAGCCCAGTTATTATAAGGTTTTTATAATGTCAGCCTAGTTATTTTAACATCTTTATTATGTCAGCCCAGTTATTATAACTTCTTTTTAATATCAGCCCAGTTATTATAACATCTTTATAATGTCATCCCAGTTATTATAGTCTTTATAATGGCAGGCCAGTTATTTTATTATCTTTATATTGTCACCCCAGTTATTTTAACTTCTTTATAATATCAGCCCAGTTATTATAACTTATTTATAATGTCAGCACAGTTATTATAATGTCTTTCTAATGTCGGCCAGTTCTTACAACGTCTTTAGAATGTCAGCCCAGTTATTATAACTTCTTTATAATGTCAGCGCAGTTATTATAATATCTTTCTAATGTCACCCCAGTTTTTATAATGTTTTTATAATGTCAGCCCAGTTATTTTAACTTCTTTATAATGTCAGACCAGTTCTTATTTCTTTATAATGTCAGCCCAGTTATTATAAAGTTTTTATAATGTCAGCCCAGTTATTATAAAGTTTTTATAATGTCAGCCCAGTTTAAAAAAAATCTTTATAATGTCAGCCCAGTTATTATAAAGTCTTTATAATGTCAGCCCAAATATTATAATGTCTTTATAATGTCAGCCCAGGTCTTATAACTTCTTTATATTGTCAGCCCAGTTATTTTAACTTCTTTATTAATTCAGCCCAGTTATTATAACTTCTTTATAATGTCAGACCAGTTATTATTTCTTCATAATGTCAGCCCAGTTATTATAAAGTTTATATAATGTCAGCCCAGTTATTTGAAAATCTTTATAATGTCAGCCCAGTTATTCTAAAGTCTTTATAATGTCAGCCCAGTTATTATAACTTCTTTATAATGTCAGCACAGTTATTATAATGTCTTTCTAACGTCGGCCCAGTTCTTACAACGTCTTTAGAATGTCAGCCCAGTTATTATAACTTCTTTATAATGTCAGCGCAGTTATTATAATATCTTTCTAATGTCACCCCAGTTTTTATAATGTTTTTATAATGTCAGCCCAGTTATTTTAACTTCTTTATAATGTCAGACCAGTTATTATTTCTTTATAATGTCAGCCCAGTTTAAAAAAAATCTTTATAATGTCAGACCAGTTATTATTTCTTTATAATGTCAGCCCAGTTATTATAAAGTTTATATAATGTCAGCCCAGTTATTTGAAAATCTTTATAATGTCAGCCCAGTTATTATAAAAATCTTTATAATGTCAGCCCAGTTATTATAACTTCTTTCTAATGTCGGCCCAGTTATTACAACATCTTTAGAATGTCAGCCCAGTTATTATAATGTCTTAATAATGTCAGCCCGGTTCTTATCACTTCTTTATCATGTCATCCCAGTTATTATAACTTCTTTGTCGTGTCAGCCCAGTTATTATAACGTCTTTACAATGTCAGCCCAGTTATTATAACTTCTTTATAATGTCAGCCCAGTTATTATAACTTCTTTATAATGTCAGCCCAGTTATTATAACTTCTTTATAATGTCAGCCCAGTTATTATAACTTCTTTATAATGTCAGCCCAGTTATTATAATGTTTTTATAATGTCAGCCCAGTTATTATAACTTGTTTATAATGTCAGCCCAGTTATTATAACTTCTTTATAATGTCAGCCCAGTTCTTATAACTTATTTATAATGTCAGCCCAGTTATTATAATGTCTTAATAATGTCAGCCCGGTTCTTATCACTTCTTTATCATGTCATCCCAGTTATTATAACTTCTTTGTCGTGTCAGCCCAGTTATTATAACGTCTTTACAATGTCAGCCCAGTTATTATAACTTCTTTATAATGTCAGCCCAGTTATTATAACTTCTTTATAATGTCAGCCCAGTTATTATAACTTCTTTATAATGTCAGCCCAGTTATTATAACTTCTTTATAATGTCAGCCCAGTTATTATAATGTTTTTATAATGTCAGCCCAGTTATTATAACTTGTTTATAATGTCATCCCAGTTATTATAACTTCTTTATAATGTCAGCCCAGTTCTTATAACTTATTTATAATGTCAGCCCAGTTATTATAACTTCTTTATAATGTCAGCCCAGTTATTATAACTTCTTTATAATGTCAGCCCACTTATTATAATGTTTTTATAATGTCAGCCCAGTTATTATAACTTCTTTATAATGTCAGCCCAGTTATTATAACTTCTTTATAATGTCAGCCCAGTTATTATAATGTTTTTATAATGTCAGCCCAGTTATTATAACTTGTTTATAATGTCAGCCCAGTTATTATAAATTCTCTATAATGTCAGCCCAGTTCTTATAACTTATTTATGTCAGCCCAGTTATTATAACTTCTTTATAATGTCAGCCCAGTTATTATAACTTCTTTATAATGTCAGCCCACTTATTATAATGTTTTTATAATGTCAGCCCAGTTATTATAACTTCTTTATAATGTCAGCCCAGTTATTATAACTTCTTTATAATGTCAGCCCAGTTATTATAATGTTTTTATAATGTCAGCCCAGTTATTATAATTTATTTCTAATGTCAGCCCAGTTATTATAACTGCTTAATAATGTCATCCCAGTTATTATAATGTTTTTATAATGTCAGCCCAGTTATTTTAATGTTTTTATAATGTCAGCCCGGTTATTAGAACTTCTTTATAATGTCATCCCAGTTATTCTAACGTCTTTATAATGTCAGCCCAGTTATTATAATGTTTTTATAATGTCAGCCCAGTTATCTTAATGTTTTTATAATGTCAGCCCAGTTATTATAACTTCTTTATAATGTCAGCCCAGTTATTATAATTTCTTTATAATGTCAGCCCAGTTATTATAACTGCTTAATAATGTCATCCCAGTTATTATAATGTTTTTATAATGTCAGCCCAGTTATTCTAACTTCTTTATAATGTCAGCCCAGTTATTAGAACTTCTTTATAATGTCAGCCCAGTTATTATATTGTTTTTATAATGTCAGCCCAGTTATTCTAACTTCTTTATAATGTCAGCCCAGTTATTAGAACTTCTTTATAATGTCAGCCCAGTTATTAGAACTTCTTTATCATGTCAGCCCAGTTATTATAACTTCTTTATAATGTCATGCTAGTTATTATAACTTCTTTATAATGTCGGCCCAGTTATTATAACTTCTTTATAATGCCAGCCCAGTTATTATCATTTCTTTATACTGTCTTCCCAGTTATTATAACTTCTATATCACATCAGCCCAGTTATTATAACTTCTTTATAATGTCAGCCCAGTTATTATAACTTCTTTATAATGTCAGCCCAGTTATTATAACTTCTTTATAATGTCAGCCCAGTTATTATAATGTTTTTATAATGTCAGCCCAGTTATTATAACTTGTTTATAATGTCAGCCCAGTTATTATAACTTGTTTATAATGTCAGCCCAGTTCTTCTAACTTATTTATAATGTCAGCCCAGTTATTATAACTTCTTTATAATGTCAGCCCAGTCATTATAACTTCTTTATAATGTCAGCCCAGTTATTATAATGTTTTTATAATGTCAGCCCAGTTATTTTAATGTTTTTATAATGTCAGCCCGGTTATTAGAACTTCTTTATTATGTCATCCCAGTTATTCTAACGTCTTTATAATGTCAGCCCAGTTATTATAATGTTTTTATAATGTCAGCCCAGTTATCATAATGTTTTTATAATGTCAGCCCTGTTATTATAACTTCTTTATAATGTCAGCCCAGTTATTATAATTTCTTTATAATGTCAGCCCAGTTATTGTAACTGCTTAATAATGTCATCCCAGTTATTATAATGTTTTTATAATGTCAGACCAGTTATTCTAACTTCTTTATAATGTCAGCCCAGTTATTAGAACTTCTTTATAATGCCAGCCCAGTTATTATAACTTCTTTATCATGTCAGCCCAGATATTATAACTTCTTTATAATGTCATGCTAGTTATTATAACTTCTTTATAATGTCGGCCCAGTTATTATAACTTATTTATAATGCCAGCCCAGTTATTATAATTTCTTTATAATGTCAGCCCAGTTATTATAACTGCTTAATAATGTCATCCCAGTTATTATAATGTTTTTATAATGTCAGCCCAGTTATTTTAATGTTTTTATAATGTCAGCCCGGTTATTAGAACTTCTTTATTATGTCATCCCAGTTATTCTAACGTCTTTATAATGTCAGCCCAGTTATTATTATGTTTTTATAATGTCAGCCCAGTTATCATAATGTTTTTATAATGTCAGCCCTGTTATTATAACTTCTTTATAATGTCAGCCCAGTTATTATAATTTCTTTATAATGTCAGCCCAGTTATTGTAACTGCTTAATAATGTCATCCCAGTTATTATAATGTTTTTATAATGTCAGACCAGTTATTCTAACTTCTTTATAATGTCAGCCCAGTTATTAGAACTTCTTTATAATGCCAGCCCAGTTATTATAATGTTTTTATAATGTCAGCCCAGTTATTCTAACTTCTTTATAATGTCAGCCCAGTTATTAGAACTTCTTTATAATGTCAGCCCAGTTATTATAACTTCTTTATCATGTCAGCCCAGATATTATAACTTCTTTATAATGTCATGCTAGTTATTATAACTTCTTTATAATGTCGGCCCAGTTATTATAACTTATTTATAATGCCAGCCCAGTTATTATAATTTCTTTATAATGTCTTCCCAGTTATTATAACTTCTATATCACATCAGCCCAGTTATTATAACTTCTTTATAATGTCTTCCGGGTTATTATAACTTCTTTATCATGTCAGCCAAGTTATTATAACTTCTTTATAATGTCAGCCCTGTTATTATGACATCTTTATCATGTCAGCCCAGTTATTATAACTTCTTTATAATGTCAGCCCAGTTATTATAATTTCTTTATAATGTCAGCCCAGTTATTATAACTGCTTAATAATGTCATCCCAGTTATTATAATGTTTTTATAATGTCAGCCCAGTTATTCTAACTTCTTTATAATGTCAGCCCAGTTATTAGAACTTCTTTATAATGTCAGCCCAGTTATTATATTGTTTTTATAATGTCAGCCCAGTTATTCTAACTTCTTTATAATGTCAGCCCAGTTATTAGAACTTCTTTATAATGTCAGCCCAGTTATTAGAACTTCTTTATCATGTCAGCCCAGTTATTATAACTTCTTTATAATGTCATGCTAGTTATTATAACTTCTTTATAATGTCGGCCCAGTTATTATAACTTCTTTATAATGCCAGCCCAGTTATTATAATTTCTTTATAATGTCTTCCCAGTTATTATAACTTCTATATCACATCAGCCCAGTTATTATAACTTCTTTATAATGTCAGCCCAGTTATTATAACTTCTTTATAATGTCAGCCCAGTTATTATAACTTCTTTATAATGTCAGCCCAGTTATTATAATGTTTTTATAATGTCAGCCCAGTTATTATAACTTGTTTATAATGTCAGCCCAGTTATTATAACTTGTTTATAATGTCAGCCCAGTTCTTCTAACTTATTTATAATGTCAGCCCAGTTATTATAACTTCTTTATAATGTCAGCCCAGTCATTATAACTTCTTTATAATGTCAGCCCAGTTATTATAATGTTTTTATAATGTCAGCCCAGCTATTATAATTTCTTTATAATGTCAGCCCAGTTATTATAACTGCTTAATAATGTCATCCCAGTTATTATAATGTTTTTATAATGTCAGCCCAGTTATTTTAATGTTTTTATAATGTCAGCCCGGTTATTAGAACTTCTTTATTATGTCATCCCAGTTATTCTAACGTCTTTATAATGTCAGCCCAGTTATTATAATGTTTTTATAATGTCAGCCCAGTTATCATAATGTTTTTATAATGTCAGCCCTGTTATTATAACTTCTTTATAATGTCAGCCCAGTTATTATAATTTCTTTATAATGTCAGCCCAGTTATTGTAACTGCTTAATAATGTCATCCCAGTTATTATAATGTTTTTATAATGTCAGACCAGTTATTCTAACTTCTTTATAATGTCAGCCCAGTTATTAGAACTTCTTTATAATGCCAGCCCAGTTATTATAACTTCTTTATCATGTCAGCCCAGATATTATAACTTCTTTATAATGTCATGCTAGTTATTATAACTTCTTTATAATGTCGGCCCAGTTATTATAACTTATTTATAATGCCAGCCCAGTTATTATAATTTCTTTATAATGTCAGCCCAGTTATTATAACTGCTTAATAATGTCATCCCAGTTATTATAATGTTTTTATAATGTCAGCCCAGTTATTTTAATGTTTTTATAATGTCAGCCCGGTTATTAGAACTTCTTTATTATGTCATCCCAGTTATTCTAACGTCTTTATAATGTCAGCCCAGTTATTATAATGTTTTTATAATGTCAGCCCAGTTATCATAATGTTTTTATAATGTCAGCCCTGTTATTATAACTTCTTTATAATGTCAGCCCAGTTATTATAATTTCTTTATAATGTCAGCCCAGTTATTGTAACTGCTTAATAATGTCATCCCAGTTATTATAATGTTTTTATAATGTCAGACCAGTTATTCTAACTTCTTTATAATGTCAGCCCAGTTATTAGAACTTCTTTATAATGCCAGCCCAGTTATTATAATGTTTTTATAATGTCAGCCCAGTTATTCTAACTTCTTTATAATGTCAGCCCAGTTATTAGAACTTCTTTATAATGTCAGCCCAGTTATTATAACTTCTTTATCATGTCAGCCCAGATATTATAACTTCTTTATAATGTCATGCTAGTTATTATAACTTCTTTATAATGTCGGCCCAGTTATTATAACTTATTTATAATGCCAGCCCAGTTATTATAATTTCTTTATAATGTCTTCCCAGTTATTATAACTTCTATATCACATCAGCCCAGTTATTATAACTTCTTTATAATGTCTTCCGGGTTATTATAACTTCTTTATCATGTCAGCCAAGTTATTATAACTTCTTTATAATGTCAGCCCTGTTATTATGACATCTTTATCATGTCAGCCCAGTTATTATAACTTCTTTATAATGTCAGCCAGTTATTA
Source organism: Oncorhynchus mykiss (assembly GCF_057628025.1). NCBI lineage: Eukaryota > Metazoa > Chordata > Actinopteri > Salmoniformes > Salmonidae > Oncorhynchus > Oncorhynchus mykiss. The sequence continues at coordinate 69,265,969 of NC_143030.1, read as the reverse complement.
TAACTTCTTTATAATGTCAGCCCAGTTATTATAACTTCTTTCTAATGTCAGCCCAGTTATTATAATGTTTTTATAATGTCAGCCCAGTTATTATAATTTCTTTATAATGTCAGCCCAGTTATTATAACTTTTTTATAATGTCAGCCCAGTTATTTGAACTTCTTTATAACGTCAGCCCAGTTATTATAACTTCTTTATAATGTCGGCCCAGTTATTATAACTTCTTTATAATGTCAGCCCAGTTATTATTATGTTTTTATAATGTCAGCCCAGTTATTATAACTTCTTTATAATGTCAGCACAGTTATTATAACTTCTTTATAATGTCAGCCCAGTTATTATAACTTCTTTATAATGTCAGCCCAGTTATTTTAATGTTTTTATAATGTCAGCACGGTTATTAGAACTTATTTATAATGTCATCTCAGTTATTATAACTTCTTTATAATGTCAGCCCAGTTATTTTTATGTTTTTATAATGTCAGCCCGGTTATTAGAACTTCTTTATAATGCCAGCCCAGTTATTATAATGTTTTTATAATGTCAGCCCAGTTATTCTAACTTCTTTATAATGTCAGCCCAGTTATTAGAACTTCTTTATAATGTCAGCCCAGTTATTATAACTTCTTTATCATGTCAGCCCAGATATTATAACTTCTTTATAATGTCATGCTAGTTATTATAACTTCTTTATAATGTCGGCCCAGTTATTATAACTTATTTATAATGCCAGCCCAGTTATTATAATTTCTTTATAATGTCTTCCCAGTTATTATAACTTCTATATCACATCAGCCCAGTTATTATAACTTCTTTATAATGTCTTCCGGGTTATTATAACTTCTTTATCATGTCAGCCAAGTTATTATAACTTCTTTATAATGTCAGCCCTGTTATTATGACATCTTTATCATGTCAGCCCAGTTATTATAACTTCTTTATAATGTCAGCCCAGTTATTATAATTTCTTTATAATGTCAGCCCAGTTATTATAACTGCTTAATAATGTCATCCCAGTTATTATAATGTTTTTATAATGTCAGCCCAGTTATTCTAACTTCTTTATAATGTCAGCCCAGTTATTAGAACTTCTTTATAATGTCAGCCCAGTTATTATATTGTTTTTATAATGTCAGCCCAGTTATTCTAACTTCTTTATAATGTCAGCCCAGTTATTAGAACTTCTTTATAATGTCAGCCCAGTTATTAGAACTTCTTTATCATGTCAGCCCAGTTATTATAACTTCTTTATAATGTCATGCTAGTTATTATAACTTCTTTATAATGTCGGCCCAGTTATTATAACTTCTTTATAATGCCAGCCCAGTTATTATAATTTCTTTATAATGTCTTCCCAGTTATTATAACTTCTATATCACATCAGCCCAGTTATTATAACTTCTTTATAATGTCAGCCCAGTTATTATAACTTCTTTATAATGTCAGCCCAGTTATTATAACTTCTTTATAATGTCAGCCCAGTTATTATAATGTTTTTATAATGTCAGCCCAGTTATTATAACTTGTTTATAATGTCAGCCCAGTTATTATAACTTGTTTATAATGTCAGCCCAGTTCTTCTAACTTATTTATAATGTCAGCCCAGTTATTATAACTTCTTTATAATGTCAGCCCAGTCATTATAACTTCTTTATAATGTCAGCCCAGTTATTATAATGTTTTTATAATGTCAGCCCAGCTATTATAATTTCTTTATAATGTCAGCCCAGTTATTATAACTGCTTAATAATGTCATCCCAGTTATTATAATGTTTTTATAATGTCAGCCCAGTTATTTTAATGTTTTTATAATGTCAGCCCGGTTATTAGAACTTCTTTATTATGTCATCCCAGTTATTCTAACGTCTTTATAATGTCAGCCCAGTTATTATAATGTTTTTATAATGTCAGCCCAGTTATCATAATGTTTTTATAATGTCAGCCCTGTTATTATAACTTCTTTATAATGTCAGCCCAGTTATTATAATTTCTTTATAATGTCAGCCCAGTTATTGTAACTGCTTAATAATGTCATCCCAGTTATTATAATGTTTTTATAATGTCAGACCAGTTATTCTAACTTCTTTATAATGTCAGCCCAGTTATTAGAACTTCTTTATAATGCCAGCCCAGTTATTATAACTTCTTTATCATGTCAGCCCAGATATTATAACTTCTTTATAATGTCATGCTAGTTATTATAACTTCTTTATAATGTCGGCCCAGTTATTATAACTTATTTATAATGCCAGCCCAGTTATTATAATTTCTTTATAATGTCAGCCCAGTTATTATAACTGCTTAATAATGTCATCCCAGTTATTATAATGTTTTTATAATGTCAGCCCAGTTATTTTAATGTTTTTATAATGTCAGCCCGGTTATTAGAACTTCTTTATTATGTCATCCCAGTTATTCTAACGTCTTTATAATGTCAGCCCAGTTATTATAATGTTTTTATAATGTCAGCCCAGTTATCATAATGTTTTTATAATGTCAGCCCTGTTATTATAACTTCTTTATAATGTCAGCCCAGTTATTATAATTTCTTTATAATGTCAGCCCAGTTATTGTAACTGCTTAATAATGTCATCCCAGTTATTATAATGTTTTTATAATGTCAGACCAGTTATTCTAACTTCTTTATAATGTCAGCCCAGTTATTAGAACTTCTTTATAATGCCAGCCCAGTTATTATAATGTTTTTATAATGTCAGCCCAGTTATTCTAACTTCTTTATAATGTCAGCCCAGTTATTAGAACTTCTTTATAATGTCAGCCCAGTTATTATAACTTCTTTATCATGTCAGCCCAGATATTATAACTTCTTTATAATGTCATGCTAGTTATTATAACTTCTTTATAATGTCGGCCCAGTTATTATAACTTATTTATAATGCCAGCCCAGTTATTATAATTTCTTTATAATGTCTTCCCAGTTATTATAACTTCTATATCACATCAGCCCAGTTATTATAACTTCTTTATAATGTCTTCCGGGTTATTATAACTTCTTTATCATGTCAGCCAAGTTATTATAACTTCTTTATAATGTCAGCCCTGTTATTATGACATCTTTATCATGTCAGCCCAGTTATTATAACTTCTTTATAATGTCAGCCAGTTATTATAACTTCTTTATAATGTCAGCCCAGTTATTATAACTTCTTTCTAATGTCAGCCCAGTTATTATAATGTTTTTATAATGTCAGCCCAGTTATTATAATTTCTTTATAATGTCAGCCCAGTTATTATAACTTTTTTATAATGTCAGCCCAGTTATTTGAACTTCTTTATAACGTCAGCCCAGTTATTATAACTTCTTTATAATGTCGGCCCAGTTATTATAACTTCTTTATAATGTCAGCCCAGTTATTATTATGTTTTTATAATGTCAGCCCAGTTATTATAACTTCTTTATAATGTCAGCACAGTTATTATAACTTCTTTATAATGTCAGCCCAGTTATTATAACTTCTTTATAATGTCAGCCCAGTTATTTTAATGTTTTTATAATGTCAGCACGGTTATTAGAACTTATTTATAATGTCATCTCAGTTATTATAACTTCTTTATAATGTCAGCCCAGTTATTTTTATGTTTTTATAATGTCAGCCCGGTTATTAGAACTTCTTTATAATGCCAGCCCAGTTATTATAATTTCTTTATAATGTCTTCCCAGTTATTATAACTTCTATATCACGTCAGCCCAGTTATTATAACTTCTTTATAATGTCTTCCGGGTTATTATAACTTCTTTATCATGTCAGCCAAGTTATTATAACTTCTTTATAATGTCAGCCCTGTTATTATGACATATTTATCATGTCAGCCCAGTTATTATAACTTCTTTATAATGTCAGCCCAGTTATTATAACTTCTTTATATTGTCAGCCCAGTTATTATAACTGCTTAATAATGTCATCCCAGTTATTATAATGTTTTTATAATGTCAGCCCAGTTATTCTAACTTCTTTATGTCAGCCCAGTTATTAGAATTTCTTTATAATGTCAGCCCAGTTATTATAATGTTTTTATAATGTCAGCCCAGTTATTAGAACTTCTTTATAATGTCAGCCCAGTTATTATAATGTTTTTATAATGTTTATCCAGTTATTATAACTGCTTAATAATGTCATCCAAGTTATTATAACGTTTTTATAATGTCAGCCCAGTTATTCTAACTTCTTTATAATGTCAGCCCAGTTATTAGAACTTCTTTATAATGTCAGCCCAGTTATTATAATGTTTTTATAATGTCAGCCCAGTTATTCTAACTTCTTTATAATGTCAGCCCAGTTATTAGAATTTCTTTATAATGTCAGCCCAGTTATTAGAACTTCTTTATAATGTCAGCCCAGTTATTATAACTTCTTTGTCATGTCAGCCTAGTTATTACAACTTCTTTATAATGTCATGCTAGTTATTATAACTTCTTTATAATGTCGGCCCAGTTATTATAACTTCTTTATAATGCCAGCCCAGTTATTATAATTTCTTTATAATGTCTTCCCAGTTATTATAACTTCTATATCACATCAGCCCAGTTATTATAACGTCTTTATAATGTCTTCCGGGTTATTATAACTTCTTTATAATGTCAGCCTAGTTATTATAATGTTTTTATAATGTCAGCCCAGTTATTATAATGTTTTTATAATGTCAGCCCAGTTATTATAACTTCTTTATAATGTCAGCCCAGTTATTATAATGTTTTTATAATGTCAGCCCAGTTATTCTAACTTCTTTATAATGTCAGCCCAGTTATTAGAACTTCTTTATAATGTCAGCCCAGTTATTAGAACTTCTTTATAATGTCAGCCCAGTTATTATAACTTCTTTATAATGTCAGCCCAGTTATTAGAACTTCTTTATAATGTCAGCCCAGTTATTAGAACTTCTTTATAATGTCAGCCCAGTTATTATAATGTTTTTATAATGTCAGCCCAGTTATTATAACTTCTTTATCATGTCAGCCCATTTATTATAACTTCTTTATGTCAGCCCAGTTATTATAATGTTTTTATAATGTCAGCCCAGTTATTATAACTGCTTAATAATGTCATCCCAGTTATTATAATGTTTTTATAATGTCAGCCCAGTTATTCTAACTTCTTTATGTCAGCCCAGTTATTAGAATTTCTTTATAATGTCAGCCCAGTTATTATAATGTTTTTATAATGTCAGCCCAGTTATTAGAACTTCTTTATAATGTCAGCCCAGTTATTATAATGTTTTTATAATGTTTATCCAGTTATTATAACTGCTTAATAATGTCATCCAAGTTATTATAACGTTTTTATAATGTCAGCCCAGTTATTCTAACTTCTTTATAATGTCAGCCCAGTTATTAGAACTTCTTTATAATGTCAGCCCAGTTATTATAATGTTTTTATAATGTCAGCCCAGTTATTCTAACTTCTTTATAATGTCAGCCCAGTTATTAGAATTTCTTTATAATGTCAGCCCAGTTATTAGAACTTCTTTATAATGTCAGCCCAGTTATTATAACTTCTTTGTCATGTCAGCCCAGTTATTACAACTTCTTTATAATGTCATGCTAGTTATTATAACTTCTTTATAATGTCGGCCCAGTTATTATAACTTCTTTATAATGCCAGCCCAGTTATTATAATTTCTTTATAATGTCTTCCCAGTTATTATAACTTCTATATCACATCAGCCCAGTTATTATAACTTCTTTATAATGTCAGCCCAGTTATTATAATGTTTTTATAATGTCAGCCCAGTTATTATAACTTCTTTATAATGTCAGCCCAGTTATTATAATGTTTTTATAATGTCAGCCCAGTTATTCTAACTTCTTTATAATGTCAGCCCAGTTATTAGAACTTCTTTATAATGTCAGCCCACTTATTAGAACTTCTTTATAATGTCAGCCCAGTTATTAGAACTTCTTTATAATGTCAGCCCAGTTATTAGAACTTCTTTATAATGTCAGCCCAGTTATTAGAACTTCTTTATAATGTCAGCCCAGTTATTATAATGTTTTTATAATGTCAGCCCACTTATTAGAACTTCTTTATAATGTCAGCCCAGTTATTAGAACTTCTTTATAATGTCTGCCCAGTTATTATAACGTCTTTATAATGTCAGACCAGTTATTATTTCTTTATAATGTCAGCCCAGTTACTATAATGTTTTTATAATGTCAGCCCAGTTATTATAATGTCTTTATCATTTCAGCTCGTTTAATATAACGTTCATGACTGACGGGCAAGTAGCTCATCTCCCCCACTCAAATCGGTATGTGGTTAGTCAATTAATGTATCTTATAATAACACGTTTTTAACAAGCGAGACAGGGGGGAATTCAATGATGAAGGCACAATACAGCTGTTTTTATCTCAATATCAAATTATTTCTGGGTAACAATGAAGTACCTTACTGTGATTTTTTTTCTCCATTAAAATGGTCAAAAATGTAGCTAGGACATTCTGGGACAGTTGTGGCTGCTGAGGAGAGGGTGGCTCATAATAATGGCTGGAACGGAGCAAATTGAAAGGCATCAAACACATAGAAGCCATGTGTTTAATGTGTTTGATACCATTCCACATGTACTGAAATTTCAGGTGGTCTTTTCAAGAGCTCTTACACTAAAAGGACATTATCATAATTTTCACAATTTTACAGTATTATTCCAACCTCCTAGTGTGGAAATATATACATCACACAGGAAAACCACTTGTTTGACATCACTGGGCATTTAAAACTGGAAAATATTGTTTTGTCTCATTGTCGTCCCCCTGTCCAGAAGCAGGGTTCCTGGTTACTTAGGGAGGAATAAACATGGGTTAAATGAGCCACTCCATTTGGGATTGGAAATAAAGAAAAGGATTTGGGATGTAATTATTTCTGCAGTGAGTGTAGTTTCTAATATTGCACTATTAAATATAATTTTCATGAGTCATCAGGGACTATGGCCTTATCTCAATTTAACTTGGTCAACTCCTACCGTCCTCTCTCGTCTCCTTTTGAAAAAATGTCAAAGGTAATCGAGGAGAGGTGTTGAGGAGAGGGAAAGTGGACAAAATAGTGCTTGTATGAAATTAGACCGTCTCTACGCCTTATCCAAGAAGAATAGCTGCTGCCTCTGCAAAAGCTAGTGGGAAATCCAAATAAACAAATAACCACTCACACATCGTCAGGCAAATTACGTTTACAGGGGTGGATCCCAAAAGAAGTGTGTAAAGTAATAAAAACAAATGAAGTTTGTTGTGCAAGTTGTCGGTCCAGTGTGGCTTAGTTGGTAGAGCATGCCATTTGAAATGACAGGGTTGTGGGTTTGATTCCCACGGGGGACCAGTACAAATTAACATTTATGCTCTGGATAAGAGTATCTGCTATTTGACAAAAATAAAAAAATGCAAGACAACCAACCAACTTAATTAGTGAGGGTAGTTTCTAATATTCCACTATTGAAATTATTTTAAATCCATGATGGGGAGTATGCAAAGGGGGAGAAGCCTCGGGATGCAGCCTGACTTCCTTCCCATCTCACCAGATGGGATGTTTGCTGTAGATGCTGCTAGCAATTAATAGGAAACAGCATTCAGAGGAATGACTGGGCTACTCTTTTAAAGCCCAATCCAGCCAATTGATGTCAAAATCAAATAATTTCTGGGTAACAATGAACTACCTTACTGTAATAGATTTCCATTAAAATGAGCAAAACATTTTAGCAACTCAAAAATATTTCTCAAGCAAACAATTTGCTAGGACTGAGTGGTCTTGAGTGTAGAGGTTGAAACTGAAAACTGATAACTCCCACTAGCTTTTGCAGAGGCAGCAGCTATTCTTCTTGGATAAGGCGTGGAGACGGGATAATTCCCTAGGTTTGAACTCTTTTTGTTATTGGTCCTGTAAACCTGCTGATTACAAGGTCCTGTGTATATTGTATTTTCAACAATCATGAAACAACACTGATAACATTTGTTCACACGTTTACAGTGTTAGTTTTATCATCTGTTGTACAATATAATACACTGCTCAAAAAAATAAAGGGAACACTTAAACAACACAATGTAACTCCAAGTCAATCATACTTCTCAGAAATCAAACTGTCCACTTAGGAAGCAACACTGATTGACAATAAATTTCACATGCTGTTGTGCAAATGGAATAGACAACAGGTGGAAATGATAGGCAATTAGCAAGACACCCCTAATAAAGGAGTGGTTCTGCAGGTGGTGAACACAGACCACTTCTCAGTTCCTATGCTTCCTGGCTGATGTTTTGGTCACTTTCACTCTAGTGGTAGCATGAGACGGAGTCTACAACCCACACAAGTGGCTCGGGTAGTGCAGCTCATCCAGGATGGCACATCAATGCGTGCTGTGGCAAGAAGGTTTGCTGTGTCTGTCAGCGTAGTGTCCAGAGAATGGAGGCGCTACCAGGAGACAGGCCAGTACATCAGGAGACGTGGAGGAGGCCGTAGGAGGGCAACAACCCAGCAGCAGGACCGCTACCTCCGCCTTTGTGCAAGGAGGAGCAGGTGGAGCACTGCCAGAGCCCTGCAAAATGACCTCCAGCAGGCCACAAATGTGCATGTGTCTGCTCAAACGGTCAGAAACAGACTCCATGAGGGTGGTATGAGGGTCCGACGTCCACAGGTCCGCATTGATGTGCTTACAGCCCAACACCGTGCAGGACGTTTGGCATTTGCCAGAGAACACCAAGATTGGCAAATTCGCCACTGGCGCCCTGGGCTCTTCACAGATGAAAGCAGGTTCACACTGAGCACATGTGACAGATGTGACAGAGTCTGGAGACGCCGTGGAGAATGTTCTGCTGCCTGCAACATCCTCCAGCATGACCGGTTTGGCGGTGGGTCAGTCATGGTGTGGGGTGGCATTTCTTTGGGGGGCCGAACAGCCCTCCATGTGCTCGCCAGAGGTAGCCTGACTGCCATTAGGTACCGAGATGAGATCCTCAGACCCCTTGTGAGACCATATGCTGGTGCGGTTGGCCTTGGGTTCCTCCTAATGCAAGACAATGCTAGACCTCATGTGACTGGAGTGTTTCAGCAGTTCCTGCAAGAGGAAGGCATTGATGCTATGGACTGGCCCTCCCGCTCCTCAGACCTGAATCCAATTGAGCACATCTGGGACATCATGTCTCGCTCCATCCACCAATGCCACGTTGCACCACAGACTGTCCAGGAGTTGGCGGATGCTTTAGTCCAGGTCTGGGAGGAGATCCCTCAGGAGACCATCCACCACCTCATCAGGAGCATACCCAGGCGTTGTAGGGAGGTCATACAGGCACATGGAGGCCACACACACTACTGAGCCTCATTTTGACTTGTTTTAAGGACATTGCATTAAAGTTGGATCAGCCTGTAGTGTGGTTTTCCACTTTAATTTTGAGTGTGACTCCAAATCCAGACCTCCATGGGTTGATACATTTGATTTCTATTGATCATTTTTGTGTAATTTTGTTGTCAGCACATTCAACTATGTAAAGAAAAAAGTATTTACTAAGAATATTTCATTCATTCAGATCTAGGATGTGTTATTAGTGTTCCCTTTATTTTTTTGAGCAATGAATAAAACAGGAAAAACAGGGGAAACAGAATTTTGGCTGCACTGGGACTTTAACTTCAGCCCTTTTAGATGTGTGTAAATAGGCACATACATAACTCTTTAAACGTTTCTACAATGCTCAACATTCTCCCTATTCCTCAAGAGTCAGTCTGTTGAAAGGGCAATGTTTGCTGCAGGTGCTGCAGTAGGGCCTGTATTGATCGAGTTCACTGAGAGTCTGTCCCTGCATTCCAAATGGAAACCTATTCCCTACATAGTGCAATACTTTTGACCAGAGTCCTATGTGTCCTAGTCAAAAGTTGTGCACTATAAAGGGAATAGACCGCCAATTTGAGACACGTTCTATGTTAACAGTAGGGTTTGAATGGCTCACCTCCCATTCACCTGCCTGCACTTCAAATCTCTGTGCACCCCTGCCAATGTTGCTGGGTCCTAATAGGCTCGTTCTGGCCAACAGGCCAAAATCAAGATGGGTGCATGCATTGATCTACTAATGATTCCTAGATATTAATCATTTTAGCACTAATGATTCCTAGACATGAATCATTTAGCAATAATGATTCCTAGACATGAATCATTTGAGAACTAATGATTCCTAGACATTCATAATTTTAGCACTAATGATTCCTAGACATTCATAATTTTAGCACTAATGATTCCTAGACATTCATAATTTTTGCACTAATGATTCCAAGACATGAATCATTTGTGCACTAGTGATTCCTAGACATTAATCATTTGACCTCTAATGATTCCTAGACATTCATAATTTTAGCACTAATGATTCCTAGACATTCATAATTTTAGCACTAATGATTCCTAGACATGCATCATTTTAGCTTAATGACTCCTAGACGCCAATCATTTTAGCACTATTGATTCCTTCACAGGCATAATTTTAGCACTAATGATTCCAAGACATTAATCATTTTAGCATTGATGAGGAGTAACGAAACAATCTCGGCATTTAGCTACAATACGGACGTTTTCAGCACTTAGTTTTTAAGAAGGAAGTTAGCCAACATTTACTAAGGTGGAAATCATGGAAGAGGAGGAAGATACTCTATTTAATAATGAATAGTTGCTTTCCGACAGTTTCAAAGTCTACATTAAGTGGGAGGATTGTGATGTTGAGTTAAGGTCCCACAACCTGTGTGGACCCACTCATCGTCCTCTTCCTGAGTGTGCCAGACAGACAAACACCGAACCAGTAGCTTCGGAGAGACATTGAAGGCTATCCATAATCCAATATTGTTTTTTTTTATATATATATTCAATTCAGAAATAACTTATGGTATGTTATGCCATGTCAGAACATTGACTTGAATAGGAATATCTGTTCTAGTAATTCTGTTTCTACCCCTCTGTCTCCTGCAGGGAGAGCTGCTGAGCCCGTGTCGCTGTAAGGGCTCTGTGCGCTGCACCCACCAGCCCTGCCTCATCCGCTGGATCAGCGAGAGAGGCTCCTGGAGCTGTGAGCTGTGCTACTTCAAGTACCATGTTCTGGCCATCAGCACCAAGAACCCACTGCAGGTACCTTTCCTCAGCCTGTCCAACCCCTCATTCTCTGGGACTTACTCTCTGGCCAGAATCAGAACCTATCTCCTAGGTACTTCATGCGGTACAATACGGTAGTAGCTACACCTTGCCAACTGCATGATATTCGCCATATTGCTCACACCTATCCTTTCAGATCTACACAAGTGTCTAAGGGGTAGGGGCTAGGGGTCTGTCTCATCCACTCCAGTCGTATTTTCATTGTGCACAAGGTCTACTCTCATCTCAAATTAATTAATATTTTTTCTAGTAGCCACAGATCTTATCTCACAGTTTTCTGCTAATGCATCGATTTAAACAATGCACAATACCGCAATCAGGAGTATGCAGTGCTCTGCTCAGGTGCACCAGTCTAGGCATTACAGTTACTCACTTTGCTAGAACAAATCGTGGGCACTCACAATGATGGTGTGAGGACTGGACTTCACCATATTGTCCCTTTCTTACTGTCCCTGTCTTGGCCCTTGTGGCTGTTCTGTTCAGTGGCAGGCCATCTCCCTGACGGTGATTGAGAAGGTCCAGATTGCTGCCATCATCCTGGGCTCGCTGTTCCTCATCGCCAGCATCTCCTGGCTCATCTGGTCGTCCCTCAGCCCCTCGGCCAAGTGGCAGCGTCAGGACCTGCTCTTCCAGATCTGCTACGGCATGTACGGCTTCATGGACATCGTGTGCATCGGTGAGGGGGATGAATCATGTGAAACTGGACCGTTGGCATAGTCACACAAATTCTCATACACAGGCCCATGAACACACACACATGCACGCAGGCAGGCAGGCAGGCAGGTAGGCATGCACAAAGATGCATGCAGGCATGCAGGCAGGCAGGCATGCACACACATGCACTCAGGCAGGCAGGCATGCACACGCACAGACACGCACACACACGTAAATCTTTGTAGATAGATTTGTTTTGTGTGAAATGGTGCATTGCCAACCTGAAAACAGATGGTACTAGCTTTGTATCTGCACTGTGTGGTTATGCCAAATGCCAGTTATATATACTAGTGCTATAGTATTTGGCTGATTCTTACATATTAGTTGCTGGAAGTATGTCATGCAAAAGCCTTTAAAAGCATTAGATATCTTGCCTTTCCCATATCTGTAAAAATAAAAAACTCTCTCTCTTCCCAGGCCTTATAATCCACGAGGGCTCATCAGTGTACCGAATATTCAAGCGATGGCAGGCTGTCAATCAGCAGTGGAAAGTATTGAACTATATAAAAGCCAATGACTTGGGGGACCCTCTGAGTAGCAGTAAGGGTGGGGGTCGGGGCTCACGAAGTAACTCCCATGGCCTGGGTAGTGGCAGCAGTGGGAGACGGAACCGGAGGTTCAGGACTATTCTGGACCACCACTGTGGCTACACCATCCTGCACATCCTCAGCCAGCTACGGCCCCACAACCCACGCTTTGGCTCCACGGCCAACCGGGAGGTGGTGATGAGGGTGACAACGGTATGAGACTGAACGTGGAAGGGCTGGAAGAAAAGACTAAAGCTGGGTATCGTGTTTTCTTTTTTAATCTAGCCAGTTCTTTCAAGTGATTCTGTCAACACCATTGAGGAACTGGATTTCAATACCCAGCCCAGGGAAGGACATGTACAGACAAGACCATGTCTCGCACTGCAGTCAAGCTACTGTGATATTGTAACGACCATTGCCATGCTAGGCTCATCATGATTCCTCCCAAGTGGATTTATCCTACTGGAGCAGTGGTTTGCCCTGAAACAACAACAGACAGAACATGCTGAACTATGAGGATCTTTCCAGGAGTTTGTTTAGAGGTGCGCATTTGTAATAATTGAAGAACTGATATTATGAGCTACGTTAAACATGCAAGGCTTTATAACAACGCAATCCAAGGTGAGAACAGATATTTTTCCGGACAATTTCAGGATGCACAAAGATTATTTTATCTTTCATGTATTTTCTCCGGCGTTTTTTGGTATGATTTCCATTTTACTCATTTCAATTTTTTTTGTGGCAGTATGATTTAAAGAGATACCTGAAACTCCTTATGCCACGCCAAACATTAACAAACTCTGAATAATAATTCATTTACGAGTTTTGCAGTTCTGAAATATTGCTGTAGATAATGATGATTAGGCTACAGACCAGAGAACAACAAATACATCATATCTAAGACATCAAATGAAAACAGCAGTTATTACTGCAAACAATAAATATAGGGATCAATGGATAGACTACAAAATTTAAGATTATTTATTTATTAACATTAAAATTACTCCTAGTCCTATCTTCTCTGCAATAAAGATATCTGTACATTTCACGGTGAATTTTGCATGGGTATATCATTTTTTTTATGCAGCATCAGCATTACATAACATTTAAGCACTTCTACAAATTTGCTCATTCAGAATGGTGCTTTTCAGAAAAGCTTTTTATTCATCTGGTTTCATTGCACCAAACTGTTTTTTGAATCTGTCAAATAGCAGTGTGTTATTTCAGCTAAAACAAAGATGACTGACTCACTGCTGTGTGCTGATGATTCAGATTTGGATTAAAGATGGAGATCTATGTAATCTCTTGCTATTCACTATCTCACTCCTGTGTCATTGTTTTTCTTTATATCTACTTATACAGTTAGAAATGACTGCCTCATTCTTATTATTATTAAAACTGCCCTCTTGCAAGTTGTATCTTGCTTTATGGTGTAAATACAATTACATACACACTACCATTCAAAAGTTTGGGGTCACTTGGAAATGTCTTTGTTTTTATGAAGAAAAGCTATTTTTTTTGTCCATTAAAATAACGTGAAATGGATCAGAAATACAGTAGACATTGTTAATGTTGTAAATGACTATTGTAACTGGACAACTTCCGGTGAAACTGGAGGGCGTGCAATTCAAATAAATAATCATAAATATTATGGATTTTAAACATTTATGTACTTATAAATATCTTATATTGGCTGAAAGCTTAAATTCTTGTTAATCTAACTGCACTGTCCGATTTACAGTAGCTATTACAGTGAAAACATGCCATGTGATTGTTTGAGGACGGTGCCCCACATCAAAATATTTTTCCATGGGCACAGGTTTCATACATTCACAAATAACGATTAAATATTCACTTACTTTTTGAAAATCTTTCTCTGATTTATCATCCAAAGGGTCCCAGCTATAACATGTAGTGTCATTTTGTTAGATAAAATCCTTCTTTATATCCCAAAAGGTCTGTTTAGTTGGCGCCATCGATTTGAGTAATCCACTCGTTCAACAGCAGAGGAAGGAATCCAAAAATCTACCCCTAAACTTTGTGTCAGCAAGTCAAAATACATTTTATTTACTCCTCAGATACCCTAAAATGTAATCAAACTATAATATATATTTTGAAAAGAAGTATGTTCAGTAGGAAACTGATTTTAGCAGGTGCGTAATTTCTTTATGGCGCGCGCAAGCACAAATTTACAAGACTGTGTCCCACTACTAAAACTGATTTTTCTTGTTCGTTTTTGAAGTTACAAGCCTGAAACCTTGAACATAGACTTCTGACACCCTGTGGAAGCCATAGGAATTGCATCCAGGGAGCTAATTTTCAATATGACCTTACTCTTGCATTTCTAAGAGGACAGTCTCTCTCAAAAAAAATGTCAGGTTGGTTATTCTTTGGATTTTCTCCTACCATATCTATTGTGTTATATTATCCTATATTATTTTAACATTTCTACGAACTTCAAAGTGTTTTCTTTCCAATGGTACCAATTACATGAGTATCCTGGCTTCAGGGCCTGAACTACAGGCAGTTTACTATGGGCACGTCATTCAGAAAGGAAGTGGAGAAAAAAGGGGCCTAGACCTAAGAAGTTAAAACCACATCAAATGGATTAGAAATACAGTGTAAATGTGTTGTAAATGACTATTGTAGTTGGAAATGGCAGATTTTTTTTATGGAACATCTACATAGGCGTACAGAGGCCCATTATCAGCAACCATCACTCCTGTGTTCCAATGGCACGTTGTGTTAGCTAATCCAAGTTTATAATTTTAAAAGGCTAATTTATCATTAGAAAACGCTTTTGCAATTATGTTAACACAGCTGAAAACTGTTGTTCTGATTAAAGAAGCAATACAACTGGCCTTCTTTAGACTAGTTGAGTATCTGGAGCATCAGCATTTGTGGATTCGATTACAGGCTCAAAATGGCCAGAAACAGAGATCTTTCTTCTGAAACTCGTCAGTCTATTCTTGTTCTGAGAAATGTAGGCTATTCCATGGGAGAAATTTCCAAGAAGTCCTCATCAAGAGGATAAGTACATTAGACTGTCTAGTTTGAGAAACAGATGCCTCCTCATCTGGCAGCTTCATTAAATAGTACCCGCAAAACACCAGTCTCAACGAGTTCCTCTGTCCAGTGTCTGTGTTCTTTTGCCCATCTTAATCTTTTATTTTTATTGGCCAGTCTGAGATATGGCTTTTTCTTTGCAACTCTGCCTAGAAGGCCAGCATCCCGGAATTGCCTCTTCACTGTTGACGTTGAGACGGGTGTTTTGAGGGTACTATTTAATGAAGCTGCTAGATGAGGACTTGTGAGGCATCTGTTTCTCAAACTAGATAGTCTAATGTACTTATCCTCTTGCTCAGTTGTACACCGGGGCCTCCCCCCCTCTTTTTATTCCAGTTGGGGCCAGTTTGCACTGTTCTGTGAAAGGAGTAGTATACAGCACAGTTTTCAGCTGTGGTAACATAATTGCAAAAGGGTTTTCTAATGATCAATTAACCTTTTAAAATTATAAACTTTGATTAGCTAACACAACGTGCCATTGGAACGCAGGAGTGATGGTTGCTGATAATGGGCCTCTGTATGCCTATGTAGATATTCCATAAGAAAATCTGCCGTTTCCAGCTACAATAGTCATTTACAACATTAACAATGTCTACACTGTATTTTTTATCAATTTGATGTTATTTTAATGGACAAAAAAAATGCTTTTCTTTCAAAAACAAGGATATTTCGAAAGGACCCCAAACTTTTGAACGGTAGTGTAGGTAGGTAATTTATGGACATTAGAAGTTCTGTCATTGGCCCATTATTACATTAGAAGTTCTATCAAAAGCCCATTATCACATTAGAAGTTCTGTCAAAGGCCATTTAGTACATTAGAAGGTCTGTCAAAAGCCCATTATTACATTGAAGTTCTGTCGTAGGCCCATTATTACACTAGAATCTCTGTCATAGGCCCATTATTACAATGTAATAAACTGTAGTATGATCTCTGCATACTGTGGAAAGGACGCCTCCTAGACGGAAAGGACGCCTCCTAGAAAGGACGCCTACTTTGTCGCCTCCTAGAGACCTAACCATCTAATTCTCTCTTCATAATGTAGTCTAATTCAGGTGTATGGCCTAATCATTCTGATAGATGGCGCCCCAATGCCATACATTCATTGTTACCTCAACGGCTCTAGTCCTAGGGTTTTGTCTAGAAGGGATACAGCTTTTGTCAAAATTGACTTTTTGTAGCAGGTTTAGGATAACTTAAGCAGCAGGTTAGGAGAATGAACGTAGCAAGTTAGGAGAATTTGGTTTAGGTTAGGAAAAGACTTAGGGTTAAGGTTAGCTAAAATGCTAAATAAATAAACTTTTGACTTCAAATTTGACAAAAGCTGTAATCATACTAGACATGACCTAGTCCTAAGGCTCGGACAAAGCCAGCCAGGTAGGCCGGGCACGTGAAATAAATACTGCACATTCATATCAAACATTGCCAAATGTGACTTTGCCCTCTCTCTTTTGATCTTTTTTGACTAATTGATATTTTGACCAATCAGATCAGCTCTGAAAAAGAGCTAATGTAAAAAGATGTGATGTGATTGGTCATAAGACCAATTAGTGGAAAAAATATAAAAATGTGCATGCCTTTGTAAACACACCTTTACTGGCCTCCTCTCACCCTCAATGGCTCAGACACCAGTGGACTAGATAAGTTGCAACACGGTGCAACTATGATTTGAATGGATGGATGAGGTGTAAACTCACGAAGTTGGCTATTTTAATACAGTAAGGCACACTATTTTCCTGAATACCTGATCGTCGATGAGGACTTATAAATGGACAGGTAGCCTACCTTTCGCTTTGAAGACGAGGATGAAGAGCTTCAATTAAAACATCTTCTCGTTTCTGATGACAGGTAATGTGCCAGTAGGGTTGTAATATTGAGTGCTTTAGAGGAAAATGCAGACCTCTGTAGCGACACCATTTGATTTGTTACATTGACTGTTAAAACGTGTGTACTGTACAGGTTGTGTTCAATGCATTATCATGCTATTTCCGTATTCAGTGCATGAAGTATAAAACATATTTCCATTGTCACCATGTTTGAGGGCAATATGTATTAACTGGCACCATAATACAATGAATTGTTGACAGCTAAAATGTGCATGCTTATTATTTGACTCAGTCAGTTCAATTGTTTGTGTGTGGCCTTTTTCAGCAAGACCCTGTAATGTGCAGTTTGTGGAAAGTCCCAGTTCTCTTTACATGGGTTGGATTAGTTTTTTGTATACAGTAAGCTATGGTATCTTTTGTGTAGCCTACCACACCACAACCTACCCTAAATTATAACACTTTGTGTTTGCAGAGAGAAACCCCCAGCCTGAGAACATCCACATCTCTTCTCTACCTCCCAGTCTTCCCACAGGCCAGGAGCCAACGCATGGAGAAGGTAAGGCAGCACTAGAAATAGAACAGTAAAGTGTACTATGATAGGAGCAGGTTCGGTTACGTTGGCTGGTTGTTTCAGCGGGAGTCCAAAAGACAACACAGAAGTTAGGGTTTGCATGACAAACACATCTCAGAAAAAAAACAGGTATTAGGAATCAAGGTAAGCCCCATGTGCAGACTGTGTGAAGTAACAATGTTTATTGTAACCACAAGGGTAGGCAAACGACAGGTCAAGGCAGGCAGGGGTCGACATTCCAGAACAGAGGTACAGGTACAGGACGGCCAAGGTACAGGACGGCAGGCAGGCTCAGGGACAGGGTAAGACAGATGTCGGTAATCCAGAGATGGAGCAAAGGCACAGGACGGAAGGCAGGCAGGCTTAGGGTCAGGGTCAGAGACAGGCAGTGGTCAGGCGGGCGGGTACAGGGTCAGGACAGGTAAAAAACCAGGAGGATGCGAAAAAGAGAGACTAGGGAAAAACAGGAGCTGAGACAAAACTCTGGTAGGCTTGAACAGGCAAGATGAACTGGCAACAGACAGACAGAAAACACAGGTATAAATACACAGGGGATAATGGGGAAGATGGGTGACACCCGGAGGGGGATGGCGACAAGCACAAGGACAGGTGAAACAGATCAGGGCGCGACAGTGCCCCCCCCCCCCCCCCCCCTCTCTTTAGCTGGAGGCATACCTGGTTGAACGGGGTGCTGACGCTGGGACTCAGAGAATAGGGCTGGGTCCAGGTTGTCCCTAGTGGAGACCCAGGACCTCTCTTCCGGGCCATACCCCTCCCAGTCAACCATGTACTGGAATCACTTGCTCAGAGGTCGAACATTCTGCAGGCGTCTCACCATGTATGCCAGTCGGCCGTTGATGAGACGAGGGAGAGGGGTGGGCATGGAAACAGGAGACAAGGGGCAGTTAGACATGGTTTTAACTCCAGACACAGAAAAGGTAGGAAAAATACCGAGGGTACGGGGCAACAGAGGGCGAACAGCAGAGGGGCTATTGATCTTGGAGCAGGGGGAAAAGGTCTCGGCTTCTGGGGTAGTAGCCACGGCACTATAGCTTGACCTTCTTGGATACCGGTCCGTGCTGCTGAAGAGAAGTTGCCCGGGCCTTACTGAACCCCTCCCGGAGGTCCTGGTACTCTGCAGAGCAGGGTCCGGGGAAATTTCCAAGCCCCCAGGAAGATGTCCTGGGGCAGGCAGAGCTGACTTCAGGCAATGAGAGTGGCAGGACAGGCTCCAGCCCATGTTGGCACCAGTAGCCCAGTCAATGGAGGGATTGTGTCGCTGGAGCCAAGAGAATCCCAATACCATGGGAACCTGCGGAGACTCAACCAGCAGGAATTGGATCGTCTCGCTGTGGTTCCCCGACACTCGTAGGTTTACGGGGGTGGTCTGGTGGGTGATCCGACCTATAGAGCGCCCATCCAGGACTCTAACACCCATGGAAATGGAGCGGGGTTGAGTGGGGATGCCCAGCTCGGACACCCCGAGTCGATGAGTACCTGGAGAGACTTGGAATGGCCGCCCCACAGCAGGGTGGCATGGAGACGTGGGCGAGTAAGGGGAGAAGAATAATTATCTTTAAGACCCACCAGAGTACTCACTCCAATGAATGAGCTGGGTCTCTTTAAGGGACAGGTAGACACACAATGACTGAAAGTACCGCAATACAGACAACTCTGGGTGTTCAGTCTGCGTACGCATTCGGCTGGACGCAGCCTAGCCCTGCCGAGCTGCATCGGCTCGGGAAGAGGCAACTCGGCGGTCTTCGGAGTCTTTTGGAGGAACTCGGGTAAGCTCGGATCCTCTCGGGGAATTCCGGAGTTCATCAGATGCAAGGTGGGATCCTTGTGTGAGCGATTGGGACCGTGATCAGACCACTTCTCCCTACTACATTCCCATAACCATCCATGGATCTGGAAGGTTAAGGGGATGAGTGAGTTGAGATCCATCGGTAGTTCCCGGGCTGCAAGCTCGTCCTTTACCCCCGCCGATAATCTGTGCAGGAACGCGTCGAACAGCGCTTCTGGGTTCCAGGTACCCTCCGCTGCACCGCATAGAGCCTCAAACTTCTCACCTTCCTCACAAATACCTCCAGACTGAGCAGGCAACGTATTATTGCTCCCACACCGCCGTGGCACAGGCGAGTGCCCTACCGGACTTCAGCATAATAATGTACGCTATCTTTGAGCGGTCCGAGGGGAACGAAGAAGGCTGCAGCTCGAAAAGGAGGGAGCATTAGGAGCGAAAGGCCTGGCAGGTTCTGGAATCTCCATCGTAGCACTCCGGGGGAGTTCCCGGGAAGCCGGGGTGACGGCGCTGCTATCAGCCGGGTTACTGAGGGGCTGGGAGGTTACCGTCATTGTAGGCTGCCTAGTAGGCAAGCCAAGGAATTGCTCCCGCAAAGCATCTAATGCTAGGTCGTGACGTCCGGCCACGTCCTGGAACCCTTCCATCAGACCACGAAGCATCTCCTTGTGTCTACCAATGAGGGCTCCTTGGGAGGAGATGGCATTGCAGAGCTGGTCCAACACAGGTATAAATACACAAGGGATAATGGGGAAGATGGCCAACACCTGGAGGGGAGTTGGACAGTAAACAGTAAATCACCAATCTTATGTACATTACAATGTAACCTGCCTGCCTTGTAGCAGTGATTATAAACTCAGTAAAAAAAATAAACGTCCTCTCATGGTCAACTGTGTTAATTTTCAGCAAACTTAACATGTGTAAATATTTGTATGAACATACAAGATTCAATAACTGAGACATAAACAGACATGTGACTAATAGAAATGGAAAAATGTGTCCCTGAACAAAGGGGGTGGGTCAAAATCAAAAGTTACAGTTAGTATCTGGTGTGGCCACTAGCTGCATTAAGTACTGCAGTGCCTCTCCTCCTTATGAACAACACCAGATTTGCCAGTTATTGCTATGAGATGTTACCCCATTCTTCCACCAAGGCACCTGCAAGTTCCTGGACATTTCTGGGGGGAATGGCCCTAGCCCTCACCCTCCGATCCAACAGGTCCCAGACGTGCTCAATGGGATTGAGATCCGGGGTCTTCGCTGGCCATGGTAGAACACTGACATTCCTGTCTTGCGGGAAATCACACACAGAACGAGCAGTATGGCTGGTGACATTGTCATGCTGGAGGGTCATGTCAGGATGAGCCTGCAGGAAGGGTACCACATGAGGGAGGAGGATGTCTTCCCTGTAACGCACAGCGTTGAGATTGCCTGCAATGACAACATGCTCAGTCTGATGATGCTGTGACACACCGCCCCAGACCATGACGGACCCTCCACCTTCAAATCGATCCTGTTCCAGAGTACAGGCCTCGGTGTAACGCTCATTCCTTTGACAATAAACGCGAATCCGACCATCACCCTTGGTGAGACAAAACCGCGACTCGTCAGTGAAGAGCACTTTTTGCCAGCCCTGTCTGGTCCAGCGACGGTGGGTTTCTGCCCATAGGCAACGTTGTTGCCGGTGATGTCTGGTAAGGACCATCCTTGCAACAGGCCTACAAGCCCTCAGTCCAGCCTCTCTCAGCCTATTGTAGACAGTATGAGCACTGATTGAGGGACTGTGCATTCCTGGTGTAACTTGGGCAGTTGTTGTTGCCATCCTGTGCCTGTCCCGCAGGTGTGATGTTCGGATGTACTGATCCTGTGCAGGTGTTGTTACACGTGGTCTGCCACTGCAAGGATGATCAGCTGTCTGTCCTGTCTCCCTGTAGCGCTGTCTTGGGCGTCTCATAGTACGAACATTGCAATTTATTGCCCTGGCCACATCTGCAGTCCTCATGCCTCCTTGCAGCATGCCTAAGGTAAGTTCACACAGATGAGCATGGACCCTGGGCATCTTTCTTTTGGTGCTTTTCAGAGTCAGTAGATAGGCCTCTTTAGTGTCCTAAGTTTTTATAACTGTGACCTTCATTTCCTACCGTCTGTAATCTGTTTGTGTCTTAACAACCGTTCCACAGGTGCGTGTTCATTAATTGTTTATGGTTCATTGAACAAGCATGGGAAACATTGTTTAAACCCTTTACAATGAAGATTTGTGAAGTTATGTGGATTTGTATGAATTATCTTTGAAAGACAGGGTCCTGAAAAAGGGATGTTTCTTTTTTTCTGAGTTTATATGTGCTCTCTGAGTGGATAAACATTGTAGTGCCCTCTGTTTGTTCAGGGACAAGTTGTAGTGCCCCCCCTTTGTTCAGGGACCCATTATTTAATTTATGTTGGTCACATGTGTCACGCCCTGACCATAGAGAGCTGTTTATTCTCTGTGTTGGTTCGGACAGTGACTAGGGTGGGTTCTCTAGGTGATTATTGATCTATGTTGACCTGGTATGGTTCCCAATCACAGACAGCTGTTCATCGTTGTCTCTGATTGGGGATCATATTTTGGCAGCCATTTTCCCATTGTGCTTTGTGGGATCTTGTCTAGGTATACTTGCCAGTGAACATTATATCAGCGTCACGGTTCATTTGTGAGCTTTATTGTTTTTGTTCTTTGAGTTTTTCTCTTCCTAATTAAAAGGATGGAAACATACCACGCTGAATCTTGGTCCACTCCTTATAACGATCGTGACAACATGTCTGTGGAACTTGTTCAGTTTATGTCTCAGTTGTTGAATCTTGTTATGTTCATATAAATATTTACACATGTTAAGTTTGCTGAAAATAAACGCAGTTGACAGTGAGAGGATGTTTCTTTTTTTGCTGAGTTTATTTTATTTCAATGCTGTGTTGCTTCTAGACGTTGATGTTGTCGTTATTAACATGTCTTGTGGCTCTTTATTTCAGCATGAAGTCTGTAAATCAACACATCCTAATCTAGATCTGTTCCTGTTGAACAATTAGACACTGCAGGTGAACATCTTCAAAGGGTTAAGGCTGCCCTTTCACCCTCAGGCTGAATGCCAACATTCAGGTTTTTCCTGGTGTAGGCACATTGTCTTAAGTCAGAGAGCGTGAGCGTCGCGTAGGAGTGACGCGATCTGATGTAAGACAATGAATGAGTGTAGGCTAGGTGTGTTCTAGCCTGGGACAACCATGACTGGGACCTACTCAGGATAGTTTGTCATGGAGGATTGTGCAAGAACTCTTTCATTTATTAATTCAAGGTCAATTGAATTGGGAGATGAGATCCTCTTAGACTCACCTATAACTCTGCCCTATTTACAAGTCAACCCCTAGATCAATTAGATGTATTGATCTGTTAATTGCTTTAACTGTCTGTCGATGACTAAATAATACCAGGTATCAGGCTGTGGAGCATTTGTGATGGTAAGAAGATAAAATGACAGTGGCTCAGCTCTCTCATCACCACTAACATCATAGAAAACCTCACAGTAGCTAAATGAAAATCAGAGTTAAAGATTTTGAACCCAGTCTCTTCCCTACAGAGCTTTCTGAACCTACACTTGTCCCATTTCTCTCGGGTGTTGCTGACCCGCTCCATCGGCATCACGCCCACCCTTCTGGTAGCCATCTTCAAGGACGTCACCCATGAACGACTTCCTCAACGTGTTGCAGAGCATGCAGGTTTTTTTTGTTTAAAAATAAATACATTTCTTTAAGCAGATGAGTCAGGTCAGACAGCAGATCCCCTTTATCTAGTTTCATGTCCACACCCCAGCTCAACCCTTACTCTATCCTCAACCCTAACCCTCAACCCTAACCCTAATCCTAACCCCCCCATGCCTACACTAGGGTGACCACATGTCCCACATTATGTGGGGAAGTCCTGCATTTTGTCCCTTTGTCCTATGTCCTGCAACCAAACAATCATATCCCGCATTTGATCAACAAATTCAAACACCACTACTTTAGAAAAAAAGGTTGATTTGTCCCGTATTTCAGTCAGCCATTCCAACCAGTCTCTTGCAGTCACGTTTGGCTTTATGAAAGGATATACACTGCTCAAAAAAATAAAGGGAACACTTATCCAACACAATGTAACTCCAAGTCAATCACACTTCTGTGGACTCAAACTGTCCACTTAGGAAGCAACACTGATTGACAATACATTTCACATGCTGTTGTGCAAATGGAATAGACAACAGGTGGAAATTCTAGGCAATTAGCAAGACACCCCCAATAAAGGAGTGGTTCTGCAGGTGGTGACCACAGACTACTTCTCAGTTCCTATGCTTCCTGGCTGATGTTTTGGTCACTTTTGAATGCTGGCGGTGCTTTCACTCTAGTGGTAGCATGAGACGGAGTCCCACACAAGTGGCTCAGGTAGTGCAGCTCATCCAGGATGGCACATCAATGCGAGCTGTGGCAAGAAGGTTTGCTGTGTCTGTCAGCGTAGTGTCCAGAGCTTGGAGGCGCTACCAGGAGACAGGCCAGTACATCAGGAGATGTGGAGGAGGCCGTAGGAGGGCAACAATCCAGCAGCAGGACCGCTACCTCCGCCTTTGTGCAAGGAGGAGCAGGTGGAGCACTGCCAGAGCCCTGCAAAATTACCTCCAGCAGGCCACAAATGTGCATGTGTCTGCTCAAACGGTCAGAAACAGACTCAATGAGGGTGGTATGAGGGCCCGACGTCCACAGGTGGGGGTTGTGCTTACAGCCCAACACCGTGCAGGACGTTTGGCATTTGCCAGAGAACACCAAGATTGGCAAATTCGCCACTGGCGCCCTGTGCTCTTCACAGATGAAAGCAGATTCACAATGAGCACATGTGACAGACGTGACAGAGTCTGGAGACGCCGTGGAGAACGTTCTGCTGCCTGCAACATCCTCCAGAATGACCGGTTTGGCGGTGGGTCAGTCATGGTGTGGGTTGGCATTTCTTTGGGGGGCCGCACAGAGGTAGCCTGACTGCCATTAGGTACCGAGATGAGATCCTCAGACCCCTTGTGAGACCATATGCTGGTGCGGTTGGCCCTGGGTTCCTCCTAATGCAAGACAACGCTAGACCTCATGTGGCTGGAGTGTGTCAGCAGTTCCTGCAAGAGGAAGGCATTGATGCTATGGACTGGCCCGCCCATTCCCCAGACCTGAATCCAATTGATCACATCTGGGACATCATGTTTCCACCAACGCCACGTTGCACCACAGACTGTCCAGGAGTTGGCGGATGCTTTAGTCCAGGTCTGGGAGGAGATCCCTCAGGAGACCATCCGCCACCTCTTCAGGAGCATGCCCAGGCATTGTAGGGAGGTCATACAGGCACGTGGAGGCCACACACACTACTGATCCTCATTTTGACTTGTTTTAAGGGCATTACATCAAAGTTGGATCAGCCTGTAGTGTGGTTTTCCACTTTAATTTTGAGTGTGACTCCAAATCCAGACCTCCATGGGTTGATAAATTGATAATTTTTGTGTGATTTTGTTGTCAGCACATTCAACTATGTAAAGAAAAAAGTATTTACTAAGAATATTTCATTCATTCAGATCTAGGATGTGTTATTTTAGTGTTCCCTTCAGTTTTTTTAGCAGTGTATATCATAAGGATATGGTACTGGTGATGTTAAACACTTCTTCAATCGTTGTTGAGATCTGACATTCTTTGCAGCGCAAGACGAGTTTTAGGCGGCCAATGTCATAGACCTATCATCAACTAATCACGTTTCTCAAATCCTTTCTGGATAAATACCAGCTAAATTTGGAGAGGACAGTTATGCATAACTACTAAAAAAAACGTGTTTCTGACGAGGAGCTAGAACAGTAAGTAAATAGTCAGATTAGACTGAAAGATAGGTGATTTAGTCAAATTTGTGAGGCTCTCCAGACTCCATGCTCCATGATTTCTTCCGGCGCCGACAGAGATGGCCGCCTTGCTTCGCGTTCCTAGGAAACTATGCAGTATTTTGTTTTTTTACGTGTTATTTCCTACATTGGTACCCCAGGTAATCTTAGGTTTCATTACATACAGTCGGGAGGAAATACTGAATATAAGAGCAACGTCAACTCACCATCATTACGACCAGGAATATGACTCTCCCAACGACCCTAAACAACGATGCCGTAAAAGGGGCAAACGAGGCGGATTTCTGGTCAGGCTCCGGAGACGGGAACATCGCGCACCACTCCCTAGCATACTACTCGCCAATGTCCAGTCTCTTAACAACAAGGTTGATGAAATCCGAGCAAGGGTAGAATTCCAGAGCGACATCAGAGACTGTAACGTTCTTTGCTTCACGGAAACATGGCTCACTCGAGAGACGCTAACGGAGTTGGTGCAGCCAGCTGGTTTCTTCACTCATCGCGCCGACAGAAACAAGCATCTTTCTGGTAAGAAGAGGGGAGGGGGGGTATACCTTATGATTAACGAGACGTGGCGTGATCATAACAACATACAGGAACTCAAGTACTTCTGTTCACCTGATTTAGAATTCCTCACAATCAAATGTCGACCGCATTATCTACCGAGGGAATTCTCTTTGATTATAATCACAGCCGTATATATTCCCCCCCAAGCAGACACATCGATGGCCCTGAACAAACTTTATTTGAGTCTATGTAAACTGGAAACCACATATCCTGAGGCTGCATTCATTGTAGCTGGGGATTTTAACAAGGCTAATCTGAAAACAAGACTCCCTAAATTCTATCAGCAAATCGATTGCCCAACCAGGGCTGGTAAAACCCTGAATCATTGTTATTCTAACTTCCGCGACGCATATAAAGAGTTCCACCACTTTTCACACTGGAGTTCCACCACTTCTCACACCGGAGCTCAGCCACTTCTCACACTGGAGTTCCACCACTTCTCACACCGGAGCTCAGCCACTTTTCACACTGGAGTTCCACCACTTCTCACACCGGAGCTCAGCCACTTCTCACACTGGAGTTCCACCACTTCTCACACCGGAGCTCAGCCACTTCTCACACTGGAGTTCCACCACTTCTCACACCGGAGCTCAGCCACTTCTCACACTGGAGGCCACTTCTCACACTGGAGCTCCGCCACTTCTCACACCGGAGCTCAGCCACTTCTCACAATGGTGCTCTTTTAGTGAAGTTAGATCAAAGCTGAATCAATGTCTTGGATGATCACATAATGATTCATTAATGTTCTACATAACATATCCAAGTATAATAGCATAGGATAACGTTACTGTTACACAAGAAACACCACATTTATTTTGACACTTTAGGATGGTTAGCTGAATAGTCCAAACAAATATCTCATGTAGCAATGAGTTTTGAGTTCTGAGCAATGTTGCCTCTATGCCACTTTATGTTTATATACCCTATACCCAATGTTGCCTCTATGCCACGCAGCTCCCCCTTGACTGCTGAGTTTTCCCTGTGCGTTAACGCTATCAACGTTTTCCTTTACTGTGACAGTTGTGATCGAATCAACTAATACTGGCCACATTCATACCAAAACGAAATATGCAAGAGATTTTGCTGTAGGCAGAACGTATCTGAGTAGGAATCTATTGCGCCCATACTCTTCATAGACCTGTGCAGCATAACCAATCAGAGCTGCACTAGGCCTATGTGCAAATAGACCATTGCCATATATGTATCTTTGCCATTTACTTTGAACTGGACTATGTTTACAGCTGTGGTCCTGTGCTTGTTTTGAAATCAAAGCAAGAGCTGCATGTAGCGACGTCCACATTTAGTTCATATCCTTTGCTAGTTCGTGAGTTAATGGCCCTGTTATAGATCATTTGTAGTCAGCAATAGGGGACTGATTGCTTCCTACAAGAGCACAAAATGTGTACGTACATTTCTAGACATCTTTGAAAAGTGAGTCAAGTAGAGAAAGCTTTTTTTTGTCTTAAAGGGGCAGTGTTGTATTTTGAGACAGACTTGAATAAGCTAAGTAGCCAATAGGCAGAGGGTAGCATCATTTGTCTGATTCTATGTAATAATGATATGGAAATAATAATGCATTTTATTTTGTAGTGACTTCTTGCATTACACAACACAAAAACATTTTCAGTCACCTCCTTATCTGCCTTATCTGTAGGATAAACAGGTTAATGTCAAGCCCTGTATGTTTTTTTCAAAAGTCTCATGGAATGTACAGTCGTGGCCAAAAGTTTTGAGAATTACACAAATATTAAGTCTGCTGCCTCAGTTTGTATGATGGCAATTTGCCTATACTCCAGAATGTTATGAAGAGTGATAAGATGAATTGCAATTAATTGCAAAGTCCCTCTTTGCCATGCAAATTAACTGAATCCCCAAAACACATTTCCACTGCATTTCAGCCCTGCCACAAAAGGACCAGCTGACATCATGTCAGTGATTCTCTCGTTAACACAGGTGTGAGTGTTGACGAGGACAAAGCTGGAGATCACTCTGTCATGCTGATTGAGTTTGAATAACAGACTGGAAGCTTCAAAAGGAGGGTGGTGCTTGTAATCATTGTTCTTCCTCTGTCAATCATGGTTACCTGCAAGGAAATATGTGCTGTCATCATTGCTTTGCACAAAAATGGCTTCACAGGCAAGGAAATAAATGCCAGTAAGATTTCACCTAAATCAACCATTTATCGGATCATCAAGAACTTCAAGGAGAGCGGTTCAATTGTTGTGAAGAAGGCTTCAGGGCGCCCAAGAAAGTCCAGCAAGCACCAGGACCGTCTCCTAAAGTTGATTCAGCTACAGGATCGGGGAACCACCAGTACAGAGCTTGCTCAGGAATGGCAGCAGGCAGGTGTGAGTGCATCTGCACGTACAGTGAGGCGAAGACTTTTGGAGGATGGCCTGGTGTCAAGAAGGGCAGCAAAGAAGCCACTTCTCTCCAGGAAAAACATCAGGGACAGACTGATATTCTGCAAAAGGTACAGGGATTGGACTGCTGAGGACTGGGGTAAAGTCATTTTCTCTGATGTATCCCCTTTCGATTGTTTGGGGCATCCGGAAAAAAGCTTGTCCTGAGAAGACAAGGTGAGCGCTACCATCAGTCCTGTGTCATGCCAAAAGTAAAGCATCCCGAGATCATTCATGTGTGGGGTTGCTTCTCGGCCAAGAGAGTGGGCTCACTCACAATTTTGCTTAAGAACACGGCCATGAATAAAGAATGGTACCAACACATCCTCAGAGATCAACTTCTCCCAACCATCCAGGAACAGTTTGGTGACGAACAACACCTTTTCCAGCATGTACCTTGCCATAAGGCAAAAGTGATAACTAAGTGGCTTGGGGAAAAAAACATTGATATTTTGGGTCCATGGCCAGGAAACTCCCCAGACCTTAATCCCATTGAGAACTTGTGTTCAATCCTCAAGAGGCGGGTAGACAAACAAAACCCCACAAATTCTGAAAAACTCCAAGCATTGATTATGCAAGAATGGGCTGCCTTCAGTCAGAATGTGGCCCAGAAGTTAATTGACAGCATGCCAGGGTGGATTGCAGAGGTCTTGAAAAAGAAGGGTCAACACTGCAAATATTGACTCTTTGCATCAACTTCATGTCATTGTCAATAAAAGCCTTTGACACCTATGAAATGCTTGTAATTATACTTCAGTATTCCATAGTAACATCTGACAAAAAATTGTAAGACACTTTGTGGAAATTAATATTTGTGTCATTCTCAAAACGTTTTGCCACGACTGTAGGCCTACATTTAACACCACACATTGGCTGCTAATGTAGGTTGAATGACAGAACAGCAATTTCCATGTTAAAATGTTATGGGATGCATTTTCTACATAATTTTTTATGGGGACACCTACATTATGATCAAATAGCCACAGTAGCCCACTTGGCCAAGGTTAAAACTGTACTTTAAAGTGGGTACATTCTCAGTGTTTACAGAATTGTCACAACTTTGAAGTTTGCGCTCAAGCACATTGGTGCTGACCATTTTTGTTCATGTTTTGCATTTTTAAATGTAACCTTTATTTAACTAGCCAAGTCAGTTAAGAACACATTTTTATTTACAATGACGGCCTACAGCGGCCAAACCTGGACGACTTGCGCCACCCTATGGAACTCCCAATCACAGCCGGTTGTGATACAGCCTGGATTCGACAAGGGAGTCTGTAGTGACGCCTACTAGCACTGAGATGCATTGTCTTAGACCTCTGCGCCACTCGAGAGCCCGTGTGGGCTACAATATCCTGTGAATGTCTTGCAAAATCATCCTATTGCTCCGCATTTTGGGTATTTTAAGCGTGGACACCCTAGACCACACCCCAGCTCAATCCTAACCCTAGCCTCAACCCTAACCCTACCTTCATGTCCACAACCCAGTTCCACCCTAACTCTAGCCTCAACCCTAACCATAACCCTAACCCTAGTTTTATCTCCACAGCCTGGTTCAACCCTAGCCTTTACCCTAACCTTAACCCTAGCTTCATGTCCACAACCCGGTCCAACCCTAACCCCTGTCTCAACCACAAACCTAGCTCTAGCTTCAGCTACACACCCCGGCTCAACCCATACCCTAATCCCAGGAAAGCTGTTGCATTCCAACAGAGTAGTTGGTTGATGATTTCTGTTTCTGTCACTCAGCTGCCATTCCAACAGATTAGTTGGTTAATGCTTTCTGTTTCGCTCTCTCAGCAGCCATTCCAACAGAGTAGTTGGTTAATGCTTTCTGTTTCTCTCTCTCAGCAGCCATTCCAACAGAGTAGTTGGTTGATGATTTCTGTTTCTCTCTCTCAGCAGCCATTCCAACAGAGTAGTTGGTTAATGCTTTCTGTTTCTCTCTCTCAGCAGCCATTCCAACAGAGTAGTTGGTTGATGATTTCTGTTTCTCTCACTCAGCTGCCATTCCAACAGAGTAGTTGGTTAATGCTTTATGCTTCTCTCACTCAGCTGCCATTCCAACAGAGTAGTTGGTTGATGCTTTCTGTTTCTCTCACTCAGCTGCCACTCCAACAGAATAGTTGGTTGATGCTTTCTGTTTCTGTCACTCAGCTGCCATTTACTTTGATTCCCATCCTCACCAGTTTGTCATCCCTCATGACTGAATTAGCCAATGGATTGTAAGTATACTGTGAATATGCTGAAAATGTTACAATTTTAGCTACATTAAATGGTATATTTTAAAGAACATCACATGATAATATGAGAAGATTCAACGTACATTTTTTTTGATCCGAATGATTTCTGTTGCTATCACCATTCTTTCAGATTTTGGAAGATTGGGGAGGAGTTGTGATCCTGTTAGTGTGTTGTATCAACATGTACTTTGTGGTCATCTATGTGACAGTTTTGGACAGCGTGTGGCTATATGTGCTGGCTGCTTTTCTTTGCATAGGATATTTGGGATTTGTAGGTTACCTGGTAAGTATTTATTTTAGTTTAGGCTGTTTATTTATTACTGAAAGCTTTGTGTGGTCAGTTTTAAAGGTTTTTCACTCTTTGATTTCTATGTCGTGCAATACATACTAAACTAAATTGGTAATATAGAGGACCACTTTAATCTTCAAGCACTGAGTCAGTTATTAATCCTTTGACAAACTTTGCATGAGGACAGTTATATGTGTGAGAATGACCTCCTGGCAGTAGAATACATTGTACTGAATCTCTCACACCCCTTTCTCCCTCTCTCTAGGTGTTGTTTAGTCTGATAGCATTAGGCGTGTCCTGTCTGGATGTCAACAGCAGGGTCAGGAACGACACCACAGTTCTGATACAGCAGCTGTGTGTGGCTATGTGAGGATACTTGGGATATTTTTAAGTTAATTGACATATTAATGGTAATAGGACTTGCTTTGTGATGAGTCTAGAAAATTATTGTGAAATGGTACTGTAAATGTCAATATATTATTTATTCACTTAGTGACTGAATTACATCTTGAAATGGTTAACTCAAATAGATTCTCCTATTTTTTTGTATGTGGTGGTCAATGAGATCTACCATAGAAAAATGGTAAATGGTTTCATAATGTCGGTGCTTGACAGAAGCCTAGCATTCCTCAACTCCTGAAACTACTTTTCCATTAGATGTCATTGACCATCACATAAATATTAGGACCATCTATTTGATGTGCTATGAGATCAGTGTTTGCCCTCTACCTGTTTGTTTGTCTTGTGTCATGTACTGTCATGTTGTGTCTTGTCTCTGTCCTTTCCCTTCACCCTGTCTCCCTCTGCTGGTCGTTGTTAGGTTACCTTTTCTCCCCCGCTTTCCCCCAGCTGTTCCTTGTCTCCTCTAACTACCCATTCACCCCGTTTCCCACCTGTTCCCTTTTTCCCTCTGATTAGGTCCCTATATCTCTCTCTGTTTCTGTTCCTGTCCTTGTCGGATTCTTGTTTGTTTGTGTTGTTCATGCCTGAACCAGACTATCGTCATGTTTGCTGCAACCTTGTCCTGTCCTGTCGGAACCTGCCGGTCCATCTGAGCTTACGTTTGTTTTCTTATTAAAGAAGCTCTGTTTACGTTAATTCGCTTTTGGGTCCTCATTCACGCACCTTAACAGAAGAATCCGACCAAGAATGGACCCAGCGACTTCGGATCCTCTCCACTCAGCCGTCGGGATCCAGGGAGCGATGCTAGGCAGACACGAGCAGGAAGTGTCTGCTGCTCGACATGCCGTTGAGACCCTGGCCACCCAAGTCTCCAACCTCACAGAACAGGTTCACCATCTCCGCCTCGATCCACCGGCCACTTCCAGGGCTTTCGAATCTCCGGAGCCCAGAATCAATAACCCGCCGTGTTACTCTGGGGAGCCCACTGAATGCCGCTCGTTCCTCACCCAGTGTGATATTGTGTTTTCTCTCCAGCCCAACACTTACTCCAGGAGCACTGCTCGTGTCGCCTACGTCATATCTCTCCTTATTGGACGGGCTCGTGAGTGGGGCACGGCAATCTGGGAGGCAAGGGCTGAGTGTACTAACCAGTATCAGGACTTTAAGGAGGAGATGATACGGGTTTTTGATCGATCTGTTTTTGGGGAGGAGGCTTCCAGGGCCCTGTCTTCCCTATGTCAAGGCAATCGATCCATAACAGACTACTCTATTGAGTTTCGCACTCTTGCTGTCTCCAGTGGCTGGAACGAGCCGGCCTTGCTCGCTCGTCTTCTGGAGGGTTTCCGCGCAGAGGTAAAGGATGAGATTCTCTCCCGGGAGGTTCCTTCCAGCGTGGATTCCTTGATTGAACTCGCTATTCGCATTGAGCGACGGGTTGATCTTCGTCACCGAGCTCGTGGAAAGGAGCTCGCGCTCTCCGTCGCCTCCCTCTCCGCATCACTACCATCTTCCTCTGCCGGCTCGGGTGCTGAGCCCATGCAGCTGGGAGGTATCCGCATCTCGACTAAGGAGAGGGAACGGAGAATCACCAACCGCCTCTGTCTCTATTGCGATTCCGCTGGTCATTTTGTCACTTCATGTCCAGTAAAAGGCCAGAGCTCGTCAGTAAGCGGAGGGCTACTGGTGAGCGCTACTACTCCTGTCTCTCCTTCAAGATCCTGCACTACCTTGTCGGTCCATCTACGCTGGACCGGTTCGTCAGCTTCCTGCAGTGCCTTAATAGACTCTGGGGCGGAGGGCTGTTTTATGGACGAGACCTGGGCTCGGGAACATGACATTCCTCTCAGACAGTTAAAGGAGCCCACGGCCTTGTTCGCCCTGGATGGTAGTCCTCTCCCCAGGATTCAGCGTGAGACGCTACCTTTAACCCTCACTGTTTCTGGTAATCATAGTGAAACCATTTCTTTTTTAATTTTTCGTTCACCTTTTACACCTGTTGTTTTGGGCCATCCCTGGCTAGTTTGTCATAATCCTTCCATTAATTGGTCTAGTAATTCTATCCTCTCCTGGAACGTCTCTTGTCATGTGAAATGTTTAATGTCTGCTATCCCTCCTGTTTCCTCTGTCTCTTCTTCACAGGAGGAGCCTGGTGATTTGACAGGGGTGCCGGAGGAATATCACGATCTGCGCACGGTGTTCAGTCGGTCCAGGGCCACCTCTCTTCCTCCACACCGGTCGTATGATTGTAGTATTGATCTCCTTCCGGGAACCACCCCCCCCCCCGGGGTAGACTATACTCTCTGTCGGCTCCCGAACGTAAGGCTCTCGAAGATTATTTGTCTGTAGCTCTTGACGCCGGTACCATAGTCCCCTCCTCCTCTCCCGCCGGAGCGGGGTTTTTTTTTGTCAAGAAGAAGGACGGGTCTCTGCGCCCCTGCATAGATTATCGAGGGCTGAATGACATAACAGTGAAGAATCGTTATCCGCTTCCTCTTATGTCTTCAGCCTTCGAGATCCTGCAGGGAGCCAGGTTTTTCACTAAGTTGGACCTTCGTAACGCTTACCATCTCGTGCGCATCAGGGAGGGGGACGAGTGGAAGACGGCGTTTAACACTCCGTTAGGGCACTTTGAATACCGGGTTCTTCCTTTCGGCCTCGCTAACGCTCCAGCTGTCTTTCAGGCATTAGTCAATGATGTCCTGAGAGACATGCTGAACATCTTTGTTTTCGTTTACCTTGACGATATCCTGATTTTTTCACCGTCACTCCAGATTCATGTTCAGCACGTTCGACGTGTCCTCCAGCGCCTTTTAGAGAATTGTCTTTTTGTGAAGGCTGAGAAGTGCACTTTTCATGCCTCCTCCGTCACATTTCTCGGTTTTGTTATTTCCGCTGAAGGCATTAAGATGGATCCCGCTAAGGTCCAAGCTGTCATTGATTGGCCCGTCCCTAAGTCACGCGTCGAGCTGCAGCGCTTTCTCGGCTTCGCGAACTTCTATCGTCGTTTCATCCGTAATTTCGGTCAGGTGGCAGCTCCTCTCACAGCCCTTACTTCTGTCAAGACGTGCTTTAAGTGGTCCGTTTCCGCCCAGGGAGCTTTTGATCTCCTCAAGAATCGTTTTACATCCGCTCCTATCCTTGTTACACCTGACGTCTCTAGACAGTTCGTTGTCGAGGTTGACGCATCAGAGGTGGGCGTGGGAGCCATCCTTTCTCAGCGCTCCCTCTCTGACGACAAGGTCCACCCATGCGCGTATTGTTCTCATCGCCTGTCGCCGTCGGAACGTAACTATGATGTGGGTAACCGCGAACTGCTCGCCATCCGGTTAGCCCTAGGCGAATGGCGACAGTGGTTGGAGGGGGCGACCGTTCCTTTTGTCGTTTGGACTGACCATAGGAACCTTGAGTACATCCGTTCTGCCAAACGACTTAATGCGCGTCAGGCGCGTTGGGCGCTGTTTTTCGCTCGTTTCGAGTTCGTGATTTCTTATCGTCCGGGCTCTAAGAACACCAAGCCTGATGCTTTGTCTCGTCTCTTCAGTTCTTCAGTAGCCTCCACTGACCCCGAGGGGATTCTCCCTGAGGGGCGTGTTGTCGGGTTGACTGTCTGGGGAATTGAGAGGCAGGTAAAACAAGCGCTCACTCACACTCCGTCGCCGCGCGCTTGTCCTAGGAACCTTCTTTTCGTTCCCGTTCCTACTCGTCTGGCCGTTCTTCAGTGGGCTCACTCTGCCAAGTTAGCCGGCCACCCTGGCGTTCGGGGTACGCTTGCTTCCATTCGCCAGCGTTTTTGGTGGCCCACCCGGGAGCATGACACGCGTCGTTTCGTGGCTGCTTGTTCGGTCTGCGCGCAGACTAAGTCCGGTAACTCTCCTCCTGCCGGCCGTCTCAGGCCGCTTCCTATTCCCTCTCGACCGTGGTCTCACATCGCCTTAGATTTTGTCACCGGACTGCCTTCGTCAGCGGGGAAGACTGTTATTCTTACGGTTGTCGATAGGTTCTCTAAGGCGGCTCATTTCATTCCCCTTGCTAAGCTTCCTTCTGCTAAAGAGACGGCACAAATCATCATCGAGAATGTTTTCAGAATTCATGGCCTTCCGTCAGACGTCGTTTCGGACAGAGGTCCGCAATTCACGTCTCAGTTTTGGAGGGAGTTTTGCCGTTTGATTGGGGCTTCCGTCAGTCTCTCTTCCGGCTTTCACCCCCAGTCTAACGGTCAAGCAGAACGGGCCAATCAGACTATTGGTCGCATCTTACGCAGTCTTTCTTTTCGTAACCCTGCGTCTTGGTCAGAACAGCTCCCCTGGGCAGAATACGCCCACAACTCGCTTCCTTCGTCTGCGACCGGGCTATCTCCTTTTCAGAGTAGCCTCGGGTACCAGCCTCCGCTGTTCTCATCTCAGTTCGCCGAGTCCAGCGTCCCCTCCGCTCAGGCTTTTGTCCAACGTTGCGAGCGCACCTGGAAGAGGGTCAGGTCTGCACTTTGCCGTTATAGGACGCAGACTGTGAGGGCTGCTAATAAGCGTAGAACTAAGAGTCCTAGATATTGTCGCGGTCAGAGAGTTTGGCTCTCCACTCAGAACCTTCCCCTTAAGACGGCTTCTCGCAAGTTGACCCCGCGGTTCATTGGTCCGTTCCGTATTTCTCGGGTCATTAATCCTGTCGCAGTTCGACTTCTTCTTCCGCGATACCTTCGTCGCGTCCACCCGGTCTTCCATGTCTCCTGCATCAAGCCCGTCCTTCGCGCCCCCGCTCGTCTTCCCCCCCCCCATCCTTGTCGAGGGCGCACCCATCTACAGGGTCCGTAGAATTTTGGACATGCGTCCTCGGGGCCGTGGTCACCAGTACCTCGTAGATTGGGAGGGGTACGGTCCTGAGGAGAGGAGTTGGGGTCCCTCTCGGGACGTGCTGGACCGTGCGCTGATCGAGGATTTCCTCCGTTGCCGCCAGGTTTCCTCCTCGAGTGCGCCAGGAGGCGCTCGGTGAGTGGGGGGGTACTGTCATGTACTGTCATGTTGTGTCTTGTCTCTGTCCTTTCCCTTCACCCTGTCTCCCTCTGCTGGTCGTTGTTAGGTTACCTTTTCTCCCCCGCTTTCCCCCAGCTGTTCCTTGTCTCCTCTAACTACCCATTCACCCCGTTTCCCACCTGTTCCCTTTTTCCCTCTGATTAGGTCCCTATATCTCTCTCTGTTTCTGTTCCTGTCCTTGTCGGATTCTTGTTTGTTTGTGTTGTTCATGCCTGAACCAGACTATCGTCATGTTTGCTGCAACCTTGTCCTGTCCTGTCGGAACCTGCCGGTCCATCTGAGCTTACGTTTGTTTTCTTATTAAAGAAGCTCTGTTTACGTTAATTCGCTTTTGGGTCCTCATTCACGCACCTTAACATCTTGTCTGTATAATCTTTAAAAATATCAAATAAAAAAACTTGATTACATTTTTTTATCGTACAGTCTGTACAGTCGCACCTCCAGCTTTGGGCCAGTAACCAAAAGGTTGCTGGATCGAATCCCAGAGCTGACAATCTGTCGTTCTTCCCCTGAGCAACGTGGTTGTCGATTTAAGGCAGCCCCCCGCACCTCTCTAATTCAGAGGTATTGCGTTAAATGCAGAAGACATTTCAGTTGAATGCCTTCTGTTGTACAAGGGACAAGATATCTCCCTTTCCTAATATCACCTTCAAGGCTCATTGCATAGCCTCACAGCACAGGTTTCATAATGCACGTGCTTGACAGAAGCCTAGCATTCTGCCACAGGGAGGCACTGTTGACTAAAACTCATGGTAATGTTTAAAAGTACCAGACTACCAGTACTGTAGTCTGAACAACAAACATTTAATGCCATGAGTTTTTACATATTGTGAAAGTGCATCACTTTATTTTTATTTGTACATCCACCATGTTCATCTTATTTTACCTCAAATATATGTCTTGATTGCTTCTGGATGCAATTGCTGCCGTGTATAGCTAATGTTGTTGATTGGAATTCTTATGCTAGTATGCACAATTGTGTCATTACATTTCCTGTAGAAGACTGGTAGAGTCATTGTTATAAGAGTTTAGCATATTTTAGTCCTCAAGTGCCGTGCTGTGACTGTGAAATAGAGCGCCAAACAGGTTTTCTTTGCATTGTGGTGGCTGGGAACGTTTTCCTGTCATTGAGGCAGCAGCCTTATGTAAGGAGGAGTTTTTGTTTTTCTCTATGAGCCAATCTTTCCCTGCATAGGCCTCTCTCACAGCCTGTCCAGCAGGCCCCTTTCCTGGAAACATAGCCCAGCAGAGGCCACTAAGGGGCAGGGGAAGGAGGAGGGAGGGGAGGGGAGGTGGGCTTCCAGCAAATCACATGATCCTAGACCTAAAGTCCCAGTCCTACATAAAGCTCAGATGTGATCTTCATAGTCGCCATAGCCAAGTATGGAGGGGGCAGACATTGAACATGTATGCTAGATTTACAGAGTCTGATTGGAGATACAGTTGAAGTCGGAAGTTTACATACACCTTAGCCAAATACATTTAAAGTCAGTTTTTCACAATTCTTGACATTTAATCCTAGTAATAATTCCCTGTCTTAGGTCAGTTAGGCTCACCACTTTATTTTAAGAATGTGAAATGTCAGAATAATAGTAGAGAGAATGATTTATTTCAGCTTTTATTTCTTTCATCACATTCCCAGCGGGTCAGAAGTTTACATACACTAATTTATGATTTGGTAGCATTGCCTTCAAATGATTTAACTTGGGGCAAACGTTTCGGGTAGCTTTCCACAAGCTTCCCACAATAAGTTGGGTGAATTTTGGCCCATTCCTCCTGACAGAGCTGGTGTAACTGAGTCAGGTTTGTAGGCCTCCTTGCTAGCACACGATTTTTCAGTTCTGCCCACAAATTTTCCATAGCATTGAGGTCAGGGCTTTGTGATGGCCACTCCAATACCTTGACTTTGTTGTCCTTAAGCCATTTTGCCACAACTTTGGAAGTATGCTTGGGGTCATTGTCCATTTGGAAGACACATTTGCGACCAAGATTTAACTTCCTGACTGATGTCTTGAGATGTTGCTTCAATGTAGCCACATCATTTTCATGCCTTATGATGCCATCTATTTTGTGAAGTGCACCAGTCCCTCCTGCAGCATAGCACCCCCACAACATGATGCTGCCACCCCCGTGCTTCACGATTGGGATGGTGTTCTTCGGCTTGCAAGCCTCCCCCTTTCTCCTCCAAACATAACGATGGTAATTATGGCCAAACAGTTCTATTTTTTGTTTCATCAGACCAGAGGACATTTCTCCAAAATGTACAATCTTTGTCCCCATGTGCAGTTTCAAACCGTAGTCTGGCTTTTTTATGGCGGTTTTGGAGCAGTGGCTTCTTCCTTGCAGAGCGGCCATTCAGGTTATGTTGATATAGGACTCATTTTACTGTGGATATAGATACTTCTGTACCTTTTTCCTCCAGCATCTTTACAAGGTCCTTTGCTTTTGTTCTGGGATTGATTTGCACCTATTACACTAAAGTACGTTCATCTCTAGGAGACAGAACGCGTCTCCTTCCTGAGCGGTAAGATGGCTGCGTGGTCCCATGGTGTTTATACTGGCATACTATTGTTTGTACAGATGAACGTGGTACCTTCAGGCATTCGGAAATTCCTCCCAAGGATGAACCAGACTTGTGGAGGTCTACAAAAAAAATTCTGGGGTCTTGGCTGATTTCTTTGGATTTTCCCATGATGTCAAGCAAAGAGGCACTGAGTTTGAAGGTCGGCCTTGAAATACATCCACAGGCACACCTCCAATAGACTCAAATTATGTCAATTACCCTATCAGAAGCTTCTAAAGCCATGACATCATTTTCTGAAATTTTCCAAGCTGTTTAAAGGCACAGTCAACTTAGTGTATGTAAACTTCTGACCCACTGGAATTGTGATAAAGTGAAATAATCTGTCTGTAAACAATTGTTGGAAAAATGACTTGTGTCATGCGCAACGTAGATGTGCTAACCGATTTGCCAAAACTGTAGTTTGTTAACAACAAATTTGTGGAAGTTGTAAAACGAGTTTTATTGACTCCAACTTAAGTGTATGTAAAGTTCCGACTTCAACTGTATGCAATATGGTTCATTACATGTTTAGGGTTCATGTTTAATTTAAACAGTGTATTCCCAAATTAATATTGTGTTGATATTGTGTCATATTTTTTATTTTTTTTACAGAATTTAAAAAGATGAAGTTTGATGGTGAATGATAACTATCTGCACATTTGTACTGTTTTGTACAAAGATTGATAGATCCTAATTCTCTGACCTTGCTCTTTTCAGATAACTAAGATTGGAACTAAAGAATAATGTAGGACATTTGAAATTACTTTGTCTAATTATTTATTTAAAAAAAGCTTTCCTTGAAACTTCTCATCATGTTTATAACACTATTTTATAACATGAAATATTCAACTCAATTATCTTTCAGTGATTATTTGGGAAATCAAATGCTGCTGTTGTCACGTTTGTCGTACGAAGGAGACCAAGGTGCAGCGTGGTAGGCGTACATTCTTCTTTATTATAAGAACGAACACTGAACAAACAAACAAAAATAACAAAACGAACCGTGAAGCTAATATGAGTAGTGCAGACCGGCAACTAAACATAGAACAAGAATCCACAAACACAAAAGGGAAAATGGCTACCTAAATATGACCCCCAATCAGAGACAACGATCAACAGCTGCTTATGATTGGGAACCATATCAGGCCACCATAGACATACATACTACCTAGACCTACAAAACCCCTAGACATACAAAACCCCTAGACGATACAAAAACTAGCATACCCACCCTAGTCACACCCTGACCTAACCAAAATAATAAAGAAAACAGAGATAGCTCAGGTCAGGGCGTGACAGCTATGCTGTTTTGCAACATCATGTAGGCTATTTGTATATTAGTTGCAGTATAAGTGTGCCACCATAATGGTTAATTTGTAATCTACATAATTTGATTTAATATTAATAATAAAAACACATGATTTAAAGCAATGTCGCATGATGATTTGAATTACTCTTCACTTTTTCTTCATTGTCCTTAATCCTCTCTCCCTACTCCACTTCTAATGTTTGTTTGGTGAATTTTTGTCAGGTCTCACCAAGTTGTGTAGTTTGTTTCCCACAGGTAGAACACTACTCTCTTTCACTAGTTAACAATTGGGTTTCATCTTTTGAAATGAAGATGCCAAATTGATAGATACACTACTGCTGCTAAATATGGAAACGATAGCATGTCATCTGAGTGTTGTAAACCTGAGCTCTTCCATTACTTCTCCATTCCATTACACACTCTTGTGTGTCACTTTGCAATTCATAGTCAAAACAGGGCCTCAGCATCAGCTGCCATTTTCTCTCTTTCTCCATCTTTGTAGTTCTCTCTTTCTCAGTCCCTCTCTCTGTCTCTCTCTTTCTCAGTCCCTCGCTCTGTCTCTCTTTCTCAGTCCCTCTCTCTGTCTCTCTCTTTCTCAGTCCCTTTCTATGCCTCTCTCTGTCTCTCTCTTTCTCATTCCCTCTCTGTCTCTCTCTCTTTCGCAGTCCCTTTCTCTCTCTCTCAGCTCTTATAGCTCAGAGGAATGCAAAGACAACATGACCAGGAGAGAGACACTTTAAAGACAGACAGACCAGAAAACAAGCACAGAGAAACAATTTCAAGTTTAATTCGTGTCATCAGTGGCCTCATTTTTTTTACATTGAGCCTCATGACATTTTCCAGGTCATCCAGTTGATGCTAATTTGACATACATTCACAATGCATCTGTGTTGCTGTGTAAAAACAGTCTGAAAGCAGGAATGCAAACAGCTGTGCCATTCTTGTTTATGCTTTAGTTTTGTGGTTGGCGTTTTGATCCGGATCCATGATTTTGGCAGTAGGGCCCCAGAGTTTCTCTCTCTCTGCTCCAGTGTTGTTAGTTGGGTTAGTCATAAAGAAAGAACATCTTCCGTCTTTTGCGTCCTCTGCTCAGTGCTCCTGTTAGAATACACAGGTTGGCTTCCAAAACATGCTGCACCCAAAAGAGATGCAGAATTCCCTGATACATGTCCTTCTCTCTGTGTGCATGTCCATAAGCATTTCATCAATGTGTTATCTTATTTCCATTTATTTCCAGTCACAGTATACACCTGCCTCACATCACACAGAGTCAGTCAGAGCACTCAGCCCTTACTGCACTACAGGTGTGTTCTGAAATTCACCCTCTGTAGCTGTTGAAGGTGTTATTGTTACACATTATTTCCGCGTAAAAAGCATTTAAAAATGATAAGAAACACATTTGTTCATCCATTTCAGTGTGTTCTGAGGAGCTGGTGGAATGTATTTTTAGACAACAATCAAAAATAAAAATGCACCTCAGGAGATACAGTGCATTCGGAAAGTATTCAGACCCTTCACTTTTTCCACATTTTGTTACGTTACAGCCTTATTCTAAAATTGATGTAATTATTTTTTCCCTCATCAATCTACACACAATACCCCATAATGACAGTGAAAAAAGTTTTTTTACTTTATTTCGCAAATGTATAAAAAAACATAAATACTTTATTTACATAAATATTCAGACACTTTGCTATGAGACTCAAAATTGAGCTCAGGTGCATCCTGTTTCCATTGATCATCCTTGAGATGTTTCTACAACTTGATTGGTGTCCACCTGTGGTAAATTCAATTGATTGGACATGATTTGGAAAGGCACACACCTGTCTATATAAGGTCCCACAGTTGACAGTGCATGTCAGAGCAAAAACCAAGCCATGAAGTCAAAGGAATTGTCCATAGAGCTTTGAAACAAGATTGTGTCGATGCACAGATCTGGGGAAGGTTACCAACAAATGTATGCAGCATTGAAGGTTCCCAAGTACACAGTGGCTTCCATCATTCTTAAATTGAAGAAGTTTGGTACCACCAAGACTCTTCCTAGAGCTGGCCGCCCAGCCAAACTGAGCAATCGGGGGAGAAGGGCCTTGGTCAGGTTGGTGACAAAGAACTCGATGGTCAATCTGACAGAGCTCCAGAGTTCCTCTGTGGAGATGGGAGAACCTTCCAGGAGGTCAACCACCTCTACAGCACTCCACCAATCAGGCCTTTAAGGTAGAGTGGCCAGACGGAAGCCACTCCTCAGTAAAAGGCACATGACAGCCCACAGCCACCTAAAGGACTCTCAGACCATGAGAAACAAGATTTTCTGGTCCGATGAAACCAAGATGGCCTGAATGCCAAGAGTCACATCTGGAGGATACCAGGCACTATTCATCGCCTGGCTAATACCATCCCTACGGCGAAGCATTAAGCTGCAGGGATTTTTTTCAGAGGAAGGGACTTGAGAGACTACTCAAGATCGAGGGAAAGATGAACAAAGCAAAGTACATAGAGATCCTTGATGAAAACTTCCTCCAGAGCACTCAGGACCTCAGAATGCAGCGAAGGTTCACCTTCCAACAGGACAACGACCCTAAGCACACAGCCAAGACAACGCAGGAGTGGCTTCGGGACAAGTCTCTGAATGTCGCTGAGTTGCTCAGCCAGAGCCCAGACTTGAACTTGATCGAACATCTCTGGAGAGACCTGAAAATAGCTGTGCAGCGACACTCCACATCCAACCTGACAGAGCATGAGAGGATCTGCAGAGAAGAATGGGAGAAACTCCCCAA
Source organism: Oncorhynchus mykiss (assembly GCF_057628025.1). Classification (NCBI taxonomy): domain Eukaryota; kingdom Metazoa; phylum Chordata; class Actinopteri; order Salmoniformes; family Salmonidae; genus Oncorhynchus; species Oncorhynchus mykiss. The sequence continues at coordinate 69,222,847 of NC_143030.1, read as the reverse complement.
ATACATGTGTGCCAAGCTTGTAGCGTCAAACCCAACAAGACTTGAGGCTGTAATCGCTGCCAAAGGAGCTTCAACAAAGCACTGAGTAAAGGGTCTGAATACTTATGTAAATGTGATATTTCAGTTTTTGCTTTGTCATAATGGGGTATTGTGTGTAGATTGGTGAGGAAAACAAAAATGTAATCAATTTTAGAATAAGGCTGTAAAGTAACAAAATGTGGAAAAAGTGAAGGGGTCTGAATACTTTTTGAATGCACTGTATGTGATGTGTGCAGCACTGCATTTTACAAAAAAGACTTAGTATATGTATATGATGAAGTGTTGTCATGTTGGAGTGCTGGAAAATTACAACAAATCAACTAAACAGATTACCATTAGTTATGATGGACATAAACATTATATTTAGCAAACATTTTATATTTATTTGTTTATACTGTGGATAAACTTGAATGCTTAAGTTCTGTTTTTTCTTAGTCATTACTGCAATTACTGAAGTCCTGTGTCTCAATTAACTAAAGATGTATAATATTATCAATGACAATATCAATAAAAACCTTATTATTATAATGATGATATATTGAAGAAAAAAATTGCATAATTTACTAATCCAATTTATTCCAATCATAAATGCACACTCAGTCGTAACAAAACCAGCTCTGGAACATATTTTGGTGTAGAGTGTGCAGAATGGAGAGGAATGCCTTTGCAACTCCCACTTTGAAAAGATCCAATCCGAAACGAGCAACGGTTTCAAGGCGCCCTTGGTGTCCCATTCGAAGAAAAACAAAGCCCAGAAAAAAAAATACATCTCACGTTTAAAATCGAATGATATTCATAACCAATTCTCTTTTTGAGAAATATGTCCGCCGATGTAATCTGTTTTCTTTTCCTCCTCTCGGTAATATCAATTTGACGGTGTTGTTTATCTGTAGTAAGGGGAACTTGAAACCGCCCCTTGCCCCATTTCCTCGGTTGTTTTTCTTCTTTCGCCTGTATTCTCCATGTTGTTGGAGCGAAAAGTGAGGACTTCGCAGAGACAGGAAGGGGCCGTTCGGTTCCGAAATATACTAGCGATAAAGTAAACCGAGACGCGCAGCCGAGGAAAACGCCAAGACGAAAACATATCCAAGCGCCCTGCCCCTCCCAGAAGAAGCAAGAAATAAAGAAGAATTGTTGGTGATGAATTGTAGCGTTTTCCATATCCAACAAAGCCACGGATGACAGTTATCAGGGCAATCATTTAGTAACTTGTCAATATAACCTAATGAAGGCTGCTTATCTCTGTTTGGGGAACGGATTGGATTTTGAGGGCTCTGTGCTTGTCAGATGGAAAGTTCTATCATCACTCAAGTGCAAAAAGAAGACATTCAATTGTCACCGAAAACAGGTAAGAATATGATACGCTCCGGTTTTTATTGTTTGTTCTGATTAATCATGGGTTTAACTAGAAGGGTAAAGGTTAGTTTGATTTGGAGGAGCTTCGTTAAGTAATCAAATGAAAGCACTCTAACGTTGATGCAAACATGTTCCCAGCGCGTCCATTTGACAGTTCCAACGTCGCGGATATTGCGCGCGACATTCTAGAGCTCACTGTTCTTCTTCACGGTCGAATATGTACACATTGGATTAATCTGGCATATAAATAGACTACGTTGAATATCAATATTATATTTCATGATGATTCAAGCCGCCACATGCAACTGATGCTGAACATGGATTGGTTTTCAAAGGTATTATGGAACACCTGCATAATTGGAAGGGGAAAACCCCTCTGGTACAAACACATTTTTGACAATGTAAGAGTAAAGGCTATTTGAAAAACCGAATCGCATTACATATCTTTTGTCATCACGAATTCAAGGTTGCCAATAATATTCAGTCACTGTTTGTTGCCTACTGTAAACAATTCAAATCAAAATTTATTTCCCATTTTACATGATTGGATTTTCAAGACCAATCAAATGATTCAGTTGTTGATGCTACAGTATTTATATCGATCAAAACAAGGCTACAACATCCAATACCAAATAATTATTATTAGCCAATAATTATAATTTCATTAATTGACAGACAAATAATTTTGCGTGTAAAATGTTCAACCAAACCAACCCCAAATTTAGCCTACCCTGTGTTTTTCATATATCTGTCCAGCTGTTGTATGTCGCTGTTCCATGTATTACTTTGTCACATCTGTCTCTAGGCAGCCATACACACAGCACAGCCATGTCTTGTTTTTGTTCGCAGGCTCAGGCTGGAGACACATCAAGGCAGATCAATGCGCGCAGGGTGGCACGCTATCCTAATGTTATTATAAAAATACCACATCACAGGCCTATACAATACAAAGATTGGCAGGTGTATGATATACAATTTGCTGTTGGAAATTAAACCAACAACGGTTGCGGATGAAAAACATAACCGTAGAAATGCCAGGTGCCGCGGTCGATATTGACAGTGGAATGCACAAGCACACCCCTCAGCACACGCCCTCCGCCGCCCATTGTAAAGCGCGGTTTCAAAGAATCTTTGTTTTCATGCTTCAGGCATTCCGGTTTGAATTGGAGGGTAGGGTACTGCTGTATGGTTATGGTTGATTTACAATACCTGATTGTGTGTGATAGGAGCAGCAGGGTTATCCTATGTTTGCTCAACAGATACAAATCTAATATATTAGATTATTTGATTATTATAGATTGTTTTTTTTCTCATTTATTGGAATTTTGTTTCGATATATTCAGGAATAGGCTATCCTACCCTTTAAAATGACTTTTTGGCACTAGCATGTTATGTTATGTTTGTGTTTATAAAGGAAATCCACAACAACAATCATGTTTACAGTTAAGTAAGCTGTAAGCTGCTGGGTAATATGCCTATACATGTCAGCCCTAAACGATTTTGGTAACACTTTATTTGAAGGGTACCTACATAAGGGATACTTCATAACACATTCATAATGCTTTCATAAACAATACATGAGCATTTCATAGATGCATATGCCAACAACCACATGAATTAGGGATGGGCATTTGACTTTTTTTGACCGTTCAAGTACTCACATTATTATTTTTTTCCCGAGATCTCCAATGGAAAATAGTATATTTTTAGAACACAAGGCCTGCACTGGAAAAACATATGTGCACATTTATCTATAAGTTTATGCCAACAGTGTGCAACAATGCTTCATTTATCATAACCGTTACAGATAACAAATCCTAATTGCTAAATTGCCATATTCAGTCAATAAAAAAGCAAGTGCCATTTAAGATTAAATTATTGAAACCATACTATCAACTGGTTATATTATATTGTGGAAAATAATCTTTTTAAAAAGACACATTTTATTGTAAAAAAAACATGATGTCATATAACAGAATAAAATATATCAGAATATTTTTCCAAATGAAAAAGTTGCCAGTGCAAGTGATGCGCATCTCGAGTCTGGGAAAGTTATTCTCAAAGAGTGATCATTTGAAACGGGGATCAATTTGGCCAGTTAGAATATAATTTTCTAAAATTCATTGAACACTGCATGGTAATGAATGCTTAATAATTCTGGTGAAAATATATGTCTTTATCAAACTAATGTTTTTGCATATTTTCAGTGTGGAACCTGTCTATATTAGGGGGGTTATAGCCTAGGCTAACTAATTCTAAATGGCACTAGCAGTTTGCAAAGTAGCCTAAGCGGAAACTAGATGGGACACAATTATTCCTAATCGGCAGCTCATTGTTGGAATGCATATTTTCCTACATCAATCAACCAGTCCATTTTGAATTTGTGATACAACTGTCATCATCTGGCAAGGAGTGTATATAGCTTGTGTATCCCATCAGTTAGATACATTTTTATAGACAGTTATTTCTATAGGAGCTTGTGTGCACACTCAGCACGCATGTGTGTTCGGAAGGCAATCGAGTGAATGACACAAGGAGGGGAAAGGGAATTTAGGGAGAAGAACTGTGCGATGCTTGGGTCGGTTTATTTTTTTGTTGTGCTCCGCAAATGCAGATGTGCAATTGGAACACTAGAGTCAAAGCAAATTAACATTGGCTTCAAGACAAAATGTCAACATTTTTCGGGACACTTTCACTTGCCTGTTTGGGCAGCCACAAAGCACAGTCCACAAAATAGTTTTATGTTATTTGAAGAAAATATATCTCTGGTTATAGATCAAGCTTTGACGTCCGTTCAAGTACTTATGCCCATCTCTAACATGAATACTGCCGATTTCAACTTGTGGTTGTTGACAATGACATTACTGAAATGCTAAAGAGCTTCTTTATGAATGTGTTAAGATGCTTACAGACGGGCAGCGGTAAGCTCCAAAGGTGTCATAGACTTCAATGGGAGTAGGGCGTGGCGGGTGGCAAAACGCAAGCAGTGTGGTTCCTGGTGCTCGCTCCCATGAGCGGCGCCGCTGGCCCTGCTCTTGAGGCACCAAAAGATGAAATTAGCTGAAGTCTTGAGCGGCCGATGCACATGGTTGACCAATGAGCAGAGTTCATCTTGTCAACCATTGTTTTAATGACAACATTTGAGCTGACAACAACCAGGACTGCTGGTCTCTACTAGAGGTCGACCGATTATGATTTTTCAATACCGATACCGACTATTGGAGGACCAAAAAAAGCCGATACCGATTAATCGGACAATTTTTATTTTATTTATTTGTAATAATGACAATTACAACAATACTGAATGAACACCTATTTTAACTTAATATAATATATCAATAAAATCAATTTATCCTCAAATAAATAATGAAACATGTTTAAACAATGCAAAAATAAAGTGTTGGAGAAGAAAGTAAAAGTGCAATATGTGCCATGTAAGAAAGCTAACGTTTAAGTTCCTTGCTCAGAACATGAGAACATATGAAAGCTGGTGGTTCCTTTTAACATGAGTCTTCAATATTCCCAGGTAAGTAGTTTTAGGTTGTAGTTATTATAGGACTATTTCTCTCTATATCATTTGTATTTCATTAACCTTTGACTATTGGATGTTCTTATAGGCACTTTAGTATTGCCAGTGTAACAGTATAGCTTCCGTCCCTCTCCTCGCTCCTCCCTGGGCTCGAACCAGGAACACATCGACAACAGCCACCCTCGAGGCAGCGTTACCCATCGCTCCACAAAAGCCGCGGCCCTTGCAGAGCAAGGGAAACAACCACTCCAAGTCTCAGAGCGAGTGATGTTTGAAACACTATTAGCGCGCACCCCGCTAACTAGCTAGCCATTTCACATCCGTTACACCAGCCTAATCTCGGGAGTTGATAGCCATGAAGTTATAAACTGCTGTTGGCAAACACACTTAAGTGCTGTTTGAATGAATGCTTACGAGCCTGCTGCTGCCTACCATCGCTCAGTCAGACTGCTCTATCAAATCATAGACTTAGTTATAACATGATAACACACAGAAATACCAGCCTTAAGTCATTAAAATTGTCGAATCTGGAAAATATTATCTCAAACAAGGCGTTTATTCTTTCAGTGAAATACGGAACCGTTCCGTATTTTATTTAACGGGTGGCATCCAGTCTAAATATTCCTGTTACATTGCACAACCTTCAATGTTATGTCATAATTATGTAAAATTCTGGCAAATTAGGCGGCCCAAACTGTTGCATATACACTGACTCTGCGTGCAATGAACGCAAGAGAAGTGACACAATTTCACCTGGTTAATATTGCCTGCTAACCTGGATTTCCTTTAGCTAAATATGCAGGTTTAAAAATGTATACTTCTGTGTATTGATTTTAAGAAAGGCATTAATGTTTATGGTTAGGTACACATTGGAGCAACGATACGCACCGCATCGATTATATGCAACGCAGGACACACTAGATAAACTAGTAATATCATCAACCATGTGTAGTTAACTAATGATTATGATTGATTGATTGTTTTTTATAAGATAAGTTTAATGCTAGCTAGCAACTTACCTTTGCTTACTGCATTCGCGTAACAGGCAGGCTCCTCGTGGAGTGCAATGAGAGGCAGGTGGTTAGAGCGCTGGACTAGTTAACTGTAAGGTTGCAAGATTGAATCGGCCAAATCGGTGTCCAAAAATACCGATTTCCGATTGTTATGAAAACTTGAAATCGGCCCTAATTAATCGGCCGACCTCTAGTCTCTACACACAGTAGGCAGATTTTCTCCCGGTTCAATTGCCGTTTACCGTGGCCGAAAGTGCCTTTGAAGTCCTTACCCTTCAAATAGTGTTACCACAAGTGCTTTAAGTTACATCATTTTTAACCTGTTACCCATGGCATATCTGTGACCCAGGGAGGGGCTGTCTATTCTATTTATTATATTCTAAATGTGTTGAATGATGTCACCCAGGCGAGGGCCCAGTGTCCTGTATGTTTTTATATAGATAGACAATGTTTTTTTACAGGAGTGGAATTGGAAAGTATCACTCTATGAACTCAACATGTAAAATCCTATAGAATTCCTAGAGGAATTAGCCTTTAAACATATGTTTACATTTTTACAAGTGAAAAAGATTTATCTTGAGTTCCCATACACTCTTCCCCAATTCCTTAGTTATGTACACTATATGAACAAAAGTAGTTGGCTATTTCAGCCACACCCGTTGTTGACAGGTGTATAAAATCAAGCACACCGCCATGCAATCTCCATAGACAAACATTGGCAGTAGAATGGCCTGTCCTGAAGAGCTCAGTGACTTTCAACATGGCACCGTCATTCCAACAAGTCAGTTCATCAAATTTCTGCCCTGCTAGAGCTGCCCCAGTCAGCTGTAAGTGCTGTTATTGTGAAGTGGAAATGTCTAGGAGCAACAATGGCTCAGCCTTGAAGTGGTAGGCCACACAAGCTCACAGAACGGGATTACGAGTGCTTAGGCGTGTAGTGCGTAAAAATCAACTGTCCTCGTTTGCAACACTCGCTACCGAGTTCTAAACTGCCTCTGGAAGCAACGTCAGCACAATAACTGTTCGTCGTGAGCTTCTTGAAATGGGTTTCCATGACAGAGCAGCAGCACACAAGCCCAAGATCACCATGCGCAATGCCTAGCGTCAGTTGGGATGGTGTAAAGCTTGCCGCCATTGGACTCTGGCGCAGTGGAAACACATTCTCTGGAGGGATGAATCATGCTTCACCATCTGGCAGTCCAACGGACAAATCTGGGTTTGATGGATGCCAGGACAAAGCTACCTGCCCAAATGCATAGTACCAACTGTAATGTTTGATGGTGGAGGAATAATGGTCTGGGTCAGATTTTTAATGGTTCGTGCTAGACCCCTTAATTCCAGTGAAGGGAAATCTTAAACCTACAGCGTTCAATGACATTCTAGACGATTCTGTGCTTCCAACTTTTGCATCGGTTTGGGGAAGATCTTGACTGGCCTGCACAGACCAGGCCCTGACCTCAACCCCATCGAACAACTTTGGGTTGAATTGGAATGCAGACTGCGAGCCAGATCTAATCGCCCAACATCAGTGCCTGACCTCACTAATGCTCTTGTGGCTGAATGAAAGCAAGTCCCCTCAGCGATGTTCCAACATCTAGTGGAAAGCCTTCTCAGAAGAGTGGAGGCTATTATAGCAGCAAAGGGGAGACCCACTCCATATTTGATGCCCATGATTTTGTAATGAGATGTTCGACGAGCAGGTGTCCACATACTTTTGTAATGTATCATCATTCCAATTGCTGCAGACGCCCCCCCAAAGATGAAAGGAAGAGAATAATAGGTGGGAAATTAAAAGTTAGTATCAAGGCTTGAGGTTATGAATCAGGAGAGAGTCTCATAACTAACACTACTTCACAAAATATGACAAGCATGATGAGTGTTGTCGTGATGTGACTATCATTAATCCGATGAATATTTTATCAAACTGTTTTAATTGATATTCTATTAAATTAGTCATGTAACAATTAACTCAGTAGGAATTTGGGGCACCACGGGAAAAGTTATTTAACGAGTTACTATCTCCCGACTTAAACTCTAAAGATATACAGATATCTCTTACATCAATAACAGTCAATTATTAATTATTACCTCATCAGTCTCATTCTGAATGTCGCAATATCCCTGGATCTGCAAAAACCCTATCCCTTTGAATATTCAGTACTACACAAATTGATTAAATAATTTTATTTATTAACTAACTAAATAATAACACAGAATACCATACACACTTACATGAGATAAAAGTCCCTAGTGGACAGACATGGTATGACTGCTTGTTACACAATGGAAAGGGGGTGGGGAAAGATAAAGAGAGTGAACATATCGTACATACATTTGGAAGCTGTACTCACGGAAATATTAATACTTTGCACATGATCGACCGCTCATTCAAATAAGAAAGGCAATGTATATATTTATGCGTAGACGTCTTTGTCGTCTCTCTGTTGAAACCACTAAGTCTGTCTATGGGGTGTGGTTCGATGCAAGTCTCTGGTTGTCCACCAGAGGTCACAATCTCCTTATGGTTATTTGATCTGGGAGTGTTTGTTAGTGTAGATACTTCAGACATACCTACGGTGGTTAGAGGGACCTATTCTTCCCCCACGTGTTGAGAGTTAAATGTCCTAGAACCACTTTTACATGCACAGCTGCAGACTGTGAGTATTCTGGTCTAGTCTTTACCTTCTTCACTCGTGTTGAGGGTTTCAGGTCTTCTAACCCTTTCGTAATGTGTAGCCACCGCTACACACTGTTTGGTCTTGTAGTTTTAACCATTCGCGATGCCCGGTTTACACCGTCCGTCTGCTTGATCCCTAGTTGATTATTAATGGTTCAGCTCTCGACCACTTTACACGCCAGCAGCGACCCGGCACGTTTTGGTCTGGTTTCCAAAGTTTCTAACCATTTCAACGTGTGGACCGCAGCCTCACGTTCTCTAGTCTAGTTTTCATAGGTTCCAACCATTTCGAAACGTTCAGCTCACGCTGTCTGTCACTCTGGTCTGATGTAAATTTCGTTAGCGAGTCCTTTTAAGCACTCTGGTCGGAAAGGCGGTTCCATCACACTGACACGAACTCTGAGCTCACTTGGGCGTGGCTACTGACGGCATAATTTTGCATGGAAAAACAATTATCATTTAGAATGCTAAAATCACATTGCTTTCTTCACGAAAGTATTCTCATATTTAATCATCATTTTTTTAATATACACAGTGTACAAGCTCTTCAAGATACAATGTTTCCGTTATAACGTTTTTCTATCCATTTTAATGACATCTCAAAATAGACATTAATTTTCCATATTCCATCTCATCATTCCCATCGTTCGGATGTTGAAATATATTGTCCAATTGTTCATTGTTTGATGTTGAAGTTTTGGGTGGCCACTCTTCTGTAACACAACGACATTCCATTCTCCCAAACTAGAGACCAGAAAGCAGTTGGTCTGCTGCATTAGAATTTACGATCGACGTGAGGTGTCATAAAACCCACACATCAACCCCCCCCCCCCCCCTCTGCTCTGTAGAGCTGATCCACTGTAACCGGATCTTTGGATCCTCACAGGAGAGTCAGTATTCAGATGTGTGAATCACACTTTTTCTTTTTAAATCCGTTTTTTATGAATCCCTTTGATAGCTTTAGTCAGTACAGCCATCTGTGTTTTGTATATCAGAGCCATCCATGCATTAGATTTTTATATACTATTACCAGCGGTGCTATGCATGTCCAATGCTATTTGCCTCCTCTGGTGTAACCTTTGTGAACTATGACACATTTTTACATTGACTGATCAAAGGGGCTTGGAGCATTGAGGTGTGACTGGCTTCAGCTCGCTCCACTCCAACCAGAGATCTTGTTCCAGGAGAGTCAGTGAAACGGTTGGAATGTTTTCTGTCTGTCTTTTTTTTTTAGCAGAAGTTACCGACCGTATCCTAAATGACACACTACTCCCTATATAGTGCACTACTTTTGACATGTGCCCTGTGGGGATTAGGGTGCCATTTGAGACTCAGTCACTGCCTGGTGAGGAGTGTGGGTTTTCCCCGCACTCTCAATGATTATATAACATGTACCAACCTCTTCCAGCTTCCAGCAGCAGCAGCAACCTCATTAAAGGCAGATTTTTATTTGTGTGTGTTTGTCCAACTGTGCTTGTGTCCGTGCGTGCGTGTTCAGGCTGGCTGGCATCTCTGTAGTGTAGAGGGAAGCCTTTCATGAAGGAAGCACAGAGTTCATTCTACATGTGTGCAGTAACTATGTCTCTCAAAATGGGGGAAATCCTCCTAACTACTTTATGGCAAAATCTTGAGAAATTCACATCATACATTTCCCTAACATCTACAGATGTAGGGTCTTAACTTGAGCCAGTTTGCTACAGCAGGAAGATAATCCTGCAACAAAAATAAATGTGGATGAAATTCATGGAAGGGTTGATACATTTTTTCGTAAGGGAAAATCAAGTCTGAAATGTCAAAGTGGAAATTACAAACTTCAAAAGCCTTTTTAAACTTAAAATATTCTCCAAGTTTTAAAAGTTCTCCTGCTACAGGGGGATCAAATAAAAATCCTACATCTGTACCTGGATTATAAGAACCTTCATTGCAGGTGGAATCACCATAATGTGTTGGTGAATAGCATTTTCATTTGGAACAAATCCATATATCACTCAGAGTTTTGATCAAAAGCTTGGTTGTGTCATAGGACTACAGCATTCTTCTTTTTGGTCTTGTGACAGGCGAGGTGAGCAGATCTTCTCTGAAGAAGCCTAGGAGCTGTAACATCTTCAAAGCACTCTTCTGTTGCCTCAGAGGAGCACAGGATGCCCGGAATCCACCATCTCCTTCACAAGATGCCTTGCTGGGGCCACAGGACAATGGGGACGTTGTCAAGGTAACATAATATATTATTCTCAACATCTCAGCTGCATTGTTGTAATTATCCATATAGCGTGTATGGGCTGTAGTTTACTGTATTTCAACCAAGTGTGGGACTACTATGTAGCCTAAAGTGTCCTTTTTGCATTTTGCATTTTGTTTGGACCGCTTAAGCAGATTACAAATTAATAGTTTTAACCACAAAGTTTCACACATTGTAATTTGGCTAGTCTTATACTTTTTTTTATAGGACATGAATCTTGTGTATACAGTTTAGCTAAGTATTTTTAAACCCAAACAACGGTCAGGCTTAGCTCAGCTTTCTTTTTATTTTACAACTGTCAACTTCCTCATCAAGTGTTTAACAACTCTGCCATGCTTATTACAGGAAAATAATATATAAACAGACAATAACTACACAAGTGATTGCTTTCCTATCTTGAGCAATACCCTGTGAGAATTTGTGGGATTATTGCCCGTTGATGTTATAACAGCATGATGCAATATAAAATGGCTGCTGCACCTGTTGTGAACTTGTTGAAGACTATAACCATGACTGTTGGCGGATACAGAGTAGTTTAGGTCTGTTCATATTGATATCCTATGATGATAAGACAGCTGAGTGCCTTGCAATCCACTAAGGCGAAACAGTGGTGCAGTGGGCCTACAAAGAGTGTGATGTGCATGTCAGTTCATGTTGGCGATATTAGATATGTACAGTATTTTGTACCTGGTACGTCATAACCGAAGTGTACAGAAGAATGACAAGTTGTGTGTTGCCCACAAGCCACTAGTGAGGCTGTCAGTGTAGGGGCGCTAGCGCCATGTAAAGGCGTCCTCATGCTTCCCATCCCAAACAGTTCCTGTATATATTAAAACAACATTTTGTGATGTTTTGGTCTTCGGCAAGGGTTTATCGGCCGTTCGTGCACACAAAAAGTTTTTCTGACGCAAGCCGAAGCTCAGTAGCCAAAGTATACACCCCTTCGTCAGTAATTGGTCAACAGTAGGAATTCTTCAATTAATTGTTTTGTTGTCATTCAACGAGAAACGACTCGGTTTTCATGCAAATATTTCCACTTGAGATATACTGCACCAAACATCTTAGATGTAAAATTGCGTGACTAAGACCACCTCGGCAAAAAACGTAAAAATGAATGACATATATCTGGAGTTATCTTAATTCGGACTGTATTGAAGAAATGGCTTCGGCATCTCAAGAGGGACAAACAGTACAATTGCCGCTTCTTTTTGTTCACATTGCCTAGTGTCCTCCAGGCAGCGCTGTAGCTGTTGTGAAGCATGGGTATTTTTTGTTTAATCTGATATTCTATTATTACAGTATTATTACACTGTTAGAGCTCTTTTACCCCTACCTACATGTACATTTTACTTCAACTACCTCGTAACCCTGCAGATTAACATGGTACCGGTTGTTAATTTATTGTGTTCGTATTTCCTTTTTTAATTTAGCACATTTTTCTTACTTTTTAACTCTGCATTGTTGGTAAAGGGCTCGTAAGTAAGCATTTCACATTAAAGTCTACACCTGCTGCATTCCGCGCATGTGACATAACATTTGATTTAATTTCAACTGCAGTTATTCCCTGTGCTTGTAGAGTGAGGCACTGTGTTTACTAAGCATAAGAAAAGCCTAGTAAAAAGGGTAAGATGTGGTGTTCTCTGCACAGTCCTGTACTGTACTCTGTAGTACTGGCTGGAGATTGTGTCAGCTATAGTGACCCTGTATGTCCCCTGTTTTCTCCTCTGCCACAGCTGTCATCAGGGCCCAGCCTGCTGCCTGAGATGACACCCCAGGACCAGGGGAAGATATGTGTGGTCATAGACCTGGATGAGACACTGGTGCATAGCTCATTCAAGGTAGCTACCGCTTTTCCACCCACTCACTGTTACATGTGGTTTTGTAAGGGGTGTTTGTATGCAATGCAAATGTAAAATAGGACATTTCATGAAATTAATCATTTTGAATTACATTTTTTTTTTAAGTGAATTGTTTGATTTACGGAATGATTTATAGTTTAGCGTTTAATTTAGGGATTTGATCCTATGTAATTACATACAGTATAACTGTAAAGCCCAGGAGCATCATAACAACAATCTTCCATGGTGTTCCTTCTCTCCTCAGCCTATCAGTAATGCAGATTTCATAGTGCCTGTGGAGATTGAGGGGACCACACACCAGGTAAAATCTCTCATCTGAATATGTTATCTGTGTGCTTGTAGAGGTGGGTGGGTTGGTATTGTGTGTGTGTGTTATGGTCAGTGTTTGCAGAGGTTAAAATGGGATGTGTCTCAGGACAGATGTTTGTTATGCACGCTGTATGAGCCCTCTACTGGACAAAAGTTGAATGGGAAAGGAAGTAAACAGTTCAATTCAGCTTAGTCAGTTCACTTAATTTTGCTCACCAATGCAATGCACCAGAGATAATATTTAAACTCTATATATTGAAATGTACTGGAGTCTGCTGTACATGCAAATCTACATGCAAAACTTGCACTTCAGGTCAACATGAGAACTGTTGTGGTGTTTGGAATTCTTCTCCATGGGCCTCTGCCTGGTTCAAGTAATCCAGGATAGGCTGGTTAACATCTGCACGGCCTATTCTTGATTACTTGTTTCAGGAACCAGCCACCAGCAACTGAGATGGGAACAAAATGGACACAGCAGAGGAAGAAGAGTTAATGTTACCTTCCAAATATTTTCTTCCAGATACTTTATTACTGTTCATTTATAAAGCAATTGCTAAAATACTTCGTAACAAGCAGAAATGTCTGTTACTACACAGGTAAAAGAGCTACCAAAGCTTCATGCCAGGTGTTTGTTTTCAGGTATACGTGCTGAAGAGGCCTTATGTGGATGAGTTTCTACAACGAATGGGAGAGCTGTTTGAGTGTATTCTGTTCACTGCCAGTCTTGCCAAGGTAAGCTGAACGAAACCTTAACTTGTCTTGACATTTGGCCTATTTATTTGTTGTTCTTCATGAAAAAACCTCTTGTATTTTAGTTTAGAAAGTCTTACTACTTTTTTCTCTTTCACAATCCTCTGTAGCCTTTTCCCCATGCACTAGGTGACCTTTGTAGTACCAAAGACTGCTTTGTACATTTGCATATTATGAGCTAGCATACATTCCATAATCTAACCCATAGTTACTTTATAGTAGCTTGGGTGCCTTGATGACACACCTTGTTAGTCCTGACCAAACTCCCTTTCCTTCTTCCTCTTGCCATTTCCTCCCTTCCCTGATCCTGGTCTTCCTCCTTTCCCCCCTCTTCTTTGCCTGCCCCCAGTATGCAGATCCAGTGACTGACCTGTTGGATCAGTGCGGGGTATTCCGGGCACGGTTGTTCCGGGAGTCCTGTGTGTTCCACCAGGGATGCTACGTCAAAGATCTCAGCCTGCTGGGCCGAGAGCTCCATAAGACCCTCATCCTAGACAACTCTCCTGCCTCCTACATCTTCCACCCAGAGAATGCTGTGAGTTTGAGTTTCATTCAACTTCTGTCAACTCAAATGTGATCTCTTTCAGGATTCAAAGTGATTATTCATAGGATACTAATTCTGATTCTACTGCATTCTGATTCTATTCTAACCTTATATTCCACTTAACTTTTGGATTTAGTAGTTATATACGACAAGAATATACAGTTGTCAATACTGCAAAGAAATAATTAGTAAGTGAGTGAATAGTTTCTCTGATGCTCCCTCAGGTTCCTGTGGTGTCCTGGTTTGATGATGTGGAGGATGCTGAGCTGCTCCACCTGCTGCCTGTGTTTGAGGACCTGAGTCAGGCAGAGGATGTCTACACCAGACTGGGGGAGCTACGAGCACCATGATGGAGGGACCCTGCTGATGAGCACTTCATGACATTCTAACGCCTTTTCTCTGACTCTTGAGTATCTCTCTGTACGTCAACCACTGTCTGATAGTTCTGAGCGAGAACTACCAAAATACTGTAGAGTACTACAGTCATTCCAAATGAATATGAATAAAGTGGTTATTTTTTTCAAACCAGAAGCCTGCATGGCCTGATCTGACTCAGGACACTTGTATATTTGTGCCTTTTTTTGTAAACAAACACAAAAAGCAAGCAGCTCAAACTATTTTTATTAGCATTTTGTAAAATAAATAAATAATAATCTTCCAATCTCGCTATGCAATCCTCTTCTGTAATCATGATAAACATCAGTGCTACTTGTTATACGGTTCACAGTCAAATCCAGAATGCCAACAGAATGTATGTAACCTTACATGTTCCATGATATATGACCAGTTAGTATATGCTCACATACTAGATGTTTAACTGATACGTATGTAAATATTTGTATTATTAACTGTAAAATGGCCAACAAAGCAAAATGCCACTCCATTTAAGTACTGAATATATTAGAATAAATAAAGTCTTCATAAAGTTTGAGACTTTATATACATTATATCAATGTATTTTTCTGAATACCATTAATAGCATGCATACAGTGATGTTATAAAGCTTTAAAAAGCTTCTTGAGTTGATCATTTGGGACCACATTTTTTGAGATTAATTCCTTTATGGTCACTTGAATGCAGACATACTGGATGCATGGCTACTCAGCAAAAGTATATTATATTGTCGCTCTTAGAATATTTGGTCCAGTCTAACACGTTTTTCTGTTTTTCTTGGAATACTAAATGACAAAATTGCACTTGTTGTTTTATAAGTAAGACTGTGCTAAAAAGTGACAACTGTACCTTTCAAATTCAGTCAGAGACATCATGCACTGCCTGTGCAGATATATGCACCCTAATGCCATGCTGGATGTGGTCAAATACTGTATTAAAAAAAGGATATGTAGTTGTGGTACTCTTAATTCTGAAATGATATGCCTTTTTTTCTCATACATTTTGTGTATTCGTTTGTGTATTATTTGCCCACTACAAGTGAGGGTATAGAAACAACAATATTCAAAACATCTGCCAAATTATAATTTGTGCCTAGAGTTTTTGGATCGTGTAAACAAGTTAATCAAACACCACAGATTATTTTCCTCCCAAGAGTGCCTTTCAAACATCTCTTAACCTTCCAATGCCTCCTCATATCATCATAGATGATACCAACGACATTGGCTTATCCAAAAAGCAATAACCAAGTTCAGGGTGTAAATCAATGACGAATAACTAGCAAAATCTGGATTATTTTATGTAAGTACAATCAAGTATGTTTTTAGAATGTTAAATATCTGTTTTTATTGTCTAGCTACATGTTGACCACTAAAGAAATGTCCAATCCTAATGAATAACCAAAGCTATCTGGTTGTTGATATTGTGTAGATTAAGTTGTCCTCATTGATATTGTAATAATCAAACAAAATAAAGTGTACAAAATTTACATTTTAAATCAGTAACACATATTAGGCCAGATCATTGTGTTTAGTGCTAGGGTAAAAACCAAAACGTGCACCCTTTGGGATCCCCAGGACCGAGTTTGAGATACAATGTTGCTACTTTCAATAATATTGGACTATTTTTTAAAGAAATACATGTATTCTGGAGCCAAACTGGTCAAACGTTGCCAAATAAAAGTTTGATTAAATTTCCTTGTCGGTGTGTGTTTTTGTGGAATAGTCAATTGTTTATGTATTAGGAAATTACGATATTGTCATAATTTGGGCTATCTGGCATCCTTAGGGCGTCCATACCCTAAACCCTAACTTTAACCATTTTAAACGTCAACTTCGATGCGGGTATGGACGTCCCAATGATTCCGGATGGCACCGATAATAGAAAAAATCTAAATTAGTTGTTTTGCAATGTGATGATGTCACTACGTTGCGACGCTCAATCGAATGACACGTACAGTTAGTAAACAATGATAGATAGAAAGTTGTCGAAGGAAATAAAAGACAAGGAATAAAGCTAGCTGGCTAACTACTGTGCCAAGTACGTTATTATTACTATTTTTTCGTTAACGTTTTATGCTGTTTTAGCTAACGTAACTCTTAGAGTTACAATTCGGGCTAAGTAATGTTAGCTAGCTAGTGTAGCTAGTTAACTAACGAACAGTCAATAATCGTTGGTTACGTTAAAATTAATCTTTGTAATTTCCTTGTTTTTAGATCTGCCAAGATCTCAGAAACCTGTCTCAATCAATATGAACGTGTTTGACCGCAGCATCAAATTGGATGTTCTCCTCAAGTTCTCCCAAATGTAAGCAGAACTCTTCTGTCAAATTTCTAATGCAGATAATAATGCTCTGTATAATGCAGAGACATACCAATAAATTAATCTGTCGTTTTCAATGGGAATAAATGAAACATAGTGGATAGAACAAGTAGGGAGCTGTGCAGAGCCAAGCACCAGCTTGCGATGTCGTATTGGCGCGTTCTAGCATGTATTTGCATATTTCCTTTAGCAAAAAATAATTCCGTGAAGTGCGTGTGTAATAACTCAATTCGCCCATACACTCCTTAAGAACGCACATTTGAAACTTTGACAAAGGGTCACGTCTACAAAACTTGGTGCACTTTTTAGTTTTGGAAAAATAACTATAGGGAGATCTGGCTTTACTTTGATGAGAAAATCAGCTGAATGCCTGCCCAGTTCCATCTCGCTCCATACTCTCAAACTGCCAGACGCTGATTGGGCTTCATTTTCTCACCATATTTGGTGGGAAATGGAAATTCCAACTGGATGCTTCAGATTTATACATCCGGTGAAACATTTGACACCTTGTTCTATCTGTCCATACTTATGGTAGCTAGCTAAATGACTAACGTGACATGGTTAACACAATGCTTTTCCCAGTTCCCAATCTACCCAGTTACACCTGAAGAATGTCTACTCCAGTTTGGCTGTTTGCATGTTCGTGGCTGCAGCAGGCTCCTACGTCCATGTTGTCACACGGCTCTTTCAGGTAAAGAGTAAGCACACTACCCGATAATAGACACATTGATAAATACTTGGGGTGAAACGGTATGTCTATTCGTATTGAACCGTTCTGTACAGGGTGCACGGTTCGCTACGCACTGCGAACCGAACAATACATGAATCATATATTATAGCTAGGAAAATATATATAATTGTAAAAAATATATTATTGCATAAACCAATACCGTATAAATTAACGTGGGAAAAATATCCACATAGTAATAAAGTTGTTGTAGTTGTCTGCAGCTCAGCTCATTATGGCAAGCTTTGGCGAGCCAGAACTAGAAGACGCCCCAGTATCATGCATGTCTGCCGTCTGGGAACATTTCAGGTTCCCTGTAAACAATAACGGGGATTGCCGACGAGTGGTGGATAAAACTTCTACAACATGTAGGCTCTGTTCATTACTGATAGCATATTAGAGTGGTGGATAAAACTTCTACAACATGTAGGCTCTGTTCATTACTGATAGCATATTAGAGTGGTGGATAAAACTTCTACAACATGTAGGCTCTGTTCATTACTGATAGCCTATTAGAGTGGTGGATAAAACTTCTACAACATGTAGGCTCTGTTCATTACTGATAGCCTATTAGAGTGGTGGATAAAACTTCTACAACATGTAGGCTCTGTTCATTACTGATAGCATATTAGAGTGGTGGATAAAACTTCTACAACATGTAGGCTCTGTTCATTACTGATAGCCTATTAGAGTGGTGGATAAAACTTCTACAACATGTAGGCTCTGTTCATTACTGATAGCATATTAGAGTGGTGGATAAAACTTCTACAACATGTAGGCTCTGTTCATTACTGATAGCCTATTAGAGTGGTGGATAAAACTTCTACAACATGTAGGCTCTGTTCATTACTGATAGCATATTAGAGTGGTGGATAAAACTTCTACAACATGTAGGCTCTGTTCATTACTGATAGCCTATTAGAGTGGTGGATAAAACTTCTACAACATGTAGGCTCTGTTCATTACTGATAGCCTATTAGAGTGGTGGATAAAACTTCTACAACATGTAGGCTCTGTTCATTACTGATAGCCTATTAGAGTGGTGGATAAAACTTCTACAACATGTAGGCTCTGTTCATTACTGATAGCCTATTAGAGTGGTGGATAAAACTTCTACAACATGTAGGCTCTGTTCATTACTGATAGCATATTAGAGTGGTGGATAAAACTTCTACAACATGTAGGTTCTGTTCATTGCCGATAGCATATTCGAGTGGCAATACGAGTAACATGACTACTCATTTGGGCCGACATCACCCCGAAATGCCAATCGGTGGGACTAGGCGAAAAAATTAAACGGCAACCACTTCTTCCCACACAGCCTCTGGCAACAATATGCGTCCGGTAGGGCTAAAGAAATCAAGCAAAGTTCATAGCGGCAGATATGATACCCTTCTCTGTGGTAGAGAATGCGGGGTTCAGAAACATGTTTAAATTGGTCGAGCCGCGCTTCACTATTCCTTCCCCGTACACATTTTGCCCAGACATGAATATACAAATGACACGTACAGTGCCTTATACAAAAAAAATACAAAAAAAACAACAACTTGAGAGAGAGTTGTCAGAAACGCTGTCTGTTGCTCTAACAACAGACAATTGGACGTCTAGAGCTACCTTACTGTAACGGCTAATTTCATTATGGCAGAGTGAGAGATAAAAAGCCACGTCCTTCAAACACGTCCTCTTGAGAGTAGTCACACCAGGGAAAACTTGGGGGAAGAGCTAAGGGAAGTAGTTGCAGTGTGGAAGTTGGAGAGGGATAATATAGTGATTCCTGTGACCACTGACAAAGCTAGAAATATTGTAAATACAGTTGCACTAGCTGGATTGAGGCCACAAATAGGATGCTTTGCTCACGTTATTAATCTAGCATCTCAAAAAGCAGTGTCACCTCCTGTTTTCAAGACAAAACAGGAGCTGTTGGAGCTGCCAAACTACAAACTAATCCACTACTAGCCACTACTTGATGGAATTCAAGCCATGACATGGTTGAGAGATACCTTGAGCAGAAAGTCACAGTGTATTCTACACTGACTGATCAAGCTGTGAGGAAGAATGTCAAAGATATTGTGACTTTGTTTGAAAATTACCTAAGACTAGCAGAGGAAGTTATCAAAGTGTGCAAACCTCTCAAAACAGTCACAACACTTATATGCACTGAAAGCATTCCATCAGTTTCCGGTCTATAAAAACAATGATCCTGAAATCAATGGTGGCATCTGATGAAGATGAACCCGCAGTAAGGGATGTCAAGACTGCTATCAGAGTTAACCTGGAGCCTAGATATGCTGACCCTGGTGTCCAAGACTTCTTACACAAGAGTACCGCTTTGGACCCCTAGTTCAAGTCCCTGCTGCACCTGGATGCTGCTGCTCGTCTGAGAGTCTACAATGAACTCACCCGAAGCACAGCAACCACCCGAAGCACAGCAACTAGCAACTCACACTGAAGTGCCGCTTTAAAAATACAATTCAGAGCATGGGCTGACTTGGTCCTGGAGAAAGAGTATATAAGAAGCATGCTTTCAATGGAAAGGCATGATAGTGCTACTTGACTTATCACCGACAGATAGCTCGTGATACTTCAACTATCATCAACCTAAAAGGTAAATATCTGACTTTCATACTCTAGAACAATTGTATCTCTTGACTTCTGATTTCTGAACGAGACATACTGAGACTGCTCCACAGTACACTCCTTGTGCTAAATACATCCACCTCCTAAACAGAGTGGATAAATAGCAACAGTGGTGTTACAAAGGGTCTTGATCTTGAACCGTTCTCTTCACTAATCACTAAATCATAGTATAAACTTCTAGTAGGAGAACAGATACTTAGTGATTGGATAAGCCTCTAGAGCAATTGTGAGTGGAAGAACATACTCTTTGGAGACCAACCAGGTCATCCTACGCTAAGGTAATTAACCACTTGTTATAATACATATATATATAAGGCATTAATAGTAGTAAGTGTTTTGATGATGTTTGATGTTATAGATTAAGGACCGGAAATAAACTGTAATAACGTGTACAACTGTGTGAACTGCAAACATTGAATAAAAAGTAGAAACTAGACCCAAAACCTTAGCGGAGAGAACAGCTCTGACACTCCCAATCTAGGGGAACGTGTCTAGTTTCTACACTAAAGACAATAAAACGGTTTGGACAAAATAATCATTTTATTGTAACAGGTATCCTCTATATTAATACTCAAGTAGTATTAGTCGACGGACATAGACTGTAAATCGTAACCCAAGATATAGCTTGCGTGAGTCTAGATACAGTGCCTTGCGAAAGTATTCGGCCCCCTTGAACTTTGCGACCTTTTGCCACATTTCAGGCTTCAAACATAAAGATATAAAACTGTATTTTTTTGTGAAGAATCAACAACAAGTGGGACACAATCATGAAGTGGAACGACATTTATTGGATATTTCAAACTTTTTTAACAAATCAAAAACTGAAAAATTGGGCGTGCAAAATTATTCAGCCCCCTTAAGTTAATACTTTGTAGCGCCACCTTTTGCTGCGATTACAGCTGTAAGTCGCTTGGGTTATGTCTCTATCAGTTTTGCACATCGAGAGACTGACATTTTTTTCCCATTCCTCTTTGCAAAACAGCTCGAGCTCAGTGAGGTTGGATGGAGAGCATTTGTGAACAGCAGTTTTCAGTTCTTTCCACAGATTCTCGATTGGATTCAGGTCTGGACTTTGACTTGGCCATTCTAACACCTGGATATGTTTATTTTTGAACCATTCCATTGTAGATTTTGCTTTATGTTTTGGATCATTGTCTTGTTGGAAGACAAATCTCCGTCCCAGTCTCAGGTCTTTTGCAGACTCCATCAGGTTTTCTTCCAGAATGGTCCTGTATTTGGCTCCATCCATCTTCCCATCAATTTTAACCATCTTCCCTGTCCCTGCTGAAGAAAAGCAGGCCCAAACCATGATGCTGCCACCACCATGTTTGACAGTGGGGATGGTGTGTTCAGCTGTGTTGCTTTTACGCCAAACATAACGTTTTGCATTGTTGCCAAAAAGTTCAATTTTGGTTTCATCTGACAAGAGCATCTTCTTCCACATGTTGCCAGGTGGCTTGTGGCAAACTTTAAACTACACTTTTTATGGATATCCTTAAGAAATGGCTTTCTTCTTGCCACTCTTCCATAAAGGCCAGATTTGTGCAATATACGACTGATTGTTGTCCTATGGACAGTCTCCCACCTCAGCTGTAGATCTCTGCAGTTCATCCAGAGTGATCATGGGCCTCTTGGCTTCATCTCTGATCAGTCTTCTCCTTGTATGAGCTGAAAGTTTAGAGGGACGGCCAGGTCTTGGTAGATTTGCAGTGGTCTGATACTCCTTCCATTTCAATATTATCGCTTGCACAGTGCTCCTTGGGATGTTTAAAGCTTGGGAAATCTTTTTGTATCCAAATCCGGCTTTAAACTTCTTCACAACAGTATCTCGGACCTGCCTGGTGTGTTCCTTGTTCTTCATGATGCTCTCTGCGCTTTTAACGGACCTCTGAGACTATCACAGTGCAGGTGCATTTATACGGAGACTTGATTACACACAGGTGGATTGTATTTATCATCATTAGTTTGAATGTGGCAAAAGGTCGCAAAGTTCAAGGTGGCCGAATACTTTCGCAAGGCACTGTATAAGAGCATACAAAGGGAAAGTAAAGCAAGAGGTACTCTAAGTCTGATTGATATTATCTAAAATAATCCCGAAACAAGCCTAACGGCATCACACAAGGCTAATCTCCGAATAAAGGGCAGGATACATAACCAGGCCAGTCCGGCGGACCTGTGAGTCACCTGTTAGCCGGGTGACATAAGAACTTGAGTGAGAAGACTTGTATCAATCTCGACGGGGGTACCTTAACGGTCCTATAGCAAAATCCCCTACCGCGACACAGTGTCTGATATATATATTTCTAACAACAAATCATATTTTTAAAGCAACTTCAGAGATAGTAATTCTCATCTAATTTAATTATTCAGGGCTAAGCCACAGATACCACAGGAGCCAACCCCTCTCCAGAGACTTCAGACGACAGGGGTTCTCCTCCAGAAAAGAAGTCTGCCATGGCTGAGCTTTTTGGAGAGCTGTTCACGACCCAGGAGCAGGGAACCAAGTCAAAGGTCAAGGTCATAGAGGAGGAGGTGACCTCATACAGGAAAGTGGACTGTATTCCCCTGGATGCTGATCCACTTACATTGTGGAAGACCAAAGAGTTAATATACCCTCATGTTACCATGTTAGCAAGGTGCTACCTGGCTGTGCCTGGGACCTCTGTCCCTAGTGAGAGGGTATTCTCCACAGCTACCTGGCTGTGCCTGGGACCTCTGTCCCTAGTGAGAGGGTATTCTCCACAGCTACCTGGCTGTGTCTGGGACCTCTGTCCCTGGTGAGAGGGTATTCTCCACAGCTACCTGGCTGTGCCTGGGGCCTCTGTCCCTAGTGAGAGGGTATTCTCCACAGCTACCTGGCTGTGCCTGGGACCTCTGTCCCTAGTGAGAGGGTATTCTCCACAGCTACCTGGCTGTGTCTGGGACCTCTGTCCCTAGTGAGAGGGTATTCTCTACAGCTACCTGGCTGTGTCTGGGACCTCTGTCCCTAGTGAGAGGGTATTCTCCACAGCGGCTGACATTTTCACAGTAAGCCTATCTGTGCTCACTGCAGATCATGTGGATAGACTAATCTTAAAGAAAAACTTGGAACATTTGATAAAAATGTTTTGTGTTTTGTTTTTTCTCAAGTAATGTCTCAAGTGGTCCTATTTTGTTGAAGGCACTGCTATGTGACTTCATTTTGATATATGCTGCTGGACTATGCACTGTTGTTGAAGTTCTGTTTTAAATGACTATTTTATTTCATGTGATAAGGTAAGCACCGCTGTTTTTTGTTGTCCCTGTGTTTCCATCTGCTCCTGGGAATTCAAGCTACCCTGTTTACTATTATAATAAATGGAAAATCTAAATACAAATGACATATTTCTCAGGCATTTATTTTGGCGATGTATCAAAACCGTATCGAACCATGACACCACTGTACTGTATCGTACCAAACTTTGAGTTTTGTGAACCGTTTCACCCCTAGTAAATACAGTAACATTCAGATAGATTTTAGGCAATGTTGAAGCTATAACTACTAAAAATACTTTGGGCTTTATCCTATTCCTCTAGGGTGGGTTGCTGACTCTTCTGGGTTCCCTGGGCATGGTGGTTTGGTTGTCCATGACACCACACAACCCAGAGACCGAGAAGAAGAGACTGGCTATCCTTGCAG
Organism: Oncorhynchus mykiss; assembly: GCF_057628025.1. Classification (NCBI taxonomy): domain Eukaryota; kingdom Metazoa; phylum Chordata; class Actinopteri; order Salmoniformes; family Salmonidae; genus Oncorhynchus; species Oncorhynchus mykiss. The sequence goes on along the minus strand of NC_143030.1, from coordinate 69,198,798 downwards.
GGTTTGCTTTCTTCACAGGTAAACTCAGGGCTTTAGACAGCCAATTTTGGCTGTTATTGACTGTTAATTTGTCAGTCATTGGAGGGGAAAAAAACTAATTATAAAACAAGTTGAATCCTGGATGCTGATTAGTTGATAGCAGGGAGTTAGTTATTCACCACAATCCCCAGGTAATGTCTGTTAACAGTTCCATTTTAAATTTATCAATGCGCATCCACTGTCCCATGGCACAGCCAGGCAATTCATAAACTTTGTCTCCCCTGCAGTCAAATTGAGTTTTTCTTTCTCACCAGGTGTTGGTCTTGGACCAGCAATGGACTTTGTCATCATCATTAACCCAAGGTAGAACATCGAAGCCTATGTGCTATTAAATATTGTTGGAAATCATTTCTTAGGAATATTTGTTATTCAATTGAGTCAAGAAGACTGTCCTTAAATTGTGTGTCTATCTATCTGGTCTCTCTAGCATCATTGTGACAGCCTTCCTTGGAACCTCAATCATCTTTGTCTGCTTCACTCTCAGTGCCCTGTATGCCAAGCGCAGGAGCTTCCTCTTCCTAGGAGGTACAAAGATGTAATACGCTATTCAGTAGCATAGTTATTTATCTGTTCTGGTCATAATATCTTAACTTACTTGAATAAACCCTTTTGCTCCTTGAGAAGCACAAGTCATTCACAAATTTTGCAGAATTTAATTTAGTCAAGATTTAACCCCCCAAAAATCTTGAAACAATGTGTGATTTTTCCTCTTTGACATGTTTGTTGTCTTCTCAGGTACTCTGATGTCTGGCTTGTCTGTCTTGTTCCTGGTGTCTGTGGTGAACATGTTCTTTGGATCAGCGATACTCTTCAAGGTAGCCTAAATATTTAGAGCCATCTCTTACGACTTGGATGTGAAGTGATTCCACTCGTAAATTTGGAAGTGTGTAATATAATTGTGTGAGGAGGTCTCAGCAAGGTGACTCAGATGTAACATGGCTCTTCTCTTCACTAACAGGCTCACATGTACCTGGGTCTGGTCATTATGTGTGGCTTTGTTCTGTTCGACACTCAGCTCATCATTGAGAAAGCAGAGAACGGAGACAAGGACTACATCTGGTAAAGCTTTATAACATTTCACCAAATAAGCAGTTGTAAAACTTTTTACTTGCTGATGTATTAGAATGAAAGATAATATAACGTCAATGAAATTAAGTCATTGTTTTTCTTTTGAAAGGCATTGCGTGGACCTGTTCCTCGACTTTGTGACCATTTTCAGAAAACTCATGATTCTCCTTGCCATGAATGAGAAGGTAATTTGTTTTATTTTCCCCCAAAGACAGATTATTAATGTCATGTAATGTTTACTTTTTCTCATACTAGCAAATTTCACAATATGCAAATGGTAATATTTTATATTTTCAGGACAAGAAGAAAGAAAAGAAGTAGATTAAATAAATCCAGTTGAAGTTTCAAATGAAAAACGATCTGTGACAAGGAACAGAACCAGCAACAAAGCCTCTGTCTGCAGTGCTGTTGGTGCTTTCACTATTTGTCGTTCTTGGTACTTTTTGTCCATTGATTTGAGTTTGCAAGAGGTTATAAGGTTGTATTTTAGGCTACTGCTGCAGTGAGAATGCTTGTCCTGTAGGGGGAGTGGTTGTTCTATGAAGGTCTACATAACAGAACTGAACTCTTTGTGCCATAAAAAAAAAACATTTTTTCAGAAGGCCGTTTGAGCTTTTGGAGATTAATCATAGTTTATGTTATAATATTTGGATTTGTTAATGCTATTCCTCTAATCTGTTTAGTTTAGTTTATGGAAGGGATGTGACAGACATCCTGACCTGTTACGTCTATCAAATCACATGCGCCGAATACAACAGGTGTAGTAGACCTTACGGTGAAATGCTTACTTACAAGCCCTTATTAACCAACAATGCAGTTCAATAAATAGTTAAGAAAATATTTACTAAATAAAACGTAACAAGAAAATAACAATATCGAGGCTATATACAGGGGGGTGCCGTTCCCGAGTCACAACTTCTCATTTTCCTCTTATTTACTACTTCACTGTGTTACGTTGAAGAAGAAAGTTGGTAATTCGGCTGACCTTTCATGGAGATGTACATTTGCATTTTATGGTCAGTTTGTGCGCCACAAAAAGGACTGGTCAAGGCTGTAGAATAAATTGATCATCTGCCGATGCGTTCTCGTAATATTTTTGTTATCTGAAAAGGCCTACTGTGAAAAACATACTTTACCAGTGATAACTTTGAATACATGTATCAAATTAGGTTAACTAAATGCAGTTTTCATTGCAGATATACATTTCAAGAGCAAGGTATATGGTATAATTTTATTTGTGCTTCAGTGAGAACACATGAACAAGAAATAATCAAAAACATTTTTAAAAGAATGTTGACATCTTAGCTGTTCAAGATTATGACATCCAAAGTTAAACAATCTATTTTAGCCAGGTGACTGCATTTACAAGTTAACAAATAAAATGGACAATTACAAATATGCAGTTGATTTAACATAAAAATAAATACATAATTAATTGGACAATATTATTGCTGGCATATTACCTTCAAAGAATGGTCGGCTAAACTAAACGCTTTCTTGGCAGTTAGAGAAAATCTTAACCCCATCAACAAATAATTTGACATAAAATTAAATGTCTTCAATAGTGAAAAATTAAGCTCAAAATGAAGGATTCAGTACATTGGGTGTGCTGATAAAGAGAATAATTTATTGGTAATAAGTCCTTGCATGTTCAGTGTTCCAGCGCTCTGTAGGTGAAGGTTGGAGTAAGACTTAATTAACAAGACATTCAATTTCAACATAAAATATTTTTTTTGTGTGGGAATGTTCGATATTGTCATCATGTGTATTACCTATTACTAAGCGATTAACTGAAATGTTAGTTATTTTTGTTTTCAAATGGACTGACATCCGTTCAATTATTTTAATTCCATTTAGTTGTTTTCGGACCTCAATGCCCACATTGCGCAGTTTCTCTAGAGATAAATCAGATCAAGCCCGAACTGTGCAATGTAGTAGGAAGTTGTAGAATATTGACCTGTTGGAAAGTACATAATTTCGCACTGAAACCGTGGTAATTAACTACAATGACCATAATCCATTGCGCAGCTACTTGGTCGGTCTGCTTCTTTTAGACATGCTACCTTAGGTTAGTGTGAGGCGGACAGAGGGATAGGGATAGAGAGCACTTGCTTCCTGAGGTGTCTACATACATTATCTAAGTGATTGATAGTTGGTATTCAGCGGTCATAAAAATATGCCTTATTTATTTTGAACTTCTAAAATAGGGATTTTGTCAGAGCATAGGCAGCAGCTCAATAGAGGTGAGATGACTTGGAATGGAATAATGAGGTAATATACACAACTGAAATATTTGATTAAATGAATGAATACATGGTGCAGTAATGGGCAGTTCACTTTCAAATGTAACTATCATCATTGGACTTTGTTTTATTCTGTGTTACAGCATTTAATTAGCTAAATAAATAATTGAAATCAAACTGGTATTCTTTTTTAGTAATTGAACCAAAAAGACCTCAGTCCTAATCGCTCAGCACACTATTTCCATAATCAGACAATTATATAAATAGCTATTTTGGTTAGCAGTGTGTTTGTCCAATTCTCTCCTGTCATAAAACAGTGTTATTGTGAATAGTCTATCCTTTGGGTTGTAGTTATCCTGAGGAGAGGTTTGTCTTTCCAGTTAACCTTGAAACATACAGTAGCTGGTGAGAAAGCAAACATGAAAGTCTTAAGGGGACACCATCTTATCACAGTCCATATTCCTCTAAGGATGGTCAGCATCACTTGTACCCTTTTCACACTACTGAGACAAACTAAGCTGGGTCGGACCAAGCTGTATCCAGCTGGCCTGGTTACGTATCCGCCATAGTAGATAGAACCATTCTGAAAAGAACATTTTGGAATTGGAGCCAGCCCAATATGGTTCAGGTTGGTACGATAGTGTGAAATGGGTATATCTTAGCACAGTCCATATTCCACTAAGATGGGTCAGTTGGCACCATAGTAAGATCTGCAAGTCATCCCTGGCTGCCACAGGAAGAGAGGCTGTCGTAGAGAGAGTCACTGAGTGACTCTGGGGTCTCTAGGACCTGCGGGCGGCTGGGAGAGAGGGCCTCCTCAGGCCTCTCCCTCACCAGCTCCAGGCTTGTCTCCCGGCCAAGGCCCATCTCTGGGGCACTGGGCGCACTGCGGATCTTCCCCCGTCGGCTCAGCCCTGTCTGGGCCGGCACCGGCAGACTGCTGGGGTCTATGTTACGAGATCCAGAAGTACCACAGGCCTTCTATAAAGGTAGAGAGGGAAGGAGGAGGGAGAAGAGAGACTCAATAGTAAAACGTCACAAATCCACAATACATTTTTAATAATCCTATTCTAAATTAATTACATATGCAAAAATGGTTAGTCTGAAATGATCATGCTTTCAACCAACCCCTCTGAATGGGGATCCATAGGGGGCCGTCTCCACCTCTTCTTCCACAGCCAGGTACATCTCAGTGGGCCCTGCAGGGGTCTTCAGGTTGGGGAAGGTCCAGGTCTTGGAGCGGGGGGACAGCATGTGAGCTCCATAGGCTTCTGTGTCTGCAAAGGTTACAAAATACATTTTATTCAGGATTATACTCAATGAAAGTCCATACATAAAGTACATTGTTAATGTATAAAAGTCATTTCAAGGAGAAATGAGCTTTTTTAAACCAAATCTATTTTTGATGTAAAATGTTTTGAGAAACTTAGCCCAACCAGCGATGAACTTCCTCATCCTCGTTGTGCAGTATGGGGCTCTGGAAAAAACATTAACAAATGCTGCAAAATCACCCATATGTCCTTTTAGAAACAGAAATGCTCTCAGTATAGTGATGCAGATTTTTAGATGTACACATGAAATTGTGTCATTCCGAACTTTATCCGCAACTTTATATTCCATGTGCGACTCAAACCATTTCCCCTATCCAGCTGTTCCATCTAAAAAATGACTCCACTATTATTATAAAAGCTGCCGACAAGGGAGGTGCAATAGTGATGCAGATACTATGAAAATGAAATTCTAAGAACTCCGTGATTATGAATTTAAAAGACTCCCCAGGGATCCTAATAATCAATTAAAGTCTCTGATCCATGATGAACTGTCAAAGTTATTGAATGAATGGGAAATTGCAAAGACAGAATGAGTACATGCAAGTTGACTGCCAAACCACACCTGTCATATTACACTCTCCCCAAAATTCACAAGAGCATGACGCCACCTATACCAGGCTGGCCCATTGTGAGTAGTAACAGATCTCTGACAGAAAACATTTCTACCTTTGTAGACCATTTCATGAAACCCTGGGTGACCTCTCTCCCCACCTATACCAGAGACTATTTATTTTATACATCTTCTGAAAGCTGTGGACCACATACCAGAAAATTATATTCTGTGTACTTTTGACGTTACCTGTCTATATACTAACATCCCCTACCAGGGTGGCCTAGAGGCCCTCAAGTTCTGCCTCAGTGAACTTCCCCCTAATGCTCTTCCCAGCACCAACTGTATTGTGGACTTGGTTGAACTGGCACTAACCTCCAACTATTTTCTCTTCAGAAGATACTTTTTCTTACAGACCAAAGTAACAGCGATAGGGAGCACTGTGGCTCCTAATTATGCTAAACTACAGTGCATTCTTAAAGTATTCAGACCCCTTGACTTTTTCCACATTTTGTTACGTTAAATCCTTATAAAAATGTAATTGTTTTTTCCCCTCATCAATTTACACAAAAAATACACCATAATGACAAAGCAAAAACAGGTTTTTAGATTATTAATTATAATGTATATTTTTTTACAAATATCACATTTATGTAAGTATTCAGACCCTTTACTTTGTACTTTGTTGAGGCACCTTTGTCAGCGATTACAGCCGCGAGTCTTCTTGGATATGACGGTACAAGCTTGGCACACCTGTATTTGGATAGTTTTTCCCATTCTCTGCAGATCCTCTCAAGGTCTGTCAGGTTGGATGGGGAGCGTCACTGCACAGCTATTTTCAGGTCTCTCAAGGACATTCAGAGTGTCCCGAAGACACTCCTGCGTTGTCTTGGCTGTGTGCTTAGGGTTATTGTCCTGTTAGAAGGTGAACCTTCACCCCAGTCTGAGGTCCTGAGCGCTCTGGAGCAGGTTTTCATCAAGGATCTCTCTGTACTTTGCTCCATTCATCTTTCACTCGATCCTGGCTAGTCTCCCAGTCCCTGCTGCTGAAAAACATCCCCACAGTATGATGCTGCCACCACCATGCTTCACCGTAGGGATGATGCCGGGTTTCCTCCAGACTTGATTCTTGGCATTCAGGCCAAAGAGTTCAGTCTTGGCTTCATCAGACCAGAGACTTGTTTCTCATGGTCAGAGTCCTTTAAGTGCCTTTTACAGAAGAGTGTCTTCCGTCTGGCCATTCTACCATAAAGGCCTGATTGGTGGAGTGCTGCAGAGATGGTTGTCCTTCTGGAAGGTTCTCTGAATGCCAAGAGTGTGCAAAGCTGTCATCAAGGGAAAGGGTAGCTACTTTGAAGTATCTCAAATATAATATCATTTTGATTTGTTTAACACTTTTTTTTGGTTACTACATGATTCCATATATGTTATTTCATAGTTGATGTCTTCACTATTATTTTACAATGTAGAAAATAGTAAAAATAAAGAAAAACCTTGGAATGAGTGTGTCCAAACTTTTGACTAGTACTGTACATTTTTTGTATATATTGAATGTTGATATTGTGAACCGATATGATATATTTTTACCTCCTGTTTCAGGAAGTGATGTCACTCAGCACTGCCCCTATATATAGGACCTTCCACATGGGATATGGATGCCTGATGAAGACCTAAGGGTCGAAACAGAACAATATCACCTGGGAGCAAGAACAGCAGTGTGCAGCGTTTTCCTTGTTATTCTTTGTGTAGCCTGCTGCTAGAATGGACAGAGAGGTATTGCTCGAGTCACAACAAAATGGAATATAACGTTGAGGATAAAATTCAGAATAACACAATTTGATGTGTACAACGTCTAAAGACCTGCATCACTATAATGAGAGCTCTTCAGTTTCTTAAAGGATGTATTTGGGTTTTTTTCAGAGCCCCCGTACTGCACAACGAGGATGAGGAAAGTGAATCGCTGTTTGGAGTACGTTTCTCAAAAACAAGTGAAGTCATATAAAAAAATTAAAAAAACTTTTGGGCCCTTCTAAAACATGCCATTTACATCAAAAATAGAGATTTGGTTGTATAAAAGCTCCAGTTTTTCTTCATTATACCAAATCATCAGATTGCTATACGTAATACGTATATGTTTGATTTAGAGAATTGTGATGTACAGTAGTTGATATTATGAACTTATGTATGCAGTATTTCTCAGTATTGTACCTTCATGAATGACCCCAGCTGTTTGCCTGGGTATGCCTTTCCCCTCCAGTACAGACCCGTACATTACCGGGGCAGTCATCTCTCTGTGAGATTGATAGCACTGCTCCATGGATGAGGGCTCTCTGTCCAGGGTCCTAGCCCTCCTCCCTGCCCGGCCAGGAGAACCAGAGGAGCCATGCTCAGCTCCAGCCCCCCTCACCTTAGACAGGCTTCTCCCAGGCGTACCACTACAGTAGTTAGGCAGAGGGAAGGTGCCAATGCCACTGTCCAGGGTGCAGGTGGAGGCACCAGAAGCTAGGAGAGAGAGAGAACAGGGACAATCAGACTGATTCAATTTAAAACCTCTAATTTGATTATTGATTAGATTTGGTAAGGATTAACACAATCTGAGATCCTCAATGCCTCCATGAAAAATGATGAATCTGATCAGTTTTCTTACCTGCGAAGTGATGAGAGTGAACTGGGTCAGCTAAATTGTCATCTGAGGGGACGTTGCTGATCAGATGTTCTGAACCCTGAGTAAGTAAAAAAAACAATCTCAAAACGCACATTTACACATACACAGAATAAAGTGAAAATACTCACCTTCTCCATTCACACACAGAATAAAGTGAAAATACTCACCTTCTCCATTCACACACAGAATAAAGTGAAAATACTCACCTTCTCCATTCACACACAGAATAAAGAAAAATATTAAATCGCAATTCATCTGTAGTTTACCTTCTGCATGTCCTCCCCGCTGGCGGTGTGTCTGCTGAACGGTCTGGAGGTTTTACAGTCAAAGGAGAGGCGTCTCTGAGCCACACTGATGCCACTGAAGTCCTTCCCATCCACCCTGTAGTCACACAGACACAACACAGAGGTAAGATGTTGTTCAAAAGAGGAAAGGCAACAAACATTTGACTTTATCTTTGCACAAAATTCACATTTTAGATCCAGCGATAAAAAAAACAGCAAACTTCATAGAGTAAATTATTCAAGAAGTTAGTCTGATGATGCCCTCTGATGTCATCGGCCTCCCCCTTGCTTGAAGCACAATAGAGGAGCAATAGAGAACAAAAGAGGAACAGCCCCTCCCTTCAGATAGAGCTTGGCGATAGTTAATTAAAAAGATATCAACTTAAGTTGTTTTACTTCAAACAAAAGCAATACAATCCTAACTGACTAAACATATAATCCCATAGCTTAAATCTATTCCTCACCTGTTCAGTAGCTGCTGCATGAAGTTGTCTGAGCGCGCTCCCCTGTACATCACAGCCAGCTGGCCCTGTGATTGGTCCATCACCACCTCACAGGAGTGGCCCCTTCCAGACCGGTCCATCCCGACCCCCCCAACCCCGTTCACGTAGGCCCTCTCCTCCTCCAGAGCTCTCCTCAGACCCTCCGCCTTCTCCATCAGCATCGAGATATTTAGGCTCTCCACTCCCACCCCCTCTCCTTTAGACTTAGACCCTGCCATCTTGGAAGGGATATTCAGCCTCCACTCTCCACCTTTCTTCTCGTCTTTGACCTTAGGTGGTATGTCTGGTTTGCGGCTGAGAGCTGGGAGTTTGCTCTTCTTCAGGCCAAACCAGCTGGCGATCCCGTTAGAGGCCTTCAGTTTGACCTCAGTAACCTGTTCAAAGTCTTTATTTATCAAATTGCTGACAGCAAACACTGAAATACTTTATATTAACAAACAAATTCCAGCTCCAAGAAAAAATGAGACATGTCACTAATAAATAATGCATAAAAAAATATATCACAGAAAAAACAAACATTTATACCTGTCCTCTGTCCTGTTCTGCCAGCTTCAGCATGTTCTCCTCGATACCCTTCATCACCTTCTCCTCAATGGCTGACGTGGGGCCAAGTGTGGGGCTGGAGACAATAGGGAGAAGGTGTCTCTTCTCCTCTTCCTGCTGCTGCGGTTCTGGCATTGGGAGCGGGGGAGGAAGGCTGTCACCGTACACTGTGGTGTTTCTCTTGTTTGCGTTGAGTTTGCTCCTGTCCTCTGACTTGGAGGAGTACCGGGGGACCAGGGCTGGGGCCTCCAGGGTGGGCTTCCCAGTTCCAGCTGAGGGAGCCAGGCCCTGGTACGGTTTAGACGGGGACTTAGGAGGGACCTTGCTGGGGCTGCTGCTGCTGTAAGGGATGCTGGGTGCAGGTTGTTTACCATGGTAAGACAGGTTCAGAGAAGCCGGGCATTTCATGTTGTTGCGTAAAACTATGGGAGTGTCAGTGTTTGGAGACGGGAGGCCCAGTTTACCTTTGGGGCTGTCCGTCTTAGCCACACCCACTCTGGATGAGAGCGTCTCCAGCTCTGCCTTGGCGACTGAAGAGCCAAAGAGAGACTTAGCTCCTGGATCATAGGACTGACAGCCACCTGGGAAATTCAAAGCAACGCTACCAGGAATGCCTTTAAGCTTACCGTCCAGAGAGTCTGTATATTTCGAGTGTCTCTGCTCCTCTAAATTACCATCCACAGGGCTCTCCTCTGTCTTATTCCTGTCATCGTTAAAATAGACTATACTCTCCTCACTCTGAGGCTCTGGCGTGTCTACTGGCAGGAGCACATTGATCTGTAAGTCCTCTGAGCTCCTCAGCTTGCCAAGTGCAGCCAGCCTGTATTTGAATGTGTGACTAGACTCGGCTGGCTGACTCCCTGACCCTGCTACCCCAGAAGGCCTCTTGGGAATGGACGAGGGATCATGTCTCTTGGCTGGGAGAACTGGAGGCTGGGACTGGGAGAGATCAGAGTTCTGTATTGTGGCCTCTCTAGTATCCTGGTCCTGTGATCCTCTGTCTTTCATGCTGGCATAGTGAGCTGGGCTGCTCTGAGACTGAGCTGCTCTGAGGGCAGAGGGGTTGGGCAGACTGTGGTGGCTGTGCCAGACTGGGCTCTCTGTGTTGCCATCCTGATCGGACGAAGATGAGGAGGACGAGGAAGAGGATGAGGAGTCCGAAGCAGGGGACAAATGCTGCTGCTGGAGAAACAGGACATTGTCTTTCTGTAGTAGTGAATTAATTTGCTTCCTGTCATTTTCTGTTATGGTATGAGAGAAAGATGATATGTTTACGTTCTCTGGGACCTTGGATTCTTCTACCTGAGCCGAGGTGGAAAGTTCCAACATGTTCTCATAGTACGGGACCTTCTGCGAAGAGGCCCTGGGTGTGTGAGAAGTGCTAGGGGCCAGTGGATCGGGGACACCATTGCTGGTCTTGGGGGCTAAGAGGCTCCTGTAGCAAAGCTCCTTGGCTGGAGGGGAGCAGGTGTCCTCAGGCTGAGGCGGGGAGGTGGGGGCTGAGTGCGTAGTGGCTGGGTAGGACTCGGACCTGGCGGGTGGAGGAGGCGGCTGCCTGGCCCTTTCTGTGGTAGCGGCTCTGCGTGAGGGGACAGGGGAGTGGTACACCTCATAGTTGTTAGTGCGACAGGGGATCTTCGACGTGCGGGTGAGCTGGGGGCTCAGACGGACAGGGCTGGCCCCTGCCTGGGTCCTCTCTGCCATTGTAGGGATCTTTAGGAACTTGAGGACCCTGGACGGGGAATTGATGGCAGCGGCTTTGACGTCGCTGAGACATGATGAAGGGATGGGGCTGAGGGCCACGTTGGCTCTCCCAGAGAAATCCCCCTCCTCTGCTGGGCCAGCGTCTTTCTCTGGAATAACTACATCACTCAACACGTTATCACTGTCATTGGAAGAGAAGATAAACCCATTGGTTTCCAGCTCACAGTATGCTAGCTGAGGGTTGTCCTTCACTCCAGGGACAGGCAGCTGGGAGGTAAACAAACTACCATCCTCATCAGACTTCCCTTTAAGACAGCTCTCCTTCTCTGTGTCCTGGACCTGCCCGGTCTTTAATCCAGCCTCTGGGCCCTGATTGGCTGGACTAGTCTGATCTACAACTGTGATTGACAGGTAAGAGTTAGGACCTGCTGGTTGCTGGTGGTCATTCATTGTCTGTTGTTTCTCCACTGATGTGCTCTTGATGTGGCATTCACTGATAGCTGCTGTGGTGGATGTGCCTTTGACATGGTTCGGTGTCAGGTTGAGCTTTGCAGTACTACCACAAACATAGTTACATTTGACTGGACTGTCTGTGCTCTTTTTGAGGTGCGTAGGACATAACTGCCCTTCACCATTCATGTGCTGCTGTTGTTGCATGTCGGAGTCTGAGCAGGAGCAGAGTGTCTGGTGCTTCTTACACAGGTCTCCAGCAGCCAGGACAGCCTCTGTGGACATCAGGACCTGACTGTAGTCACAGAAGGTGATGCTGCCTGCAGAGGGGTGGAATTTGAGGGGGTCTGTCTCCTCCATCTTTCGAAGGACCTCCAGAATGTGTGCTTTCTTCTTGAAGAATGGGGACAGGGCATCCATGGATGCGGCTGGGCCTCTGGGGGGAGTTGTTGGGGCCTGTGGCAGTGTGCGGTGAAACCCATTTCCCTGTGGAGAGAAAGATTGTCAGGTTGTTATTATAGAAGTGAGTGTGTTCTCAATAACCTTACTGGTTAAATACAATCTCACAAATCACTTAATTCAACACTTCCAAGACTGCAGCCTCATTGTTAAACAGAGATTAGAACATCAAGGTCTCTTGAATACAATAGTGAAATAGAAAGAAAATGCCATTTCATCTGAGAAACCTTGGAACCCACTGAATATGTCATGACAGCTAATGTTGGAGGAATGCTGGAGACTACAGCCATGTCTTAGGGTGAACTGCTAACAGTGCTCTGTCCACACCTTGGCTTGTGCGTCGCTCTGTGACTGTGACCCCACCTGCTTGTCAGAGACATTGTGCAGCAGCTGTGTATGGTATACTGGGAGGGGTCCTGGCTGCACCTGTAACATGAGATTCAATGCAATCATGTACACCACTTTAAGCACAGCATTGTTATAGGAATCTATACATCACAACAATATGAAGCAAGAGGTATAACAGCTGAGAGATTCATTTCAAATACTCAGCAGATGTAGAGCCTCCAATGCCATAGGAGTCTGCAGCCATGTCTCAGGGCAAATTGTGACGTTACTTCATACCTGGTCCTGAGAGCTTGACTGGTTGGGTAGCTTCTGTTGGAAGAGCTCACACAACACTCTGTTCTGTCTCTCCAGGTCAAACACATGCATCTTCAGCTTGATGCACTCCTCTCGCAGATCCTGCAAAGACACACAGAACACACACACAATGTATAGCACAACTATAAGTTAACCACAATGACAACCCATGCCTTAACTGCTTGTGGTTCAAAATTGTGTTTTGTCAATGGTGGGTTGTTTGTTGCAAATTACCTTTTGGTTGAGGAGGGCTTGGACCACATGGTTGGCCACCTCATCCAGACATCTCTCATATGCTTCTCTTTGATTCTCATTGGCCAACAAAATAGCTGAGTTTTCTGCCTGTCAACAGGAAGACAAAAGATTATTCCTAAATGTTAATATATTTGTCATATGTTAAAACAAAAGAGGGAGTGGTTCTTCAAATTAGGGCTATTTGGAGAAGCTGTTCAAAAGAGGACATTGTATTGTTTCTTTGTACTCCCTGACGAAGGCCATGAAGCCGAAAGGCGTCGGATTTTTAAAACTTTGTTTCTATTGAACATGAGATACAAATAAAGGCATTTTAATTAATTATATGAAGAGTGCCTTGGTCCTCCTTTCTTTTTGATGACCAATTCACCCCTTTTACCAAAGAGCACCTTCTATCTACCAATATGTACTATTGTGTACCTTAGTAGCGCTTCCCTTCCTCCTCTTCTACAGAAATAAAAGCACTGAATGTGGTAAAATGATATAATATTTAAAACATGATATAATTTGAGATGTCTTGTATTCATTTAATTGTGATGGTGGTTGGCTCACCTCCAGCTCTCTGAGTCGGTCCATCAGTTCTCCGTTGTTCTCCTCTTCCTCCAGGTAGTCCTCAACGTCTCCCTCGTCTGACTCCAGGTTATCATCACACATCCTCGGTTCTGTCTCATCAGACATGGTTCTCATCATGAACACAAGAAGGCGGTTCCTAATGTTACAATCGTCTCACTTTACTCACAAAACCACAATGCACTACGTAACCACAAGCATAAGTCTACCCTTGCCTTGGGACATGGCTGTAGACTCCTATGGCATCTAACAGCTCCTATGGCATCTAACAGCTAGAGCATAGGAGACATAACAGCCTCATCTCAAGGCAATAATCTACAGTTGAAGTTGGAAGCTTACGTACACTTGGGTTGGAGTCATTAAAACTCGTTTTTCAAAAACTCCACAAATTTCTTGTTAGCAGAGCATAGGAGACATAACAGCCTCATCTCAAGGCAATAATCTACAGTTGAAGTTGGAAGCTTACATACACTTGGGTTGGAGTCATTAAAACTTGTTTTTCAAAAACTCCACAAATTTCTTGTTAGCAAACTATAGTTTTGGCAAGTCGGGTAGGATATCTACTTTGTGCATGGCAAGTAATTTTTCCAACAATTGTTTACAGATAGATTATTTCACTTATAAATTACTGTATCACAATTCCAGTGGGTCAGAAGTTTACATACACTAAGCTGACTGTGCCTTTAAACAGCTTGGAAAATTCCAGAAAATTATGTCATGTCTTTAGAAGCTTCTGATACGCTAATTGACATCATTTGAGTCAATTGGAGGTGTACCTGTGGATGTATTTCAAGGCCTACCTTCAAACTCAGTGCCTCTTTGCTTGACACCATGGGAAAATCAAAAGAAATCAGCCAAAACCTAAAAAAAAAGATTGTAGACCTCCACAAGTCCGGTTCATCCTTGGGAGCAATTTCCAAACGCCTGAAGGTACCACGTTCATCTGTACAAACAATAGTATGCAAGTATAATCACCCTGGGCCCACGCAACCGTCATACTACTCAGGAAGGAGAGATTAACGTATTTTGGTGCAAAAAGTGCAAATCAATCCCAGAACAGCAGCAAAGGACCTTGTGAAGATGCTGGAGAAAACAGGTACAAAAGTATCTATTCCACAGTAAAACGAGTCCTATATCAACATAACCTGAAAGTCCGCTCAGCAAGGAAGAAGCCACTGCGCCAAAACTACCATAAAAAAAGCCAGACTACGGTTTGCAACTGCACATGGAGACAAAGATCGTATGTTTTGGAGAAATGTCCTCTGGTCTGATGAAACAAAAATAGAACTCTTTGGCCATAATGACCATCGTTATAGTTGGAGGAAAAGGGGGGGCGCTTGCAAGCCGAAGAACACCATCCCAATCGTGAAGCACGGGGGTGGCAGCATCATGTTGTGGGGGTGCTACAAACCTGACTCAGTTACACCAGCTCTGTCAGGAGGAATGGGCCAAAATTCACCCAACTTATTATGGGAAGTTCTCTCACCCACCCTCATCCTCTCACCCAACCCTCATCCTCTCTCCTCCACCTCACCCTGATCCTCCCTTTCCCACCTCTCTCCTCCACCCATATCCTCCCTTCCCCACCCATCCTCTCCCCTTCCCCCACCTCTTTCCTCCACCCTCATCCTCCCACCCCACCCTCATTCTGGGGTGAGAGAGGATGAGGGTTGGTGAGAGAGGATGAGGGTTGGGGAGAGAGGATGAGGGTGGAGGAGAGAGGTGTGGAAGGGAGGATCAGGAGGAGGTGGGGAAGGGAGGATGAGAGGATGAGAGAGAGGATCTAGAATGGACTCATCTCAACAGCATGTTTGTTGTACAATGGACTCATTCCGAGGATATGGGTGGAGGAGAGAGGTAGGAAAGGGAGGATCAGGGTGAGGTGGAGGAGAGAGGATGAGGGTTGGGGAGAGAGGATGAGTCCCTTCCCCACCTCTCTCCTCTCCCACCCTCATCCTCTCCCCCACCTCTTTCCTCCACCCTCATCCTCCCCCCCACCCTCATTCTCTCACCCCACCCTCCCCTCCCTCCTCGCTCCTCCACCCTCAACCTCTCACCCCAACCTCATAATCCCTTCCCCACTTCTCACCCCACCCTCATCCTCCCTTTCCCCACCCTCATCCTCCCTTCCCCACCCTCTTCCCCTCTCATCCTCCCTTCCCCAGATCCTCCCGTCCACACCCCTCTCATCCTCCCTTCCCCACCCTCATCCTCCCCCACCTTCCCAACCCCAACCCTCATCCTCTCACCCCACCTTCATCCTCCTTCCCCCACCTCCCCAACCCTCATCCTCCCTACCCCCACCCTCATGCTCTCTCCTCCATCCTCCACCCTTATCCTCCCTTCCTCACCCTCATCCCCCTCCCCCACCTCTTTCCTCCACCCTCATCCTCCCACCCTCATCCTCTCACCCAACCCTCATCCTCCCTTCCCCCAACCCCCTCACTGCACCAGTCACCTCTCTCCTCCACCCTCACCCTCATCCTCTCTCATTCCCCCTTCCCCAACCACATCCTCACCCCACTCCCTCCCCCACCTCAACCTCTCCTCCACCCTCATCCTCTCTCATTCTTCCTTCCTTCCCCAACCTCTCCTCCACCCTCATCCTCTCTCATTCTTCCTTCCTTCCCCAACCTCATCCTCACTCCCCACCCACTGCTCTCCTCCACTCTCATCCTCCCTTCCCCACCCTCATCCTCCTTTCCCCATCCTCACCCTCCCTCCCCCACCTCCCCAACCCTCATCCTCCCTTCCCCCCACCCTCACCCTCTATTCTCCACCCTCATCCCCTCTCATTCTCCCTTCCCCAACCACATCCTCACCCCACCCTCCCCACCCTCATACTCTCACCCCACCCTCATACTCTCACCCAACCCTCCCTCCTCTCTCCTCCACCCTCATCCTCCCTTCCCCGCCCTCATCATCCCTTCCCCACCTATCACCCCACCCTCATCCTCCCTTCCCCCAACCCCCTCACCTCTCTCCTCCACCCTCACCTTCTGTCCTCCACCCTCATCCTCTCTCATTCTCCCTTCCCCAACCACATCCTCACCCCACTCTCCCTCCCCCACCTCAACCACTCTCATCCTCCCTTCCCCACCCTCATCCTCCTTTCCTCATCCTCACCCCACCTTCCCCCACCTCTCACCCCACCCACCCTCCCTCCCCCACCTCCCCAACCCTCATCCTCCCTTCCACCCACCTCACCCTCCTCCTCTCTCCACCTCACCCTGATCCTCCCTTCCCCCCTCCACCCTCACCCTCATCCTCCCTTCCCCACCCTCATCCTCCCTTCCCCACCCTCATCCTCCCTTCCCACCCTCATCCTCACACAACCACTCCATCCCCCAACCTCATCCTCTCTCATGCTCCCTCCCCCACCCTCATCCACCCTCCCCGACCCTCATCCTCCCTCCCCAACCTCTCTCCTCCACCCTCATCCTCCCTTCCCCACCCTCATCCTCTCCTCCCCACCCTCATCCTCTCCTCCACCTTCAACCGCATTCCCCCACCCTCCTCCTTTTCCCCCACCTCATTACCCCACCCTCCTCCTTTCCCCCCACCTCATTCCCCCACCCTCCTCCTTTTCCCCCCACCTCATTCCCCCACCCTCCTCCTCCTTTTCCCCCACCTCATTCCCCCACCCTCCTCCTTTTCCCCCACCCTCCTCCTTTTCCCCCACCTCATTACCCCACCCTCCTCCTTTTCCCCCACCTCATTCCCCCACCCTCCTCCTTTTCCCCCACCCTCCTCCTTTTCCCCCACCCTCCTCCTTTTCCCCCACCTCATTACCCCACCCTCCTCCTTTTCCCCCACCTCATTACCCCACCCTCCTCCTTTTCCCCCACCTCATTACCCACCCTCCTCCTTTTCCCCCCACCTCATTCCCCCACCCTCCTCCTTTCCCCCCACCTCATGTACCCCACCCTCCTCCTTTTACCCCACCCATCACCTCCACCCTCACCTTCTTTCCCTTTTCCACCACCCTCACCCTCTTCCACCCCACCCTCACCTCCCCCTACCCTCATCCTCTTCCCCCCACCCTCACCTTCTCCCTCCACCCCACCCTCTTCCCACCCCACCCTCTTCCCCTAACTCACCTCATTTCCCCCCCCCACCCTCACCCTCATTTTCCCCCCCACCCTCACTTTCCCCCACCCACCCACCCTCCTCTTCCCCCCACCTCATTCCCCCACCCTCACTCTTTCCCACACCCTCATTCCCTCATCCTCTTTCCCCCCACTCATCATTTTCCCCCCACCCTCATTCCCTCATGCTCTTTCCCCCACCCTCATCCTCTTTCCCTCACCCATCACCTCCACCCCAAACCTCTTTCCCCCACCATCATCCTCCTACCCCCACCCTCATTCTCTTTCCCCCACCCATCACCTCCACCCTCATCCTTTCCCCCACCCATCGCCTCCACCCCCACCCTCTTTCCCCTACCCCACCCTCACTCCCCCAGCCTACCCTTACCCTCTTCCACCCCACCCACCCACCCACCTCCCCCCTACCCTCACCCTCTTCCCCCACCCTCACCTACCCTACCCCACCCTCTTCCCCCACCCTTCACCCTCTTTCCCCCACCCTTCACCCTCTTTCCCCCACACCCATCCCACCCTCCTTTTCCCCCCACCCTCATTCCCTCATCCTCTTTTCCCCACCCTCACTCTTTTCCCCCCACCCTCATTCCCTTATTCCTCTTTCCCCCACCTTCATTCCCCCACCCTCATCTCCACATTCATCCTTCCCCCACCCCTCATCCTCTTTCCCCCCACACTCACCCACCCCCCCATCCTCACTCCCCCCTACCCCACCCTCTTTCCCCCCCACCCTCTTCTCCTACCCCGTATTTCCCCACCCTCATTCCCTCATCGTCTTTCCCCCCACCCTCATCCCCTCATCGTCTTTCCCCACCCTCATTCCCTCATTCGCCCCCCACCCTCACCCTCTTTCCCCTACCCCACCCTCACCTCCCCCCTATCCCACCCCACCCTCATCCTCTTTCCCCACCCTCATTCCCTCATCCTCTTTCCCCCACCCTCACCCCCCACCCTCTTTCCCCCCTACCCCACCCCCTTTACCACCCTCACCCCCCATCCTCTTTCCCCCACCCTCATACTCTTTCCCACACCCTCATCTCCACATTCATCCTTTTTCCCCACCCACCCTCATCCCCTTATCCTCTCCCCCACCCTCATCTCCACCCTCACCCTCTTTCTCCCACCCTCATTCCCTCATACTCTTTCCCACACCTTCATCTCCACATTCATCATTTTCCCCCACACCCACCCTCACCCTCTTTCCCACCCAACCTCTTTCCCCCCCACCATCTTTCCCCTTTCCCCCCACCCTCACCTCCCCCCTACCCTCACCCTCTTCCCCACCACCCTCATCTTCTTTCCCCTTTCCACCCCACCCTACCCTCACCCCACCCTCTTTCCCCCCTACCCCACCCCCTTTACCACCCTACCCCACCCTCATCCTCTTTCCCCCACCCTCACTCTTTCCCACACCCTCATCTCCACATTCATCCTTTTCTTCCCCACCCCACCCCACCCCCTTATCCTCTTTCCCCCACCCTCATTCTCTTTCCCCCCCACCATCTTTCCCCCCCACCCTCACCCTCTTCCCCACCACCCTCATCTTCTTTCCCCTTTCCACCCCACCCTCACCCCACCCTCTTTCCCCCCTACCCCACCCCCTTTACCCCCCTACCCCACCCTCATCCTCTTTCCCCCACCCTCATCTCCACATTCATCCTTTTCTTCCCCACCCCACCCCCTTATCCTCTCTCCCCCACCCTCATCCCCCCCCACCTCACCCTCTTTCCCCCCTATCCCACCCTCACCCTTTTCCCCTACCACACCCACCCTCTTTCCCCTACCCCACCCTCACCCTCATCCCCCAACCCTCATCCCCCAACCCCTTTCCCCAACCCTCATCCGCTCCCCCACCCTCATCCTCCACCCTCCTCTTTCCCCCACCCTCATCCGCTCCTACACCCACATCCGCTCCTACACCCACATCCGCTCCTACACCCTCATCCCTCCTCTTTCCCCCCCACCCAGCAAGTGAGTGATTTGGAGGAGAGAGATGACCTGCTACAGAAATGGGCTGATATGAGAGAGCCATAGAGAAGCACTGCATACAAAAAGAAGTTTGTGTACAAGGAGGACGGCCATATTGCCGCTTCCCTATTTTTCTCATTCTAGAATGACACTCAGGGAAAATGTAAATTGTTTGGGTGACGTACGAAATCCCCGGATAAAAAGACATGCTTTATTACAATCTGCAGTCTGTGATATTTATGAATCATATTGTACATACTTCCTTCATCTCCCACTTCTCTCTGCATTGTGAGACAAAGAGAACCCTGACTGTGATTCCAATGTTTATTAGCTACTGTAGATAATGGGTGTCTGCCTGTGAGATGCATAGAACGGAACAGTCACCCCTCATCCCTTTAGTGCCTGATCACTTATAACCCTGATATTTGACTGACATACAGGAGGATCTATAAAGAGAAAACTTCTAAAGAGCAAATTGTATTTTACACCACCATCAATAAAATATCTAAACACAGTATCTCCCTTTGTTTCCTATTCAAATGCCACAAAACTAAAGCGAGGACACTGAGAATCTGACAATGGCTAAAAGGACATGAAGAGAAAGCAGAGAGTGAAATACACAGATAACAAAAGGGTAACCCTGAACACCATAAGGTAGACATAGCTATTTCAGCAGCACTGCTTGTTTTCAATGATGTTCCCACCTCCACTGCGCTTTCCCCATAATACATCCACAGAAAACAAAGAGTACATGAAGTGCAATGACACACAGTTTCCCAATTTAAATGTAGAGAACAAGATATATCACGTAATCTCTGGGCTGGAACACATAACACCTGTTTTCTCTAAAACGGTTGTAAAATGGATACCTGCTATAAAAAAAAGTATGCTTGAGGACATGTGATGTGCTTTTATAAAAGGAGACAAATCTGTAACATTATACCATACGAAAACAAATGTGTCATGCACCAGAAGTAAATTGCCAAGCAGGGGTTCTCCCCAAAGGTATTATCCAGCCAGAAGCTATTGCAAGGGGGGGGGGGGGGGGGGTCAGTTTTCATGGGTGGAACATACAAGACAAAGAACATAGAAAAGAACTGTCGACTAGAACAGAGTCATCTGGAACAGACAGTCACCTGTGATGTCAGCTCTCCTTAGAGCAGAGCACTCAGTCCTACTCCTCAGTGTGTAAACCACCTCTCTCTCGCTCTAGTCTTCTCCCAATGTCAGAGCCAAAAAGCTGAGGAAAAACAAAGTTACATCTTGTTATCATCTGTCATCCTCGCAACTGTTCTCTCATCCCTCCTTTTCCACCACTCACAGTATTCAGTCAGATTTGCTGACATCAAACATTATTTTGATAAAGTCTATGACATCAAGGCCATCTTGCTCCCTCTTGGTTTCCCAGATGCACACTCAGAAAAAACATCTCCAGAGAGGGGCTTCAAAGTGGTTTTAGCATGTGTGGACCTTAGAGAAATAGCATGTCTGTCATTATCAGGACCCGTATTCATAAAGTGTCTCAGACTGTTGATCTAGGATCAGTCTAGCCTTTTGGATTAAAATAAGATTATATGGTCAGCGAGATCCTAGATCAGCACTTCAAGGCGCTTTGTGAATACGGACCCAGAGCAATGTCATGTCATCAACCCATCAGGACAGGGCCAAGACTACAATCTGCCTCTCGCTCTCATCTTGCCTTCTTTTCATCGGAGTCATTGTAAAGTGTAATGAAAGAAAGATGAATAATTTAGCAGAGAGACCCAGTAGCCTTTAAGAAATCCCCTTTCATGTTCCAGTGATAATACCATGTCATGCAGGCTGCAGACACGCAGTATTAAAATCTCTGTATTGAACATCAATGTAACCAGTCTGCAATCTGGGATTCCCCATTACTGTACTGTCATTGGTAGTTATGTTCAGTTTCCACAAGACTTGCCCTCATAGCTAAATGTGAACACACTCCGATGCTCTCTGTCATAGGGTAAGTCCCATGTGGCACCCTATTCCCTATGTAGTGCACTACTTTTGACCAGGGCCCATAAGCATTATTTAGGGAAGAGGGTGTCATTTGGAAGGTTGCCTTGTCCTCATACTGTAGCTTGCTAAATAGGAGCATGCTTAGTCACTGCCATAGGCTTCAGATTCAGAGTCAGTCTAGTCTGGCTGCGTTCAGACTAGATGAGTTTAGATAAAGAACTACAGTATTAGCTCTTCACTCCCAAGCAGCCCACAAGGGAAACCAAAGCTCATCCTTTAGATCTTGTCAACTTCCAATGTGATTAGCGTCGGCCTTTCCCACTTTGGGTTTCCAGCTGCAGATCAAACAGAGCAGAGCATTCTGCATACCTGTCTCAGTCAGAACACACCGGTTCCATTTGTGAAAATCCTGACCTGTGATCTGTTGTTGTGCCACAAAAACAACAACTGGTTTTAGAGATTATTCTTATGATCCACTTGCCCTAGCCAAATAGTGTTATTGGGTGCACACACACCTGATCACATCCAAGAAACTGTGAAAAATGGCACTTCTTGAGCAATGATTTTCTTGAGAATGTGTTTTGCCTGTGGAGGTTGGTAACATTGATATTTATATCATGCGGTGTGTGTGAGGTAATCTGAATGGAGCTCAGAGTTCAAAGTGGCTCGATCTGGTGTGATGCCACAAGGAATGAGCCGACTTGCAGACTACACTCTATATTCATGGAATGGGGGCAAGGCTACAGTATAAATCAAAGACAACTCAGCAGAGCCAAACCCCTTCAAGCTCCTTAAATCATGTCAGTCAGTCACACACTTGGGGATTTGGCTGCTGCCGGGCGGAGGCTGTCTCAGGTTATATCAAACAGTACCCTTCCCCATCTGCCAATCTGGGATGGCACAGATTGAAGTTCTCTCGGTGTGAACAATCAAAGTGTGTCAACAGGTGATGTAAACAGCATTGAAGACTCAGACAGACAAATTGAACAGGATCTTAAAAAGAGGAATCACGACCCGTAGGAATAAATCTGAATAAACATGACTATCAACACTGTCAGTAGCCTAAAATACAGTATGTCACTGTAGATACACATTTAGACAGTGACATAGATCATATTCAGACTATTGGATTCATTTGTCACTGTGGCTTCTGATGTTTAGACAAAATAACAGTGAGATTAGTTATCCAATAACAAGATTTTGACTGAAAGTACAGGGGAGAGAGAGGGAATAACAGATCGGGGGAGGGGCGGAGGGACGATTCCCAAAAGAACCCAGAGGTTGGATCAATGCCATGTCTGAGACTAATCAACCTGAGTGGTGCAGGCCTCGCGGGGATATTTCTAAATATTTGCCAGGCAACCCCACCCTCCGTCCTCCCTACAGGAACTGCATTATAAGACTGCCAGTCCTGATACAGCAAGACCGGGGAGGCTTTGTCATAATTGGGCACACTAAACAGCAAACCACATGTTTACATGAAATGACTAAACATGGGTCTGAGTGCTTAGCGTTGCTCCAAAAATTGTCCACTGATTCTGTCATATGGTGTGGTTCTGTCACCTCACCTGTCACATCAACTCTACATCTCATATCTACACAATCAATGAAATCTAAACACAGCCATAACGGCACAAAATGGACAAATAGGACTGACAATGTAGTCTAGACTAACAAATACTAATAAAAACGTTTCACTATACATGTTCAGATCTGCTTGTCCTAAAATGCCCACCCAGTCTCACCTTGCTTCATATCCTAGCATCCACTCAAAGCACCCGAGAGAGCCCCAGTCTAAAGAAAATCAGTCGTAAAAAAAGACCCACAATGTAAGTATTTTCCAGTTGAAGAAAGGATTTATCCACAAGGTGATGCCCTCTCCTCTAATAAGGAACTGTTTCCTCTAAACTACTGATAGAAAAAGACCCGTCCTCGAGCATGTGAATTGTGTGCATCTCTCGCTGGCTGCCCTGTGCTGTGCCGTCTGCCTGCAATATCTCCCATTGTTCCAGGGCGAGTGAGGAGGCAGGCTTCCTGCCCCAATAGACCCTGCCTACTACAATAACTGTAGACTTGCCCCCACCTCTCTCCTCCTCCTCCTCCTCTCCCCTCCAACTACTGCTAAACATTAACCCTGCAGCTGCTGGTCAGGCAAGGCCATAAAGGAGCGAGACAGAAGGAAAAGGACGTTATGTTTCCAAAGAAACCCCACTATGTAACAGACAAAAGCGTGGACCCAGAGAGGATATCCAACAGTCTGGCTAGTTGGTTTGTTTAGTAATGGAGTTATCCAGCCAGGGCTATTCAACTGCTTGTATAAAGAACATGAGTTCTGTGCTAAGAGGATTTTATCCTGAATCAGACCATTAATGACTATTATTAATAGGCAACAGAGGGAAAGACAGAGTGAATTAATAAACATACATGAACAACCAATACATAAGCTAATAATTAGAATATGCTGTTTGATTTGTAATAGCATTATTCATTTGTGAATTGATTAAGCAGCTAATGATTCTTTCAAATAACAGCTTTAATAAATGCCTTACACCAGTATGCCTGATTGTTTAGTATTTTCTAGTAAATATCACATCATTACTAATAGAAAGTTGGGTGTATCCTTTCTTCATTGACCTTAATTGACTTGACATAGAGGCCTGGAATGTACTGTACTTCAGCCTTCCGGAACGCAAAATAAAAAGCCTTTTGGTTCTTTCCTGAATGTCAGTGTCTGCAGGCTCTCTCACTCTTGGAATTTATATTTAACCTAAGCAGCTTGCCAGTGGTGCCACATTCTGACAAAAGCTTTTAAACCTCTGCCGATTCAACCGCGGCATTGGATAAAAATCATTGTATTGCCACATATTGTATTGAGAACAATTCAGCCATACCTACATCTAAAATGGCACTAGGTTGAAGTGTATCCTCCTTCCTGCTATCAAAGAGACATAATCAATGCAGGGCAACAATAGAGAGACAGAAATTGCTGTCTGTCCACCTAGTGGTTGGAAGTGAGAATAAACTGTTTCCGTCTCCATCCAAAGTCATATAAATGGTGGATGAATCTGGCTGGAGACCATTAATGCATCCCAAATGGCACCCTATTCCCTATATAGGGAACTACTTTAGTTCACAATATAGGGAATATGATGCCATTTGGGACTCAGTCAATGCCTCTGCTCTGTCAGTCATTAATCCACATGGGCACCTATCTCTATGGGATGGATGTAATGAATGGAACAGTCACAGAACCAGTCCCCTGAGGGTCAGATAGGCTGCCATGGCCCATAGTCACCCATAAAATATCCACTTTTTCAAGGATCGTGACCCACAAATAGAATACTAATGTTATGTTACTGATAGGAGTTAGCGACTGTAAGCTATAGATCATGGATTTATGATCGAGGTAGAGTAAAATCAGAATACTGGTAGCTAAAAATCTCACATTTCTTAACATAGTTTTATTTATCAGTGCTTACTGGTAAACTGTAGTAACAGTACATTGTGACATTCAGATTGAGTCACTAGTGACATGCTGACAGACCCGGCCACCACGGAGCACTGTTCAACGTGGCACCTTACAGATGTGCGAAGACATAGCAGGACATTTGACTTAAGCACAACGCAAACAGTATGAAAACCAAGTCCATTCTATAAGACTGGCTTTCTCTCTAAAAATACAAAATCCTCAAGGTTCTACCTGCCCTGGACCTGTATGACTAAAAAGGCACAAAAATACACTGCATCCAACCTTCAAATCAATATATCCCTAACACAATAAAGACATTCAGCTATACATTGACAGGTTGTCCATCTGACTGACACATTCTTCTTCCTCGTTGAGCAGTTGGTTGGTGTGCAAAGCAAGCCTCGTTGCTGTCAAAGGGGATTAGGGTTTTAAATTAGACTCCTGAGGTAAAAAACCCTATTGAGAGGCAGACAGTTTAATGGCCTGTAATAGGCTCAGCTTCATGGGAGGTGGAGCTAATCCACCTATAAGAAATGTGACACTGGCTGCTTCTGTGCTCTGCTGGGAGAGACACACACACACACACACACACACGTGCGCATAAGTACAAACGCACACACACACAGAATCATGCACAAGTGCATGCACCCACACACACACTCTACTGGGAGATGGGTAGGGTGGGTCCACAGCTGGGGCTATAAAAGGGGAATGGTGGCCTCTATGGTAATTTGCATGAAGCTTCAGCGAATCCTTAGCTAAGACCATGAAGTCTAGAATCATACTATCCATTCCAGAGACATCCCCGGCATGTACTATAGCTTCTGCATTGCTGATTTTAACTATTCATGTGGCGGATACAAAGACATTCCTTTAAAATGCATAAAAAGACCAGATCCACCACAGAAAAACATTATTCTGTAGCCAGAATAACAATACATTTCTTCCAGGTAAAAATGTAAAGTATTGTTCTTCTTACATTTCACTAAACATTAAACTCAAGTCATTTCATAACAGGTCTTGCTTATTTTTTACAGACAGGTTTTATACAGCTGCAAATAGTACAACGACAACTGGAGTCCTCTTAGTAACAACCGGCGTGACATGCTGACAGTCCGTGACACCATGGAGCACTGTTCAACGTGGCACCTTAACAGATGTGCGAAGACATAGCAGGACATTTGACTTAAGCACAACGCAAACAGTATGAAAACCAAGTCCATTCTATAAGACTGGCTTTCTCTCTAAAAATACAAAATCCTCAAGGTTCTACCTGCCCTGGACCTGTATGACTAAAAAGGCACAAAAATACACTGCATCCAACCTTCAAATCAATATATCCCTAACACAATAAAGAAATTCAGCTATACATTGACAGGTTGTCAGTCAGATGGACATTCTTCTTCCTCGTTGAGTGGTTGGTTGGTGTGCAAAGTGAACCTCACTGCTGTCAATGGGGATTAGGGTTTTAAATTAGACTTTGAGTTAAGGTGTGTGTGTGTGTGTGTGTTTGTGTGTGTCCGAAAACATTCCACAGGGATGCTGGTCCATGTTGACTCCACTGCTTCCCACAGTTGTTCAAGTTGGCTGGATGTCCTTTGGGTGGTGGACCATTCTTGATACACACAGGAAACTGTTAAGCATGAAAAACCCAGCAGCATTGCAGTTCTTGACAAACCAGTCCGCCTGGCACCTACTGTACCACCATACCCCGTTCAAAGCCACATATCTTTTGTCTTGCCTATTTACCCTCTGAATGGCACACAAACAGAATCAATGTCTCAATTGTCTCAAGGTTTAAAAATCCTTCTTTAACTGGTCTCCTCCCCTTCTTCTACACTGACTGAAGTGGATTTAACAAGTGACATCAAAAAAGGATCATAACTTTCACCTGGCCAGTCTGTCATGTACTTAATGTTTTGTATACTCAGTGTATATTGCACCCTTAAGGTTCTATATAGCAACCCTGAGGTTCTGATCAATGAACCCTTTGGTTCTATCCAGAACCTTTTTTTCTAAGAGTGCAGCCTTCCTTACTGAACAAATTCAGGCAATAACTCACTGTTTCACCAGCTCAAAACATTTTGGTTTCTGTGTTGTACCTACTGGACACAACCCCGGACCCCTGCAATGTTCCACAATGTTTGCCTACTGATTGTGGTCCTGGCTATAGAAGAGCAGGGTGGTTCTCAGGGCCAGAGAGGTGCAGGGACCATTAACATGTGGGCAGGCACACAGCCAGCCGCTAACATCTGGACACCAGGCATCGTGGGCGCGTCCTACACGGCACTCTATTCCCTATATAGTGCACTACTTTAGACCAGAGCCAATAGGGCTCTAGTCAAAAGTAGTACACTATGTTGAGAATAGGGTGGCGTTTGAGACGCGGCCCGTGTCAGTCAGTACAGACGCCCACAGAACCAGCTCAGCTGAAGCCAAGCATGTTCTCACATCCCAACATCCTTTGTTCTCATGTCTGGCCAGACCCAGAAAGACTTATTCATAGAATAAAATATATATAATTGAAGCCCATTGACATTACAAAGAGGTTACTATATGGTTGGAAACTCCATACATCTTTTATTTTGACTGTCTGAGATGACCAAGAGCCATCTCTTTATCAAAACAATTGATCATACAGATGCCAGAGGGTAGCTAGCTATATATCATGTCCATGGTATGTCCAAATATCTTCATGTGTTTCTAGTGCATTGAGAAATTAGATTGATGGTAGCGGTTTTAAGTAGGAGAGCCTGAATTTTAAACATACCAGCAACAAGGCATATCATAAGCTTACTAAGCCGCTTGTAGGAGTGATGTACTGAATTTACTAAGCCGCTTGTAGGAGTGAGGTACTGATTTTTACTAAGCCGCTTGTAGGAGTGAGGTACTGATTTTTACTAAGCCGCTTGTAGGAGTGAGGTACTGATTTTTACTAAGCCGCTTGTAGGAGTGAGGTACTGATTTTTACTAAGCCGCTTGTAGGAGTGAGGTACTGATTTTTACTAAGCCGCTTGTAGGAGTGAGGTACTGATTTTTACTAAGCCGCTTGTAGGAGTGAGGTACTGATTTTTACTAAGCCGCTTGTAGGAGTGAGGTACTGATTTTTACTAAGCCGCTTGTAGGAGTGAGGTACTGATTTTTACTAAGCCGCTTGTAGGAGTGAGGTACTGATTTTTACTAAGCCGCTTGTAGGAGTGAGGTACTGATTTTTACTAAGCCGCTTGTAGGAGTGAGGTACTGATTTTTACTAAGCCGCTTGTAGGAGTGAGGTACTGACTTTACTAAGCCGCTTGTAGGAGTGAGGTACTGACTTTACTAAGCCGCTTGTAGGAGTGAGGTACTGACTTTACTAAGCCGCTTGTAGGAGTGAGGTACTGACTTTACTAAGCCGCTTGTAGGAGTGAGGTACTGATTCTTACTAAGCCGCTTGTAGGAGTGAGGTACTGACTTTACTAAGCCGCTTGTAGGAGTGATTTATTGAGGGCAGTACCCTAATAATGCACCATTTTAAGCACTATTTTGGATGGCAATCCATGAGTGAATTTCTCAGAGCAATATCACTGGGATTTTCTGAGACCATGCGGCAAACAAGTTATAGCATTTTACAAGCATGTTGTACCAATTTTTTTGATTTCTGTCACTTCATGCTCTTTCAGATCAGGTTTTCACAATCACGACCAACTATTTAACATGTCATTGGCCAAACCGGATGTGTGCCATTGACCTGGCTTGCTTGAATTGATTAAAGCCGCTACATCGCAAGCCATATATCCCCTGGTTGAGGCGATGAATTGGATGTTTGTTACAGCTGCTTTCTGGAGGTGTTTTAACCAACTGCAATATTTGTGTGACCGCAGATTCCATTTTAGGGTGGATTTTGAATGAGTTTTAGTCCTTTACACTTTGAGGAACACTCACAGATGAATGAATTGTTGCAGTATAGGCCTATATCTAAGCCTATGTCTAAGCCCAAAAGGCTATTGTTATTTTCTACCAAGCAAATGATTTGATATGGTTTATATTAGTAGACAAATACCAGGGGAATAGTTTAAGCTGTTCTTAATGACCCCTAAATAATGTTCTGCCTTTAGCAGAACATTCCCGTTGACTGACACACAGGCACCAACTCTTCTGATTCTGTGGTTTGTGTTTTTTTAAGAAAAGGAGAAACAAAAAGGCTGCTGGGTAAAACAATGCAGATGAGGGAAATGTTCTTTCATCCAAATTTATGCAGTGTGTTTGGAAACAGTAGTGATGTCTCGGGGAGACCTTGGTCCTGCCTCCTGCTTTGAGCTCTGTCATATCATTCCAGCTACACAGGGTAATTTATGAATATTTGTACATGCCAATGTGATGCAGCTCCAGAAGCGCCTCAGCTGGTGCGGCAGCATAACCATGGTAACTACCTGCATGCAGCAGACGGCGGGGGTGCAGAGGGAATTAGAGGAAAAACTGACGAGACGGGAGTGGGGTTAGTCTGGCTGACACCTAACTCAAAGTCACATGAGTCAGCAAGGCTAGAGAGGGGTAGCCCTGCCCAGCACATCTTCAAAGGATGCTGATGAGGCATATGCACCGAGGGGAAGCAGCAGGTTTAAGAAAGGTAGGCCTCCTATGGCCTAGTGACACTGTGACCTATCTGTGGAAGGCATTCAATAACAGCACTGTAGAAGCGTGTCTGAATGGAGCCCTGTGCAGACGTAACTGTTATCAATAGTCTAATTCAGGGCTCTCCAACCCTGTTCCTGGAGAGCTACTGTCCTGTAGATTTTTACTTCAACCCTAATTTAGCGAACCCGATATGAATGATTGACAAGCGGAATTAGGTTAACTACACTAGAGCAGTCAACACAACCAGGAACAACATAGTGATCGCTAGGGAATTAATTACCTTGACTTTACAGAGGTTCTAATCTAAAAATAAATAAAAAAATACATTTAAAAAAGTACGAAATTAGGCCTATTCCATGAGTAGGAGCCCAAGGAATAGTCAAACACTAAGTCTACCTCTAGTCTTGGTCTAAAATGTTATGGCTGATGTCTTCTGTGAGTATTTGGATATTGTAATGATTTTCAAATGTCAGCATGATTCTGTCAGACTCAGAACACAATGGATACATGGAAGCTTGATGATCAAAGGCCAAATGAACACATATTGATAATGTGCTACTATGTCAGATGTAACATGATTTGCATATTTTAAAGAGTCTTGTTGCAATTAAGGAAAGTATATAATTTGTTTTTATCTCAATGGATCCAATATTCATCATGTTTTAAGCTTGTAAATCATTCAAAAATATATGCAACAATCCCAATCTTATAACATGATGACATATAGCAACTGTGTCTCACAGACATACACTACTGTTCAAAAGTTTGGGGTCACTTAGAAATGTCCTTGTTTTTGAAAGAAAAGCAAATTTTTTTTGTCAATTAAAATAACATCAAATTGATCAGAAATTCAGTGTAGACATTAGTCATTTACAACATTAACAATGTAGCTGGAAATGGCTGATTTTTAATTGAATATCAACATAGGCGTACAGAGGCCCATTATCAGCAACCATCACTCCTGTGTTCCAATGGCACGTTGTGTTAGCCTTTTTTAAATGATAAACTTGGATTAGCTAATTGATCATTCGAAAACCCTTTTGCAATTATGTTAGCACAGTTGAAAACTGTCGTCCTGATTAAAGAAGCAATACAACTGGACTTCTTTGGACTATTTGAGTATCTGGAGCATCAGAATTTGTGAGTTTGATTACAGGTTCAAAATGGCCAGTAATAAATGTGTACTACTCCCTTTACAGAACAGAGCAAACTGTCTCTGTCCAGAATATAAAGAGGAGTGGGAGGCCCCAGTACACAACTGAGCAAGAGGACAAGTACATTAGAGTATCTAGGTTGAGAAACAGACGCCTCACAAGTCCTCAACTTGCAGCTTCATTAAATAGTATCCGCAAAACACCAGTCTCAACGTCAACAGTGAAGAGGCAACTCCGGGATGCTGACCTTCTAGGCAGAGTTCCTCTGTCCAGTGTCTGTGTTCTTTTTCCCCCATCTTAATCTTTTATTTTTATTGGCCAGTCTGAGATTTGGCTTTTTCATTGCAACTCTGCCTAGAATGCCAGCATCCTGGAGTTGCCGCTTCACTGTTGACGTTGAGACTGGTGTTTTGCGGGTACTATTTAATGAAGCTGCCAGTTGAGGATTTGTGAGGCATCCGTTTCTCAAACTAGACACTAATGTACTTGTCCTCTTGCTCAGTTGTGCACCGGGGCCTCCTACTCCTCTTTCTATTCTGGTTAGGGACAGTTTGTGCTGCCATGAGAAGGTAGTACACAGCGTTGTACAAGATCTTCAGTTTCTTGGCAATTTCTTGCATGGAATAGCCTTCATTTCTCAGAACAAGAATAGTTTCTTTAGGATCTGCTTCTGGCCATTTTGAGCCTGTAACCAAACCCACAAATGCCGATGCTCCAGATACTCAACTAGTCTAAAGGGCAGTTTTATTGCTGATTTAAATCAGGACAACAGTTTTCAGCGGTGCTAATATAATTGCAAAAGGGTTTTCTAATCATCAATTAGCCTTTTAAAAATGATATACTTGGATTAGCTAACAACATGCCATTGGAACAAAGGAGTGATGGTTGCAGATAATGGGCCTCTGTATGACTATGTAGATATTACATTAAAAATCAGCCGTTTCCAGCTACAATAGTAATTTACAACATTACCAATGTCTACACTGTATTTCTGATAATGTTGTTTCTTTCAAAAACAAAGGACATTTCTAAGTGACCCCAAACTTTTGAACGGTAGTGTATGTGACACAAAAGGCATGCAAAAACATCTGTAAACAATTAGAGACAGTGTGAGGGAGTGCTTCTACCACCCATTACACTTGAATGAGTCACTGCTGTTCATGGTGTAAGTGAGCACATTTTGGTAACACTACGTAAGTCTAATGGCCTTAGATTCCATACTGAACTGAAATCTAGGGGTTCCCCATAGTCAAGGTGGTGTGTTAACCCAAATGTGAAATGCTATCCCAAACTGAATTGCAAGATCAATTCCTTCAAATGTGACTTGATCTCACTTGCAATCGCTTCGTTTTATTTTTCTGAAAGCTAAAACAAATCTGTCGACATTTAGACAAATTTCATTACATCAATAACACGACTGCCTATTTTACCTATTTCGCTTGTCACATTGGTGCGACAACACACGCGCGATTCGAATCGATACATTGAAATCAAACTCACCTCATTTGTAGTTTTGGTGGGTCCTGCTGAAAACTGACCATTCAGTAATGTATTGGCCCAAATATACTCAATTGCTACGTTATACAATAACCTTTATATAAGGCGGTGTATTGAGAGACCACCCCTGTCTTGTCTTGGGCCGTTTTATCGCTTCGTCTGCATGGGTGTATTCATTACGCAGATTCTGTTGCAAAACGTTTTCCAACAGAAACTGTTTACCCCAAACGGAAATGGTTAACAAAAACGAGTTTCTATTGCACAAATTCAGGTAGGCTCCTCCCCGTTTCGTTCGGTTCTTAAAAGGCAAACTGTTTCCATTGCAAGAGGTAATGAATACACCCCATGTTGCCTCGGCTTGTTTGCAGCGTTAGACTTATCGGACTGGGTAAGGGAAAGTGATGTCATCAAATTAAATTGTATTATCCACCCCAATTTCAGGTCAGGCTGTGTTCCATGTTGCCAAGTACGACTTTTTAATGTCACTTTGTCGTCTCAAAAGTTCCACTGATGATGCTTTGGAGAATAACATTTTTTTCATTGAAAAAGGCAAATCAAGATGCAGGCATTTTCAGAAAGTACATTAAGGCTACATTTAGACAGGCAGCCCATTTCTGATCTTTTTTTCCCACTAATTGGTCTTAGACCAATCACATATCTTTTCACAACAGCTTTTTTTCAGAGCCTATTGTAATTGGTCAAAAGACCAATTAGGGGAAAAATATCAGAATTGGGCTGCCTGTGTAAATGCAGCCTAAGTGCGGTACAAATGTAAATGGGTTGCACACACCAAATAGAAAAGCTGAAGAGCTTATGTACATCCAGGAACTTTTTTGCAGTTGCTGGAGTTACAGGTGAACTCATGAAAAATTCAAGGAAAACGCTGCACACTGCTGTTCATGAGATTTTAATTGACAACATTTCAACCCTGAGGTCTTCATCAAGCATCCACATCCCAGGTGGGCATGGAAGGTCCTTTATATTAGAGGCAGTGCTCAGTGACATCACTTCCCGTTTTAAAGGTGCACTGTGCAGAAATCACTCCGCCATTTCCTGGTTGCTAAAATTCAAATAGTTTACCTTAGTTTGTGAAAAAACAAGCAAGTATAGAGTAGAGAATCATTGTACCATCTGAACCTCAATCTTCTTCATAAACAAAAATATTGTATTTTCAGTTGTTTGAAGCTGGTGTCCAAAACCAAAAGTAAAAGACACAAAAAGGAAACTTAAGAACGGGAAACATAGAAATAGCGCACATAGAACATATCTACCACTTTTAAAACTCACACTTCTTTGTGAATTTGCTCAGGTTACCCAAAAAGTTACATATTGCAGCTTTAAGGGGTTACCCCTGCCTCAGAAAGTGATGTCACTGAGTTCTGCTCCTATATAAATAACCTTCCAACCCATCTGGGATATGGTTGCCATGGTGCCTAGAGGCAGCTGTAGTAGTTTACTCCTTCAAATTATTATTAACTTTTTTATGCACATTGTTTTTAAATCAACCTTTTTTTTTGATAGCTTATCAAGATCATAGGAATCTTTTTTATTTTGATCATTAACATTGAGTTAGCATATGTGGCAACTTCTCCAACCTCACCAAAATGTCTGAATTCAAAATGTCAGCCATATCCCAGATGGGTTGGAAGGTTATTTATATAGGAGCAGAGCTCAGTGACCCTCAGGCAAATGACATCACCCCCTCCAAGCCAATACAGTCCATACAGAGCACAGTGTATCAACCAAAATGTAATGAAAGTTTCCACCAATGCCTCCACAAGTTTTGCAATCTACAATATCCAATACTTAACAAGTCCTCTTTTGTATGAGTTTCTCAGACAATGACTGACATGATCTGAAACATGGCTCAAAGAGGGGACTTTTACCATCAAAATGAGGCAGCGCCGCCTGGATACACATACTCGGAAAGTATTCAGACCCCTTGACTTTTTCCAAATGTTATGTTACAGCCTTATTCTAAAATGGATGAAATAGTTTTTCCCCCCTCAATCTACACAAAATACCCCATAATGACAAAGCAAAAACAGGTTTTTAGAAATGTTTCAAATGTATTAAAAAATTAATTAAATGTGATATTTCAGTTTCATAAGTATTCAGAACCTTTAGCGATTACAGCCTCAATTCTTCTTGGGTATGACTCTACAAGCTTGGCGCACCTGTATTTGGGGAGTTTCTCCCATTCTTCTCTGCAGATCCTCTCGCTCTGTCAGGTTGGCTAGGGAGTGTTGCTGCACAGCTATTTTCAGGTCTCTCCAGAGATATTCGGGTTCAAGTCCGGGCTCAGGCCAAAGAGTTCAATCTTGGTTTCATCAGGCCAGAGATTCTTGTTTCTCAAGGTCTGAGTCGTTTAGGTGCCTTTTGGCAAACTCTAAGCATGCTTTCATGTGCGTTTTACTAGGGAGTGGGTTCTGTCTGGCCACTCTACCATAAAGGCCTTATTGGTGGAGTGCTGTAGAGATGGTTGTCCTTCTGGAAGGGTCACCCATCTCCCCAGAAGAACTCTGGAGCTCTGTCGGAGTGACCATCAGTTTCTTGGTCAAATCCCTAACCAAGGACATTCTCCCCCGATTGCTCAGTTTGGCCGGGCGGCCAGCTCTAGGAAGTTTTGGTGTGTTTCTTCCATTTAAGAATGATGGCGGCCACTGTGTTCTTGGGGACCTTTAATGTTGCAGAAATGTTTTGCTACCCTTCCCCAGATATGTGCCTCAACACAATCCTGTCTCTGAGCTCTATGGACAATTCCATTGACATTACGGCTTGGTTTTTGCTCTGACAATTGTGGGACCTTACAGACAGTTGTGTGGCCTTTCCAATCATGTCCAAATTATATTTACCACAGGTGGACTCCAATAAAGTTGTAAACATCAAGGATAATCAATGGAAACAGAATGCACCAGACAACTCTCATTTGCAAACATTTAAAAAAATATCATTATTGTGTGTAGATTGATGAGGAAAAACATTTATTTAATCCATTTTAGAATAAGGCTGTAATGTAACAAAATGTGGAAAAAGTCAAGGGGTCTGAATACTTACTGAATGCACTGTAAATACATTGAAAAGGCGAGCAGCCAAGGCCTTGCTGTTATATAAAGAGACTGCTTCATTTTGAAACCCACAATCTGCTGCTGATTATCAGTCTTGAGTGCCTTGCTTCAGCCTTGAGTGCCTTTCCTCTAAGTCGACCTGCACCCACTCTGTCCTGAACCCCCAACCCAGACTGCCCCTCCCCTCAGCAACTTCACAAAGTTCCATCCACCACTACAGTCAATCACTTGCTCCCTTGACCCTATCCCTACACAAAACCTGCTCATCTAGCCAACTTCAGTTTGTCACCACCCTCATCAACAAGTCCCTGCTGACCAGTGAGGTACCAATGCAATCACTCTTCAAAACATCCTATCCAACTACAGCTCCATCTCCAACCTCCCCCTTTCTATCAAAAGTGTTGGAGAAAGTGGCTGCAAACCAGCTTCAATTCCATCGGTCTTCCAATCAGCTGTACACATTTTTCCAGTCTAGCTTCTGGCCCTTGCACAGCACCAAAACAGCTCTGGTGAAAGTTAGCAACAACCTACTGATGGCTGCAGATTCTGGGTCACTTAGCCTCATCCTCTTAGATCTGTTCTACTTTTGACACCTTTGCCCAAGACATCCTCCTGCAATGTCTAAGAGAGCACATTGCAGTCTCCGGAACTGCTCTGAACTGGTTCTCCACCTACCTCTCCAATAGGAAGCAGTAAATCACAATTGGAAGTCCAGATCGGAGGAGTCTACAGTCACACGTGGTGTCCCACAGGGGTCCGTTTTGGGGCCTATTCTGTTCCTAATCTACATACTCCCTCTCAGCTAAATCCTCAGAGACTTCACTGAGTATACAAAACATTAAGAACACCTGCACTTTCCATGACAGACTGACCAGGTGAAAGCTATGATCCGTTATTGATGTCACTTGTTAAATCCACTTCAAATCAGTGTAAATGAAGGGGAGGAGACCGGTTAAAGAAGGATATTTAATCATTAAGACATGGATTGTGTGTGTGCCATTGAGGGCGAATGTGCAAAACAAGAGATGTAAGAGCCTTTGAACGGGGTATGGTAGTAGATGCCAGGCCAGCAAATTTGATACAACTGTTGAAAGCATTGGAGTCAACAATGCCTGTGGAATGCTTTCGACACCTTGTAGAGCCCATGCCCCGACAAACTGAGGCTGTTCTGAGGTCAAAGGGGTGAGGGTGCAACTCAATATTAGGAAGTTGTTCCTAATGTTTGGTATACTGAGTGAATAACATCAACTTCCACTGCTACGCTGACGATACACAATTATATATTAACACAAATCCGGACACCATCTCAGCCCTAGCAGCTACCTAGATGACATCAGGGCATGAATGAAAGAACTTCCTCTAGCTGAACAGCAGCAAGACAGAGGCTGTGCTTATTGGGACACCCAAGCAGGTCACCAGTGCTTATTGGGACACCCAAGCAGGTCACCAGTGCTTATTGGGACACTCAAGCAGGTCACCAGTGCTGAAAACATCTGCACTAAAACTGATGGTCAAGCAATCCTTCTGTCTTCTTAAACCCGGGAGTAAAGTTTGATCCTTTGCTGTCCTTTGATGCCCATATAAAACATATCTGCAAAAAACAATTTTTTCCATCTAAGAAGCATCGCCCAGCTCAAACCATCGCTTACGCAGCCAGAAGCAGAGAAACTCATCTACGCATTGATCGTCTCCCGAATCGACAACACTGTTCGGGGGCCTTCCAGGCAAATCACTTCAGAGGCTTCTCTAGAATAGTCCACATCACCCACATCCTTGCCAAACTCCACTGGCTACCGGTCAACTATAGGACTGACTTTAAAATTCTCCTCCTAGTGTTTAAAGCCTTGAATGGATTTTGCCCCACCTACATTAGCGACCAATTTATATCAATGAGCCACATCACACATACCACTCCAACACACCACTGCTTCAAGTCCCCAAGACATGTACTTTGGGGCACTGAGCATTCTGCTCCCTTGCCCCTCACCTATGGAACTCTTTCCCTGACCAGAGCTGCTCCACCAATCTGAACTTTTAAAAACACATTTCTACAAACTGACTTTCTTATAGTCCAAATCTGGAATATCATTTTAGCACCAAGCCCATTATTGCCATGTCCTGCCTTCAATCTATAATATGTTGTTGTATAAAAAAAAGAGATAATTTCTGCCTATGTAAAGCTTTCAGATAAATGAAATCATTTAATTTGTTACATGCGCCGAATACAACTGGTGTAGACAACTCAGTGAAATTCTTGCTTACAGAACCTTTCCCAACAACGCAAAGTTACTATTTTATTTTTGTAACTAAACGAGGGAAAAAATATATACAAGAATGGAGCTATATACAGCGAGTATCTGTACCAGATCAATGTGCAGAGGTACAAGGTACTTGAGGTATGTACACATGATCAAAAGTATGTGGACACGTGCTCGTCAAACATCTCATTCCAAAATCATGGGCATTATTATGGAGTTGGTCCCCCCCCTTTGCTGCTATAACAGCCTCCACTCTTCTGGGAAGGCTTTCCACTAGATGTTGGAACATTGCTGTGGGGTCTTGATCCATTCAGCCACAAGAGGCGGCAGGTAGCCTAGTGGTTAGAGCGTTGGACTAGTAACCGAAAGCTGACAAGGTAAAAATCTGTCGTTCTGCCCCCGAACAAGGCAGTTAACAACAAATTCTTTTTTTCAAGACGGTTTAACTGAATTGCCTAGTTAAATAAAAATAAGAGCCTTAGTGAGGTCAGGCACGGATGCTGGAATTCAACATATTTTTTTTTTATATGGGTGGGATTTAGTCTTTTCAACCTATTAGAACATAGGTTGAGGTAAATATCTTCTCATCTGCAGCAACATGGTCCAGTTCTGTTGAGTTTTCTGTAGGTTCCCCATCACCTCCATGACAATCTGGAGAGAACAAGAAGAAATGCAGTTCAAACAAAGACAATTTCCATAGTCATTTCAACAACATAGGAACAATTTTCTTCAACATTCTGCCTATGTAAAGCTTTCAGATAAATAAATGTGTATTTTGGAAAGTATTCAGACCCCTTCCCTTTTTCCAAATTTTGTTACAGCCTTATTCGAAAATTGATTAAATAAAAAATAAATCATCAATATCACAATGACAAAGCAAAAAAAAAAAAAAAGTTTAGAAATGTGTGCAAATGTATTCAAAATTAAAAACAGATACCCTACTGGTCAAAAGTTTTACAACACCTACTCATTCAAGGGTTTTTCTTTATTTTGACTATTTTCTACATTGTAGAATAATAGTGAAGACGTCTAAACATATGGAATCGTATAGTAGCAAAAAAAATGTGTTAAATCAAAACATCCTTTCTATTTGAGATTCTTCAAACAGCCACCCTGTGCCTTTGCAAAGCTGTCACACTCTTAGCATTCTCTCAACCAGCTTAATGATTAGGTAGTCACATGGAATCAATTTCAATTAACAGGTGTGCCTGGTTAAAAGTTAATTTGTAGAATTGATTTCCTTCTTAATGCGTTTGAGCCAATCAGTTGTGTTGTGACAAGATAGGGGGGATATACAGAAGACTGCCCTATTTGGTAAAAGTCCAAGTCCATTTTATGGCAACAGCAGCTCAAATAAGCAAAGAGAAACGACAATCCATCATTACTTTAAGACATGAAGGTCAGTCAATGCGGAAAATTAAGAACTTTGAAAGTTCTTCAAGTGCAGTCGCAAAAAACATCAAGCGCTATGAAACTGGACCGCCACAGGAATGGAAGACCCAGAGTTACCTCTGCTGTCATTAGACTTGCCAGCCTCAGAAATTGCAGCCCAAATAAATGCTTCAGAGTTCAAGTAACAGACATCAACATCAACTGTTCAGAGGAGACGGAGTCAGGCCTTCATGGTCGAGTTGCTGCATAGAAACCACTACTAAAGTACACCAATTAGAAGAGACTTACTTGGGCAAGAAACACGAGCAATGGACATTTGCTTCAATTTGTCCTTTGTTCTGATGATCCAAATTGGAGATTTATGGTTCCAATCGCCGTGTCTTTGTGAGACGGTGTGGGTAAACGGATGATCTCCACACTTTTATTTCCCACTGTAAAGCATGGAGGAGGAGGTGTTATGGTGTGGGGGTACTTTGCTGGTGACACGGTCTGTGATTTATTTAGAATTCAAGGCACACTTAACCAGCATGGCTACCACAGCATTCTGTAGTGATACGCCATCCCATCTGGTTTGGGCTTAGTGGGACTATCATTTGTTTTCCAACAGGACAATGACCCAACACACCTCCTGAAGGAAAAGCAGCCAACAAGTGCTCCACATACGTGGGAACTCCTTCAAGGCTGTATGAAAAGCATTCCAGGTGAAGCTGGTTGAGGGAATGCCAAGAGTGTGCAAAGCTGTCAAAGGCAAAGGGTGGCTATTTGAATTCTCAAATCTAAAATGTATTTTGATTTTGTTTAACACTTGATTTTATGTGTTATTTCATAGTTTTGATGTCTTCTATTATTCTACAATGTAGAAAATAGTAAAATAAAGAAAAACCCTTGAATGAGTAGGTGATCTAAAACTTTTGACAGGTAGTGTATCTTATTTACATAAGTATTCAGAATATTTAAGACTCGATATTGAGCTCAGATGCATCCGGTTTCCATTGATCATCCTTGATGTTTCTACAACTTGATGGGAGTCCACCTGTGGTAAATTCAATTGATTGGACATGATTTAGAAAGGCACACACACCTGTCTAAGGTCCCACAGATGACAGTGCATGTCAGAGAAAAAACCAAGCCATTAGGTTGAAGGAATTGTCCATAGACCTCTGAGACAGGATTGTGTCGAGGCACAGATCTGGGAAAGGGTACCAAAATATTTCTGCAGCATTGAAGGTCCAAGAACACACTGTTAAATGGAAGAAGTTTGTGGCTCCAAAGACTCTTCATAGAGCTGGCCGCCTGGCCAAACTGAGCAATCAGGGGAGAAGGGCCTTGGTCAGGGAGGTGACCAAGAACCTGATGGTCACTGACAGAGCTCCAGAGTTCCAGAAGGACAACCATCTATGCAGCACTCCACCAATCAGGCCTTTATGGTAGAGTGGCCAGACGGATGCCAATCCTCAGTAAAAGACACAACAGCCCGCTTGGAGTTTGCCAAAAGGCACCAAAAGGACTCTCAGACCATGAGAAACAAGACTCTCTGGCCTGATGAAACCAAGATAGAACTCTTGCCCTGAGTGCCAAGCGTCATGTCTGGAGGTGAAGCAAGGTGGTGGCAGCATCCTGCTGTGGATATTTTTTTTATCAGAGACAGGGACTGGGAGACTCAGGACCTCAGACTGGGGCGAAAATTCACCTTCCAACAGGACAACGACCCTAAGCACACAGCCAGAACAACACAGGAGTGGCTTCAGGACAAGTCTCTGAATGTCTTTGAGTGGCCCAGCCAGAGCCCGGACTTGAACCCAATCGAACATCTCTGGAGGGACCTGAAAATAGCAGTACAACGACACTCCCCATCCAACCTGACAAGAACGAGAGATTCTGCAGAGGAGAATCTCCCCAAAAAGTTTGTAGCCACATACCCAAGACTCGAGGCTGTAATCGCTGCCAAAGACGCTTCAACAAAGCACTGAGAAAAGGGTATGAATACTTATGTCAATGTTTCCATTTATTTTATACATTAGATAAAATTTAGAAAAATCTGTTTTTGCTTTGTCATTCAGGTAGTGTAGATTGAGGGGGGAAAAAACTACTTAATCAATTTTAGAATAAGGCTGTGGAAAAACTCAGTGTCTGAAAAGTTTCTGAATGCACTGTACAGTAACTAAGACTATGACTAAGAGCAATGTACTGTTCTATGGAGTACGGTTACTTTTACAATGTACAATTATTGTTGTGCTGGTAGCCTAGCAGTTAAGAGTGTTGGGCCAGTCACCGTAGGGTCCCTGGTTCGAATCACCGAGCCAACTAGGTGAAAATTCTGTTGATGTGCCCTTCAGCAAGGCACTTAACCCTACTTGGGAAAGGGGGATAACCTAGTCAGTTGTACAATTGAATGCATTCAACTGAAATGTGTCTTCCGAATTTAACCCAACCCTAATTGCTCCTGTAAGTCGCTCTGGACAAGAGCGTCTGCTAAATGACTAAAATGTCAATATATAATTTAACAGCTTTGACAGTGCTGCAGCTAAAGAGGGTTGATGCAGAGTACCATAATAAAATGGTAGACAAACACCTATATAGGGCTCTGGTCCACTAGCCACGTAGGACCAGCCTGATTTTTGCGCTCCCCATTCCATTTAACAAGAGTGAGCTACAGACAGGTCTGGCTGGTTCACAAGGCTACTGGTCCACAATCATTATCAATAATTAAACATGACATCTCACCTGGTCCTCTATAAACCATCTCTCTCTCACAGAGCTCCATGTCAGCCGAGTCGTCGTGTCCTGAGGTGTTCAGCTCAGCCCTGGTCAGGAAGTCCTTTGGGGCCTCAGCAATGGCCCTGATAGCCTGGTTCTCCAGGGCCAAGGCTGTGTGACACGTCAGAATGGACATAGGACCTGGATGTAGTGGGGTGTCCAACAGGAAATTAACAGATGGGGGGGGAGGACATACGCTGCAAGAAGTTTATATTCCTCAAAGTAGATTAATACAGCTAAATAGGCTGCAGGGGAAGTAAAAGGCTGATTTTTGTGAGCATGTACAACCAAACTGTAAGCCTTGTTAACGCTGTTCTAGGAGGTGTGTGTAGCAAAGTGTTATTTTAGTATCAAAGTATTTTAGAAGCTATTTTGGTATCAAAGACCCATCATTTAAGTTTGCCTTAAAAAAAAGCCAGAACTTTTATATTGGGTTTTGTCTGGCATCCCAGGAAATCAAGCGAGAAATCATGTGCAAATCCTGGAGACGGTCATGGTTAATTTTTTAACACATTCTTACATACTGACTAGACTGGGCATGTTGATTTTGTCCATCCACAACAGACGCGATCAGGACACGCAGATTGAAATATCAAAACGAACTCTGAACCAACTAGATTAATTTGAGGAAAGGTCATGCACATTTAGCTAGCTAGCTTGCTTGCTGTTGTTAGCTAATTTGTCCTGGAATATAATCATTGGGTTGCTATTTTCTGGATCTTTGTAGAATTTTGACCCCTTTTGAGTCACAAAAAAAGCGTGTTCCCTACTCTGACAATTAAATTGACAGTTAGTTAGTTTCTAGTAATCTCTCCTCCTTTAGTCTTCTGTGGACTTTATATGGCAGTTGGCAACTAACTTTAAAGGTGCATTACCACCACCAACTGGACTTGAGTGTGGACCTCAGTTCATCTTTGAATCCCCCACGCGGGGATATATGCTCCTAAAACCCAATGAGGAGATGGGAGAGGACGAACTTGCAGCGCACAAATATAAAAAATAGAACAAAGTAATATATTAGTGCCTGGCTACGCAGATGCTAATTGATGCGGGCGAGCAGTTTGGATAAAATTGTAAAATAGAATGTACACATACATGTTATTCAACGCTCGCAACGCTGGCAGTGTGGTCAGCACGTTAGACAGCTGTGTTGCAA
Source organism: Oncorhynchus mykiss (assembly GCF_057628025.1). Lineage (NCBI taxonomy): Eukaryota > Metazoa > Chordata > Actinopteri > Salmoniformes > Salmonidae > Oncorhynchus > Oncorhynchus mykiss. The sequence continues at coordinate 69,156,079 of NC_143030.1, read as the reverse complement.
AGGCAGGAAGTAGCTTTGAGCAGAGTGCAGTTGCACTCATGCGCATTCCCCACCAGAGTGTATAACACTTAAAACATGGGAGTCAAAACATGCAACATTTTAGACAGTTTGGGGGTGAACATTTGAGGAATAGAGGCGTTTATTCCTTCCAACTGAATTGACTATCCCCTTTGTTAATAAGGGGGAAAACCAACAGACCATGGGAAGAGGTTAACATTGTCCTGGTTTGGATCTGAACAGCTATAACAAGCTGCCAGACTTGATTAGGGAGAGTGTAAATTAATATTTGGAGTGAAAATCAGTTGAAAAAAAATTCTGGGTATATTAGCCATGGGTTAATCATTATATTATGGATATATCATAAGAGCAGGAAACTTGGTGGGAGTCAGACTTTACGTACGTCGCTGAGCTCTAGCGGCAGGCTCTCCGTGGGCTGTAACGCTGCAGCACTCCGGTACATGTCTCTGGGTAGTACTGCATCTAGCTGCTCTGGGGCCAGGGCTGTCTGCTGTTCAGGCTGGTACATGGGGGGCGGCAGGCAGAGATGCAGGGGGCAGCGAGGCTCCTCAGACTGGCCCATGTGGACCGGCCTATCACACGGAACATCTTTTAGCCCCGGACACATGTTAAACAGTACCTGGTTACTGTCCTTGTAGATGTCTTAGTCTTATGGTCAAGGATAAACACTTAATTAAATAAAGTATTAGATTGCATCTTTGTGGAAAACACCATCAGACCGTGACTATTAGATCTAGGATATTAAGTCTATAGGATGTTATTGCATTTCCATAGATGCATATGGCATTAAGAAGTTAAACAGAAACAAACATCTACCAGTTAGTAACACATATAACATGGAGATTATCAGGGTTACTACAATTACCACATACCAATAAACGTAATATAATTACACTATGAATTAGACTTATGCAGCGATTACCAGCATTACGCTCACTACAATAACCGTATTTGGGTACTTGTATGAAAAGCTGGAAGGTGCAAATTATTTACAAGGTTGATTGGTTTTGTACAACGATACTCTGTACCTCATTTACAATAGCTTTACTTTGAATTAAATCAGGGTTTATTGATTCTTGGAAAAACATGCTAAATCAACAGCTGAATCACTTGCTACATCAGTCATTATGTTCAGCTTACTCTTGGTGACTATACAGTGCATTCAGAAAGTATTCAGACCCCTTGACTTTTCCACACATTTTGTTACATTTCAGCCTTATTTTAAAGTTGATTAAACTACTGTTGTCTCATCAATCTACACACAATACCCCATAGTGACAAAGCGAAAACGGGTTTAGATATTTTTGCAAATGTATACAAAAATACAATACAGAAATACCTTATTTACATAAGTGTTCAGACCCTTTGCTATGAGTCTCGAAAATGAGCTCAGGTGAATCCTGTTTCCATTGATCATCCTTGATGTTTCTACAACTTGATTGGAGTCCACCTGTGGTAAATTCAATTAACTGGACATGATTTGGAAAGGCACACACCTGTCTATATAACGTCCGACAGTTGACAGTGCATGTCAAGGAAAAAACCAAGCCATGAGGTCGAAGAAATTGTCCATAGAGCTCCGAGACAGGATTGTGTCGAGGCACAGATCTGGGGAAGGGTACCAAAAAATGTCTGCAGCATTGAAGGTCCCCAAGAACACCATGGCCTCAATCATTCTTAATTGGAAGGAGTTTGGAACCACCAAGATATTTTACAGCAGCAGGGACTGAGACTAGTCAGAATCGAGGGAAAGATGAGCAGAGCAAAGTACAGAAAGATCCTTGATGAAAACCTACTCCAGAGTGCTAAGGACCTCAGAATGGGGTGACGGTTCACCTTCCAACAGGACAACAATCCTAAGCACACAGCCAAGACAACACAGGAGTGACTTCGGGACAAGTCTCTGAATGTCCTTGAGTGACCCAGCCAGAGCCCGGATTTGAATCTGATCGATTGAGGGGAAAAAAACGATCTAATCCATTTTAGAATAAGGCTGTAACGTAATAAAATGTGGAAAAAGTCAAGTTGTATGAATACTTTCTGAATGCACTGTAAGCAGGTTACGTTTGAAAACATTGTTGGATGTATGCATCTGCTTGAAATAATGATATTATCATTTGTTAAGGAGAAAAGGAGGTGTTTGTTCCTTCCAACTGAATTGACTATCCCCTTTGCTAGAATGGGGGAAAACCAACAGACCATGGGAAGAGGTTAATGTTGCCCTGGTTTGGATCTGGACAGCTACAACAAGCTGCCAGACTTGATTTAAGGCCACGTTCACAATAAGAGGGAGTGTGAAAATGCAGGTGCATCTTCTTCAGTTCAAGCACATGTAAGGGCACAAATGTCAGAGTAGCGAGGCTGGCTGGTTAACATGGCAACATCCAAGCTTATGTTGTAGATTTTGCCACAAAGAGCATTAATAACTTACATAAGTCCATGTAAGTTATTGTACTCGTGCACATTTTAAAATCAACCCATGATGGATCATAGATCATACTATGACGGATACGAGAGATGCAGTGTCGTGTCATTGGGATAAAATGGTTAGAGCAGCGGGTCCCCTCCACGTAGAAGACACACCTCTGGTTGGATCTCACTGTACGGACCTGTAGAGAGAACACACAATAACAGGGCAAAAAAGATTAAAATCTTCAAACAAAAACTTCAGCTTCAAGTTTAACACAAAATACATATTGAACAGAGGTTTCACATGCATTTGCTAACAAGTTATTCACGAAATATGGCAAACTATCTGTGCAGTCTGCAACAAAATATCACACTGTGCCCTCTACTGGCACTGTATTGTACATAGAAGGTCAAGCAGAGTGGTTTTACGGTTGGTTTTTTAACAACAAAACCGATGCATGCGGAACATTGGGGCAAAACAGACAGGGTTGGCTTAGATTGTTACCCAACTATATTTAGTCTCCAAATGTTTATTGAAAACATATATACATTTGCACAATGAGCACCCATCTCTCAAATAAATTGTTAGTAAGTTAGCTAGCATAGAAGTGAAATCAGTCGAAACACCTCAAAACAAGACATCAAATCAAACGTCAAAATGTCACATGCGCTGAATACACGTGTACCTTACAGTGAAGTGCTTACTTACAAGCCCTTAACCAACAATGCAGTAAAGAAAATACTTTATAAATAAACACTTTTTAAACAATAAAATACCAAGTTTAGAAGCTTCTGATACGCTAATTGACATCATCTGAGTCAATTGGAGGTGTACCTGTGGATGTATTTCAAGGCCTACCTTCAAACTCAGTGCCCCTTTGCTTGACATCATGGGAAAATCAAAATAAATCAGCCAAGACCTCAGGAAAAAAAATTGTAGACCTCCACAAGTCTGGTTCATCCTTGGGAGCAATTTCCAAACGCCTGAAGGCACCATGTTCATCTGTACAAACAATAGTATGCAAGTATAAACACCATGGGACCACGCAGCCGTCTTACCGCTCAGGAGAAAGGCGCGTTCTGTGTCCTAGAGATGAACGTACTTTGGTGCGAACAGTGCAAATCAATCCCAGAACAACAGCAAAGGACCTCGTGAAGATGCTGGAGGAAACAGGTACAAAAGTATCTATATCCACAGTAAAACGAGTCCTACATCGACATAACCTGAAAAGCCACTCAGCGAGGAAGAAGCCACTGCTCCAAAACCGCCATTAAAAAAAGCCAAACTACGGTTTGCAACTGCACATGGAGACAAAGATCATACATTTTGGAGAAATGTCCTCTGGGATGAAACAAAAATAGAATGGTTTGGCCATAATGACCATCGTTATGTTTGGAGGAAAAAGGGGGAGACTTGCAAGCTGAAGAACACCATCCCAACCATGATGCACGGGGGTGGCAAAATGGCTTAAGGACAACAAAGTCAAGGTATTGGAATGGCTATCACAAAGCCCTGACCTCAATCCTATAAAAAACGTTGTGGGCAGAACTGAAAAAGCGTGTGCGAGCAAGGAGGCCTACAAACCTGACTCAGTTACATCAGGCGGAATGGGCCAAAATTCACCCAACTTATTGTGGGAAGCTTGTGGAAGGCTACCCGAAATATTTGACCCAAGTTAAACAATTTAAAGGCAATGCTACCAAATACTAATTGAGTGTATGCAAACTTCTGACCCACTGGGATTGTGATGAAAGAAATAAGAGCTGAAATAAATATCTACTATCATTCTTACATTTCACATTCTTAAAATAAAGTGGTGATCCTAACTGACTTAATTAAGGGAATTTTTACTAGGATTAATTGTCAGGAATTGTGAAAAACTGAGTTTAATGTATTTGGCTAAGGTGTATGTAAACTTCCGACTAACTATGCAAGTCAGTGAAGAACAAATTCTTATTTACAGTGACGGCCTACCCCAACCAAACCCGGATGACGCTGGGCCAATTGTGCGCCGCCCTATGGGACTCCCCATCATGGCCGGATGTGATACAGCCCTTGAGCTACCTAGCTAGCTAGACATCTGATTGAAATATCAGCGACTATTTACCAGTTGTATACTCGTTCTCCAAGAGTCAGGGGGTTTTGTTTGGGGGATGTCTGTTGTCGCGGCAGGAGTTGAGGGATGTGAAAAAAATTCCCACTGTCAGCAGCGTCTCTGCCATTTGCCACTAAAAGTCTATTTTGAAGTAGTTTGTTTCACCTCTCGGCCTATGTCGTGGTTGTTATATAAATATTCATACACATAGCTCATATAAACAAAGACATTCCGTCGTAAGAACACATACACCCAGCCATAAGACTGACCCCCTCTTCCTTATATAAACACACATCTCATCTCCCTCTAACTGGCCGGTCCCAAGAGCAAAGAACTTTTGCTGTGCACCAATGGGGCCCGCTCTGGCTAGAGCAAGGCCCGCCTCCAACCCTCCGACCAGTCAAGAAGACCGAAACGACAAGACTCCACCTACTTTATTCTATGTATAAAAATGTATGTAACCATTGTATAGGCCTCTTTTTCACCTGGCTCCTTGCCGAGTTATGTGAACTAGGTCCGTGCACGTAAAACTGCGGGACAAGATATCTCTGACTCATTAAAACTGTCTTTTGTTACAACTGAAATCCACTCTGTCCAGCGTCCGTGATTTGGTCTCAACTCTCCAGTATTTGAACACTAACATGGTCTACTCGCATAGGTAGGCGAGATTAGAACTCAGATCAAGAAGCCTTCTGAGCGTTGATCAACACTGGGAAGGCAATAATATGTGGATAAACGATAATTAAAATAAAAAAGGCGAGTAAATGCCATTTCACAAATGTACATTTTAGTCATTTAGCAGACACTCTTCTCCAGAGTGATGTACAGTAGTGACTGCACACATTTTAGTACTGGTCCCCAGTGGAAATCGAACCCACAACCCTGGCATTGCAAGCGCCATGCTGTACCAACTGAGCTACACAGGATTATAAAAAAATTGCGTAAACGCTATTTACCCTCCACTACGTCGCTGGATGGGTCTGGCAAAGCCATTCCTAAACATCAATATCCTGCAAGGCAGAACTGAATCTGCATTTGCCCTGCATTTTAGCTAACAATGTGATGTTTGGAGGCGCCTAGTCAGTTCTGTACCTGCCTGGCTAACACTGAACCCACACCAGCTGTGCAAGTGCGCCATCATGCATACATTTATTTTGTCCCCCTACACCAAACACGATCACAACATGCAGGTTAAAATATAAAAACAAACTGAACCAATTACATTCATTTGGGGACAGGTCGAAAAGCATGACACATGTATGGCAATTTAGCTAGTTAGCTTGCACTTGCTAGCTAATTTGTCCTATTTAGCTAGCTTGCTGTTGCTAGCTAATTTGGCCTGGGATATAAACATTGAGTTGTTGTTGAAATGCACAAGGTCCTCTACTCCGACAATTAATCCACATAAAACAGTCAACCGGCTTTTTCCATCTTTGAACTTATATGGTGATTGGCATCTAAACTAATAGTATTACCACCACGACCTGCAACACAGTTCATCTTTCAATCACCCACATGGGTATAACCAATGAGGAGATGGCACGTGGGTACCTGCTTCTATAAACCAAATGAGGAGATGGGAGAGGCAGGACTTGCAGCGCGATCTGCGTCAGAAATAGAAAGGACTTCTAGTTTAGTCCTTGGCAACGCAGACGCTCATTGACGCGCACGAGCAGTATGGGTGCAATAATAGGCTCTATGCATTATACCGCCTCCAACGTTCTAATTTACTTCTGACCGGGTTGATGACTTCCGGAGCGAGTTCTGCTATTGGTTTTTATCATTAGCTTACTAGCTATCGTCGATGCATTTCTGACTGAAATCGTTCGCAATGACTACGTTTAAATTACAGCACCGCAAAGGAGGTGCTAATGAACATTGTTCAGTGCCTCTGTGTTCAGTTTCTTCCAAATGTAATGGTATTGTGAGCAACCATTGTTTCCCGGTCAATGTAGAGCTCAGAAAAAGGTGGTTGGTGGCAGTACGTTTTGACAACTTTACGGTCACCAAACACACAAAGGTGTGTAGAACACAGTTTGTCGAAAGTGACTTAGTTGAGGGAAAAATTGTGGGGGGGGGGGGACAATACCTAAAAAAGGGTGTTGTTCCGACTGTCTTTGCGTGGAACAGGCACATTAAAAAGAGACCTGGTGTTTGGGAAAGAAGACAGAAACCTCCTGCTCCGACTGAGGGGGAGGAAGAACAAGGTGCGCTGCCTATGGACTGTGCCGTCTCTGATGGGGTCCAGACCCATGATTAATGTGCAGTCCCTGAACCCGCAGCCCTGGACAAGAGAAATTGAGGAGCTTTGAGCCAAGCTGGAGAAACTGACCACCCAACGCGGCTTTGGTCTACAGCGATTTGCTGGTTCTGACGAGGATATACGTTTTTACACAAGGTACAGTAATGTTTTTTTATTATCCAGCATTACTATTGTTTATTATTTACTATTAATTATTAGTATTATTATCCCAAAGTCCATCTTACCTTTAAGTACATGTTCATTGTTATTTGAAACTAGGCTAGCATATCTTAGCCTAAGTAGGCACATTGAATGTATATTGTCTTTACATTAGTTTTCAGTTAACCCCCAAAAATGCTCCCAGGTCGTTGCTTCAAATAAGATTTGGTTCTTAGTCCACTTTCCATGTTAAATAACAGAACATTCAAAACAAATTCACTGCTGTGTTGATAGCTGCTGTGAATTACAGTACGAATTGCAGTAACAAGAAACGAGGCTACAATAGCAGCTAGGTCATGTCTAGTGCTTAGAGAAGATGGGCAATAACAGTATTGAGCTTTTTTGGTATTCAAATACTCTGGGTCCATCTTTAGATTTGCAAGCTACACCCACCTGATGGCCTTCTGGCACTTGATTGAGCGGGCAGCAGAGACCAAGTTTAAAAGAGTCACAAGCACCAATCCATCTGAAACAAGTGTTACTCGAAGAAAACCAGTAAGGGACAACTTCATTAAATACTTGAGTATATTATTTGTTCTTACTGTAATTGTTAAACATTATTTACTTTTTGTTATGGACCGAATATAAGGACTATTGTACTAAAATGGGTTTCTTTAAGTTCAGACACTGCCATCAATCGACGAATTCTTCTTGTTTATCTGTTGCTGGGTCTGAAGCAGAAGGATTTAGCCCATCGGTTCAGCATCCACCAATCGACAGTGAGCCGGATTATCATCTCTTGGGCCAACTTCCTCTACTGTCTGCTTGGATGAGCACGGATATGGATCCCCAAGAAAACTGTAAAAGCCCACCTGCCACCTGAGTTCAAGGACTATCCAGACACCCAGGTAGTGATTGACTGCACTGAACTCCGCTGCCAGACACCATCTTCACTACTACTGCAGAGTGAGGTGTTTTCTTCCTACAAGTCACACTGTACCTTTAAGGGCATGTTGGGAATGTCACCACATGGAGCTGTCGCTTTTGTGTCATCGTTGTATGCTGAATCTGTGAGTGACGAGGAGATCTTCAAGCAGTCTGGAATTATTTCCTTACTCACCCCTGACATGGCCATTATGGTGGATAAGGGATTTCTCGTAGATTACATTGTTCCGTGCAAGGTCTACCGGCCAGCCTTTCTGTCAAGACCCACACAGATGCCAGCGCATGAGGTTAGGGAGACCCAATCCATTGCCAGGCTGAGAGTACATGTTGAAAGAATGATCCGCAGAGTAAAGGAGCACAAGCTGTTTGACACAGTCATCCCCCTGACCATCTCAGGCAGCATCAACCAATTATTTGCAGTGGCGTGCCTGTTGGTCAACTATCAAAACGGACCTTTGGTCAGAGCATGGGCCAAGCCAGTGTAAATGTACGTGTTTATTTTCTAGCAGAAAAATAATCATTTGTTTATCTATGACATGTATCAATCATTTGTGTTGTAGTGAATATCAGTTTGTGTGGAGCTTGTATTGTCTTTAATTAGGCAATGAGTAACAGGGGTGGGGGGAAGAAATCAGGTAAACACAGAATAGCCAGAATGCAAGATTGAATACGATGTTGAAGATGTGTAATTGACTAACTGAACTGTTGAACATTTTTTAAACAAATCTATTCTACTGTAGATTTCTTCACAAGAACATCAATACTTATTTTTCATAAAACCACTAAATTTGGCACCCATGCAGGGGATCAATTCAGGTGCGAGACACTTCTGCAAGTAGTGGTAAAAATTAAAAAGTGGTCAACGTTCTCTCTTATAGTTTTTGAAACCTGTAGATCTTAATATATCCTTTCAACTAGGATGTCCTCCTGTGCACAGCTGACAAAGTCACACCAGCTACAACCTGTGAGAAGGATTTGACCTTGCACCTGCCAGTAGTAAGCATGAGATCTCAACTTCAGCTCTCCATTCTGTATCTTCAGGTAAGGGCAGTCAACATAACTTGGTACATTTGGGCACTTGACCTCTAAGAGTCCAACGTGTGGTCTTACACTGGGATCAAATATGATTCCATCTGGAGAGGATCCTAAACACGGAGCATTTGGGTGCACTACGAAGCCACACGGAAAGAAGTTAACATTCTTCAGTGTGCAGTACTCCTGTACAGCCACTGGCTCCATGGCTAGCCCCCTCTTCATCTTCATGGTCTGCATACACATAACACTTTCTGCAACACAGGAGCAGTGGCTTTGGACCACTATCACTGGTACGGAGTGCTTTAACACCATCTCTGAAGATAAGTGTGATGAAAGACTAAAGTGAGAATAAATAACAATAAACATAGTAGTGTCTAGTCTTCTTAACTAGGGGCTCATTTAACTATACAGGAATACATTGTGTTTCAGTAACAAAACTACCAAACACTGCATCAACAGATCTTTAGTGCTGCTTTTGATACCGTCGATCACCACATTCTTTTGGAGACATTGGAAACCCAAATTGGTCTACATGGACAGGTTCTGGCCTGGTTTAGATCTTATCTGTCGGAAAGATATCAGTTTGTCTCTGTGGATGGTTTGTCCTCTGACAAATCAACTGTAAATTCCGGTGTTCCTCAAGGTTCCGTTTTAGGACCACAATTGTTTTCAATATATATTTTACCTCTTGGGGATGTCATTCGAAAACATAATGTTAACTTTCACTGCTATGCAGATGACACACAGCTGTACATTTCAATGAAACATGGTGAAGCCCCAAAATTGCCCTCGCCAGAAGCCTGTGTTTCATCCATAAGGAAGTGGATGGCTGCAAACTTTCTACTTTTAAACTCGGACAAAACAGAGATTCTTGTTCTAGGTCCCAAGAAACAAAGAGATCTTCTGTTGAATCTGACAATTAATCTTGATGACGTTACTCTGGACCCTGATCTCTCTTTTGACCAACATATCAAGACTGTTTCAAGGACAGCTTTTTTCCATCTACGTAACATTGCAAAAATCAGAAACTTTCTGTCCACAAATGATGCAGAAAAATGAATCCATGCTTGTTACTTCTAGGTTAGACTACTGTAATGCTCTACTTTCAGGCTACCCGGATAAAGCACTAAATAAACTTCAGTTAGTGCTAAATACGGCTGCTAGAATCCGGACTGAAAAATGTGATCATATTACTCCAGTGCTAGCCTCCCTATACTGGCTTCCTGTTAAGGCAAGGGCTGATTTCAAGGTTTACTGGTAACCTACAAAGCATTACATGGGCTTGCTCCTACCCACCTTTCCGATTTGGTCCTGCCGTACATACCTACATGTACTCTACAGTCACAAGACGCAGGCCTCCTAATTGTCCCTAGAATTTCTAAGCAAACAGCTGGAGGCAGGGCTTTCTCCTATAGAGCTCCATTTTATTGGAATGGTCTGCCTACCCATGTGAGAGACGCAGACTCGGCCTCTACCTTTAAGTCTTTACTGAAGACTCATCTCTTCAGTGGGTCATATGATTGAGTGTAGTCTGGCCCAGGAGTGTGAAGGTGAACGGAAAGACTCTGGAGCAACGAACCGCCCTTGTTGTCTCTGCCTGGCCGGTTCCCCTCTCTCCACTGGGATTCTCTGCCTCTAACCCTATTACAGGGGCTGAATCACTGGCGTGATTCATGCTGTCCCTAGGAGGGGTGAGTCACTTGAGTGGGTTGAGTCACTGATGTGATCTTCCTGTCTGGGTTGGCGCCCCCCCCCCCCCCTTGGGTTGTGCCGTGGCAGAGATCTTTGTGGGCTATACTCGGCCTTGTCTCAGAATGGTAAGTTGGTGGTTGAAGATATCCCTCTAGTGGTGTGGGGGCTGTGCTTTGGCAAAGTGGGTGGGGTTATATCCTTCCTGTTTGCCCTGTCTGGGGGTATCATCGGATGGGGCCACAGTGTCTCCTGACCCCTCCTGTCTCAGCCTCCAGTATTTATGCTGCAGTAGTTTGTGTCGGGGGGCTAGGGTTCGTTTGTTATATCTGGAGTACTTCACCTGTCTTGTCCGGTGTCCTGTGTGAATTTAAATATGCTCTCTCTAATTCTCTTTCTTTCTTTCTCTCGGAGGACCTGAGCCCTAGGACCATGCCTCAGGACTACCTGGCATGATGACTCCTTGCTGTCCCCAGTCCACCTGGCCGTGCTGCTGCTCCAGTTTCAACTGTTCTGCCTGCGGCTATGGAACCCTGACCTGTTCACCGGATGTGCTACCTGTCCCAGACCTGCTGTTTTCAACTCTCTAGAGACAGCAGGAGCGGAAGAGATAATATTAATGATCGGCTATGAAAAGCCAACTGACATTTACTCCTGAGGTGCTGACCTGTTGCACCCTCGACAACTACTGTGATTATTATTATTTGACCATGATGGTCATTTATGAACATTTGAACATCTTGGCCATGTTCTGTTATAATCGCCACCTGGCACAGCCAGAAGAGGACTGGCCACCTCTCATAGCCTGGTTCCTCTCTATGTTTCTTCCTAGGTTTTGGCCTTTCTAGGGAGTTTTTCCTAGCCACAGTGCTTCTACACCTGCATTGCTTGCTGTTTGGGGTTTTAGGCTGGGTTTCTGTACAGCACTTTGAGATATCAGCTGATGTAAGAAGGGCTATATAAATACATTTGATTTACCAACTAACCTGTTAAATGGGCAATTCTAAATTGGGATTGGGACCCATCATTAAAATCGATCTACTGATAAGATTAAACATTGACACCGTCTCCAACACATTTTGACCATGATGTGTTGCTATCTATAACCTTTCCCTACTCTCATGCTGTGCAGCTTCTCACTCTTCCTCATGGACCTGTGGCAGGCAGCCCTCACGGTGATCTCCCCTGTCAATGTATCTTAGTTAGATACTGTGTAGAAGACATGAATAACAATTATTTTAAGCTAGCAAGCAGAACTTAACCAAGCTAACGAAAATATACACATTCTCAGGTAGATTGTCAAACTTACGTCATTTTACGAAGTAACTAGCTAGCTACAGTTAATAGTTCAATTAGCTAGCTAATGATTGTAGCTAGCTAACGTTATCTCACTGACTTGGTACTCACCTTCATAGTTGTCTATGTAACTTCCTACATACATATTGAACCCCTTTTCATTCTTGCTAGCTGGAGTCTCGGAGGCTGATGTAACAATTCGATGTACATCATTAATATTAATTTGAGGCAAATCCTGAAGACACCTAGTAAAAAACTGCGACATAGTGGTAGCAACGTTATATCGTCGATAACAACTAGACTGACCGGAAATTGCCAAACGGATAGGAAGTGTGTTTAGAACGTTCGATCATGGAATGTGCATAAGGGCTATTGAATAACATAGATTTCTACATTTATTTTGCAGCGCACGCGACGCGAGCGGTGTAGTCAGGGTGAGGGGACAGCATAAATGTATGCACGATGAGCATGTGCACAGCCGGTTTGGGTTCGGTGTATGTGGCAGTGTGGGTAGAATGAGCGAGCTTGCCTGGCAGCCAGTGCGCAAAACACGTGAGAAAATGAAACTGTCGTCTGCCTGGAAATGTATTCGTAAAACCAATACATTTCTAATATTTTTAGGATTAACATATTTTATAATTTTCTATTCTCTCATTTTAATTCAACTTGAGAAAATGTCTGATTTAAGGTATTCTATTACTTGGATTTCAGAGTGCCAAATCCAAGTACTTTAAGAACCTCAAGCACTTTGTGCGAACCCTGTACATTGATAAAAGTTCAAATCATAAAGTTACTGGTCCCCTCCCCATGTCAAACTCTTGGATTCAGGAGGCGGGTTTATTAAGAGGATAGGGTGTTTCACCCTAACACTCATTTTAATACATCAACGGTAACGTAATATTCCCTTACTGAATTTAAATAAGTACCACCTTGTAACCAATCAGAGAAGTCATGTTTGCCGAGGGGCGTGGTTAATATAGCTATATTGCGGGAGTTGTCATGTCATTGCTGCTGTGAACCACATCACGAGATACCAAATGGGAGATGTATAATAAAATGCTATTTAAAATGTGGTTCGAGGTGCTTTATGCATCACCAGATTTTCTTGAAAATGTATTTAACTGCATCCATGTTCCATCCATGTTTCTTGACATTGGCGTTTCAAAGAGCTGTCAGTCAAGGCAAGCACAAGAATATAAGCTCCCCGCCCACTCAGGGTCATGGCTAGTTACCAAAGCCACAGTCATAAACCCTTCCTATTTCTACAAATTCTATTCAAACGTGATTCTAAACCTAACCTTAACTACACTGCTAACCTTAGGCCTAACCATAAATTAAGGTAGTTAGCAATGAGGATTTTTTTTTAACTTAAATTGAGCATTTCTATCCGTAACATTTAAAAAAAAATGACTGCTATGTTTGTACCTCAAAGTGCTATTTTTACATGGGAATCAGAATGACTGTTCGGGACCTTAATGAGGATCCTGCATAAACCCAATCACGTGCAACATGGAACAGGCCCGCCTCTTTATTAGCCAAAAATTCAGCAAACTGTAGCTTTTTTGTTATCTTGCTAGCCAGCTAGCTTTTAGTAGTCATGTTTGTTTAGCGTTCGTTAGCCTCGATGTAGCAAAATAGTTATTTACTCGCTGTCAATGTACAGTTGCCCTCTGATGTAACCAAAATATGTAATGGACAAGAAAAGTACTTTTAAAAAGCATTTTGGTTGATACAACGAGGAGTTTACCATGTCGTTACCTAACCAGTTATCGAAAGCAACTGCGCCTTTTTCCCCCGCACACCCTGAGTTGAGAAGATACCCGCCCCATTTGAGTTTTGATTGGTGTAGACTTGTGGGTGTGACACACGATTGTTTGAAAGACCTCTCTGTCAAGTTAGAGAACCCACATCTGAGCAAGCGGAGATATTCAATGCATCTAGCCTAAGAACAACCCACCACCTCCTCGGACCATATTGCCTAAATATACTAAACATTAGGAACGTATTCCTAATATTGAGTTGCACCCCCCTCAGTGTAATGTCTGTAAAACCAAGTTTGTTGCATGATAAGATACACAAGAACATTTAGAAAGGGGTTTTTCTTCAAACATTTATTGACATGGGATTATATCAAACACATTTTTTTTAAATAACCATGTTCACAACAAAACAATGCAGACTTTTAGATACATTTTAAACAAAAGATAGCCCAAACATTCCTATTCCAGACCTGAGTTTGTGGTACCACGACAACATTAACAAGATGTGACAATAGGTACAAACCGACACAACTTTTGGAAAAGATTATGAAGTAGATGAGTAGCAGTGACTTTGCACTTGGTTGCATGTCTTCCTTCTATTTTCATATCAGTGTTATTTTGTAGTCATTCATGTTCAACAAGCATTCACACAAGACAGACTGCATACAGTTATCCATGTATCAGTCCCAGTCGATCCTTAACTAAATATAGTACGATAATGTGTCTTATCTTATAATACAAAACACAGAATGGAAGCATAATGCTCTTGGTAATACAAAATACAATTTCCTCAGTTTTAACAATAAAACATCTGTTTGATTACAATCTTGCTGGGATAGAGATTCAGTGCATTTTAAAGTATATCCATGTGTTCTTCTTCATATATCATCATAAAGGCTTACCTGAGTGACAAGAATCAATGGTTGGGCTCAAGTACTGTAGAAACTGAGCAGACTGTAGAAACAGTAGAACCGTACACCTGTTCCCTTAATACATCAGTTAAAGTACTAGGAAACAGCTCCCATAATGTCAACTCTTTCCATTATATACAAAACCAATCAATAGCAAAATACCACATCAAATAAGTATGCCACAGCTGTGTTACATGATTTTCAGCTGATTAATTGCCCATTGGCAGCTTATAGATTGGTTGGTTGCTAAGCAAAAGCGATGTGTGCACAACTATGGGGAAAACAGACAGTGTTGGCTTAAATTGTTGACATGTAAACTATATTTAGTCTCCAATGTTTATTGAAAACATAAATACATTTGCACAATGAGCACTTGTCTCTCAAATACATTGTTACAGTTGTTGGTTAGCTAGCTTGTGAAGTTTAGCCATATTAGCAAAGATGTGACATCAGTCAAAACACCTAAAAACAAGACATGGTATCAAGAACAAGAAAACTAACTGAAATGAGCAGTCTCTTGTATTGGTTCTAGCCATCTGGCCATCCAGAATCACAACACACAGACTTCTGCCCCATTGAAACATGTGCATCGTTTTTGTGACGTTGTCAGCTAACCCATCCATTGGACAAAGAGAGTTCTGTTAAACGGTCTGAAACATGTCAGAGCTAAGTTCAAGCCCATTTCCACTATCATACAATTTTAAACATGATTCAAGGAGAAAGACTATACCAGTTTGTTCATAAGCATGACAAATAGCAAGTCTGGAACATGAAGGGAAAGATTATCTTAATTGAACAGGTCATTCTCACTGAAATTAAATGTAGACAGTGATGGTTGACACAGTGGTACCGGAGATGTTATGTTAAAACCTCTAAAAAAGTCCCTCAGTTGAGCATGTGTGATCGCCACAAGCAACCACATGGTGTGATTGCCACAAGCAACCATATGGTGTGGCATGAAACCAGAAAAACAAATTATCTAAATAATATAGACAAATGATTATGCACCTTATCAAAATCTCACAAAAATACAATTTGTTGCATTCAAAATGTACGAGTGAAGACATCAGTTATCGTTAAAACAGTAGTGGAAGCAACACTATGAATTCTGTTCAAAGCACTAAGACAAAAATCAGTCCATTATCAAAATGTGTAGGAATATGTAGATAAGTACTGTAGTATAAACTCTGTACGTTAGTGTAATTATTTGAGTATTATGACTAACATTTTACAACCATTTAAAACAATGACTGCAACACATTCAAATCTAGAAACTAAAATACAAGCCTCAAGGAAAATAAAAAAAAAAAAATTTTAAAGTCAACTTCATATTTGTCATGTCCAGCATCTACCCAAAATCAACATGTGAAAATGGCACATTTATGTTTAGTAAAAAAATTACATTTAAAATTTAAAAGAGAGGAAGATAAGTTTTCCTAATATGCACCATTGGATTTAAACCAAATACGAGTTGGCATTGCATACTCATTGGAAACACTTATATTACTCTATTTTTTACAAAAAAAAAAAATGCACAATTTTCACATGTTGATGTAGGGGTGGTGCTAGAGATGAATATGAAGTAGAAAAACTGAAATGTTCCTTTTAAATTTCAAGTATTTTTTGCAACTTTTAACTAAATGTGAAAATATTTTGTCCACTAAAGTCATTTTACATAATTAATATATAAAGTGTTGCAAATAATGCAGAGGGGAAAAATGTACTATAATAGACAAAATGGGGGGGGGGGGGAGATCTGATTCAGTGACTACTTTTTAAACAAAAACATTTCAAACGATGGCTTTGAAGACATGCATTCTCAAATAGACTTGTGTAAGGAGCACTCAACTATCATTCAGTTCAACAGGACACAGCAGAAAGCGCAGGGGAGGCAGTTGGCAAAATGTTCTAATTGCATTCAACACTAATAATAAATAGTACATTTAAAAACATTCTGAAAAATACTAATTGTTAGCGAGACATACACAATTTAAGAAGTGAAGCAGACAAGTTTGTTTCTTCTACTGTGCATTCAAAATTCCTTAAAACAGCCATGTTTAAAGTATCAGGTCCAGTCATTCCATGAAATTGGATTTGAGTTCATATCACAATACAAAAATGAATAACATCAAAAATAGTATTTACATTTTTTTATAAATAAATTCCTTTTGTTTTCTTTCACACCTGTTATTGCCCCACAGATGTATTGGATATGATGATGTAACAAGGGAGAAACTTCTGTACATGCATCACTGATAAGTATGTATTGGAAGTACATTTCTTTGCTGTCAAGTTGAAAACCACAACATGATTCCTTCAAACACATAAAGGGACCCAAAGTCACAGTGCAAATGTCTTATGGAAGGATGTGGAGGCGTCTACAGATACTGTCAGTAATTCACCCCTTCATCAGGGATCATTTGGGTAAAGGGGGTAGCGGGGGTGGAGGTTCAGCAGGCAGGGGTGGCGGTCGAGAGCCCCCCCTCGACCCTCCACTGTATCTGTACTCCCCGTACTGAGACCGGTAGTCAAACATGGGAGGCTGAGCAGGTTGGACCCCCTGAGCACTCAGTAAAGAGTTCAGCATCTCAAATGTGTCCTGGTACTCATTTGACTGGCTTCCCCCGCCTGCATTGTGTCCGTTAGTGTCAGTCTTGTCCCCCTTGGAGTGAGAGAAGTTTCCCTGGTGGAGGGAGGGGAGACCCAGGGATGGGAGGATCTCAGCAGTTTGCGCCCCCAGGGAGTGTGCACTGGAGGCAGCTAACAGAGCAGGTAGCTGGTAGGCTGAGTTCCTGGAGGACTTAGAGACTTTGGAGGGGTGGGATCCCTGGGACTCAGTGGAGTGTGTCCTCTTTCGAGAAGCAGAGGAGGAGCTCATTCTAGATGAGTCACTGGGGGTCTTTTTGCTACCACTTCCTCCTACAGCTCCAGCAGCACTGGCTGAGTGTTTATGTGACGAGGACGAAGAGACGGAAGCACCGCTCAAAGACGACGATGAATGATGGTGGTGGTGGTGATGGTGGTGGTGGGAGCGATCTCGATGCTTGCCCTCCCTACTCTTGCCCCCCTCCTCTCCCGAGCCTGCACTGCGTACTTTCTCAGGCACCCGGATTCTCACTTTGATGTCCTGTTCTCCTCCGGCTCCTCTGTTCCCTCCTCCACTGTGCCCCCCTCCTCCCCCAGTCCCCAGAGGGAGGCGCATCTTCAGGGAGCTGCGCTCGCCCCTCTCCTTTTCCAGGGGGATCTTGAGGATGATGGGCGAGGGGCTGCTGAGGTCAGAGGAGGCTAAGCTGGAATGGTGGGAGCTGGACTGCAGCTGATCACGGTTGTACTTCTCCTTCCTCTGATGTTGGCCTATCAGAGCTTGGGCTGCCGAGGCATACTCCCTCTTCACGCTGGCCTCCATGTTCTCCAGCTTCCTCTTCTGAGCAGCCAGGACATCAGCGTGCTTGGCCCGGTACTCACTCAGTGACACCTTGGCTGGGGCGTGCAGCTCGACGTGGTTGGGCTGGTCGGAGCCACTGCCCAGGGTCGACTTGAGCTCCAGTAGTATGGGAGCCATGGATGAAGAGGAAGGGTTGGAGAGGCTGGCCAGCGTGGTCTCAGAGGACGACATGGAGATCATGCTCATCATACAATCTGTCTGGTCCCCGTCCTCTGGCACCTTAGACTTCCCTCCCTTCACTGTCTGACCTGCCGCCTGGGACAAGAGACCATCGCGTTAAGGAACAATATAAGGAAATACCCTGAATGAAATGGAGCTATGAGAATTTAAAATCAGTGCAAGTATGTTACAAACTACAACTTACTTTCCAGTTGCGAATGCGTTTTAATCGGCTTGGTGTCTTCTCCAAGATCTGTAGGAAGTCGTGAGTGAGTTCTGTGGGTAACAAAGTATTACAAGGGGCTCTGCAATTCACTTCCTTACAATATAACCAACATCTGCAGTACATCTCAAAGCAAGTGGCTCAGCTGACAGCCATGAGTTGTTTATCATGTTACATCATCATATCCAACAAAATTAAATTCAAACATACCATCCAGCAGCTCAAGGGTGACAGTGTTGTCCACATACTCCCACCAGTGCTTGCCGTCTGTGGAGACAGGGATCTCCCAGTTGGACCACTTGCAAGCCAGGTGGATGCAGACACAGGCCACTATGGGTGGGCTGTACTGCAGGCAGAATGTGGTCAGGTGTAGGCTACACAGCAGGTTGGGTCCCAGATCAACAATCCAAAGGGGGGGGGGGGGGAGAAGAAGAAACCGATTAAAGTTCCAGAATACGATGAAAAAGGACTGTGCATCTCATCAATGGGTGGTGATTTCATTCTAATACAGGTCATAAGAACATCTCCTTTTTCAGTTTAGACAATGTTGCATTGCATTTGTATTGAATTGACAAATGTAAAGCTCAAAGTTGAACACAGAGTGAACAGCATACCTGTTGGTAGCCATGAAGTATGAGGTCTGGGCCAAATCCTTACTCGCTGGGACAACAACACGAGAAACAAGAAAATACAATTAAAACCTGCTGCGTTCAAAATAATGCCATTAAATACATGCAATAAAAACACTCATAATACATTTAAATAGGTAAGAACCATTTATGCTATTTGTAAAAGTACTAGGGTTCTCAAACTTCACCAGTAGCCTAAGAAAGGGGGTTTGTTGATTCTTACCTCTGACCAGCTGGGTGCACTTGACAACATGAGTATGTGGGTGGTCAATGGTGATTTCAAAAGCTGTAATGAAGGGGGTAGAGTGGAGACAAAAGGTGTCATGAGCAACAGAATTTCTAAGAACACTCTAGAATCTTCTATCCTGATTTATGGGAACCTGAGGGTGTTAAGTCAAAATAGCTTCAGCTCAATAGTTTCTCACTGTGCGTTAAAAGAATTCCCTGAAAACCAAAGTCTTATGAAACTACAGTAAATAGTGAATGAATGCACTGCTTTAGATCTTCAGATGACAGGCCCTGTATAAGACAAATGTAAATGAATGAGTTGAGAATTAGAGGTTTAGCATTAACATTTAAGCCAGTCATTGAGACAAGGGTTATAGGTGGTGAATGGGCATTTTACTGTGCCATCCAAATTCTATCAATACTGTACTAAATTCATTATCTCTAATGTGATTACAACCAACATATCTTCCATCACAACAATTACGTGACTCAAAAGAATGGCTTAAAGTCAAGAGGAAAAGGTAAAAGAAAGTGCTGCGCTGTAAAGTTAATGACGAAAACAGCGGGGAACCGAAAATGCAAGACAGTACTGATAAAGTGAGCATGGAAGACTAGATGTGACCTTCCAATGGAATGGGCTGCTACTCAAAGACTGCTGTAGACAAGAACAAAGAGGTTAATATTATCAGTAGGCAAGCATCACATCTCTCTATTTTGGGATGAAATCAAAGACCCCATTCATTTGTCCATCCCAACTTACCCAGGGTCTGGAGTATAATGCTCTCAAGAATGACCAGGTCTTGGGCTTGTTGCAGGTAAGCCTGAGGTTGAGAGGACAGGCAGGAGACAGGCATTACTCACTAGGAGGCATTCTCTCACCCCTCATGTCTCACTCACACCTCTTGCTTTCCCTTTACGCAGTCTTACCTTCAAGGAGGTACAACTGCCTCAGAAAACCCAATTTCTTACTTAAAGGAGCATGATGGTAAAGGTAAGATTGAGAAAAAGGAAAACCCCAAAGCGCAGGATAGCTTTAAAATTTCTACAGATAAAAGCAGTGAGTATGGATCAGGGGTTGGATCCGGTTAAGGGAACAGAACCGAAAACAATGGCATTTAAGGAACGGAAACAGAACCTGGAATGAAAATGATCCACTGTTCCGGAACAAAACCATTATTTTAAAAGCATGGGAACCGGTTAATAACACTATTTTATGTTCCAGGCACCTTTTTCCTAGTCCCAACAAAATGTCCATGCAACGCCCTCACTCGATCACTCAAACTTATTCCAGTGTCTGTTTGCAACCTAAAAATCTTTGCCTGTGCCGGTTACCTGCCCCTCCCCCTCTGAAGCATAGGCTACGGTACTGACGTTAGAAGCATTATTCAGAAGATAGGGAGATAGATTTATAATTCGCTAGAGAAGAATGGATACATTTTTTTCAATGCTAGTTAAGGATACTATAGGCCTAGTTACCTTGATGGATTGGGATAGGGAGCAGCATTGGGAAGTTTGGATGAAAAGCGTGCCCAGAGTACTGCCTGTTACTCAGGCCCAGAAGCTAGAATATGCATATAATTAGTAGATTTGCCCGCTCAATCTGCACTGATTGGTGAAGAAATTGAATGAGATAAGTTTTAAAAAATTGATTTCACAGGTTAAGAAAGGAACAGAAAGGTATTATATAAACCAGCACTTTTTGTGGGGTTCAAACCAGTCAGAACTTTATTTTGCTGAGACAAAAAAAAGAAGAAGTTCAGAACAAAATAATTTTGGTTCCAACCCCTGGTATGGACAGAACTGTTTACAGATCTCCCCGTCTGAAAGGAAGATGGTGAGTGTGTGGAGAATATCAACACCCTCTTTCACAACCTGTGAAAGAGAATGCATTGGAGCTATGTCTTTGTCACAAAAGATATCAAGACCACTTCAAATGTTATCAAGAACTTTAAAGTCAAGTTGCATTAAATGTTATTGCTCCGTTTCTTGCCAGAACTTGTATCAAATAAAGCAATATCTAAATAATTTTTAAAAATTGTTTCATATAACACCAACAGCCTGCAAGCGGAGAAATCCATGTCAAACAGTTATGATGCAACTACCATCATGCATATTGACACAAAAGTACTTACTTTGGGTCTTTAAAAATACCAAAAAAGATAGAACACTGGATCTACACTCAATCAGTTTGTGGTCAGAGGATCACACTGCAAGTGTCATAGTGAGTTTGAAGTGGAGTGGTCAGACCATGGACACTTACATCACTGCGGACGTCTGGTGAAGGGTCCTGAGGGTTGAGGCATGCATGGGTCACCTTGATAACATGCTCCAACTTGCGGGGCTGTTCCTCAACCTTTGCAGCCAGGAACAGTGTCGCTGGAGCTATGACCTAGGGGTAAAAAAAAATTGTACATTTTGTTCAAAACTGGTGTCTTGTTAGTGCTACACATTATGCATTTCACAAAAGATTTAATTAACTTTACAAGACACAATTGTGCAAGGGAGGCTCAGCGTGCAAAAGTACTTACATTTCTGTGGAACCTGGTGAAGGACTGGATCATGTAGAATCGGTGCATATACACAATAGCAGTATTAATTGTTAGCTGGGACCTGATGCATAAGGGTTAAGGATTGTAACATATGATATCTCAGTGATATTTAACTCAAAGTACATTTTGAGAAATTACGGAAATGTTATGTAACTGCAGCTACCAACTTATTTTCAACTAAACTAGCTAGTTGTGGGTGTAGCTAAGTGATCTGCTGTAACTACTCCTGATGTTGACTGGTGGTACATAGTAGGACATACAGTGCCTTGCGAAAGTATTCGGCCCCCTTGAACTTTGCGACCTTTTGCCACATTTCAGGCTTCAAACATAAAGATATAAAAGTGTATTTGTTTGTGAAGAATCAACAACAAGTGGGACACAATCATGAAGTGGAACGACATTTATTGGATATTTCAAACTTTTTTAACAAATCAAAAACTAAAAAATTGGGCGTGCAAAATGATTCAGCCGCTTTACTTTCAGTGCAGCAAACTCTCTCCAGAAGTTCAGTGAGGATCTCTGAATGATCCAATGTTGACCTAAATGACTAATGATGATAAATACAATCCACCTGTGTGTAATCAAGTCTCCGTATAAATGCACCTGCACTGCGATAGTCTCAGAGGTCCGTTAAAAGTGCAGAGAGCATCATGAAGAACAAGGAACACACCAGGCAGGTCCGAGACACTGTTGTGAAGAAGTTTAAAGCCGGATTTGGATGCAAAAAGCTTTAAACATCCCAAGGAGCACTGTGCAAGCGATAATATTGAAATGGAAGGAGAATCAGACCACTGCAAATCTACCAAGACCTGGCCGTCCCTCTAAACTTTCAGCTCATACAAGGAGAAGACTGTTCAGAGATGCAGCCAAGAGGCCCATGATCACTCTGGATGAACTGCAGAGATCTACAGCTGAGGTGGGAGACTCTGTCCATAGGACAACAATCAGTTGTATATTGCACAAATCTGGCCTTTATGGAAGAGTGGCAAGAAGAAAGCCATTTCTTAAAGATATCCATAAAAAGTGTTGTTTAAAGTTTGCCACAAGCCACCTGGGAGACACACCAAACATGTGGAAGAAGGTGCTCTGGTCAGATGAAACCAAAATTGAACTTTTTGGCAACAATGCAAAACGTTATGTTTGGCGTAAAAGCAACACAGCTGAACACACCATCCCCACTGTCAAACATGGTGGTGGCAGCATCATGGTTTGGGCCTGCTTTTCTTCAGCAGGGACAGGGAAGATGGTTAAAATTGATGGGAAGATGGATGGAGCCAAATACAGGACCATTCTGGAAGAAAACCTGATGGAGTCTGCAAAAGACCTGAGACTGGGACGGAGATTTGTCTTCCAACAAGACAATGATCCAAAACATAAAGCAAAATCTACAATGGAATGGTTCAAAAATAAACATATCCAGGTGTTAGAATGGCCAAGTCAAAGTCCAGACCTGAATCCAATCGAGAATCTGTGGAAAGAACTGAAAACTGCTGTTCACAAATGCTCTCCATCCAACCTCACTGAGCTCGAGCTGTTTTGCAAGGAGGAATGGGAAAAAATATCAGTCTCTCGATGTGCAAAACTGATAGACATACCCCAAGCGACTTACAGCTGTAATCGCAGCAAAAGGTGGCGCTACAAAGTATTAACTTAAGGGGGCTGAATAATTTTGCACGCCCAATTTTTCAGTTTTTGATTTGTTAAAAAAGTTAGAAATATCCAATAAATGTCGTTCCACTTCATGATTGTGTCCCACTTGTTGTTGATTCTTCACAAAAAAAAACAGTTTTATATCTTTATGTTTGAAGCCTGAAATGTGGCAAAAGGTCGCAAAGTTCAAGGGGGCCGAATACTTTCGCAAGGCACTAACTGGCTAGCTAGAACAACATACTAGCTGGCTATAACAGCATTCTCAACCTGGTCTCAGAGTTTGTATGTAAATCCGAGTCAATCCATTTAGTATGTTACATTTGCTATGGGTGAGGTAAAACGCAAATGTCTAGCAACCCAAAGGTTGAGTTCGAATCTCATCACGGAAAATGTAATTTAGCAACTTTAACTACTTTTTATGTTAGGTTAAAGGGCTATGGGAAGGGTTAGCTAACTCCTAAACGTAAACATAACCTAGCTAACATTAGTGAGCTAGCTAATGTAAGCCACATAGCTAGAATTCGTAACATATTGTTCGTTTTGCTAAGGATTGTATTTAGTAACATATACAAAATGGATGATACATTTCGTATGGTATGTATTAATTTGTAACATATCATACTAAATTATGCTTATTGGCTTTAGTAACAGAATTATACATGCTCTGAGACCAGTTTGGCATTCTGGGTCAGAGTTTGTTGTAGTTAAGGAAGTAATTAATAAGTGGCCACGAAGAAGCCAATGACATGGTTTCAGAAATAAGAAACTAACTAGCTTTAATACACAGGGGAATTTTTATCACATTGCAGCATTGGACCTCTCACCAATACCATTTATATTATGTCGTAAACGCCAGTTAACGTTCGCTTGCCCCAGGATGTTTTTAGCCTACTCGCTAGCTAGCTAGCTAGCCACTCGTAATAGCAGATAAAGACTGCCAGCTTAGCTCCCATAACAGCGCCACATATCTTTGATATCACCCTAACACTATGGCCAACAAAACCAATGTTTTTATCAAAATATAAGAACGTGTTTAATACACCTGAACCCCGTTTATAATAAATAACTGTCAAATGGCCCCTGCTCGGCTTTTGTTCTCCACAGGAAGCTTATGCCTAGGCCGCAGAGGCCTACACTAAACGTTAGCTAACTGTCTAGGCTAACTATCTAGTTGTGCTAATAGAACCCAATTCCCTAGCACTCGCGAGTCACAGCAGCATGTCTGGGCTGCTTGTTACAAATAGCTATTAACTGCGCCAGTCTGTACACACCACAGATGAATAAATAGGCTAACATGAATACAGTATCCATATAAGATAGCAACAAGCCATGCCGCCAAACCGGCATCAATCTCTATAGCTAGCCGTTAGCAGGCACAAATCGTCCCCGGCCCGACAAAAGATACACATTGAGTCGCTGTCCCATGTCCTGTAGAAGGTTCGCGGCTTGCTGTCTGTAGGATAATTCCTTGTCTGGATCAAGTCCCACACGACGAGATGGGCTATTCTCGATCTGTTCTCGGGTGAAGTACCATTTGTTGTTTGTTCCAGAAGGAGAAGGGAACGAAGCCGCCATTACTGAGAAGGACAATTTTTTAGACTCGTGGTACGTCACAGGAACTGACGTCAATGGTGTGGATGGCGTAAATGTGCCATGTGTCCCTAAACATAATTTCTAAACATCTGTGGCAAATAAACGAAACCTCTCTGGTATCCATGGCCTGACAGAAAAGTAAATGCGAAGGGCCTACAATCAGCAGACAAGGGTGAGTTAATCTATAACATATTCCTGGTTTGGACGAGGGATGCAGAATATCGCCTCGTCTGGGGACTGTTTTGGTTTATTGCAGGTGTGGTGTAGTCTGGTCGCTTTTACAGTCGCGGAATAATCACCCTTCGGTAGTGGATAATTCAGCCTACCAATTGAGGAGGAGCTGTGAACGTCAGACGATCATGTCCCCTATGAAGAACTCCGGGGCTGTGTGAGAATGTAGATGAACTTCAAAGGTACTCTCGCAGGTGGAATCTGAAAATCCAAGGTGTAAAAGAGGTAGAGGATATTAGAGAAGTAGTCATTAATATCCTGGGAAAAGTGGCACCATGCATCAACGACAGGCTAAGAGACGTGATTGATGTGGTACATCGATTTGGGAAACGAAGATCTGATGGACCCCCTCGCAATATCATATTGCGCTTAACTATGCGCCATTACAGGGACATCATATGGAAAATGGCCAAGGGGAACAAGTTTCTGGACGAGAAGAAACTCCACATCAAAGAAGCTCTGATACCGCAGGATCAGGCTGCCAGAGAGAAACTGTGGCGGTTTATACAGAAGGCGCGACAAGAGGGAAAGAAGGCGGGGTTCAAGGGCCCCTTACGCGTTTATCGAAGGACGA
Source organism: Oncorhynchus mykiss (assembly GCF_057628025.1). Classification (NCBI taxonomy): domain Eukaryota; kingdom Metazoa; phylum Chordata; class Actinopteri; order Salmoniformes; family Salmonidae; genus Oncorhynchus; species Oncorhynchus mykiss. The sequence goes on along the minus strand of NC_143030.1, from coordinate 69,130,238 downwards.
ATGATTACTGGGTTACTCTGTTGACATTAACCAAATTGGAACTGTGAGTACTACCATGAGTACAGTTAATGTACTGCCAATTATACATGTACCGTTCGAACTACAACTGATGAACACTTGCCAAAGAAAAGGAAGTTAATAGATTTGTTATTCTGTTGACCACAGCTACCTCATCTGAGCGTAGTTTTCCGTGGAGTAATCCTCTCAAGGTTCACTGTTTGTTTTATTGTTCACATTAATACTTGTTATCTAATTTGTGTTCTTTCTTTTTTAATGCAGGAGTTCGTTTTCAATTCACTCAATATCGTTAGTCTGAATGCTAGGGGTTTGAGAAATCCTACAAAAAGGAAAGCTTCATTTTTATACTGTAAACGCAGTAATGCAGATTTTGTTCTTCTTCAGGAAACTCATTAGGGTGAAAGTGATTTGAAATTTTGGAAAGCACCATGGGGAGATATGGCCTATTTCAGTTATGGATCAAATCAGTCTGCTGGTGTTTTGACACTTATTCACAAGTTTAAAGGTGACATTCTAGAATCCACATCTTCACAAGACGGCAGATGGGTCATAGTAACTGTTAAACTTGACCATGCTATTTTCATCATCTGTAATGTATACGGACATAACTCACATGCTCCTAATAAGACCCTTTTTACCCAATTTACCAGGAAAGTACAGGATTTAAACAACAAATACTCAGAGGCTTTTCTAATTATTTCAGGTGATTTTAATGCATCTCCTGATCGTTTTCCTCCTAGAACGAGTCAAAACCCTCAAAATAGTAACATTATCATTACATTATGCAAGGATCTGTGTTGAGGATGCCTGGTGTTATTTCAATCCGGATGCTAAGGGTTATGCCTGGACCAACAAAACTATGTCACGTAAATCTAGAATAGATTTATTCCCAATTTTCAGTTTTTTGTTACAATTTGTTATAGATGTAGATCATCCGTTTGCTCCCTTTTCTGATCATCACTTGATTTCCCTGAATTTACAAGCTACTAAAACATCAAAAGGTACTCAAGGATATTGGAAATTAAACAATACACTTCTTAAAGATACTGATCTCATTGAAAACATTAAATCATTAGCTAAAGATATTTTTGCTAGAAAAGACTTGGGTCATGGAAGTAGATGGGAATATTTCAAATATAAAGTCAAGAGTGGTAGACATTAAACGCGCCAAAGAGCTGATGCAATTAAAAAACCATAGAGAAAAAGGAGATGATGAGCAAGCTTGACAGTTTTCTAAAGAAAGATAATCTATCTGAAGAAGAGGAGTCTGTTCAGGTCTTTACAACTAGAATTAGAACAGACTTACACGGATCTGGCAAAGGGTGCCTTTGTAAGGTCAAGAGCTAAATGTATTGAAGAGGGGGAAACAAACACTACTTTTTTGCACTTGAAAAGAGAAACTACAAAAGAAAATCTATAACTGCACTCAAAATTAACGATGTTTTATGCAAAGATCCCATTACAATATCATCATTTGTCAATTCCTTTTATGAAAACCTTTACAGCTCTCAATTTCAGGAAGATGGTTGTGAAAGTTACATTTTGCCACATTCAGAATTGTGTCCCTGTAATTGAGGATGATTTCCACTCAGTTTGCGATTCACCTGTGACAATTGGAGAAATTAGAGAGGCTCTGAATTCAATGAAAAAAGGAAAATCACCTGGCCCTGATGGCCTGTCAGTTGAATTCTATAGACAGTTTTGGGAGTTACGAGAAGACCCGATTTTCAATATGTTTCAAGATTGCATTAAAAATGGGGAAATGGTCTCCACTATGAAACAGGGCCTTATTTCATTGATTCCGAAGCCTGATAAAGACCCTTCTCTCATTGACAATTGGAGACCAATTACTTTATTAAATGTTGATTACAAATTGATTGCTCTGGTTTATGCCAAAAGATTAAAGAAATGAATAGATACCATTATAAATGAGACTCAAACAGGATTTATGAAGGGCCGTCACATAAACTCTAACATGCGTTTAGTCTTGGACCTTATAGATTATTCAGATGCATTTGACTCAGATGCGGTTGTTCTATTTCTGGACTTCTGTAAAGCCTTTGACACATTTGAACATGAATTTCTCTTTAGGTCTCTTAAACTTTTTGGATTTGGTGAATATTTTATTAAAGTAATTCACATGTTTTACAAAGATATAAATAGTTCTGTGCTACTAAACCTTAATATTTCCAAAATATTTAGTATCAACAGAAGTGTACGACAGGGATGCCCAATTTCGCCATTTTTATTCATTTTGGTTGTGGAACTTCTATCTCTAGATATTCTGAATGATGCAAATTTGTATGGCTTAACCATTTTTAACAAAGAAATCAAAATTTCGCCACTGGCTGATGATGCTACTCTTTTCTTAAGAGACAAAGACCAGGTCGCACATGCCTTAATGCTATAACTGCATTTTCTATTGCATCAGGATTAATGCTGAATATTTCTAAATGTGAAATCTTATGTTTATTTGACTCTGATGATAAAGAAATTGAAAAATATTCCTGTAAAGGACTGTGTTAAATATTTAGGAATACATGTATAAAAAAAAAACACTTAGTCAGACATTTGAATTTCTCTCAAAAAAATTAAGAGAACTAAAAAATATATTTAATAATTGGCTACAAAGAGATCTTTCTATACTTGGGAGAGTACTTCTGTCCAAGGCAGAGGGACTATCTCGTTTTGTGTACCCCTCATTATTGTTATGTGTAAATCCAGATACTTGTAAAGAGATCAATAAGACCTTTCTTGACTTCATCTGGAAAAATAAGTCTCACAAACTAAAAAAATATGTCCTTTCTAACAAAAGAGCTGAAGGCGGTCTAGAAGTGTTGGATTTTGTTGACATAAATAACACTTTCAAGATATACTGGTTGAAAAAATGTTTGCTCGATACTGATTCAATATGGTATTTCATTGCAAATAATGTGTTTAATAAATTGGGAGGTCTTCAGTTTTTACTGAAATGTAATTATTTTCCTGAAAGGTTACCTGCTAAATTGGCTAGGTTTCACCAACAAGCTTTACTGGCATGGAAAATATGTTTCCTGCACAATTGTTCCCCTCATAAAGCTCTTTTGTGGAATAATTAGGACATAACTGTAAGGAATAAGTCATTGTTCTACCCCAGCTGGCATGAGAGGAATATTGACTTTGTTCTTGATATTTTCGACAACAAGGGTAATATTCTCACATATGAACAATTTATATCATTGAAATAGTTTCCAATACCTTTCAGAGAGTTTATGTGATCAAAGCCGTTCCCAGTGGTCTAACTACACTTATGAAGTCATCTTAATTTGGGGAGTGATCAAAGTTTATCCAGAACTCAGATTGGAATGCGTGGGCTTACTTGAGAAATCTTGTTGTAATAAATATAAAAGACAAATTCTTCATTCACAAAACCAACTTACACAGAGAGAAACGTTTTTCTGGAACATGCTTATTCCTGACATCGTCTGAAAAAATGCATGGTTAAGGCCATTTTACACAAGATATCCATGTAATTCTATGATTTCCAAATTTGTGGCTATTGATGATATCTGCGTTTTCTGTGAAAAGGGTGACAATCTGTCTCACTTGTTCTTTGAATGTAAATGTGCATCAGAGTTTTGGGAAAACCTTGCAAAGTACTTATTTACCATTATGAACACTGCCTATAATTTTAACATAAAATATATGTTACCATTGCAATGATAACAAAACCACTGAAATTATTGTTAATTTTTTATTCTTGTTGCCAAATACTTTATACACAAACAAAAATTCCAAAATTCTATACCAAAATTAAATTTGATTGAATTATCTTAAAACACTAACCCTACTGAGTAACAAGAATAACATCTTCATGAATAATTATAATAAGATATTTTCAAAGTGAATATAATTGCACTTAAATTGTTTCTTTTGTGTATGTTTGAGCATTTTTAATACCTGTGTTTGGTTTGCTAGACATGTTTGCTGTAGCAATGTAAGTTGATTTTTGTATTATGAATAAAATGTATAATAAATAAACAAATTAAACCCATCTGAAGGTGTGGAAGACATCGCCCAATAAATCCCAAATATTTCTCATTTTAAAAGCGACCGAGATTCTTCTTATAAATTGCTATATAAAATAAATCCATTAATGTTCTTATTACTACTTAGCAGAATGACCCAACAAACAAACCAACCCGGTCTCAGGACATTTCATATTATCCTGAATGTAAATCCGAGTCACTTGGTATGTATTAATTTGTGGATGTCCATCACCAATTTCATAGTACAAATTTTATCTAGGTGGCTAGCATTAGATAACTGTTAGCTAGGTTAAGGGTTAAATTTAGGAGTTAAATTAGAGTTGGAAGATTAGCTAAAAATGGTTAGGGGAAGGGTTAGTGAGCATGCTAAGTAGTTGCAAAGTAACTAAAAAGTAAGTAGTTAAAGTTGCTAAAATGCTAATGTCTGAGATTTGACCTCTCAACCTTTAGGATGCTAGACATTTGCGTTATACTCCCACCCCACCAACTTTATTTTTGTTGGGGCGGGGGGTCCCGGATTTACATTTACTATGTTGCGTCTAGTCAACGAGACAAGGCTGCACAAACTCTTCCCTTTACTTGTCTGGCTTCCTATACTGATACTGATTAGTGAGATAGGTCCTGACTTGTCAGCTCACAGGTCTGGCAATGTAAGCACATGGTCCAGCATGCTGTTTCAGGCCGCTATCTTGGGGGACCCAATGAGGCGGGTGCCCTGCTACCAGGCCGTGTACTCCACTTGGTATAACTAGATGATAATCAAGTAGCAAACCCATAGAAAGAATCACAGAAAATTATTGAAAACGACTTTAATGACTAAATGTAATGCAACTGATAATTGACAAGCTATATACAGTACATTTCAGTTCTGTTTGCAACAAAATAAAAAAACATAAAACATCTGTAAATACCACAATTTACACAGTCACATTTCCAAATCTTTCAGAACGCTTCCGTTTCTTTGCCTGTGGGAAAAAAATTAAACCATTTAAAAAATAAAATCTTTACGGTATTAAGTATCAAAGAAATTGTATAATACCTGTATTGATTCAATACAGAATGTGAAAACATACCTCAACGTCAGGTGTAACAGCAGCGAGTATCCCAAATCTTTCTTTCCGCTTCTTCAGCTTTTCATCTTCCTCAACCTGTAACACACAAGCATTTTACTACACCCACAATAACATCTGCTAAATGTGTATGACCAATAAAATGTGATTTGACATGGTCTTAAATATGTAACTTGGAGGTGACTTAATCAGAAATGCTTTAGTGTAGTAATCACAAGGTTTCGATTGAGCATTTCTTTCAGGATGCCCTGTAGTCTAATACACACACCATACAGTTCATTAGGTACACCACCCAATTCACAAAAATGGATCACCCCTAAAGACAGTGCGTTACGTGGCTGTGGCTTGTTATATAAAGCAGGCAGAGGCATTCAGTTACTGCTCGATAGAAAGTTAGACTTGTCAAAAGGAGTGACCTAAGCAACTTTGAATGTGGTATAATCTATGGTGCCAGGTGCACCAGATCCAGTATCTCAAAAACTTCCGCACTCCTGGGCTTTTCATGCATGACGGTGTCTAGGGTTTACAAAGAATGGTGCAGCAAACAAAAAAACATCTGGTCAGCGGCACTCCTGTGGGTGAAAACAACATGTTGAGGAGGTCAAAGGAGAATGGCAAGAATCATGCACGCTAACAGGGAGGCCAAAAAACAGGCAAATAACAGCGCAGTACAACAGTAGTGTGCAGAACGGCATCTCGGAACACACAACTCATCAATCCTTGTCACAGATGGGCTATTGTAGCAGACGATCACACCGGGATCCATTCCCATCAGCTAAAAACAAGAAGTGGCTCCAGTGGGCACGCGATCACACACTGGACAATTTGAGGAGTGGAAAAACATTGCACGGAACATGACAGTGAATTCAGTTTACTTGAGTGGCCTGCGCTGTCCCCAGACCTCAACCCAGTAGAGCATCTTTGGGATGAGATGGAACAGGCTGTCCGCAGCATAAATGTACTGCCGTCCAATCTGCAACAACTGCGTGATGTTATCGCATTAGCATGGACTAACATCCCTGTGGAATGTTTCCAACACCTTTTAGAAAGCCCTGAAGAATTCTGTCTGTTCTGGAGGCAAAGGGGGGTCCAAGGCAGTACTAGATAGGTGTACCTAATAAGCTGTCCAGAGAGGATAGAAGCTGCCCTACCCCTAGGCGCTCACCTTCTTGGAAACTGAAGAAACGTTCCCGCCAAATCGCTCTGCTCGCTTTTTTAGCTGTTCAACACTGACCGCCTACACAGAACACAGATGTTTGATTAAATATTCTGGGTCACTTATGGTTACATTATTTAAATGAGGGGAGGTCACTGTTTCTCATATTTGGATTACTCACAGTGGATTTATTCACAGTAACACCTTTGATAGAGAGAAACACTAATTAAAACCAGAGTGAAAATGCAGGAGAAAACATCATTACTTGTGATAGAGGTTGTTCAACACTTGTTTATAAACTGACTGCAGGTTATGGTTCTTGGAAAAAAAAGAATATTAAAACCACACATGAACTGTGAAAATGACTGGAAGATTCACACTGACCTGGGGTGGAAGTTGGAGGTGCAGCAGCAGGCAAACCAAACCTGAACACAATGCATATTTAATCAAATCAAAGTTTGTCACATGCACCAAATACAACAGGTATTTTTCACCTTAGAGTGAAATGCTTACTTACAGGCTCTAACCAATAGTGCAAAAAAGGTATTAGGTGAACAATAGGTAAGTAAAAAAATAAAACAGTAAAAAGACAGGCTATATACAGTAGCAAGGCTACATACAGACACTGGTTAGTCAGGCTGATTGAGGTAGTATGTACATTTTTTATTTTATTTTTATTTATCTGTTATTTTAGCAGGTAAGTTGACTGAGAACACATTCTCATTTGCAGAAACGACCTAGGGAATAGTTACAGGGGAGAGGAGGGGGATGAATGAGCCAATTGTAAACTGGGGATTATTAGGTGACCGTGATGGTTTGAGGGCCAGATTGGGAATTTAGCCAGGACACCGGGGTTAACACCCCTACTCTTATGATAAGTGCCATGAGATCTTTAATGACCTCAGAGAGTCAGGACACCCGTTTAACGTCCCTTCCAACATATGGTTAAAGTGACTGCATATGTATGATGAACATAAGAGTAGCAGTAGTGTAAAAGAGGGGTTGGCGGGTGGTGGGACACAATGCAGATAGCCCGGTTAGCCAATGTGCGGGAGCACTGGTTGGTCGGCCCAATTGAGGTAGTATGTACATGAATGTATAGTTAAAGTGGCTATGCATATATGAGAGCAGAGTAAAAGGGAGGGGTGGGGCACACAATGCAAATTGTCAATATAGGTTAATAGATATGCCCAATCAATAGTGTGGGGAATATTTGTGGGATACTGACCGGGCAGCGCGTATGGCCTTCTTGCCATCAGCTGACGCAGGGACATTGAAGCGTTCTGCTCTTTTCTGTACCCTCTGAAAACAGGATTTAAAAAAATAATTATAAGGTTAGCACACCACCATTGCATTGACGACTTGTCATGACTGGTGAGAGTGCAGCAAGCATCATATTACCTCATCCACAGACGCTGGGGGTGTGATTTTTACCACTTTCTTTTCAGCCGTCCTGAAACGCATTAAGATCACATGACTAACATATTTCAATAGGGACATCAGATCATCAGGAAAATGGAGGGAAAATGTCACTCTTCAATGTGTGTTCACATAAAAGGAAAAACTTACTCCTCAGACACTATGGGTTTCTTGTCATTATCCTCAGTGATGGCATCCTCTTTCGTGAGGTCCTACATGTTCAAATGCATAAAGCATCATTAAGAAATGCACCTATGATTTTACATGTATTTTCCTAGCAGATATTTCACCAAAGCAATTGCAGCATGTAGAAAGTGACTTTATACTGTATGATCAAAATCATACTGGACATGGTGGAACCCATCTAATCCATACATGAAGTGCCATTGCTGCTATAGTGGTTTAAAACATGGTTTAAAACCAGGCTTACCTCTGGCTCTTCTCCCAGAACATCATCTTCATTTAGGCCCATGTCATCCTCTGTTTAGGATGAAAATCAGGTTTATGATTCACCTTATCATTTCATAGACTGGGTAGACTTTTCACCATATTGCTCACACCTTTTAAATATAAAAGGGTGTCAATGGGTAGGGGCTAGTAGAAGTTGATTTGGAATTCAGCAAGTTACACTTTCATAGGCCAATTCAAATCCTCAAGTTTGCAGATGACAACAGCCTGACTACCAAAAATGACGAGACATGCTACAGGAAGGAGGTGAGGGCCTTGGCGGAGTAGTGCTAGGAAAATAACCTCAAAACGAAGGAGCTGATCGTGGCTTCAGGAGAGAGCAGAGGGAGCTCGCACCCATCCACATTGATGGGACCGCAGTGGAGAAGGTGAAAAGCTTAAAGTTCCTCAACATACACATCACTGACAATATGAAATGGTCCACCCACACAGATGGTGTGGTGAACAAGGCGCAACAGGAAGTTGAAGAAATTTGGCCCCTAAGACCCTCACATTTTTACCGATGCACCATTGAGAGCATCTTGTCAGGCTGTAGCATTGCCTGGTACGGCAACGGCACCGTCCACAACAGCAGGGCTATCCAGAGGGTGGTGCGGTCAGCCCAACATATCACACTGCCTGCCCTTCAGGATATATACAGCACCCAGTGTCCCAGGAAGGCCAAGAACATAATCAATGACCTCAGCCAAATGAGCCACGGACTGTTCACCCTGCTATCATCCAGAAGGAGGTTAGTACAGGTGCATCCAAACTGGAACCAAGAGACAGAAAAACAGCTTCTATCTCAAGACAGACTTAAATAGCTATCACTAGCTGGCCTCCACCCAGTATCCTTCCCTGAACTTAGTCACTAGCTGGCTATCACCCGGTTTCTCATCCCTGCACCTTGGAGGCTGATGTCCCATGTACATAGACATGGAACACTGGTCAGTTTAATAAATGTTTAATACCGTTTCCCCCCATTTCATATGTATATCCTGTATTCTAGTCAAGGCCATGCTATTCAACTATTGCTGTACATAAACTATTCTATTCACGTATTCTTCAGATATACTACATATTATATCCACACTGTCCATAATGTCTATACATCCCATCACACACACACTCAACATGGCTCATCCTAATATTTCTATATTTCTTAATTCCACTTGTATACTTTTAGATTTGTGTGTTAGATATTACTGCACTGTTGGAGCAACGAACACAAGCATTCCGCTATATGCGCAATAACATCTTCTAAATATGTGTATGCAACCGATAACATTTTATTTGATCGACATCGGCTGATTTGATATAAACTGATGTAAAAAGGGCTAATTAAACACATTTGATTGATTGGAAACAGCACCAGGCTTTATTAGAGTATGGGAACCTGACCCCATGTGTATTTAGTCCATCCATTATTGCATGCTCACCATGTTCCTCCAGATAAGCCTGTAGTCGTGTGATCAGTTCCACTTTGTTGCCCTTCACATCCAGACCCCTGGTCTCACACTCATGCTTCAGTTCAGCAAGCTGTGGGAGGTCAGGCATGAGTGTAGATTACTGGTTAGATTACATTTGAGATTTCCCACTAAATGGCATTTTTTTGCAATTCAAATGTTACTGCCCAACAGCGAAGTTTGGCCTAACATTCTCAAGCACATTCTGTACAATTTCATTCATTCACTTGTAGTCGCGCATGCGCCGATGTCAGTTGCCAACTTCACAGCAGTAGCAGAGCTAACTTTGGCCCTCGTTGAATAACAAAGCCAACCCAACCCAATACACGCGTGGATATCTTTAACCTCAAAATGCCTTGTTAGCTAGCTTCACCGTGCAGCAAGCATGGACTATTTCCGTCCTGTCCGCTAGCATCTGCTAACTAGCTACCTACGACTCTTTGTGTCCGAAGATCCCCAGCGTGCTAGATCATGATTTCCAATGCAAAGATAGCTAACAACATACAATACTTGATTTCCCCAAAATATAACACCGGTATTAGACGTTTCAAACTAAGCTAAAACGGGTTAACAACCTTTAGTTTCTGGAGCTCCACAACTTCAGCCATCTTGCTTTGTTGTAGTGGGAGGTCATTCGCGAACGAACGACTCTTTTTGAACGGCTCTTTTTGGTGACCGTCGGGAACCGAATTGCAACTGTGAAAGAGCCGTTAATTTGGCTTCCTGATTTGCATAGCCTACTGTTATTGCTTTTTGAGCCCCAGACATCGATTATCTGCTGACAAATTATAAAAATATTCACTGAAGATGGTAATTGCTCAGTGCAGGAACAATCTAGTGAGGAGCCTCAGTCTGGTTCGCGCTCATTTTTTTCAGTGCGTTACATTTTTTTCTCAATTTGTATTTGCAGGCCATCTAATAATCTGGTCAGGTAAAAATGTATTTGAACTCAAATTTCACGATCTAGTAGGCAACCTTTTTAGGATTTAAATTATATATTGACAATTTCATCATGGTTTTAGGTCCATTCCTAAGAACTACTGAACGAAAAGCCCGAATTAACGGCTCCTGAGGGGAATGTAGACCAATGATACCAGTCACCGAAAAGACTCGGAATGCCTGTTACTACTTGGATGAGTAGATGCGGAATCTGGTTCATCCATCAGAAATCGACCCGTCTGCTTCTTCAGTAAAATCCCAACCGCTTTGAGTTGGTACATTGCTATCATAAATCTTTTTTTGTTTTTGTGTGTAAATTCGGTGTAATTTTAGTAATTTGCTTTGACACAATGAAATGTATAGCCCAGTTTTTCATGTAAAATATCTTTATTGATAGGCCTAAGTCGTTAATTATATACATTGATCCATACTTTTTTTTATCCAACAGATTTAGAAGGGAACAATTAAACAATTTGACTCCAATACATGCGATATAATCAATGGAATTTCGGATATGCTAATGAATTGCGTCACAGATGGTACAGTATTCTAACTACATTATGATGCATATTTATTGACAAATAATCATGTTCAGCGGCATGTTGCTCTTTCCTGTCATGCTGTGCAATGGAGAACGACGTTTCTAAAAGCAATCAGGTAAACACTTTTGCTTTCACCTTTGCATTTTGCTAAACTTGTAAACAATTGTCTAGCCTATTTGAAAAGGTAAAATAGGCAATTGTGTACTCCAATAATATGAAGTCTGAACATAGTCCTACTATTTAAGTGAATCAAGCTTAATTGCCATCAAAGTTTACAAGTCCCATGCTCTGAACTGAGCTACAAAGGACTACAAAGTGAACTATTCTTGTGCGATGAGTAACCTTGCCTGAAATGTGTGTTATCTGCCTGAGCTAATGCCTAGATTTAAGCTCGGTGGGATAACAGTCTTGTGACATGCAGATTGACCTCGGTTCAAATCCAGTCAGTCTCATGGTTGATGCTAGGCGGTATCCTTGGGACATCCTATGGAGCCGGCCCCTGGCAACAACCCTCTGGCCAACACACACAGTGAGGGAGTTTTATTACGCTGGCCCGGGTTGACCCGAGCAATGGCCAGTCACATCATTGGGTGAAAGCAGGGAGGAAGGAGCACCCTTCTCAATGAAACAGTAATCTGCGCCAGTCGGTCATGTTGTCAACAAGGCAGCATGGTGCATCTTCCAGAAACACATCTCTTTTGCATAAAATAGGTGTTTGAATTTTCAAACTATTTTTCATTGGGAAGGCAGATAAAGCGTTTTTATCAAAGCAATCACTTTTGCATGTGAAAACACATAATCCTACTCATCACTCCATGAGCTTAATAATTACGTCACTTTTGTTTTGAGCTGACTTCGCCTTCGGCCAGAGCGGGGCACCTGGCTCACCCCCGGGAGGCGGTGCGGTTCCAAAACGAATGCAATCACATTTCACACAGTTCAAACTCCTCCCACCGAGGTATCAGTCTTGTGGCGTGGATATGATCTGGGTTCAAACACAGTCAGTCTCATTGGTGCCATTGGACCTTGATCGCACAGTTTATGTCTATCAGCTGCTGGGGTGTGGTGAGAGAAGGTCAAGGGAGGGATGAAGTGTAGCGGTGGTTCCGTGAACAGAATAATACTTGAGCTAGAGCCTAGGCATTCGCTCAGCAATGGGCTAACACAGTCTTGTGGCATGCAGATGACTCCAGTTCAAACTAAGTCAGACACAGTGGCGTGTATTCATAGATGCCAAGGGAAGCCAGGCTTTCCCAAATATTTGACCAATAAAAATAATTTAACTTTTGTCTCTGTGTTATCATAATCATCTGTAAATTTGCAAGTGGCTGAATCTGATTGATTCTGATTTTTTTATTTGCCAATCAGCATTTGCCAATCAACTGTGGGTTGTCCTGGTGCAGCAAAATGCCCCCCAAGGGAGGCCAATCTGGTGTGAAGCCAAATCCAATCAAATCACATCCTGAGCAAACGTCATCATGTCAGGAAAAGGTGTTGATTTCTAGTCTTCTTGTGTTGATGTCTTGCAGGCGCTTAATCTAGCTAATTTGCTTAATCGGCCCTTTTCCAAGCCATGGATGGAGATGGGGATTTAAACTTGAGGTGATGGAGATAGGGATTTGGACTTGAGGTTTTGACATAATTCTCTGTACAGGCCAATGATTATAACGGCAATTCTGATCTAACCATAAATTCATGCCACTGGCCTGAGACGATTGAAGTTCAATATGTAGCCTAGTAGACTCACATTAACTAGCTAGCTAACATAGCTGGTTCATTGTTGCCCATGTAAGGAAGTTAGGGCAGCACAAATTTTAGCTAGGTAGCCTATGAAAGCATAAACTAAAAGCGTGGGTTTGAATCTTGAAGCATGGATTCCGATTGGTCAGACCAGCATTGAATAGACCTTAGCACGAATACTTCCTGTTTGAGTTTCTGCCTATAGGAAGGGAGGAGCAAAATGGAGTCGTGATCAGATTTGCCGAAGGAAGGGTGGGGGAGGGCATTTCGAAAAGTTGAGTAGCAGTGGTCAAATGTTTTACCAGCGCGGGTACTACAGTCAATGTATTGGTAGAACTTCGATAGCGTTTTCCTCAAATTTGCTTTGTTAAAATCCCCAGCTACAATAAATGCGGCCTCTGGATATGTGGTTTCCAGTTCGCATAAAGTCCCGTGTTGTTCTTTGAGGGCTGTCGTGGTATCTGCTTGAGGGGGAATATTGACCACAGTCAATGTGTTGGTAGAACTTCAGTAACGTTTCCTCATTTGCTTTGTTAAAATCCACAGCTACAATAAATGCGGCCTCAGGATCTGTGGTTTCCAGTTTGAATAATGTCAAGTGTAGTTCTTTCAGGGCCATCGTGGTATCGGCTTGAGGGGGAATATACACGGCTGTGACTATAACCAAAGAAAATTATCTTGGGAGGTAATACAGACGGCATTTGATTGTGAGGTATTCTAGGTCGGGTAAACTAAAGGACTTGAGTTTCTGTATGTTATATCAATCACACCATGAGTGGTTAATCATGAAACATACACCCCCGCCTTTCTTCTTCCCAGAGAGTTCTTTATAGCTGTCTGCGCAATGTACTGAGAACCCAGATGGCTGTATGGACGGGGACAGTATATCCCGAGAGAGCCATGTTTCCGTGAAACAGAGTATGTCACAATGCCTGATGTCTCTCTGGAAGGAGATCCTCGCCCTGAGCTCGTCTACTTTATTATCCAGACTGAACATTAGCAAGTAATATACTCGGAAGCGGTGGATGGTGTGCACGTCTCCACAATCGGACTAGAAGTCCACTCCAAATACCTCTTCTCCGCCGGCAGTGTTTTGGAGCAGTTTCTGGAATAAGTTAAATTACCCTGGGGGGTATGAACAAAGGATCCAATTCCGGAAAGTGAGGTACCGCCGTTCTGATATCTAAAAGTTCTTTCCGGCTGCATCTAATAACACACAACATTTTCTGGGCTAATAATGTAAGGAATAACACACACAAAAAAAATACTGCAAAGTTGCTTAGGAGCTAGAAGCAGAGCTGCCATATCTGTCGGCACCATCTGTTCTGTTCTTAGGACACTGTTGTTCAGAGGAGCTAGCCAACAACACAGCTAACACAATAACTTCAAACTGAAGCTGGAAAGACTGTAAACTACCTGCACTTAGTTTCATTTGACCTTTTTTCAGTTGACATCTCTTTGTATATATCCATAAAAATCATGCCAGCTGATTCGTGATTTTGACTGGCTGAGAAATGCTGTCTGCCTCTCTCTCTCGTCCCAACACCCTACCCCTACACGTTGTATGGGACAGTTGGAGATAAAATGTGAATAATGAAACAATGTTGCAAATGTCCAAGAGACAGACAGCAAGGTTTATACAAATCTCTGCTGTTGAAAACCAAATGTTAGTCTAAAAGAAATGTTAAATAATGTCTAGATGCTTTTTGCAGTGCAGATCAAGTTTATACCTTCCCTACCTGGACTGAGGAGACAGTGGATTGCGCAGTCAGATGGAACAGAGTAAATAGGCATTTTAACATCATAGATTTAGCCCGGTGGTAACTTGTGGAATAGACACCGGCTGGAATTCGCTTTAAACCAATCAGCATTCAGGATTAGATCCCGCCGTTGTATAAAGAGCAAATATCAACATAGGTTGTAATATGGCTTTTTTAGTGTCTTGGCTTCCCCAGTGATTTTACACATGTACCGCTACTGGTCAGACACAGGTCACATAATTAGAATCTCTATGGCAACAGTAGCCTGGGCCCAGATCTGTTTGTGCTCTTGTCAACTGAATTGCTCTCATAGCTAAGCCAAACATCATATTTGGCATGACAGTGAGTGGCAGGGAGATGATATAAAAATAGACTGGCACTCAGGCTATGGCCACAGTAGTTAATTGGGCGTCAACCTATGATGACATATCAGGCTCGCCGCCATGTCATAATGGTCGGATGAACTATCACAGGTGAGTTTGTAAGAAATACATTATTGCTATGTTGCTGTTTTCAGGAAAAGACCTCAAAGCCCCTGTGTCAGATACCCTCGCAACCAGAGAAGCAAACTCGTCCACTGAAAGGGAAGCCTCCTCAGATCATGATAGAAACAAAGCCGTCAGTGAACAGCAGATTGCCTGCCATGACAAAGCTTCCGTTCCTACCTGGGGTCGCCTTTAAATTTTATAGAGCCAGCCTGGGTAAAAAGGTAAGCAGAACATATATTTAACAGGATACGGTATAACATTTTTTTAAAGAACATGCATACAATAGAATGGTGCAGTAGAATAGAAGAAGGATCCAGTACAATGATGCAGTAGAATGGAAGAAGGGTCCAGTAGAGTGGTGCAGTAGAATGGATAAGGATCCAGTATAATGGTGCAGTAGAATGGAAGAAGGGTCCAGTAGAATAGAAGAAGGGTCCAGTAGAATAGAAGAAGGGTCCAGTATAATGGTGCAGTAGAATGGAAGAAGGGTCCAATAGAATAGAAGAAGGGTCCAGTACAATGATGCAGTAGAATGGAAGAAGGGTCCAGTAGAGTGGTGCTTTAGAATGGTTGAAGGGTCCAGTAGAGTGGTGCAGTAGAATGGATAAGGATCCAGTATAATGGTGCAGTAGAATGGAAGAAGGATCCAGTATAATGGTGCAGTAGAATTGGAGAAGGGTCCAGTATAATGATGCAGTAGAATAGAAGAAGGGTCCAGTACAATGATGCAGTAGAATGGAAGAAGGGTCCAGTATAATGGTGCAGTAGAATGGAAGAAGGGTCCAATAGAATAGAAGAAGGGTCCAGTACAATGATGCAGTAGAATGGAAGACGGGTCCAGTAGAGTGGTGCTTTAGAATGGTTGAAGGGTCCAGTAGAGTGGTGCAGTAGAATGGATAAGGATCCAGTATAATGGTGCTTTAGAATGGTTGAAGGGTCCAGTAGAGTGGTGCAGTAGAATGGATAAGGATCCAGTATAATGGTGCAGTAGAATTGAAGAAGGGTCCAGTATAATGGTGCAGTAGAATGGAAGAAGGATCCAGTATAATGGTGCAGTACAATGGAAGAAGTATCCAGTATAATGGTGCAGTAGAATGTTTATTTTTTATTTGTTTACATCGTTGTTCCTTCAGTTGTATCAGCCTACATCTGATTTCAACCTCAGTGACCCAAACTGTCACATTATGAGGCCGACGTACAACAGTTTGCATGACCCAAACCTCAATAAATACTACCATCAGAAGGAAATGCATGAGAAGTTAAAGAAGCGAAACTTCATCACTAAAGAGGACAATGTAAGTTTGAAGTTAATATGGTTGTTTCTGAACAGTGTAGTAGAAAACTATAAGCTTTACCGATAGTTAACTCCAGGAGTATTATATCAGGAAACATTTTGATTCTCTCTCTTCTCAAGGTTGTATGCTCATTAAAGGAGTATAACACATACAAACATTACCTGGATACGGTCAAGACTGACCATCATAAAACTTACAGCAAAAAGTTGGTATGTGGGCAGTATGACTGCGTTCTTAAATGTGAACTTCTGTGAAGATCACACATGTTATTTTCACGAGAAAATGTGAAATGATCATTCATCACTCTAAAATCAATGTTACTCTAACATGTATTTTATTACGTAGATAAGTGTTTAAAATGTACAAAAATTGTATTTATCCTATTTAAGAAGGAACAGATACTGAGAATGGTTCAGTTGCAAGAGGAAGGCCATATACCTAAGGATGTTACCCTGGAAGATATGATAGAGTACTTAATGAATAAAGGAGCACAGAACCTGAAGCATCTGCAGTCAACCATTGGTTCCAGGTAGGCAAGAAGTGCATGAGGTAATAAAGTAGAGTTATATAGGCCTACTCTGTGTTGGCAATGTCATGACTCCTCTGTTTAATGTATTGATAGGGACAGGGGACAGAAATATGGCCTGCAAACTGCGTTGTATGACCAAGAAAGAGAGTTTAAAGAGGATTGGGTTTCTATGGAGCGTTCCAGGCTGAAACTCATTGAAAAGGATGTGAGGCACGATGTGAACAAGGCCAAGTATATGAAAGAGGCCAAAGAAAAGCGCATCAGAAAGGTACAAATGTCACACTTTCATCATACTTCACAAAACTACCCACAATTATTTTCAAGTTTGAATAAATCATGAAAATTAAGAAATAATTTTACATCAACTTTTGTGGATGCTAAATTGCTATTTTTGGACTCTTATGTTCTTCACAGAAAATGTGCATTATGGAACAAAAACAGGCTATTCGGTTGAGGATAATGGAAGAGGAATTGAAAAACCTCCAGGAGTTTGAGAGGTTGAGAGAGGCCTCTATCAAACCAAATAAGCTGCTGGAAGAAATATTTAAAAAACCAGGTAAGATTTATTTTGAATTCATCACACAGTTAAGCAATGTTTAAATGACTATGCCAAATGCAACCTAATAGGAGCAGTTGAATGTGTTGTGCTGTATATCATCTCATATTTTGTATTTTTTTTAAACTATTATAGCATCTGCTCAGCCTGCTCTCAAACCTGCTCACTCCAAAACTGTAAAGAAAACAGTTTCTCTGTCAGGTAAGAACATTTCCTTACTAAAGAACCATAATTTCATTACGAAATATCTTTCAGAGTATGTTCATAGCCAGTGAATGCTAAATTTAGTCACATTTTTTTAAATGTGTGTGTGTTATTAATAGGGAAATCTAAGGAAAAGCCAGCCATGCTACAGAGGAGACCAGGCCTTGCACCACTCCAGAGGAGACCATGCCTGGATGGTCTGGCACCGCTGAAGGGTTTCCAAGAACCTGTTTTGAGGATCTTCAAAGCCATCGAGGGACAAAGCATCCCAGACAGAGCTCAGCTGAGATCTGTCATCCTCGACCACTTAGGCTCCAAGCTTGTCAGGAAGCAACTGGCGGAGTCAATCAGGGATGAGGTCAAACTGACGATTCCAGGGTCTACACCAGCGGCACAAAGGGCTCTGAGTGCCAGAATCGCTTACGATGTGTTGAAGTGCGTCTCTCGAGCGGCCAATCCTAGCAATGAACCTGCCTGCAGACTCCGTGGGGGAAACACAATCAAACCCAATGCTCAAGCAGATGATCCAGAACCAGAGGAGTGGATGGCCAACGGAGAAGACATAAATACCTATGTGACAACGTTGATCACTGACGTTCTGGAGGAAGTCCAGGAGCAGGTTATCGTAATGATCCGAGAAGACTACCCTACCCAATTCAGAGTTGTCTCTGCAAAGGCCAGCCAAACAGCCATTGATGTGGTAAGCAATGTTTTGGAAGACATTAGACACTTATTAAATGAGGAAAACATTGAAAAGCTTGCACTAGACTGTGATGCTGAAGAAGGCACCTCAGGCATATCAAACAGTCAGCCACCTGCATTAAAAAAGGCAGACCCTGAGAACCGCCCAGATTCCTTTTCAAAACTAGAAGGTGTCGCCTGTGACCTTATTAGCACTGCATATGACAGCCTCCTATTTGAGCTGGCTTTTCCTGAGCTTCAGGTTGAAAGAGATGAACAACCAAGCAACTCAAGGGCTATCAGAAGTGACATACAAATCTCTTTTGAAGAAAAAGCTCCTTCCCTGACTCTGGAAATACTTCCCTCAGAGCCAGTGAACTCATCTTTATCCAACTCTCCCAGTTATGGAATGATGTTTTCATCTGACACTTCAGAGGTTGCAGAAAACAACAGTAAGACAAGCAGCTCAGTGGCCTCCGCAGCTGCATCAACCTCGCCCCAGGAGACGGATACCACAACCACTGTAGAATGCAAAGAAGAAAGAGTAGAGAATGGTAACACCAGTGAAACAGACAACACCCTTTCTGTCCCCTCAGTCAATACTGAAGAAGTTGTTTCAAAGCCTACTCTCTTGCACAAGGTGAAGAGAGAAAATGCAGCCACCAGAAGCACTTCTCTTCCCAACCTGTATGGACTTGTTGTGGATGCAGTTATGGACCACTTCAGCACAGAACCCTTCAAAGACAGTCTGGCCCAATCAGTGAAGAATGAGGTGAGACGTACCCTTTCTATGCCTGACTGTGGATTGTTGAACACTCAAATTGATAATTACTTTGAGAGGAAAATGCTAGAGGATATGCTGAAGGAAGTATCCCGACAGTGCGCAGGAACAAGCTCTAGCACCATGGTGGAAGAGGCTACAGATGAAGAAGAGATCTACAGACTAGAATCTGCTGCAGCACAACTGATACAGAAAGTTTTCCAGGAGGTCAAGACACATTTTGTGTTCAAGATCAAGAAGGGTTCTCCCAAGAGATGTCTATCCCCAAAAGTAAGTCAATATATTAATATGTTATATGTACTGTGTAATGTGTAATGTTGTATGCAACATTTATATGTGCTGTGTGATGCCATGACACTTTTCCTACAAGGGAGGTCATGTACACTGAGTATACTAAGAATTAGGTACACCTTTCTAATCTAATATTGAGTGGTGTCGAAAGCATTCCACAGGAATGCTGGCCCATGTTGACTCCAATGCTACCCACAGTTGTGTCAAGTTGGTTGGATGTCCATTGGGTTGTGGACGATTCTTAGAACTGTTGAGCGTGAAAAACCTAGAAGCGTTGCAGTTCTTGACATAAACCGGTGTGCCTGGCACCTACTACTATACCCCGTTCAAAGGCAATTAAATGTTTTGTCTTGCCCATTCACCATCTAAATGGCACATACAATGGTCCCAGTGCTTAAAAATGCTTCTTTAACCTGTCTCCTCCCCTTCATCTACACTGATTTGAAGTGGAATTAACAGGAGATATCCATTTTTTTATTTTTTTATTTATTTTACCTTTATTTAACCAGGTAGGCAAGTTGAGAACAAGTTCTCATTTACAATTGCGACCTGGCCAAGATAAAGCAAAGCAGTTCGACAGATACAACGACACATGGAGTAAAACAAACATACAGTCAATAATACAGTATAAACAAGTCTATATACAATGTGAGCAAATGAGGTGAGAAGGGAGGTAAAGGCAAAAAAGGCCATGGTGGCAAGGTAAATACAATATAGCAAGTAAAACACTGGAATGGTAGTTTTGCAATGGAAGAATGTGCAAAGTAGAAATAAAAATAATGGGGTGCAAAGGAGCAAAATAAATAAATAAATTAAATACAGTTGGGAAGGAGGTAGTTGTTTGGGCTAAATTATAGGTGGGCTATGTACAGGTGCAGTAATCTGTGAGCTGCTCTGACAGTTGGTGCTTAAAGCTAGTGAGGGAGATAAGTGTTTCCAGTTTCAGAGATTTTTGTAGTTCGTTCCAGTCATTGGCAGCAGAGAACTGGAAAGAGGCGGCCAAAGAAAGAATTGGTTTTGGGGGTGACTAGAGAGATATACCTGCTGGAGCGTGTGCTACAGGTGGGAGATGCTATGGTGACCAGCGAGCTGAGATAAGGGGGGACTTTACCTAGCAGGGTCTTGTAGATGACATGGAGCCAGTGGGTTTGGCGACGAGTATGAAGCGAGGGCCAGCCAACGAGAGCGTACAGGTCGCAATGGTGGGTAGTATATGGGGCTTTGGTGACAAAACGGATTGCACTGTGATAGACTGCATCCAATTTGTTGAGTAGGGTATTGGAGGCTATTTTGTAAATGACATCGCCATAAGGGATCATAGCTTTCACCTGGATTCACCTGGTCAGTCTATATCATAGAAAGAGCAGGTGTTAATGTATTTGTGTTGATGTTTAATCTGTGTTGATGGCAAACTGATTGACTGTTGATGTGATTGTTGATGGGGATGCTTCTATTTGCAACACCAAGATAAATTCCTAGTATCATTTGTTCAGTGGGGGAAAAAGTACCCAATTGTCATATTTGAGTAAAAGTAAAGATACCTTAATAGAAAATGACTCAAGTAAAAATGAGTCATCCAGTAAGATACTACTTAAGTAAAAGTCTAAAAGTATTTTGTTTAAAATATTTCTAAGAATCAAAAGTAAAAGTATAAATCATTTAAAATTCCTTATATTAAGAAAACCAGACAGCACCATTTTTTTGTAATTAAAATTTTCAGATAGCCAGGAGCACACTCCAACACTCAGACATAATTTACAAATGAAGCATGTGTATTTAGTGAGTCTACCAGGGATGTTCTCTTGATAAATGTGTGAATTGGACTATTTTCCTGTCCTGCTAAGCAATCAAAATGTAAAGAGTACTTTTGGATGACAGGGAAAATGTATGGAGTAAAACATACTTTATTTTCATGAGGAATGTAGTGAAGTAAAAGTAAAAGTAGTCAAAATATGTCAAATGTAAAGTACAGATACCCAAATAAACTACTGAAGTAGTACTTTAAAGTATTTTTACTTAAGTACTTTACACCACTGCATTTGTTGCATGGCGATAAAGTATTCTGATTCTATCTCCAAAGGTAAGCCGAACAGCCATCAATGCTGTGAGCAGTCTTCTGGGTGACATGGAGACAACTGTGATGGCCAGTGTTCCATGTTCTTGTACTACCTCCAGAGCAGATATGGAAGGAATGCTCTCTGAGGCAACAGGCGAGCACCCAGCGAAATCAATGGCCTCTGCAAAAGTTGAGTTGATCGCTGATGATTTAGTGGAAGATGCCATCGATATGTGCAGTGAAATGATTTTAGACGACCAGCCACTAGCTCTACTACATGGCGATCCTGAAGAAGGTCCATCACATGTTGTTGTTCCTGGACCAATTCAGAGCAGCCTGTCTGGATGTGATGAATGCCACACAAAATCACAGGTCCCTGCAGTAAAGATTGAAGACCATGAGGTAAAGCCAATTTTGATTCAAGACACAGCGCTCATATCTCCAGGCGAGAAGAATACGGATGAAAAAAGAGTAATTAGAGTAAGTTATGTCTTTGACTCATCCCCTAGAAGGAAAGCTCACAAGGCCACCAGAAGCACCTCTTTCCCTAACCTCTATGTCACCCTTGTGGATGGAGTTCTGGACCAAATTAGCACAGAACCTTTCAAAGAAATACTGGCCCAATCTGTGAGGAATGAGGTAAGACGTTCTGTCTCTTTGCCTCAATTTGGATCGGTGAACCTCAAAAGTGAGGACTGCTCAGAGAAAGAAATGATTGAGGATATGTTGAAAAGTGTATCCAGAAAACTCAGTAAAGACCAGGCCTGTCAGCTGACCGGGAAAGCCAGTGAGACCATGAATGCCAATGTAGATGCCATTTCACTTACCCCCAAACTACAGTCTACTGCCAAAGACCTAATCATCAAAGTTCTGGAGCAGGTCAAGACTATAATAATCAATATGATTAGACAAGATTCTCCCAACAGGGCGATTTCCTCCAAGGCAAGCCAGACTGCCATCAATGCTGTCAGTGACATTTTGGGTGCTATGGGAACCTCTCTCATGGCAAGCAACACACCATTTGTTCCTGATGTGGCTGGACTCCAGCCTGACCTAGATGATGTAGCATCTTACTCAACTGAAGCTTTTGAGGCATATCCAGGGATCTGGATGTCATCCCAGAAGATAAAATATATTGCCTCAGGCCTCATGGACACTGTCTGTGATGACCTACTGGATGAGGATGGTTTCCTCAGACGGAGCGCTGGTGCAATATCCTCACAGGAAGACCTTGATCTTCAGAAGTTAATTACTTCAAAACCAGCATCCCCAGTCAATTGCATGCCTGTCAAAAGATGCCTGTCAATGTCCTACCTTGATGCTTTGAAGAATCCTGAAGACATTGAAAATGCTACTCACCTCAGTAGAAGCCTTGACTCTCTCTCCGTAATTGGTGTGCCTACTTCAACCTCAAAGGAAGTTTCATACGGCACAGAATTGAAACTGACACAGTTGCAAAAAGATGTCTCTGCATCATCCTCACTTTATGCCATGAGCAACTGTTGGAGCTCATTGGAGTTTACCTCCACTGGATCTGAT
This sequence comes from Oncorhynchus mykiss, assembly GCF_057628025.1. Classification (NCBI taxonomy): domain Eukaryota; kingdom Metazoa; phylum Chordata; class Actinopteri; order Salmoniformes; family Salmonidae; genus Oncorhynchus; species Oncorhynchus mykiss. The sequence continues at coordinate 69,107,233 of NC_143030.1, read as the reverse complement.
ATCCCTATCGACGAAGAGGCCCAAAGGATTTCCTCCACAGACGAAGAAGACAGTCTGTCCAAATCCCTCCTGACCTCTTCCAAATCAGTCTTCAATGTCTCTGGCCTCGTCCCTACTCCTCCAGAGGGAAAGCCAAAGGTGAGGCTGCCATGGCGCCCAGTGCTTCGCCGTAGAAAGGTTCCAGAGCAGCCCCCCAACAAGATGCACATTTACACAGTTCACAGGGATGCTTTTCATTTCCCAACTGAGACAATGCAATCGACCAGTCCATCATCACCCGAGGGAGACTTCTCAACTCCAGAGTCCCAGAGGCCAAGGTAATACTGTCTTTCTCATAGTCCTAATCTGAAAAGCTTTTTAGCACCTAGCCCACTGTTGTTATTTGAACAGCCTTGATTCTAAATGTTTCTATTTTTGTAGAGCTTTGAGAACTCTGTTATGAAAAGTGCTGCACAAATTAAATGTATTTTTTATTCATTAAGAGCGGTGGACAGCTCAGACAAGGAGTCTATCTTTAATATAGACTCATCCAAAAGACTCGTCGCAGAGATAATGCTGTCTGTTCGGGAGGACGTTGTTGAGGCAAAGCAGAGCGAATTGGCCGCAAATCTGGCTGTGCTGTCATCTGACAATGTGATGCTCAACACTTTGGCTCAGAGTGGGACACCCCGCACCGATTCCTGAACTGCCTCCAACACCTCTCCTCACAGCGAGAGTGATAACTGAAGAGAGATTCACATGTTTACTTGGACATACATGATAGAAGCATTTGCTTACATTATTTTGAATCGCATTGAGCTATTAAAGAATGCATTTATTTTCTAAAAAAGACAAAAGCATTTATTTACACTATGTAGTTTTTCTTAGATGTTAGTGTTAAGTTAGGAACATTAAATTGAAAGTTAGGAGAGAGTAATTATACATCTTTGCTCTGAATGGTGACATTGTTTAAACAGTCTCACAATTTGACAATAAAATATTAATACACTTTTTTTTTTTACACTGTGACTTTTATGGTTCTGAAGGGAGGAGAGGACAAAGCTGGATGCACTTAGGAGTCACAAGCGCCCCAGTAATCCTTATTAACTTTACATTCCTGACATTTTTCCTGCCTGTAAGCAGTCTCTCTTAACAGCATTGTATGACCTATTGTTCTGTTGACACAGAAACGTTTCACTAATCAGTACAACTTACTCTGCATTCCAGTTATTATACCTCAGATTGTTGAATTTATGCATCAAGAGTGTTGTGGTATTTTATTCCCTGTTTATTCTGGCAAGATTTGATCATTATTGCTCAGATTGTCAGAATATTTTAATACTGAATAGCCTCATTAGAATAGAGCTGCAACTATTTGAGTGTAAATCCCAGAATCATTAGGACTACTTTGGGACATATTGAGTCGAGATTGGCCTAAATGCAATGGGTCAGGTGGTATTTTAAGATGGCTATTCACTTATTAGCACAGTTTTCACGTGACACTGTAATCACCAATGATTTATATATAAGCTACACTAGATGACCAATAAGACATCCCTCACAATTGTACAAAATATTTTGGATGCAATAGAAATTAATTTATTAATGACTACATTTGTTTGTGACACGTTTATCATATTACAGACACCTTAACCTTAATGCATACTTTTAAATTATATTATGTGAGCTAAACATACAAAACAATTTTTTCCCTGAAGTATAATTTTTTTTAGAGATTACTGAAATCTATGTCCCCACTACAGAATACTTAAATACATGTCATTTTGTTGTTGAAACATTTAATTGAAATACTGTAGAATTCCATTCATTCCTATGGAGGAATGCTTCTACTGGGGAGTACCAATATGGCCGACCGGTGTTTTCAACGCCTCTCAATAGCCAATACATAGCATAGCCAATACATAGCATTACCAATCCAGGGTGTATATACATCACTGCTAATTACCCAATTTTAATAAAAGCTAGTAACATTCTCAACACTCCAGCAGTTTCACTAGACTTCTTACAGTACCCTATAAGAAGTACATCTACTGTACATAACATAGTAGATATTTAGTGCCGATTTTAGCATGTAAATCTCTTGGTGGGGCAAACTCCCCAATTGTTTTGTTGTTGATGCATGCATGCAAAGCTAAACAACACATAAATTGCACTATAACAGTGACAAAAGGCACCCACAAGCTGTTAGGGCCTGCATAAAGCTGTCCCAACAGCAGAGCCTTCTTTTCACCACCATGGCGTTAATCCTTACCACCACAACACCTGACTATCAGCGGGGCCTTGTCTGGCAGCGAAACAGTTCATTCAGCCTCATTTACTGCCTTTAAAAAAAACATAGCAGATATCTAATCAAACTTTATTTGTCACATTCACTGAATACATGGCTGACTTGCTTAAACGAATGTGGTTTCTACTGACAATTGAGATGCACAAAATATGGCATAAGGGACCGATGAGCAGATAAGAGGCAATCCGTAATTTTGAGAAGACAGTAATGAGCAATTTAAGGTGGAAATAGTCAATATAACTATTTGTTCAGCATTTTTTAAATGTACAGCAACAGAATTCAAAACATAGGCTGTTCTTACTGTATTCTCCCTGTACACCAAGTCAGAATCATAGGATAAATAATGGGGGCATATAAGCAGTCAATGAAAGCTCTTACAATATTCGATGATGACATTTCTCTAAAACAGGCATTAAGCTACAGTTGAAGTCAAAAGTTTACATACACCTTAGCCAAATACATTTAAACTCAGTTTTTCATATTTCCTGACATGTAAGTAATACATTCCCTGTCTTAGGTCAGTTAGGATCACCACTTTATTTTAAGAATGTGAAATGTCAGAATACTAGTAGAGAGAATTATTTATTTCAGATTTGATTTCTTTCATCACATTCCCATTGCCTTTAAATTGTTTAACCTGGGTCAAACATTTCGGGTAGCCTTCCACAAGCTTCCCACAATAAATTGGGTGAATTTTGGCCCGTTTATCCTGACAGAGCTGGTATAACTGAGTCAGGTTTGTATGCCTCCTTGCTCACACACTCCTTTTCAGTTCTGCCCACAAATTCTCCATGGGATTGAGATCAGGGCTTTGTGATGGCCACTCTAATACCTTGACTTTGTTGTCCTTAAGCCATTTTGCCACAACTTTGGAAGTATGCTCGAGGTCATTGTCCATTTGGAAGACCCATTTGTGACCAAGCTTTAACTTCCAGACTGATGTCTTGAGTTGTTGCTTCAATATATCCACATAATTGTTCTTCCTCATGATGCCATCTATTTCCCTCTTGCAGCAAAGCATCCCCACAACATGATGCTGCAACCCCCATGCTTCACAGTTGGGATGGTGTTCTTCGGCTTGCAAGCCTCCCCCTTTTTCCTCCAAACATAATGATGGTCATTATAGCCAAACAGTTCTATTTTTGTTTCATCAGACCAGAGGATATTTCTCCAAAATGTACGATCTTTGTCCCCATGCGCAGTTGCAAACCGTAGTCTGGCTTTTTTCATGGCGTTTTTTTGAGCAGTGGCTTTTTCCTTGCCGAGTGGCCATTCAGGTTATGTCGATATAGGACTCGTTTTTACTGTGAATATAGATACTTTTGTTCCTGTTTCCTCCATCATCTTCACAAGGTCCTTTTCTGTTGTTCTGGGATTGATTTGCACTTTTCGCCCCAAAGGTCGTTCATCTCTAGGAGACAGAACGCGTCTCCTTCCTGAGCGGTATGACGGCTGCGTTGTCCCATGGTGTTTATACTTGCGTACTATTGTTTGCACAGATGAACGTGGTACCTTCAGGCGTTTGGAAATTGCTCCCAATGATTAACCAGACTTGTGGAGGTCTTCCATTTTTTTTCTGAGGTCTTGGCTGCTTTCTTTGGATTTTCCCATGATGTCAAGCAAAGAGGCACTGAGTTTGAAGGTAGGCCTTGAAATACATCAACAGGTACACCTCCAATTGACTCAAATTATGTCAATTAGCCTATCAGAAGCTTCTAAAGTCATGACATAATTTTCTGTAATTTTCCAAGCTGTTTAAAGACACAGTCAAGTGTACGTTAACTTCTGACCCACTGGAATTGTGATACAGTGAATTATAAGTGAAATCATTTGTCTGTAAACAATTGTTGGAAAAATTACTTGTGTCATGCATGAAGTAGATGTCCTCACTGACTTGCCAAAACTATAGTTTGTTAACTATAGTTGAAAAACACGTTTTAATGACTCCAACCTAAGTGTTTGTAAACTTACGACTTCAACTGTACATGTGCACCACCAAGTCAGTAGGCTAAGTTACAGTAGGCTAAGTTATGAAGGGGAAAGGGACCAAATTAATATGGTGAGGCACATGGGCTACTAACAGCTTACTACACAACATAAACTTAGTATCACTTTCTTAGCTACAGTACACTTTCTTAGTTACAGACCTCACCCATTATAACTAGCATTTCCAGAGATACAACCTCTCTTATCATCCCTCAGTGCCTGGGCTTACCTCAGCTGTACCCGCACCCCACCATACCCCTGTCTGCACATTCTGCCGTGAATCTATTCTACCACGCTCAGAAATCTGCTCCTTTTATTCTTTGTCCCCACACTCTAGGCGACCAGTTTTAATAGCCTTTAGCCATACCCTCATCCTACTCCTCTGTTCCTTGGGTGATGTGGAGGTAAACCCAGGCCCTGCGTGTCCCCAGGCACCCTCATTTGTTGACTTCTGTGATCGAAAAAGCCTTGGTTTCATGCATGTTAACATCAGAAGCTTCGTTCTGCTAGGTGACCTAAACTGGGATATGCTTAACACCCCGGCAGTCCTACAATCTAAGCTAGATGCCCTCAATCTCACACAAATCATCAAGGAACCCACCAGGTACAACCCTAAAACCGTAAACATCGGCACCCTCATAGACATTATCCTGACCAACTTGCCCTCCAAATACACCTCTGCTGTTTTCAATCAGGATCTCAGCGATTACTGCCTCATTGCCTGTATCCACTATGGGTCCGCGGTCAAACGACCACCCCTCATCACTGTCAAACACTCCCTAAAACACAGGCCTTTCTATTCGACCTGGCCCGGGTATCCTGGAAAGATATTGACCTCATCCCGTCAGTCGAGGATGCCTGGTCATTCTTTAAAAGTAATTTCCTCACCATCTTAGATGAGCATGCCCCGTTCAAAAATATATATGCAGAACTAAGAACAGATATAGCCCTTGGTTCACTCCAGACATGACTGCCCTTGACCAGCACAAAAACATCCTGTGGCAGACTGCAATAGCATCGAATAGTCCCCGCGATATGCAACTGTTCAGGGAAGTCAGGAACCAATACACGCAGTCAGTCAGGAAAGCAGAGGCTAGCTTTTTCAAGCAGAAATTTGCATCCTGTAGCTCCAAAAAGGTTTGGGACACTGTAAAGTCCATGGAGAACAAGAGCACCTCCTCCCAGCTGCCTACTGCACTGAGGCTAGGTAACACGGTCACCACTGATAAATCCATGATAATTGAAATTTCAATAAGCATTTCTCAACGGCTGGCCATGCCTTCCTCTTGGCAACTCCAACCCCGGCCAACACCCCCCTCCCCCGCAGCTACTCGCCTAAGCCTCCCCAGCTTCTCCTTCACCCAAATCCAGATAGCAGATGTTCTGAAAGAGCTGCAAAACCTGGCCCAGTACAAATCAGCTGGGCTAGACAATCTGGATCCTCTCTTTCTAAAACTATCCGCCGCCTTTGTTGCAACCCCTATTACCAGCCTGTTCAACCTCTCTTTCATATCGTCCGAGATCCCTAAAGATTGGAAAGTTGCCGCGCTCATCCCCCTCTTCAAAGGGGGTGACATCCTAGATCCAAACTGTTACAGACCTATATCCATCCTGCCCTGCCTATCTAAAGTCTTCGAAAGCCAAGTTAATAAACAGATCACTGACCATTTCGAATCCCACCGTACCTTCTCCGCTGTGCAATCGGGTTCCGAGTCAGTCACGGGTGCACCTCAGCCACGCTCAAGGTACCGAGTCAAGGTACTGAGTCTATGCTAGGTAAAGCTCCGCCTTGTCTCAGTTCACTGGTCACGATAACAACACCCACCCGTAGCACACGTTCCAGCAGGTATATCTCACTGATCATCCCCGAAGCCAACACCTCATTTGGCTGCCTTTCCTTCCAGCTCTCTGCTGCCAGTGACTGGAACGAATTGCAAAAATCGCTGAAGTTGGAGACTTTAATTTCCCTCACCAACTTTAAACATCAGCTGTCTGAGCAGCTAACCAATCGCTGCAGCTGTACATAGTCCATCTGTAAATAGCCCACCCAAGCTACCAACCTCATCCCCATACTGTTTTGATTTACTTTTCTGCTCTTTTGCACACCAGTATCTCTACTTGCACATCATCATCTGCTCATTTATCACTCCAGTGTTAATCTGCTAAATTGTAATTATTCGCTCCTATGGCCTATTTATTGCCTACCTCCTCATGCCTTTTGCACACACTGTATATAGACTTTCTTTATTTCTACTGTGTCATTGACTTGTTTATTGTGTTATTGGCTTGTTTATTGTTTATTCCATGTGTAACTCTGTGTTGTTGTCTGTGTCACACTGCTTTGCTTTATCTTGGCCAGGTCGCAGTTGTAAATGAGAACTTGTTCTCAACTAGCCTACTTGGTTAAATAAAGGTGAAATTAAATGAAAATAAATAAAAATCTCCCTGGTATTTTACATAATTTATGCACCAGTATACAAGACATTTTTGGACTCACCGTTGTGCTGTGCTCACTTGAACAGGAAGGTGGCGCGGCGGTCCTTGCTTGCAAATTTTGTCATGAAACTTTGTCATCAAAGTCTGTCATTCTCTGAATGTATGGTGCTTTCAAGACAACTGAGAATTCAGAAAAAAACAATGTTTAATCATGACCTCAGGTCGGACCTCTAGAAAGAGGTTCCTGACTTGGAATTTCGAATTGGATGACCGCTCAAAACGTATTTTCCTAGTTGGAGCTTGTTCTTTTCAGAGTTCCCAGTTGTCTTGAACTCACTGAAATATGAGATTTCCCAGTTCTGAGTTTCCAGTTGTTTTGAACTCAGCAGAGGTCACACCAATATATTCAACCTTTTCTGGCCCATGGTGTTGCGTGTGAATGTTTATCCTTTTAAGCTTGGAAAAGGAGACCACACACCCTCTCCACCGAATAGCAGGGGAAGCAAAATAATGCTTGCTTTGCAACTCTTGCAGTTAGCCACTGATTCCTTCCAAACCGCTCATGTTGAATTTGTGATTTCCAACTTGTTGTGTAATGTCCAATGGCCGATGAGCACTGATATACGTTTTATCTATAATTTCTCTTCATATCACAAAGATTGAAAAGGATTTGCCTGTAGATTCTCGACTTGATTCATGAAGATGGCTGCTTGTCTAGCTTGCTAGCTAAGATTTTGAAGGTATGATGTTGACATGATTAGTCCAATCAAAGCTACAGTAGATATAGCGTGATTTTGGCGCAGCTGTCTAAGGCACTGCATCGCAGTGCTGAGGCGCCACTGCTGTCTAGGATTTCATCCCATGCTATGTCACAGTGTCCGTGACCGGGAGCCCCATGGGACGGCGCACAATTGGCTCTGCTTGGTTAGGGAAGGGTTTGGCCGGGAAGATTTCCTTGTCTCATTGTGTTCTAGCGACTCCTTCTGGCGGGCCGGGGGCCTGCAAGCTAACTTCGGTCAGATCTTCGTGGGCTATACTCGGCCTTGTCTCAGGATAGTAAGTTGGTGGTTGAAGATATCCCTCTAGTGGTGTGGGGGCTGTGCTTTGGCAAAGTGGGTGGGGTTATATCCTGCCTGTTTGGCCCTGTTTTTTAAACTCTAGAGACAGCAGGTGCGGTAGAGATGCACTGAATAATCGGCTATGAAAAGCCAACTGACATTTATTCCTGAGGAAATCCCTTACAAAGGGCTCTATAAATAGTTGTTGTTGCACCCATCCGTAATCAGATTAACAAATACAGTATGAATCTAAATTCACTCATGAAGATGTGTAGGTAATAGTGAGTTTATAAGGCTACTGTATGGAAACAAATTAAGATAAAGAAGACAGAAATAGACAAAAGTCCCAAGACTCTGCACAGCCTAATGGGAAATAATCACAACAGGTGTGTTCTCTTCTATTCATGTCTTACTTTTAACTGGATTGGTGGACGTCACTCCCCAAATAATATCACTCCCTGTGTCACCAGACAAGTTAAACTTCTTTCTTACACTCAGGTATCTTCTGAAATCTTGTACACATGGTCTACAAAGGTCAACCTAAAAAGTGCATGTAAAATACATTTGAATCTCCATTTCATTATGTGCCTTTACATAAGTGAGCCCTCCTTTACTGTTCTAGGAAAACCAGATAGGTCACAAGTGCCTTTGGGGAGGTGGGGGAGGTGGGATCACAGGTTTCAGTGGGGTAGGAGGGGTCTAGTACTACTGCTGTTATGTCAGAGATTAGAGCATTTATAAAGCCAGTAATCACAATGCTTTTGTCAGTTTGTTCCAACCTGCAGTGCAGGAGAAGAAAAGGGATGTTTCATATTTAAGGTGGAAAGGAAGCGTGCACACTTAGGACATGAGGAGAGGGACAGCTCTTGCAGTGTTGGTGCTGGCACTTTTTTCATCTGCTACAGCAAGTAAGTACAGCCACTCTGGATATCATTATGTATACCAGATAATCCAGGCATATCTACATTTATGTTTTCAAGAAAGTATTTTTTAAATTAACAAAAGGGATTTATTCCTCATTTAAGGCTGTGGCTCACCAGGATTTCCCAATGTGGGAGTGTGGCCTTAAGGATAAAAATGGTCCTGTGAGAGGGCCTCAAGGGGAAAAAATGGTTCGGTGAGGGTGCCTCAAGGAATTTCTAACACACCTGCCCATTTTTTTCCCCCTTGAGGCCCCCATTATTAGTCAGATAATGATCATTTTGCACAAAAAAATTATCAAGTTAGACATGCCCACTGGGCCAGCACATCTGGCATTTCAGGCAACACTTGTTTTATTCAAACCTTTCAGTGTATTGAGGAACACTGCATTTGGTCTTGTCTTAGATGCTTTATGAAAGAGGCTCCACAGTGCAACACTATGTGCCCTTTGCATGACCAAGGGTCAGTTTCCCAGACACAGATTAAGCCTAGTCCTGGACAAAAACCCTTTCAATGGAGATTGTCCGTTTTGATAGCCAAATGCTTTTCAAACATTGCACAAATCTGAATTAAACCTGTTGACATCCTTGATTTTATGGGGAAGCATCATTGCAGTCATTGGGCATCTAGGAAGATCAAATGCAGTAATGCATGCTATCTTCAACATAGGTCAAGTAGCATGAGCTTTAAATTAATTGTTAAAAATCAAGAGTGTCATTTGTCACCAATCAGCAGTTTACATGAATTCCAAACAATATAGAAAGTATCTGTCAGCGGCTGTTAATTCTTAATTTAACAGTAAACTTGTACTGTTGGTGGGATCATTGCACAATACAGTAGCCTATTGTAACAATAATACTCTTGATAAGCACCTTGCGGTCTCCTCCAATTGGAATATCCATGTTGTGATTTTGGCTAGGGTGCCATTTGTGGATGCCCAGCGTTCAATCCAAATTCAGGATTAAAAATAAAACATACTACTACTGCATATGAAAATAATCAGTGTTTATCAGTGCCCTCCTGTAAGGTTGCAACTGAAAGTGTGGTCAGCTCCTTCCTTTTCAACTCTAATGAATGCATGCTCTGCTTTATATGTCATTTCTATGATTATATTCCAGAGTCCAAAAGTCGCTTCACACGATATCCATCATGGAATATGAAAATGTATCCAGTCTGGAAAGATGAAGATCCTCAGTGCAAAGACTTTTGGAAAGGTATGCACAGTTATCCTCTGTCTCAACACAATGTGTGTACACTGATGGTGACAGGAATATCTCTGTGAAATTTGTGGACATTTGTGGATGACCTCTGCTGCTCATGCAGTAAAAGGGGTTTAAAGGCCCAATGCAGTCCAAAATGAGATTTTCCTGTGTTTTATATATGTTTCCACACATGAGGTTGGAATAACACTGAAATGTGTGGACATTTTTGAGTTTGAAGATAGTGCAAGTGGACAATGCTGTGATCAAGATGGATGAATCTGAGGTTGAACGAAACGTAGTGGATCTAACTGTCACCTGCCAAGGGAGGTGAGTATTCCTTCTCCAGACCCAATTAAGGGAGACTGTCTCAGACAATCACACCATTTATTATTTCCCTAAGCAGAATCATGATCCACAGACAAATCCACTAGGTATGTAGACCTATATTCCACCACTTAGGCACTAGGATCAGTTTCATTGCCCCAAATCACTGGATGCTGCTGAGGGGAGAATGGCTCATAATAATGTCTGGATTGGAGTAAATGGAATAGTATTAAACACATGGAAACCTTGTGCTTAATGTGTTTTATACCATTCCATTCACTCCGTTCCAGCCATTACTATGAGCCCTTCCTCCCTGTTTAAATTGAAACCAGCCGCCTGTGCCTCAGATTAATCCTAATCCTGGATTTAAAATCATTCTAGCATTTTAGTCCAGGATTAGTCTGGGTCAGGGAATTCAGATTCAGAAAACTGTATTGTCCTCAGAGAGGCAATTTGTCTTGCAGCAGTCATAAAACATATCACATCTAAAAATAAATAGCAAAGGAATCCGGTCCTTAGTTTCAACAAGTGTTTCTGACCCTGTGTCTGTTCTCCACCCAGCCTTCCCACAGAGGTGTGCACGGTGGTGTCTGATGCAGACTGTTTTATGCCCATCCACACCATGTGTAACACAGTGGCCCCCTCTAATGAGTGCCAGCTGGTACTGCGTCACTTTTTCAATGACTCCGGCATCTTCTGTATCAACGTGTCCATGACCAACGATGTCAGTCTGGCAGTCACCAGCGCCAAATATAGCATGACCGTGGGTATGTACTGTAAGATGTCTGCTCTGCACATCTGCCTCGCCACGTCTTGAATCTGGGTCCCTGGGACAATCAGTCCAATACCTTCAGTCCAACACCTATTGTTATTGGAAATAACAATAGTCACAAATCAGCATAGTCACAAATCAGCATTGGTCTACTCTAGTCACAGCTCTCTGAAGAGTTCCATATCACCACAAGGTATAACCTTTTCAGCTTGCTTGAGACATTACCCCTATGGTGTCTACACTGTATAGCCTTGTCTCAGGGCAACTGTATGCAGCATATTGTACAATTGATAACACTTTTCTCATTACCTTTTCATCCTTTATTTTACCAGATGAGTCACATTGAGATTGACATATGTATGTAAGTGAGCCTTGGAAAAAATGAATGTAATTAATAATTTTCCTTTTGTTCCACAGACGATTCAAAGCCTACCTTCCTCTGAAGGAGGAGTCTGTGGTTGGCTCCACCTCCCAGAGCAGTCCTGGTTGGAGCTCTGGGCCTCTACTGTTCTGGAACCTTCTGAGTCGATGGGACCTTATAGAGAACAGCCCACTGCTCGATGACAGGCTGGTGTGAATGGAAAACAACCCATTCAACTGCCAAATACACAACAGCATAGAAACATCTGTCATCTGAAATGTTTAGCTTTTTCTTTAATCGATTTTTTATACATTTATTTTTTAACTGAAAGTTCAATAATGGATATAATTTGGCTTATTACCATCAAACTTAAATGTGTATCCTCAAATATTTATACTGGAAGTTTTATCAGTGAATAGTATTGTAAACTACTGTGAAGTCAGACATTTACATGTATTTTCCCCATTAAAATCCAAAACTGTACTAATGTCTTTCTTTTTGTCAAGATAAGGTGGTGAATAAAGTCCAAGAGCACAAATAGCTAATTTAATTCAATGTTTTATTAGGTATCATAATAAGATCATGCAACAGTAAGTGTTTCACAATGGCTTGCCTGCAGGGGCATTTCAATACTCTTCTCCCTCCTCCTCTCCCTCACCCTCAATGGAGTCAACCCCTACCTCTTCATAATCCTTCTCCAGGGCTGCCATGTCCTCTCTGGCCTCAGAGAACTCTCCCTCCTCCATACCCTCACCCACATACCAGTGCACAAAGGCACGTTTGGCGTACATCAGGTCAAACTTGTGGTCAAGACGAGCCCAGGCCTCTGCCACAGCAGTGGTGTTGCTTAGCATGCACACAGCCCTCTGGACTTTGGCCAGGTCTCCACCAGGGACCACAGTGGGAGGCTGATAGTTGATGCCAACCTTGAAACCAGTTGGGCACCAGTCGACAAACTGAATGGAACGCTTGGTCTTGATGGTGGCAATGGCAGCATTGACATCTTTGGGCACCACGTCACCACGGAATAGAAGGCAGCAAGCCATGTACTTGCCGTGGCGAGGGTCACATTTCACCATCTGATTGGCCGGCTCAAAGCAGGCATTGGTGATTTCAGAGACAGAGAGCTGCTCATGGTAAGCCTTCTCTGCAGAAATAACTGGGGCATAGGTGGCCAGAGGGAAATGGATACGGGGGTAGGGCACCAAGTTGGTCTGGAACTCTGTCAGATCAACATTGAGGGCACCATCAAATCGAAGGGAAGCAGTGATGGAGGAAACGATCTGGCTAATGAGCCTGTTGAGGTTGGTGTAAGTAGGACGCTCAATGTCGAGGTTCCTACGGCAGATGTCATAGATAGCCTCATTATCCACCATGAAGGCACAGTCAGAGTGCTCTAGGGTGGTGTGGGTGGTCAGGATGGAGTTGTAGGGCTCCACCACAGCTGTGGACACCTGGGGAGCTGGGTAGATGGAGAACTCCAGCTTGGACTTCTTGCCGTAGTCAACAGACAGGCGCTCCATCAGCAGGGAAGTGAAACCAGAGCCGGAGCCACCTCCAAAGCTGTGGAAAACCAGGAAGCCCTGAAGGCCTGTGCACTGGTCAGCCTGAGGAGAAAGAGGAACACATCAATAAATGGGCAGAAAAAGATGTCCACATTATGATCAGATAGTTGATCAAATATTTAATTAATTCATCAAACCAACCAGTTTGCGGATCCTGTCCAGTACCAGGTCGATGATCTCTTTGCCAATAGTGTAGTGTCCACGAGCATAGTTGTTGGCAGCGTCTTCTTTGCCAGTGATGAGCTGTTCAGGATGGAATAACTGGCGATAGGTCCCAGTGCGCACCTCATCTGAGGAGAGAAAATGAGCAGCTCATTAAGGAGCTCAATAGCAAGAAAGCAAAGGAAAACCTATTTTACATACCCTTGTTTCAATTAAAAGAGAAACAGAAATCTTACCAATAACTGTAGGTTCCAGGTCCACAAACACAGCCCTGGGGACATGCTTTCCAGCCCCAGTCTCACTGAAAAAGGTATTGAAGGAGTCATCTCCTCCGCCGATGGTTTTGTCGCTGGGCATCTGTCCGTCTGGCTGGATCCCATGCTCCAGGCAGTAGAGCTCCCAGCAGGCATTGCCAATCTGGACTCCAGCCTGACCCACATGGACAGAGATACACTCACGCTGGAAAATAAATGGAAAAACATGTAGTTTAACAGAATTACAATACATTTGACAAAAATGTACAATTGGCAAAAACACCACCTAGTGGAAGAATGGTTAGGCTACATGTAAACTAGAGAACAGTTACAATGGAGACAAATCAACTGATGTGCAGAGGAATTTTGCCATTTACACCTATGACCATTACTAAACTGACAAGGAGGTCATATTACATCACTAAGGAATTAAAAGGAAGCTGGAGTGGAATAGGTTTATTTTCAGGGTTAAACTAGACATATTAACATTGATATATGTTACAGTCTACAACTGTAGACACATGTTACAGTAGAGACATATATTCCCCTTCTGTCCCCACCTAGTCTGCCCTCTCCCACCTAGCAACACAATGGATGACTTTAAGAATATAATCCCATTTTATTCCAATTGTATATCCATTACCTGGATAGATAAATAAATGCTGCTGTATTTGATGAATACTGTACAATTCAACTGTGTTCAATAGCTACCAAAAAGTATGCATTCTAAATGTAGTGCTTTGTTCTTTCATTCCATCCCCATTCAATTAGCCTACCACTTTATGTAATAGCCTTGTGATAAACCGAAATAGCATGCAATACCTATCCCAAACGCGTTGATTCAGTCCAACTCAATTCGTCATTTAAAAATGGGTTAGCAACACCAAGATGTTGCAAATTCGCCCCTATTTCGAATTCATTGACCGATACAATAAAAATCGACCCATTTTAGCCACTATACGGTCGTGTAGTGATTGTCTCATCATTTGAGAAATTCTCAACAGAAAACATCAAACACGTAATTATTTCAGGCTTATTATTGCTGAAAAACTACATGACTTACCATTTTTTCTGAGGAGGATCGAACAATAAGGGAAAATACAAAGAAATAGCCTACGCAGAGAGATCTCTATTTGTGTCTGAATTAATGGGTGTACTGTATGCTCTGCCCGTCAGCGCCGACGCAACAACTGCTGATGGAGAGGGGCGGCGCTCCCAGATTTATGCACAGCCAGTGCACACTATGTAATGTGCCTGTATGAGGCTGACATTTACGTTTTTAAAACGAAGCTTTTTGTTTGTTTGATATTTTTCTCATTGTGCTTTGCGATTGAAAAAAATATATATATATATGTAGGGAGAAAACATATTTTTCCCAATTGAGGGAATGAATGGGAAGGTAGTGGATTTACCGTAAAGGATGTCCTCTGTCACCCCGTTTAAAGGGATAGTTCAACCCAATTAAAAATGCATCTTATCACGGATACAATAGAAAGTGAGCAATCCAATGTTTAGATGTAGGGACAGCTTTATCATTATAATTGATGACAAATCAATGGGAGTGACCGTGGAAGCCATGTCAGAATGCAAAAAAAAAAAAAAAAAACTGGCAATATCACCATACCTAAAACAAATACCCACATTTTTAAGTATGGTTATATATAGATTTGCATCCAAAGTCATTTTGTGGAACAGTACCGGATAAATCATGTAGAATGGCAGAATTAGGAGCCAATCCTTCTCACTATCCTCCTCCTATCTCTCCTTCCTCTTTGTCCTAGACTCTCTGCAATGATGATGTCATCCATCTGGGCTGATCACGTGATCACAGTGTCTTGCTGCTAAATGCACTGTGCTGGCCTTAGTGTATGTATGTTAAGGAAGTAATCCGTTTTTCTTTCAACCCATCTATCAAATTCAATACCCACGATGACCAAACATGTATTGACTTTTAGGGCTCAGGTCTCTGCAAGTGCATTTTGGTAATCCAAGCTTTCTGATAAAGCCAGAGCGTACATCATGATACTCATGTTCCCCAGAAGGATTACACAACATCCGATGCTTGAAAATCCTGCATTATGTCAGACTATCCTGAATACTGGAATTTGTCTGGCAGCTATTTCAATTAAAGTTTACATCAGTTTGTACTACAAAGTCATGTACTACAAAGTGAATTGTCGCCTCGATACAGTCTCTCCAAAATCCACTCAAAAGCATCTGTGACACAAACTACACTAGTTGTATATATCTGTGAATGTATTGTAATGTTTTAAAATTGTATAAACTGACTTAATTTTGCTGGACCCCAGGAAGAGTAGCTGCTGCTTCGGCAGCAGCTAATGGGGATCCATAATAAATACAAATAGCTATTTAGAGCTTAAATTTGAAATTTTCTAAATATAGCCCACCCAGTGAGCAAAAATGGTTGAAATTACATATTTTCAATCAGTTTTGCTCACTGGGTGGCTTACCAAGCAACAAATATGTAAAGTGTGGGGTAATACAGTAAGTATAAGTGTGATTTAGTCAGAACAAGACGTGTGGCCCCATGAAAACTGTTCCAGTAGAAGGTCCTCATTCCCCAACAGCTGAGGGACAAGGAGGAGCCTGACATTAAACAGTTGCAAGCGAAAAGAGGGTGGAGTGTTTGAGATGGGAGTGGTCCTCCATGGAATGTGCACACTTTTCCTTTAAAGGTCCATTGTAGAAATTTGTAGTATCTCAAAATAAAATAATTTCTGGGTAACACTTAAGTACCTTACTGTGATTGTTTTCGATTTAAATGATCAAAAATAAACAAAAATAGCTTATTTATTTATCAAGCAAGAATTTTGCTCGGACTACCTGGGAGGGGTAGTCCGAGTAACTAGCTGTTATTGGCAGAGACGTTTGTAATTCTCTTTCTTATTGGTCTATTAACTAATTTACCGCCTGGTGACGTCACCAGGCAGGCCAAAACTCCATTCCACCTAAACAGGCTGACATTTCAGGCGGTCTTATCAAACAACTCTTACACTAAAGGGGCATTATCATAATTTTCACAATTTCACAGTATTATTCCAACCTTATAGTGTGGAAATATACAGTATATAAAACACAGGAAGATCATGTATTGGACTGCACTGGGCCTTTAATGGAATACAAAGCCTTCAATGCAGTCAAAAAGCAGTCATAGGCCTACTCAGGGGTGTCATGCGCCCCAAAAATCTAAGGGGGCACAAAGTACGTGAGGATGGATGGGTGGGTGGGAGTGGGTACTGTGGGAGGAGTGGTACTGTGGGGGCTGGCCCCTGTGGCTCAGTTGGTATGGCGTTTGCAATGTCAGGGTTGTGGGTTCGTTTCCCACAGGGGACCAGTACAGGGGGAAAAGTATGAACATGTATACACTTTAAGTCCAGAGCTTCTGGTAAATGACTGATAAGTAAAAAATGTCCGGAAGTTGGAGAATTTAGCATTATGCTTAATTCTAAGTGAAAAATAGGTATATTTGTCTCTGCATATCTAAACATACCTCTTGAGCGGTCTATATCCTCCTGACTGGTGTTTCTTTTTTTTCAATAAATACTGTATGCTCTTCTGCATCTATGCTAAAATCTGGGTAACAGATTGAAGGATTGTGAGTCTTATTCAGTACATTTAGTTATTACTTGATTTTCTAAAGTCTGCCAACATTGCCAGCAAGGTTTGCCAGCTAAGATAGTTAGACTCACTAGGCACAGATGTCAATTCAATGTCTATTCCATGTTGGCTCAATGTAATTATTATTGAAATGATGTGGAAATAATATTGATTCAATCAGTGTGTGCCCAGCAGGTAGCTACTATAACTTGATAGCCTGAAATGGCTTCTTGGTAGCTAGTTTTTAAGAGGTTGGGAAATTGGGAACCTATCTGGGATAGCTAAAGCCAACTTCAAATCAAATCAAGCTTTATTTATACAGCACATTCCAGACATGGAATGCAACACAATGTGCTACAGTAAAAAAACAAGTAGAACTAATAGAATCGTTAAATAAATTCTAAAACTCACAGGCAGCCACTGCAGAGACCTTAACACCTCTGTAATGTGTGCTCTCTGTCTGGTCTTGGTCAGTACCCGTGCATTCTGTATGTTTTGCAGTTGACCAATGGCTTTCTTGGGTAGACCAGACAGGAGAGCATTACAGTAGACAAGCCTGCTTGTAATAAAAACATGTATCAGAGAGACTCGTCCATTACCACCTGAGAAACACTTTGGCAATGCTCCTCAGGTGGTAAAAAGCTATTATGGTAAAATTACTAATGTGTGATTTGAAATTGAGTTCAGAATCTGAAATAGGTTTTTACCTGGTATTTTATCTTTATTGCCTGTGAATTAAAATGTGCAGCTAAATTCTCTCTCTGTGCTTTGGCTCCAACAATAAGTACCTCGGTCTTGATTTAGCTGGAGGACGTTGTGAGCCATTTAAGTATTTAAATCACTAATAAAGTCTAATAATTTATCCGTGGAACTATAATACTCTGGTGACAAAGAAATAAAAAATTGTGTATTGTCTGTACAGCAGTGAAAATCAATGCTGTGCTTTCTGATAACGTTGCCAAGGAGTAACATACAGTTGGGAGAACAAGTATTTGATACACTGCCGATTTTGCAGGTTTTCCTACTTACAAAGCATGTAGAGGTCTGTAATTTTTTATCATAGGTACACTTTAACTGTGACAGATGGAATCTAAAACAAAAATCCAGAAAATCACATTGTATGATTTTTAAGTAATTAATTTGCAGTTGGCACTTTAAAAAAAACATTTAGCTGTTTGAAAACCAAATTCTCCAGAATTTTGCTTAAGAATGGATGGTTGGAGATTGGCTCCGAAAATTGCTAAGAGCTGAAGAATCTAGAATCTAGATTACTTTTCTTCATCAGAAAATTGCCAGGTGGCTAGTAATATTACAGTATTATAATTATTATTATTATTAAACAGTACAAATCTGAGTGGGCACGTGCCCCTGTGCCCCTTATGAGCATGACGCCTCTGGGCCTACTGATGATCTCTATGAACAAGTTGAAGCTTCTCTATTGAATGAAAGAGACTGATACAAGCCACTTTTGAAAAATAAGCATATTGTTGACTGTGAAAATGTTTATTTGCTTACTGATTGTTGTCATTCCACTGCAGGGATACTTCGGGATTTTGCCAATTAAGCCCTTTATCTACTTAACCAGAGTCAGATGAACTCGTGGATGAATGTTGTATGAATGTTGTCTCTATGCCCAGTGTGAAGGAAGTAAGGGGCAGTTTCGCAAGCCAGTGCTAACTAGCGTTAATTAGCGCAATGACTGGAAGTCCATGGGTATCTGCCAGCATGCTTGTTTTTCTCTATATTTTGTTCTATTCCAGCACATACTACATAGAGAAACAGCATTGTCCCTGTTTCATTGAACGCAGGATGAGCGAAAATAAAAACATGGAATGGGGTAGGGACTGTCTGGGAGGAAAGCCTCAGCCACACCCCCCACTGCTGCAGCTCTGTCCTCCTCCCCATTAGTGCTGTTATTCAAGCTTGGTCATGTGACTAAGAGATAAAGACGCTTTATGTGGATACTAGGCCTGTATCCAAGCAACGTATTCATTACCTAGCAACGGATGGAGCCAGGGAGGAAGGGGGGTTGAGTGTCTGTTTCTCCCTGTCTTAGATCTAGGATTGAGTCATTTGACCTCTATCGCAGACAGTAGTTCTATGACAAGCATGAACTCACGTTAAATTGGTGCAGTCTGGAACATATTGTAATGAAACAGGCAGGGAGCAGGTCTCGAACCCCACCTTCTAGCCCGAGGTCCGGCGCGCTATCGACTGTGCCGCAAAAGCATGCTCGTGCGGCAGGTTCGTTTTCCGCGCTTATAAACCCAGGGTCGTTACACTACTCCCTCCTTTCAAAGAGCTTGCGACTCTACGTCTTACAGGAACGCGCTCACCGGCCAAGCACACGCACTGTACATCGACTCCCTTGCAGTCATATTTTAAGCCCTATCGAGGAGCCGAACAAAAATAAATATGGTAAGATTGTTTTTATTGTATTTACATTTAATTACTGAATAATTTTAAATTGTATATTTGAAAAATGTGACATTTATATCAAACTCTTTAATAAGAGCCTGATTTAGAACCGTTTATGCCTAAACAGCTATTATTGTTATTATATATATATTTGTTAAGTGTTTCATTTGATTCTATAGGATTTTTTTATTATAGCATTAGTATTAAATAGATATCCAAGGCAGACTTCTGTTCTGCTCAAATTATGTCTGCGCCTAATATAACATGAAATACCAGATTCGAGCGTATGTTAGAATAATGGCGTAATGTCCCAGACAAAACGGGGGTTAGGAAGGTTGTGATGTGAACGGAATTCCGTAGAATATGCCAACCACTAGGGGTGCCTAACAATAAAATTAAATAGGCTAGAACAATTTAATGTATCTCTACGGTGCCAACCGGTTCCGTTTTGTCCCGGTGTTTATGTAAATAAAATAGCACGATCTTCGATATGTTCACCGCTTCCTTTCTCATCCCCGACTGCAGTGGGATAATTTAGCTTAATAGATCGAAATGGAGGATGCACAGTGTTCTTATTTCATCGAATGCCTTACGCCCAAAGAAACATTATCCTCGTTTGCTGAAATGCACTGTCAGCATGCATCATAGTCATCAAAAATGTATGTTGCCGGTGATGGAGGAGAGAAATTATTCTGGATAATGTAGCATATTATTATAGAGCTATTATTATTATTTGAGAGATTCTGATACTGTGAAGGCTGTTAGAACGTAACTACCGTATAAAGTCTACACTGATACATGAATGCCTAGCACAGAGCAATTCCTAAGGCGTTGCCTTTCTTTCAAAACAAACCTACATGAAAACATACTTAACTCTCTTACAACTTCTTTTGAGAACATTACACCTCTCTGTGATTTATTTTCAAGATGTTCTGAATGTATAGAAAAGTTGTCCAGACTAAACAGGCCTATGTTTTCTCCACAGCTTGAGTGTATCTCAGTTCATGTGGGTCAGGCTGAAGTCCAGATGGGCAATGCCAACGGGAGCTCTACTGCCTGGAGCATGGGATCCAGCCAGACGGACAGATGCCCAGTGACAAAACCATCGGCGGAGGAGATGACTCCTTCAACACCTTCTTCAGTGAGACTGGGGCTGGAAAGCATGTTCCCAGAGCTGTGTTTGTGGACCTGGAACCCACAGTCATCGGTAAGATTTCTGTTTCTTATTGAATAGGAATTGAGTCAAAGCGGTGTGGTAGAAAGTATTTATTGCTTTCTTGCCATTGATCCCCTTATTAACCCTCATCTCCGAAGAATAACTCCTTCAGATACCCCTTTCTGCTTCTCACGAGCTGCTGTTTTTCTCTCCTCAGATGAGGTGCGCACTGGGACCTACCGCTAGTTATTCCATCCTGAACAGCTCATCACTGGCAAAGAGGATGCTGCCAACAACTACGCTCGTGGACACTACACTATTGGCAAAGAGATCATCGACCTGGTACTGGACAGGATCTGCAAACTGGTGAGTTTAATGAACAAGTGAATTACAGCATTTTTTTATTAACAAAATTATTATATTATGGATCTTGTGTTATCCTTTTTTTTAATAGGTTTCTCTTTCTCCTCAGGCTGACCAGTGCACAGGCCTTCAGGGCTTCCTGGTTTTCCACAGCTTTGGAGGTGGCTCCGGCTCCGGTTTCACTTCCCTGCTGATGGAGCGCCTGTCTGTTGACTACGGCAAGAAGTCCAAGCTGGAGTTCTCCATCTACCCAGCTCCCCAGGTGTCCACAGCTGTGGTGGAGACCTACAACGCTATCTTGACCACCCACACCACCCAGAGCACTCTGACTGTGCCTTCATGGTGGATAATGAGGCTATCTATGACATCTGCCATAGGAACCTCGACATTGAGCGTCCTACTTACACCAACTTCAACAGGCTCATTAGCCAGATCGTTTCCTCCATCACTGCTTCCCTTCGATTTGATGGTGCCCTCAATGTTGATCTGACAGAGTTCCAGACCAACTTGGTGCCCTACCCCCGTATCCATTTCCCTCTGGCCACCTATGCCCCAGTTATTTCTGCAGAGAAGGCTTACCATGAGCAGCTCTCTGTCTCTGAAATCACCAATGCCTGCTTTGAGCCGGCCAATCAGATGGTGAAATGTGACTCTCGCCACGGCAAGTACATGGCTTGTTGCCTTCTGTACCGTGGCGATGTGGTGCCCAAAGATGTCAATGAACAATTGCAACAATCAAAACCAAACTTTCCATTCAGTTTGTCGACTGGTGTCCAACTGGTTTCAAGGTTGGCATCAACTACCAGCCTCCCACTGTGGTCCCTGGTGGAGACCTGGCCAAAGTCCAGAGGGCTGTGTGCATGCTGAGCAACACCACTGCTGTGGCAGAGGCCTGGGCTCGTCTTGACCACAAGTTTGACCTGATGTACGCCAAACGTGCCTTTGTGCACTGGTATGTGGGTGAGGGTATGGAGGAGGGAGAGTTCTCTGAGGCCAGAGAGGACATGGCAGCCCTGGAGAAGGATTATGAAGAAGTAGGGGTTGACTCTGGAGAGGGTGATGGACAGGAGGATGGAGAGGAATACTGAGTGTTCATGCAAGGATGCCCCTGGCTCCCATATCTTATAAAAGCACAATAAAAAAAGCAATGCATTTATTTTTACGGTTTCATATTTTATTGTTGCTTGTTTAGGTTTAAAACACATAGTGACAGTCACAGGGGGAAAAAATGAGTGTCTCATTGAAGATTCACCAATAAAATGTGTTGAAATTGTTTCCAATGTATATGTTTTGTTGCATACTATTTCATGAATTACTTATCTATGTTTTCAAAACCAACATATTTACCGGAAGTAGAGGAATCTGCATTCAATAGACCTTGGAGGCAGATAGCCTAGCGGTTAAATGAGCGTTGGGCCACTAAGTGAAAGATTGCTGGTTTGAATCCTAAAGCTGACTAGGTGAAAAATGTATCATTGTGCCCTTGAGCAAGGCACTTAACCCTAGTTGTTCCTTTAATTAAGCTGCTCTGGATAAGAGCAAATAAAAAATATACTGCAGTTACAATGTAGTAAAATCTTAATAATTTGGTGACATATGAATTCTGAAATTGTAGTACTGCAGTTGAACTGCAAAATCACTGGATACAGCATACTACAGTGAATGGGAATATTTTGGACATATAACTGCAGTTATACAGTGTTACTTCAACTTGCACAAGTAGGCTCTGAAGATGCTTACACTTATATCAGAGAAAAACCCTCATGCAGAGTTTCAACATGCCTATGAGATACTGTGTAGTATTCTACTCTGATAGCCAATTGGGACCAGGCATATCATAAGATCTTCCAATCAGTTTCGACAAAGCCTGTCTGTCCACTGTATCGTGGAACTATAAATGGCCCCACCCACCGAATTTGGTATCACACTGACTTCTTACAACAGACTCCTAAAGGTCTGCCTGTAAGTGTTGAACTAAAAGAAGATTCATTTTCTCCGCACCAAATCTTGAATCTTCTCAGCTTAAACATGGTGAGTATAAAACAAATACTATTATTGTTGCTTTCATTCATTTTGTCTCAGTGTTCGGATGAAGGCTGTTTCTATTTTATTTCTTCAACACACTTCGTCAATTCGACTAAAACAATTTTTGAAGTCATACTCTTACACAGATTTAGTTTTGTAGCCTAACCCAAACCAAAATGATAAACAGTCCCAATTATTTTGATAATTCCAGTCAACTACTGCAACAAAACTTGATGTCAAAATGGATGTCTCTGCTTAGAGGCATATTTGTCAGTGACATCTCTCTCTGCTTTGATATCTGGATTGTCTGCATTAGAAGTGACCCAGGGAAGATGACTTATTGTATAATATATTCAAATAATTGCCTCGTTTATGAACTAGGCTATAAGTAATGAGTAGGCAAGTCTATCCTGTAAAATGTATTTAGAACTCAAATATTTCATGAGATATTTCAGAATTTCTGATGATATCAAAGTTCAAACTGCTTTGTTGATATGCTATTACATTTTTTTAATGCAATATTAAATACCTTGATTTAACATTGCATATTAAAATAGATTTGGTTAGCATTAAAGGTCTACTAAATACATTTGAAGTAAAATGCATTGTGTTGGTCAGATGGGAATGATTTGTCAAATGAACCACCCACAGTAAACTATGTCGGACATTTGGCTTCAAAAACACTGTCTGTTTGTCTGTTCAACAGCTGATCACTTGTTTCTTCAGTCAGGTGATGCGTCCCCATGTGTTCTGGTTTAAGCCGGTAGCCTATCTTCTTCTACAATGAAAGCATTTTCTGTCATGCCCCGTGCCCACACCTCTCCTCCCTCTCCTCCCCTACAGAGTTGCTAAGAATAATGTAGAACAAACAATCCTATTGGCATTTTTGAACAAATTAAATATTGTCGTTGCTATTCCAGTTTTAGATGAATGTTTTGGTACAATTGTCTATTGTGTCCAAAGATGTACTCAGATATAACAGTTTGCCCACTGGGCACACACTGGTTGAATCAACGTTGTTTCCACATCATTTCAATGTAATCACGTTGAACCAACTTGGGATAGGTGTTGAATTGACATCTGTGCCCAGTAGTTCTTTCAGAAGATTGTACAGTAGAACTTTTGACTATAACTGAACTTATGTGTATAGTTCATATTTGATCGATTTTCAAATGAAAAGTAGTTATTGGTTTGAGAAAGTCGTAAACAACTCTCTTTCCACAGCGTGAGTGCATCTCCGTCCACGTGGGTCAGGCTGGAGTCCAGATTGGAAATGCCTGCTGGGAGCTCTACTGCCTGGAGCATGGGATCCAGCCAGACGGACAGATGCCCAGTGACAAAACCATTGGAGGAGGAGACGACTCCTTCAACACCTTCTTCAGTGAGACTGGGGCTGGAAAGCATGTCCCCAGGGCTGTGTTTGTGGACCTGGAGCCCACAGTTATTGGTAAGCTTTATGTTTCCTACATTGAGTCAAAGGTGTTTGTTAGATATGATTTTTTGCTTTTGTGGTATTGAGCTCCTCCATGAGCTGCTCATTTTCTCTCCTCAGATGAGGTGCGAACTGGGACCTATCGCCAGTTATTCCATCCTGAACAGCTCATCACTGGCAAAGAGGATGCTGCCAACAACTACGCTCGTGGACACTACACTATTGGCAAAGAGATCATCGACCTGGTGCTGGACAGGATCCGCAAACTGGTTGGTTTGATGAATGAAAATATCAGTAAAATATGTTACGAAATACATGTCCTTCCATTGATGGGTTTCTCTTTCTCCTCAGGCTGACCAGTGCACAGGCCTTCAGGGCTTCCTGGTTTTCCACAGCTTTGGAGGTGGGACCGGCTCTGGTTTCACTTCCCTGCTGATGGAGCGCCTGTCTGTTGACTACGGCAAGAAGTCCAAGCTTGAGTTCTCCATCTACCCAGCTCCCCAGGTGTCCACAGCTGTGGTGGAGCCCTACAACTCCATCCTGACCACCCACACCACCCTAGAGCACTCTGACTGTGCCTTCATGGTGGATAATGAGGCTATCTATGACATCTGCCGTAGGAACCTCGACATTGAGCGTCCTACTTACACCAACCTCAACAGGCTCATTAGCCAGATCGTTTCCTCCATCACTGCTTCCCTTCGATTTGATGGTGCCCTCAATGTTGATCTGACAGAGTTCCAGACCAACTTGGTGCCCTACCCCCGTATCCATTTCCCTCTGGCCACCTATGCCCCAGTTATTTCTGCAGAGAAGGCTTACCATGAGCAGTTAACTGTCTCTGAGATCACCAATGCCTGCTTTGAACCAGCCAACCAGATGGTGAAATGTGACCCTCGTCACGGAAAGTACATGTCATGCTGCCTTCTATACCGTGGTGACGTGGTACCCAAAGATGTCAATGCTGCCATTGCCACCATCAAGACTAAACGTTCCATTCAGTTTGTTGACTGGTGTCCAACTGGTTTCAAGATTGGCATCAACTATCAGCCTCCCACTGTGGTCCCTGGTGGAGACCTGGCCAAAGTCCAGAGGGCTGTGTGCATGCTGAGCAACACCACTGCTGTGGCAGAGGCCTGGGCTCGTCTTGACCACAAGTTTGACCTGATGTACGCCAAACGTGCCTTTGTGCACTGGTATGTGGGTGAGGGTATGGAGGAGGGAGAGTTTGCTGAGGCCAGAGAGGACATGGCAGCCCTGGAGAAGGATTATGAAGAGGTGGGACGTGACAGCGGTGAAGGAGATGAGGACGGGGAAGAGTATTAGAAATGGCTGTCTTTCTTTCTCTGTCTTTCAAACTCTTTATCACCCTCTTCTTTCATTTCTCTTTTCCATATATCCACCTTTATCTTTTCATTTCTCTTTTCATAGATCCACATGTTCTATTATTTCCATCCACTACACTCCTAACCTCAGTCAAAAAGCACTTTAATTTTGACAAGAAATGTACATTGTATGGAAAACTACAATTTTACTTGTCGTAATTTTCAGGTTTCCCTTTAGAGGTGTTCATACCATTAGTTTATAATCCTCTCCCTTATGTGTATTCTTATATAGGTGGCTTAGACAAATTCATTGGTTTCTAGGAACACTGTTAACAGTCACAGAATTTCAAATAATGTTTATCAGTGGAGGCTGCTGAGGGGAGGACAGCTCATAATAATGGATGGAATGGAGTCAATGGAATGGTGTCAACCACATGGAAACCATGGAAACCACGTGCTTGATACCATTCCTTTGACTCCATTCCAGACATTATTATGAGCTGTCCTCCCTCAGCAGCCTCCACTGATAAACATTATTATGAGCTGTCCTCCCCTCAGCAGCCTCCACTGATAAACATTATTATGAGCTGTCCTCCCCTCAGCAGCCTCCACTGATAAACATTATTATGAGCTGTCCTCCCTCAGCAGCCTCCACTGATAAACATTATTATGAGCTGTCCTCCCCTCAGCAGCCTCCACTGATAAACATTATTATGAGCTGTCCTCCCCTCAGCAGCCTCCACTGATAAACATTATTATGAGCTGTCCTCCCTCAGCGCTGCTGTCTATTATGGATTCATAATCATCTAGAAATTATTTGTTTTAACTACTAACTTAAAGAATTTAAAGTTTAAATAATTTCAGTATTGAACTTTGTCATGAGACCTTTTCTTTAAAAGAGTGGTGCTTGTGTTTGTTAGTTTGCTTTGCTACCTAACCACTTTAATGTCTAGAGGGCAGTGTTGTGCAATAAATACATGTCCATTTCCTTCTGTGAACATGAACGGGCAACAATTCCCAATACATACCCCAACAAATCAATACTTTCCTGAACGCTACAAAATATCATGAAGGTAGTATTAAAACAACACACTCAGAAAATCACAGCCATAACTGCATAGAGGGTAGACGTAGACTCTGCATTTTCTCACCCTCAGGATGCAAACAAATAATACATGCAGAATATTACATTCTATGTTATCTACATTCATTGTGAATTGGAAATGTGAACTGTGAAATGTACTCTCCAATTTACCAATGTGAAAGCCAGCTAGGCCTGAGAAGAGCCCAGTCCCAGTTCACAGCCCTGATCTAAAATAGGTCCTGGTATTCATACCCTGCCCTGTCATGGGGGAGATCTGTCAAGCTGTGGGACAGGACAGGTGTGGTTTAAAAATACTGTTCCCAATGTGTCTAGATTGGACCTAAACAGGACGACTGCAGATGCAAAACATGATATAGGCTCGTTTACAATTATATTGTTGTTACCTGCCTAGCAACCTCTTCAAGAGGTTTGAACCTTGTGGCATAACAGTTAAGGTGTTGGCTTGACAGTTGCTTGGACCTGTGTCCAGGTCCCGGTCAAAGCTATCCCCCGATTTTGATAAAATATACATATATGAGCAAGGGGCTTCACGAGGGTCTGATGTCATGAGACCAGAAGGATGAAAACAACAATATGTACTGTAGATCATTAGTCATGTGCAAGAATGTGCCCCGTGGAGAAAATAACATATAGATTGCAAGCGGAAAGTATTCAGATCCCTTGTCTTTTTCCACATTTTGTTATGTTACAGCCTTATTCTAAAATGGATTAAGTCCCCCCCTCATCAATCTACATGCAATACCCCATAATGACAATGCAAAAACAGGTTTTTAGATACATTTTTTTACAAATGTATTGAAAATGAAGGTTTTCATAAAGGATCTCTCTGTACTTTGCTGCTTTCATCTTTCCTGGCTAGTCTCCCAGTCCCTGCAGGTGAAAAACATCCCCACAGCATGATGCTGCAACCACCATGATTCACAGTAGGAATGGTCCCAGAACTACTTGGCATTCAGGCCAAATAGTTCAATCTTGGTTTCATCCTTCTGGAAGGTTCTTCCATCTCAGAGTGACCATCAGGTTCTTGGTCACCTCCCAGACCAAGGCCCTTCTCCCCTGATTGCTCAGTTTGGAAGAGGATGAGTCTTGGGGGTTCCACATTTCTTCCATTTAAGAATGATGGATGCCACTGTGTTCTTGGGGACCTTCAATGCTGCAGAAATTTGTTGGTACCCTTCCCCATATTTGTGCCTCGACACAATCCTGTGTCGGAGCTCTACAGACAATTCCATCGACCTCATAGCTTGGTTTTTGCTCTGACATGCACAATAAACTGTGGGACCTCATATAGACAGGCGTGTACATTTCCAAATCCTGTCCAATCAATTGAATTTACCACAGGTAGACTCCAATCAAGTTGTAGAAACATCTCAAGGATGATCAATGGAAACAGGATGCACCCGAGCTGAATTTCGAGTCTCATAGCAAAGGGTCTGAATACTTATGTAGATAAGGTATTTCTGCTTTCATTTGCAAACATTTCTGAAAACCTGTTTTCACTTTGTCATTATGGGATATTGTGTGTAGATTGATAAGGAAAACATGTATTTAAGCAATTTTAGAATAAGGCTGTAACATAACAAAATGTGGGAAATGCAATGGAATGCCTACAGAAAATATTCAAGACTTTTTCCACATTTTGTTGCATTACAAACTGGGATTAAAATTGATTTGTCTTTTTTTATCTACACAAAATACTCTGTAATATTTGTATTTAATTTCAATTAACAAAAAATAAAACATTAGTATACACTATATATACACAAAGACATCCTTTCAAATGAGTGGATTTGGCTATTTCAGCCACACCCGTTGCTGACAGGTGTATAAAATCGTGCACACAGCCATGCAATCTCCATAGACAAACATTGACAGTAGAATGGCCTATACTGAAAAGCTCAGTGACTTTCATTGTGGCACTGTCATATGATGTCACCTTTCCAAAAAGTCAGTTGCTCAAATTTCTGCCCTGCTAGAGCTACACTAGTCAACTGTAAGTACTGTTATTGTGAAGTGGAAACGTCTTGGAGCAAGCTCACCGAACGGCCACACAAGCTCACCGAACGGGACCATGAAGCGCTGAAGAGTGTAAAAATTGTCTGTCCTCGGTTGCAACACTCGGTACCGAGTGCCTCTTCCAAACTGCCTCTGGAAGCAACATCAGCACAAGAACTGTTCGTCAGGAGCTTCATGAAATGGGTTTCCATGGCCAAGCAGCTGCACACAAGCCTAAATCACCATGTGCAATGCCAAGCATTGACTGGTGTGGTGTAAAGCTCACCTCCATTGGACTCTGGAGCAGTTGAAACGTATTCTCTGGAGTGATGAATTACGCTTCACCATCTGGCAGTCCAGCGAGCGAATCTGGGTTTGGTGGAAGCCAGGAGAACGCTACCTTCCTCAATGCATAGTACCAACTGTAAAGTTTGGTGGAGTAGGAATAATGGTATGGGGCTGTTTTTCATGGTTCGGTCTAGGCCCCTTAGTTCCAGTGAAGGAAAATCTTAACTCTACAGCATACAATGACACTCTAGATGATTCTGTGCTTCCAACGTTGGGGAAGGCGCTTTCATGTCTCAGCATGGCAATGCCCCAGTGCGCAAAGTGAGTTCCATACTGAAATGTTTTGTCAAGATCGGTGTGGAAGAACTTGACTGGCCTGCACAGAGGCCTGACCTCAAACCCATTGAACACCTTCGGGAGGAATTGTAACGCCAACTCCGAGCCAGGCCTAATCGCCCAACGTCAGTGCCTGACCTCACTAATGCTTTTGTGGCTGAATGGAAGCAAGTCCCAACAGAAATGTTCCAACATCTAGTGGAATTCCTTCCCAGAAGAGTGGGGGCTGTCATAGCAGCAAAGGGGGGACCAACTCCATACAAATTACCATGATTTTGGAAATAGATGTTCGACGAGCAGGTCTCCACATGTTTTTGGTAATCTAGTGTACTGTATTTGTATTTTTAGTGTTAGAGAGAATGTGCAACTTTCTATAGGTCTCTCTTGATCAAAACATCTGCCCTCATCACAGTGAACGTCTCACAGAGCTCTAGCTTTGCTTCCTGAACTTGTTCATATTTCTTCTCATATTAGTATTTGTCTATGACAAAGAGAAAGTGTTTTTTTCTTTAAAATACATGAATGATTTTAGATGAATGGCTATAAATCGATCTCTGAATATGCTACAGTGATGAAACCACTCTCCTGGTGGGCTATGATGTAAGGATTGCAGGCATGTGCTTTGTCAGTTGTTTTGACATAATGTTCAGCTAGGATTTGATGGACAGTTCGGGAGAGCACATTAAATGGAAGGAGGGGCATCCCAGATTCAAGTGGTTTCAGATTTCACATCCTTCGTCACACACACTCAGAAAATATAATGTCCGTGGGAACCAGGGCTATCACTCAATGCAAGCCATTTCAATCTATGGTGTCCACAGATTGATTTATAATTGAAAATGGCGGTCGAAACCGGTACCAGAACAACGCAGGTCCCCTAAACAGGGGACATTACATCTAAGAGCTTTTAAAATAAATACATGTTGGCTGCTGGGTCAAACTAAAGTCACTTCTGATTGTGGGCCTCTTTAGTGTATTATTGTAATGAAAATATGTTACAGAAACATTTGATGTTTTACAAAATAATTTCATGGAGAGTAAGGAAACTGGTAGGGAGTCTTATGTAGTTATGACCATGATATAAGTTCATTGTCCATAGCGGGGAGTTGAAACAGTAAGGAAATAGATCTGAGTCCTCTTTTACATTACCAGGAAACTGGCAAGAGTACCTTATCTCAAATATCTTTTCCAACTTATTTATCAATCATCTTTTGAGGCGAAGACAACCTTTTGGGACAATAGGGAAACTAAAGCTAGGAATAATGATTTAGACACAATCTCTAATGATTTAGACACAATGCACAATCTCAGAGTGCTCTCAATTAAAATACGCTGCATTTTCCTCTCTCCCCCAAACATGAGGTATAATCTCATTGACTCTACAACAACAACAAAAATATATATGTGGGATTGGATATTACTCAAAAATGCAACAACACAATACTTTCGTAGATTAAAATATGTGTACTTCAAAAAAGGTACAAAAACACACACACAAACAAACAGTGCCCAGATGCTTACAAAAGTTGGGAGGAAAATCTGCTTAATTGATTTTGAAGCGCAAGCTGTTTGTTCTGAATGAAATGCATTTTAAATAGTGTGACCTACTCAAACATACAGACCAACAAAATCCCTAAACAACTGCTCACAATTACATTCTAACAAAGCAAACCCATTTGTTCAAATAATTACCCTCTCAAAATCTTTACAAAGTGTTCCCCAATTGTTTTGACAGAATTGACCCCCCACCCACCCACGTTTGTCACTGTGACTCCATTGAGTCATGCTTTTATTGAAGTCAAACCCTAAAATAGAGTGCTTTACCTTACTTTTGATCAGACAAACATAAGACAGTTTACATACAGTAGACATTACACCAGAAATTCAATACCACACACACTGGTTAAAGTCCTAAAATGTATCCTCTATTCTGTGTCATTTGAAAACCTCTTACTGAATTATACAACGCCTTTTATTAGTGCAGTACCACTCCCGTTACAGATATTGTTTTAAACACAAAGTCCAGTGTGACTCACTCAAACATTTGCCTTGGAAAGCGAATATTTGATGTGAAAACAAAACCGTACATGACTGATTGCACTGCTGTGGTGGGTTGTGTTGCCATTGTGGTTAAAAGAATCACTGATTCTCAGACATTGTCGAATCTATATTCTGTAGTTCATGTCTTACAAGAGCCCTGTGATGTCAAAGAGAATGTGAGATCTCTTTACTGATGTCTACTGAAGAAAGCTGAGAATATGCCAAAAAAAGAAAACAGATAATCTAATGGTGGCATAATATATCAATTGCAACACTGAGTATTGCAAGTTTTGGTTTTATGCCCTAACACTATACAGCTGATTCAAATGAGGATTAGTTGATTATTTGAAACAGCTGTGTAGTGCTAGGACAAAAACCAAAACATGCACCCCTTGGGATCCAGAGGACAGTGTTTGGGAAAACCTGATCTATCAAACTAAATTTCAAGGAACAAATTAGTGATGGATATTCAGTTTATTTGAGATTTTCCAAGAGACTACATTTCTATAGGCAAGCTATCAGTTAAATGAATATCTAATTACATAACTAATTATTTAATGACACTTAGGCTACGTTTAGACAGACAGCCCAAATCTGATATTTTTTTTTCCACTAATTGGTCTTTTGACCAATCAGATCATCTCTAAAAAAAAAATCTAATGTGAAAAGATCTGATTTGATTGGTCAAAAGACCAGTTAGAGGAAAAAATATCAGAATTGGGCTAACTGTGTGAACACAACCTCACCTGTCCAGTCAACAACCACTCCAATCTGTCGGTGTTAAGCCGTTGAGCGTAGACTTAACTTGTGTATAACATGCAACAACATCTCCAGTGTAGATACTGAAACTCACCAGTGGATCCCTCTACAAGCACCGTGTCCATTCAGACCCTCTTCCTGACATTCAGATTCATTGATGTCCTTCAGTCTTGATTCATAAGGATTCATAAGTCCTTCAATTCGGCTCCAGATATTCCAAGACTCTGAAAATCAGTTTGGTCTTAAAGAGCCTCAACACAGTCACAAGAGGCTGTGTGTGGAGAAGCTGTTGTCAGTTTCCTTCCATATAAGGCTTGAATTTCTTGGTAGTCTCTTTGTTCTGGATGATCCTTGCTTAAAAATGTGGGCAATCTTATCTCAACACCAATGCAAGCTGGTGACCTGTGGGAAAAAGTTCAAGCAGACAAAACAAATATGAAGACAAGTTAAAATGTCTCATCATAATTATCACCTTGAAGTACCTCAGAGTCAAAACAGTAACTTTTGGTGTAATCAGATCAAACAGACATTTCCTTACATGTTGCAAGGGTAAGAAGTTGAGCGCCATTGTGTTTCGACTGCTTGAAACAAAAGCAACATGGGGTCTTTCAGTATATAGTGGGGCAAAAAAGTATTTAGTCAGCCACCGATTGTGCAAGTTCTCCCACTTAAAAAGATGAGAGAGGCCTGTAATTTTCATCATAGGTACACTTCAACTATGACAGACAAAATGAGAAAAAAAATCCTGAAAATCACATTGTAGGATTTTTAATGAATTTATTTGCAAATTATGGTGGAAAATAAGTATTTGGTCAATAACAAAAGTTTCTCTCAATACTTTGTTATATACCCTTTGTTAGCAATGACAGAGGTCAAACGTTTTCTGTTAGTCTTCACAAGGTTTTCACACACTGTTGCTGGTATTTTGGCCCATTCCTCCATGCAGATCTCCTCTAGAGAAAATCCAAAGATTTTCTATGGGGTTGAGATCTGTAGACTGGCTAGGCCACTCCAGGACCTTGAAATGCTTCTTACGAAGCCACTCCTTCGTTGCCCCGGCAGTGTGTTTGGGATCATTGTCATGCTGAAAGACCCAGCCATGTTTCATCTTCAATGCCCTTGCTGATAGAAGGAGGTTTTCACTCAAAATCTCACGATACATGGCCCCATTCATTCTTTCCTTTACATGGATCAGTCGTCCTGGTCCCTTTGCAGAAAAACAGCCCCAAAGCATGATGTTTCCACCCCCATGCTTCACAGTAGGTATGGTGTTCTTTGGATGCAACTCAGCATTCTTTGTCCTCCAAACACGACGAGTTGAGTTTTTACCAAAAAGTTCTATTTTGGTTTCATCTGACCATATGACATTCTCCCAATCTTCTTCTGGATCATTCAAATGCTCTCTAGCAAACTTCAGACGGGCCTGGACATGTACTGGCTTAAGCAGGG
This sequence comes from Oncorhynchus mykiss, assembly GCF_057628025.1. Classification (NCBI taxonomy): domain Eukaryota; kingdom Metazoa; phylum Chordata; class Actinopteri; order Salmoniformes; family Salmonidae; genus Oncorhynchus; species Oncorhynchus mykiss. Next base: position 69,073,596 of record NC_143030.1, on the reverse strand, counting down.
GGACACGTTTGGCACTGCAGGATTTGAGTCCCTGGCGGCGTAGTGTGTTACTGATGGTAGGCTTTGTTACTTTGGTCCCAGCTCTCTGCAGGTCATTCACTAGGTCCCCCCGTGTGGTTCTGGGATTTTTGCTCACCCGTTCTTGTGATCATTTTGACCCCACGGGGTGAGATCTTGCGTGGAGCCCCAGATCGAGGGAGATTATCAGTGGTCTTGTATGTCTTCCATTTCCTAATAATTGCTCCCACAGTTGAATTCTTCAAACCAAGCTGCTTACCTATTGCAGATGCAGTCTTGCCATTCTGGTGCAGGTCTACAATTTTGTTTCTAGTGTCCTTTGACAGTTCTTTGGTTTTGGCCATAGTGGAGTTTGGAGTGTGACTATTTGAGGTTGTGGACAGGTGTCTTTTATACTGATAACAAGTTCAAATAGGTGCCATTAATACAGGTAACGAGTGGAGGACAGAGGAGCCTCTTAAAGAAGAAGTTACAGGTCTATGAGAGCCAGAAATCTTGCTTGTTTGTAGGTGACCAAATACTTATTTTCCACCATAATTTGCAAAGAAATTCATTAAAAATCCTACAATGTGATTTTCTGGATTTTTCCCCCTCATTTTGTCTGTCATAGTTGAAGTGTACCTATGATGAAAATTACAGGCCTCTCTCATCTTTTTAAGTGGGAGAACTTGCACAATTGGTGGCTCACTAAATACTTTTCCCCCCACTGTATCTGTAACTGGCAGGACAGTCAGAGAGCTGTGTTAGTTACCTGGGTCGACAGAGTTTCATGACAGGATGTGTACGAAGAGAATGGCCAGGCCAATGTTGAGCAGAATCACCATGGTTATCACGATGGTGTTCGGACCCTGAAAGAGAGAGAGTAGATTTATTTAATCTTTTATTCAACCTTTATTTATACAGGTTTATCATGTTGTGATAAATTCTGCAAGACAGACCTGTTCAAGATAGTAGCAGTCAAGATAGCAGGAGATGTTGTTAGAACAATGAATATACCGGTAAGGTATTTTAAACCTCCTATAGATCTATAAAACATCAGAAATATGAATGGGATGAACATAAAATCTCAATGAGCCTTATGGTAACATTTTACAATGAAGCTGCATCTATTCCTGTGTAGCAATTCTGTAATGACTCTAGTAACAACATTTAGCCTGGGCTATTGGAAAACCTCCCCTAGAATACATGCCTTATAGGGCAGACTTCTTAGGGCTCACGTACCAGTCAAACCCCTAGTCTGCACGGCATCTAAAATCTAAATAATAATTCTGAACAAACAACTGTTGCTTCTGTAAACACCCATGTAACAGTCACCTATGTTTATTGACATATTTTCATCGATGGGAATTGGTCATCTGGATGACAAAATAGGAATTTTCTTAGCTACTTAGAACTACTGATGGTAGCTGTTGGTTGCTGGAGAAAAATGTTTGTCATGTAATCTGTTCATAATTTCACTTGTACGCTCCCAACCAGTAATGGGAGAATTGTATTGATTGTGTTAGTCAAAACGTAAATGCCGTTGAGAATATGTACAAACATAACTAGAGGGGTTATTATTAACATAACAGAGTAGAGGAAGAGGGGAGGTTACTGAGATAGGGAGTCTGATTAGTCTGGTTTAAAGGACCAGCACCAATGGCAGTAAACAGTCTCCAGAGTAACATCATGTTACAAATTTGCACTTAGAGGAGAGAGAGGACCTACTGTATGCTATGAGTCTACTTTTAGAACTCAGGTCATGGGAGAATGTACTACAGAATATGTAAGAAGAGTCTTCATTTGACTGAATTTGTTCTCAACACTGTTCATTACATGAGATATTAATTGCTTGAATTGCCTTACCTGCTCAAATTCATCTAGCTCTGTAACTTCACTTGTACCTGGGCTCTTTACCATGTTCTTCATCAGCTTGGCCTCCGCTTTGGGTTCAACCTTAGGTGCTTGTTTGGGTGCAGGTGTGGCAGGTTTTGAAGCCGGACTGGCCTCTCGTTTTGGCGATGGCTTGGGTGACAGCGATGGCTTGGGTGACACTTTATTAACAGACTGAGCGCTGGACCCTGGTTTGCTCTCAGATACAGCGGATACTGGTCGTTCATTGACCGACTCTGTTCTTTGTGTGGGCTCTGCCTCATTCAGCTCGGGGGTGACGGCAGCTTTGGAAGACTCTTTGGAGGCGGGATGAGGGGGTGGGACTTCTTCTTCTGAGTAGGTGACACTGGTCCTTACCAAGGGAGTAGCGTTGGACAATTTAGCCTCAGAGGCCGTCTTCTCCAGGGGCTTGATCTCCAGGTCAGAGCCCTGCTCTATCTTGTTGCTCAGGCGGCTGGAGGCGCGGGAGTTCCCCCGGCTGCTAAGGATGGGGGCAGAAGTGGGGCAATCTTCAGGGGGAGCAGTGGTGGTGGCCACATTGGACGAGGGGGTGGTGGGTCGGCTGTTGGTTCTGCTGTTGGGACGGCTGCTCCCCCGACTTCCACCACCTCTGTCCCCGTTCCAGCCAGCAGGGCCGAGTAGATGGGAGTCCTCTTTGCTGATGCTGCCCTGTTTGGAGTGCCTGGATGCTGGAGGGGTGATGGCTGGGCTGGGGGAGGGTGTGCAGGCTGGAGTGGAGCCAGGCCTGTCGTGCAGCATTGGGCTTTCAGCAGGTGTCAGTGGCTGCTCTGCTAACAGTTGCTCATGCATTATAGGGTCTGTGTGCTCATTGGCCTCTGAGATCTCCTGTAATGCTCTCTTTTTCATGTACTCTGGGCCTGTGGAACAACATGAATAAATGTTATGTTTGATGAGATTCTAATCTCAACAAAAAGGTAACACCCTGACTAGACTGGCCATGCGAGCGTTGCAAAATAAATGTACACATACATGTTATTTAATCAAATTATCAAAACTGCTCACGGGCGTTTGCGTAGCCAGGAGCAAAAATAGAACTTGGTTCTATTTGAGACCCTTGATGAGCTGCAAGTCCTGCCTCTTCCATCTACTTATTGGTTTTCACGAGCATACTAACCCACGTTGGTGATTGAAAGATAAACGAGGAGAGATTCATTAAGGAAAAACAAACAAAGTTTCCTATTTTATCTGTGGATTGTCAGAGTAGAGAACACAAGATTTTGTAGGACTCAAAATGGGTCAAAATTTTCCAAAGACCCAGACAGAAAGGACCATATACATTTCAGGTAAAATAACAAACCAAATCTCACAGGACAAATTAGCTAGCAATAGCAAGCTAGCTAAACATCCATGAATGTTTCATGTGTGTTCCGACCTGTCCCCAAATTAATATAGTTGGTTCACAGTTGTTTTGGTATTTTAACCTTCGTGCCATGAAAGCGTCTGGTGGGGACAGACAAAATCAACATGCGCATGATGGCGCACGCGCTGTGCCGGTTTGGCCAATATGTAAGACTAGATCAGACTAGATAAAGATCAGACTCATTTGTTTAGCTAAGAAGTGGAGACAGTGAAGGATGGATATTCCGGGGTATCACCAAGGTCTCTAATTGAGGGGTATCACCGAGGTCTCTATTTGAGGGGTATCTATTTGAGGGGTATCACCAAGGTCTCGATTTGAGGGGTATCACCGAGGTCTCTATTTGAGGGGTATCTATTTGAGGGGTATCACCAAGGTCTCTATTTGAGGGGTATCACAAGGTCTCTATTTGAGGGGTATCACCAAGGTCTCTATTTGTATTTGGAGCCACTCTGTCTGCTTGTTCCAGTCACACCAGGAACGTCTTGCTAGAAAACCTCATGTGGGGGGACTACAGCTGAACTGAGAAAACAGAGCAACTGCTGATCCCATTAAAGATCCCATTAAGATTGATTATTCATAGTTCTCATTTTCACAGTCTAATAAAAAAAACATGGTACTTTAGGCTGTAAATATCACAGAGTGGACCTTTAATCTTAACAGCTGAATTGCAATATGCCAATCCAAACAAGTTGAGTCTGTAATATAGGCCTAATGAAATATGAACTGCGAGCTGGTTCTTGATGTACAACCTATAACATAATTCTGCATGGTAGGATTTTAAATACTGACTTGTCAGAGCCTTCTATTTACAGGCTCTGATGTAAACACTTACTATCTGACCTAAAGGGCAGACAAGCAAACACGGACCCAGACAAAAAGACTAATAGATGGAGTGAGAAAAGATCGATCACATACTGTTGTTTGGATCCCAATTTTTCATTCAAGAAGATCCAAGACAATTCTTGCAGGTAGAATCTGGGAAATATTTTATCCTCTAGCAATGTTTCTCCCTGTCAGCTGTGTGTTAGTAATAGTTGATGGTGGAATTCACAGTGGGCTATGCCCATTTGTACCATAAGACACAGACATTTCAGGCAGGCACTCAACAGTCAGTGACAACTTGTTATCAGTGTCTTTTTAGATCTGCAAAGCACTCCACGGTGTCCTGGGTGGGTAGTGAGTGACTGAGAGGAGAAAGAAATGCAGGGGCACACTGTGTGGCCCTGAGCCACTGACAGACCTGTAAGGAAACTGATATGATCCCTCTACCCAAGTAAGACACTTCTTTTTTTAGACCTTCAAAGGTGACTACCCTTGCGGAGAGCCTACCTCAGCCAAGCAAAGAATAGAAACAGCAGCAAGACAGATCTTTCTATCGGTCTGTACAGCAAGATGCTAGATACCTTGAACAGGACTTTACTTTGCTTTTAAAATCTTGTAATATCGTTCAATTCACTTTTAAATACTGTTCTTGAAAGTATTGCATTACTGTTCTTCCAGGTCTTGTACAGCACTTGGCTATTGGAAGGTATGTGAGAAAGCCTGGATATCCAGGTTCTTGGGTACTGTATCTCTTGTCCGTATCATGCCCTGGATCATACAGTTGAGAAGTCCACTTCACATACCTGGCTGATAGAAGGAAGGGGACAGTTCCCTGGCCACCACCCTGGCGACGCTGGACTCCTGGTTGGAGGCCTGGGAAGCCTGATCGGCAGCATCTGACTTGGCCTTAGCATGGGTCGTCCTGCAGGGAAACAGACAACGCCTAATTTACTCAATATCCACAAACCCAACCTAACAATGACTTACTTGACTTATTCCTTATTCTCCTGATATACTATATACAGTGCATTCGGAAAGTATTCAGACCCCTTGACTTTTTCCACATTTTGTTACACTATAGACTTATTCTAAAATGGATTAAATACATGTTTCCCTCATCACACTACACACAATTGTTGTATTTTTTAAATTTAAGCTTTATTTAACTAGGCAAGTCAATTAAGAACAAATTAGTATTTACAATGACGGCCTACACCAGCCATCCCTACGGTGAAGCATGGCAGCATCATGCTGTGGGAATGTTTTTCAGCAGCAGAGATTGGGAGACTAGTTATGATCGAGGCAAAGATGAATGGAGCAAAGTACAGAGATCCTTGATGAAAACCTGCTCCAGAGCGCTCAGGACCTCAGACTGGGGTGAAGGTTAACCTTCCAACAGGACAACGACCCAAAAGCACACAGCCAAGACAATGCAGGAGTGTCTCTGAATGTCCTTGACTGGCCCAGCCAGAGCCCAGACTTGAACCCAATCAATATCTCTGGAGAGACCTGAAAATAGCTGTGCAACGATGCTCCCCATCCAACCTGACAGAGCTTGAGAGTATCTGCAAAGAAGAATGGGGAAAACTCCCCCAAATACAGGTGTGCCAAGCTTGTGGCGTCATACCCAAGAAAACTCGAGCCTGTAATCACTGCCAAAGGTACTTCAACATAGTACTGAGTTAAGGTTCTGAATACTTCTGTAAATGTGATATTTCTACTTTTTTATTTGTAATACATTTTCACAATTTCTCAAAAACATTTTTTTCTTTGTAATTCTGGGGTATTGTGTGTAGATTGATGAGATAAAAAAAAAAAATCAATTTTAGAATAAGGCTGTAACGTAACAAAATGTGGGGTCTGAATACCTTCCGAATGCACTGTTTATATAATTTTTTTTTTACATCACATAAATGTTTGGGTTGAAAAAAACATGTTACAAAGAAAAATACACTGAACAAATATTTGTATTGACTTTTAACGTATGTGTATTGGCCATTAGGTCTCAGTTGATGGTAATTATGAAACATTTAGTCTCACAGTAAATGGGGTAGTGGGTATAAAGTATCGTTAGAGCATCCTGATTTCCACTACAGAGGACACGTATTAACAAGCTTTTATTAAGCTCTTATTTAATGTGAAAATATTACACTACTCTGAAAACTCACCAAACTATTCCTGAGATATTTACCCATTAGAAACAATTTTACTCACAAAATTGATAATTACACACAGTGACACCCCCACACGTGAAATATCTTTGAAAAGCCCAGAATATCCTCTCAAAAGGTACACAGTGGCATGTGTGGCTTTAGACTTACGGACCAAAAACGAATGTCCCCTAGACAGGACAAAAATGTATTGCTGGGTCTCAAGAGGTTATAGCTCCTAGCGGAGCAAAGGACCACAAAAGTGCATGTTTAGTGAACACTGTCTGTTAAACTTTACAATGGCTAAATCTGTAGCTACTTACGTGATCAAATATTAAAATGTTCAAATAAACAGATCTGACCTAAAAGCTGAAATATTGTTAATCAGATTCTGATCATTGATCATGACAATTGTCTGTGAAAATAATTGGGATATTCTGCTACCCTTTCACTAGGTTTTAGGTGATCACTGTTGCCACTGCAAACCCAAGCACCCCATAGACATAATTTCCCTACTATTTATTTGGAAAGATACTTTGGCTGGACTATAAAAAGCAAAGAGAACATCCCCAACACTTAAGAGTCTGTTCCCATGCCTTATAGCCAGCTAGCCCTTTAGTCCAAGAGATTTATACTGGTACGAACTAAAAACTCAGGGGTTGTGCTGTAAGAAACAAACGTTACTGTAACAATCCAAAACCAGACTCAGATGGACCAAAATACTACAGAGATTATTCTTTACAATATTTCATCTTTAAAAAAATATTTGATAGGACTGTTGTGTGGAGTTGAGTTGGTTGCAAGGTTTATTATTAGTATTAGCTGGAGAGGGTGTCCTATTCTGCCGTTGGAGAACTGGAACAGAAATAAATGACTCTTTAACACCTCAACCCAGACAACGAGATACTGCCAGGGGGCGTTATCCTGTATGTTATATTCACAGAAGTATTAGTTTATCATGTGAATTTATGAATTAAGTTATTTCTTAATTCGAATACTGTATAAGAGGCAAATACAATAAATTAACATTCCCAGTCTGCTGGGACTCCATTAAAAAAGTTGACCTATTTGCTGTGTACTACTTGAAAAATAAATAAAATGCATATACAGTATATTGTGTCTGCACAATGTGTCTGTGGCATAATGGCTACATCATATTGCATTAAATAAATGTATATCAAATGTTGGACCTTGACAGCACTTCAAGATGTATACTGTATTGTATAATCTACAGAGACTCCTCCTCCCGCCCAACAATTTCTCTTCTATTTTTTCTCTGGTTACCTCACAGGGTTATTATAAATCATAGTGTAGGAGTGAGTATGTTATTATAAACCCTAGTGAAGGAGTGAGTGTGTTATTATAAACCCTAGTGTAGGAGTGAGTGTGTTATTATAAACCCTAGTGTAGGAGTGAGTGTGTTATTATAAACCCTAGTGAAGGAGTGAGTGTGTTATTATAGTGAAGGAGTGAGTATGTTATTATAAACCCTAGTGAAGGAGTGAGTGTGTTATTATAGTGAAGGAGTGAGTGTGTTATTATAAACCCTAGTGAAGGAGTGAGTGTGTTATTATAAACACTAGTGAAGGAGTGAGTGTGTTATTATAAACCCTAGTGAAGGAGTGAGTGTGTTATTATAAACCCTTGTAAAGGAGTGAGTGTGTTATTATAAACCCTAGTGAAGGAGTGAGTGTGTTCGGGCTTCAATGCTACTGATATCTACCCCAGGCCCAGGCTGGGGCTGAGTCTTACTGATTGTGATGACTCCGTGAATACTTGACATACTGTAACGTTACACTGGGGCTTTAAATAGATCCATCCACTTGAAGACTTTGAGGGGTAGGCAGCACCATCGAGATCCAACCTGGACTCAGGGGTAGATGTAACATAGTAAATGTAAATCCAGGACACTACAATTAGTCTGATATTTCACTTTCCATTTGGTATTTGTGGCTGTCCATCATCCATTTCATTTGAAATGTTTAATACAAATTACAATTTGTATGATACTGTATGTTATGAATTGCAATTAGTACAATATGTTACTGTTTTGCAAAACGTATGATATTTTACGAATTCCAATTTCTTGTGGCTGATGTTAGCTAGGTGGCTAGATGGCTTACGTTAGCTAGGTGGCTAACATTAGCTAGGCTAGGAGTTAGGGTCAGGGGTTAAAGTTGTAGTGAAGGTTACAGTTAATATTCGGGTTAGGTTAAAGGGGAAGGGTTAGCTAACATGCTAAGTAGTTGCAAAGTAGCTAAAATGTAGTAAGTAGTTGCAAAGTAGCTAAAATGCTAAAGTTGTCCGTGATGAGATTCGAACACGCAACCTTTGGGTTGCTAGACATTTGCGCTATACCCTCACCCATCCACGCCGACCAACTACCCTTAACCATACCAAACACAACATACAAATTTGAGTGTCCTGGATTGACTTTACTATGTTACATCTAGTCTATGAGACCAGGTTGAGAGATCATATTAAATTACTAGAGGGACAATGTCATAAACCCTCAAAGTTCCAGAATGGTCCAAAAATTCTGGTATTCTAATTTCTAATTATGCGGGAAGCACTTCCCCAACATAATAATTAGGTTGAGGCTGAGAATCCCTGTCTTCATATAGTACAGTAGATCAACAACTGTCTGCTCTTAAGTCAACAATCCCTCTTTTAAGGGCTTCTTCACTGTTTCTTATACAGTAGTCTCAGACACACTGAGGTCTTGATAAAATGGCAAACAGAGAGACAGAGAGTCTGTTCGATTGAACAGCTGACAAGCCCATCTGCCGTTTACAAGTTTATGAACTAGGATATCTTAATATAAAACAAACTCTTGAACACTAAAACTCAAAATGATTACTTAAACAAATTCAATTATTCTAGACTAGAATGGCAGTTATAGCAGTATAGTGTTATAACAGTATAGTGAGTGTAGTGGGACTTCAATGAACATACAGTATATACCTAAAATGTAAACAGTTGACAGATACGACGGGCTCCTCCAAGGAATACATAACAAACATGATCTGGTGTGTAGTGTTTAGAGGTTCTAAAATGGCCGTTCTGTTGGGTTGCCAGGCAGTGCTATGCCTTTACGTGGGAGGAGTGTCATGACAGATGGTGCTTCTTGACTACCTGCAGTACTCCTCACAGTCCTCTTAGATTGCTTGTAAAGTAAACCATCAGTGTAGGCCCTGATCCCAGATCTGTTTGTGTGAAGTTAACCGACGAGGAGAGGGCCACCAATGCTAGTATATTGCTTCTGAACTACTGATGGTAGCCTTGTTCCAGATCTGTTTGTGCTATTTAGCCAACTCCTATGGTTCGGTAATAACCATAGGAATTGTCAAGAAAGACAGCACAAACAGATTTGGGACCAGCCTACACTGGTGGTTTTACGTAGCCTGGTCACAGATCTGTTTGTGCTGTACAGCCAACTCCTATTGCATGACAATGACCATAGGAGTGGGCAAGACAGCACAAACAGATCTGGGCCCAGGCTACAGAATCATCAGTGCTCACTGCTCCTGAACCAAGGCAGCTCTACTCATTGGTTCACTTCAAAAAGTTTCTTGAACAAAGTCTATGTGAAGCTGCAACCTAAATACCTATGCACTATTCTGAGGGCAAGAAGCCAGTGAACGCAAGACACTCAGTTGGTCGTCACAAACTTGTCATAGACAGAAATATTCCTCAGCACCCCCCCCCCCCCCCCCCATCCTCAGACGATCTGCAGGTGAAGAAGCCGGATGTGGAGGTCCTGGGCTGGCGTGGACTGTGGTTGTGAGGCCTGTTGGGATATACTGCCAAATTCTCTGAAACGACGTTGGGGGCTGCTTATGGTAAAGAAATTAACATTCAATTCCCTGGCAAAAGCTCTGTTGGACATTCCTGCAGTCAGCATGCCAATTGCACACTCCCTCAAAACTTGATACATCTGTGGCATTGTGATACATCTGTGACATCTGTGGCAAAACTGCACATCAGCTTCTTTGTATGCCACACCTGTCAGATGGATGGATTATTTTGGGAAAGGAGATCACTAACAGGGATGTAAACAAATTTGTGCACAACATTTGAGAGAAATAAACTTTTTGTGTGTATGGAAAATTTCAGGTATCTTTTATTTCAGCTAATGAAACATGGGAGCAACACTTCACATGTTGCGTTTACATTTTTGTTCAGTATATATTTTTAAACATTAACATAAAGCTAGCTTGACATTCATTTGAAAAATAATAGCTAATGCAATTTTCCTTAAAAAGCCTTCATTAGCCATGACTATCACTGGACATTACATTTAGGTCAGTCTGCTTTTCGTCATGCTACAGCTCAGACTTCACACGACAGTCACAGGAGATACTCTGTCATTGTGCCTGTCACTGGAGCTCTGCAGAGGAGTGGGGTCCTGAACTTGTGCCAGTGGGAGGGTTTTATAGTACTACTAGCAGAATGGATGTGCTACTTGACTGAGCAGTCAAGCAATACAGTATCTGTTTGTTGTTCTGGGTGAAAGGACACCAACATTAGACTTTCATTACCTCTTCTGATTTGAAACAATGTAAACATGAAAACTGCTGACAATATAGTCAGGTAAAAGTTTGTCTCATTACTTTACAGTTTTCAGCATCACATTAATTCTGACAATAGACATTCAATGTACTCTAAATGGGTATTGAGGAAGTGTATGTACAGTACAACGGTTAGAATAGACAGTGTTATCCCAAACACTCATATTTACTAATCATATGATTGGCTGCATTGAGACAAAACCCACAAGCGTCATTTCAATTTCAAGTTTTGATTTACATTTGGTTAATTTGTCAACTAACTTGAATTTAACGTGAAATCAACATTAAATGTCACCATGTCATTAGATGAAGTTTAAAAGTGAAAAAAAAAAATACAAAATGCCTTTACGTTGATGAATTTTTACAAAAACAATCAGTTTCCCACTTGATTCAATATCATCACGGTGAATTATTTGGATTAAATGACATAGAAACAATGTTGATTCAACAGGTTTTTGCCCAGTGGGAATGTACATGCCAAACTCTTACCTCCACTGCTCTAGTATCCATGATGTGTTGCCTGTCCACTAAGCTACTGACTGCTCTAGAATCCATGATGTGTTGCTAGGCTACTGACTACTCTAGAATCCATGATGTGTTGCTAGGCTACTGACTGTCCTTGTATCCATGATGTGTTGCCTGTCCGCTAAGCTACTGACTGCCCTAGTATCCATGATGTGTTGCTAAGCTACTGACTGCTCTAGTATACATGATGTGTTGCTAGGCTACTGACTGCTCTAGTATCCATGATGTGTTGCTAGGCTACTGACTGCTCTAGTATCCATGATTTGTAGCTAGGCTACTGACTGCCCTAGTATCCATGATGTGGTGCCTGCCCGCAAGGCTACTGACTGCCCTAGTATCCATGATGTGTTGCTAGGCTACTGACTGCCCCAGTATCCATGATATGTTGCTAGGCTACTGACTGCCCCAGAATCCATGATGTGTTGCCTGTCCGCCAGGCTACTAACTGCTGTCGTGTCCATGATGTGTTACTTGCAGACCTGGGTTTAATTAAACACTATTTGAAATTGTTCAAATACTTTTATTGATTGCTTTAGCCTGCCTGCAATGTCAGATAGGTGAGGTTTGTATTGCGCCAGGCAAGCTCATTTAAGCCCAGCTACAGTACTTGAAATTATGTCAAATACTATTTAAACCCAGGTCTGGTTTCTTGTCTGCTAGATACCAGTCAGTAAGTTCTAAAACCTATTTGAGAGCCTTGTCACTGCATGGGGGACTGGTTAGCAAACTGTTCCAACAGACCACAATGTTGTCTTCAGGTTTAGTTGAGGATACTAACACCATAAACATAGTACATTTTTAGGTCTTAAGAAGCAAGTATGTAGTCATTCAAGTAAGCAAGACTTGGTTGTTTAATTCATTGATGAGCTGTTTTACAGCAGTACTACTTCTACAGTAAACTATGATGTGACGTTACTAGTCTAGCGTGTCAGACAGAGCGTAGACTATTTAGTAGAGAAAACATCCTTTGGCTGTGGCTTACTGTGACTGGGCAGGAAAGATGAAGGAAGACGGGAGAGCAACAGCAATCAGCTGTTGCCTGCATTCCCTTGTGATTGTGATACAGCAACAGTGTGTGCCTGCCCTTATTTAGCCAGCCAGTCAGGGCTCCAGTTTGTACTGAGTACTGACACTAGGCCTTTTTCTATCTGTGCGTCATTTACACCCAGACAGTCCCAGACAGCCGTGGCCTCTTCTTCCTTCAGATACTCTGAAGAGACTCAGCCCACATCAGACACACACACGTGCGCACACACAATACCAGGGACAACTCAAAATATTAACTGAAAGTCATGGCAGGGAGGCATGGGGGCAGAGAGGGAGCATTAACTAACCTAACCTGCGGGCGGCTGAGTGTCTCAATAAACCAACCACGTCTCAGAGAATTTCTTATAAATCTGTACAATATGTTACGAATTGCAATTCGCACAATATGTTACGAATTTACAAACTTACAATTTGTTACAAATTTGCAAAACGTATGATATGTTACGAATTCCAATTTGTTGTGACTAACATTAGCTAGGTGGCTAATGCTAACATTAGCTTGCTGGCTAACATTAGCTAGGCTAGGGCTTAGGGTTAAGGTTAGGGTTAATGTTAGGAGTTAGGTTAAAGGGTTAAGGTTAGGGTTAGGGGAAGGGTTAAGGTTAGGATCAGGGTTAGCTAACATGCTAAGTAGTTGTAAAGTGGCTAAGAAGTAGTAAGTAGTTCAAAAGTTGCTAATGAGCTAAAGTTGTCTGTGATGAGATTCGAACATGCAACCTTAGGGTTGCTAGCCGTTCGCATTATACACACACCCATCCACCCCGACCAACCACACTCATTTTTGCCTTAAATAAACTGCTGTCTTATGTAACCATACCAAACGTAACATATCTTAGTAATTTGACTGTCCCGGATTTACATTTATTATGATACGTCTATACTATGAGACCAGGCTGAATAAATAGGTTGTATTTATAAACCCCTGACTTAATGGCTGATGGTTGTTTGGCCCTGGCACCTTGGCTGTTGCCTGTGCAGTGGACAGGGAGCACTGCTGCTCTGCTGTCAGGGACATGGTTCACGTCATGCAAAAGGATACCATCCTGGCTAGCTGCCCTGCCCTGTCCTCCACCCCACAACAACAGAGCAGAAGGCTTCAATGGAAAACTCCTCTGGATATAGGGGTGATTCAATCACTTCCCAGTTCTATTTCTAGAATACAAGTGACAATCTTCTCATGACTGTTTCCAGAGTAGCAATATGATTAAGTAGAATATTATTTTTTTTGCATCACTATTGCATTACTGGCTGTTAGAGATTCTGGGTACCACTAAAATGAGCTGGATGTATGGGACAATCAGAATTGACCTCATCCATTGATGAAAAAGTAAAGAGACCTGATAGGTTATAACCACTGTGGTGTCCTTAATCCACAAAGTGTGTTTCCACAGTAAGTCCTCAAAAGGCTTCTGGTTGTTTCAGATGTCTATTCATGGAGTCTTCGGGACTAGGCCTGTCTAGAAGATGATGTAGCTGAGCCTTAAAACAATACAAAATACATTTGGCCCATAATTCTTGTAATACTGCTTGTCTCAGTGGTAAAATATTTAGATTTCCATCTGTCTAAGAGTCAGCACAGGATCTGCAGTTCATCAGCCTGAGTATATGTCTCAAATGGCAACCTATTCCCGGTGTAGTGCACTAATTTTGACCAGAGCACTATGGGCCCTGGTGAAAAGTATTGCACTATAAAGGCAATAGGGTGACATTTGGGACGTAAACCTACTGTTGTAAACACAGGGCTTATTTCAGGTGCTGCTGTGGCTTACAGTAGATCTAAAAGCTGCTGCCTTCTATGGTGAGGCACGAAAGAAACCTCTGTCATCTTGAAAGTCAGCGACTGGGTTTCTCTGTGTCGGTAGCATAAGCATGTATGGACAAATTAGGTCTAGCCGGCCTACAGTAAACAAAGAACAAAATCTTATTCAAAACTTAATTGTAAAGAGATGCCTCAGAGATTTCCTTCCCTATCAGTTTAAGCAAATAGGGGAGTCTCAACCAACACCCTCTCTCAAAAGTGTACTGTATCAATATAAATTGAAGTGCACTGCAGATAATGATTTCCTGCCACAATGCCTAACACACACACAAATGACAGAGGTAAGAGGGGTGTCACGTAATCAATCAGACTTTGGTGTAATGGTGACATGGCCTTTCTCTAAAAAGTATGTTTGGTTCCCTGACATCCATCCCCCTTACCTTGCCAGGGGGGCTGCACAATAAACTGAAACCATGGCATTGCTTCTGCTGTCGAACTTGACATTGATTTCTGTGTGACATGGCTGACTTTGCCCCATACACTGCAGGAAAAGAATGGCCTTCGTTGTTTGAGGCACTGTGCTGTCAACGAACAGTGGTGCTAATTTGTCAAGGAACAGCCTTCTACTACAACGGTTGCCCTCTGTATAGCACACAAGAGAAGCAGGAAAACTAGAAGAATGCAGAATGCAGAAGAATTTCAAAAAAGACTAGATGAGACAGGGTGGCACACAGACATTGTCCTTTTCTCTTCAGTCTGTTACAAGCTGTATATAATGACTCCACACAGAATAAGTCACTTTTTTCTCTCTGTCTTCTATGGCTCCTATTGTGACCACAGCCAGAGAAATCACAGGAGCAACACCTGCAACTGCTGAATCTGATCTAATTCAATGGCGTCTTTATTTGCCATCATCAACCTATTTTTACAATTCAGTGCCATACAGTAGCCCTCCTGTCCATGTACTGTTATGCAGAGGTAGGCATCAGTGTCTAAAACATTGAACATTGACATTGAAGCAGAGCCTTGCTCTTGTGGGTGCATTTCTTGGGGAATTGCTAAAAGGAATAGTGGGAGGAGAGGCATAGGGTGAGTTGTTATAGAGAAGAAATGTGGTGTACTTGAAGGATTTAAAAAGTGTTACTGAAAATGTGTCTGATCATGATCACCTAGTCTATCCCAGTAAGGAATATGCATGGTCTTTTCCATACCTGGAGGCAGCGATCTCTGCTTTCTGTTTGGCGATGGCTGCCGCCCGCTGAGCTCCCTCCACACTGCGCTCCACTTTCTGCCTGATCTTGCTGCCCTTCAGTTGGATAACCCTCTTCTTCATGGCCTTCACCAGCATGTTGTTCATATACTTTCCTTCCTCCTTCCCTCCTTCCGCAAAGGTAGTGCATCCATAGCCGTGTCGCTGGTTGTCCAGCCATTCGCCTTCATACTTTAGCCCACTGGAACGTTCGCTTATTCCATAGCCTGAACGCTTGTCGTTCTTCCACTCACCCATGTAAACCTCTGTCGTGGTGGCATCGATGTCGGCCTCCACAGGGGGGAAATCCTCTGCCCCGGCTAGGCTCTCATCTCCCAGACTGATGGTGGAGTTGGCATCGCTGGCCACATCGCTGGCCGCTGAACTCAACGCTGACTCGCTCCTCGCTCCCAGGAAGCTTAGCTTGCTCCTCACGCTGGATAAGGAAGTACGGGAGTCAGACTTCTTCAGTTTCCCCAGGAGAGACCCCCTTCGGAACAGGCCCTTCTTCTTGGGCTTGACGGCGTCTGGGTCCACCTGGAGCGTGAGGGCAAAGCCACCCCGGGAGGGTCCCAGCTGGGTGGGTGTGGTGACTCGGGCCTCCTGGCCGGCGGCGTTGGTGGCGATGATGACGGGGACGTCCTGCTGAAGCAGGGTGCCATTACTTTGCTCACTGCGGAGGGATGTGAGGGAAGTGCGGAGAGGGGAACGAACCACCGCCGCCATGCCGTAAGGCACGCTCTGGCGTACTCCGTACCCGTGTCGCATGCCGCCAGTAAATTGGCCCTGAAATGTGCCTGGAAAGACAAGAGAGGGAATTGATAGATATGTTAAAATATCTGGCAAAATAGCCAAAATAGCCAATAAAAAATGAAGCTTTGTCAGCCTCTGATTTATATTTTTTTGGTGAAGAATCAACAACAAGTGGGACACAATCATGAAGTGGAACGACATTTATTGGATATTTCAAACTTTTTTAACAAATCAAAAACTAAAAAATTGGGCGTGCAAAATTATTCAGCCCCTTTACTTCCAGTGCAGCAAACTCTCTCCAGAAGTTCAGTGAGGATCTCTGAATGATCCAATGTTGACCTAAATGACTAATGATGATAAATACAATCCACCTGTGTGTAATCAAGTCTCCGTATAAATGCACCTGCACTGTGATAGTCTCAGAGGTCCGTCAAAAGCGCAGAGAGCATCATGAAGAACAAGGAACACACCAGGCAGGTCCGAGATACTGTTGTGAAGAAGTTTAAAGCCGGATTTGGATACAAAAAGATTTCCCAAGCTTTAAACATCCCAAGGAGCACTGTGCAAGCGATAATATTGAAATGGAAGGAGTATCAGACCACTGCAAATCTACCAAGACCTGGCCGTCCCTCTAAACTTTCAGCTCATACAAGGAGAAGACTGATCAGAGATGCAGCCAAGAGGCCCATGATCACTCTGGATGAACTGCAGAGATCTACAGCTGAGGTGGGAGACTCTGTCCATAGGACAACAATCAGTTGTATATTGCACAAATCTGGCCTTTATGGAAGAGTGGCAAGAAGAAAGCCATTTCTTAAAGATATCCATAAAAAGTGTTGTTTAAAGTTTGCCACAAGCCACCTGGGAGACACACCAAACATGTGGAAGAAGGTGCTCTGGTCAGATGAAACCAAAATGGAACTTTTTGGCAACAATGCAAAACGTTATGTTTGGCGTAAAAGCAACACAGCTCATCACCCTGAACACACCATCCCCACTGTCAAACATGGTGGTGGCAGCATCATGGTTTGGGCCTGCTTTTCTTCAGCAGGGACAGGGAAGATGGTTAAAATTGATGGGAAGATGGATGGAGCCAAATACAGGGCCATTCTGGAAGAAAACCTGATGGAGTCTGCAAAAGACCTGAGACTGGGACGGAGATTTGTCTTCCAACAAGACAATGATCCAAAACATAAAGCAAAATCTACAATGGAATGGTTCAAAAATAAACATATCCAGGTGTTAGAATGGCCAAGTCAAAGTCCAGACCTGAATCCAATCGAGAATCTGTGGAAAGAACTGAAAACTGCTGTTCACAAATGCTCTCCATCCAACCTCACTGAGCTCGAGCTGTTTTGCAAGGAGGAATGGGAAAAAAATTCAGTCTCTCGATGTGCAAAACTGATAGAGACATACCCCAAGCGACTTACAGCTGTAATCGCAGCAAAAGGTGGCGCTACAAAGTATTAACTTAAGGGGGCTGAATAATTTTGCACGCCCAATTTTTTAGTTTTTGATTTGTTAAAAAAGAGTTTTACAGTTTTATATCTTTATGTTTGAAGCCTGAAATGTGGAAAAAGGTCGCAAAGTTCGAATACTTTCGCAAGGCACTGTATTTCAATTGAATGATTTCCTTATATGAACTGTATCTCAGTAAAATCTTTGAAATTGTTGCATGTTGCGTTTATATTTTTGTTCAGGGTAGTTGGAAAGTCTGTAGTTCAACTAAAGTTATTAATGTGGCTCAAACTTATCATGGGTCTCTCATGCAAAATCAGACATGTGTCTGGATGCCATCGGCTGTAGCTATAGCTAGGCCGTCTGCTGGGCTATTATTACTTCCTGACACATGGTGTCAGAACCTCCCAATCAACCAATCAAAAGGGCCCAAAACTGATGAGTCAGCTACTGAGGACACCAGGGGCTTTAAACAGACAGCACTGCCACCAATATCATTGGTGTGATCTCTCAGCAGGTTCAAGTGTAGTGCCAGTATGAGGACAATATAGCTTGGTCCGAGATCTCTACTGTATGTGTGTTTGTCAACTCCTCTGACTATTAGTTCATTCAACAGTAGAGCAATCAGTGTTTCTCCTCCTGTTTCTTTCATTTACTCTCACCGGTTCTTTGGGGCCCATACAATGTCTCAGAGTAGGAGTGCAGTTTTTCCTTTTAGCTCATAATGAATACAATTGCATGGACAGTGGGGGACCTGATTCTAGATCCACACTTTTACACTAGGCCCATGACTTATTGTGTGTGTGTGTGTTTGCATGCGTGTTCGTTCGTGTGACAGCAATTGAAACAATAACTTCCACATAAAAACACAGCTTAACATCCCACAACATAGCACACACTTTGTATGGACACACACTGCTAATGCGCCATCCACTGCCACTATCGTTTGGCAAGAGGCCCTTAGGAATGGGCAAGATCCCAATGGACCATCTGCAGCAACACTTGGGTTCCTCTCCTTGGTTCACTGCTGCAAGCTTGAGTCACTCATTCTCTCATAAAACACCCAAATGGAACATTAGTATTGTAGTGTAGTGTATAGCCCACTATGCTTTGTTGATAACCACTCATATTCCTGCTCTTATATTCTCAGCTGCACCTGGATATATCAGCAGAAACCAAAACTGCATACCTGTCCTATGTAATTAACTACCTCTACCCTTTACCTTCTTCAAATGTTAAATGTCAGGTATGACAGATGTCAATGAGGCTAATAGATGTCCTATTGTTATTACACAGTTATTACATATTACAAATGCAACATTCCCATGTTGTGTCTAGGAAGTACATGATGTGTCTAGGAAGTACTCCACCAGATTCAGGACAACATATAAATAAAGGAATAAAAAACATACCACCATCAGCATAGGTCTCTGTGCCATATCCATCTTGCAATCCGTTATTCCACGTTCCTTCATACTTCGCCCCACTACCAACACTCAGCCTCAAGCCATATCTCCCCTTGAAGCCATGAGTCCATTCTCCCTTGTAAACCCAATGTCCTTTAGTCTCAACTCCAAGACCATGGCGCTTCCCTTGCGACCAGAAGCCTTCATAGGCGTTTCCGCTTGGCCAGGTGTAGACTCCAACCACCTCAAACCCGTAATTCCAGGAGCCGGAGAACTCGCCCTGTCCTTTAGGTCCGGTGCAGATCCCATGCCCATGGGCTTTGCCACCTTCCCAACCACCACAATAAGCTCCACCATCATCAAATTCAAAACGACCTCCACTCATACCTTCCCTTCTGTGACTGCAGACAAAAAAAATGTAGTTTTAAAGGAGGAGTCAAATCAATGACTTTTTGAAAATGTTGGTAAAGATCAAATATTTTCTGTCAGAATGGATCCGCCTTCACCTGTCATCAAAAACGATTTAAGAGATCCTTGGCACTGTGCTTAGAATATGTTCTTTGTATTGTTCTTGAATATTTTTGGGGTATTTTCCATGTAGCCTTGCACTCTATAGACACTTCAAATCAATTTGTTTCAGACGCGCATTTTAGTCTACTTAATTATCTCTTATTCCTTTTGATTATTTCAGTACTCTTCTTCTATTGATCGCTGTTCGATTTCAGAGTCATGAACTTCATAAAGGCTCTGTGCTGACTGAGTAAAATTTGTTACGGTTGTTTTTCCTACTAATATGCGATTATTTAGTTGAACAGTTTTTGGATGTCTTCTTTTTCTGGTTGAGCCAGGGATCTTGCATGGCTTTCCAAGGTGGCCATAGAAAAGCCCCTTGCCCCTGTCCCTGCCTCCCCTCACTGGCGCTGCTATCACCAAACAGTTGGCGCTATTGGAAATGTTTTAGCAGACCTAACAAGGCGACCAGATCCACACACACTGTTCCAAAAATACAACCCAATCCTTACGCTGCTGCAAGGAGTGATGCCAGATCACTTGCCACTTCGGGGTTGGGCGTGCATATGGTCTATCTACAGTCACATACTCTAATCTAGTGCATTTTAAATAGGCCCCAATCTTCTATTTAACGCTTCAACCAATTGTGCACCACCAACAACGTATGGTGAAAGTAAAATGTCAAAATATTTAAAAGATCGCGTAATAGTTTAGTAATTTCTAAATAGTAGCACTGCTAAAATACAGTAAGTATTCCCTTTACTGGGACCAATAGACAACGACTTGGATGGGAAATAAGTACGCTATAACGGTAAATACTCAACCAAATTGTACTAAAACTTAGCTGCAACCACACTCTTATTGCTTATTCATTTGACGCATCTTAAAACTTGCATTTCTGCATTTACAGTGGCCGAATTTCTATTGAAACATTTCATATTTTTCACACCCCTTCGTTCATTATGCACTTGATTTGCACACTTAGTTTTACGCCGCCTTGAGGCTTGCCTGTGATATCTTTTGGCACTAAAGTCCAGTGACTCGGATCCTGATTGCTCAGCCCAAACATGTATGTCGCCCCCTCTACTGGCACGGGTCAATCATTGCAATATTTGCGGTTCAAAAACACAAAAAACATAACAATTGCTTTACACAGGTGCGGGGTGGTGGGGTGGGGGGTGTATGTGGAATTAACACATGAACTGCAAGGAATTCAATGGAGCTTTTTGGGCTATCATTCGCGGGATTGGGCTGCATCTTATTTCCACCTAAACACATTTTCCTTTGGGTGAGTTTTAATGGAACTATCAATGTTGGAAACTATTATTTATTGTTTTAAAAATATTTTCTTGAATTAAGGTCTTTAATTAACTGCTTTCCGACACCCTGTTCTAATAGAGAGCACTTTGATCTTCATGTCAAATGCACCCTCCTCCCATCACTGGCAAGGGGTTTCCAACGCGCATGTTTGTGCGTGTGTGATGTCGTCTACACTTTGATTTAATCGTAAACGTATTTACATATTTTAGTTATTAAGGGTTAGCGTTCTGTGGATTACGCGGTACCATTTTTGCAAGCTACCTTTATCGAAAGAGATCTAGATTTCAGTCCCGGTCGCTGTCCGGGACTGATTATAGCACATCGCGTTGAATTGATGATGCTCCGTTCGTGGTGCTGAAATCCTTTACGCTTTCGCTCTCTTTCCTTTCCTCTCTGTCCCTCCCTCCCTCCATCTCTCCTCTATCCCTCCCTTGGTTCTATCTCATACGCACAAACCCCTCTGTCATGGCGTCTTCCAACAATGTTACCCCTACCAACTGTAGCTGGTGGCCCATCTCAGCCTTGGATGAAGACGGTGAAATGACAGACGGAGAGAAAAGCGAGGAGCCAGCTATCGAGACAAAACCTAATTTCTCTAAAGACAAGCTTGTTTTGTATCACTGGACGCAGTCTTTCATCTCTCAAAAGGTAACAACACAGACATAATGAAAACGAAATGGGGGTGTCTCTCTCTTACATGTCATATCTGCTATAGGAGCTAAATGTGTTATTCGAAAATAATGATTTGAAATATAATGTTATAGGTCTGTGTTAGAAATGATTTAATTCTGGCAATATTTCCAATATGAGACGTTATGAAACGTCTGCAGCATGTGTGGACATTTTCCTTGACATTGGTTTATACGAGATAGATAGGCTATAGCTGGATAGGTGATCAATATTATATAACAATGGATGATTCAGCGAAGAAGATGGTGTCTAATTCTAACAAGACGTTGTTTTGACAGTTGTCCCCTCATCGATGAGAAATCAGTCTACACCGCATATGTGGTCCGACGTGACAAATCTAAATAATTTATGTAAAATGAGGTATCTCCGTGAAAAACAAAAGATAGGCAACATTTCAACCCTCCCTGTGGCTTTCTCTCAGTGCAGCGCTTGTAAGTTATTCTGAAATATATTAATAGACTTGGCAATTTTTATTCAAATAGGATGTAGAACCCCACATGAGTCTTTGTGAAACAGAGATCTTTCCCTTCAGATGTGTAGAGCATGATCTTATTCATGTTGTCTGCAGACCACCATAGCTCAATGCCTTAACATCTCGGCGTTTTGAGTTAGTGCCACTTATACCCGTACAGCCGTGGGGCGTCTGTGAGAAATGTTGCATTATAACAGAGCTTCAATCTCCTTTCATTATTATCAACAGCTTTCCAGATTACGAATTTAAGAAACAGGCGGATGACAAAGTCTGAGATTATTGCCTCATCTAACATTTTCTGTGAAAAAATAATGTCCATCTCATTTTGATCTTATTCTATCCTCTTTGCATGTGCTTTCAATGTACAGTATATGTAATAGATAGGCCTACAGTATGTTTCGATACTCAGGCATAATGCTTACATTTCAAGCCCTGAAGGACATGTAAATTGGCAATGAAAGGTGTAGACCGAATCTATATTATGCATTTTGAATGTAGAGACAGAATTCTTTACCTTTCCCTACATTGACACCTAGCACCAATATGACATGATACAGTGGGGCAAAAAAGTATTTAGTCAGCCACCAATTGTGCAAGTTCTCCCACTTAAAAAGATGAGAGAGGCCTGTAATTTTCATCATAGGTACACTTCAACTATGACAGACAAAATTAGAAAAAATCCAGAAAATCACATTGTAGGATTTTTTATGAATTTATTTGCAAATTATGGTGGAAAATAAGTATTTGGTCACCTACAAACAAGCAAGATTTCTGTCTCTCACAGACCTGTAACTTCTTCTTTAAGAGGCTCCTCTGTCCTCCACTCGTTACCTGTATTAATGGCACATGTTAGAACTTGTTATCAGTATAAAAGACACCTGTCCACAACCTCAAACAGTCACACTCCAAACTCCACTATGGCCAAGACCAAAGAGCTGTCAAAGGACACCAGAAACAAAATTGTAGACCTGCACCAGGCTGGGAAGACTGAATCTGCAATAGGTAAGCAGCTTGGTTTGAAGAAATCAACTGTGGGAGCAATTGTTAGGAAATGGAAGACATACAAGACCACTGATAATCTCCCTCGACCTGGGGCTCCACACAAGATCTCACCCCGTGGGGTCAAAATGATCACAAGAACGGTGAGCAAAAATCCCAGAACCACACGGGGGGACCTAGTGAATGACCTGCAGAAAGCAGGGACCAAAGTAACAAAGCCTACCATCAGCAAGGTCATTGAAGATGAAACGTGGCTGGGTCTTTCAGCATGACAATGATCCCAAACACACCGCCCGGGCAACGAAGGAGTGGCTTCGTAAGAAGCATTTCAAGGTCCTGCAGTGGCCTAGCCAGTCTCCAGATCTCAACCCCATAGACAATCTTTGGAGGGAGTTGAAAGTCCGTGTTGCCCAGCAACAGCCCAAAACATCACTGCTCTAGAGGAGATCTGCATGGAGGAATGGGCCAAAATACCAGCAACAGTGTGTGAATACCAAAGGGTATACAACAAAGTATTGAGATAAACTTTTGTTATTGACCAAATACTTATTTTCCACCACAATTTGCAAATTAGATTATTAAAAATCCTACAATGTGATTTTCTGGATTTTTTTTCTCATTTTGTCTGTCATAGTTGAAGTGTACCTATGATGAACATTACAGGCCACTCTCGTATTTTTAAGTGGGAGAACTTGCACAATTGGTGGCTGACTAAATACTTTTTTGCCCCACTGTATGTATGGTAAGTTACTAATCATTGTGAAATATCATGCGATGCAGACAACATGGGCCAGTGTTGCTCTGCACCTGATTAGACATCCACTCTCACAGCTGTTTGTATTGTGCTCAGCTAGCTTTGCTCCACTCCCCATGTGGCAAAGATGTGTGATTTAGTCTGTCTTCCAGACCCTCTCTGGAAGCTACTGCTGATCTGTGCCTGTTGTCACTCAACAGTACTAGTAAAACATGAGGCTCATTGTCGTGGTTCCACTCAATACAGGATTTAGAGATGCTGCATTCCTTTAGGTTAAACAGTGCGACTGTCATTAAGCAAAGTCTACCCTGTCTTCTCATTGAGGTTGGTTTAATGATAG
The DNA here is from genome assembly GCF_057628025.1 of Oncorhynchus mykiss. Taxonomy (NCBI): domain Eukaryota; kingdom Metazoa; phylum Chordata; class Actinopteri; order Salmoniformes; family Salmonidae; genus Oncorhynchus; species Oncorhynchus mykiss. The sequence continues at coordinate 69,049,500 of NC_143030.1, read as the reverse complement.
TTATGGGGCATTCATGTTGAGATAATGAACAAGGAATGTTAGGATACCCTGGTTCCTCTGTCCTCTCAGCAGCTGTAAATGTGGCCTGTACACAGGCAAATAGAGTATATTTTAGACTTACACTCTTAGAAAAAGGGTTCCAAAAGGGTTCTTCGGCTGTTCCCATAGGAGAACCCTTTTTGGTTCCAGGTAGAACCATTTTTAGTTCCAGGGAAAAACCCTTTCCACAGATGGTTCTAAATGTCTGCCGTGCTAGAGCTGTCCCGGTCAACTGTAAGTGCTGTTATTGTGAAGTGGAAACGTCTAAGCGCAACAACAGCTCAGCCGCAAAGTGGTAGGCCACACAAGATCACAGAATGGGAATTTTTACATAGTGCTTAAACATCGTCTGTCCTTGGTTGCAACACTCACTACGAGTTCCAAACTGCATCTGGAAGCAACGTCAGCACATTAACTGTTCGTCGGGAGCTTTATGAAATAGGTTTCCATGGCCGAGCAGCCGCACACAAGCCTAAGATCACCATGCAAATGCCAAATAAAATCACTTTATTTATATAGCCCTTCTTACATCAGCTGATATATCAAAGTGCTATACAGAAACCCAGCCTAAAACCCCAAACAGCAAGCAATGCAGGTGTAGAAGCACGGGGGCTAGGAAAAACTCCCTAGAAAGGCCAAAACGTAGGAAGAAATCTAGAGAGGAACCAGGCTATGAGGGGTGGCCAGTCCTCTTCTGGCTGTGCTGGGTGGCGATTATAACAGAACATGGCCAAGATGTTCAAATGTTCATAAATGACCAGCATGGTCAAATAATAATAATCACAGTAGTTGTCCAGTGTGCAACAAGTCAGCACCTCAGGAGTAAATGTCAGTTGGCTTTTCAAAGCCGATCATTGAGAGTATCTCTACCGCTCCTGCTGTCTCTAGAGAGTTGAAAACAGCAGGTCTGGGACAGGTAGCACGTCCGGTGAACAGGTCAGTGTTCCATAGCCGCAGGCAGAATAGTTGAAACTGGGGCAGCAGCATGGCCAGGTGGACTGGGGACATCAAGGAGTCATCATGCCAGGTAGTCCTGAGGCATGGTCCTAGGGCTCAGGTCCTCCGAGAGAGAGAAAGAAAGAAAGAAAGAAAGAGAGAAAGAGAGAATTAGAGAGAGCATACTTAAGTTCACACAGGACACCGGATAAGACAGGAGAAATACTCCAGATAAAACAGACTGACCCTAGCCCCCCGACACATAAACTACTGCAGCATAAATACTGCAGCATAAATACAAAATACTGCAGCATAAATCCTGGAGGCTGAGACAGGAGGGGTCAGGAGACACTGTGGCCCCATCCGATGATACCCCCGGACGGGGCCAAACAGGCAGGATATAACCCCACCCACTTTGCCAAAGCACAGCCCCCACACCACTAGAGGGATATCTTCAACCACCAACTTACCATCCTGAGACAAGGCCGAGTATAGCCCACAAAAATCTCTGTCACGCACAACCCAAGGGAGGGCGCCAACCCAAACAGGAAGACCACGTCAGTGACTCAACCCACTCAAGTGACGCACCCCTCCTAGGGACGGCATGGAAGAGCACCAGTAAGCCAGTGACTCAGCCCCTGTAATAGGGTTAGAGGCAGAGAATCCCAGTGGAGAGAGGGGAACCGGCCAGGCAGAGACAGCAAGGGCGGTTTGTTGCTCCAGAGCCTTTCTGTTCACCTTCACACTCCTGGGCCAGACTACACTCAATCATATGACCTACTGCAGAGATGAGTCTTCAGTAAAGACTTAAAGGTTGAGATTGAGTCTGCGTCTCTCACATGGGTAGGCAGACCATTCCATAAAAATGGAGCTCTATAGGAGAAAGCCCTGCCTCCAGCTGTTTGCTTAGAAATTCTAGGGACAATTAGGAGGCCTGCGTCTTGTGACCATAGCGTACGTCTAGGTATGTACGACAGGACCAAATCGGAAAGATAGGTAGGAGCAAGCCCATGTAATGCTTTGTAGGTTAGCAGTAAAAACTTGAAATCAGCCCTTGCCTTAATAGGAAGCCAGTGTAGGGAGGCTAGCACTGGAGTAATATGATCATTTTTTTGTTTGTTCTAGTCAGGATTCTAGCAGCCATATTTAGCACTAACTGAAGTTTATTTAGTGCTTTATCCGGGTTGCCGGAAAGTAGAGCATTGCAGTAGTTTAACCTAGAAGTAACAAAAGCATGGATACATTTTTCTGCATCATTTTTGGACAGAAAGTTTCTGATTTTTGCAATGCTATGTAGATGGAAAAAGGCTGTCCTTGAAACAGTCTTGATATGTTCGTCAAAAGAGAGATCAGGGTCCAGAGTAACGCCGAGGTCCTTCACAGTTTTATTTGAGACGACTGTACAACTATCAAGATTAATTGTCAGATTCAACAGAATATCTCTTTGTTTCTTGGGACCTAGAACAAGCTCACTAAAAGTGTTTTGTCCGAGTTTACAAGTATAAAGTTTGCAGCCATCCACTTCCTTATGTCTGAAACACAGGCTTCTAGCGAGGGCAATTTTGGGGCTTCACCATGTTTCATTGAAATGTAGAGCTGTGTGTCATCCGCATAGCAGTGAAAGTTAACATTATGTTTTCGAATGACATCCTCAAGAGGTAAAATATATAGTGAAAACAATAGTGGTCCTAAAACGGAACCTTGAGGAACACCGAAATGTACAGTTGATTTGTCAGAGGACAAACCATTCACAGAGCCAAACTGATATCTTTCCGACAGATAAGATCTAAACCAGGCCAGAACTTGTCCGTGTAGACCAATTTGGGTTTCCAATTTCTCCAAAAGAATGTGGTGATCGATGGTATCAAAAGCAGCACTAAGGTCTAGGAGCAGGAGGACAGATGCAGAGCCTCGGTCTGACGCCATTAAAAGGTAATTTACCACCTTCACAAGTGCAGTCTCAGTGCTATGATGGGGTCTAAAACAAGACTGAAGCATTTCGTATACATTGTTTGTCTTCAGGAAGGCAGTGAGTTGCTGAGCAACAGCTTTTTCACTTATTTTTGAGAGGAATGGAAGATTCGATATAGGCCAAAAGTTTTTTATATTTTCTTGGTCAAGGTTTGGCTTTTTCAAGAGAGGCTTTATTACTGCCAGTTTTAGTGAGTTTGGTACACACCTGGTGGATAGAGAGCCGTTTATTATGTTCAACATAGGAGGGCCAAGCACAGGAAGCAGCTCTTTAGTTGGTTTAGTTGGAATAGGGTCCAGTATGCAGCTTGAAGGTTTAGAGGCCATGATTATTTTCATCATTGTGTCAAGAGATATAGTACTAAAACACTTGAGTGTGTCCCTTGATCCTGGCAGAGTTGTGCAGACTCAGGACAACTGAGCTTTGGAGGAATATGCAGATTTAAAGAGGGGTCCATCATTTGCTTTCTAATGATCATGATCTTTTCCTCAAAGGAGTTCATTAATTTATTACTGCTGAAGTGAAAGCCATCCTCTCTTGGGGAATGCTGCTTCAAGCGTTGGCTGGAGTGGTTTAAAGCTCACTACCATTGGACTCTGGAGCAGTGTAAATGCTTTCTCTGGAGTGATGAATCACACTTCACCATCTGGCTGTCCAACGGTCGAATCTGGGTTTGGCGGATGCCAGGAGAACGCTAGTGCCAACTGTAAAGTTTTGTGGAGGAGGAATAATGATCTGGGGCTGTTTTTCATGGTTCAAGCTAGGCCCCTATAGTTCCAGTGAAGGGAAATCTTAACGCTACAGCATATAATGACATTCCAGACAATTCTGTGCTTCCAACTTTGTGGCAACAGTTTGGGGAAGGCCCTTTCCTATTTCAGCATGACAATGTCCCCTTGCAGAAAGTGAGGTACATACAGAAATGTTTTTTTGAGATCTGTGTGGAAGAACTTGACTGGCCTGCACAGAGCCCTGATCTCAACCCCATCAAACACTTTTGGGATGAATTGGAATGCCAACTGCAAGCCAGGCCTAATCGCCCAACATCTGTGCCCTCCCAAAGATTGGAAAGCAGCTGCGGTCATCCCCCTCTTCAAAGGGGGGGACACTCTTGACCCAAACTGCTACAGACCTATATCTATCCTACCATGCCTTTCTAAGGTCTTCGAAATCCAAGTCAACAAACAGATTACCGACCATTTCGAATCTCACCATACCTTCTCTGCTATGCAATCTGGTTTCAGAGCTGGTCATGGGTGCACCTCAGCCACGCTCAAGGTCCTAAACGATATCTTAACCACCATCGATAAGAAACATTACTGTGCAGCCGTATTCATTGATCTGGCCAAGGCTTTCGACTCTGTCTATCACCACATCCTCATCGGCAGACTCGACAGCCTTGGTTTCTCAAATGATTGCCTCGCCTGGTTCACCAACTACTTCTCTGATAGAGTTCAGTGTGTCAAATCGGAGGGTCTGCTGTCCGGACCTCTGCCAGTCTCTATGGGGTGCCACAGGGTTCAATTCTTGGACCGACTCTCTTCTCTGTATACATCAATGAGGTCGCTCTTGCTGCTGGTGAGTCTCTGATCCACCTCTACGCAGACGACACCATTCTGTATACTTCTGGCCCTTCTTTGGACACTGTGTTAACAACCCTCCAGGCAAGCTTCAATGCCATACAACTCTCCTTCCGTGGCCTCCAATTGCTCTTAAATATAAGTAAAACTAAATGCATGCTCTTCAACCGATCGCTACCTGCACCTGCCCGCCTGTCCAACATCACTACTCTGGACGGCTCTGACTTAGAATACGTGGACAACTACAAATACTTAGGTGTCTGGTTAGACTGTAAACTCTCCTTCCAGACCCATATCAAACATCTCCAATCCAAAGTTAAATCTAGAATTGGCTTCCTATTTCGCAACAAAGCATCCTTCACTCATGCTGCCAATAATACCCTTGTAAAACTGACCATCCTACCAATCCTTGACTTTGGCGATGTTATTTACAAAATAGCCTCCAATACCCTACGCAACAAATTGGATGCAGTCTATCCCAGTGCAATCCGTTTTGTCACCAAAGCCCCATATACTACCCACCATTGCAACCTGTACGCTCTCGTTGGCTGGCCCTCGCTTCATACTCGTCGCCAAACCCACTGGCTCCATGTCATCTACAAGACCCTGCTAGGTAAAGTCCCCCCTTATCTCAGCTCGCTGGTCACCATAGCATCTCCCACCTGTAGCACACGCTCCAGCAGGTATATCTCTCTAGTCACCCCCAAAACCAATTCTTTCTTTGGCCGCCTCTCCTTCCAGTTCTCTGCTGCCAATGACTGGAACGAACTACAAAAATCTCTGAAACTGGAAACACTTATCTCCCTCACTAGCTTTAAGCACCAACTGTCAGAGCAGCTCACAGATTACTGCACCTGTACATAGCCCACCTATAATTTAGCCCAAACAACTACCTCTTTCCCTACTGTATTTAATTAATTAATTTATTTTGCTCCTTTGCACACCATTATTTTTATTTCTACTTTGCACATTCTTCCATTGCAAATCTACCATTCCAGTGTTTTACTTGCTATATTGTATTTACTTTGCCACCATGGCCTTTTTTGCCTTTACCTCCCGTATCTCACCTCATTTGCTCACATCGTATATAGACTTGTTTATACTGTATTATTGACTGTATGTTTGTTTTACTCCATGTGTAACTCTGTGTCGTTGAATGTGTCGAACTGCTTTGCTTTATCTTGGCCAGGTCGCAATTGTAAATGAGAACTTGTTCTCAACTTGCCTACCTGGTTAAATAAAGGTGAAATAAATAAATACATAAAATAAAATACCTCACTAATGCTCTTGTGGCTGAACAGAAGCAAGTCCCTGCAGCAATGTTCCAACATCTAGTGGAAAGCCTTCCCAGAAGATTGGAGGCTGTTAAAACAGTAATGGGGGAGGGACCAACTCCATATTAATGCCAATGATTTTGTAATGAGATGTTCGATGAGCAGGTGTCCACATAGTTTTTGTCATGTAGTGTATGTCCCTGCACAATTCACATGATCCATATGGATTTTGTCCAAGATGCTGCAAATATAGCTGAGACAGACAGAAAATGGCTGTGTCATTGCACTACTCTGTATAAACCTGTTTTTCTTGCTGTCTTTGGAAATGCATCAAGATATCTAAACTACTTCAGAATAGTTCTCTCATACAGTAGTTCCTTTGATCACTGATCCATCTGTCATACAGTAAATGATGGATTGTGCACACAAGAGGAATGACTGTAGCGGGAGTTTGATAACTTAATGTAACCACATATTTGGAAGCCATTGAAGATCAATACTCCACTGTCTGTCATTCTAAACTGCTGCAGCAGGTTGAAGATTTACACTTTCGTCATGATAGTAGAACTCAGAGCTTGTAGGTCTCTACTGCTAGATCTATACAGTAGTCAACACTCAGTTGTCAGTCAGCAACTCAGATGACAGTGAGTCCAACTCGGGTGTCAGTGAGTCCAACTCAGGTGTCAGTGAGTCTAACTCAGATATCAGAAGTTCTCTGAGTAAGATATCTCTATAACTATCTGTTGCTCTGGTGGTTCCAGCTCAGATGTCAGAGGTTGTCAGTGGATCCATGTCAGTTTATGATGATGAGTTAATGTTAGGGTGTCATTAATTGTCTGGTTAGCAATTAGATTGATACAATTGCTGCAACCAGAGATGATGTCATTGATTAAGAGATAAATATGATTGAGAAATATTTGTCATTGTTGAATCACTTGGTCTGGTTGATTGTATCCCCTAATCCTTCTCTACAGTCATCTACTCCAGTCACTGTTAAAGTTGAGGTTTCATGCTAATACATACGTAATCAGTGATGGGAATTGTTGCAGTATTTAAAAAAAAAAAATCATTATACAGTAAATTGAGCGAGCTACAAGGTTCTGTACTGTCTTGCGCACCAGACTTCATCCCTCTGTGCTCAATAGCAAGGTTTTCCTGTACTAGAAAGGTGTGGTAACAATTCCTATTCTAACTGTTTACTCAGTCGGTGCACTCCCACTTTGTGATGTTTTGTTAAAAGTTTACAACAAAAGTCCAACGTTTCTCACTCCATGGCCCCCTCACCTCCATAGTGTGATCTACCGTACACAGTGCTTGACTTGGACTGAAATAGATGAGTGCCGGGACTGTTTATACTTAGGTGCAGGAGCTCCACAATACTTTTGAGCTAATATTCTATGAGAGGAACAGGAACTCAAACTGTAGAAAATTTGAGGTGCCGGTACTCAGCTCCGGTGAGCTCCTGCCCAAGTCAAGTGCTGACTGTACATTCATTCATCTTATTTCTACAAATGACCCTCCATGCATCTCCATGGAACTTGGCATGGCTTTAAATAGACACTGTAAATGGATATTGCCTGCCTCACAGAAGCCATTTTTGTTTCATATTGAGCTCAACAAAACATTATTTTGCCTGGGGATAGGAAAACAAAAGATGTAGGGCCTATGTCTGGCAATGGTGCATGAGTGTTACTTCTTCTAAGGCCTTTTAACGGCCTGTTTTATGCCTGTACTTGTGTAGGTAGAGCAGGGTTCCCTGCTCTAAGGTGTGCAGTTGGTTAGAAATAGAGATATCATTGTTTTCTTTTTTAATTGTTCTTCAACAAAACATTGTAGACTACAAGTAGCAGCAATAAGCCAAATTGCAAAAAGCAAATTACAATTTGCTTTTGAATATTAACCTTTGTAGACCTGAATGAGTTTCTCTATCAGAGTAACTTGCCAAGCACATTTATGTGTTATAAAATTGTAATAACATAGACCATTAGAGTACTGATTGTACTAAAACACAAAAACACGTACAAACAAGAGTAAAGCTATGAGACGATGAGGTAACTTGTCTCTCTGTTCCCCGTGTTTCTCTGTGTTAATCTTCCTCTAGGTGCGTCTGGTGATCAATGAGAAGGGTCTGCTGTGTGACGAGAGGGATGTGAGTCTCCCTATAGCCGAGCACAATGAGCCCTGGTTTATGAGGCTCAACCTGGGGGAGGAGGTACCTGTTTTCATCCACGGAGATACCATCGTCTCAGACTACAACCAAATCATACAGTACCTAGAGGCTAACTTTGGGGGAGGTATTGCCTTTTAGACTACTTGATTTCTTTCCATTATGATAGTGACTGCAGTGTGATCTGATGTGAGTGACTGCACATGCTCTTTTTAAGGTTCATTTAGGAGAGGTATTGCCTTTCAGACTACTCATCTTTTTTCATCCATGATGTTACAGTAGTGACTGAACAGCATACAGTATACAATCAGATAATAGAGTATACACTCTTGTAAAAAAAAGGTGCTATCTACAACCTAAAAGGGTTCTTTGGCTGTCCTCATAGGAGAACCCTTTGAATAATCATTTTTGGTTCCAGGTAGAACCCTTTTGGTTCCAGGTAGAGCTCTTCTGGGTTCCATGTAGAACCCTGGCCAAGTCTACTTTGGGGGAGGTATTACTTTTCAGACTACTCATATCTTTATTAGTGACTGTAAACAGTATCTACCAGGTTATTGACTACTTAGAGACTGAATTTGGGAGAGGTATTGCTTTTGACATTACTATTGATCTATTTTCATAGTATTTTTATGTATTTTTAAGTTTGCTTATTACAACCAGATTATTGAGTAAATAGAGACTAACTTTGGGAGGGGGTATTGCTTTTCAGACTACTCATCACTTCCGGTGTCCTTGATGTTTAGTGAATGACTGCATAGTAAAACAGCATACCGTCTGCACGGTTACTTTGGGAGAAGTATTGTTTTTTAGACTAACTTGATCTCTTTTGTTGATGATGTTAGTCAGTGATGGACACCATAGGAAACAGTATGCACATTTTAAGAATACTGATCTCTATCAACCATTTTTTTTCCTATCAATCATCATATTAGGTGCAGTTAGAAACATGTCAGAGATACATCTAACTGGCCAATTATATGGTTCATTGCAGCTCAAGGATAAATGATCTTCCATGAAGTTAGTGACTGGCTGACGGCTGCATAGCAAAGATTATGAATATTTTAAGGTTTCTATTGAGCCTAAGGTTGCTATTTTAAGGTTTATAAACATTGGTAAGATGTTGCTGTTTTTCATCAGGGAAGTGTAATTCAAGTATGTATGTTGTTTGTCCTATCATGGTCCTATGGGTCATTTTAGGTGCTGATGATTGTGGGTCGTTATGTAACGTCCTGAAAGAATGACCCCAGGAAAGCTAGAGGGGATATTGAACATGGCCTATGGATGAAGGACGACTTCTCAGTTCAGATGGAGATACTTCATGCTCACCCCCCCATGACAGAGAAGCTTGGTGCTATAGCTGCCAACTACTGTACACTGATTTCAGATTTCAGAGGCAACGGATAGGCTATGGTTCAATGGTTGCTCAATATCCTAACCCAGCTCTTGTCATTAATGTCCGTTTGCTAATTTGAAGCCCATTGACTTTAAACAAATGTAGCTATTTTGATGACATCTACATTATTTTCAGTTGATATTTTTAATGTACGAATTTAATAACAGATTTGTGTTCAGCAGGGCACAGTGTAGCAAAGCGTTTAGCATTTGCTTATTTGACAAGTTCACACTGTGGTATACCTCCCCGTTTCACTTTGTTGGAAAACGCTTTCTGCCTAAAGAACATGACTCAGACCTCATGCTCATTCTAAAGAGGATGTTGTGTCATTCAGCTGCTTGATTTACAGATATTTTCTCAACTCTGTGTAATTTCTAATGCACCCTGCCAAAGGGGAAGGAACTGGCCTAGGAAGTGCAGATGGTGCAGCAGAGAAAATCCTATTAGAGTAGTGGACAGAATCTCCTGCCAAGGCAACTCAAGTTACCCTATGGTGTAGTGGACCCAGGTGAAATCCTACCTCCAGCAAGGTGTAATCCACTGCCCAATCGCATAGTCTTTTATGACAGCTTAGAGCCCTAAGCTCTCCATATTCTCTCCTTATGCTTTCTCAGGGAGAATCTTGTTTTGGTATTTTGTCAGCTGTAGCCCATTTGCTTGATACATTCTTAGAAAAAAAGGTGCTATCTAGAACCTAAAAGGGTTATTTGGTTGTCCCCATTGGAGAACCCTTTGAATAACCCTTTTTGGCTCCAGGTAGAACCCTTTTTGGGATCCATGTAGAAACCTTTCCACAGAGGGTTCTACATGGAACCTGAAAGAGTTATATCTGGAACCAAAAAGGGTTCTCCTATGGGGACAGCTGAAGAACCCTTTGGAACACCTTTTTTCTAAGAGTTTAAATGTGACTGAGCAGTAACACAGTCAGAAATCATTGGGTTCTCTCCTGTGTGACATTTCATTGTGCACCATCATCATGTCGGTCCAGTAGTATTGTGTGCCCAAGCCAAGGCCATGCCCCCTGTTTGTCCTAAGAACTGATTTAAGGAGCCTGCTCTGATATTCACACCCCTGTGCTGCTTAGCGCTGCAGCAGAGAGCACCAGCAGATTTCCAGAGCCAGGGCACGTACAGCCACACCCATGCCCAGGTCAGCATGTTAGTGATTGACTGATTAGTCAGTAGTCTGGCCTTCTGCCAGGTGCAGCTCCGGGCATCGGCTCCACCCTAGAGCCATGCAACCGGAGAATCAGCACATACTGGAATATCCCTGGGCCTTTCCTGTGTCCCCACTCCCAATCATCAGTCATCATCAGTAAGCCTTCTCCAACCCATAGCCTACCTTTATGGTGTCCTAATTTAAAGTAAAAACACAGAGCTATTTGTTAATATGGTGGAATGTTTGCTTATATGTCTGTCTATTGGCCTATAGATCCCATTCTCAGAAACAGTTTTGTAGCTGAGTGTACACAGGAAAATACCCCTAATGCACCATTGTTATCCATTGTGATATGTTAAGTGGACTGTTGCACATAAAGTAAAGGCTGAAGTTGGTATACTGTATCTTTATGTTACAGACCTAATATGTTAGAATGCTGTACGCTCCTATATGTGTAATTATGTCACAGTGCTGTGCACACCTCTGTCTGTTTGAACCTGGTGTCCTTGTAGAAACGGTGGCCCAGCTGATTCCCGATGCTGGTTCTCCTGTCCACGAGTGTGTGCAGCAGTACCGTAAGCTGCTGGACGGCCTGCCCATGGATGCTTACACACACGGATGTATCCTGCACCCAGAGCTCACCACAGACTCCATGATCCCAAAGTACGCCACTGCTGAAATACGTAGTAAGTCAAGTCAGAACTCTGTGTTTCACAGTGGGAACACCCCATTCACAATTCATGATAAATATTGCTGTAGAATATGGAGGACATGAAAACACACATGTAAATAACATTCAATATAATATTGCATATCATTATTTCATATAAATTTGATTGATAGTATCTGCAATTTTCCATTAATAATGCACTATTCAGCATTCTCACAACATTTTCCTATTAACAGGTTGTGTTTCAACCAAATCATGCTGTCCAATTTGACCTTGTTTAAAATTAAAATACTTATCACAGCAAAGATCATTGGAGCAAAGTCATTAATTCCCTGTAGGAGATATTAGGTAATTGAGTCTGCAGGCATTGCATTGCTCCTTCAATGACGTGTTTGTGTAAATCAAGAAAAGGTCTGGTCCGGCATAAACCCTGCAGTGGAATCAATTAACCAGAGATCCCCCTGCCCAGTGTGATGTCTGTTAAATCATGTTGATGCTTTATTTGTTGTTTATTTGTTTGAGGAAGTTCACCGATGATGTTAATATTTTAATCAGTCATTCATGTGTTTTCATGAACAACACTTTATTGATTTATCTCTCACATTTTATAACTGAAATTGGTTGTAGCTGGGAAATTAAGATTTAGCAGGAAAACAGAATAGTCAATGGGGTCTCTGCACATTTGTAAATTGTGTATTTCTAACACATTATATTCTTGTGTGTAGGAAAGTATACACTAGTTATAATTTGTTGTTACTGAACATCCACTCTCTGTTTTGGTACTGCTTTAGACCACAGAAGGGTTTCAAATGACTATTTCCTCTGATAGTCACTGACTATTGTCTCTTAACTCAGAGCAGTATTTCATCCAGGAGTCATTAATGTCTCTATCTCTCTGTCCTCAGGACACTTAGCCAACGCTGCGTCTGAGCTGATGAAGCTGGACCACGAGGAACCCACGCTGACAGAGCCATATCTTTCCAAGCAGAAGAAGCTCATGGTGAGACTGATAGCATGGCACCACACTGCACGAGAAGGGTTAGGGTTAGCATGGCACCACACTGCACGAGAAGGGTTAGGGTTAGCATGGCACCACACTGCACGAGAAGGGTTAGGGTTAGCATGGCACCACACTGCACGAGAAGGGTTAGGGTTAGCATGGCACCACACCGCACGAGAAGGGTTAGGGTTAGCATGGCACCACACTGCACGAGAAGGGTTAGGGTTAGCATGGCACCACACCGCACGAGAAGGGTTAGGGTTAGCATGGCACCACACCGCACGAGAAGCGTAAAAAGGGCGAATCAATGATTGATATAATGCAATAGCAACAATAGACTTTTACAGTCACCCTATTTACCATTTATGTGTGTGCATGTGTTTCTGTATGTTAGAGGCATATTAGGATTTCATTAAATGAAATGGCCTCACAAGATTGTTAAGATGACCTGATAATGGTCTGACTCATATTGTCACATACTGTACACAAACATCAAGCAATATGAGTTAGAGTAAGTTATTACGAAGAAGAGCAATTCCAACGTGGTTGTTATTTACAATGTTTGAGTGTGATGTAGGATAGATATTTCAAAATGACCCTAATTGCTTGCGTCAGGGTCTGTGCTAGTTCTGTATGGACCCATGATGAATCAACATGGATAGCTGTCATTGCCAGGGCCAATCTGCTGGTTTCCTTTTAACGGGTTGGATCAGCCCTTTAGACAGTACCTATATTTTCCATTGTTATTAGTTACACTGTTACAAATAGGTTTCTTTTACTCTGTTATTGTATTTCGAGGAGACATAGATGCTTGCTTACCCCAGATGAAGACATGCCATAGCTCTCTGTTGTTCAAGACAGCTAGTAGGTGCTCTGTTCTGAGACCAGTCTCTTGGCAGATGTTGTCCACCAATGTTTTCTGTGGCCTTCACCTATGAGCAGATAGCGACAATACGAGACTGCATAGACAGACATATTGATGGGTTGTACACATGAGACATGGGCTTGTTCTTGTGCTCACAGGCAAAAATATTGGACCACGATAATGTGACCTACCTAAAGAAGATCCTTGGAGAGTTGGCCATGGTACTAGATCAGGTAGAGGCCGAGTTGGAAAAGAGGAAAATCGAGTATGAAGGTGAGTGCAGATTATTACTGGTGTTTATGTCCTTCAGTTCAGACATTACATTATCAAACATGGTCGTGTCCGAATACCTATATTACCGCACGACACACCTAAACTGCACATTCATTTCAACCATTTGGTCTAGTAGAATTCACTCCTCTTTTCCGACAACAGCTGATAATCAGATAAATTGACGAGCTGTACCAAAATGAACGAATGGCGAGAGTCAACGCAATCATGCATTAGATGACGCATTCGGCTTACTATTTTTAGTTTTTCCGCATACTATTTAGTATGGGTATTTGGACATGGCGACTGTTTCATCTTGCTAGCCTGATCCCAGATCTGTTTGTCCCGTCTTATATGACCATAGAAGTTGCAGTTGGCAAGATAGCACAAACAGATGTGGAACCATGCTACTTTGTCCCACTCTGCTACAGTAGCATGTTTTATTTTGGCAGGTCAAAAGTGTGAGTTGTGGCTATGTGGACCTGAATTTACATTAGCTGATGTCTGCCTGGGAGCCTTGTTGCACAGGCTTAAGTTCTTGGGACTCTCAAAGAAATACTGGGAGGACGGCAGCCGACCCAACCTCCAGTCCTTTTTCGAGCGGGTGCAAAAACGCTACGCTTTCCGAAAAGTTCTGGGCGACATCCACACAACCCTTCTGTCAGCAGTTCTACCCAATGCATTCCGAATGGTAAAAAAGAAGCCGCCATCTTTCTTCGGGGCCTCTTTCCTCATGGGCTCTCTGGGAGGGATGGGGTACTTTGCCTATTGGTTTCTAAAAAAGAAATATGTGTAGTGAACACCCCCCCTCCATGTCTTAAATGTCTGTGTATTTGTGTGATGTTTCAATTTTTCTGTAATGTTTTACAACAGGAGGAAAATATGAATCTATATAGGGAACACTGTTACTTACCTAGGTGAACAAAGATTAGAACATTCCATACACAAAGGAATTGTTAACAGCACATTTTTCTGGTATTCCAATGCCTTCATCTATTTAATTTCTGGCTCCCTTCTTCAGGTTTCTATCAACCTACAGTATTACTTTCTAATTAGCTCATTTTGGAGGCATGCATTATCCAGTTATTTTTATTAACGGAACAAACTTATTTGTTTTTAATGATCATTAGGGTCATATTCCCTACACACGAGAGACAATGTTTTGACATTGCATCGCCATATCCAAAGTGGGGCTCATCCACACCCTGCATGTCACTATAGTTTTATTAAGTTGTTTTTCATCACAGTTTTGGCGTTCACCTATTGCCCTTCATGCCTCTGTTGGCCATTGGTTTATTTTATTAAATCCTTCTGATACTTCCTGTGCTGCCAGAAACTGCCAGATGAGAAGATAGGATAGTGAGACGTCCAGTCGGTCCCAATTCGCTTCCTTTCCTTTTCCCCCTTTGACCATAATTGTTGTTTGCAGATTTGTAAGTTTCACCACTGTTTATACCAATCCAGACCCTCCAGTTATGCAAACATTGAAGGATCTGGCCAAAGGAAAGGGGTAAGGAGTGAATTGGGACTGTATACAGACACTCTCAGCCATATAAAGGCACTCCCTTTAAAGCACTATGAGAGTATATGCACTCCATCAATTCATTCATTAATAAAATGTGATTGTCATTTCTCACACCACAGTCTTGAGCTGATCATGAAGTGCTCTCTGACTTTAAAGTCAGAGAGGATGGGTCTGATAGAGAAATACTTTAAGTGTCAATTGAGCCGTCCAAAATATTGAGCGAGGAATCACTCAGCGGCTTTTGACTATGAACTTATACATGGTTCATTTAAATAGTCACATGTTGGTATAGCTGACATGTTGGTTTGATCCCAGCAACATTGAGCAGCACCAGTTTTAGTTCAATAATCCAAGCTTTTTTTTCTCCATAACTTGTATGACTAGCCATTTAAACTAAACTGGTACACTACAAACCTCTTAGAAAACTGTGACGTGTTACAAAATTCTGGGAACTTTCACCATATTCCCTGGTTTTTCCAGAAATCCTAGTTGGAGGATTCCAGATTTCCTGCTTATTCTCTCCAAGATTCCCAGAATTAGGAGAGCATAAGCAGGAAATCCAGAATACTCCAACTAGGATTCCTGGAAAACCAGGGAGTCGATTGAACGTTCCCAGAATTTTGCAACCCAAATCCTCTGGAGTCTAACTGACCTATACAATGTTCCCCTCTGCTCAGAAGTGCTAGCATGTACACAGCTGAATGTCAAAAGGGTTATAATTGTATAACTACAAGGATTTATTTCAATTTAAATAAGGTCTGGGTAAAAAAAATAAAACATACAGTAACTTGACACTCAATGCATAACAAGACAACATACAAGACAGTAAGATCCAGTTCTGGTTTGCCACTGAAATAGCTCTTTCTCAATAGTCTTTCCTCATGTCCTCCCCCCGTCCTCCTTTTCAAAATGGGAGAGGGAAGTGAGGTGACAGGAGAGCATTAAAGTAGAAGACAAGAGAAACCTTGGATCTTCAGTTCCATCTCATTGTGAAGTCATGGGCAGCAGACTTCGACAAAGGACATGTTTCTTCCTTGTAGGAAAAGGAAAAGGCAAGATTTTTGAGTGAACAGAGTAACCGTGCGTATGCTTGTTAACAGACTGCATGGCTGAAAAACGATGGCCAATGTTTCATTAACAATGTGTCAGCTGTGTGGGGTCCCTATGTTTAAGTACTAAATGGCACCCTATTCCCTATGTAGTGCACTACTTTTGACGAGGGGCCATAAGGCTCTGATCAAAAGTAGTGCACTATGTTGGGAATAGGGTGTAATTTTGGATTCACGTAAAGGTTTCACTTTGAATACTTGTCAAGACACACCTGGATCCGGTTTCTGAACACAAATTAAAGCTAGCCCTGGACTAAATAGCATGCTCAACGGAGAATCTCCATTGACATAACTTTTTAGTCCAGGGACAGGCTTAATGTTTGTCTGGGAAACCAGCCCTACATGTTCATCTGAAAACAGCAATTTGAGAAGTCACAGTTCATCTCATCACATTGGGTGTTTGTTGGTGAGAAGAAAACATTCACAACTGAATAACTGTCTGGTGTTTTCTTCATGTTGAGCTTTGGAGATCTATGTAATGGAAAGAACATGAGACACCAGTAGTTCCCTGTCTAACAACAATAACATAAAAGGGCACAGGTTTGAAAATCTGAAGTTTGAGATGTTTTTGTTGTTGCTGGAAGTAAGCAAGTTAACACATTTTACATTTAGCCTAGTACTCAACTAATACACTGGCTTTCATTATTAGCCATACAGTAGTTCAAATCAAGTGTGTCTACAATCCACTTCATTTGGTGGGTTTTTTCCTGGGACTTTCACTGATACATAAACTAACACTGTCTGGGTGTAATGTCAGAGACCAATTGAGAAATTACATTTCCATAACTAGCCTATCATTGTCAGTGTTTTTCTAGGTTTCATTATAACAAATCACCATTGTTACCAATAATTCACTGCCTCTTAAAACGGAGTTCCTGCAAATGATGTATTTATTTCATATGGCTCACATAACTCTCAAGCCAAGGAATTCAACATGTTGAGTAATCCTAGGTGTTATTTGTGGCCAATATATTTCACAATAGTATTTTTTATATTTCTAAATATGCATTTATTTAGTGTTTTTGATGATGTCTGTTCATAAGCCTTAATTTATTCAATTGTCATCAAGGAAAAATAAATTCTGAAAATGAAAAACATAACTTGCAGTTTACAGAATTGTTATTTCAACATGATTGAATGTAATGCATTTTCTCTTATTTTGTACTATATGGCTTTTCACAATGCCAAGCAAAACAGACAATTCTCCTGGTTATGAAGTGTTATAATGCACTGTCAGGCAACCTACTAAAAATACCTTTTATTTTACTTGCACATCATGCTGAATATTCCCTTGGTAGTGCTGAGAATAAACAGATAGGCCTACAGCTAGTAGTAGCCATAATATGAATAGAACCTTTTGGTTCTGGAAATAATTGCATGTTGTCCTTAATGATTTGTAAAAAAATAAAAAACATTTAGGATATAATTTTGTCTGGCTATGTAAACCTTATGACTAAAACACAATGTTGATTGAGAGCTGCTGGACATTCAAGACATTTGGCATTTACATTTTAGTCATTTAGCATCTTATCCAGAGCGACTTACAGTTAGTACATTCATCTTAAGATAGCTAGGTGGCACAACCACATAAGAACAGATCTAATTTCTATTTGGAGGGTTGTGTTACAAAAAAATGAGTTGGCAAAGCACAAAAACATTAAAAATACCTTAAACTATTTAATTGTAAACATTCTCAAGTGTTCCCCACTACATTTGCCACTAAAATTGATTACTTGATATATTTCTCTCCAATATACATTTCCATACAAATAAAATAATGAGAATTGAAACAAACTGAAAATGAACTAACACTAAAATGACTCTCCAACCCTACATACACATACTGCAAAGGCTTTCACAACAACATTGGCTTTTAAAAGATGAAGTATACAAAACAAATAGCACGACCCCCAGAGTTGTGGTGAATTCATTTATTTTTACGTTGGGGTGCACACCTTTATCTTAAAAAAAAGTCAGTTTACTGCTTAAATTGAAATGAAATTGACCCCAACCCTGGGGACGACTAGCTAGTGGATAGGCCTAGGCATCAACGCCATGCACTGCACTGATCTCAGATGAGATCAGTGTCATTTTAAGAACACCAGATGCCTACAGCCACACAGGGAGTCGAGACCCGCGTGTGCAAACCAACCCTGGCCCCCTGTCCAATGACCTTTCTGAAGGACAGAAAAAAAACTTTAAATAGCAACAGTCAACTTGGAACGTGAGAAGAATGTCAATGTTTTTAACGTGAGTGTTTTGAAGGTGGCAGTCAAACATGTTACAGAGCCAATACATTAGGAGAGTAGGAGGTCTAGCCTAGTGCTAAGTAGTGCTGGTTTTAAGCTAGTTGTCTCTGCTCTTTTGGCTGATATGGGATACCAGGAGAGAAGGACATTGAATACCATATCCGATATGTGACAAACCATGGCACAATCCCCAAAACTGTCCCGAGAAGCTTCTCAGGGAAAGAATGAAAGTACACCGAGGTACACACAAACATCCATATCCAGGTGATTACTATCCAATTAAGGGAAACATATAACAAATCCAAAACAGTATTCCTGTTCTTCTTCACCAGGTGCACCATAGGTGCCATTTCTTCGGCAATGATGAGTGCAGAGTACGACAGAATGAACGAGTGTCCTGAGATGGCAAAGCCGTCCCATTGACCCCCAGCATTCCTGCATGAGGTGATGTCATCATGAGGGACTTGATCCATGGCTTCAGATTCAGGAACGTGACAGGTACCTGTGGCATTGTTGATGTAGGAAAAAAACTTGGTGATGGTGTACCAAATGGCTGTGGCCACCACCAATGAGCTCAGTCGCCGGAGGGCAAAGGTCAAGTTCTTGTATGACGTGAAGAGGATGAACGGGGTCAACAGCAGCAAAGACCAGCCCCAGGAAACTTTGACAAAATACCTGGAAGAGATACAGGAAGTGGTCATTTAGGTAGCACTGTCACACACAGTTGAGAACCAGACTGCAGGTGTTGGTAAATACATAACTGCAGGCAAACTCTCTCGCTGACTGACGTGTGTCTAACGTGAGCCTAGAAGAAGAATTTGGTAAGGGGTTGTTGTAGCTAGCCATCTTAGCCCCATGTCACTCCTTCTTGACAATTTAAAGATGGTGCAATGGGCTGACGCACCATAGGGGGCACACTGCCTGCCCTCCTGGACATCTACAGCACCCAGTGTCACTGGAAGGCCAAGAAGATCAAGGACCTCAGCTACCCGAGCCACAACCTGTTCACCCTGCTACAACCGAGAGACTGATAAAGAGGTTCCATCCCCAGGCCATTAAACTGACCCTGCCATTTAACTAACCATGACCACATTCGCATAGAAATGTGAGTTATAGATCTGTCATTCTAATTGAATGCAAGTCTAAGAAGCAGTAGATCTGTTCTGTGTGCTATTTCTATGCCTTTTCTTTCTTTCTAAGTTGAGTTTTTCCCCCCCCATCTTTTAGTTTTGTACACACCAGCTTAAAAAAACTGAAAATATTTGTTTTTGTTGTTGATGGGAAATATATAAAAATATATTTAGATGGTACAATGACTCTACTGCTTGTTTTCTCACATTAACTGAAATTAGGCAAACTATATTAAGTGCCATAATGGTATTTTAGCGATCCATGGTAGATGTCCTTCCAAATAAATATGCCCCCCCCACCACCACCCATCCAGCTGATTTGCGCTGCTGAACAGTACTTGTACTTGAGATGCGTTTATGAATGAGAAAGTGAACTTGCCATTTCCAAAAAATTTTAGAGGGGATGCCCTGCTTTGCGATGCATTGCTCTAGGACACCAACAGCCAGCCAGGGTGTCCATTTAAGCCTAATTCAACTGACACATTTGGCGATGTTCAACTTCAATTCACTTGGCACTATGTATTGTAGCTTAGCCATACTCATTGATATTCAATTAGAGATTAGGCTATACTTTTGGTGAATTTACAAGGCATTTCAAGCCAAGACATTGAAAGACACAGATTATCAATATCCCTTGCTGGCTCACCTGCTCTTTTTCTTTGCTATGAAAGATGCGAGTGTGTTCAGTCACAGAGTTTCTAAATCCAGAGGCGCAACATCGCAAGACTTCTGGGAATGCTTGCGAAACACACCAGGCAGAGGTTTGGGGTTTGAGAAGTCCATGAAAGAAGTAAAAAGTGTGCCTTAGTTGTACATTTTGAAATCTAAAGGCACAACCTAGATTCGGGCCAATGTCTTAAGTAGTTGAACATGTTATTACTCCAAACTTGTGAAGGCGACAAACTGACATTTTTTATATTGAAGGAGTGCCTTTGATTTGACGGCCTATATATGCAGAGTTTGGCGTGAGACGACTGCTAGACCCGGTGACTGTTTCCTTTTCTATTGGAGACGCAGTTTTATCCTATCTTCATACTGTACTGTGTATGGTTCAGTCTATTGCATGTAGAATATTTCAGCCCTACTTTAGTGAACTTGAGAGACAGTGCAAGTCAAGAAATTGCGAGAGCCTACAGCACTGTGACAGCCTATACATATTTTGATTACCGCAGTTCTGACTGTAGGCCTGCTGGCCGACCTGCCTACCAATGCCATCACTCTCCCTTCTCTTTGTTGTTAAAGATGCAAGAGATTGCATTCTCTGAAGTAGCCTATAGCAACTACTCAGTATCCTCTGTTGCAAAAATACTGAATCTTAGTAGTCGATTCCGCTACTTGAGTCGACAGGCAAGGGGTTGAGGAATCTATTATTTTGTAGTCGACAATCTCTCAACCAGTGCCATAAGGTGAACTTTGATACCGTCCAGTGATAAGCAGTGCCCATTTTGTCAAAGCCAGGGGCTCAACATATTCCCAGCGCGCCTCTCCAGTGCAAAGTAAAGTGGACAATATAAGAATGGACAATCACAACTGTTGTCCAAGAATTTCACCCCATTGCCATGATCAGTGGTTCAAGTTTGTATCTGACAAGCTGATCATAGCAAAAACAAAATACTTTGC
Organism: Oncorhynchus mykiss; assembly: GCF_057628025.1. NCBI lineage: Eukaryota > Metazoa > Chordata > Actinopteri > Salmoniformes > Salmonidae > Oncorhynchus > Oncorhynchus mykiss. The sequence goes on along the minus strand of NC_143030.1, from coordinate 69,028,543 downwards.
ATTTCCCACTGTGTAAACACATTGCAAAATAGGCTCACAATAACTCCCGATGAAGTTGGGTAGCATGAAAAAAGTATTGGTGTACGCATGTATTGGTTTTTGGTCTAGTCCGGACCAAATCATAGATGTTTATGTTTGGTTCAGATTATGTCCGTTCTGGACCAGCCTTGATTTGGACCAAACATAGACAATTACGTCTTTTCTACTTTCATTCAGAACCAACATCTGGGAAATACGTATTTTCCACTTTCATTCAGAACCGAAAATTAACCTGATTTTAACATCCCGAACTTAAACGTATGTAAAAATGTTTATTTTCACTTGTCACTCATTACTTAAATTAAACGTCTGCACCTATCCACTGTACAATATTTGACAAAAAAACAAAACATTTTCATCATGGCTGTGCTCGAAAGGGTTTGGCACTTCGTAAGCTACCTTAGGTGTTAGCTAACCTACAGCCTCACTGATTATCGAGCTGTCATTGTGGCTAGCTAGTTTGCTAATGGGTAACCGCTACTTACATATTGACAACATTTCTTCTGTTGCTGAAATATGTCTCCGGAACGAGCTGTGTCCAATTTACAAAGGATCCCACTATTGAAATAGCAAAAAAAATCTGAGCCAATATAACACGGTTAAAAGGTTTACTCCAAAGTGCAGCAAAGTTGTCCACGATGACATCCACGGCTGCCATGCTGAAATGCGGACACTTGGAACAAGAATGATCTGGGGATTGGTAGGTATATCAGCCCTCTCTAGCCAATGAACTCTTTGAATGTTGCATTTTGGTGTTACGACAGGATGTATTCTTCTCTGGTAAATTCCACGCGGTTCTGACGAGGTGGAATAGAGCAGTGTTGGAAAAAGTAAACAATTGTCATACTGAAGTAAAAGTAAAGATACTCTAATAGAAAATGACTTAGGTAAAAGTGAAAGTCACCCAGTAAAATATTACTTGAGTAAAAGTTTGATTTTAAATATACTTAAGTATCAAAAGTAAATGTATTTGCTAAAATATACTTAAGTATCAAAAGTAAAAGAAGAAATCATTTAAAATTCCTTATATTAAGCAAACCAGATGGCACAATTTATAGTTTAAAAAAATAAAATAATTAGGGATAGCCAGGGGCACACTCCAACACTCAGACACAATTTACAAACAAAGCATTTGTGTTTACAGAGGCAGTAGTGATGACCAGGGATGTTCGCTTGATAAGTGCGTGAATTTCACCATTTTCCCATCCTCCTAAGCATAAAAAATGCTATGAGTACTTTTGGGTGTCAGGGAAAATGTGTGGAGTATGGAATGTAGTGAACAGTGAAGTGAAGTGAACAGTCTATGACTTGGGTAATGGGAGTCTGACAATTTGTTGGGCCTTCCTCTGACACCGCCTAGTATATAGGTCCTCAATGGCAGGAAGCTTGGCCCCAGTGATGTGCTGGGCCGTACGCACTACCCTCTGTAGAGCCTTCTGGTTGGATGCCGAGCAGTTGCCATACCAGGCGGCGATGCAACCGGTCAGGATGCTCTCAATTGTGCAGATGTAGAACTTTTTGGGGATCTGGGGACCCATGCCAAATCTTTTCAGTCTCCTAAGGGTGAAAAGGCGTTGTCGTGCCCTCTTCACAACTGTCTTAGTGTGTTTGGACCATAATAGATTGTTGGTGATGTGGACGCCAAAAAACGTGAAACTCTTAACCCGCTCCACTACACTACTTTGTTGAAGCACCTTTGGCAGTGATTACAGCCTCAAGTCTTCTTGGGTATAACGCTGAAAGCTTGGCACACCTATATTTGGGGAGTTTCTATGAGGTTGGATGGGGAGCGTCGCTTCACAGCTATTTTCAGGTCTCTCCAGTGATATTCGATCGGGTTCAAGTCCGGGCTCTGGCTGGGCAACTCAACAACATTCAGACTTGTCCCGAAGCCACTCCTGCGTTGCCTCGGCTGTGTGCTTAGGGTCATTGTTTTGTTGGAAGGTGAACCTTCACCCCAGTCTGAGGTCCTGAGCCCTCTGGAGCAGATTTTCATTAAGGATATCTCTGTACTTTGCTCCGTTCATCTTTCCCCCAATCCTGAATAGTCTACCAGTCCCTGCCACTCAAAAACATCCCCAAAGCATGATGCTGTCACCACCATGCTTCACCGTAGGGATGGTGCCAGGATTCCTCCAGACGTGACCCTTGGCATTCAGGCCAAAGCGTTCACTCTTGGTTTCATCAGACCAGAGAATCTTGTTTGTCATGGTCTGAGTCTTTTAGGTGCCTTTTGGAAAACTCCAAGCGGGCTGTCATGTGCCTTTTACTGAGGAGGCCTGATTGGTGGAGTGCTGCAGAGATGGTTGTCCTTCTGGAAGGTTCTCCCATCTCCACAGAGTAGCTCTGGAGCTTTGTCAGCGTGACCATCAGGTTCTTGGTAACCTCCCTGACCAAGGCCCTTCTCCCCCAATTGTTAAGTTTGGTCGGGCGGCCAACTCTAGCAAGAGTCTTGGTGGTTCCAATCTTCTTCCATTTAAGAATGATGGAGGCCACTGTGTTCTTGGGGGACCTTCAATGCTGCACACATTTTTTGGTACCCTTCCCCAGATCTGTGCCTCGACATAATCCTGTCTCGGAACTCTACGGACAATTCATTTGACCTCATAGTTTGGTTTTTGCTTTGACATGCACTGTTAACTGTAGGACCCCTTACAGACCGGTGTGTGCTTTTCCAAAACATGTCCAATCAATTGAATTTACCGGAGGTAGACTCCGATCAAGTTGAAGAAACATCTCAAGGATGATCAATGGAAACAGGATGCATTTGAGCACAATTTTGTCTCATAGCAAAGGGTCTGAATATTTATGTAAATAAGGTATTTCTGTTTTTCCATTGTAATAAATCAGCAAACATTTGTAAAACCCTGTTTTCGCTTTGTCTTTATGGGGTATTGTGTGTAGATTGCTGAGATGTTTTATTTATTTATTTATTAATACATTTTAGAATAAGGCTGTAACTTAACAAAATGTGGAAAAAGTCAAGGGGTCCGAATAGTTTCCGAATGCACTGTACATACAATGATATGTGGACACCCCTTCAAATGAGTGGATTCAGTATTTTCAGCCACACCCGTTGCTGACAGGTATATATGCAATATCCATAGACAAAACCTGGCAGTAGAATGGCCTTACTGAAGAGCTCAGTGACTTTTAACGTGGCATTGTCATAGGATGCTACCTTTCCAACAAGTCAGTGTATAAAATGTCTGCCCTGCTTGAGCTGCCCCGGTCAACTGTAAGTGCTGTTATTGTGAAGTGGAAACATCTCGGAGCAACAACGGCTCAGCCGCACACAAGCCTAAGATCACCATGCACAATGCCAAGGTCAGTAAAGGAAGAGAACGTGCTTAACTCTAAATTCCCTTCTGTAACCCATTAAAAAGGATGCTTGGAACCAGACATTTATTTTTATTTTGTATGATACCCATCAAGGACAAGACTGGTGAGGCCACCTCCAAGGTGATAGTGGACATCTTCAACACCCACGGTTCTCCTGAGGTCATCTCGAGTTTTGGAAGGTAGGCTATACCTTCCAAAACTGTTGAAAAGTACATTTCTCCCTTTTATAACAACTTACAGGCTGTCATTGTAAATAAAAATGTGTTCTTAACTGACTTGCCTAGTTAAATAAAGGTTACATTTAAAATTAAAATAATAAAAAATGCTGGGGACAATAAAAGGCCACTCTAAAATGTGCAGTTTTGTAACACAATGCCACAGATGTCTCAAGTTTTGAGGGAGCATGCAATTGGCATGCTGACTGTAGGAATTTCCAACAGAGCTGTTGCCAGATAATGTAATCTTAATTTCTCTACCATAAGCCTTCTCCAATGTCATTTGAGAGAATCAGAATCAGTGTACGTCCAACTGGCCTTACTACCGCAGACCACGTGTAACCACGCCAGCCCAGGACCTCTACATCCGGCTTCTTCACCTGCGCCCCCCAAACAGCTGATGAACTTGAGGAGTATTTCTGTCTGTAATTAAGCCCTTTTTTGGGGGGAAAACTCATTCTGATTGGTTGGGCCTGGCTCCCCAGTGGGTGGATCTGGCTCCCAAGTGGGTAGGCCTATGCCCTCTCAGGCCCACCCATGGCTGTGACAAAGCCCATTCATGTGAAATCCATAGATTAGGGCCAAATTAATTTATTTAAATTGACTGATTTCCTTCTATGAACTGTAACTCAGTAAAATCTTAGAAATGTTTGCATGTTGCGTTTATAATTTTGTTCAGTATAGACACGCAGGTAAAACAAACACAAATGCACATAGTTTGCTGTCATTTCAGCTGCCTGATCTGATTGTGTGTAGTTGGCTAGCAAATGAGAAGTAAAGTAATTAGCCGAGCTATCCTCCATAACTAACGTTAACGTTGCATTATTGACTTGATAATCAGCAGTTTTTTGCCTATTTATACATTATTTATTAAATTATTATTTATTGAAGTTCTTCTCTCTCGTGATCATTGAACCTCTACTAGCTACTGTAGCTAGCTAGCTACATGCCAAGGATTTGTTCAGCATAGCAACATGGAATGAATATAATGAACGACTGAGTTAAAACATCCCAAAACAATGAATGACCAGCTTGTTTGCTTAGCAACTTCAGAATCTCATACGTAACAACTGGCTTTTGCCCTGACTATATCATATTTAATACATTTACACATTAAAATAAATGTTTTACTTAAATGTTGGCAACCACACATCGAGACCTTGCTGGCTTTATTTCACTTCACATACAGCAGGTTGCCCTCCCTCCTCCACCTTATGGATCCACTCTGGGATTTCATGGTCAGGGCATTTATCTCAACGTGATCAGGGTCTTCAAGCACCAATTTTCCTGGATAATAAATCCTGGAACAGTTTTGGAATTGTGTAGAAATTGTCACAGCAGAGATGGTAACCAGTGCCCAAGTAGGAAGACTGAATGACACTCATGACAGCGTCATAGCATTGTCCATTGCCAGAGGAGTTGGACTTTTCAGTGTACACACTGAAGTCAATGGTGTAGCAATTGCTGGAGTCAGCCAAATCAAAGGGCTTGAAGCCCCACTGGACCGGCATTGCTCTTCATGCACTGAGGCTTTTAAGATTTAGCCATAGATGCCACCATTTGCTCATCAATGGACAGATTTCTGGAAAGATGGTAATACGCTCGACTTGCAATCCGCATGGCACTCATCGATGGCTTAATACTGCAAAGGCTGTCATACTCAGGGATGCAGTCTTTCTCGGGGTCGGTCATGTGAATGTTCACGAGCAACATTTGGAATCCATTCCTGGTCATGACTGACCCTGGAAAGGACCGGGAGAAAATGCTGTTCACTTTCGAGTAGTTTCTTATAGGTTTCAACTTGACCAGACATGTAGAAGAGAAGCCCTAGGAATTGGTAAAACTCTAGAACAGTGATGCCCGTCCAGGCGTATTTTATCGCTCTCGCTATGTTTATGGTCGCTTGTTTGTTGGTGTTGTCACACAAGATCCTCACACAAGATCCTCATTCAAAAACAAATTGAATTTATTATTGTTTTCACCCAACCTTTAACCTAGACCCAATGACATGGTTAAATAGTTTTTTATTTCACGTTGAATTCACATTAGTTGAAAACAACCAAATGTAAATCAAAACTAGACGTTGAACTGACATCTGTGCCCAGTTGGTAGGATCCAGCTGCACCCCAGGCGGCCTGGCTGGAAAGAAACCCATTGTTTGGGAACCAGGTCAATGGCCTTACCTTAAACCCCCCCCCCCCCCCCCCCCCCCCCCCTTCTAATTTCCTTATTTTTGTCACTGGTCTAATACTTTCTGTAGCACACATCAGAGTCAAATACTTTATATAGAACAGTCTTCACGTGCAACCACAATTAATAATTAATGTATGTGTGTTATATTAAACATAAAGGAGAGAGTAAAATGTAGGCAAGCAATAAACATTTCAGAACAATTACTAGTTGAATAAGACATGGGAGATATGACGAATTTTGGAAAGTGTATTTATTTATTGACTAATACACCTGAAACAAATAGCCAAAACGAAACCTGCAGACATGACTAGTGCCTCCCCTGAGATCAAACAGCCATAACATGTTCTAATGAAACGCAGCATAACATGATCATTGACAGCTGCCTTGAAGGACACAAATATAAAATGCTTTCTGCAACTAAGATCAGTGAAATGTAGGCTAAACTGACAATGGAGTGAGGAGCAGAAATTTAAACAAGCAAGCAAGTCGCAGCAATGAAGAATTTAGTGTGCGCGCGTTCAAGCGAAGGGGGGGGGGGGGGGGGGGGGGGATTCTGGCTAGTCTGCTCTGTGTGTGACGTGTATGTGGGGAGCATTTGCCATTCGCTAAAATCGTAAATGAGCCAGGCTGGGTCTCCGTTCGTATCCTGGACTTCCTCCCCTGACTTTATTTCACTTAGAAATATGAAAAGCCTATCATCAATCCAATAAGAAGAATAGTACCTTTGTTACGCTCTGAATGACCCCTTACCCAGTTCCATTAGCTGCCATGGTAGAGAAGCAAGCCTGCACCTCCTTGTCTTCATCCTCTGACTTCACAATCACATCACTCAAAAAAGTGCACAATTAGCCCATCACAAACATCACAAATGTTGCAGTCCAAATAGATACTCTCGGGTTCTAACAGATCAGGACTTCATTGTTCTGATCCATTCCTTCTTTATTTTTATTTTTTCAATTTATTTTTTACCTTTATTTAACCAGGCAAGTCAGTTAAGAACAAATTAACCCACAACAAATTGTGTTGTGGGTTAGCTAAAATGCTACAGTTGCCCCCGACACTACCTGAACATGCAAACTTTGGATTGCTAGACTGTCTACTGGACCGTATTCCAATTAAACTACTGAAAGAGCTTCTTCCTGTTCTTGACTCTCCTATGTTGAACATATTAAATGTCTCCCTTTCCTCCGGATGTGTGCCAAACTCTCTAAAAGTGGCAGTAATAATGCCTCTCCTGATTAACAGATGCTATTGCGGGTATAGCGAAATGCTTGTGCTTCTAGCTCCAACAGTGCAGTAATATCTAACAAGTAATATCTAACAAATTACACAACAAATACCTAATACACACACATCTAAGTAGGAATGAATTAAGACTATATACATATGGACAAGTGACGTCAGAACAGAATGGACTAAGATACAGTAGAATAGTATAGAACGTAAAGTTTCCTAAGAGCTAGTCGCGATGCTGCCATCTCCGTCTGCGCCATCACGAATAAGTTATTGCCTAGTTTAGATCTTATCTGTCGGAAAGATATCAGTTAATCTTTGTGGATCAATTGTTAGTTTCGGTGTTCCTCAATGTTCCATTCTAGAACCACTATTGTTTTCACTATACATGCTACCTCTTGGTGATGTCATTCAGAATCACAATCTAAACTTGTACTGCTATGTAGACAATACACAGCTGTACATTTCAATGAAACATGGTGAAGCCCCAAAATTGCCTACCATGGAAGCCTTTGTTTCAGATATAAGGAACTGAATGGTGAAAAAGTTATTTGTGTTGTCCGAGTTTAAAAGTAGAGGTTCAAGGTCCCAAGAAACAGAGATCTACTGTCGGATCTGACAGTGAATCTTGACGGTTGTACAGTCGTCTCAAAAAGAACTGTGAAGGACTTCGGCATTACTCTGGACCCTGATCTCTCTTTTGTTGAACATATAAAACATATTTCAAGTACAACCTTTGCAAAAATCAGAACGTTTTGTCCCAAAATTATGCATAAACGCTAATCCATGCTTTATTGTCACTTCAATATTAGACTACTGCAATGCTCTACTCTCTGGCTACCCAGATAAGGCACTACATAAACTTCAGCTGGTGCTAAATACTGCTGCTAGAATCTTGACTAAAACTACATTTGATCATATTACTCCAGTACTTGCCACTGGCTTCCTGTTAAGGCTGATTGCTAGGGCTGATTTCAAGATTTTACTGCTAACCTACAAAGTATTACAAGGACTTGCTCCTACCTATCTCGCTGATTGGTCGGGCCATACATATCTACACATACACTATGACCACAAGACTCATGCTGCCTTATTGTTCCTAGAATTTCTCAGCAAACAGCTAGAGACATGGTTTTCTCCTATAGAGCTACATTTTTATGTAATGATCTGCCGATCTATGTGAGAGACGCAGACTGTTTCATCCTTTACTGAAGACTCATCTCTTCAGCAGGTTCTATGATTGAGTGTAGTCTGGCCGGGGATGTGACGATGAACGGCAAGGCACTGGAGTGACAAACCACCCTGGCCGGCTCCCCTCTCTCCACTGGGAGAGGGTCTCTGACCCTATTATGGGGGCTGAGTCACCCTATCCCATGCCGTCCCTAGGAGGGGTTTATCTCGTCGTGCCAGGCTTTTTTCTGCTATACTCAATCTGAGTGGGTTGAGTCACTGACGTGATCTTCCTTCCTGTCCTCTGGCTCGTGTTGTGGGGGAGATCTTTGTGGGCTAAATTCGGCCTTGTCTTAGGGTAGTAAGTTAGTGGTCTGTTGATATCCCTTTAGTGAGGTGTGGGGGCTGTGCTTTTGCAAAGTGGGCGGGGTTATATCGTGCCTGTTTGGCTCTGTCTGGGAGTAACTTTGGACAAGATCTCCTGTATCTATGCTGAAATAGTCTATGTGCCAGGGGTCTAGGGTCAGTCTACAATATCTGGTGCAATTATTTTATTATTATTATGTTTATTTGTCAGGGACCATGTATAACATGCCATTGCACCAGATTTAGCTAGATAGCTCACTTTCATCTGTAGTCCCTGGGCAGAAAACAATCAACATGAATACATCAATGTCTTATCTGGTGTCCTGTGTGATACCTGATTTGCTCCCTCTAATTTCCCATCTCTCCCCTCCCAGAGGACCTGAGCTCTTGGACCATGCCTCAGGACTACCTGACGACTCCTGGCTATCCCCTTCCCCAATCCACCTGGTCCTGCTGCTGATCCAGTGTCTGCTGCTGTTCTGCCTGTGGTTATGGAACCCTGACCTGTTCAACAGTCGTGCTACCTTGTCCTGGACCTGCTGTTTCGACTCTCTCTCTTTACTGCACCTGCTGTCTCGACCTCAATGCTCGGCTATGAAAAGCCAACTGACATTTACTCCTGAGGTCCTGACCTGTTGCACCCTTGATAGCCACTGTGATTATTATTTGACCCTGCTGCTAATCTATGAACGTTTGAACATCTTGAAGAACGATCTGGCCTTTATGGCCATGTACTGTTATAATCTCCAACCGGCATATCCAGAAGACGACTGGCCACACCTCACAGCCTGGTTGCTCGAGGTTTCTTCCTAGGTTCCAGCTTTTTCAAGAGTTTTTCCTAGCCACCATGATTCTGCATTACTTGCTCTTTGGGGTTTTAGATTCCGTTTCTGTATAAGCACGTTGTGACAACTGCTGATGTAAAAAGGGCTTTATAAATACATTTGAGTGCTTGATAATATGAATTGCCTAATTGTCCTATCAGTATAGCCATATCTGAAAAACACAGAATTCGGATTGTATTTTGTCATAGATAACGCTATATCTAACAGATCAGATACTTGTAGAGTTACCACCACGATGCAGTCATTTCTAAAGTAAAATGTAAAGAAAGATTGGCATCCATTTTTTTTAGACCTTTTTGTTCGCAAATGTAATAAATCTGCTTCATTTATTATTACAGAATAATAAGTAGTTTTCAGTTATATAGGCTTTTGTTATATCAGTGTCCCAACGGTATGGGACCAGGCATCGCATGGCCCCTAGATGGCTGTCTAAGCATGAGGGATATTGAACTCAAGGGTTCAGAAGTGGGCTATCCTTCAGTGTAGCTTGATGCACTTGGACTTGGCCAATAAGCTTCTCTTAGAAATCACATTTCTCCATCAGTGTCTTGTGTTTGGCTGTTGTTCTTGAGATCACTCTGTCTCAAGAATCCCTGACTGTACAGTCTGGGCTGGGTTGAGGTGAAACACTGGTGTTTGAAATTAAATGGTTACAGATTTCAACAATGTCTGGCAGAGGCAGGCATAGTTTAGAGGGAATATGCTAGTTACATTTGGACGTCCAATTGTAATCTTGAGTCAAATCTTCACCATGTGTTGGTACAAGACGAGTTATAGAACATATTTCAATGTGTTGCACATTACAGTAGACACTGCAGTTTGAGATTGACATTGCTTTATAACAGTGACATGAACATACTTTACTAAACTTACTTTACTGTTGTTCAGAGACTATTGTAGTCTACATTTTTCCAGGCAAACCCTGTGTCCTTAGCGGAATGATAAAGGTGGTTATGATATCCGGCTCAGTGCTTTCTGATCATTTGTCAATATAACATTTAATGGATTGGTGAGCAGCCAGAGATGACACATGTTGGTTGGATCAATATGTTTTCCAAGCAAGAGCAGGCAGCTTTTGCAGTATTTTTGTTGGTCTGTTTTCAAGCGAGGACAAGAAACATTTATGATTATGATGCATTGCAAAATGTATGATAAATATGATCACAGACACATGGTATTGAATGCCTCAACAAATCCAGTCATTGTTCAAATTGAGTGCAAAAAATCACTGCAAACTAATTTAAAAGTCAGTTGGCAAGAGTGTGGAGGGAGACCCTTTCCAAGTTTCTCTGGAGTTTCAAAATGTTGAACAAATACTGTGCAGGAGATAAAACATTGGATGCTGTCCTGCAGACATTTTGGCCCAATGATCAAGAGGGTCTGGACTTACCCAGAGTACAACACTTAGACTGTACATTTTTTAAACAAACTCCCCTGACCTGGCCTTATAGGGTGCCAACTCTACATGCATTCCCCCACAATGACTGGCATGGTGACTACTGTCTGTTTTACTGTCCATGTGTTTATTGACTTCAAGCTGAAAAACAAAGCAGACCCAACTTTGTCTGAGACCTTTCCCTAATTGACATAAGTATCAAGTACTCCTACCAAGTTTTTTCTTTATTTGATATCCTTGCTTGGAGAGTAATGCAGTCAGTGTTATTTTCCCCTTGACTATGGGATATATTTGCTGTACATTCTAGACTGTTAGTTGTGTGTCTGCTGTGACACAGAGGTAGAGCCTATATTTCACCTGCCAAACCTCTTCCCTCAAGGCACCAGCTGCTAATGTAGCCAGGGTGAAGAGGAGCTAGCTGGCTGAAAATTGAATGCTGTGGCTAAGGGACTTCAAATACAGTTTTTTTTGTAAGGTTGATTTTATGCTCACTGAAGGTAAATATGGCGTCCATTTAGTGTGCAGAGATTTTTTTGTGCCATGCATTTGGCACTACCTAGACACCACGAGGTCACAGTGTGCTTTTGTATGCAAGGCCACAGTCAACTCTGTCTAGACCCAGACAGATGATGTCATATTGCAGGGCCAGGGGGTGGGATTGTCTCTGGCCTGATTGTCTGGTCTGGGTATCATCCTCCCAGGCTTCAGTCTGACCTACTCCAAGCTTTCCCGAAGAAAGGTCTGGTCAGATTTATTGGACAGTTAGCAATGCTTCAGCAGAGTTCCAAACGATAAATCACCAGTCCAGACCTGGGTTTGAATACTATTTGACATGATTTTAAATACTTTAGCTGTGCATGATTGTTAAGCTTTCCTGTTGAAATGTAAGCGATAAAGCACTCCCAAAAGTGCAAACCATGCCCACCTGGCACTCCAGGCAGGCTAAAATAAACTCTCAAAGTATTTGAGTATATACCAGCCTGGCAATTATTAATTTGGTGTTTTAGGTGATCGGCTACTTGAATACTAAGTGACATCATCTTCTAAAAGAGTAGGCCTAGTTGTTTTGGCTTGAGGGATCGCGTAGTTTGTGATCATGTACAGTAAATGTCAAAAAAATACATGGAAGAGAAGACTGAGTGAATGTTGTGCTGGATTTCACACAAACACTTTTGGGACTATTTCCGTTGGTTCCATTGTACCAGGCCAATTAAATCAAGCACAGCTTGATTATTTGAAGTGTTTGACATAATGTATTTGACCCAGGTCTGATACACATTATATAGCACAATATTACGCTGTGGCTAATGTGTCAATCAGCATAGTTTCCTCTCTACTTGCGGTGCTGGGAATAACAGTGTCTTGTCTTTCTAAAGTTCACTGACGTACATAAAACACACACATGTTCCAGAAGTAGGCCTAATTATGTGTGAAGGATTCAATTCTATAACATTGTCATTTTTGGACCTTCATAACACCTGTCAAACCATTAATTGTGTCTAAATGCCTGGCTGAAAGTTTCTCCTAGAAAGCAGAATGTTCAATTCTTTCAGTTCCTCTAAATTCCACCAGGAATGATGCCCCAATTGTCACTGTCTCCCTCCGTCTCTCTATGTTTCACTGGTCGGTCCGGGAAGGGCTCGCTGCTACATCACTGGGTACATTTGGTTTTCTTGCTGCCAAAACAAAGTTTGGACAAAGTTTTTTGACATGAAAAAAACAACAGCTCATTACATGGAAGCAGCAGGAGCATAGAGAGCAGGACTCTTTCTTGGATTTATGCTAAATGACGTGCTTCACACAGGGATAGCTAGGCGTTACTCTACCATTTCCTTGACTGGGAGGGGAGGGAAAACCACACAGCTGTGCACTCCTTGACCTTCATGTCTACAATTAGTTGTTATTCAACATCCAACTGGCCTGGGACTGGGAGAAAACAAGGAAATATCACTGCTGACTGCTCATATGTACTGACTCTTAAGGCAATGAGTTTGTCTGAAGAGGAGGAGGAAATTCTTTTTTGACAAGCTTGTTGCCTACATTACACCCAAACACACCAATAACACAATCACCCAACATGTCCTGTTCCATCCCATAATGTTGCATCATTCATCTAAATCTTACATGATAGTCCATGTCCTCCTTCTTGTAGGCTACTACTGTGCAGGTTTCATTTTATATTGCCACAACATTTTTCCTCCCCTTTGATGTGTGATGACAGAACTGGTAACTATGTGGCAGAACTGACATGGGTGTGCTTGTTGCTATATTTAAATGCTAGCCCTGACAAGGCTCTATTGTCAGTCGTGGACCTGGCACTTTGTGTCTCATGGTCATCCTTTATTTTATCATAACCAACACCAAAACATTCCATTGATGTAACTCTAAAGATAACAGTTTGATTCAGGCCAGTGTCACTGGAAAAAGCCAATTGCTTAAAAATGATGGCAACAGCAACTGTATGACACAGCGCTAAGAGACCATTAGGTCAGTGTCTATTATCTAATCATGCTGGTTGGCACATATATCCAACATATTAAAGTATACAAACATGTTAAGTGAAATAAAGTATTTCTCTAATTGTTTTCTTCCCATAACAAGTCATTCAAACAACTGTCTAAATAAAGTACGACATTAATGTCCACGTCTTTTGTGGTACTACCACTGCAAATCAGTGAAGATTGAAGATCACCAGACGTTGAGAGTAAACCTTGACACAGACAAGGGTCTATAGCTTTCTGGTGACCTCCTATGACTTCCTAAGCTCACACAGACTCTTTGAAGGAGTTTGCTGTGCATTTTAGACACTCAATCGTAAAGTCTGACAACACTACTAGACTGTGTTGAGGTATTTTTGAAGGCTTTGAAATTGGGGCATACAATTGAGTGATCAGGTTTTACAGGCATATGAAATTGGCTTTGGTTCAAGATTGGTTGTTTGTAAGCATTTGACCATGGCTGCATGGGCAGCCTGCCAATCTTTTGAAAAAAGGAGGACATGTTTAATGAAGCAACAAAGACTGTGGCTGGCGAGGAAATTAAGGCACCATGCTTTTCATAACCTACATACTAACATAAATCACAAGAGCATGTCAAATGTAACTCAAAAGGGCAAAATGCTTGTGTTTCTACTCAGTTGCCTATAGTCAGAGTTCCAGAACTCTCTGGAACCTATTCCTTAACCTAATCACTGTCACCATGGCGATCCTAACTGGACTAGGTCAACCTGGCAGTATGTCTTGATTTACAGATTAAAAACAAACCTCTCAAGTCAAAATTTGATGACAACTCAACAGAATCTAGAGTGCTGATTCTGCTTTTTGGTATTGTATCGATTTCTGCAATACACCCTGTTTTCATCCTTTCACATACCAATAATGCCGAAGTTAACACAGACAATCTGTCAGTGAATTATATAAGGTTTTTATGAATAATGGCAGTACAATTTGGTGTTTAGATCAGGGCTGTTTAATGTCACTCCTGGAGGGCCAAAACACTTTCATCCTCTCCTTCTAATAAGGGACTAATTCAGACCTACACTCTTAGAAAAAAAAGGGTTCTTCGGCTGTCTCTGTAGGGCAGGGCTGCCCAACCCTCTTCCTGAAGATCTACAGTCCCGTGGGTTTTCAGTCCAACCCTAATTTAACACACCTGATTCTACTAATTATCTGCTCAACAAGACCTTAACTAGCTGAATCGGATATGCAAAATTAGGGTTGGATTGAAAATCTACAGGACAGTAGATCTCCAGGAAGAGGGTTTGGCAGCCCTGCTGTAGGGGAACATCTTTGGTCCCAGGTAATGGGGACAGCCGAAGAACCCTTTTAGGTTCTAGATAGCACCTTTTTTCTAAGAGTTTAGGACACCAGGTGATTGCAACTAACCACCAGGTAGAAAAAAAAACTCCAGAACCAGAATTGAACATTCCTGGTTAAGGTAGTGACCTCAAGTATCCGAAGCTTCATCAGAAAGATCACACTTACAGGTTCCAAACATCTTGTGCAGACCTGAGGTAAAGAGGGAGCAGATATCGCACAACACCTTTACTGTAATTTGGTTTGTATTCACGATGGCTGTGTGGAATAGAAAGGAAGAGGTGGATTACCTGCATGTGCAGGCTGTATTGCCATGCTCCTATACAGACGGTATACCTGGTTTTCTTTCTCAAGCTTGCTTTATTGAATTTGACGTCCCATATACAGTACACACACTACTCTGTCACACTGTCCGGGCAATTTATTTTTGCCAGGTCATTCAAATGGGAAAGTCTATGTCCATATATCATAAATACTCTGTAAAAATGTATGGGGTTTATTTTCATTTCCTATTAATTTTTCCATTAGCTGCTCCTTGTTCCATGAGTGTCACATTCCTCTCACACCAACATGATGTCAAGATTAGCCAGAGTTGAGGGAATGTCAATTATTTCACCATAGGTCCAGTTAGTACCTACAGCAGGCATCAATACAGTTGTTCCTCAATGATTTATTCAAACCAGGATGCTTTTCAGGAAGTCTATTATATTTTACTGACAAAATTATGGGTTTTCATTTGCATGAAAAAATTGTACTTATTGCAGTTAGCATTTAGGCCAATTTGACTGAAATCCATTAAACTCTCTACTATAAACTGGTTAAACAAATAAGGACTGCGATCCCAAGATTTTCCTATCCACTCAATGTGAGAGACTCACTGGAAGACCTAAGTTAAAGACTGCTGGTAATTCTGTACACATACCATGTTTCTCCTGGGACATGGCATGGAGGCAGAGCAGGGTTTCCCAAACTCGGTCCTGGGGCCCACCCTGGGTGCACATTTTGGTTTTTGCACTAGCACAACACAGCTGATTCAAATAATCAAAGTTTGATGATGAGTTGGTGATTTGAATCAGATGTGTAGTGCTAGGATCAAGTTTGGCAAACCCTGGGGAAGAGAATGGATGGAGCCTCCAAAAAGTAAAGACATTTCCATAGGATTCCATGGCATACATCCAGGGTATTTCCTGGCTGTGACACATTCTTTATTAATTCCACAATACATTCAGAGGTTTGGTGGTCAATGGTTAGACTTTGCTGTTTTTTTTCTCCGTTATTGTAACTAAAGTATAGAATAGTGCCTCATGTACACAGTACTCACAGTCTTCTAGAGAAACATAATATGCAATTGTAACCGTTTGACATGCCAACCGTATGTGTAACTACAGTTGAAGTCGGAAGTTTACATACACCTTAGCCAAATACATTTAAACTCAGTTTTTTACAATTCCTAACATTTAATCCATCCTTGTAAAACTTCCCTGTCTTAGAATCAACACTTTATTTTAAGAATGCGAAATGTCAGAATAATAGTAGAGAGAATGACTTACTTCAGCTTTTATTTCTTTCATCACATTCCCAGTGGGTCAGAAGTTGACATACACTCAATTAGTATTTGGTAGCATTGCCTTTAAAATGTTTAACTTGGGTCAAACGTTTTGGGTAGCCTTCCACAAGCTTCCCACAATAAGTTGGGTGAATTTTGGCCCACCTCCTGACAGAGCTGGTGTAACTGAGTCTTTTTCAGTTCTGCCCCCAATTTTCTATAGGATTGAGGTCAGGGCTTTGTGATGGCCACTCCATTACCGTGACTTTGTTGTCCTTAAGCCATTTTGCCTCAACTTTGGAAGAATGCTTGGGGTCATTGTCCATTTGGAAGACCCATTTGTTACCAAGCTTTAACTTCCTGACTGATAACTTGAGATGTTGCTTCAATATATTCACATAATTTCCCCTCATAATCCATCTATTTTGTGAAGTGCACCAGTCCCTCAAGCAGCAAAGCACCCCTACAACATGATGCTGCCACCCCCGTGCTTCACGGTTGGGATGGTGTTCTTCGGCTTGCAAGCCTCCCCCTTTTTCTTCCAAACATAACGATGGTCATTATGGCAAAACAGTTCTATTTTTGTTTCATCAGACCAGAGGACATTTCTCCAAAAAGGACGATCTTTGTCCCCGTGTGCAGTTTCAAACCGTAGTCTGAATTTTCTATGGCGGTATTGGAGTGGTGTCTTCTTACTTGCTGAGCGGCTTTTCAGGTTATGTTGATATAGGACCCGTTTTACTGTGGATATATATACTTTTGTTCCTGTTTCCTCCAGCATCTTCACAAGGTCCTTTGCTGTTGTTCTGAGGTTGATTTGTACTTTTCGCACCAAAATACGTTAATCTCTAGGAGACAGAATGCGTCTCCTTCTTGAGCGGTATGACGGCTGCGTGGTCCCATGGTGTTTATACTTGCATACTATTGTTTGTACAGATGAACGTGGTACCTTCAGGCATTTGGAAATTGCTCTCAAGGAAGAACCAGACTTCCGGGGGTCTACAATTTTTTTTCTGAGGTCTTGGCTGATTTATTTTGATTTTCCCATGATGTCAAGCAAAGAGGCACTGAGTTTGAAGGTAGGCCTTGAAATACATCCACAGGTACACCTCCAATTGACTCAAATGATGTCAATAAGCCTATCAGAAGCTTCTAATGCCATGACATAATTTTCTGTAATTTTCCAAGCTGTTTAAAGATACAGTCAACTTAGTGTATGTAAACTTCTGACTCCCTGGAATTGTGATACAGTGAATTATTAGTGAAATAATCTGTCTGTAAACAATTGTTGGAAAAATTACTTGTGTCATGCACAAAGCAGATGTCCTAATCGACTTGCCAAAACTATAGTTTGTTAACAAGAAATTTGTGGAGTGGTTGAAAAACGGGTTTTAATGAATCCAACCTAAGTGTATGTCAACTTCCGACTTCAACTGTATTTATGGTATAAAAACCTTTTGATTAAGTCCCTAACCACTGATTTAATCACTGTAACTACCTCTCCTTTGCCATTTACAGTTTAAGTTTTCCACTGACGATGCCAGTGTCTTGGTGATCTCTTTGACCTCACTCTGCTGGTAGAGCTTTGCCAGTTGTTGCCGTGTTGTGTACCTTGGCAGTTCCATGGCACTTGTGCCGTGTAGTGTACATTGGCAGTGCCAGAACCTTCCTTCCTAGAAATCACCAGGACAGCTGGAGATGAATGCTAATGCTGCAGTGTCAGGGACTTTCAAAATAGGACCATTAATGCTTAACATGCATTCTTCTCTCTTTTTATTCTTAAAGGCTTTCTGCTTATTTATTGTTATTTTTTATTTTGTTTTATTGAAACAACCTGGGGATGTCGGGAGGTAGAGGGCCAGCCAAAGCATGTGTTCTACGATGACAAATAGCTCTTTAGGCAGACCTAAACACTCCAAAAAAATATTGGTAAATATACATGTCCCAAACTCCAAACGAAATGGATAGTTTTTATAGCCGTTTTCTCCCCTGAATAATCTGCTCCGTCTTTTGAAAAATCTCATTCTATTGTTAATCTTTTGGGTTAATCTATATGGAAGGATGAACCACACAATCTTAATTATTCAGGGGTACTATTTTTCAAGTAATCTAAACAAGAAAATACAAAAATAAATGGCAATGTTTTAACAATTCTATAGAAACAGAAGAGAATTCATAAAGTACAGTATATACAGTACCTCTGGAGAGTATTCAGACCACTTGACTTTTTCCACATTTTGTTACGTTACAGCCATATTCTGAAATGGATCAGATAAATAAAACTTCTCAGCAATCTACCCCATAATGACAAAGCGAAAACAGGGTTTTAGAAATGTATGCAGGGCTATCGACGTTAAGGCTAATCTGAAGATGGTGCTGGCTAAAGCTAAAACTGGCGAGTGTAGAGATTATAGAGATATTGTTATCCACGTCGGCACCAACAATGTTAGGATGAAACAGTCAGAGGTCACCAAGCGCAATATAGCTTCAGCCTGTAAATCAACTAGAAAGATGTCAGCATCGAGTAATTGTCTCTGGCCCCCTCCCAGTTAGGGGGAGTGATGAGCTCTACAGCAGAGTCTCACAACTCAATCGCTGGTTGAAAACTGTTTTCTGCCCCTCTAAAAAGATAGAATTTGTAGATAATTGGCCCTCTTTCTGGGACACACCCGCAAACAGGACCAAGCCTGGCCTGTGACGGACTCTAGCTGGAGGGGTGCTCTCATCTTATCTACCAACATTGACAGGGCTTTATCTTCTCTAGCTCCACAATGAAATAGGGTGCAGGCCAGGCAGCAGGCTGTTAGCCAGCCTGCCAGCTTAGTGGAGTCTCTCACTAGAATAAAGACCTCCTCTATTCCTACCATTATTGAAAGAGATCGTGATATATCACATCTCAAAATAGGGCTACTTAATGTTAGATCCCTCACTTCCAAGGCAGTTATAGTCAATGGACTAATCACTGATCATAATCTTGATGTGATTGGCCTGACTGAAACATGGCTTAAGCCTGATGAATTTACTGTGTTAAATGAGGCCTCGCCTCCTGGTTACACTAGTGACCATATCCCCCGTGCATCCCGCAAAGGCGGAGGTTTTGCTAACATTTACGATAGCAAATTTCAATTTACAAAAAAAAAACTGACGTTTTGTCTTTTTGAGCTTCTAGTCATGAAATCTATGCAGCCTATTCAATCACTTTTTATAGCTACTGTTTAAAGGCCTCCTGGGCCATATACAGCGTTCCTCACTGAGTTCCCTGAATTCCTATCGGACCTTGTAGTCATAGCAGATAATATTCACATTTTTGGTGATTTTAATATTCAAATGGGAAAGTCCACAGACCTAATCCAAAAGGCTTTCGGAGCCATCATCGACTCAATGGGTTTTGTCCAACATGTCTCTGGACCTACTCACTGTCACAGTCATACTCTGGACCTAGTTTTTTCCCATGAAGTAAATGTTGTGGATCTTAATGTTTTTCCTCATAATCCTGGACTATTGGACAACCATTTTATTACGTTTGCAATCGCAATCGCAACAAATAATCTGCTCAGACCCCAACCAAGGAGCATCAAAAGTCGTGCTATAAATTATCAGACAACCCAAAGATTCTTTGATGCCCTTCCAGACTCCCTCTGCCTACCCAAGGACGTCAGAGGACATAAATCAGTTAACCACCTAACTGAGGAACTCAATTTAACCTTGCACAATACCCTAGATGCAGTTGCACCCCTAAAAACATTTGTCATTTGTCATAAGAAACTAGCTCCCTGGTATACACTGCCTTCCTGAAGACAAACAATGTATACAAAATGCTTCAGTCTGGTTTTAGACCCCATCATAGCACTGAGACTGTACTTGTGAAGGTGGTAAATGTCCTTTTAATGGCGTCAGACCGAGGCTCTGCATCTGTCCTCGTGCTCCTAGACCTTAGTGCTGCTTTTGATACCATCGATCACCACATTCTCTTGGAGAGATTGGAAACCCAAATTGGTCTACACGGGCAAGTTCTGGCCTGGTTTAGATCTTATCTGTCGGAATGATATCAGTTTGTCTCTGTGAATGGTTTGTCCTCTGACAAATCAACTGTAAATTTCGGTGTTCCTCAAGGTTCCGTTTTAGGACCACTATTGTTTTCACTATATATTTTACCTCTTGGGGATGTTATTCGAAAACATAATGTTAACTTTCACTGCTATGCGGATGACACACAGCTGTACATTTCAATTAAACATGGTGAAGCACCAAAATTGCCCTTGCTAGAAGAATGTGTTTCAGACATAAGGAAGTGGATGGCTGCAAACTTTCTACCTTTAAACTCGGACAAAACAGAGATGCTTGTTCTAGGTCCCAAGAAACAAAGAGATCTTCTGTTGAATCTGACAATTAATCTTAATGGTTGTACAGTCGTCTCAAATAAAACTGTGAAGGACCTCGGCATTACTCTGGACCCTGATCTCTCTTTTGAAGAACATATCAAGACCATTTCAAGGACAGCTTTTTTCCATCTACGTAACATTGCAAAAATCAGGAACTTTCTGTCCAAAAATGATGCAGAAAAATTAATCCATGCTTTTGTCACTTCCAGGTTAGACTACTGCAATGCTCTACTTTCCGGCTACCCGGATAAAGCACTAAATAAACTTCAGTTAGTGCTAAATACGGCTGCTAGAATCCTGACTAGAACCAAAAAATTTGATCATATTACTCCAGTGCTAGCCTCTCTACACTGGCTTCCTGTCAAAGCAAGGGCTGATTTCAAGGTTTTACTGCTAACCTACAAAGCATTACATGGGCTTGCTCCTATCTATCTCTCTGATTTGGTCCTGCCGTACATACCTACACGTACGCTACGGTCACAAGACGCAGGCCTCCTAATTGTCCCTAGAATTTTTAAGCAAACAGCTGGAGGCAGGGCTTTCTCCTATAGAGCTCCATTTTTATGGAACGGTCTGCCTACCCATGTCAGAGACGCAAACTCGGTCTCAACCTTTAAGTCTCTACTGAAGACTCATCTCTTCAGTGGGTCATATGATTGAGTGTAGTCTGGCCCAGGAGTGGGAGGGTGAACGGAAAGGCTCTGGAGCAACGAACCACCCTTGCTGTCTCTGCCTGACAATTAATCTTGATGGTTGTACAGTCGTCTCAAATAAAACTGTGAAGGACCTCGACGTTACTCTGGACCCTGATCTCTCTTTTGATAAACATATCAAGACTGTTTCAAGAACAGCTTTTTTCCATCTATGTAACATTGCAAAAATCAGAAACTTTCTGTCCAAAAATGATGCAGAAAAATGAATCCATGCTTTTGTTTCTTCTAGGTTCTTCTAGGTTAGACTACTGCAATGCTCTACTTTCCGGCAACCCAAATAAAGCATAAACTTCAGTTAGTGCTAAATATGGCTGCTAGAATCCTGACTAGAACCAAAAAATGTGATCATATTATTCCAGTGCTAGCCTCCCTACACTGGCTTCCTGTTAATGCAAGGGCTGATTTCAAGGTTTTACTGCTAACCTACAAAGCTTGCTCCTACCTATCTTTCCAATTTGGTCCTGCTGTACATACCTATATGTACGCTACAGTCACAAGATGCAGGCCTCCTAATTGTCCCTCGAATTTCTAAGCAAACAGCTGGGGGCAGGGCTTTCTTCTATAGAGACCTATGGCATGGTCTGCCTACCCATGTGAGAGACGCAGACTCAGTCTCAACCTTTAAGTCTTTACTGAAGACTCATCTCTGCAGTAGGTCATATCAATCAAATTTATTTTATATAGCCCTTCGTACATCAGCTGATATCTCAAAGTGCTGTACAGAAACCCAGCCTAAAACCCCAAACAGCAAGCAATGCAGGTGAAGAAGCACGGTGGCTAGGAAAAACTCCCTAGAAAGGCCAAAACCTAGGAAGAAACCTAGAGAGGAACCAGGCTATGTGGGGTGGCCAGTCCTCTTCTGGCTGTGCCGGGTGGAGATTATAACAAAACATGGTCAAGATGTTCAAATGTTCATAAATGACCAGCATGGTCGAATAATAATAAGGCAGAATAGTTGAAACTGGAGCAGCAGCACAGTCAGGTGGACTGGGGACAGCAAGGAGTCATCATGTCAGGTATTCCTGGGGCATGGTCCTAGGGCTCAGGTCCTCCGAGAGAGAGAGAGAATTAGAGAGAGCATATGTGGGATGGCCAGTCCTCTTCTGGCTGTGCCGGGTGGAGATTATAACAGAACATGGCCAAGATGTTCAAATGTTCATAAATGATCAGCATGGTCGAATAATAATAAGGCAGAACAGTTGAAACTGGAGCAGCAGCACAGCCAGGTGGACTGGGGACAGCAAGGAGTCATCATGTCAGGTAGTCCTGGGGCATGGTCCTAGGGCTCAGGTCCTCCGAGAGAGAGAAAGAGAGAAGGAGAGAATTAGAGAATGCACACTTAGATTCACACAGGACACCGAATAGGACAGGAGAAGTACTCCAGATATAACAAACTGACCCTAGCCCCCCGACACATAAACTACTGCAGCATAAATACTGGAGGCTGAGACAGGAGGGGTCAGGAGACACTGTGGCCCACTCCGAGGACACCCCCGGACAGGGCCAAACAGGAAGGATATAACCCCACCCACTTTGCCAAAGCACAGCCCCCACACCACTAGAGGGATATCTTCAACCACCAACTTACACGCTGTATATGGCCCAGGAGGCCTGTAAACAGTAGCTATAAAAAGTGATTGAGTAGGCTGCATAGATTTCATACTAGAAGCTCAAAAGACGAAAACGTCATTTTTTTTTTTGTAAATTGAAATTTGCTATTGTAAATGTTAGCAACACCTCCGCCTTTGCGGGATGCACGGGGGATATGGTCACTAGTGTAGCCAGGAGGTGAGGCCTCATTTAACACAGTAAATTCATCAGGCTTAAGCCATGTTTCAGTCAGGCCAATCACATCAAGATTATGATCAGTGATTAGTTCATTGACTATAATTGCCTTTGAAGTAAGGGATCTAACATTAAGTAGCCCTATTTTGAGATGTGAGGTATCATGATCTCTTTCAATAATGACAGGAATGGAGGTGGTCTTTATCCTAGTGAGATTGCTAAGGCGAACACCGCCATGTTTAGTTTTGCCCAACCTAGGTCGAGGCACAGACACGGTCTCACATATGATTGAGTGTAGTCTGGCCCAGGAGTGTGAAGGTGAACGGAAAGACTCTGGAGCAACGAACCGCCCTTGCTGTCTCTGCCTGGCCGGTTCCCCTCTCTCCACTGGGATTCTCTACCTCTAACCCTATTACAGGGGCTGAGTCACTGGCTTACTGGTGCTCTTCCATGCCGTCCCTAGGAGGGGTGCGTCACTTGAGTGGGTTGAGTCACTGACGTGATCTTACTGTCTGGGTTGGCGCCCCCCCTTGGGTCGTGCCATGGTGGAGATCTTTGTGGGCTATACTAGGCCTTGTCTCAGGATGGTAAGTTGGTGGTTGAAGATATCCCTCTAGTGGTGTGGGGGCTGTGCTTTGGCAAAGTGGGTGGGGTTATATCCTGCCTGTTTGGCCCTGTCCGGGGGTATCATCGGATGGGGCCACAGTGTCTACTGACCCCTCCTGTCTCAGCCTCCAGTATTTATGCTGCAGTATGTGTCGGGGGGCTAGGGTCAGTCTGTTATATCTGGAGTACTTCTCCTGTCTTTTACAGTGTCCTGTGTGAATTTAAGTATTTTCTCTCTCTCTCTTGACCTTTCTAGGGAGTTTTTCCTAGCCACCGTGCTTCTGCACCTGCATTGCTTTCTGTTTGGGGTTTTAGGCTGGGTTTCTGTACAGCACTTTGAGATATCAGCTGATGTAAGAAGGGCTATATAAATACATTTGATTTGATTTATAAAAATATAAAAAACAAAAATACCTTATTTACATAAGTATTCAGACCCTATGAGATTGGACATAATTTCGAAAGGCACACACCTGTCTATATAAGGTCCCACAGTTGACAGTGCACAGACAGTGTCAGACAAAAAAACAAGCCATGAGATCAAAGGAATTGTCCATAGAGCTCTGAGACAGGTTTCTGTCGAGCCACAGATCTGTGGAAGGGTACCAAAACATTTCTGCAGCATTGAAGATCCCCCAAGAACACATTGGCCTCTATCATTCTTAAATGGAAGAAGTTTGGAACCACCAAGACTCTTCCTAGAGCTGGCCGCCCTGCCAAACTGAGCAATCCGGGAAGAAGGGCCTTGGTCAGGGAGGTGACCAACAACCCAGTGGTAACTCTGGCAGAGCTCTAAAGTTCCACTGTGGAGATGGGAAAACCTTCCAGAAGGACAACCGTCTCTGCAGCACTCCACCAATCAGGCTTTCATGGTACAGTGGCCAGGCGGAAGCCACTCCTCAGTAAAAGGCATATGACAAACCATTTTGAGTTTGCTAAAAGGCACCTAAAGACTCTCAGACCATGAGAAGCAAGATTCTCTGGTCTGATGAAACCAAGATTGAACTTTTTGGCCTGAATGCCAAGCGTCACGTCCTTGAATGTCCTTAAGTGTCCCAGCCAGAGCCCGGACATGAACCTGATAAAACATCGCTCCCTATCCAACCTGACAGAGCTTGAGAGTATCTGCCGAGAAGAATGGGTGAAACTCCCCGAATACAGGTGTGTCAAGTTTGTAGGGACATACCCAACAAGACTCGATGCTGTAATCGCTGCAAAGGTGCTTCAACAAAATACTGAGTTAAGGGTCTGAATAGTTATGTAAATGTAATATTTATATAAATTGTATAAATTAGCACATATTTCTAAAAACCTGTTTTTGCATTTTCATTATTGGGTATTGTGTGTAGATTGATGGGGGGGAAAAACGATTTAATACATTTTAGAATAAGGCTGTAACGCAACAAAAAAGTCAAGGGATCTGAATACTTTCCAATGGCACTGTATATATATTTAAATGATTACTGGAAAATCTTGTGTTTGTGTTTTTTACAGGACCGAGTTTACATAATGAGTGTATTGAGAAAGCCAAATTGCCTATCAAATTGTTTTCTGGCCCCTGGGAAGGAACATCTCTGTGGGAGAAAAAGAAAGAGGGAGAAGAAGAAGAGGAAGAAGAGGGAGGAGAAGAAGAAGAAGACAGGAGGGCTTGTGAGTGCGTCAGATATCCTGAGAGAGTTGGCCCAGTTAAATTTCCCTGACACAGATGTCAAACGGTCTTGTTTGCAAAGCCTAGTGTTTAAGTGTGGATCTGCTAGGCTTCTCTTCTCCTATCTGGCTGCTCTGCTCTGCTCTACTGGGATAGAATCACTGATGAAGGTATCTACTGTCTGGGTCTGGGGCACTGTTACAGCTGATGAAGGTATGTAATGTCTGGGGCACTGTTACAGCTGAAGAAGGTATGTAATGTCTGGGTTTGGGACACTGTTACAGCTGATGAAGGTATCTACTGTCTGGGTCTGGGGCACTGTTACAGCTGATGAAGGTCTGTACTGTCTGGGTCTGGGACACTGTTACAGCTGATGAAGGTCTGTACTGTCTGGGTCTGGGGCACTGTTACAGCTGATGAAGGTCTGTACTGTCTGGGTCTGGGGCACTGTTACAGCTGATGAAGGTCTGTACTGTCTGGGTCTGGGGCACTGTTACAGCTGATGAAGGTCTGTAATGTCTCGGTCTGGGGCACTGTTACAGCTGATGAAGGTCTGTACTGTCTGGGTCTGGGGCACTGTTACAGCTGATGAAGGTCTGTACTGTCTGGGTCTGGGGCACTGTTACAGCTGATGAAGGTCTGTAATGTCTCGGTCTGGGGCACTGTTACAGCTGATGAAGGTCTGTACTGTCTGGGTTTGGGACACTGTTACAGCTGATGAAGGTCTGTAATGTCTGGGTCTGGGACACTGTTACAGCTGATGAAGGTCTGTACTGTCTGGGTCTGGGGCATTGTTACAGCTGATGAAGGTATGTAATGTCTGGGGCACTGTTACAGCTGATGAAGGTATCTACTGTCTTGGTCTGGGGCACTGTTACAGCTGATGAAGGTCTGTACTGTCTGGGTCTGGGGCACTGTTACAGCTGATGAAGGTCTGTAATGTCTGGGTCTGGGGCACTGTTACAGCTGATGAAGGTCTGTAATGTCTGGGTCTGGGGAACTGTTACAGCTGATGAAGGTCTGTAATGTCTGGGTCTGGGGCACTGTTACAGCTGATGAAGGTCTGTAATGTCTGGGTCTGGGGCACTGTTACAGCTGATGAAGGTCTGTAATGTCTCGGTCTGGGGCACTGTTACAGCTGATGAAGGTATGTAATGTCTGGGTCTGGGGCACTGTTACAGCTGATGAAGGTATGTAATGTCTGGGTTTGGGGCACTGTTACAGCTGATGAAGGTCTGTAATGTCTGGGTTTGGGGCACTGTTACAGCTGATGAAGGTCTGTAATGTCTGGGTCTGGGGCACTGTTACAGCTGATGAAGGTCTGTAATGTCTGGGTTTGGGGCACTGTTACAGCTGATGAAGATCTGTACTGTCTGGGTCTGGGGCACTGTTACAGCTGATGAAGGTCTGTACTGTCTGGGTCTGGGGCACTGTTACAGCTGATGAAGGTCTGTACTGTCTGGGTCTGGGGCACTGTTACAGCTGATGAAGGTCTGTACTGTCTGGGTCTGGGGCACTGTTACAGCTGATGAAGGTCTGTAATGTCTGGGGCACTGTTACAGCTGATGAAGGTCTGTAATGTCTGGGTCTGGGGCACTGTTACAACTGATGAAGGTCTGTACTGTCTGAGTCTGGGGCACTGTTACAACTGATGAAGGTATGTAATGTCTGGGACTGGGGCACTGTTACAGGTGATGAAGGTCTGTAATGTCTGGGTCTGGGGCACTGTTACAGCTGATGAAGGTCTGTAATGTCTGGGGCACTGTTACAGCTGATGAAGGTCTGTAATGTCTGGGTCTGGGGCACTGTTACAGCTGCTTTTTCATGCTGCCTTTTTATTTATTGAATATAAATGAGATTATGTGATAACTGTATGCAATAAGAAAGTTACTAGTATTTATTGATGTTTTTAGATATGAGAGAATGAATTAATGGCTACTTGTTCAACAGACAATTTTTTTTGTCAAATTGAATTAATATTATATTGATTACAAATGGTAGTGTCTAAAGTACAGTTTGAGCAATACTCATAATGTATGTTACAAAATGTAATGATTACATTATGTCTGTGTAATTTATGTATTAATTAATATGGTTGAAATATGGTTATATTGTCTCTATATTAGGGTCTACCTACAGTACTGGTATATATATTGTTTGCCACACACACTACAGACAATACGTTAGGAATTGAAACAATTGTATTCTCTTTGTCTCCTGTGTAAACTTGATTCTGACTTCTAATCATTAACTTGCTTATTAATTCTTAATTGATAAAAACGTTGATATAGTCCAGCTAACACTTTGCACAGAAATTAGAAAAAAGAAAAAATTACGAGGCAGTTAGCCAGGGGGTTGCTTTAGAGAAGCTTTCCCCCAACCATTTTTGCCCTTTTGACTCTTTTTAAAAACATACGTTATTTAACATTCTTGCCCTCAATGCCTCTGCCCTCCACAGAAGCCTGCTAGAATCCTGTGTTGCCAGAGCCCGACCCAGAGACAAGAGAAGAGGGTTGAGATGCGTCCTGTTTGTGCTCAGCTCCTCTTCGCTGCCATCTTGTGGTTAATGCCTTACACTGGAGCTGCTGCTGTGCGGAGCCTATCCAAATCCAACCGGACTAACCATCTCCACCTAACTAGACCTGGTTTCGAGTCAGACCCTGACTCTGACTGGAGTAATCTGAATCTTACCAGCATCAGCGTGCCTCGTATCCGAAGGAGGCGAGCCATCTCCTCCAGAGAAATTAATTCCTTGTTGGATTATCACAACCTTGTCCGCTCCCAGGTCTTCCCTCAGGCTGCCAATATGGAGATCATGGTGAGGCCCCTGCATCTGCTGAACCAGGACAGGAAAACAAGGGACTGCTCCTCTGTCACATTCTATGGCTGGGCTTACTAACACTTAATCAAATCTGAAACATAACTGTGTTATTCTTGCTCTACACACAGTTAGATTTGACACTTTAGAATTATATTTTTTAAATAATTGTTTTTTATGTATATTTATTGAATAAGTCAAATCTCACATAAGTAAGTACAGACAAAATCAAACATAATGTGAAAAAGAGTCGCTAGAATAAAATATATTTGAGAAGTGTTGAACAGCTGCTCTCTCACTCTCCATGCTTTAGGTGTGGGATGAGCAACTGGCTAAATCAGCAGATTCCTGGGCTTCCCGCTGCATATGGGATCATGGACCCTCACAGACCATGAGATATATGGGCCAAAACCTGTCCATCAACTCTGGCAGGTACTGTAGAACTAGCCCTGTTCTTTCAATGTTTACAACTGTTTTATAGCTGTTTCTTATGTGATTGTTGGAGATCTGGTGTGTTTTTGTTCAACAAAGACTGTTATAGGAACACTGTCTAATGCTACAGTATATCTAGTCAAATATGAAGTAGGGTGGTATTTTAAGAAACATGAAATGCTGAAAGGTCTTTTCCTTCTCCTAGTTACTGGTCAATCATTGAGCTGGTGAGGTCCTGGCAAGATGAGAAAAACTCCTTCTCCTATCCCAACACATGCAGTGGACCAGTTTGTTCCCACTATACACAGGTGTGTGGCATATATATTGCACTAAATAAGAATGTACAGATGTAGGATTTTAATTTGAGACAGTTTGCTACAGCAGGAAAATGATCCTGCAGCTACATGAAATGTGAATTATTATGTGTATTATAATTCATGTACATTTTTGTAGGGGTTGATACATTTTTCATTAGGGCAAATCAAGTATTACATTTCAAAGTGTAAATTACAAACGTTAGAAGCCTGTTTAAAACTCAAATACTCAACAAAAGTGTTCCAATTAAGATCCTACATTTTTTTGTGGTATGTACTATATATGGTCTTCTATTTACAGAAGATCTGTGCTTTGCTGGTATAGTTTATATTTGTATTAGTAAGAAATTGGGTGACTGTGTGTGAGAACTGTCTGTGATTGATCATGTTGACCATGAAAACTACACATTACATCAACACATTTCAGATGGTCTGGGCCAATACCAATAAGATGGGATGTGCCATCAACAAATGCTCAAACATGAATGTGTACGGGAGCTCTTGGAGGACAGCAGTGTTCCTGGTTTGCAACTACTCTATCAAGTAAGTACACACTTCTCTGTTCATGGCAAGAGCAAGCGATCTTGTTATAATGAACACTTTACAGTATACGCAAATAGACATATACAGTACATACCCAATATAGATTAATAACCTCTACAGGAAAGGTGGGTTCCCATGCAGGACGGTTGAGCTAACGTACGCTAATGTGATTAGCATGAGGTTGTAGGTAACAAGAAAATTTGCCAGGGCATAGACAAATCTGATATTGGCAGAAAGCTTAAATTCTTGTTAATCTAACTACACTGTCCAATTTACAGTAGCTATCACAGTGAAAGAATACCATGCTATTGTTTGAGGAGAGTGCACAGTTATGATCTTGAACATGTATTAATAAACCAATTAGGGCAGTCTTGATACAACATTTTGTACAGAAATCCAATGATTCATTGGATCGGTCTAAAATTTTGCACATACACTGCTGCCATCTAGTGGCCAAAATGTAAAACACAAAAATGAAACATGTTTTTTTCTTTTTATTATCTTTTACCAAATCTAATGTGTTCTATTGTCTTACATTCATTTAATACACTCCTTTTTCTATTGTATAAGCTTGACTCATCAGAGCCTTATATTTAATTGAATATCCTTTATAATGACAGGAAACAAACAAGCAAACAAGATCAGAAGTTAACCATGTTTTATTTCTCTTCCAGAGGGAACTGGGTTGGAGAGGCTCCCTATAAGAGTGGCAAACCGTGCTCTGCCTGTCCATCAAAATATGGAGGTTCATGTAACAGAAAGCAGTGTTCCTTCAGTGGTTCAAAAGCCAAAGCCAAGAAAAGAAAAAGGTATTAGAAAGACATCAGTCATACTTTCCCTGTTATAATGGAAGACTTTTTAGAGTTCATTGTTTCTGGTCAATTATTCTGTTCCATTCATCTCAGCAACAAACAACTGCAAGAGAGGGTGTGTGAAAGAAAGGTGAAGGATTTCTAAACATAAAAAACTAATCAAAGCACAAGACCTGCTTTTTTCAGCGATTCAATTCTAGTACCACTATTTTTGTGTTTATCATAAACTAATGTTTGATCCATCCACTGGATGTTAGGGAAATAATGTTTTTCCCCCTCGGTCATGATGTTGTGAACTCTATGTAAACTCTTGGGTTGTAAAGCTCCATTTTCTCGCCATGACACAGAAAGAACCCAGCTACCAAAAACCAGACAGTACTTCTGTTGTATTCATTTGATTATGGCCTTTTTTGAAAATGTTAAGAAGATGAGTGCAATGTACACTATATATACAAAAGTATGTGGACACCCCTTCAAAACAGTGGATTCTCTATTTCAGCCACACATATTGCTGACAGGTGTATAAAATCAAGAACACAGTCATGCAATCTCTCATTGACTTTCAATGTGGCACCGTCATAGGATGCCACCTTTCCAACAAGTCAGGTCTTGAAATGTATGCCCTGATAGATCTTTCCCGGTCAACTGTAAGTGCTGTTATTGTGAAGTGAAAACGTCTAAGAGCATCAACAGTGAAGTTGTAAGCCACACAAGCTCACAGAATGGGATCATCGAGTGCTGAAGTGCGTATCGAGTTTAAATCGTAAAAGTTGTCTGTCCTCGATTGCAACACTCACTACCAAGTTCCAAACTGCCTCTGGAAGCAACGTCAGAACAAGAACGGTTCGTCTGGAGCTTCATGAAATGGGTTTTGGCCGATTAGCCGCTTACAAGCCTAAGATCACCAATGGCAATGCCAAGCGTCAGCTGGAGGGGTGTAAAGCTTGCCGCCATTGGACTCTGGAGCAGTGGAAACGCGTTCTCCAGAGTGATGAATCGCGATGCCAGGAGAACGCTACCTGCCCCCAATGCATAGTGTCAACTGTAAAGTTTGGTAGAGGGGTAATAATGGTCTGGGACTGTTTGTCATGGTTCGGGATAGGCCTCTTAGTTCCAGTCTAGAGAAATCTTAACGCTACAGCATACAATGACATTCTAGACAATTCTGTGCTTCCAACTTTGTGGCAACAGTTTGGGGAAGGCCCTTTCCTGTTTCAGCATGACAATGCACCCGTGCACATAGCTAGGTCCATACAGAAATAGTATGTTGAGATTGGTGTGGAAGAACTTGAATTGACTGCACATAGCCCTGTCCTTAACCCCATCGAACACCTTTGGGATGAATTGGAACACCGACTACGAGCCAGGCCTAATTGCCCAACATCAGTGCTCGACCTCACTAATGCTCTTGTGGCTGAACGGAAGCAAGTCCTTGCATCAATGTTCCAACATCTAGTGGAAAGCCTTCCTAGTTGAGTGGAGGCAGTTATAGCAGCAAAGGGGGGACCAACTCCATATTAATGCCCACGATTTTGGAATGAGATCTTTGACGAGAAGGTGTCCACATATTTTTGGTCATGTAGTGTATTTGTATGCTTATGCCAACGTGTTTGATAAATCCACAAATTGTTTGCACTGCTTTTAGCTAAAAATAAGCACTTTTATAGTTACTGTTTTTTATTATTATTATTTTATAACACTTGTTTACTGTAGATTTAGAGACATTGATCATGTTGGTTACTTGTTCTCTTGTAGACCAATTTTTTAAAATGTTTTATAACATTGTAATACACTTATTACAGCTCATGATTGGCCTGAATGTGAAATAACTGTCAATAATTATTTGAATAAAAAAGAAAGGAGTTTAACTCAGTAGTGGGTGTTTAAACCTTACAGTTCCAGGTTGCTTTTTCACTTATCTGTATTAAAAGGAGATTTTCTTCCTATTTCTTCCTTGCCAATCCCATCTTAATATTAATGTACACCTAAACACAGCATGTCAGCATAGATACTATACATTGGAAACTATGACTGGCTACATGTGCATGTTATCTCAAATGTCCCCTGGCCTGCATCTGTTTTCATTTAACTAGGAGTCTAGTGGAGGCTAGGAGAGACTAGGGGAGGCTAGGGGAAGTGAGGCTAAGGGAGGCTAGGAGAGGCTAGGGGAGGCTAAGGGGAGGCTAAGGGGGCTAGGGGAGGCTAGGAGAGGCTAGGGGAGGCTAGAAAAGGTGAGGCTAGGAGAGGATAAGGGGGCTAGGGGAGACAAGAAGAGGCTAGGGGAGGCTAGAAAAGGTGAGGCTAGGTGAGGCTAAGGGGGCTAGGGGAGACTAGGAGAGGCTAGGGGAGGCTAGAAAAGGTGAGGCTAGGGGAGGGTAAGGGGGGCTAGGGAATCCACTCTACTGGTTTTCACCTAATTTATTCTCCATATTCATCTGCAGAGAGTCTATCTCCACAATTAAACTGGACTCTAATGAGGCTTTTATGGTCATAATTATGAGATTCAATTGGTTTATGTCCATTAACAATGAGAGACTGGGATGAAAATATGATTTGTATGTTTTATTCCATGTCCAAAATGGTTCACACCGATAACCCAATATTCTACCATAAAGTCTTAATATGTACTGCATACACCCCTCTTTACATGCTCATGCTTGTAAAATATATTTGAAGAGTGAAATTATACGACTCCTACTCAATCAACAAACATTTCAACATTTTCAGAGGATATCTGATTCTGTGGGAAATGGCCAACATGGGAAATTCCATTTCAGGACAGCAACTGACCCATACATGCAACCAAAAGTGAAAGTTCCCACAAGGTAAACGAATTAACTATTTTGTAACAATATCAGTGTGTGAGAACTTGACCTGTACCATGTTATCAACTTACTGCTATTCGCAGGGATATTTGTATGTTATTGTATTTGTGCAGTGTTTTTCGGTTCATTCATTGCGTAACCTGGAGAGAATAGGAGGACTTCTCAACCAAAACATTAGAAACTTAATTCACACTCACCATCCTGAGGTGGGGAGGTGACACCCTCTCAAGTCCTCTCTCTCTTTCATGTCCCTTTTTTTCCACCTTCCCTCTTGCAGGGGAGTTCTTTGTTACTTCATTTACTCCTGTTCTTCCTTCCTTCCTTTACTCAATGCACATTAATAAAATAAACTTGCCTACAGACAGGCTTTTTGTTTCTACCATCTTGTTGCTATAGCGATAGCTTCCTGCCGTATATACGTGGTCTCTTTATGAGCCTGGTTACTGTTTAACATCTCCACCCACATTTTTCTCAGATTAGAAAAATCAATAAGATAACAGCTAGAAGTACCTACCTAATGCTGGGGCCTTACCTTGCACCAACACCACCTTCCTCATTATAACGCAGCCAGTGGCTAACTTCCATATTTTAAACCCTAGAACTTTGGGAATACAGAAGAAAAAGAAAACACATAAGAAAGAAACAGGGAGAGAGATGGTTAATGTAAACTCACAAGTCAGTACAAGCATGGAGTTTCCATTCGCTGGTGGTGAGTACACAGTTTCTGTCTTTTATCATCTCACGGTTTCGGTGCATTATGGTGGAGCTCACACCGACTGTTGACTTTGTTTAAACTGTAGCATGCAATACACACTGCAGAGGGTTTCTCTTATGGCAGGTCCATTCAATGTAGAAAATATCATCGCCATTTTTTTGACACGACTGCAATCTAGGAGGTGTGGCGACGATATGAAGGTTGTTAAAAAGGGCCCCATAATAAGCTGAGACTGACTGATGAGACTGATGTCAGCCTGCCATGTGAAAGCTTCGGAGTGTAGCATAACATGATGAATGAAGGGCCGCTATAGGCAGTGGGCTGAATGTAATCATGACAACACATTTCAGGAGGAGTCCTGTTAGAGTGTCAAGCACTGTAAAACACTTTGTCAGAGTGAATCTGGGTGGAATTGTAGCCAGGATAGTGGAAAGGTGTGGAGGGCAGCCTCAGACTCTGTCAGAGGACAACACTGGACTTTCACCTGAAAAACACATGGGAACCACCTGGGAAAAACTAGGAAAACACCTGACAGCATCTGCAAACTGAGTGTGACTCAGTTACACTGCAAAGTGTCAGAACATGCCTTTTCAGAAGTGTACTGTGGCCTATGCATGAATGGCTTGGGGATTTATTGTCATTATGTCATTGATCACACATGGTATAATTTACATATAAGTCAAGGAGATGCAAAACACCTTTGACCAACCAAACTGACGATATTAGTTGCCCCTTCCTGGTTTTATTGTACTGTACCATCTTTCCTTTATAATACAGTCAAATGTTCAAAGCACTTTCTCAGGTTTCAGTGAATAAAACCTAGCGGTCAAGCAGGGAAATGGTTTTTCCACCATTCATTTTTCCCATAGGAGATTTTAGAAACACTTCAAATAAGGGCTGTGATTCTTGTAGACGTACCCTGGCGTGACGTTTTGATGACCATGTATATCTCTTTAGGGCAAGGTGACTTTTATCATAAAGACCTACAAATGCCATGATGATCTGGACGAGACTGCCGAATCAAAGCAAAGGTGCGAATCTCTGAATGAACTATCTAATGCTAGCTAAATATGGTAATGAATAAATTGGCTACATTTATTTAAATTGACAATTCTGTGAACTGTCTTGTGCAAGTTTTAAATGGACACAGTGCCTGTCAGGAAAGGTGTCAGCTAGAGCTTGTAGGGATTTGTAGTTTTGCATGATATCTACAGTGCCTTGCGAAAGTATTCGGCCCCCTTGAACTTTGCGACCTTTTGCCACATTTCAGGCTTCAAACATAAAGATATAAAACTGTATTTTTTTGTGAAGAATCAACAACAAGTGGGACACAATCATGAAGTGAAACGACATTTATTGGATATTTCAAACTTTTTTAACAAATCAAAAACTGAAAAATTGGGCGTGCAAAATTATTCAGCCCCTTTACTTTCAGTGCAGCAAACTCTATTCAGAAGTTCAGTGAGGATCTCTGAATGATCCAATGTTGACCTAAATGACTAATGATGATAAATACAATCCACCTGTGTGTAATCAAGTCTCCGTATAAATGCACCTGCACTGTGATAGTCTCAGAGGTCCGTTAAAAGTGCAGAGAGCATCATGAAGAACAAGGAACACACCAGGCAGGTCCGAGATACTGTTGTGAAGAAGTTTAAAGCCGGATTTGGATACAAAAAGATTTCCCAAGCTTTAAACATCCCAAGGAGCACTGTGCAAGCGATAATATTGAAATGGAAGGAGTATCAGACCACTGCAAATCTACCAAGACCTGGCCGTCCCTCTAAACTTTCAGCTCATACAAGGAGAAGACTGATCAGAGATGCAGCCAAGAGGCCCATGATCACTCTGGATGAACTGCAGAGATCTACAGCTGAGGTGGGAGACTCTGTCCATAGGACAACAATCAGTCGTATATTGCACAAATCTGGCCTTTATGGAAGAGTGGCAAGAAGAAAGCCATTTCTTAAAGATATCCATAAAAAGTGTTGTTTAAAGTTTGCCACAAGCCACCTGGGAGACACACCAAACATGTGGAAGAAGGTGCTCTGGTCAGATGAAACCAAAATGGAACTTTTTGGCAACAATGCAAGACGTTATGTTTGGCGTAAAAGCAACACAGCTCATCACCCTGAACACACCATCCCCACTGTCAAACATGGTGGTGGCAGCATCATGGTTTGGGCCTGCTTTTCTTCAGCAGGGACAGGGAAGATGGTTAAAATTGATGGGAAGATGGATGGAGCCAAATACAGGACCATTCTGGAAGAAAACCTGATGGAGTCTGCAAAAGACCTGAGACTGGGACGGAGATTTGTCTTCCAACAAGACAATGATCCAAAACATAAAGCAAAATCTACAATGGAATGGTTCAAAAATAAACATATTCAGGTGTTAGAATGGCCAAGTCAAAGTCCAGACCTGAATCCAATCGAGAATCTGTGGAAAGAACTGAAAACTGCTGTTCACAAATGCTCTCCATCCAACCTCACTGAGCTCGAGCTGTTTTGCAAGGAGGAATGGGAAAAAATGTCAGTCTCTCGATGTGCAAAACTGATAGAGACATACCCCAAGCGACTTACAGCTGTAATCGCAGCAAACGGTGGCGCTACAAAGTATTAACTTAAGGGGGCTGAATAATTTTGCACGCCCAATTTTTCAGTTTTTGATTTGTTAAAAAAGTTTGAAATATCCAATAAATGTCGTTCCACTTCATGATTGTGTCCCACTTGTTGTTGATTCTTCACAAAAAAATACAGTTTTGTATCTTTATGTTTGAAGCCTGAAATGTGACAAAAGGTCGCAAAGTTCAAGGGGGCCGAATACTTTCGCAAGGCACTGTACTTTGATGCTAATTAGCATTTTCGAATCTGAGAGTAAATAGAGCCGGATATATTGATAAAAGCCACCTTGTACGAGAGAGATTTACATGGTTATCAAAACGCCATGCCAGTGTAAGACTACACCAAACACAGCACTTATTTGAAGTGTTTCTATAATCTTATATGGGAAAAATGGATGGTGGAACAACTATTGGAACCATTTCCCTGTTAGACCGCTAGGTTTTATGGGTATTATGACACCTCCACTGTGGTGCTCTATATGGTGGAACACACCAGCTGTTGCTTTACTTTGTGTTGGCTCATACTGTCGAGAGCCGACTAGTCGTAAGAAGTGTATAACTGCCTCCCGAGTGGCACAGTGGTCTAAGGCACTGCATCGGGTGGCGCACAATTGGCCCAGCTTCATTCGGGTTAGGGGAGGGTTTGGCCGGCAGGGATGTCCTTGTCCCATCGCGCACTAGTGACTCCTGTGGCGCAGTGCACGGCTCTCGACCTTCGCCTCTCCCGAGTCCGTACGGGAGTTGCAGCGATGAGACAAGAATGTAACTACCAATTGGATACCACGAAATTGGGGAAAAAAAGGGATAAATAAAAAACATATAAATAAATAACACTAAGTACAATACCTGCATTTTTCTCAAGGAATGTGTTACCTCTGAGTGCTTAAAAGAGCTTCACAAACCAGGAAATGTACTGTATGTTGCAAATACATTTCCTTGGCAACTACCCTGTTTAAACTTATTTCTGGCTTATTTCTGGCAAGAATGCTGCAAATCACTGTTGATAAGGTCTCTTCTAATTCATAATAGTGCTTACACAATGTCTCTCATGCATCAGGAGACTTACAAATACTGACGTTAATGTTTCACAGGCATGACCTGCAGTTATGAGTTCTTGTCCCTGGTGGACATGACCTGGGCTGCGTCTGAAATGGTATACAGTAGTTATGAGTTCTTGTCCCTGGTGGACATTACCTGCAGTTCTGGTCCCTGGTGGACATTACCTGCAGTTCTGGTCCCTGGTGGACATTACCTGCAGTTCTGGTCCCTGGTGGACATTACCTGCAGTTCTGGTCCCTGGTGGACATTACCTGCAGTTCTGGTCCCTGGTGGACATTACCTGCAGTTCTGGTCCCTGGTGGACTGGGCTGCGTCTGAAATGGCACTCTATTGCCTGCAGTATATAGAGCACTACTTGACCAGAGTTAGTGCACTATATAGGGAACAGTGTGGGCATTCAGAAGCGTTTGACGTCTGACCTTTGGCATTAACTCATAAAATTTTCCTGGACTGGGATTGGACAGGAGTGATATACCATTTGAGATGAAGATTAAGTGTGAATTTAGGAGATGCCGTATATGACTCATATATAGTGACAGTGTTGGCATAAAGGGCATTGGAAAGCATTTGCCTTTTCAAATAACATGATAAATACCTTACTAAGGTGGAGAAAGTTTTCTGATCTGGTGCAGTAGACTTATGCTTTAGAGCACAGACAGACACATCCTGTATCTCTCCATTCATAATCTCTAAACCATCTCATTTGTCATTCTTTGGCTATTCATTCGTTGGCTATAACTGCTCTCTATGCTTGGATAGGCTACATGCTGAAACTTTTTCTCCTCATATTTTTTAACTATAAAAGTCATATTGAGTTTGGCATTTCTTTTTCAATGAAGAGCTGGACTCAACTGCAATAATGAGTTAACACGGTCTAGATGTGTTTTAGTATTAAACCCAGCAGAGATCCCCATTAGCAGTGTGCGTGGATGGGGGTATTACACACTCGGTACACTTGACACTATGAAGCCCAGTGTTCAGGACTCCAATCAAATCTCATTGTGACAGGCATTATAGGATTATCCTTGCTGCCACTTCATGGTCACGTGGCTGCAGCCTCTGGCTCGCACACACACACATACACACACACATTTTACCTCAGGCCTTGGTGAATGGCTTATGGCCCTACATCCCCACCTGCTACAGCCCCCCTTGTTCTCCCTCCCTCAGACACACACTCCTTCACCCTCACTCTGCTCAGGCCGGGCCTGGGTGAGTACTGCAGCGTGCTCCCGGTGAGAGGGGAGAGAGAGGCTGATGGGCATACAGTCTGGTCCCTGGGCCTGGTCACTGTCAGGGGTCACCTATCCACAGTCAGGAGGATGTATGGAGGAGAACATGGAACACTGCATGGTCACCTCACCACTCCAGGTACAGATGTAGGATTTTCATTTAAGCCAGTTTGCTACAGCAGGAAAATAATCCTGCAGCAACAGGAAATGTGAATTATTATGTGGATTAATAGACATTTTTGTAGGGGTTGATAGATTTTTCATAAGGGAAAACCAAGTCTAAAATTGGAAGACTGAAAGTGGAAATTACTAACTTCAGAATTATTTTTAAACTTTGAATACATTACAATTAAAAACATTCCTGCATTGCAGTAAAGTTATCTTGCAAGAGGATGGTAAAATTAAGATCTTACATATGTACAGTCAGTCAGAAACACATGTCACGGGGAAGTATTCTGTAATTC
Organism: Oncorhynchus mykiss; assembly: GCF_057628025.1. Lineage (NCBI taxonomy): Eukaryota > Metazoa > Chordata > Actinopteri > Salmoniformes > Salmonidae > Oncorhynchus > Oncorhynchus mykiss. The sequence continues at coordinate 68,989,412 of NC_143030.1, read as the reverse complement.
TATGACTGTTGTACTATAACTGTAGTACTATAACTATCAGAATACAACCGTACAATAGATTTTGACTACTACCCTGTTACACATACTTTTACATAGCTGGTGGAAAGAGAGAGGGATTTCATGCAGTAGATTATTCCACCACACAACAAGCTACTCTGTTGTCTGTTTACTTTTTAAACCATCCCACTGGGCAAAAACTGGTGGAATCAACATTCCCCCCCCCCCCAATCAATGTGGAAAACTGATTTGCAAAAAGTAATGAGCATAAAGGCATTTCATCTTCTAACTTTTAACGTAAATGGTGACATGGTGACATTTTTTGTTGATTTCATGTTGAATTCACATTAGTTGACAACTCAGCCAAATGTAAATCAAAACTAGACGTTGAACTGACGTTAGTGCACAGTGGGATGGGACTGTAAAGCTGCAGACGGACTGCTCACAGAACAAAGCTTTATGTTGTTCGTTAGTTAAATTAATGCTTTCTGACTTAAAAATATGATACATTTAGCTGTGTCTGAAAATAGACACACTATTATAGATACATATTGATGTGGTAGCCCACATGAAAAAAATACTACAGTTTACAATAGAGTACTACAGTACTTACTATAGAATTATGTAGTTAACTGTAGAATACTATACTACACACTGTAGTATCCATCGATCATGTGTATTACTTACTATAGAATGTTGTAGTATACTGTAGAATACTATAGTAAATACTACAGTATTATTGGGAGAGAGAAAAATCTATGTAGTAAATACTAGTGTAAAGTCTACAGAAGCACTAAACTTTTTTTAAACTATAGTTAATACTGCAGTATTTTATTTGCATATACCCTGCCCATTCCCTGCCCCATATCCCAATTTGTGCCACCCATAAGTATATTGTGTACAGGTTATAGAAAAGAGCAGAATCTCTGAATTAGCCATTCAGACCCCAGTCCTACATACCTACCTATCGGCAGGTTATGGACAATTTGCTCTTTTAGTATTTTCCCAGTAGGTTTCCTCAAGGAGAAAGCCTCCACAAAAACACTATAGTAAATATTACAGTAAAGTCTGCAAAAACACTACAGTAAATACTATAGTGTATAAATATAGTAATGCTACAGTATTTAAACCATAGTATAATATAGTATTTTTTATATGAAGGCCATATTGGTAATGTAAAAGGCCAAATGAAACCATGTATTAACGTTAATGTGTATCAATTTATATTTTATCTTGAGTGTATTCATACAAAATTGGGAAAACTGCAGATTGATGAATTTGCTCTAAGAGTTTACTTTGTCACAGACCAGTCTTTTTGAGAAACTCTATTACAAACAAAAACCATAGGATACTGCCTCCACAAGGTGGTGCTGCTACCAAGTGATTCCAATCCCCTTTATACAGGTCAGCCTGTGAAATCTACCTCCTCATTCATCTTAATGCTTAATACTTAGATCACTATCTGAACATCCTCTTTCAACTCTCCATTGGGTTGAACTGTTCAAACAGAGTGATGACTGTAGCAGAGAGGTTGCCAGTCATCAAGCTCAGTCAGTAGACTGTAGAAGGGTGATGAACCCTCATTATGGGGCCACTGAGTTTTTTTAAAATGTTGAAACTGTCCTCTAAGAAGGTTATATACACGTGTAGGATCTTAATTTGAGCCAGTTTAACACATTAGGAAAATAATCCTGCAGAAACAGAACAGTTTAATTATTAGGTGGATTATAATTGATGGACATTTTTGTAAGAGTTGGTCCATTTTTCATAAGGGAAAATCAAGTCTGAAATTTTTAAGTGGAAATTACTATTTTCAGAAGCTTTTTTAAACCTCAAATACACTACAAGTTTTAAATGTCCTGCATTGCAGGAAAGTTCTCCTGCAACAGGGTGATGAAATTCAGATCCTACATCTGCAGAAGGCAAATAGCAGAGTTAATGAAAGAGGCACCAATGTCGTTGCCGTCCAGCTTCTACTGCTACTTAGGTATTACATTTTATTTTAATGTGATGATTTAGGATGAGGTTGAATTCCTTGGCTTATAGTGTCTTGTGATTCCTTCTTGATATTGATTGGTTGATCATGGGAGAGCCTATAGCAGCAGAGAGAGTGATAACCGGCCATGCGGTCTGCTGAGAGATAGGATTTGTGCTAGCAGGCAAAATGAATTCTCAGCTAAAACAGCAGTTAATGATTAAAGGACTTTATCAAGACACTGTGATTGATTTACGAGGAGCATTGGGTTAAATGTTTATTGATGCAATTGTTGACTTATTTAGTGTACAGACATGGGGCTACTTGAGTTTTCCTCCTGCATGGTGGAAAAAACAACTAGGGGTGGATGTGTAAGAAAATATCCCAATGGTAGTTTAAGTTTTAGTTTAGCAAGTTTTGCATGTAGATGGTAGTCTAAGTTTTAAATGTCAAATCCTTGACTGTTGAAAGTTATCTACATACAAAGTGTAGCATATTCCCTCACAACTTTTTTAACGACAACTATTAAAATATCTTTATCTTCTTTTTTGCCCAATAATTTTGGGGTTATTTTGGGGTTTGGAGCAAATTTAGGCCCTAGAAGTTTATCATTGCCCTTGGACCAAACAGCCATGGGTCAGGACTATGAGAATATTTCAGTTGTTTCAGAGAACTATTTTAACAATCCGAGATGTTTTTCATATGAAGATGTATGCATTTTTGCTTTTTCCTTCTGTAAATCCACAAGGAGGAGTTGAGTCCTGGATTTGTGAATAGTTAAAACTGGTAAAACTGCATGTTTTTGTATGGCACCCTAAACTTTAATTTGCTGAGAAATTGAGAGTAATTGAAAGGTCAATCCCATGGACAGTAGTACACAGCAGTCTTTTGCTTTTGGTTTCCTCCTCTGTACTTGAATCAAAGATTTTATTTATTTCACCAAGTTAGTACCATTGAGAGAGACCTATTTTTCAAAAGAGACCTTGCCAAAATAGCATCACACAGCGATTCAGATATAATTACACCATAAAACACTAAGCACTACAGTTTAAAAACAAACCATTTACACATTGAACAGGCAATAAATATCTGGGGAGGTGTGTTGCATCTAGGGGTCAAAACATTGACAGACCCCACTAAACTGTCCACCATAGATTTGAGCCTAGCTTTGAACTCATTCAAGAAGATGAGCTCCTGCAGTGTCATGTCCTTTTGTGGCTCGTTCTAAGTGGAAGGCCATTCTAAAATAAAGGGATAACGCTCAAGACAGAATTATAGTGAGCTCTGAAATGTACTATTGGTGCCGCAATCATAACTCTCTGTTGTTTTCTGTTTCGTCCTGAGATGGCAGACTAAAAGCTGCCTAATGTAGGCCCTCTGAACAAAGTGTAAGTAACATGTTCCTACTGTGTAGGCCTTGTTCACACTGGCAGTTTGAAGTGACTGAAATCCGATTATAAACTGGAGGGTTCGAGCCCTGAATGCTGATTGGTTGAAAGCTCTGGTGAATGATACCCTATACCACGGTTATGACAAAACATTTATTTTTACTGTTCTTATTATGTTTGTAACCAGTATTATAATAGCAATATGGCACCTCAGGGGTTTGTGGTATATGGCCAATATACCACGGCTAAGGACTGTATCTAGGCCCTCCTCGTTAAGTCGTGCACAAGAACAGACCTTAGTCGTGGTATATTGGCCATATACCACACCCCCGCACGCATTATTGCTCAATTAGAATCTGATATTTTTCCTGCAGCCAAAAAGCACATGGAATCGGATATTTCATAGAAAATTTCAAACCACCTTCCTAGGTGGTTTAAAATCAGATACAAATCTGATTCCTGGCCATGTGACTTGTGTCTGAACGGTCAAATTGGATTTATTTGACCTCAAGTGTTTTTAGACTTTTGTTAGGCATATCTTGTCGATTGTTAGTTACTCTGTTGACAATTTGGGGCGGCAGGGTAGGGCCTAGTGGTTAGAGCGTTGGACTAGTAACCGGAAGGTTGCAAGTTCAAACCCCCGAGCTAACAAGGTTCAAATCTGTCATTCTGCCCCTGAACAGGCACTAGGCCGTCATTGAAAATAAGAATTTGTTCTTAACTGACTTGCCTAGTTAAATAAAGGTAAAATAAAAAATTTGACAACAAAGTGTGGTAGCTAAATAATTAAGTTAATTGTTTACAAACAAATGAGTGAATGTGCTAGAAAACTAAACAGCTAGCTAGCTAACTAGTTGACTGCTGTGACTAGCCAAAAATGACTCGTTTTGAATGTTGACGAACTTCCACTTTGAGGCTATAAAAGTGTTCTTACACTATGATTTCAAACATTCTAAGCAACTAGGAAACTTCCATGGCAGGCATTATTGCCACCTTAGCTTTCTGCACAACATCTTCTGAGTGAGATGAAGCAGGAGCATCACCAATCAGCCAACACCACCACACACACACACACATCATTACTATGACAACTAGCGTAGCCATCAGCAAATGTCTGAACACACACAAATCTGATTTGTTCACTTGTAACTTGCTGTTTGGACAGTCAGTATTCCAAAACGGATTTGAAAAACAAAGCATTAGGGCCTACAGTCTGAACAAGGCTTGAGAGTCTACTACTACTGCAAGTTTAAGATTCAATGTTGTTCCAAACATTTGCACAAAACGGTTGTTAGTCAAAGCATTGATTTCACCTCAGCTTATTTTTTTACTGCCTGCTGTTTTACCAAACAATCTACTAGAGGTGTCGGTCAGTGCTAGCTAAAACAGGGGGATCAACATAATTACCTTCACTAGTAAACATAATGTTTCAATTGCGTTACCAAAACCAAAGCAACAACAAAAACAGCTAATAAGAATAATTTCAACAAATGTCAACATTAATATATTAAGTCAACAATTTCGAACGGCACAGACACATATTACCACTGGTCAGCCAAAGGGGCTTGGAGTTGCACAAGCTGTGTGATTTGTAGATAGTTATCATCTGTTGACAAGGTCTTTGCCTGCCATGACACTACTGCTACTCACATGGTATCTCCTACATCTAACACACACAGACAGACAGAGCAGCGCAGGCTCAACACTGGCCTCAAGTATGCTACAACAAGCACATTGTTAACGTCTCCATCCTTCTTTCATTCATTCCTATCAACATCTACAACAGTGTAGAATACACACATCATAAACACTCACATTTGCCCTGTGCTGGAGCTCTCCTAAAAATAAATATTTTCCCATACAGTATATTCCAAATATTATTGACTCTTGGTTTTCCTCCAGTTGTTGTCTCCACTTATTCTCTTTTAGCTTCAGTAGCTCTTTCCATTGGGATCGGACGTGTGGAATGAAAAAGAGTCATTCAGTGGAAGGTACAAATAGGCAGTGGTTAACAAATGGAGTTTGGTCAGTGGTCGGACTATTCAGATTCCTATTCAGAAGACAGACAGGACTTTGTTCACAAACTGGAGTTTGAAGTTAGTTTCAAAGGGGAGAATTACACTGGTGTTACATCAGGTCTCAGCTTGTGTGACTCATTATAATACTGACAGGACAGAACTTACAGAAAGACGTCATACACACATCAACATGGCTGCTTCAGGTGTGTACGACGAGGATTGACTGTGTCAAACGGGAGCACGAGGGAACATGTTATGTCATGTTAACCCTTCATAAAAAAATATTCATCATCTTGTTGAGTACACAGAAATAAACTATTTGTCTAGAAGACATTTCACTTTTGGAGTTTTATGGACTGCATGTTACTGCTATGGTCTAGTCTTCTGGTGGCTGTGTTAGGGTCTGGCCCAGTGTTAAAACAGACTAAAGTGAACTAGTTAAATCAGGAGGCTTCTCTGGTTACTCTATGATAAGATACTCTGGAAGCTGGTGGAAATGTGTGTGCTATGGGAGTGTGTCTATCAAACAGGGACTAATGTTAATTATAAATCGGGTGGTTTGAGCCCTGAATACTGATCGGCTGACAGCCGTGGTATATCAGACCGTATAAAACAAAACATTTATTTTTACTGCTCTAATTATGTTGGTAACCAGTTTATAACAGCAATGAGGCATTGGGGGGTTTGTGGTATATGACCAATATACCACGGCTAAGGGCTGTGTCCAGGCAATCCGCATTGCATTGTGCATAAGAACAGCCCTTAGTCGTGGTACATTGGCTATATACCACACCTCTTCGTGTCTTATTGCTTAAACATACAACCTGATATGATAGACTCTCCATATTTGCAAAAGCATGACAAATTAAATAGTTACTAAGATTATATTTTATAATTCAAGATTACATTTTGAGTACTATGACATGTTATGCTGTTATCATTATGTAAATGACATGTAAATCGTGAAAAAATCAATATCAGTTACTAAAACGTAGACAAGTTATGTGAGTTTAAGGTGATGATCCAAAATGTTGCTATCAGTATCTTTCTAAACCTGAACAGTCTGTCACTGCCTGAGTGTGATTAAGAAAGTCTTAACCTTGCAGATTACACTTTATGGAGCAGTATATGATTGCCCTTGGAGGAGTTCACAGAAAATGAAGACGTGAGCTGGCGATAATAAAGACGTTTAATGGCTAAGGAGATAAGATTTGTTCTAAGTGACTTGTTCTCTTTATTCCGTCACACAGATTTCCCTCTAGCTTCACCATCATTACTGCCGTGGTGAATGAGCAAATATGGGCCCTTGAAGGGCACTCCAACAGAGTCTATGTTTGTGTCCCAAATGTCACCATATTCCTTAGTGCACTACTTTTGACCAGGGCCCATAGGGCACTATATAGGGAATAGAGTGATCATTACTGCCTTGGTGCTCAAGCAAACATGAGCAAATGTGGGCACTTGAGAGGCGTTACTCTAGAGTCTATGTCTACCTAAGATGTGGAGAAGTAAGCAATGTAATGACCTCTGTTCAGACTTATGAAACATGGACACCCAGAAGCTCTGGCGAGGCCCTAGATTAGTTGCATGTTCTATTTGACCACCTCTTGTCATCCATTGATAAAAAATGTTATTGGTTACAAACATTCCTCTCTATAGTTTAATGAAGACAAGGTTCTTTGGTGCTGTTTTATTGGTTATGCTAAACTTGTTTTCATCCATCTAACTGGTTATCCTGGACAATGTAATTCTTCCAAACATTAATCAAGATGGTGTCTCCCATATTGGCTTCTGATATGATTTGGATCAATTTTAGTCAATATTTGCTCTTTTCTACACTCTCAGGCGGATCACAGTGACCGACTTAACCACAGGAATGTTACGATGGTAAACTCGGAAGAAGAGATTTTATTTTATGAATCTATATGCTTTGGGTGGGTGGTTCTCGAGTTCACCAGCCTGCGTTTAACTGCTTTGAGGTCTCGGTGAACCCTAGATCATTGACCTGTGGCTTGTAGTGTACTGGCACGTTCCCTTCTTCAATTACAACACTACTGTTTACCATGGCACATTTACTCAAGCAATTTCACCTTATTTGCGTATTCTGCAACATTTATTCTTCTAAAATCAGTTGCTTTACAGACCGGGGGAAACAAATGTTTACTGTATTCGAGTTAATACTCAACTGTATTCAATGTTTAATGTCATTTTATGAACATATAATAGTAAACTTTAGAGTATTATAATACTTCTCTGACAGCGCATTCTGTTCTCAAATTCTTGTTAAGCCACTTTACATTGTTAATCCTGCTGGAAGCTTTCTAATACGTTACTTGAACGTATCCCAACGCAGTCCTACAAACATAGGCTCCTACCATCACAAACCAATGACATTAGTGACCAAAAAGTGCTCTAAAAGCCTTGAATTTGACGCTAAGGAGCAAGTTTCTGAAGAGTTGGGTCACACTGCTTTGGTATGTAACGTGTGTACAGCATTTTGTGAAACAGTGAACTCCTTTGCATAAAGGCAACAAGTTATTTTCAGCAATAGTTATTTCCCTTGTTTATTCCGAAATAATTAACTGAGATTTACCAGAGACATATTACATTTGGAAGTACAGTACCAGTCAAATTTTAGACACAACTAGGGTTTGTCTTTATTTTTTAAAATTTTTAACATTGTAGAATAATATCAAAACTATGAAATAACACATATGGATCCATGTAGTAACCAAACAATTGTTAAACAAGGCAAAGGCCACCCTTTGCCTTTGACTCTCAACCAGCTTCACCTGGAATGCTTTTCCAACAGTCTTGAAGGAGTTCCCACATATGCTGAGCACTTGTAGGCTGCTTTTCCTTCACTCTGCGGTCCAACTCATTCCAAACCGTCTCAATTGGGTTGAGGTTGGATGATTGTGGAGGCCAGGTCATCTGATGCAGCACTCCATCACTCTCCTTCTTGGTCAAATAGCTCTTACACAGCCTGGAGGTATGTTGGGTCATTGTCCTGTTGAAAAACAAATGACAGTCCAACTAAGAGCAAACCAGATCTGATGGCGTATCACTGCAGAATGCTGTGGTAGCCATGCTGGTTAAGTGCGCCTAGAATTCTAAATAAATTACTGACAGTGTCACCAGCAAAGCACCCCCACACCATCACACCACCATCCAAGCTTCACGGTGGGAACCACACATGCAGAGATCACCCGTTCACCTACTCTGCGTCTCACAAAGACACTGCTTTTGGAACCAAAAATCTCAAACTTGGACCGATTTCCACCGATTAATGCCCATTACTCGTGTTTCTTGGCCCAAGCAAGTCTCTTCTTCTTATTGGTGTCCTTTAGTAGGGGTTTCTTTGCAGCAATTTGACCATGAAGGCCGGATTCACGCAGTCTCTTCTGAACAGTTGATGTTGAGATGTGTCTGTTACTTGAACTCTGTGAAGCATTTATTTGGGCTGCAATTTCTGAGGCTTGTAACTCTAATATGGCTCCAGGTCATCTACAAGTCCATGCTAGGTAAAGCTCCGCCTTATCTCAGTTCACTGGTCACGATGGCAACACCCACCCGTAGCACGCGCTCCAGCAGGTGTATCTCACTGATCATCCCTAAAGCCAACACCTCATTTGGCCGCCTTTCCTTCCAGTTCTCTGCTGCCTGTGACTGGAACGAATTGCAAAAATCGTTGAAGTTGGAGACTTTTATCTCCCTCACCAACTTTAAACATCTGCTATCTGAGCAGCTAACCGATTGCTGCAGCTGTACATAGTCCATCGGTAAATAGCCCACCCAATTTACCTACCTCATCCCCATACTGTTTTTATGTACTGTTCTGCTCTTTTGCACACCAGTATCTCTACCTGCACATGACCATCTGATCATTTATCACTCCAGTGTTAATCTGCTAAATTGTAATTATTCGCCTACCTCCTCATGCCTTTTGCACACAATGTATATAGACTTTTATTTTTATTTTTTTCTACTGTGTTGTCGACTTGTTTATTGTTTACTCCATATGTAACCCTGTGTTGTTGTCTGTTCACACTGCTATGCTTTATCTTGACCGGGTCGCAGTTGTAAATGAGAACTTGTTCTCAACTAGCCTACCTGGTTAAGTAAAGGTTAAATAGAAAAATAAATTAAAAATATATACTTGTCCTCTGCACCAGAGGTAACTCTGGGTCTTCCTTTCCTGTGGCGGTCCTCATGAGAGACAGTTTCATCAAAGCGCTTGATGATTTTTGCGACTGCACTTGAAGAAACTTTCAAAGTTCTTTAAATTTTCTGTATTGACTGACCTTCATGTCTTAAAGTAATGATGGACTGTTGTTTCCCCTTGCTTATTTGAGCTGTTCTTGCCATAATATGGACTTCTGCATACCACCCCTACCTTGTCACAGCACAACTGATTGGCTCAAGCGCATTAAGAAGAAAATAAATTCCATGTTCATTGAAATGCATTCCAGGTGACTACCTCATGAAGCTGGTTGAGAGAATGCCAACAGTGTTTAAAGCTGTCATCAAGGCAAATGGTGGCTACTTTGAAAAATCTCAAATATAAAATATATTTATATACTTTTTTGGTTACTATATGATTCCATATGTGTTATTTTATAGTTTTAAAGAAAAACCCTTGAATGAGTAGGTGTGTCCAAACTTCCGACTGGTACTGTAGATCTAAATCCAGACTGTTGGCAGGCCCCCTCATAATGCATTACTTCCTGTTGAGCTGCACCTCTCTTCACGTTGAGTATACATTTGATTAAGACATTTAGCTAAAAGGCTAAAATAATCGGTGTGATTTCAGATTGCAATAAGAATCCATATGATAAGATGCTTTTTTTGGTGCTGAAGGCATGGGCTAAGAGTGTCTTGGCATTCTTTGAAAGGCCTACAATTGTTTGGTCAAAGACATTCAGTTATCTGATGGACAACTGGTTTAAACTGGCAGGAAACAACAAGAGGTGATGTCAAGCAAGTAAAGCACAATGATTTGGCTGAGATTCAACATTTTATGTCTCTCATAGTATAATCGTTGATCTATTACTGACAGCACGGTGGAAAGAGAAAGAAGGAAGGAGAGAGAGAGAGAGAGAGAGAGAGAAGGGAAAAGATTGAGAGTTCCAAGTTATGTTATCTTTGAGAGAAAAACAACTGTGATACACCAATAGAGGAGTATAGTTAAATATCAACTTGACATTTACCCCAGCCCTCCTCTGGTTAGCAGCCTAACTGGGAGGAGGCTCCTCCTGTCAGTCACAACCAGGCTCCTCATGGCCTCCTCCTCCGGAGCTCTGGAGGAGAGACTGTCCCCATCGCATACTCAGAGGTATCTCTATCTACTTTTATGAGGAGGAGCTTGGCCAAATATGGGAGAAGGGGGAGGAGGGGTGCAGGGGGGGCACTTAGCCTCTTGGACAAATCTTTTTCCCCACTGTCAGGTAGCTGAGAGGGAATTTGTTTGTCCAAAGAACTAGTAGACATGGATATGGCAGACTATAGCGATGCCCTGGACCCAGCCTATACCACCCTGGAGTTTGAAAACATGCAAGTGCTCTCCATGGGCTCAGGTGAGTCAGAGTTACACATTACCTGGTTGAACTTTGAGACTTTTAGCTATTAAACTGGTCTTCTGTAGCTCAGTTGGTAGAGGATGGCGTTCAACACCAGGATAGTGGGTTTGATTCCCAGGACCACCCATACGTTAAACTTTTGGACAGGTCGTGGACGGAGGGTTTTAGTTGCTGTTATCAAGAGCAGCTCTCAGTTGTCCATCTTGTATTGGATGCTAATGGATGAGAATGTGCTTCTTTCCTGATAATATTATCCCCTCTTCTTGCAGTTGTAAAACATTCAGGGGTTTTGCACAATACACACAATGCATCTGGATAATTTGGTGGTGAAACAACCATTTGGTAGAGAATTACCTTCTCCTGTTGTAACATGTAGATTGTTATGGTATAGTGGTCATATTTCACTTAAGATAGAATTACAACGAATAGATATTCATACTATGCGATAGTGATTTAAGAGACATGGACATCTCTCTCTTGTTACCTACATCTATGTTCGGCATTTTGAGGTCCATAAAATGAGAAAAACATTTCACAGAGTTGTGTGACAGCATGATATATGCTTTTTGAAAGTGAGAAATTGTCCTTTCTACTCTCCCATGACATTTGGCTGTGAACCTGATTCTAAAATGAAACTTCCTTGCAGGATGAAAAAGCAATGACCCTTGAAAGACACTTACATTGCATGGCCAATATCATCTTTGATATGCCTTAATTATTGTACTGTTTAATCCTCACAAAATTCAATTGTTTTATGATACTTAAACAGCATACAATACAGTGTGTCGTTTATTTCTACTTTAGATGTTACTAGTTTAATTACAGCTTTACTGCACAGGTATTAATAAGAGTAACTTAATGTGACGTATAAGCAGTATAAGAGTAACCAGCAATGCCACTGACTTTAATGTAATCACCTGATGCAGTTAACCAATTAATGTCGCTCTCACCTGAAATGAATCAAAATATCTGTTTTCTTTGAAAGTATGTTGGTTAGTTAGTTAGAGGGACAATAGTGAATGACCTAAGTTATATTCAGTCAATATATTGATTATATTAGTCAATAAATGAGGACTGAGAGAGCTAAGAGTTTTAAAAAAAAGATGACATTTTTCACATTTTGTAGAAAAACATTCTGGTTAAAGTAACAAATGATTTAAATGAATGACCTTTCCTCTAGTTCTCTCAAACTGTTGACCACAAGTTATTCCATAACATCCATCCCTACACTCGCTCAGGTTATCTTCCACCAACATAGCAGTTCATTATTTAATTACTTTATATAGCCCTCAAAAATATCTTTTAGTTTTGATTTTGGATCACATAACTGCACATATCCTCTATCTCATGTCCAACATTGATGGCCCAAAGAGCCCCTGACTTGATAAGGAATATCTCTCTCTATCTCTCACTCCATACTCTTAAGCATAGGGTGATACGCACATCTAAAATATACTGTATAAAATATGTCTTTATCCATTGTTGCTTCAGACTCCTCGCCGGCTGAGAGTGCCAACATGAATGCCGCCAACCACCTCGGAGCGGGCACCCTGTGTGCCATCTGTGGGGACAGGGCCACGGGCAAACACTACGGGGCCTCCAGCTGTGACGGCTGCAAAGGCTTCTTCCGTCGGAGCGTTCGCAAAAACCACATGTATTCATGCAGGTGAGGTTTAGGCCAATATTACACACAAGAGCAAAGACAGTGACCATCATATCCTTGGGCATTTACAATAAAATACTATTACATTTGACAAGTTTTGCGATTGGGATACAGCACCTGTACATAGATGGGGTGTTCATTGACAGTTGCAATATCAAACTGATGTAGTTAGGCCTTGAGAGAAACCAATAGACTTCCACCTTCTACAGTAGGTTGCAATAGCACTGGCATATTCAACAAGAGTCTTCTAACTGCAATCTACTCAATAAGCCCTTAATAATCAAGCCCTCTTCAAACTCAATTCCCAGGTTCAGCAGACAGTGCATTGTGGACAAAGACAAGAGGAATCAATGCAGATACTGTCGATTGAAGAAATGCTTTCGAGCTGGCATGAAAAAAGAAGGTATACAATTCATTCAACTTCATTCAAATGGTAATTAGAATTGAAGAATGACAACATTGAGAGTGGCCTATGTAGCCATATTGTGTTATTACGTATTATACTCAGTCTCTACACAATGTGATGACGCTAGCAGTTATGATTTAATCATCTCTGGTAAGGTTTATCCAAGAACTAGAACGTTCCATTTGTATCAGCCCGTCCCTATCGTAGAATTGTAGAGAGGAGCAGAGCCATTGGGACTGCTCATGGCTCAGAGTAGGGTATGTTGCAAGAGCCACGAGAGCAGCACTTTGTTAATGTTCACTCCATGATTCACTGAATTCTATGACCAGCTTATGCTGAGCGAAAACTTCTGTGAGGGAGTTATAGCCACACATACTAATAAACACATCAGCCCTGGGAGAATGTTTTCTCCCAATGCTGTTCTGAGTCAATGCTAATAACCCACTAGGAACTATAAATGTCAGATAATCTATGCACCGTTTATTACATGTGTTTTTTTTACTGCACATGGAATGGAATGTTTGAGTTGAATGACTTTGTAGGTTTGTGAAGTGAGTTAGAGTGTGTCTGAGAAAATGGGGAACGCTTTGACTAAACCATTTCTAGTGAACAATAGAGTATTTATTCTATTCTGATAGCCGCGGTTTATGTTTCTATTGTTTCTCAGCTGTACAAAACGAGAGAGACAGAATCAGCACTAGGAGATCTAGTTATGAAGACAGCAGTTTACCATCTATCAATGCACTTATCCAGGCAGATGTACTCTCAAGACAGGTAAGGCCCATGGATATGGCTTTTTCGATTGAAATCCTGTAAGCATTTAAAACTCATTTTTATTTGCCCCAGTTGTACTGAATAGAATGGATTTTAATTTATTTTGGTTAAATAAATTATGTTTATAATTTGGCTATGAATACATAGGAGACTCATTCATTTTTAATTCTGTATGTGTAGATATCCTCACCTGGACCTATACTGAATGGTGACATCAGGACAAAAAAGGTAGCGACCATCACAGATGTGTGTGAATCTATGAAACAGCAGCTGCTGGTGTTGGTGGAATGGGCCAAGTACATCCCTGCCTTCTGTGACCTGCCCCTGGATGACCAGGTAAGGTTGCATTAGATTTAACAGTGACAGACTAGGTTAGACTAAACCATACTACTCTCATTCAGGGGTACTGCATTTTAGGGGCTGTTTTGTCCTGGACTAAAAAGCATGCAATATAAGGCCAGAAACCGGTCTGATAATGACATTGTTGGGATTCTTAAAAATAACAACTTGAAGCTATGTGTCCAGGGAATATAAAGCTCTTCAATCAGCATTTGGAGTATGGAGTGCTGTTTTTTAAGACCTCAGAATCCAGTTAGAATATGATGAGCTAGTTTGATAGTTGTATCTCTGATCAGAACTATTCCAGAATCATTAACACCGTGACAACCAGGGCTTTGGTAACTGATTTGCTGATGTTGAATTAGTGAGGGATCCATCAGGTGTATCTTCACACATTTACTTGACTCTCTCTCTCTGTGAGAATCTCTGGTTAGCTCTTCAGTGACCTTAAGGGTGGTATGAAAGGTTACTTGTTTAATGGTTAGGTATGATTGGCAGAAGTGATGTAATATTTCCCATGTCTTATCAAATTGGGATTCCCGAGTGGCGCAGCGGTCTAAGGCACTGCATCTCAGTGCTTGAGGTGTCACTACAGACACCCTGGTTTGAATCAAGGCTGTACAACAACCAGCCGTGATTGGGAGTCCCGTAGGGTGGCGCATAATTGTCCCAGCGTCGTCCAGATTGGGCCGGCGTTGGCCATCATCGTAAATAAGAATTTGTTCTTAACTGACTTGCCTAATTAAATAAAGGTTAAAACAATTTTTAATAAAAAATATTGTTTCATAGAGAAGTTCAGAGGTGGTGTTTTTTAAAGTTTTTTTTTTTACCCCGTTTTCTCTTCGTGGTATCCAATTGTTTAGTAGCTACTATCTTGTCTCATCGCTACAACTCCCGTACGGGCTCGGGAGAGACGAAGGTTGAAAGTCATGCGTCCTCCGATACAAGCCGCACTGCTTCTTAACACAGCTCGCATCCAACCCGGAAGCCAGCCCACCAATGTGTCGGAGGAAACACCGTTCACCTGGCAACCTTGGTTAGCGCGCACTGCGCTCGGCCCGCCACAGGAGTTGCTGGTGCGCAATGAGACAAGGATATCCCTACCAGCCAACCCCTCCCTAACCTGGACGACGCTAGGCCAATTGTGCGTCGCCCCACGGACCTCCCGGTCGCAGCCGGTTACGACAGAGCCTGGGCGCAAACCCA
Organism: Oncorhynchus mykiss; assembly: GCF_057628025.1. Classification (NCBI taxonomy): domain Eukaryota; kingdom Metazoa; phylum Chordata; class Actinopteri; order Salmoniformes; family Salmonidae; genus Oncorhynchus; species Oncorhynchus mykiss. Next base: position 68,974,067 of record NC_143030.1, on the reverse strand, counting down.
GAGTCTCTGGTGGCACAGCTGGCGCTGCAGTACAGCGCCCTTAACCACTGCGCCACCCGGGAGGCCCTCAGAGGCTGTGTTTTGCTGCAAGACAGCTTCAAGGTTAAAGCTACTCACTGGGCACAGACGTCAGTCAGTTCAACATCTAGTTTGGATTTACATTTGGTTGAGTTGTCAAGTAATGTGAATTCAATGTGAAATCAAAAATTCTCCATGTTATTGGATTTCAGAAAACATTTCCATGCAAAAATGACAAAATTCCCTCACGTTGATGACTTTTTTCAAATCCAACCTGTTTTTGACGTTGGAATCAACATCATCAATTTTTTATTTATTAAAATGAAATGCAAACAATGTTGATTCAACCAGTTTTGTCCCAGTGATTAATAATGAAAGGCTTTCCTTTATTTCAGGTGGCATTGCTGCGAGCCCATGCAGGAGAGAATCTTCTGATTGGAGCTGCAAAGAGGTCTATGTTGTACAAGGACCTCCTGTTACTAGGTAAAGTCAAGATAAGATATTAGCTACTGTACACCATCTAATTGCTCCAGGGTCATCATTAATAATGGTAGACCCTGGCCGTGACCCCATTCTCCGAGGGTGTCTCAGGTGGATTTGGTATATGCAAAAATCACATTTCCAATTAACGCATGCATATGGTAACTGATGCACACTTGTAAAAATATAAGCACACACCAAAGTAATATTATTATTATAATTACACCATGTAATATAATAGACTAGTTATATAAGAGTTATGCTAGCAATATGATATTTGTTTGGGAGGGGGGCAAAATCATCAAAAAATCACAGAGTGAATCGGTATACATGGCATTTATTGGTTTCTGTTCCTTATAGGAAATGACCACATTATTCCCCGGAACTGCCCGGAGATGGAAGTGTGCCGGGTAGCAGTGAGGATTCTGGACGAGCTAGTGCTGTCCTTCCAGGAACTCCAGATAGACGACAATGAATACGCTTGTTTGAAAGCCATTGTTTTCTTCGATCCAGGTATTACATGGAACACAACTTCCCTTTTAAAATGAACAGCCTATCATCTGATTCAAACAGTGAGACATCATATGAAGCATTCTAGGGCAGTAACATTTATGTTGCAAAACAAAAAACGATGTAACCAGTGAGCAACTAAACTAGTGACTAAGAATGCCTGTTACATGAGCAACGTGTCCAGGCAGCGAGGGACCAAGCTGTTAACCAAATGCCTACTCTCTCCTGCTCCAGATGCCAAAGGTCTGAGTGACCCAGGTAAGATCAAGCGGATGCGGTACCAGGTTCAGGTCAGCCTAGAGGACTACATCAACGACCGGCAGTATGACTCCCGGGGACGCTTCGGAGAGCTGCTCCTGCTGCTGCCCACACTACAGAGCATCACCTGGCAGATGATTGAACAGATACAGTTTGTCAAACTCTTTGGCATGGCCAAGATTGACAACCTGCTCCAAGAGATGCTCTTAGGAGGTTAGACATCTTGATATTGTTACAAATAAAGTAAAAGGTCTCAATCTAATGCCAAAATGATTTAATAAAAACAACTTTCCGTGAGTTCTATTGGTTAGAGAAGTTTACACTCTTCAATATGATAGAATGCTAGTTGGATATCATACTCTATTACCGAAGGACAGTGAAGGAGGAAATTAACTGTTTGGTGGGTTGGTGTATGTTGTGTTGTTTTTCTCAGGTTCTGCTACTGAGGCACCTCACACACCTCACTCTCTGCATCCACATCTGGTTCAGGAACACCTCAGCAACAATGCCATCGTTTCAAGCAACATGGCTACTTCCATCCACAATGGCCAAATCTGTGAGTATCAATAACTACATGCCAGACCCCAAATGTCCAACTCCAAGTGTTGGTTCCCCAGAGACAGATTAAGCCTAGTTCTGGATTAAAAAGCACTGAAAGCTGTGTCCCGGACACTGACCCCAAAACTAGACAAAAAATGCTTGAGATTCTCAACCAACAGTGAGCTCAGTGGCATCAATCCACTGCCATGTGTAACAGAGTCAGGTAGTTGGAAGCACACACAAGCTTGGCAGAATAATCCACTAAGAAGTTATTCAGAGAGACTAATCAGGCTTGCTTTGTCAAAGAAAATGTCTGTTATTTTTTATTAACATTTTTAATGCCCTCAGAAAATTTTACAAATGTACTTATTCCTTGTCTGAATATATGAATATTTGTTCATGCCACAAGGTAAATATGTTGATTTGTTTGTTAACCCGACTTTTGTTAATTCCTCCACTAATTGATCAGTTCTGGTTTGTTGCAGCCACTCCTGGAACCCCAATCCCCTCTCCTCCCACAGTCTCCAGTCCAGAACACTATAAAATGGCTCAAGGGGTTATAGCCACTGTGCCCAAGCATCCTATCTCCATCCCTCAGCTCACCATCACCAAGCAAGAAGCAATCTAACACAGAACTGGACCCCACAAACCCATCCAACAAAGCATTTACAATTTTACCATCTTTACTAGCATATGTTTCTCTGTAAACATGCTCAGTATAAAGGTGCAACAACAATTCTCATTAGTGAGAAATACATATTTTTCAAAAATCTCAGGGAGTGTACTGTACAGTTGGGATACATTAGTAAACTAATCCCCAGCTGAGGTACAGTACCTATGGTAGGCCTACTCATATTATTTTATGTAGTATCAAGCTGAAATTGCAAACGGCTAGAACAACCTCATTCATGGGCAATTTGATACAGTATGCTATTTGACATACAGCACCAGTCAAAGGTTTGGACACACCTACTCATACAAGGGTTTTTCTTTATTTATACTATTTTCTACTTTGTAGAATATTAGTGAAGACATCAAAACTATGACATAACACATATGGAATCATGTAGTAACCAAAATAGTTGATGACAGCTTTGCACACTATTGGCATTCGCTCAACCAGCTTCACCTGGAATGCTTTTCCAACCATCTTGAAGGAGTTCCCACATATGCTGAGCACTTGTTGGCTGCTTTTTCTTCACTCTGCGGTTCAACTCATCCCATACCATCTCATTTGGGTTGAGGTCGGGTGATTGTGGAGGCCAGGTCATCGGATGCAGGACTCCATCACTCTCCTTCTTGGTCAAATAGCCCTAACACAGCCTGGAGGTGTATTTTGTGTCATTGTCCTGTTGAAAAACAAATGACAGTACCACTAAGCACCGAACAGATCTGATGGCGTATCACTGCTGTCCTTTAGTAGTGGTTTCTTTGCAGCAATTCGACGATGAAGGCCTGATTCGCGCAGTCTCCTCTGAACAGCTGATGTTGAGATGTGTGTTTCTTGAACTCTGTGAAGCATTTATTTGGGCTTCAATCTGAGGTGCAGTTATTCTAATTAATTTATCTTCTGCAGCAGAGGTAACTCTGGGACTTCCTTTCTTGTGGCGGTCCTCATGAGAGCCAGTTTAATCATAGTGCTTGATGGTTTTTGCGACAACACTTGAAGAAACTTTCAAGGTTCTTGAAATGTTCTGTATTGATTGACCTTCATGTTTTAAAGTAGTGATGTATTGTCGTTTCTCTTTGCTTATTTGAGCTGTTCTTGACATAATATGGACTTGGTCTTTCACCAAATAGGGCTATCTTCTGTATACCCACCCTACCTGGTCACAACACAACTGATTGGCTCAAATGCATTAAGAAGGAAAGAAATTCTACAAATTAACTTTTAACAAGGCACACCTGTTAATTGAAATGTATTCCAGGTGACTACCTCATGAAGCTTGTTGAGAGAATGCCAAGAGTGTGCAAAGCTGTCATCAAGGAAAAGGATGGCTACTTTGAAGAATCTCAAATATAAAATATATTTTAATTTGTTTAACACTTTTTTGGTTACTACATGATTCCACATGTATTATTTAATAGTTTTGATGTCTTCACTATTGTCCTACAATGTAGAAAATTGTCAAATTAAAGAAAAACCCTTGAATGAGTAGATGTGTCCAAACTTTTGACTGGTACTGTAGCTGTACGGGTTATCTATGTCTTTATACACAGAGTTCAAATTATGAATTGGTAAATAAAATATAACTGTATACATGTTAGATAGGTTTTCTTAATCACATTTCAATTGTATAAATGTTACAAGCAGGCCTCATATCTGTGATGAGGCAGATCATGATGTTGTTGTTACACAGTATTTTAAAGATTGTTGTCAATGGCAATACAAGTCTTGTTGACTGATATAGTCACTTACAATTTGTACCCAGAAAAAAGAATACTATGATATTATCATGTTTTTAAATAATGTAATTATGTGAGAGATGGAGATATACAGGTATGATAGGCAGTCAATTGGTTATGAAAGGACATATTTAGCTTTTTAAAGTTATCGTGTACTTGCTGTACGACAGTTGTGTTGCATTGAAATCCAGGTTTAAGATATCCCTGTCTATATGCACTGGAATTCGCTAGTTGTGTAGTAAAACGCTTAAATGTTTGAATTAAAACGGCTCAGTTAATTTAACACCAGGGTTGGGGAGTAACGGATTACATGTAAGGGATTACAAAAAACTGTAACCCGTTACGTTACAAGCAAAAATATTGCAATCAGATGAGATACTTTTGGAAAAACTAGATGATTACTTAAAACAGGATGATTGCGAAAAAACTATTTGACACTTCTCTGTTTTCTCAATGACATTCACATCATCATTGAAAAAAGGCGCACATTTAAATTTGTTCCACCTGAGCAAGTCTGACCACAAATCAGAGTCCACTACGATGACACACCAAACGTGTTTGATGGATCGCAGGAAAAGAGCAGGAATGGGCTTTTGTAGGCTACAGTCCAAGCTATGTCTTCCAATGGTGCAACTGCTGTCGGTATCCATAAAGTATTACATTTGAATAAACGCTTGGAGGTAAGGATGACAGCAGTGGTGTAGTCTATGGCGATACGGATATAATTTACTATTGATATCTACATAGCGCATTGATGGGAATCACACTGCTGCTCTCTCATTTAGCTATTTGCGCCTTACGGATTGTGGTTGTTGTTGGATGGCTGTTCACAAATTTGATGTATATTTGAACACAATAGTGGTTGAATTCAACAAGTTTAAGCTGCCTATCAATCATTGTTTTTGAAACCAGTGGATCGCCAGTGAAAAATGCGCTCTTGCAACAGCTGCATAGTGCTGATCTCAGCCTATGGAATAAAAGTGGGGCTTTTATTAATCTAATTCATGCTGATAAAAAAAGACATCCATAGTCCTAATGGACACATGCTCGAACTGGCACACTTTTGATAGACTTAAATGGGGCAATCTGTAGTTACTACATCCATTTTTGGGATTTATATACTAGATATGTTAATGTAAAGATATAATTTAATCATCATATGTAGTACAAAGCAATGGGTTAGAAGAATGGGTTAGAAGAAGCCTTCATAACCAACCCATAAAGTAAAATGATAAATCCGTGTATGGCCAGTTATGTAAACTTCAACATTGATTTATCCTGCAACAGGCATTCACAGGTTGATGAATTCATAATGTTTTACCCATTCCATTTTTATCTTCAGTTCTACTGTAAAGACCTTGTAGTGTTTTTTTGATTTTTTTACCATAGAATGTTATTTTGTGACGGCATTATAACTACATGACAAAATACATGGTGCCTTGTCATCTGTACTGCCTTGTACTGCAAAGATGGGCAATGTGTTTCACCTTACAATGTGAAGATGAATAAAATGTCAAGGTTTATTTTTACATTGCATTGTATTGTGCTTTATTTCAATAAGAGCAGACGTTAACTTACAAAAGGACATGCAACCTTAAACTGTAGGAGATGAACTGTAAATGTAGCAGGATAGCTTCTGGTAAACCCTTATGTCAGGAGGAAAAATATAACATTTTGTTAACATTATTTCAGAGGTCTTCCCCTGTCACACTCTGACACTTTGCTGGCTAAGTCAATATTGTACAAGTTAAGTGAATGAGCAAACGAGATGGTTTGTTATCTTCATTTTACTGTCCTGATTTATAACTAAGCTGTGATTATGAAGATGAAGCCTACAATCAAGATGAGTATTTCTCAATGATTATGCTATTGTAACATGGATGATAACCAATGGCCATAATGGTATCCAATGTTTCTTTATCAAGGACAGGTTAACCCTGGCTAAAGGTTTGGAGTGACATTTCAAAACCAGTTTAAACTGCTTGTTGGCTGTTTTTAAGTGTCTGACCACTGGGCATAGACGTCAATTCAACGTCTATTCCAGGTTGATTAAACTTAATTTTATTGAAAGGATGTGGAAATGTTTTTGGTTCAACCAGTGTGTGGCCAGTGGGTGACGAATGATACAAGCTGTGGCTTACGTGGCAGTGCATCGTCAGGATAATTAGTAGGTGTGTTTCTTCAGGCTGATAAAAGGTCATAAAGTAATTGCAGATAGAGGTGAAAGAAAGCAGGCGCCTCACTTCAAAGCTTTTCCAATATTTCCTCTTGAGTAAAGAAAAAATGTCAGTGATATCTTCCCCACTATTAATGCCTTTTATGATGGGTTACGGACTAGGCATTTCATCATAGGTGGACTCAACCAACTCTTTTTTTCCAGCATGTTGTATGTAGCCTATCGCTGCCCCTTCCCCCTTTCCCTCCATTTCTCATAATAGGCCTACTATGAGTTTGTTATTGTGGTCCAATTTTTTGGAGTAGTGTTATCTTACAGGCATGTTCAGGAGCATGGAACAGCGACAATTCAATATAGGCCTTCAAACTCAGTGCCTCTTTGCTTGACATCATGGGAAAATGTAAAGAAATCAGCCAAGAACTCAGATAAACAATTGTAGACTTCCACAAGTCTGGTTCATCCTTGGGAGCAATTTCCAAACACCTGAAGGTACTACGTTCATCTGTACAAACAATAGTATGCAAGTATAAACACCATGGGACCACGCAGCCGTCATACCGCTCAGGAAGGAGAAGCGGTCTGTCTCCTAGAGATGAAGGTACTTTGGTGCGAAAAGTGCAAATCAATCCCAGAACAACAGCAAAGGACCTTGTGAAGATGCTGGAGGAAACAGGTACAAAAGTATCTATATCCACAGTAAAATGAGTCCTATATCGACAACCTGAAAGGCCGCTCAGCAAGGAAGAAGAGACTGCTCCAAAACTGCCATAAAAAAGCCAGACTACGGTTTGCAACTGCACATGGGGACAAAGATTGTACTTTTTGGAAAATGTCCTCTGGTCTGATGAAACAAAAATAAAACTCTTTGGCCATAATGACCATTGTTATGTTTGGAGGAAGAAGTGGGAGGCTTGCAAGCCAAAGAACAACATCCCAACCGTGAAGCACGGGGGTGGCAGCATCATGTCGTGGGGGTGCTTTGCTGCAGGAGGGACTGGTGAACTTCACAAAATAGATGGCATCATGAGGCAGAAAAGTTGTGGCAAAATCGCGTAAGGATAACAAAGTCAAGGTATTGGAGTGACCATCACAATGTCCTGGCCTCAATACTATAGAATATTTGTCGGCAGAACTGAAAAGGTGTGTGCGAGCAAGGAGGCCTACATCCTGATTCAGTTACACCAGCTCTGTCAGAAGGAATGAGTCAAAATTCACCCAACTTATTGTAGGAAGCTTGTAGAAGGGTTCCCGAAACGTTTGATCCAAGTTAAACAATTTAAAGACAATGCTACCAAATACTATTTGAGTGTATGTAAACTTCTGTCCGACTGGTAATGTGATGAAAGAATTAAAAACTCAAATAAATCACTCTCTACTATTATTCTGACATTTCACATTCTTAAAATAAAGTGGTGATCCTAACTGACCTTAGACAGGAAATTCTTACTAGGATTAAATGTCAGGAATTGTGAAAAACTGAGTATAAATGTATTTGGCTAAGGTGTATGTAAACCTCTGACTTCAACTGTATCTATTCATAATTTTTCTGACAAGTCTCTTGAAGCCTCAAGAAGACCAGTTGTAAAGCAAGCGTTCAATTCAATGGGCTCAATCTGTGTAGGGTAGGAGTCAGCAAGGCGGCCCGCAGGCCAAAACCGGCTTGCGAGTTATTTTATTTGGGCCCCAGAAGATTTGAGTAAAAAAAATGTTTTACTGAGTTAGAGTTCATAGAATGAAATCAGTCAAATAAATTAATTAGGCCAATGCATACATTTCACATGACTGGGCAGGGGTGCTGCCATGGGTGGGCCTGGGAGGCTTTAGGCTCACCCACTTGGGAGTTAGGCCAACTCACTGGGGAGCCAGGACCAGCCAATCAGAATTAGTTTTTCCCCACAAAAGGGCTTTATTGCAGACAGAAATACTCCTCAGGATCATCATCTGTTCGGGTGGCGCAGGTGAAGAAGCCGGATGTGGAGATCCTGGGTTGACGTGGTTACACTTGGTCTGCGGGTGTGATGCCGGTTGGCATACTGACAAATTCTCTAAAATGACATTGGAGGCGGCTTATGGTAGAGAAATTAGCATTCAATTCTCTGGCAACAGCTCTGTTCAACATTCCTGCAGTTAGCATGGCTCAAAACTTGAGACATCTGTGGCATCGTGATTTGTGACAAAACTGCACATTTTAGAGTGGCCTTTTATTGTCACAGTACAAGGTGCACCTGTGTAATGATCATTCTGTTTAATCAGTTTCTTGATATGCCACACCTGTTAGGTAGATGTATTATCTTGCCAAAAGAGAAATGCTCACTAATAGGGATGTAAACAAATTTGTGCAGAAAATTGAAGAGAAATAAGCATTTTGTGCTTATGGAAAATGTCTAGGATCTTTTATTTCAGCTCATGAAACATGGAACTTTCCACTAGATGTTGGAACATTTCTGCATTGATTAGCTTCCATTCAGCCACAAGAGCAATAGTGAGGTCAGACACTGATGTTGGGTGATTAGGCCTGGCTAGCAGTCGGCGTTCCAATTCATCCCAAAGGTGTTTGATGGGGTTGAGGTCAGGGCTCTGTGTAAGCCAGTCAAGTTCTTCCACACCAATCTTGACAACTACTTCTGTATGGACCTCGCTTTGTGCATGGTGGTATTGTTATGCTGAAACAGTTCAGCGCTTTCCCCAAACTGTTGCCACAAAGTTGGAAGTACAGAATTGTATACAATGTCATTGTACACTGTAGTGTTAAGATTTCCCTTTACTGGAACTATTGGGCCTAGCCCGAACCATGAACAACAGCCCCAGACCATTATTCCTCCTCCACCAAACTTTACAGTTGGCACTATGTATCAGGGCCGGTAGCGTTCTCCTGGCATCCGCCAAACTCAGATTCATCAGTCGGATTGCCAGATGGAAAAGCATGCTTCATCACTCATGAGAACAGGTTTCTGCTGCTCCAGAGTCCAATGGCAGTGAGCTTTACACCACTCCAGCCAACGTATGGCATTGCGCATGGTGATCTTAGGCTTGTTTCATGAAGCTCCTATTTCATGAAGCTCCCGACGAACAGTTCTTGTGCTGACATTGCTTCCACAGGTAGTTTGGAACTTGGTAGTAAGTGTTGCAACCGAGGACAGACGATTTTTACACGCTACGCGCTTCAGCACTCGGTGATCCTGTTCTGTTAGCTTATGTGTCCTACCACTTCGCGGCTGAGCCGATGTTGCTCTTAGCCATTTCCACTTCACAATAACAGCCCTTACAGTTGACCGTGGTCAGACCTAGCAGGGCAGAAATTTGACAAACTGACTTGTTAGAAAGGTTGCATCCTGTGATGGTGCCACGTTGAAAGTCACTAAGCTCTTCAGTATGGGCCATTCAACTGCCAATGTTTGTCTATGGAGATTGCATGGCTGTGTGCTCAATTTTATACACCTGTCAGCAACGGGGACCAATCCACTCCGATGAAAAGTGAATGATAGGCCTAAAACCTACACTAGGGGTGTAGGCCAAGTTGCCTGTCCCTGGTGTCGGGTGTAAACCTATCATCTGAAGTCTGTGGTGCAATTGCACCATCTATTGGATACAATGTGCGTATAAAACCTGGATTTAACTTCACATTATAGTAGGCTTAGGTTAACAGTTTTAGGCTGACGGGCTGACGAGGATGAAATATCAAATTTATCATAAATTATATTTTTTATTTAATACACATAAATGCATGAATGCTAATTGAAAATAAATAAAACTAAAGCCAACACAATTCCTAATAGCATATTTAGCTGTGGATATATCACACAAAAGACAAACCAAGAGATTCATTACAGTAGTAGGCTACCAAAATCACCATCTAAATAGAATTAAGTGAGTTTTGATGATGATTTGTTGTTACAATGTAGTAAATCCTGCAGCTTAGTCTCCCCTTCAGCCTGTGTAAGGATCAGATGTGTTCCTTTATTTTAACATTAAGGCTGTTTGATTTGGTTTTAAAAAAATGTGGTAATTTGGTCGTTATAAAAAAATATTTGGGGGAGTCTGTTTTTGGTGGAGTCTTGTTTCCATTCTGAACAGTAGAATGCGGGATGCAGATTCAATTCTGCAATTGCCAATATAACCATAGAAGAAGAAGAAGAGTGACGCAGCTCATCTCACTCTCCAACGAGAAAAGAAATGTCGCACCACCCGGAACTGTCCGCGGATTGCTCCAGGCAGGTTGGTTCTGTTTTGAATTAGCAAGCATTTGTCTTGATAAAACGTTCAGAAAATCGACATGGAATTATGATATATTACAAAAAAAAATCGACCCTGGAAATACTAATTCCATTGGCTGGTATTCTGAAGCCGCAGTGGCGTGCAGCTAGCCTCAGCTTCACGAGTGCAGCGCTGTCAAAATCAGCAATTATGAGAAATGTATAAATGTTTACAAGGCAATGTTTTCAATATATGTATTTTGTTTAGGTCACTGCTGCTGCTGTCTGCTAGACTAGAGAATACAGTCAATTGTGTGGCTACAGTGTATGACTAATTGCTGATGACCTCAGCGATGTCTAGTGGTAATTGTGGTATTTCGCACATCCTTCTACGGTCTTGTGATGCTCTCCAATCCATTTTTTTGTACCACGAATATTTCTGCTGTGTTGTTTAATCCCGACATTTATGTGGTATTCATACAAATTTAGTGGCCAAAATGATGTCTGAAGAAAGTGAGCCCATGAGGCACATTGATCTTGGGTCTCCATCTCTGGAACAACCAGCGGCTGGTCACTGGTTCCCTGGCCCTCCCCCGCCCGTCTACTCCTGCACTCTGACTCCTGAGCTGGTGGCCAAGGCCCGGGAGGAGCTACAGGAGAAGCCAGAGTGGAGGCTGAGAGACGCACAGGCCCTGAGGGACATGGTGCTGAAGGAGCAGCCTAACCTCCGGACCAGGCTGGACGATGCCTTTCTCCTGCGCTTCCTACGGGCCAGGTAAAGCATGATGCACTACAGTAACTAACCATAATGCTATCTGTACAATGATCCAGGAAACTGGCCTTAAGCGTCTCACAGTAGGTCTGATCTAGGATCAGGTCCCCCTGTCCATAAAATAATATTATTATGATTTGAATGGCAAAGCTGATCCTATATCAGCACTTATACTCTAAGGCACTTTATGAATAAGGGCACTGGTGTCATCTTATTGAAGATGTTCTATCTTGAAGCTTACATAATGATGACCTGTCCCGTCTCCTTGTCCATCCAACAGGAAGTTTGACTATGACCGTGCCATGCAGCTGCTCCTCAACTACCACACCAGCCGGCGGGCCTGGCCCGAGGTCTTCCAGGACCTGAAGCCCTCCACGGTCAAACATGTGTTAGACCTGGGCTTCCTGACTGTTCTGCCCCATCCGGACCTTAATGGATGCTACATCCTCTGTCTCAGACCTGGTCAGTGTGTTAGCTCACACTATCTACTGTTCTTTTATGTCCTAGAAGGGTTTTATGTCCTAGAAGCGCTCTAACTCATTTTTTGATCTTTATTTGGAAATACTTTATATGAACACTGTCTTCATAGAAGAATAGAATTATACTTTATATGAACACCCTCTTCATATAATAGAATACTTTATTAATTCATACAAGACGGAAATTGGTTGTCTGCTTTACCCAAACCGGAATTATAAGTGCATTTACTTACTATCCCTTATGACCTATGTATAATGCATGACATAGGTGCTAATAGCTGCCCATAAACCTCTATAATTTTTTACATCTTGAAAACATGTCCGATAATAGCCTTGCTAAAACGGATTCAGATTGTCCTATGCTTGGCCTTTTTCAGAGTTACTAAATATACGTTATTTTACAACAGGAAAATGGAAAGCAAATGACTATCCATTTGAGGACAACATCCGAGCCATTTACCTGACTCTGGAGAAGCTGATTCAGCCAGAGGAGACTCAGGTGAATGGGATCGTCATCTTAGCAGACTACACTGGGGTGGGCTTGTCCCAGGCATCCAATCCGGGCCCGTTCCTGGCCAAGAAGGTTGTCAGCATCCTTCAGGTAAGCCATCAAAGACCTTGTTATTGTTCTGTTATTTAAGTTTTGAGATTGTCACCCATGACAGCAGGATCAAAATACACTGAGGTCTATCTAGAATATGTATCTTATCAAATATGTTTTGTTGAAAACATAACACCCTCGAGATATGGCTTGTGTCTTCTGTCAATAACAGACATTTTAATGTTGGATTTCAGGATAGCTTCCCAATAAGAATCAAGGCTGTTAACATCATAAATGAGCCCCGGATTTTCAAAGGGATCTTTGCAATAATTAAGCCTTTCCTGAAGGAGAAGATGGCAGAGAGGGTGAGTTTCATTTCTTTGTCTTTTACACAATATGGAGTCTTTCTACATATCCTCCTTTTTCTGTACATGGTAACCTGTTAATTTGATCACTGCATTCAGATTACATTTATCTCGTATAACAGTTGTGATATGATTTCAGTGATTTCCAAAGTGTTTTAAAGCCATTATGAATAAACCTAATCAAATGAACATGTGGCAGAAGCCCTCTTGAAGTACTGTAGGATCCTTTGTGATTGTGTGACATCAGCCTAACATAATTCCCTTATTTTTTCATACAGTACGTTCTCCACGGGTCAGACCTGCGCTCTCTGCACCGCAAAATTCCTCAATCCGTCCTGCCAGAGGAGTATGGTGGAGTGGCCAGACACCTTGACATGTCAGCCTGGGCAAAGACATTACTGGACTCTGAGGAGGAGTTTATAGTGGAGTTCTGCCAGCCAGATCCTCTAGAGGGCGTAGTCCTCCCAGACTCCATGCTGTTTGAAGGGGAGCAGCCTGGTGGTGGTGCCAGGGATGACGACACCTTCAGAGGGCTACGCTCTCAGCTCTACTACTGTTACTGATAATGACCACCACCACCTCTCGCTACTATGAGGACACTAGCCTGGTCCCAGATGTGTTTGTGCTGTCTTGCCAACTCCTATGGTCATTGATGTGACATTGACCATAGTTGGTAAAACATAACTAGATCTGGGACCAGACTGAGGACACCACTGTTGATTTTTTTCCACTAATTGTTCTTTTGACCAATCACATCAGATATTTTTTAGATCTGATTGTTTTTCACTAATTGGTCTTTTGACCAATCAGAATAAGGCTGCCTGTATAAATGCAGCAAAAGTGATTTAGTAGAAATCACTACAGGAAGAGCTAAAGAGATGTCTGGGCCCATATTCAAAAAGCGTCTCAAGAGTAGGAGTGCTGATACAGGATCCGTTTTTACCTTTGAGATCAAAATGAATATGGGGCCTACTACACTCCACATTGGCCAAGCATAAGGCAACTTTAGGTTCTGGTAAGGAAGCTTTACAGGAGCTGCTAATGCATGTTTACTTATTTAGTAGTTTGTGCCTCTCAGTTTTAAAATGGCTCTGATTTCCATTGTAAGATTTATTTCCCATAGAGGAAGACGTTCGACTGTGCCCATTTGAAATGCCACTCACTTCCACTTTCTCCTTAATTTCTCAGAATACATGTACTGAGGCTCTTCATCGGCATGGTGATATTCAAACACCATGTAGTTACAGAATACACGTACCGAGGCTCTTCATCGGCATGGTGATATTCAAACACCATGTAGTTGCAGAATACACGTACCGAGGCTCTTCATCTGCAAGGTGATATTCAAACACCATGTAGTTACAGAATACACGTACCGAGGCTCTTCATCGGCAAGGTGATATTCAAACACCATGTAGTTACAGGACACATACTTTGCCTTAATCTATTTTTGATAATGATAGATATGCAAGGGGTTATGAATGGGGTTTAATTTGTATGTAATCATACAAGTATGCCACTTTTATCCAAAGCAACGTACAGTGCAGTGAGTGGATAGCGTACAATTATAGCATGTGTATGTAATTCCAGCAGGAATTGAAACCCATGAACTTGCCTTTGCTGGCGCCATGCTCTTCCTGAACCACTCAAGACCTGTAATGTCTGAGTTACTGAGCGCCAAAGCCTAAAGTGTACCTACATGGCAGTGTACCCATATTACCATTCAAAAGTTTGAGGTCACTTTGAAATGTCTTTGTTTTTGAAAGAAACACTTTTTCCATTAAAATAACATCAAATTGATCAGAAATACAGTGTAGACGTTAATGTTGTAAATTACTATTGTAGCTGGAAACGGTTGATTTAAAAAAAATATTAAAAAAAGGGAATATCTACATAGGTGTACAGAGGCCCATTATCAGCAACCATCACTCCTGTGTTCCAGTGGCATGTTGTGTTAGCTAATCCAAGTTTATCATTTTAAAAGGCTAATTGATCTTTAGAAAACCCTTTTGCAATTATGTTAGCACAGCTGAAATCTGTTCTGATTAAGGAAGCAATAAAACTGGTCTTTAGACTGGTTGAGTATCTGGAGCATCAGCATTTGTGGGTTCAATTACAGGCTCAAAATGGCCAGTAACAAAGAACTTCCTTCTGAAACTCGTCAGTCTATTCTTGTTCTGAGAAATGAAGGCTATTCCATGCAAGAAATTGCCCAGAAACTAAAGATCTCATACAACGCTGTGAACTACTCACAGAACAGCGCAAACTGACTCTAACCAGTATAGAAAGAGGAGTGGGAGGCCCCGGTGCACAACTGAGCAAGAGGACAAGTACATTAGTGTCTAGTTTGAGAAAGTTCATTAAATATTATCCGTAAAACACCAGTCTCAACATCAACAGTGAAGAGGCGACTCTAGGATGCTGGCTTTCAGGGCAGAGTTTCTCTGTCCAGTGTGTGTGTTCTTTTTCCCCATCTTTTCTTTTTATTGGCCAGTCTGATATTTGGCTTTTTCTTTGCAACTCTGCCTAGAAGGCCAGCATCCTTGAGTTGCCTCTTCACTGTTGATGTTGAGACTGGTGTTTTGCGGGTACTATTTAATGAAGCTGCCAGTTGAGGACTCTGTTTCTCAAACTAGACACGATTGTACTTGTCCTCTTGCTCAGTTGTGCACCGGGGCCTCCCACTCCTCTTTCTATTCTGGTTAGTGACAGTTTGCGCTGTTCTGTGAGTAGTACACAGCGTTGTATGAGATCTTTAGGTTCTGGGCAATTTCTTGCATGGAATAGCCTTCATTTCTCAGAACAAGAATAGACTGACGAGTTTCAGAAGAAACTCTGGCCATTTTGAGCCGTTAATTGAACCCATAAATGTGCTGATGCTCCAGACACTCAACTAGTCTAAAGGCAGCCAGTTTTATTGCTTCTTTAATCAGAACAGTTTTCAGCTGTGCTAACATAATTGAAAAATGGTTTTCTAATGATAAATTAGCTTTTAAAAATGATAAACTTGGATTAGCTAACACAACGTGTCATTGAAACACAGGAGTGATGGTTGCTGATAATGGGCCTCTGTACGCCTATGAAGATATTCCATTGAAAGTCAGCCATTTCCAGCTACAATAGTAATGTACAACAATAACAATGTCTACACTGTATTTCTGATCAACTTGATGTTATTTTAATTGACAAAAAAAATTGCTTTTCAAAAACGAGGACATTTCTAAGTGACCCCAAACTTTTGAATGGTAGTGTACCTAAATGACAGTGACACCAAAGCAATATTGATGCACGTTTGTTCAGGACTAGTTAAATTAGTATTAATATGATCAGTTGTCACTCATGCTGATTTGATTTCCACCACTAGCATTGTAAATTGTGGATAGTTGTATGATATAAAAGTACTAACTAGTATTACATTAAAGTTAACATGAACATTTTTGACATTTTAATAGCTAGTATGTAGATGAAATGGCCATGTTTATGCATTGTTCTAGACAAGTTGGAATCCACAGACTATTTTGATATGTAACATTACAGATAGATACAGCTACTTTGTGTTTTCTTTGCATTAACAACACTTAGGGCAGGTTTCCTGGACACAGATTAACCCTAGTCCTAGACTAAAAAGCACGTTCAATGGAAATTCGCCATTGAAATTGCCTATGCTGTGATCTGGAAACTGGTCCATAAGGTTTTGTTTTACCAGTTACAATCTCAACCCAGGGTACAGAAGCCAGCTATGGGGATACCCACCCAGCAACACTGGAGCTATGTCATTGTGCCAAATATTTTATTATTACCATGGACCATTTAGAGGTTAGGTTATATTGTGCAGATGAACTCACTCAATAGACAAAGAGTATACCAAACATTAGGAACACCTTCCTAATATTGAGTTCCTTCTTTAACCTGTCTCCTTCCCTTCATCTACACTGATTGAAGTGGATTTAACAAGTGACATCAATAAGGGATCATAGCTTTCACCTGGTCATTCAATGTCATGGAAACAGGTGTTCATAATGTGTTGTATACTCATGAGTTTATATTTTCTTCATTTTATGAAAGGCCAAATTGTTTAAAAAATATATATTTTGCCATTGAGTTACATTCCACAATGTTATATTGTAATAAGCTAATCAATTTATTTCTCTAAGATGTCTAAGCATGTCTGCAGTCTCTTCATATTTTAGAGTAGGCCTCCATTGATCAATAGATGAATAAACACATTTCAAATTCAGATGTTTGTTTTGCAAAACCCTAGGCCTACATGTCCAGTACAGAGGATGGTTTCATTGGGTAGAATAGAACACAACACTCTATTTTAGTCAATTCCCAGATTGCCCAGTTGGCTGTCGTATAGGCTTTATGCGACTTGAGAATTAGGCCTAGTCGAAAGCTTAATTTTGTCACATTCTATTCGTTTTCATATTTGAAGTTATGAAGAGTTTCAGCGTGAGTGAAATGTGAGCCTGGATCACAAGACGATGTCTGATTGGCTGTGGAATGGCTAACTCCATTTTGGAAACAGCTGTTTGAAGACCTAACCTTCCCTCATTGTTTCGGGAGGTTGCCAGAGAAACATTCCCGCTTTATGAGACGTCATCGCTGTAAGATTTACATTACGTGTTGCAGAAGGGCCCGGAAACTGAATTGGTGTTTGATCCGATTGTATCAAGTGGATAATTAAGGCAACCGAATCAAGGTTAGTCATGTCTTTTTGTTACACTATAACAATGTTTATGTGAAAATGACTGTTGCCGCGCAACCTCGGCGGATGCACATTTGGTTACGAGGAATTTGTTCTGATTTTGATGCAGGTCGTGTGTTCGTCAAACTTGCCAACATTAGGCACTTGAGGGACGTTTTATTTTGTTATTTACTCAGTGGAATGCCTATATATATACTTGAACAATGTAGGTGGTCTCGTCTGGTGGAATATAGGCTACTGCCTATCCTCTATTCTGGGCGATTTGAATGTGAAATTGGGACAAATTGGACTACTCCAATATTTTTAACACCATCTTCCACGTTTTATTCAACCTTTTCAGTTTTGCGTATCAACAGATAGCCCTAGACAAGTTCAGCTAATTATCTCACTTAGCAGAACAAATAAACTGATCTTGTGAAATAACCAAATACTCTAATTTTTTAAAAAAATCACATTTTCTTATGCCTTTTATAATGGTCTTGACAGAGGGATTTCAACAAATACCCGTTAACTTAATTGTTGAAGGTCAGTAAGGATAGCTGTAGTCTGTAGGATAGCTGTAGTCTGTAGGATAGCTGTAGGCTATAGCAGTTGTTCCTCAACTTTTTATAGTCCTGTACCCCCTTCAAACATTCAACCTTCAGCTGCGTACTCTCAAATGTTGTTTATTGCCATTTTAAGCCTGCCACACACACTATACATTTATTAAACATAAGAATGAGTGTGAGTTTGTGTCATAACCCGGCTCATGGGAAGTGACAGAGATCTTAGAGGACCAGGGCACAAATAATAATAAATACATTTTGCTCTTTATTTTACCATCTTACATGTAAAACCTTATTTGTTCATTGAAAATTGTGAATAACTCACCAGAGGTTAATGTGAATGGTGTGCTTGAAAGGATGCACATAACTCAGCAATGTTGGGCTGTATTGGAGAGAGTATTGACATGTTTTTGGGCATATCCACACAGTCTGTGCCTGTATTTAGTTTTCATGCTAGTAAGGGCTGAGAATCCACTCTCACACAGGTACGTGGTTGCAAAGGGCATCAGTGTCTTAACAGTGCAATTTGCCAATGCAGGAGACACTGAGCGCAGGCCAATCCAGAAATCTGGCAGTGGCTTCTGATTAAATACAATTTTCACAGAACCGCTTGTTGCAATTTAGATGAGGCTCTCTTGTTCAGATATCGGTAAGTGGACTGGAGGCAGGGCATGAAAGGGATAACGAATCCAGTTTGTTCCGTCCGTTTCGGGAAAGTACCTGCGAAATTGTGCACCTATCTCACTCCGGTGCTTCGCTCTATCACATTTGACATTTTCCGTAAGTTTGAGATCATTTGCACACAAAAAATCATAGAATGATGGAAAGACCTGTGTGTTGTCCTTGTTAATGCAGACAGAAAAGATCTCCAACTTCTTAATCATAGCCTCAAGTCTGTCCTGCACATTGAATATAGTTGTGGAGAGTCCATGTAATCCTAGATTCAGATCATTAAGGTGAGAAAAAACATAATCCAGATAAGGCCAGTCGTGTGAGAAACTCGTCATCATGCAAGCGGTCAGACAAGTGAAAATGATGGTCAGTAAAGAACTTTAGGCTCGTCTCTCAATTAAAAAAAAGTGTCAATACTTTCCCCCTTGATAACTAGCGTCACAGCGTTACATGGTCGCTGCCCATGTCATTGCATAATGCAGAAGTTACACAAGAGTTCAGGGGCCTTGCTTTAACAAAGTTAACCATTTTCACTGTAGTATCCAAAACAAATTTCAAGCTGTCAGGCATTCGCTTGGCAGCAAGAGCCTCTCAGTAGATGCTGCAGTGTACCCAAATGGCATCAGGAGCAACTGCTTGCAGGCGTATTACCACTCCACTATGTCTCCCTGCCATGGCTTTTGCGCCATCAGTTCAGATACCAACACATCTTAACCACAAGTCCTTTTGACATCACAAAGCTGTCCGTCCAGTACTTTATCCTCTCCTGTTGTCCTAGATTCCAGTGGTTTGCAGAAGAGGATGTCTTCCTTAATTGACCCCCCATAAACGTAACAGACATATACCAGGAGCCTTACCAGGCCGTCTGTTGACTCATCCAGCTGTAATACATAGAATTCACTGGCTTGTATGCAAAGCAGTAATTGTTTCAAAACATCTCCTGCCATGTCACTGATGTGTCGTGGGACAGTGTTGTTTGAGGAAGGCATTGTCTGTATAGTTTTTTTGTCCGTTTCCCCCAGCATGGTCCCAACCATATCTGCGGCAGCAGGAACAATTAAGTCCTCCACAATAGTATGGGGCTTGCCTGTCTAGCCACTAGGTAGCTCACCATATATGACACTTCTAGCCCCTTCTTAATGGTATCTGTTGCTTTTGTCTTACTACTCGAAAGTCGTCTTTATTCTCGTTCAAAAAACTCCCGTGGCTTATCTTTCAAATTGTCGTTTCGTTTCTAAATGTCTGGGCAAGAGTGAAGGTTTCCCATGGAGAGGAATGGCTAATGTGATTGGATGTTACTTATTTGACTAGGCTACCTGTATTTGACGTTATTTCGCTGAACACTAGATGGCTTAATTACATTTTTGCCAGTGAAACGAGGCTACTCAGGGAGGAAAAAAAACAACCAAATGTATAGCCCCATTGGAAAATATATATTTTTAAATATGAATCATTTTTATTTGGCGTACCCCCAATGACATTGTGTTTACCCTACTTGTACCTCAGTTTGGGAATACCTGCTTTAGTGCAAACTAACTTAACAGAAAATTTGAGTTCAGGCAGTCATCGGTTTGGTTTCTAGTGTATACACCCCTCGACATGTTTCTGATGGTCCTGTAGGGATACTATGTGTATTTTCAGGGTTTTGTTCAAGACCGGCAGCACAAACACCTGACAAACAATACCATTAGCTGAATCAGTTGATATGAGCTTGCACATAAGCCTGCACACACCTGTAGGACCAGGGTCGAAAAACACTTAACATTTTTTTATCATACAGATAGTTATTTAAAGGTGCACTATGCAGAAATCGCTCTGCCATTTCCTGGCTGCTAAAATTCTAATAGTGCAGCTAATTTCAGTAGAGAAGTAGAGAATCATTGTACCATCTAAACCGCTGTGAATTGTATTTTCAATAACCAAATGTATTTTCAGCTGTTTGAAGCTGGTGTACAACAAACTAAAAGAGGGGGAAAAAACTACCAAAAAAGTTACATATTGCAGCTTCAAGGCTTCATGGATCAACAATAATGAGGTCATGTACTGTATATCTGCAGTGCAGCAGTGGCACTACCTGCATCACTCTCCTCTTCCTCCAACTTTCCCTTTAGCTAATGGATGTCTGCTGTTGTGTTGATAGTGGCCAATAACATTATTAGCAATGGAAAAATTAAGATTGAATACAATACTCTGGACGAGTGTGAAATGTATGTTTTGTTGGGTTGGGGATAAGGGTCAGTTGTAAGGGTTAGTTGTGTATGGTTGTTTTATCATCTTGTAGTTATTACTTGCTTCCCTCAGGAAGTACATTTTTTTGTGTCTGGTCCCAGATCTGGTTGGGCTATCTTGCCAACTCCTACTGATGTGTTGTGCCACTGACTCTAGAGCTGTCATACTATTAAATTTGTCTTTTAGTAGATGCGCTTATCCAGAGCAACTTACAGGAGCGATTAGGGTTAAGTTCCTTGCTCAAGGGCACATCAACAGATTTCTCACCTACTCGGCATGGGGATTCAAACCAGCAACCATTGGCCAGCTACCTGCCACCAATTAAGAGTGTTCAGTAGGGATGCATGATATATCGGTGAGCATATCAGAATCGGCCAATATTAGCTAAAAATGCCAACATCGGCAACGGCCCGATATCTAGCTTAACGCCGATATGCAAAACCAATGTCAAAGCTGACGTGCATACCTAATATAACGTAGGTAGATGACGTAATGACGCCACGAAAACACCGCTACACAGAACAAAAACAGAAAAATACTAAGCGCACTTCCAACAACTAGTTAAAGTCGAGCAGTCATTTGAAAGTAAGAACATTTCAGCGAGACAATTCAAAGGCAAAACCCGTTAATGCCAAGATAATGGAATTTATTGCCCTTGACAATCAACCGTCCTCTGTTGTGGATGACGTTGGCTTTTGCCGGCTGGTCAAGCCCCAGTACACATTATTTTTCAGATGTTGCCCTACTGGAGTTACAGTATTGTTGAAACGTACATATGAGCGTCACTGCTATTATACTTCACAACTGACATTTGGACCAGTGATGTCAGCCCCATGAGCATGCTGAGTCTGACCGCACAGTGGGTCGATTTTTATTTGATTTAACCTTTATTTAACCAGGTAGGCAATGATTTCATATGGAGGGAAGCTGTATTGCATGCTCAAGAATGTGCTGGTTCTCATACCGCTGCTGACCGTTAACTTGGCAACATGAAAACACTCTTGGCGCCATTCAAAAAACTTGCGAAATAAGCTTATCAACTGCGTCTGCAGCAGGCATGATACCCTCTGTCATGGCATTGAAACGGCTGCTCGAGAAAACTGCCAATGCAGACCGTGGGGTTAAATTTATTTAAGTACTTGAGGCTGTGAACAAGCGATTTGTGGCATTCTCTCTGAGTCTCTTTAGTGTCGCCACCATGCTCGGTGCTAGGTACAAGGACCGCTACTTTTACGCAGACAAGAAACAGGGTTTACATGAAATGTTACATACACAGCTGGACACGGCAGGGTAGCCTAGTGGTTAAAGCGTTGGACTAGTAACTGGAAGGTTGCAAGTTCAAACCCCCGAGCTGACAAGGTACAAATCTGTCGTTCTGCCCCTGAACAGGCAGTTAACCTACTGTTCCTAAGCCGTCATTGAAAATAAGAATTTGTTTTTAACTGACTTGCCTAGTTAAAGGTAAAATAAAAAAAATACACAGCTGGACAAGATGGAAACGGACACAGTGACAGTGCGCACCAAGGAAGAGAGGCCATGGACAGACAGCTGAAACTTCACTGCTTGACATGTATAAGGAAATCCTGGTTGAGAATTAAATGACTGAACAAAGTAACAATGTAACAGCACAGCAATTAAGTGGAAAAGGTTTTTATGATGTTTTACTGGTAATGGGGACATGTAAATGCTATCAACATAATGTGTGTGTGTGTGTGTGTGTGACTTATTTATCTAGGCAAGTAATTTAAGAACAACTTCTTATTTACAATGACTGCCAGATCCGGACGGTGCTGGACCAATTGTGCACTGCCCTATGGGACTCCCAATCACGGCCGGATGTGAGACAGCCTGGATTCAAACCAGGGACTGTAGTGACGCCTCTTGCACTGAGATGCAGTGCCTTAGACCGCTGTGTGTGTTAACTATTTAACTGTACTAGAATGCTTAAAAGGCCTCTAAAATTTTGAATATTGGATATCGGTATCGGCCAAAAATGTCACGTCAGTGCATCCCTAGTATTCAGGACTATCTTTCTTACACAATACAAAATATGTTACTGGACGGAGAGAAGCGATCCAGAACTATAAGCATAGTGCCCACAGACTTCAGTCTAAAATGTGTAAAGCATTTGGTTGCTCTATATCAAATCAAATTTATTTATATAGCCATTCGTACATCAGCTGATATCTCAAAGTGCTGTACAGAAACCCAGCCTAAAACCCCAAACAGCAAGCAATGCAGGTGTAGAAGCACGGTGGCTAGGAAAAACTCCCTAAAAAGGACAAAACCTAGGAAGAAACCTAGAGAGGAACCAGGCTATGTGGGGTGGCCTCTTCTGGCTGTGCTGGGTGGAGATTATAACAGAACATGGCCAAGATGTTAAAATGTTCATAAATGACCAGCATGGTCCAATAATAATAAGGCAGAACAGTTGAAACTGGAGCAGCAGCACGGCCAGGTGGACTGGGGACAGCAAGGAGTCATCATGTCAGGTAGTCCTGAGGCATGGTCCTAGGGCTCAGGTCCTCCGAGAGAGAAAAACAGAATTAGAGAGAGCAAACTTAAAGTCGTACAGGACACCGGATAGGACAGGAGAAGTACTCCAGATATAACAAACTGACCCTAGCCCCCCCGACAAACTACTGCAGCATAAATACTGGAGGCTGGAGGCAATCTCCAATCTATAGAAATATCCAGCATGTGTGTACATTCATAACTATTAATGGGCATTATATTTTAGTCTTCTACTCCCTCTCTAATTATGGGAGATGTGTTTACACATTTGCAGGCTGTGTTTTGTCAGTAGTGACCTACTCAGTACTCCACTGACCTAACCATGTTCCATGCTCTGTAGTTCGACTAGGCTATAGGACATTTGATTTTTAGCTCCATCATTGGCTGGGAAAGAGTTAAGTACCACAACCACCCTTTCTTTCTTGTGACCAAGTGACTGTCAGGAAGAAAAGTAGTACTTATGCACAATTATATTATAGAGACGCAGGCATACACACTCATAGACCATAGATTATTTTATTAGTTTTGATCCGAATTAACTCCTTGTCTTTAATTTGTCGTGCGCCATATGATTTTCATATTACCCTTCACTTTGGCTTTTTAGTAAGTCAAGATGTTTATTGGTTTAGCAAAATAACTGTGTGGGCTTAGTCATTAAGGACATGTAAAAGAATGAGGGATAAGTGGGTATGATTGAGTCCCTCTTAGAATAACGTTAATATCCCAATAACATGTGTGGGTAACCAACTAGCAACGCAGATTTAATTGCTCCATAATTTTAATTTACTACATTCAGGGTTGGGGAGTAACTGTCACGGTCGTTTGTAGAATTAACGGACCAAGGCGCAGCGTACGTTGAGTTCCACACAATTTATTAAAGAAGTGAAACTTTAGCAAAGACAAAACAATAAACCAACAACGAATAAACCGTGACTACAACACTAACTCAAAACATACACTCCCATAACCCACAGATGGAGAAATGCTACTTAAGTATGATCCCCAATTAAAGACAACGATAGCCAGCTGCCTCTAATTGGGAATCATACTGAAACCAACATAGAAAAAACAACCTAGAACCCCACAGAAAATAAAAACTAGACTAACCTCCCCAGTCACGCCCTGACCTATTCCACCATAGAAAATAAAGGCTCTCTATGGTCAGGACGTGACAGTAACAAGTGCATGTAATCAGTTACATAAAATCCGATTACAAAAAACAAACTAATCAGTTACGTTTAGGTTTGGAAATGATCTGTTAAATTTCCGTACATTTTCCATGGGAAGTTAAGATCGGGTATTTTGGGAATATCGCTTAAATTCTTTTAAAAAAGTTAGCTTATAACGGTGAACCTTTGTGGGATACACAAGGCGATTCTAGGTCTGGTGGCATATTTAGGTTAAACTATCCCCAATGGAATTGTAACCCTCTGCATGCATAGTGCATTCTTCCATCACATCTACAGCTGATTCTCAAGATCTTGCACACTAATGAGATGCTGTTGATCCCACACAACTACACTGTCTGAGCCAAGGACTACATGCTTTCTGGTAAGTTTTGATGATAATACTGGGTGGCGTGAATACATTTTATATGGCATACATGCAATTTTATTTTTTTTAACTAGTAGCCTACAGAAAAGTGTGTTTTATGTCTTGATCGAGCTGTGTCTGCAACTGGTTCACCTCTCATGCTCACAGGCAGTGTGTAGTGGAAGACATTTCTAAATGTTCTTCGCCCAGCATACACCCCTCCAACCAGACATGCTTTATCTACTCATTTGCTGGATGCAGAGTTCAACAGAGTTAAAGTGAAGGTCAAGCAAATCATAGAGAAAGCAGACTGTATTGCAATAATCTCTGATGGATGGTTGAATGTTCGTGGGAATGGAATAATTAACTACATCTCCACCCCTCAACCAGTATTCTACAAGAGCACAGACACAAAGGACAACAGACACACTGGTCTCTACATTGCAGATGAGCTGAAGGTGGCCGTTAATGACCTTGGACCACAGAAGGTATTTGCACTGATGACCGACTATGCTGTGAACATGAAGGCTGCTTGGTCTAAAGTGGAGGAGTCCTACCCTCACATCACACCCATAGGCTGTGCTGCTCGTGCATTGAATCTGCTCCTCAAGGACATCATGGCACTGAAAACAATGGATACTCTACAAGAGAGCCAAGGAAATGGTTAGTTATGTTAGGTAAGGGTCATCAAGTTATAGCAGCAATCTACCTCACTGAGCAAAGTGAGAAGAATACGATCACCACATTGAAGCTGCCTAGCAACACCCGTTGGGGTGGTGTTGTCATCATGTTTGACAGTCTCCTGGAAAGGAGTCTCTCCAAGAAATGGCCATATCACAATCTGCTGATATGGACAGCCCCATCAAGAGTATCCTCCTGGGTGATGTATTTTGGGAGAGAGTGGTAAGCAACCTGAAACTCCTGAAAGCTATAGCATTAGCCATTGCACAGATTGAGGGAGACAATGCCATCCAGTCTGATGTTCAGACTCTGCTTGCAGATGAAAGAGAAGAAATCCATACTGCCCTGCCCACTTCACTGTTGCTCCAAGCAGAGGAAACTGCCGTTCTGAAATACATCAAAAAGCGTGAAGATTTCTGCCTGAAGCCCAGACACGCTGCAGCGTACATGTTGGACCCCAAGTATGCTGGTAAGAGCATCCTGTCTGGTGCAGAGATCAACAAGTCCTATGGTGGCATCACTACTGTGTCTCGCCACCTTGGCCTGGATGAGGGCAAGGTTCTTGGCAGTCTGGTGAAGTACACTTCCAAGTAAGGGCTTTGGGATGGAGATGAAATATGTCAGTCATGCCAACATATCTCATCTGCCACCTGGTGGAAGGGACTTTGTGGATCTGAGGCTCTTTCCCTGTTGCCTCCATCATCCTCCAAATCCCACCAACATCAGCCGCCTCGGAACGCAACTGGTCCGGGAACACACACCAAAGCATGCAATAGGCTGACCAATACAAGGGTTGAAAAATTGGTGGCCATCCGGGCAAATTTGAGTATTTTTGAGCCTAACAATGAGCCATCCTCAAGGTTGGAAAGTGACAGTGAAGATGAGGCCTCAAAGTCTGATGTTCAAGAGGTGGACATTGAGAAGGTCCAGGGAGAAGACATGGAAGCCTGAGAGAAAGACAACCAAAGCTTTAGTTTCTAGACTTTAGTTTCTATCATTTTGCAGATGTATGTTGAAAATGTTTTTAGGAGATGCAATGGAAAATTCCCTTTTTGTTGTTCAGTGAAATCATTCCATGTGAAGAGTCGACTCATTTAATTAAGTCTCAGTCTCAGGTCTTTTGCAGACTCTCAGGTCTTTGGCTCCATCCATCTTCCCATCAATTTTAACCATCTTCCCTGTCCCTGCTGAAGAAAAGCAGGCCCAAACCATGATGCTGCCACCACCATGTTTGACAGTGGGGATGGTGTGTTCAGTGTTCAGCTGTGTTGCTTTGACGCCAAACATAACGTTTTGCATTGTTGCCAAAAAGTTCAATTTTGGTTTAATCTGACCAGAGCACCTTCTTCCACATGTTTGGTGTGTCTCCCAGGTGGCTTGTGGCAAACTTTAAACGACACTTTTTATGGATATCTTTAAGAAATGGCTTTCTTCTTGCCACTCTTCCATAAAGGCCAGATTTGTGCAATATACGACTGATTGTTGTCCTATGGACAGAGTCTCCCACCTCAGCTGTAGATCTCTGCAGTCCATCCAGAGTGATCATGGGCCTCTTGGCTGCATCTCTGATCAGTCTTCTCCTTGTATGAGCTGAAAGTTTAGAGGGATGGCCTTGGGAAGGTCTTGGTAGATTTGCAGTGGTCTGATACTCCTTCCATTTCAATATTATCAATAACATCCTTGGGATGTTTAAAGCTTGGGAAATATTTTTGTATCCAAATCCGGCTTTAAACTTCTTCACAACAGTATCTCGGACCTGCCTGGTGTGTTCCTTGTTCTTCATGATGCTCTCTGCGCTTTTAACGGACCTCTGAGACTATCACAGTGCAGGTGCATTTATACGGAGACTTGATTACACACAGGTGGATTGTATTTATCATCATTAGTCATTTAGGTCAACATTGGATCATTCAGAGATCCTCACTGAACTTCTGGAGAGAGTTTGCTGCACTGAAAGTAAAGGGGCTGAATAATTTTGCACGCCCAATTTTTCAGTTTTTGATTTGTTAAAGTTTGAAATATCCAATAAATGTCGTTCCACTTCATGATTGTGTCCCACTTGTTGTTGATTCTTCACAAAAAAATACAGTTTTATATCTTTATGTTTGAAGCCTGAAATGTGGCAAAAGGTCGCAAAGTTCAAGGGGGCCGAATACTTTCGCAAGGCACTGTATTCTCCTCGAATCATCGTGTCCTACACTGCTTTCATCACCACTCTGGGATCATCGACATGGCTGATTAGCTGTCCTCTGGAGACCCCTCTTCCAGAACGAGTGCAAGTACACAGACAACTAAGGACATTGTGACCTCTTGTGGACAATCAGAGACTTACACCTGAGAATGAAAGACAAGGCCATCAAAGGGCCCAACAGAGATACACCAGGAAGACCTTCAGTGTGTAAATACATCATTACATTACTTCTTACCTAAAGGAACGGCAGTTCGGGGCAAGGTATTAGTGCTAAACTAAGCGTAGTTTACAAATATATCAAAGTTTTGCTTGTCTTTCTCTCTTGCTCTCTTTAAATCTCCATCTTGTGTAACAAGTGTCATTGTGTTTGTCCGCTAGGGATTTATTGTTGTTTTAAGTTAATTCTGAAGACGGTAACTCGTTAAATAAACTTTTCCCGTGGTGCCCTAAATTCCTAATAAGTTAACTGTTACATGACTAATTTAATAGCGTAATAATTAAACATAGTAGGTAATTATTCAATGAATAACAGTCATCACAATGATAGTCACGTCACGACTCTGATTGTTTTCAATTAAAATGGTCAAAAATAAACAGCTTCTTAGCAAAGCACAATTTCTCAAACAAGAATTTTGCTAGGGCTGTCTGGGATTGGTTTGAGTAAAACAATATAAAAAAAGTAGCTGTTATTGGCAGAGGTTTGGAAATTCTTATTGGTCTAGTAACCTCTAGCGTCGAGCAATCCCGTATCCGGGAGCGTAATCATAGCCTCAAGCTCATTACCATAATGCAATATTAACTATTCATGAAAATCGCAAATGAAAGGAATATATTCACTCACAAGCTTAGCCTTTTGTTAACAACACTGTCATCTCAGATTTTCAAAATATGCTTTTCAACCACAGCTACACAAGCATTTGTGTAAGAGTATTGATAGCCTAGCATAGCATTAAGCCTAGCCTTCAGCAGGCAACATATTCACAAAAACAAGAAAAGCATTCAAATAAAATAATTTACCTTTGAAGAACTTCGGATGTTTTCAATGAGGAGACTCTCAGTTAGATAGCAAATGTTCATTTTTTCCAAAAAGATTATTTGTGTAGGAGAAATCGCTCCGTTTTGTTCATCACGTTTGGCTAAGAAAAAACCCCGAAAATTCAGTCACAACAACGCCAAACTTTTTCCCAAATTAAAATCAAAATCAAATAAAATCAAATGTTATTTGTCACATACACATGGTTAGCAGATGTTAATGCGAGTGTAGCGAAATGCTTGTTCTTCGAGTTCCGACAATGCAGTAATAACCAACAAGTAATCTAGCTAACAATTCCAAAACTACTACCTTGTAGACACAAGTGTAAGGGGATAAAGAATATGTACATAAAGATATATGAATGAGTGATGGTACAGAGCGGCATAGGCAAGATACAGTAGATGGTATTGAGTGCAGTATATACATATGAGATGAGTATGTAAACAAAGTGGCATAGTTAAAGTGGCTAGAGATACATGTATTACATAAAGATGCAGTAGATGATATAGAGTACAGTATATACATATACATATGAGATGAATAATGTAGGGTATGTAAACATATTAGGTAGCATTGTTTTAAAGTGGCTAGTGATATATTTTACATCATTTCCCATCAATTCCCATTATTAAAGTGGCTGGAGTTGAGTCAGTGTGTTGGCAGCAGCCACTCAATGTTAGTGGTGGCTGTTTAACAGTCTGATGGCCTTGAGATAGAAGCTGTTTTTCAGTCTCTCGGTCCCAGCTTTGATGCACCTGTACTGACCTCGCCTTCTGGATGATAGCGGGGTGAACAGGCAGTGGCTCGGGTGGTTGTTGTCCTTGATGATCTTTATGGCCTTCCTGTGACATCGGGTGGTGTAGGTGTCCTGGAGGGCAGGTAGTTTACCCCCGGTGATGCGTAGTGCAGACCTCACTACCCTCTGGAGAGCCTTACGGTTGTGGGCGGAGCAGTTGCCGTACCAGGCGGTGATACAGCCCGACAGGATGCTCTCGATTGTGCATCTGTAGAAGTTTGTGAGTGCTTTTGGTGACAAGCCGAATTTCTTCAGCCTCCTGAGGTTGAAGAGGCGCTGCTGCGCCTTCTTCACGATGCTGTCTGTGTGGGTGGACCAATTCAGTTTGTCTGTGATGTGTACGCCGAGGAACTGTAGGCCGTCTCGTCGTTGTTGGTAATCAAGCCTACCACTGTTGTGTCGTCCGCAAACTTGATGATTGAGTTGGAGGCGTGCGTGGCCACGCAGTCGTGGGTGAACAGGGAGTACAGGAGAGGGCTCAGAACGCATCCTTGTGGGGCCCCAGTGTTGAGGATCAGCGGGGTGGAAATGTTGTTGCCTACCGTCACCACCTGGGGGCGGTCCGTCAGGAAGTCCAGTACCCAGTTGCACAGGGCGGGGTCGAGACCCAGGGTCTCGAGCTTGGAGGGCACTATGGTGTTAAATGCCGAGCTGTAGTCGATGAACAGCATTCTCACATAGGTATTCCTCTTGTCCAGATGGGTTAGGGCAATGTGCAGTGTGGTTTAGATTGCATCGTCTGTGGACCTATTTGGGCGGTAAGCAAATTGGAGTGGGTCTAGGGTGTCAGGTAGGGTGGAGGTGATATGGTCCTTGACTAGTCTCTCAAAGCACTTCATGATGACGGAAGTGAGTGCTACGGGGCGGTAGTCGTTTAGCTCAGTTACCTTAGCTTTCTTGGGAACAGGAACAATGGTGGCCCTCTTGAAGCATGTGGGAACAACAGACTGGGATAGGGATTGATTGAATATGTCCGTAAACACACCAACCAGCTGGTCTGCGCATGCTCTGAGGGCGCGGCTGGGGATGCCGTCTGGGCCTGCAGCCTTGTGAGGGTTGACACGTTTAAATGTTTTCCTCACGTCGGCTGCAGTGAAGGAGAGTCTGCATGTTTTAGTTGCGGGCCGTGTCAGTGGCACTGTATTGTTCTCAAAGCGGGCAAAAAAGTTATTTAGTCTGCCTGGGAGCAAGACATCCTGGTCCGTGACTGGGCTGGTTTTCTTTTTGTAATCCGTGATTGACTGTAGACCCTGCCACATACCTCTTGTGTCTGAGCCGTTGAATTGAGATTCTACTTTGTCTCTATACTGACTAGCTTGTTTGATTGCCTTGCGGAGGGATTAGTTACACTGTTTGTATTCGGTCATGTTTCCGGTTACCTTGCCCTGATTAAAAGCAGTGGTTCGGGCTTTCAGTTTCATTCCAATGCTGCCATCAATCCACGGTTTCTGGTTTGGGAATGTTTTAATCGTTGCTATGGGAACAACATCTTCAACGCACGTTCTAATGAACTCGCTCACCGAATCAGCGTATTCGTCAATGTTGTTGTCTGACGCAATACGAAACATATCCCAGTCCACGTGATGGAAGCAGTCTTGGAGTGTGGAATCAGATTGGTCGGACCAGCGTTGAACAGACCTCAGCGCGGGAGCTTCTTGTTTTAGTTTCTGTCTGAGGGTGACATGTACAGTGGGGCAAAAAAGTATTTAGTCAGCCACCAATTGTGCAAGTTCTCCCACTTAAAAATATGAGATGCCTGTAATTTTCATCATAGGTACACTTCAACTATGACAGACAAAATGAGAAAAAAAATCCAGAAAATCACATTGTAGGAATTTTAATGAATTTATTTGCAAATTATGGTGGAAAATAAGTATTTGGTCAATAACAAAATTTTATCTCAATACTTTGTTATATACCCTTTGTTGGCAATGACAGAGGTCAAATGTTTTCTGTAAGTCTTCACAAGGTTTTCACACACTGTTGCTGGTATTTTGGCCCATTCCTCCATGCAGATCTCCTCTAGAGCAGTGATGTTTTGGGGCTGTTGCTGGGCAACACGGACTTTCAACTCCCTCCAAAGATTTTCTATGGGGTTGAGATCGGGAGACTGGCTAGGCCACTACAGGACCTTGAAATGCTTCTTACGAAGCCACTACTTCGTTGCCTGGGCGGTGTGTTTGGGATCATTGTCATGCTGAAAGCCACGTTTCATCTTCAATGCCCTTGCTGATGGAAGGAGGTTTTCACTCACGATACATGGCCCCATTCATTCTTTCCTTTACACGGATCAGTCGTCCTGGTCCCTTTGCAGAAAAACAGCCCCAAAGCATGATGTTTCCACCCCCATGCTTCACAGTATGTATGGTGTTCTTTGGATGCAACTCAGCATTCTTTGTCCTCCAAACACGACGAGTTGAGTTTTTACCAAAAAGTTATATTTTGGTTTCATCTGACCATATGACATTCTCCCAATCTTCTTCTGGATCATCCAAATGCTCTCTAGCAAACTTCAGATGGGCCTGGACATGTACTGGCTTAAGCAGGGGGACATGTCTGGCACTGCAGGATTTGAGTCCCTGGTGGCGTAGTGTGGAGATTATCACTGGTCTTGTATGTCTTCATTTCCTAATAATTGCTCCCACAGTTGATTTCTTCAAACCGAGCTGCTTACCTATTGCAGATTCAGTCTTCCCAGCCTGGTGCAGGTCTACAATTTTGTTTCTGGTGTCCTTTGACAGCTCTTTGGTCTTGGCCATAGTGGAGTTTGGAGTGTGACTGTTTGAGGTTGTGGACAGGTGTCTTTTATACTGATAACAAGTTCAAACAGGTGCCATTAATACAGGTAATGAGTGGAGGACAGAGGAGCCTCATTTGGTCTGTCATAGTTGAAGTGTACCTATGATGAAAATTACAGGCCTCTCATCTTTTTAAGTGGGAGAACTTGCACAATTGGTGGCTGACTAAATACTTTTTTTGCCCCACTGTATATATTGCCCCTGTTTTGGAACAGGTGCATAATAGTGGTCCATTCTAAATCCGCTGCGTCCCTGACGTTTTTATCTTCACTTGTAGCCTGTGAGAAAGTCCCGATCAAGGGACGGAGAGACATGTGAGTGAAAGGTGCTTCGGAGCACACAGCCAGGAGAAGGGAATTATAATTATTATTATCAGCCCAAGGGCACAGCGGCCCCCGGCCGCAAAAGGCATGTTTGTTTTTAGGGGGCATTAGACACCCAAAGGGGATGCCGCCGCGAAATTCGAGGCATTATCAAGTGTTTGTCAAATTGTGATTGAGAGACTGATGACGTGTGTACAGCCTGCACAAAAAACAAAGCAGAGCTCCTGCCTTTCATGTGACTTTTCAAATCATCATTAGTCGCATCATGCAGCCTTACAATGTATTAAAATCATAACATATAGCCCAATGTTTATCACAACTAAAGTTACATTATAACTCAAAATTAAGAGCATAGGGGATCTTAATTCATGGTTAACCGCTCAACACAGAATAGCCGCATGTGCGCACTCCCTCAAATCGTTTTTTATATCGCTATGTTCAATTGTATTCTTCATACTATAAAATAATGCTATGGAATTCGAAGCAAATCTTGTCTACTAAATTAATTAGTGTAGCCCACAGCCATATGGCATAGCCAGATCAGGGCCTAAAATAAGGACAATTCAGTGTATGCTATTCTGTTTTTCTGAAATAGACTACATTTTCTTCATATCATGTTTCTTTAGACCTGTCAAAATAAATAATGGATTTATTGTGATGGTGTAGGCTTTATTACATGGATTTATTAGACTTTTTAAAATGTAGATGTTCTTAAGGTTTGCATCAGTGGCTTGTTGGCTATGAATGGACGCTAGGAGATGCTAAATGTGTTGATGTTAATTAACGGTCAATTACCGTGACACAGGCAGTTATTTTCTTGACAATCACCGGCTGACAAAATGTGATGACAGTCACAGCCCTAGCCACAATCACAATAAACATGCATTATCTCCTCCCTTCCCTGTTTATGCTTAGTAGATGTGAGCAATGGTGGTCCCGTTCCAGTCTGTTCAGTCTCTCACATCCTTTTTTTAGATTTTAGCTCTGATCGTACACACAAGGAAAATACCATAAAGAAGTGGACCTGATAACCCACCTGCTTCCTGTCCTGTTAAGGTCCTATGTTGTTAAAGGCCCAGTGCAGTTCAACATTTTCCTGTGTTTTATATACAGTACATTCAGAAAGTATTCACACCCCTAAACTTTTTCCACACTACAGCCTGAATTTATTAAATTGAGATTGTGCCAATGGCCTACACACAATATCCCATCACGTAAAAGTGTAATTATGTTTGCACATATTTTTTTACAAATAAATGAACAGGTGAAATGTCTTGAGGCAATAAGTATTCCATCCCTTTGTTATAGCAAGCCTAAACAAGTTCAGGAGTAAAAATTAGCATACCAAGTCACTAAGTTAAATGTGTGTGCAATAATAGTGTTTAACATGATTTTTGATTGACTATCTCATCTCTGTACCTCACACATACAATTATCTGTAAGGTCCCTCAGTCGAGCAGTGAATTTCAAAACACAGATTCAACCACAAAGACCAGGGAGGTTTTTCAATACCTTGCAAAGAAGGGCACCTATTGGAAGA
Organism: Oncorhynchus mykiss; assembly: GCF_057628025.1. NCBI lineage: Eukaryota > Metazoa > Chordata > Actinopteri > Salmoniformes > Salmonidae > Oncorhynchus > Oncorhynchus mykiss. The sequence goes on along the minus strand of NC_143030.1, from coordinate 68,939,766 downwards.
TGGGTATAAAAAAAGCAGACGTTGAATATCCCTTGGAGCATGGTGAAGTTATTAATTACACTTTGGATGGTGTATCAATACACCCAGTCACCACAAATATACAGGCGTTCTTCCTAACTCCGTTGCCGGAGAGGAAGGAAACCGCTCAGGGATTTCACCATGAGGCCAATGGTGACTTTAAACCAGTTAGAGTTAAAGTGATAGGATAAAACTGAGGATGGAACAGCAACATTGTAGTTACTCCACAATACTAACCTAAATGATGGAATGAAAAGAAGGAAGCCTGTACAGAATAAAAATATTCCAAAACTTGCATCCTGTCTGCAATAAGGCACTAAAGTAAAACTGCAAATAATGGGGCAAAGAAATGAACTTTTTGTCCTGAATAGTTATGTTTGGATAAAATACAACAAAGCACCGAGACCCACTCTTCATATTTTCAAGCTTGGAATTGGCTGCATCATCTTTTGGGTATGCTCGTCATCGGCCAGGACTAAGGAGTTTTTTGGAGGAGATAAAAATAAACAGAGTATAGCTAAGCACAGGTGACATCCTAGAGGAAACCTGGTTCAGCCTGCTTTCCAACAGACACTGGGAGACAAATTCACCTTTCAACAGGACAATAACCTAAAATACAAGGCCAAATATACAGTGGAGTTGCTTACCAAGATGACATTGAACTGTAAAAATTATGATAATTAGGAGTAAGAGCTGTTTGAGAATACCACCTGAAATGTCAGGCTGTTCTGGTGGGAGGGAATGTTGGAATGCCTGGTGACATTACCAGGTGGTAAATATGTTAATAGACCAATAAGAAAGAGTTCCAAACCTTCTTTTTGACTTTTTTTAATAATAATTTGATCTTTAATAATAATTTGATCTTGAGATAAAAAACAGCTGCATTGGACCTTTTTTATAATTTTTTTTTTAAATAGGGGAGCAGAAATAGACTTGAGCTAATATTGATGAGGTCCTGTCACCATAACCACCATGACCCTTGTCTCCCTCTCTCCCCATGGTAGTGAACAGATATGAAGAGACCAGCATGGACCCTGCTCAGACAAAGCATTATCTGCATGATAAACCCATATTCATAACTTAGCCTTTTACTTTAAAGTATACAAAATAGGATATTAGTAAATGTTTTGAGTATACATGTCATACTGAACATTAATCTTGAACATTTTCAACATGGTTAGGTAGGCCTTATAACATTCCATTGTGCTGATCAGTGTTTGTTTAGACTGCTAAGAAAGATGCATCACATCTTAAATAAATAAATAAAAATGGCACATTGTACCTTCTGTCTTCTGTCTAAATAATTTCAAGTACTGCTTAGGTAGTTTTTTTTTGCGGTATCTGTACTTTTATATGTTAGACAAATTTTACTTCTACATTCCTAAAGAAAATAATGTACTTTTTACTCCATACATTTTCCCTGACACTGAAAAGTACTCATTACATTTTGAATGCTTAGCAGGACAGGAAAATTGTCAAATTTACACACTTATCAAGAGAACATCCCTGGTCGTCCCTACTGCCTCTGATCTGGCGGATTTGCCAAACACACAGACAGCATGAGTTATATGTATATTTCAGCAATTACATTTACTTTTGATACTTAAGTATATTCAAAACCAAATAATTTTAGACTTAAGTAGTATTTTACTGGGCGACTAGTACTAGTGTCATTTTCTATTAAGTTATCTTTACTTTTACTCAAATATGACAGTTGGGTACTTTTCCACTACTGCGCCCCAGTGCGTTCCTGGTTGCGTCTGAAATGGCACCCTATTTCGGATCTAGTGCACTACTTTTAACCAGAGCCCAATGTGTATAAGCAATAGAGTACCATTTCAGATTCCCGTGTCTCACCTTATGGGTGTCTTGGCTCATTAGCCTTGTTTTCCTCTAAACTCATTCTGCACCAGGAGAGAGAAGAACGTCTGGGTTTCATGGATTACTTTCCCACAGTCTCTGGAAAATAACATACCATTTTTATCCTGATTCAACTTTATCACAATAGTAAAACAATTATGATTTAGCAGCATGGGAAAAGGGCAAAATCCAAAATGTGTGTGTATTATGAAGATGAGTGCTTTGGACTGTTTACAGCAGCAGTTATCTTCTAAAGCTGTTAACACCTGCTGCTGATGCCACCTCAGCTGTGATGTGTGGAGTCCTACACACACACACACACACACACACACTGGGGAATCCCCTTACTGTTTAGGCTGGGTTGGGCATGTTTCTACAGTACATTCATTGTCATGTGTCTGGCTGACAGGGTGGGGTCATCTACACACATCTCTAATGCATTCTGGACAAGAGAAGAGAGTAGAAGGGAATGATTCATTTTAGTTCATTTACAGCGCTACTTCCACCCATGGACACCATCTGCTGCTTTGCCCTCAAGTGTGTGTGTGTGTATGAGAGAGATGCTTTGCCTTAGTGTGAAGCCACTATACTCTATTGTGGCCATGTGGTGTGGTTCCATTGAAGACACCATGGACCATACATTGTCATTTAAACCTGGTCCACAGGGAGTTGATATTGACCCAGCTTTAGGCAGTCTGTAAGACTGAACTATGCCAAGAAGAGAACAGACCGCCTACTGTACAGGATGTATTTTACCTGTATTGTGACATGATTTATTCTTGTTTATGATAACTTTGCCATCTGGTTTTGGGCGTCAAGTAGGGTTCTGCTTTGCCTTGACGAACCTGTGAAGCAAGATAAATATTGAACTGTCTGTTCTTTCCACATTACGTTTCAGGTAAAAAAGAAAATGAACGTTGTGCTCCTTTAAATAAATAAAAAGATCCTTGGCCTACTATGGTTTTAGAATATTTTTAAAACAACGTGAGTGGATGTGATGTCAGGGCTGAACTTGATGTGTTACAGTAGCCTAGATTATGTAGGTTTTTATTCAGTTGGCCTGGGAGCAGCAAGTTATTCAGTGAAGCAGTGAGTTATTCAGGGAGCAGTAAGTTACTTGAATAGGCACCTTGAGAACATGTGGAAGTTATGAAGGACTTTCTGAGATGTGGTGAGTTGTCATGGGAGGGACGATGGGTGAAGCCTCTGATGTCATCCTCCAACCGAAGGTCCTAAAGCAGAAGGGTTGTGTACAGTAGGATCATTTCCAACGGAACTTGTCAATGACGGGTGCAAAATGTTCTTGCTACAGCCTGCGCTACTAAACACTTTCACTGATACTCCATTACTGCTCTGCTCACGCCACCACTCACTTCCAACACACAATGATTCAAATTATCGTTCAAGAAATGCAAATTAAATATTGAGTTGTTTTTGACAGTTGTGAAGTGTTGGCTCTGCTTCCTGTCAAGATTATCCTGCATCTAAGGCTTGTTTTGATTTAACAGTAACTTTTTAAAGTAGCTTTACACATCAAGCTAGCTCGTTTATCTATTGTTTTTATTCATCAGTTCATTGTCACTTTTATGCTAATAGTTGCTTTTGTTTTATGCAGGCTTTGGTCATACCTTTACCTCTCCTTGAGCTGTTAGAAATATACAACAACTGGATGGGATTGGTGATGGGGAACAACACTTAGACACACTTTATTTTATATGTATCTGCCTTTCAACATGTTTCTACAGCATCAAGAGGGGGAAAATGGATTGTATCAAATAGTGTATTATCCCTTACTGATGGTCTGTACTCTGTAGCTATGGGAACAATTTGGCTGAGATTTACATAGTGAGCAATGAGGGCAGCTGCAGTTGTAAAGTGCTGAAAAGCCCTAGTGACACGTTTAAATAAAACTTGGCAAAGATGTCAGAGCCTCAGCCTCCCTCCTCTCCTTCAGTCAGTCAGGGGAATTCCTTACTTGACAAACGCAAACTGCTGGAAGTTCTCTCTCCAGGCAAGCTTTCTGTCTCACAACTTGTACTACTCACTATCAGGGGAAATGAAGTCTTCACACCTAGGTCCAGCGGCCTCGTATGAATATTAAAGTCCATAAAATTGTATTTGTCACGTGCCGAATACAACTGGTGTCGACCTTACAGTGAAATGCTTATTTACAAGCCCTTAATCAACATTGCAGTTTTTTTTTTTTATATTCTGTTTAGTGTTCATTCTATTACCGATTTGGTAACAGAATGAAGCATTTTAATCACTTAAATCATAAATCAAATTGTTATCAGTAAACACACTAATTGATAGGTCTGCCTTGTTACTTCTGTGAACTTTGATTATCCTTCGTCTTTAGGAGATTATTTTAAAATATGTGGGTTTTTGGTAACCGAATGACAAGACACTAGGCAATATTTCTTAAACTTTGATTTTTTTCCAAGGCCCCTTTTCCATCTGTTTGACCAGAAATCAAAGCCTTTGTTTATTCCACATTTTTGGGATGGAAAATGGTTGAAAAATGTATGTGCCTTAATTTCTCAAAAATATACTCTAGACTTAGCATCCATGAACTTGCTCATGGGGAGTTTTACATAGAAAGGCCCATATACTGAGCTGGGGCACATACTCACCACCAGTGTTCAATAGACAAGGTTTTATTTATTTATGTATGAAAGAAACGGAAGAACCGTGTAGGACAACAATACTAATCTGGCCGTCTGGAGGAAATACAACTCCCCAGTGTTGTGGAGTGGGCTGGTAGTCAATGTAGTCAATGCAGGCAGCAGCTGCTGAAGGCATGAGAACGGACAGCACCCAGACACTCCCAGTGATTCATTGACACCCAGGGTTAGAAGAGGGAAGGAGTGGAGGGAGGCACTGTGCCATGGCTGAGACACACTTGGCTTTCTTTCCCAGAGAGAGCCTCAATGGACGGCTGCCTGCTTTACACAGTCTTCTGGGTTCTGTAAAACTGGAGTTTGTGTAGCTACACTCTTCACTGCTGATTATTTTGGTAAGCTGGAGAACTACCATATTTCTTTCTGAACATGTGCCATATGGTTTGATATTTTTTTTTTAGAAAGGTTGTTTGGCTGGACAGGAATGTTAGGACAGTTGAGTGTCCCATTTCTACTCCGCTGGTTGCTCATGGTTTCCTGTTTTATTTTGCATCCCTATTTCAGAAAATACATTTTATTCTGCTATTAAAATTATCCTTCCAAAATGGGCTGCTGTTTTGATCATTCTTATTGTCTCACTAACATGGTTAGCCTATAATAATGACATCTTAATGCCTTTTACTATAGCTTAAATATATCGAACAGATCCACAAAGCAACCAGGCAGGAGAGATAATCTTGAGTGACTATTCTTGCTACTATAAGAGACAGTTGGATTCAGTCATGTGTAGCCTAGCTTTCCCCTCTGTCAATAAATGCAGTGAAATTAGTTGACAGTTTCCAAATTGGGCAGGATACAGCCTTAATGGGTTTAGAAGACAGTGAGGTGGAGTTTCTTTGTGCAGGTTATTACAGATAATGTGAGCTTATTACACAGTGATTTAAAAGACTGGTGGAATTGGACCAGCCTCTCTCCCTAATGGATCAGTGAAAGCACTGCTGAGTCATATTCATTTTATTCCCAGGCTGATCACAGGCTTTTGTTGATGATGATGTTGGTGTGTGTGTTGCGGTCCTATTACATTATCTTATATAAACTCAGCAAAAAAAGACAGGACCTCTCACTTTCAACTGCTTTTATTTTCAGCAAACTTAACATGTGTAGATATTTGTATGAACATAACAAGATTCAACAACTGAGACATAAACTGAACAAGTTCCACAGACCTGTGACTAACAGAAATGGAATAATGTGTCCCTGAACAAAGGGGGGGTCAAAATCAAAAGTAACTGGTGTGGCCATCAGCTGCATTAAGTACTGCAGTGAATCTCCTCCTCATGGACTGCACCAGATCTGCCAGTTCTTGCTGTGAGATGTTACTCCACTCTTCCACCAAGGCACCTGCAAGTTCCCGGACATTTCTGGGGGGAATGGCCCTCGCCCTCCGATCCAACAGGTCCCAGACGTGCTCAATGGGAATGAGATCCGGGCTCTTCATTGGCCATGGCAGAACACTGACATTCCTGTCTTGCAGGAAATCACGCACAGAACGAGCAGTATGGCTGGTGGCCTTGTCATGCTGGAGGGTCATGTCAGGATGAGCCTGCAGGAAGGGTACCACATGAGGGAGGAGGATGTCTTCCCCATAATTGCCTGCAATGACAACAAGCTCAGTCCGATGATGCTGTGACACACCGCCCCAGAACATGACGGACCCTCCACCTTCAAATCAATCCTGCTCCAGAGTACAGGCCTCGGTGTAACGCTCATTCCTTTGACGATAAACACAAATCTGACCTTCACCCCTGGTGAGACAAAACCGTGACTCGTCAGTGAAGCGCACTTTTTGCCAGCCCTGTCTGGTCCAGCGACGGTGGGTTTGTGCCCATAGGCAACGTTGTTGTCGGTGATGTCTGGTGAGGATCTGCCTTACAACAGGCCTACAAGCCCTAAGTCCAACCTCTCTCAGCCTATTGCCGGCAGTCTGAGCACTGATGGAAGGATTGTGCGTTCCTGGTGTAACTCTGGCAGTTGTTTTTGCCTTCCTGTACCTGTCCCGCAGGTGTGATGTTTGGATGTACTGATCCTGTGCAGTTGTTGTTACACGTGGTCTGCCACTGCGAGGACGATCAGCTGTCCGTCCTGTCTCGCTGTAGCGCCGTCTTAGGCGTCTCACAGTTCGGACATTGCAATTTATTGCCCTGGCCACATCTGCAGTCCTCATGCCTCCTTGCAGCATGTCTAAGGCACGTTCACACAGATGAGCAGGGACCCTGGGTGTTTTTCAGTCAGTAGAAAGGCCTCCTTTTAGTGTCCTAAGTTTTCATAACTGTGACCTTAATTGCCGACCGTCTGTAAGCTGTTAGTGTCTTAACGACCGTTCCACAGGTGCATGCTCATTAATTGTTTATGGTTCATTGAACAAACATGGGAAACAGTGTTTAAACCCTTTACAATGAAGATCTGTGAAGTTATTTGGATTTTTGCAAATTATCTTTGAAAGACAGGGTTCTGAAAAAGGGCTATTTTCTTTTTTTTCAGAGTTTAGATGTTTTGTCACCTACACCTTATAAGTGTGGTTTTACAGGGTCAGCCATAGTTGTACAGCACCCCTGGAGCAAATTAGGGTTAAGTGCCTTGCTCATGGGGCACATAGGGGGAAAAAATTACCTTGTCGGTTCGGCTGTTCGAAACTGTAACCGTTCAGTTACTGACCCAACGCTCTAACCGCTAGGCTACCGATGTTCATATACTGTAAACAAATCCCTTTATCCAATCTGTGAGCCCCCCCCCCCCTCCACACTATCACACATTACAATAGTGATATATTCTTTATGGAGCCAATGAAAGCCCACCCTCTTTCTGAGAATCACCGCTTGTTCAGAGATTCATAGGACATTGTAAATGCACATTAGTGTCTAGAGGCGCTAAACTAACAGGCTACTTATTGTAGTGTAGCGATTTCCTGTAGAGGATTAAGGAGGAGTTTGTCTGGGCTGAAAGCACACCTGTGACATTCCTTTGGTAGTGTTTAGAAGCTGCAGCTGGGTCCAGTTTCCTCTCCTGCTCTGCCCTTTTCAGGACCTTTCAGGAGCCTCCTTTATGAAGCGGTCTGTTGGCTAATATATTGAGTTACCATTGACTTTTAAACTGTAACTTATGGGTAAACAAACTTCAACCATAGACCATAGGCAAGTGGTGAACTGAGGGTAAACCTGGTTGCAGTTAGGGCTGAGTGATACGGCCTAAAAGTCATATCTAAAAAAAAATGTTTCCCCTCTAAATAAGCTTTGTTGTACAATTTTAAAGGTCAAATACACTGCATTTTAAAACTGTCAGCAATACTGTCATACCTAGGCTGAATCTACACTCAGGTCAAAAGTTTTAGAACACCTACTCATTCAATGGTTTTTCTTTATTTAGACTATTTTCTACATTGTAGAATAATAGTGAAGACAACACTATGAAATAACACACATGGAATCATGCAGTAACCATAAAAGTCTTAAACGAATCAAAATATATTTTATATTTGAGATTCTTCAAATATCCACCATTTGGCTTAGCACACTCTTGGCATTCTCTCAACCAGCTTCATGAGGTAGTCACCTGCAATGAATTTCAATTAACAGGTTTGCCTTGTTAATTTGTGGAATTTCTTTCCTTAATTCGTTTGAGCCAATCAGTTGTTTAACCTTTTATTTAACTAGGCAAGTCAGTTAAGAACAAATTCTTATTTATGACGGCCTACCCCTACCAAACCCGAATGACGCTGGACCATCATTCAAGAAACAGAGCTGCATTAGGTAGTTTGTAATGTTGGTCTAAAGAACATTAAAACAGGATTTCTGTCTGCAGAGAAAATAGAGGAGTGGATGTTTCTCTCTTTTTCTAATGTAAAGCTGTGCATTAGCTTAATGGCATACAGTGGTGCAAGTTATGGTGCTATAAGGGCAATTCCACTTGAGTGACATTTCCCGGTGTGCTGTCCTCTCGTGGAGGGGAGAACGGACCTAGCTCCTCAGACCACGGCCATTTGACTGGTACACCTAATTGACTTGAATGGGAATGGCCATTCTAGTAATTCTATGGGACTATCTGCACATTTCTGCTCATTGCTCATTCTAAAGCAGCCCTGGTTTGGCACAGCTGCCCTGCTTTACTCTGACCCTGGGTACTTCTCATTTGGCACGGTAGATAATATTCTGTACAGAGGAAGCCATTCCTCTGAGTGATACTGAAGGAATGTGATGTGAGTGAAAGTATTTGGGAAACACCCGACCCTGGGTTATTGTGTCAATGCATGAGAGAGAAGGCCTAGCTTTGGCTGCCAACTTTCTTTCTCCATTCTTTGTGGTTCAGGGCTTTGTCCAAGTTGCCTATCTGTGCGGACATGTGACCTTGACTAGCAGATTATGTAGCACAAGCACTTCGCTACACCTGCAATAACATCTGCTAAGTATGTTTACTGTATGTGACCAATATAATTTGATTTGGTTATGCTCCTAGTTGTTGTTCAGATGTTTAATCAAGTCTTTGTAATGCTGTTGGCCATGCCATGTTGAGGCTTTGGGGCCAGCTATGCCTGATTCTTAATGACGGTTGGAGGGGGAGGGAAGTGTTTGATTGTTAGAGTAGGATATGTCCACTTGTCCAGCTGCCTATAATTGTCTGACAGATTCGTAGCCTGGCATACAAATGATTTTGCTACGTGTTACTGTTTCAAACAATAGTTCAGTGCCGTGTTTGGCCTGGTTTAAACGGCTACCAGATTGTCTTCCTCATCTCTTTTCCAGAGGAAGGCCCTACTTCTAAAAGGAACAGATTGTCTCTTATTTTTGGAGCAGATTTTTTTTCCTCCACCCCCCTGTTCTCCTGAAACCATGAGCTAGCTGTATAGTATTGTAGTCCCTGGCAAGATCCATGACCCAATTTACTGTGGGCTGAGAAGAGGAAGACTGAGCAAGGAGGAATGAGTAGCTAATGTGAGCTGAGAAGAGGAAGATCGAGCAGGGAGGAATGAGTAGCTAATGTAAGCTGAGAAGAGGAAGGAATGAGTAGCTAATGTAAGCTGAGAAGAGGAAGACTGAGCAGGGAGGAATGAGTAGCTAATGTGAGCTGAGAAGAGGAAGGAATGAGTAGCTAATGTAAGCGGAGAAGAGGAAGGAATGAGTAGCTAATGTAAGCTGAGAAGAGGAAGGAATGAGTAGCTAATGTAAGCGGAGAAGAGGAAGGAATGAGTAGCTAATGTAAGCGGAGAAGAGGAAGGAATGAGTAGCTAATGTAAGCGGAGAAGAGGAAGGAATGAGTAGCTAATGTAAGCGGAGAAGAGGAAGGAATGAGTAGCTAATGTAAGCGGAGAAGAGGAAGGAATGAGTAGCTAATGTGAGCTGAGAAGAGGAATACCCAGCAGGGAGGAATGAGTAGCTAATGTGAGCTGAGAAGAGGAAGGAATGAGTAGCTAATGTGAGCTGAGAAGAGGAAGGAATGAGTAGCTAATGTAAGCGGAGAAGAGGAAGGAATGAGTAGCTAATGTAAGCGGAGAAGAGGAAGGAATGAGTAGCTAATGTAAGCGGAGAAGAGGAAGGAATGAGTAGCTAATGTAAGCGGAGAAGAGGAAGGAATGAGTAGCTAATGTAAGCTGAGAAGAGGAAGGAATGAGTAGCTAATGTAAGCGGAGAAGAGGAAGGAATGAGTAGCTAATGTAAGCGGAGAAGAGGAAGGAATGAGTAGCTAATGTAAGCTGAGAAGAGGAATACCCAGCAGGGAGGAATGAGTAGCTAATGTGAGCTGAGAAGAGGAAGACCCAGCAGGGAGGAATGAGTAGCTAATGTGTGCTAAGCTCAATAGGCTCTCTTCTTTTCTCTCTCCCCCGGTCAGCCTCTGCACTTTTGAAAGGCTTAATACGCATAAAGAACGTATTGTAAGCTTGCACTGTTCATGCGAGTAGTTTTTAGACAAAGTTAAGTGCGTGATTGGCTTGAGGGTTTGAGTCCCTGATCAACGCTCCGTTTTTTATTTTATTTTAATAACTTGTAATTAGGTTGGCAAATTAGCTCTGACGCTAGCGCCATTAGCCCACTGTGCAGAAATAGAAAGGACAATATTTCACTGTCAACTCTGAGCTCTGGGAATGGTACAGACTATTTGTATGGCTCAACATTGAGATAGTCATACCCCTCACACTGTCGTGTCAACTTGAACATAATTGTGGTGGTTCAAATTTTATATTTCCTTTTTTTCCACAGTTCCAGCTTGGTTTAGCTCAGCTTTGTTTTGTTGGCCTCAGTAAGGCTCTCCCTCTCCCTCCCCCTCTCCATCAGACAAGAGCAGGAAATGATTTCAGTTCAGGTCCCTCCTTCCCTCAGACAGACGCTGTAGGGTCCCTCCTTCCCTCAGACAGACGCTGTAAGGTCCCCACGTGTAAGTTGAACAGGTATAAACACACATTTATTCTCATGTCCATCTAATACCTAACCAGCAATAAGTAAAGCTGAACTATGTTAGTACGCCACTGACAGAATAAGGGAATATGGAAAGTATTATGTATGTGACGTGTATCATGATGTGTGTAATGTACAGTGTCTATTTTGTATACATCAGTACCGGGTGTCTGAGACAATTTTCCCCTTGGGACATTAAAATGAATCCTATCCTATCCCTCTCTGCAGGTGTAATGAGGTGTCTGGTCATGGACAGATAATGGATGTGGAGACAACAACACCGTACTCTGACTTCATCAACTGTGATCGTACAGGCCGCAGGAACGCAGTACCTGACATACAGGGACAGGGGGCAGCAGCCAGCACCAGTGAATTAACCAAAGACATGGAAGGGCTGGACCTGAAGGTGGCGGGTGAGTGTGTGTATAGATAGATATAGCCAGGTGTTTGTGTTCTACATCTTCATTCACTTAGTCAGCATTACCTCATGCCTTCTCTCCCAAGCCATCTCCAATCTATTGACACTTGTGGGCACTTTCTTTGTTTTTAATGGACCATGTTTCCCATATCTTTCAGAAGGAGACTCTGGTGCATCACCAGCCCCTGAGGGTGAAGGGTTGACCAGCCAAGAGGCCCAGGGAGGCGAGGGCCCATCCTAAACCACCTCACAGGAGTGGAGAGCGGGACACTGAGAAGAAGGGACAGAATAAGACAGAGAGGATCTCCTGAATGTCCTGCCTGACTAGACCCTACCCCTCTCCTAACTCAACAGTGATGACATCTCTCACTGTGTAGCTTTGATGGAGCTTTGCTGGTCCAGCTGCATGATCCTTCTCCTTTATCAATTGGCATTGTGGGAAATGTAGTTGACAGAACAGTTGTTGACAAGTAGGACTACATCTGTTCTTGGCCTAGAGATGCTGCTGGGCTACGGTGGTAAAGGAAATGTTCTCACATCACTATGAGAATGTACCAAACTTTGGATCTATGTCTCTCCAGATGTACTGAACACTATCCTTTCTTAGGTTTGGAACAACAATATTTCATCCTATCATCAAAAACGAGCTACGCAGAATCTATAATCATGTTTGCCATTTCTTTTGTGTTTATTATTTTACCTTTTGTTTCACAATAATAATTGTAGTATCATATTTATTTCAGATGGTTCTCTGAAACCTTTTGTAATAGTCATTTATTTTCTGTAATAAAATGTTTATGTATCTTCTGTTACGGTATGTGCATACTTCTGCTGTTGGCACAACTGTGATCTTATCTTCAGAATACCATTGCTGCCTGAGGCACTCCTGGAGTCTTTCATTTTCTTCAGTGAAGCTACTTTCTGTGGTCAGAATTTGTACTTTCAGTGGTCAGAATACTGCTAGTGGGATGTATTTAGTTCTCAAGTAGATGTGCAGTTTTCTATAGATTTTTTGAAACACTGAAGTTAGCCAAGATGTGCCCGTTCAAAGACACCCATCGCTGATGGAAGTTGAATATTTGAGGTTATCATCAATATTTCCTAATGCAGTTTAGTGTACATTGGAGTGGTCACAGGAAGCCAATTTACAGCATATAGGACAGCGCCCTAGCACCTCCAGGTTGTATTTTTTTGATAAAGGAGAAGAAGTGGGATGTTTGAGTGAAGTGGTACTCATGAGCAAGCGCTATGTTCCTGGGTCCAGCGTGTGCTTTTCCAGTAAGATATGCCGCTGCTCTGTAAGAGCTGCCACTCAAGTGGTTTACATTTGAACTAAACTGTCCGTAGTGAGGTAAGGTCCATATTGCAGTTGATTCTGATACTCCTTCAATAATGACAATTTTAAGATGCAAAAGCGTTTTTATTGTAGTTATTGCTCGTATTTTAACGTCATTGTCCTCAATGGAATAAATGTATTAAATGGAACTGCTTTTCAATTAGTAAAATGCAAAAATTACAAAATGTTTCACTAAATCTACCTCTGAGAAAAACCTCTTACAGAAGTTACTCTAAAAACGATAAGACCACTTCAGTAGGCTTTACTCTCCACCAAGTGAGAACAGTACAGCAGTAGATAGAGTACGTCACCTAGTGCTCACAACTAGGACTACAACATTACATTTTTGATCATTTTTGGTATAGAGCTGGTTTACCTGAAGCATTCCCAATTTATTTTAAAATGTGGGGTAAGAACTCTATTTCCACCAAAGGAAATGTAAGTTGTTGGCATGACGATTCAAATAGTCTATACGACCTATCTTACTTGGCAAAGTGGTTGGTGCCTGGGTTGTTGTTGCAGCTCTGATCAGTGCTTAATTTAAAAGCCAGTGTTCTCCACCATTCCATAGGCTTCGTACAACTTGTTAATAAGATCCTTCTTCTCCTTCTCAGGCAAGAAGCTGGAGTTAGCGGAGTTTATGTTCTGAAAAACGAGGTGAATGAGAGACTTATTAAACCTTAAGGGGAGAGTATACTGTAGTATTTAATGGTATTATCAACAGTCGCATAGTATTTCATAGCCTGGTCCTGGATCTGTTTGTGCGGTCTTCCCAACTCCTTTGGTCATTAATTGTCATGTTAACAACCATAGGATTTAGCTATTCAGCATAAACAGATCTGGGACCAGGCTAAATATTTAATGGTATTGAGCTGCCAAGCCAAATAGGAAGAGTTGAAATGTGTTTTCTTACCAGTCTCTTGAATTCCTCCTCGGTGAAGCCCATGTAGTTCTGGGCAGTGCTGTAGTCTAAGTGCAGGGTGGAGTTGAAAATCAAAGGGTCGTCTGTGTTCAGGGAGTAGTTGGCCTTATCCTTTCTGAAGCTACACACACACACACAACATTCAGAGGGGAAAAGTAAACCCAGACAAAAATGAAACGTTTAAAAAAAGGTATTGTTTCCAAACGCCTGTTACAATCTTTATGGTGTTGGGTTGTTGAAACTTTATCGGAAGTATCATTCATAGAATATGATGAGTAGTGAAAGATGGCTTTACGTGATGACAGGATGCTTGGTGAAGTCTGGATCACAGGCTCCAGTCAGTTTGCTGGATATGGGACACACCTGAAAATCACACGGCATTCCTTCCTTACAGAACAGTAGCCTTGTCTGCCAGGATTCTAGGCTGTAGTTGGACACATGGCTAGGGAAGGAGACTAGTTCTTGGTTGCCTCCCAATAAACTCTCCTTCCTCCTGAAGTGTGCACATGTTCACTACTCCCCACAAGTTTAAAATAATTGTGTTGGCTATGGGGATTTTCCATATACAGTGCATTCGGAAAAGTATTCAGACTCCATGACTTTTTCCACATTTTGTTACGTTACAGCCTTATTCTAAAATAGATTAAATGAATTTGTTCCTCAATCTACACACAATACTCTATAATGACAAACTGTAAATACCTTGGAAAAGCACACACCTGTCAGAGCAAAAACCAAGCCATGAGGTGGAAGGAATTGTCCATAGAGCTCTGAGACAGGATTGTGTCAAGGTACAGATTTGGGGATGGGTACCAAAACAATTCTGCAGCATTGAAGGTCCTCTGTGGAGATGGAAGAACCTTCGGGAAGGACAACCATCTCTGCAGCACTCCACGAATCAGGCCTTTATGGCAGAGTGGTAGACGGAAGCCACTCCTCAGTAAAAGGCACATGACCGCCCACTTGGAGTTTGCCAAAAGGCACCTAAAGGACTATCAGACCATGAGAAACAAGATTCTCTGTTCTGATGAAACCAAGATTGAACTCTTTGGCCTGAATGCCACGCGTCACGTCTGGAGGAAACCTGGCACCATCCCTACAGTGAAGCATGGTGGTGGCAGCATCATGCTGTTGGGATGTTTTTCAGCAGCAGGGACTAGGAGTCTAGTCCGGATCGAGGGAAATATGAACGGAGTAAAGTACAGAGAGATCCTTGATGAAAACCTGCTCAGGACCTCAGACTGGGGCGATGGTTCACCTTCCAACAGGACAATGACCCTAAGCACACAGTTAAGACAACACAGGAGTGGCTTCGGGACAAGTCTCTGAATGTCCTTGAGTTGCCCAGCCAGAGCCCGGACTTGAACCCGATCGAACATCTCTGGAGAGACATGAAAATAGCTGTGCAGCGACGTTCCCCATCCAACCTGATCGCTTGAGAGGATCTGCAGAGAAGAATGGGATTAACTCCCCAAATACAAGTGTGCCACGCTTGTAGCGTCATACCCAAGAAGGTGTAATCGCTGCCAAAAGTGCTTCAACAAAGTACTGAGTAAAGGGGGTCCGAATGCTTTTGTAAATTAGTATTAGTTCAAAAAAAAATATATATATACATTTGCAACAATTTCTAAAAACCTGTTTAATCTATTTTAGAATAAGGCTGTAACGTTATAAAAAGTGAAAAAAAAAGGTCTGAATACTTTCCGAATGCACTGTACCAGTAATTTTACTTTCAAATCCATGTAAGAAAGTAGACCCTTTGGGAGAAAGGAGCTATTAATTGGGACACAACGCTTGTGTAATGTCTCTTCATGACCACCAGAGGTCATTGCACTAGCCGCCTTCATGGTAGGAAAAGGCTATTAGTCCACAACCTGATGCCCAAACCAATATTTTATTTCATAAAAGTATTAAAATTAGGTTAAGGTTAGGGTCGGGGTTAAGGATTTGGTTAGGGTTAACGTAAAGGTCACTTTTTAGGTTTTTGCTAGTCGGTTTAAGCAATCTATTTATCTTGTTTTATGAGGTATGCTCATACATCATGTAATATTCTGTGTGTACGAAGTCTAATGTTACTTTACATTACAGGTGAAATATAAATGTGTACGTTCTTACCTCAAAATGCATATTCTGCTCCAGGAGTTGTTTGTACAGCACTTGGTCCTCCAGTATGTTGTAGCCATGTCCTATTCTCTCTGCTTTCAGGACCTCCACAGCCTGAAGAAGTCATGAGATATGTGTCATCAGTTTTTCTCAAAATGTTGTCAAAATCCTCTCACGAACAGAACTACTGGCTATTCCTGGCAACGTGCTGTCTTTGGTTGCATAGTTGCCTGACATTTTAGAAATATGGCTTTCATATAAAGTAATTCACATAGGCCAGTGAAGAATTCCAGGGTGACGTGATATTGGATAGTGCTGAACAGACTAGTGCGCTCTGTGTACTCAGTAGTTTTACTTGTTTCTATCTGACAAACAAACCGTATTCACGTTCTTATAAAAGAGGAGATATAAGTGACACTGCATTGTGAAAACATAACATGATAACAGTTCAGTGAGAGACGTCATGACGTACACTACCAGGCAAAATTTGACACACCTACTCATTCAAGTGTTTCTTTATTTGTATTATTTTCACCATGTGTAGAATAATGGTGAAGACATCAATACTATGGAATCATGTGGTAACTGAAAGTGTACAACAAAAAATGTTTTAGATTCTTCAAAGTAACCACCCTTTGCCTTGATGACAGCTTTGCATACTCTTGGCATTCGCTCAACCAGCTTCACCTGGAATGCTTTCCCAACAGTCTTGAAGGAGTTCCCACATATGCTGAGCACTTGTTGGCTGCTTTTCCTTCACTCTGCGGTCCAACTTATCCCAAACCATCTCAATTGGGTTGAGGTTGGGTTATTGTGGAGGCCTGGTCATCTGATGCAGCACTTATCACTCTCTTTCTTGGTCAGATAGCCCTTATATTGGAAGTGTGTTTTTGGTCTTTGTCCTGATGAACAACAAAGGATAGTCCCACTCAGCGCACCCCAGATGGGATGGCTTATTGCTTGTTAGCATGCTGGTTAAGTGTACCTTGAATTCTAAGTAAACCAGTGTCACTAGCAAAGCACCATCACACTTCCTCTTCCATGCTTCATGGTGGGAACAACACATGCAGAGATTATCTGTTCACCTACTCTGCGTCTTACAAAGATACAGCGGTTGGAACCAAAAATCTCACATTTGGACTCATCAGACCAAAAGACAGTTCTCCACCGGTCTAATGTCCGTTGCTTGTGTTTCTTGGCCCAAGCAAGTCTCTTCTTATTGGTGTCCTTTAGTAGTGGTTTCTTTGCAGCAATTCGATCATGAAGTCACGCAGTCTCTTCTGAACAGTTGATGTTGAGATGTCTGTTACTTGAACTCTGTGAAGCATTTATTTGGGCTGCAATCTGAGGTGTAGTCAATTGCTTATTTCTGAAGCTGGTAACTCTAATGAACTTATGCTCTGCAGCAGAATAACTCTGGGTCTTCCTTTCCTGTAGCGGTCATCATGAGTGCCATTTTCATCATAGTGCCCCTACTTTGTCACAACACAACTGATTGGCTCAAACGCATTAAGAAGGAAAGAAATGACCACAAATTCACTTTTAACAAGGCACACGTGTTAATTTAAATGCATTCCAGGTGACTACATCATGAAGCTGGTTGAGAGAATGCCAAGCGTGTGCAAAGCTGTCATCAAGTTAAAGGGTGGCTACTTTGAAGAATCTCAAATATAAAATATATTTTGATTTGTCTTAACACGTTTTTTGTTTACATGAGTCTGTGTTATTTCATAGCTTTGATGTCTTCACTGTAGAATAATAATGTAGAAAATAGTACAAATAAAGAAACTCTTGAATGAGTAGATGTGTCCAAACTTTTGACTGGTACTGTAGGTGTTGCTGTTGTGTGTTGAGAAGTAGAGAAAGTCTTCGGTCAAGTTGAACTGTCAAATAAATATTTAATGTTCCCCAAAGGCTGTACAAGGAAAGGGAAGCTCACCTCTTTCACCACAGAGGCAGGGCCTACCTCTCCAGCATGGACTGTTCTGTGGACCCCACATCTCTCAGCTTCCTGTCAACAAGGTCACTCACATCAACACCAAGTTAACATGAGAAACATCTGGCTTTGACAGTTAGTCCCGACTGAAATACCTTCCATTGTCTTGAAACTGTCATTATACATGGATGAACATAGTCATAACATGATTCCAAGAGCCCATGCTTCGGTAAAGAGAATGCATTATTTTTTGCCAAAGGCTTGATTGGTAAGATTTGCATCTCACCAACATTTGAGAAATGTCAGATCTGCTTTTGACAAAACCCAGCTTAGAATTTAAGACCTCTGAATTTAGAGCTTGTACAGTTATAACTGTCTGTATTAGTATCAGCGTGGCACTCTACTAAGAGCACGTTAATTCTCCGACTCCTAGTGTTTGGAAATGGACTTCTTCACACTAATAATTTAAACAGATGTTAACATGTCCACATTCATCACTTCAGCCGCTGGTTGACCTTACCACAGTGTTCCCAGATGTTATCCTGGGGGGAATGATTGAATGGCTGTGTGTTTAATTCAGGAACCACCAGAGATAGAACAAACTACGCAGTTGAAACACTTAAGTGGCATACTTTGGACAAATTGCCTAAATTTGGTCATCATGAACATGGTGAATAGTTTCACTGATTCAGTTATTGCTCTTGAGAGAGTTTTCTGTTGCAAGAAATTGCAGACCTCCAACTGTCTGTCTAAAGCGACCTTTAAGTCTCCATTTATGGGTATATGTATAGAGAGTTGATGAGTTATAATGATAAGGTGTAAATTATTGGCTAGTTATAAAACAAATCAACCAATTGTAGGCCTTTTAAGGTCTGAAGTTCTGCAATAGCCCCAATAAAGATTGGTTGTACTTTAACTCTACTATCTGGCAACGGGTAGCCAACAGTGTCAAATGTCACAAATTTGAAATTCTTGTGCAAGTTGGAGGGTGATCTGCCACCTTTTTAAGCAATAAAAATGAGCATGGTATGCTGCATGACAGCGTTCAGTAGGAAAGTGGTTAGCGTCATATCCTGTTGAGGCTAGCTATTGTCTTGTATCGTGGCCATGAACCATGCATGCATGGAACAGTTACCTACAGCACATACAGAATGAATTGGACACGAGGGTTCAAAGTTGGGCAGTGGTAAGTTACCTCATAGGCCATCCTGTGTCCTGGGTAGGCCTCACAGTTGAGTGACTCGTCTCCTGCCAGATCAATAGCCACCACTCCATCCTTCTTGTACTTCTTACACAACTCCACCACGTCCTTGGACCAGCCTGCGCAACGCAACAACCCAGTGTGGTCAAAGACCCAGAGACAGGTCGTTTTAAAATGCAGGATGTTTGATTTGTGTGGAGGTTATCTGAATATCTGCTGCTACGAATGAGAGACATTGTGAATCATGTCAAGCATCTCCGTGAAAGCTAGTGTAAAGCAATGGTTGTAAAGGTCAAATTGTTCAGTTCCAAACTTAATGTTAACAAAAGCAGAACAAAATTCCAAAAAACAAAATACTGACAACAGAAAACTGTTCACTGGAATGTTTGCCTAAAATAGTCACTTGTATTTTGTTGCATGTAATAACAAAAACAGATACTATGCTCTGTGAAGTCAGAAAGTTACATATAACCAAATTCCTTTACTGCTGGGACTATTCTGGACTGTAACATAGGAGATTTGGCTTGCAATTTTTCATTCAGTGATACATTACACAAATGAGCCCCTTTTTACTGTCTGCATTAGGGTCAGCAAATGGTGACATTAGCTAAGGAGAAAACTCAATAAGCACAGCATCACACCTCCTCACATTTAGATCAACATCATTGAGTGGTGTTAAACAAGACATAGTCAGACGATGCCCAAAACAGGAAGTATAGCGAGTATTTTTGACTGGGAGATGTTTGGCCTGCAACTTAGTGTGATGAGGATCACAGACAGAGGACTACGGACAGGAAAACAGACAGAGGCAGACAATAAGGAGGGGCTGTGTTGGGCCAGACAGACAGGACAGGACCGTGAGGGCATTACTTGGCATGTGGCGCATGCAGCACAGAATGGACCTGGCTATGATGTTGAATGCCTTCTCTCCCTCGGCCAGACCCTGGTTCACCAAGCAAACAACCTCATCTGGGCTCAAGTCACCTCTGGGGGAAGAGAGAGTGAAATCAACACACAGAGAACTCTTCAATGCATTGCGATGTCACATTTTTTTTTTTATCTCTAAGAACAGATACCTACATGAACAATACAAGACTGCAATCGGAGAGCACAAGTAACTCAAAGAACTGTATTGCGCATGTCCATATAGTAATTAGACATCAATCACACATACAGTATGTTTAAAAGGCACGCTTTTCTGTCATCTACTTTACCGGATCAGAAACATATAGTATCATCCACGTACTCTTTTTGGTTCCATGGAATGGGTTCTACGTCAGTGTTAGCCAGAAAGTGTGGGCTGTATCTGACTTCAACGTAGATCACCCCCTCTTTGGCTTTGTCCTCCACAAACTCATAGGCTATCCTCTTGATCGCCTCTCTGTCACCACTGCAAAGTTCACAGAAATTCAGAGGAAGCCCAAGAGAAACAAGATAAATATTTACTCAACTATGGCAGATAATGAATAGTATTAGTCACCAGCAAAGGCCCTACATTTGCTTTAGATTTCATCACATAATGTTCATCCAGTTACAAATGAAGATGTTGGAAGAAGCTATATTTCAATTTACGACATGTAAAATACAGGAAACGTTCTAGGAACAGCCCATTGTTCTTTGCGTCTCTTCCCTCTTGGCCTGCAGGGTTAGTACTGGGTATTACAGGTTTAGTAACAGGGTTAGTAACAGGGTATTACAGGGTTAGTACTGGGTATTACATGGTATTACTACATGGTAGAAGTGTTTCTCTAAATGACAGGAGGGTAATCTGATGGTAAATCCTCAGCACGCCACGCCAGGAGGACTATTACTGTCACAGAGAGAGCCAAGTGGCTGAACCAATGCTCCCTGTGACCCCTGACCTGAACTTGACTGGCACTGCTACTGCTAATATGACTAACTGTCAGCAGGAGAATATGACTATCATTATCCCTGTATGATAATGAAGGTAAAGGACATAAGATCAGCCTGTGTACAGTATTTGAGGGATGACATAGGGCAGGGACCACCCTGCATTAAGCCGCGGGCCAATTCTTTTTTGAGTGGATGGTCCTGGGGCCGGAACATAATTATAAATAATTTGTAGACCTACACTGCAAATTGACTGCAAGAAGCCCAAACATATATAGTGTTTGACATATTTCCTAAATTAAAATAACTTTGAGCTGATTTCCTGGGGATTTTACAGCCATTTATGTCCAACAACAAAAATCATTATTTATATATATATATATATATATATATATATATATATATATATATATATATATATATATTACTAATTTGGCTTGAGTTCCACCTATTTGGAACCCTGACATAGGGAATGATAGAATATTATAGTCATTTGTCATTTTCATTTGATTTTGAGTGCATATCATTCTGTTTTATAGTAGACATTTCTGTAAAAGTCCCCGTGGAGCAATGGGTATTCTGGTTGGAGGGGTGGGAAATGTCTGCAAACTCAGTGGGACAGATATATCCAGCATCAATTCCCTTTGTTGCTTTTTGACTTAACAAAGTTTCTGTTTCACATCACGATTGGAAAACAGACCAGCATTTACACTAGACGTGAATGCCTGTTTCTAACATGCCTGGTCTGAATGCTTGTTGTCTCTCCCTCCGACCCCGTGACCCCCCTCTGTGCCGGTCTATCCGCCAACGCACACAACAATTCTGCATGAGCCAAACACAGCTAGCGAGTTCCCCATGTTGTTGTTGCATCTGGTGCTTCCCCCCTACACGACAACACAGCTTTTCAGTTATGCTTCATTCAGCATAACTGACAGCTAGCAGCTTCCCTGGCTGCTATTACAAACCATCATTGGGTCTTTTCATACTTGTTGTGGGCAGTGGTGTAAAGTACTTAATTAAAAATAATTTAAAGTATTGTAGTAAGTCGTTTTTTGGGGTATCTGTACATTACTTACTATTTATACTTTTGCTCCCCTACATTCCTAATGAAAATAATGTGCTTTTTACTTCATACATTTTCCCTGACACCCATAAATACTTGTTACATTTCGAATGCTTAGCAGAATAGGAAAATGGTCCAATTCACGTACTTATTAAGTGAACATCTCTGCTCATCCCTACTGCTTCTGATCTGGCGGACTCACTCGAGCGTGCCTCTGGCTATCCGTAAATTAAAATAAGAAAATTGTGCAGTCTGGTTTGCTTAATATAAGGAACGTGAAATTCTTTATCCTTTTTGCTTTTGATTCTTAAGTATATTTTGGCGATTACATTTACTTTTGATACTTAAGTATATTAAAAACCACATACTTTTAGTAGTAGTAGTATTTTACTGGGTGACTTTCACTTTTACTTGAGTCATTTTCTATGAAGGTATCTTTACTTTTACTCAAGTATGACAATTGGGTACTTTTTCCACCACTGGTTGTGGAAAGTTACTGGTTAGTCTGGTATGGAGCTGAACCATCACAGAAAATGTTGTATTTTAATACATTGTTTAGTTTCAGCAGTGGGTGAGATTTGAGTTTAGATTTTACTATGATTGTTGCTTTTTTTCAAAAGTACCATCTTGGCGTAAAAATGTGAAATATGTTGATAGCTTTAGGGTTAAATATAAGCTAGTATTGTAATGGGAACGATATCTATAACGACCAATTAGACACTGTAAATTCAGTTGGTTGCCACAGACATACCTGCCTGCATCATGACCTGCTCCTGCATTACATCCACTCAGTAACCAGGAAGAAGACCAATCAAGACTGGTCTTAAGTGTTCTTTAAAAGCTTGTTGATTGCATTGCTGGCAACAACACCAATTCATCGCGGTCATATAGAGTACATAGACTCTCAACTTCCAACACCATGTAACTGTTGGTAACAGAAATGTTTGTGTTTGCCACTTTTAACTGCACACTTGTTGTTTGTGTACATGGATTTTAGAATGTCGTATGTTTTTCCCCCAACACCACTTTACATCAATTTGTATTGCAGACCCTCATGCCAAATTGAGTCAAAATATTTGTTTAAATCAACAAAGCATGAGAAGACTTTGCCTTTGTTTTGGTTTGTTTGTCAATTAGGGTGAATACGTGGTCTGTCGTACGGTAATTTGGTAAAAAGCCAATATGACATTTGCACAGTACACTGTTTTCACTGAGGAAATGTATGAGTCTGCTGTTAATGATGAGGCAGAGGATGTTCCCAAGGTTGCTGTTGACGCATATCCCAGGGTAGTTATTGGGGTTAAATTTGTCTCCACTTTTGTTGATTGGGGAAGATGCTAGAGCTAAGGATGATGTTAAAGAGTTTAAGTATAGCCAATTGGAATTTGTGGTCTGTATATTTTATAATTTAATTGAGGATACCACCAACACCACAGGCCTTTTCGGGTTGGAGGGTTTGTATTTTGTCCTGTAGTTCATTCAATGTAACTGGAGAATCCAGTGGGTTATGGTAGTCTTTAAAACGTCTTAGGGCTGAGATCCCGCTAAACGGGATCGATATGACAACAGCCAGTGAAAGTGCAGGGCGCCAAATTCAAAACAACAGAAATCCCATAATTAAAATTCCTGAAACATAGAAGTATTTCACACCATTTTAAAGATAAACTTCTTGTTAATCCCACCACAGTGTCCGATTTCAATTAGGCTTTATGTTATTATGTTAGGTCAGAGCCAAGTCACAGAAAAACTGTTATGGGATTTTTATCAATAATGACTAAATGAGGTATACTGCACTATAACTGGTAAGAATTCTACCCTGTCTTTCTTGTAGTATTAAATAATGTTTGTCCATTAGGAAGGGGTTATATGGCATGTACCTAGGAAGAAAGGAATGTATGTGGAGATAAGAGAGGACAGGGAGGGCTCCTCCAGAGTTATGGTGTCTGGGGGAGCCTGGAACGGTCAGTTGAGGGGTTATAAACTGTGGTTAGACTCATGAGAAAATCCATGTTTGTGTGTATGTGTGTGCGTAGTTTAGGATGATATAAGAAGGAATGGATTTGTGAAAACTTTGGAGCTCTCGCAAATAAATTGGAACCTGATCAATTGTGAGCTGGGAATTCTGTCTGTTTTATTTAAGACCAGAACTTTACAAACTCTGGGTATCAGACAGATAAATATAATTGGAATTTATGAACACTGATTAAATAATTACTTGACAAAAACACAGCCATTTGTCCAGCCAAAGAGAGGAGTCACAAAAATCTGAAAGAGATAAAATGAATCACTAACCTTTGATGATCTTCATCAGATGACCCTCATAGGACTTCATGTTACATAATACACGTATGTTTTGTTCGATAAAGTTAATATTTATATAAAAAAATCTCAGTATACATCGGCGCGTTATGTTCAGTAGTTCCAAAAACATCCGGTGATTCTGCAGAGAGCCACATCAATTTACAGAAATACTCATAATAAATGTTGATGAAAATACAAGTGGTACGCATGGAACTTTAGATACACTTCTCCTTAATGCCACCACTGTGTTGAATTTCAAAAAAGCTTTAGGGAAAAAGCAAACCATGCAATAATATGAGTACGGCGCTCAGAGACCAAACAAGCCAAAAAGATATCCGCCATATTGTGCAGTCAACAGAAGTCAGAAATAACATTATAAATATTCATTTACCTTTGATGATCTTCTTCAGAATGCACTCCCATGAATCCCAGTTCCACAATAAATGTTTGTTTTGTTCGATAATGTCAATCATTTATGTCCAAATAGCTACTTTTTTTTGTGCATTTGGTAAACAAATCCAAACTCACAAAGCGCATTCACTAGGAGCAGACGAAATGTCAAAAAGTTCCGTTACAGTCCATAGAAACATGTCAAACGATGCATAGAATCAATCTTCAGGATGTTTTTAACATAAATCTTCAATAATGTTCCAACCGGAGAATTCCTTTGTCTTCAGAAATGCGAGCTAGCGTCACGAGCTTGTGGCACTCTGCCAGACCACCGTCTCAAAGAGCCCTTATGAGCCCCTCCTTTACAGTAGAAGCATCAAACAAGGTTCTGAAGACTGTTGACATCTAGTGGAAGCCTTAGGAAGTGCAACATGACCAATATCCCACTGTATCTTCAATAGGGAATGAGTTGAAAAAAGGACCAACCTCAGATTTCCCACTTCCTGGTTGGATTTTTTCTCAGGTTTTTGCCTGCCATATGAGTTCTGTTATACTCACAGACATCATTCAAACAGTTTTAGAAACGTCAGAGTGTTTTCTATCCACATATACTAATAATATGCATATATTAGCAACTGGGACTGGGTAGCAGGCAGTTTACTCTGGGCACCTTATTCATCCAAGCTACTCAATACTGCCCCCAGCCATGAGAAGTTAATTCTAAGATTTGTATTTGGTCATGTATATGTTTTTGCTGTTTGTTCTTTGTTATAGGGCCAAAAAGATTGGAGAAGTGGTTTACCCATACATCTCCGTTTTGGATAGATAACTCTTTGTGTTTGTGTCTCTCTCTACCCTGTGTGTGTCTCTCCCTCTCTCTTGAGACCCTCCAATCCTGTAACACTACCAGTATGAAGGAAACTAACCGTGACCCTCATTTATTAAGATATTTGTCAAACTCTCACTCTTGAGTTTGACGTCCCTAGCTTGTTCACAGATGTTTTTTTGCTGTCTTACCAATTCCTATGGTCATTGTTATACTATTGGCACAAATAGATCTAGGTCCATGAAAACCCCCCTCTGTGATAATGATAAGAAAACCCCTTCCAGCATCGGGAAACACCCTTCCTGCACCGCTAGCTGATGTGGGCTAGTTGATCTGGACATTTCTGACAAGTTATAAATATCTCTCTAAGGTATGCAATGACTAACATGACAAGAGGAACTGGTGATGCACTACCCAATTTCAAATTGTAAATTCTACTATTACAACTTTCAAGAGTGAGTTGAAAGCCGGACAGAGTTCCTTAAAAAAAGGTGGTTTACAGTTTGGGAATGTAAATTAAACCAAAAGCTCAGGTACAGTAGTCAGCATCTAATTATCTCATATCTATCTTTATGTTCAGGGTACTTACGCAATGACGTGCATGTACTCTGCGAACTTGCCGAGGAACTCTGTGAGCGTGGCAGGCTGGTGCACCACACAAATATGTGTCATCTCCTTCACTGTGCCTGCAGGCAGGGTAATCCCACGTCGCCTGAGACAGACAGAGGACTTTAAAAGTACAATCAGCAATATTTAGCTACAGCTGTTCAATGTTAATTTCTCTAGGCTGAAAATGAAAGGAGACAAGGCATTTGCCATTAGGGCCCCTAGACTTTGAAATGGTCTGCCAGATTTAGTGCCTCTTTTTAAATCTCTGTTGAAGACAACCTTTTATGAAGATGCTTTTAATATATGATTAATATATGATTTTAATGAAATGTATTTTTTTACTATATTTTTTTACTCTCTTTGTTTGTTTCTTAGTACTTTTAATTGATTATTTTATGTGAATCACTTTGTTATTTGTATTGAAAAGCACTATACAAATAAAAGTATTATTATTATTTCAATTAATGATATTATGGACATTAAAGACATTTGCTAGTTCAAAAAGAGCACCATAACTAGACCTACATGTTCCAAACACAAACACTGAAAGAACATCATATGTCAATTGAACCTAACAGACTTCTTGTGAAGGGTAATAGGCAATTCATGATTCAAGAGAACTGGCATAACCAATTTTAACACATTATTTAACTAAAAGAAAAATGCTAAGAACTCAACAGGTTTATGAACTTACTTGGCAACGTCTAGGATCGTCTCCACTCGGATAGCGCCATCAAGATGCACATGCAGCTCAATCTGAAGATAAAAATATGACAAAATAAAATACAGTGTAGACATTGTTAATGTTGTAAATGACTATTGTAGTTGGAAACAGCTGATGTTTTATGGAATATCTACATAGGCGTACAGAGGCCCATTATCAGCAACCATCACTTCTGTGTTCCAATGGCACGTTGTGTTAGCTAATCCAAGTTTACCATTTTAAAAGGCTAATTGATCATTAGAAAACCCTTTTGCAATTATGTTAGCACAGCTGAAAACGATTGTTCTGATTAAAGAAGCAATAAAACTGGACTTCTTTAGACTAGTTGAGTATCTGGAGAATCAGCATTTGTTGGTTCGATTACAGGCTCAAAATGGCCAGAAACAAAAAACTTTCTTCTGAAACGCGTCAGTCTATTCTTGTTCTGAGAAATGAAGGCTATTCCATGCAATACATTTCCAAGAAACTGAAGATCTCGTACAATGCTGTGTACAACTCCCTTCACAGAACAAAGTAAACTGGCTCTAACCAGAATAGAAAGAGTGGGAGACCCCGGTGCACAATTGAGCAAGAGGACAAGTACATTAGAGTGTCTAGTTTGAGAAACAGACACCTCACCTGCCTCTTTGCTTGACATCATGGGAAAATCAAAAGAAATCAGCCAAGACCTCAGAAAACAATTGTAGACCTCCACAAGTCTAGTTCATCCTTGGGAGCAATTTCCAAATGCCTGGAGGTACCACGTTCATCTATATAAACAATAGTACGCAAGTATAAACACGGGACCATGCAGCCATCATAAAGCTCAGGAAGGAGATGCGTTCTGTCTCCTAGAGATGAATGTACTTTGGTGCGAAAAGTGCAAAACAATCCCAGAACAACAGCAAAGGACTCTGTGAAGATGCTGGAGGAAACAGGTACTAAAGTATATTTTTTCACAGTAAAATGAGTCCTCTATTGACATAACCTGAAAGGCTGCTCAGCAAGGAAGAAGCCACTGCTCCAAAACTGCCATAAAAAAGCCAGGCTACGGTTTGCAACTGCACATGGGGACAAATATCGTACATTTTGGAGAAATGTCCTCTGGTCTGATGAAACAAAAATAGAACTGTTTGGCCATAGTGACTGTGATTATGTTTGGAGGAAAAAGGGGGATGCTTGCAAGCTGAAGAACACCATCCCAACCGTGAAGCACAGGGGTATCATGTTGTTGGGGTGCTTTGCTGC
The DNA here is from genome assembly GCF_057628025.1 of Oncorhynchus mykiss. NCBI lineage: Eukaryota > Metazoa > Chordata > Actinopteri > Salmoniformes > Salmonidae > Oncorhynchus > Oncorhynchus mykiss. The sequence goes on along the minus strand of NC_143030.1, from coordinate 68,911,917 downwards.
AGGAGGGACTGGAGCACTTCACAAAATGGATGGCATCATGAGGAAGAAAAATTATGTGGATACATTGAAGCAACATCTCAAGGACGTTAAAGCTTGGTCGCAAATGGGTCTTTCAAATGGACAATGACCCCAAGCATACTTCCAAAGTTGTGGAAAATGGCTTAAGGACAAAAAAGCCCTGACCTCAAATCTATAAAAAATTTGTTAGCAGAACTGAAAAAGTGTGTGGGAGCAAGGAGGCCTACAACCTGACTCAATTACACCAGCTCTGTCAGGAGGAATGGGCCAAAATTCACCCAACTTATTGTGGGAAGCTTGTGGAAGGCTACCTGAAATGTTTGACCCAAGTTAAACAATTTAAAGGCAATGCTACCAAATACTAATTGAGTGTATGTAAACTTCTGACCCACTGGGAATGTGATGAACGGAACAGCTGAAATAAATCATTCTCTCTACTAGTATTCTGACATTTCACATTCTTAAAATAAAGTGGTGATCCTAACTGACCTAAAACAGGGATTTTTTACTAGGATTAAATGTCAGGAATTGTGAAAAACTGAGCTTAAATGTACTTAGCCAGCAGCATACCACACTGCTGGCTTGCTTCTGAAGCTAAGCAGGGTTGGTCCTGGTCAGTCCCTGGATGGGAGACCAGATTCTACTGGAAGTGGAGTTGGAGGGCCAGTAGGAAGCACTCTTTCCTCTGGTCTAAAAAATATTCCAATACCCCAGGGGACACTGCCCTGTGTAGGGTGCTATCTTTCGGATGGGATGTTAAACGGATGTCCTGACTTTCTGCGGTCATTAAAGATCCCGTGGCACATCGTAAGAGTAGGGGTGTTAACCCCGGTGTCCTGGCTAAATTCCCAATCTGGCCATCAAACCATCACGGTCACCTAATAATACAATTGGCTCATCCATCCCCCTCCTCTCCCCTGTAACTATTCCCCAGGTCGTTGCTGCAAATGAGAATGTGTTCTCAGTCAACTTACCTGCTAAAATAACAGATAAATAAAAATAAATAAATTTGGCTAAGGTGGATGTAAACTTCTGACTTCAACTGTATGTGTGTGCCTCCCTGCGTGTGTGTAGAGTCTTGAATTGGACAGTGTTTAAATACATACACAGATCAGGTCTATGACAGCTGTTTCAGTCATTTACAGATGAAGTCATCTTCTGGCATTGTAGTAACAACTCATTTTCTCATGGGCTATTCTTCTGTGGTTTCCTACTTTACTAACCATGACCAATACAAAGCATATAACCTGTTTTTATCTATCAACAGGTATAAATGTAATGGAAGAAACTGTTATTAATCATCTGTGTTCTTGTTGTTATAAATGTGTGTCTATAACAGCACGGCAACCTTATTTTGTTTGTGTCACAGCCATCATTACACAACTTTATGTAACAGCCATGAGGCCAACAGCACGTTTTCACAAAATGCATGCATCATTTTATAGACAATTAATACTCAAACAATGTTACATGTTGTGTAATGTATAGTCATTACATAACTTCATATAGTTATGTTTCTGTTGCATGGATAGCTGAGAGGCTCATCACGCCCCATACATTCAGTTATTGGTAGATAATCAAGATGTTATCAATGACAAAGTCACTCTTCAAGGTTGTCCATCCCTGTTTACTGTATTACTGCACACACACATTACGGTTCTTGTTATCAGCTATCAGCTCCTCGCCCTGTGCATGTTATGCTGACGCAGGACCATAACTCCAAAGAGCACTATTGGTTGTGTGCTATCAGGAAGAGCAGCTTGCTTAACCTTAACCTTACTTTTGGGTAACCAATATTACCATCTACATCAGTTTAAAAAGGCAACACTGAAACAAGTAGAGTAGCCTACTGCTTATAATCAACAGCCAAACTATCTTATTACTGGTGTTTTTGGTGCATTTGTCCACCATTAATATTTAAACAATGGTATATATGTGTTATATAGGCCTACAGTGTCACCCCTTGTCTTTTGATACTCTAAACACAGCCAGTAGTCTTCATGGGCTTGACACATCAAGATATCTGGCTCCACCAGTAAATGCACCTGCCAATCCCACCACCCTGAGCCACCTCTAGCCTTTCGGGGACGCTAGGCGAGATTTGGTCGGGAGACTGTGTTGAAGTTTTAAAGCAATCTGCAAGTATTAATATTTTTGCCATGGGGCGGAGAACATTTAGCAGTTTTAAAGCAAATTTCCGTTCTACACATATCATGTATATCATGTATATATGTTCACATGATATATGTGTGAGAGTGACTAAGTAAATCAACATGCCCTGCGTGCCTGGTTGGTAATTTGGTGATGATTAGGCCTCATACAAGGGTTAGATAGCTGGCTAGACTACCTCACCTAGCAATCTAAAAGCTTTGAGTGACTGACATAAGTGGATATATACTGATGCTCTAACGTGGTGCCCTACGCCTAGCGCGCTTAGTCTGCCTATAGAAAGAGGCAGCACCACCAATGCTCATCCATAATTACAGTGAAATGTTATCTAATGCTCAACGTGTTACATGCTATGTAAAACCGAAGTGAATGTGAAAATACCACACAACATTTTAGAAAATGTATCAATGGAAAATGCATCTAGTTAGGATCTTCTTAAAACGTTTAGCTAGGTATTGATGCAAATGAACGGAAGTGTGAATGAAGCTACAGGAACGGCCCACAGATGGCACAACATTTCATCAATTGTAGCCTACGCTCCCTTTCTACTTTTCGTTTCTTCTAACCACGTGCTTCCTTGATTTTAGAATTTAGAAACAAATGAAAGAGCGACGTCAAACCCTATCATTACTGAACGAAGTACAGCCTACACGGTGACAAGTTTGAGAAGGAATAATAGGGTAATGAATAAATGGTTACAAAGTGGTTGAGGAGAGTAAACAGGATAATTAATAATTTAATGCAACTGTCATTCTGCCTGATACATTAGTCGTCAAATTCAACTTACCTTTGGTTTGTTAAATACTATTTGTTCAGTGAAGTGTTCTGCCATTGTGAAGGCTCTCCTGTGTCTGCCGGTAAAATTGAAAGTGCTGATAGCACAGAATGAGAGGCGCAACTTCAAGCTTGTCACGCCCAGGACTCGAATAGCGTTCATTACTACCATTATATACATGTCTAGCTCGCATGGGACATGGGACACGCCTTGATCCTACCCCCAACAACAGCATGCAATTAGGCCCATTGTCATAAACGTGCAAGCAAATCGAGTTTATCTACCGTTATACTATAGAAGGTATTGTAACCAGATAATTAGGTCTACAGATACATTTTCACGGTAACAATGTTTCCACGGTGTAACCAGTAGACTAGTTGTGGTGAGTAGGATTAGCAGCATACAGTAGGTTAATCGTTGGCCAAATGCTTAGAGGTTTACCAATGATCTGATTATGGCCTGTCCAGAGCTACTGTAGCCAGACCAAGTCCTACACATCCAGGGAAAGGAGGAAGTGATACATGTAATCAGTTACATGTAATCTGATTACACAAAACAAAAATGTACCTGAATACATTAAAAAAATGATCTCAATATCATATCATTTTTGGGTAACAATTAAATACCTTACTGTGACTGTATCAATGAAAATGGTCAAAAAGAAACAAAAATAGTTTTTTAGCAAATAACAATTTCTCAAGCAAGAATTTTGCCAGGACTGTCTGGGAGTAGTCTGAGTGGGGAGGGGAAAACTGAAAGCTAGCTGTTATTGCTCGATGTAGCAAATCTGACCATAATTCTATCCTCCAGATTCCTGTTTACAAGCAAAAACTAAAGCAGGGATTACCAGTGACTTGCTCAATACGGAAGTGGTCAGATTACGTGGATTCTACGCTACATGACTGTTTTGCTAGAACAGACTGGAATATGTTCTGGGATTCATCCAATGCCATTAAGGAGTATACTACCTCAGTCACCGGCTTCATCAATAAGTGTATTGACGACGTCGTTTCCACAGTGACCGTATGTACATATCCCAACCAGAATCCATGGATTATAGGCATCATCCACACAGAGCTAGAGCTGCCGCTTTCAAGGAGCGGGACAGTAATCCGGACGCTTATAAGAAATCCCGCTTTGCCCTCCTGATGAACCATCAAACAGGCTCATACGCTCGTCGGATGTGGCAGGGCTTGCAAACTATTACGTATTACATAGGGAAACCCAGCCGCGAGCTACCCAGTGACACGAGCCTACCAGACGAGCTAAATGCATGTTATGCTCGCTTTGAGGCAAGCAACACTGAAGCATGCATAAAAACGCCAGCTGTTCCGGACTACTGTGTGATCACGCTCTCTGTAGACGATGTCAGCAAGACCTTTAAACAGGTCAACATTCACAAAGTCGTGGGGCCAGACGGATTACCAGGACGTCTACTCAAAGCATACGTGGAACAACTGGCAAGTGTCTTTACTGATATTTTCAATTGCTCCCTGACCAAGTCTGTAATACCTACACGTTTTAAGCAGACCATCATAATCCTTGTGCCCAAGAAAGCAAAGGGATCCTGCTTAAATGATTACCGCCCCGTAGCACTCATGTTGGTAGCAAGGAAGTGCTTTGAAAGGCTGGTCACAGATCACATCTAAACCATCATCCCGGAAACCCTAGACCCACTCCAATTCGCATACCGCCCCAACCGATCCACGGTTTACGCAATCTCAATCGCACTCCACACTGCCCTTTCCCACCTGGACAAAAGGAACACCTATTTGAGAATTCTGTTCATTGACTACTGCTCAGCGTTCAACACCATAGTGCCCACAAAGCTCATCACTAAGCTTAGGTCCCTGGGAATAAATACCTCCCCCTGCAACTGGATTCTGGACATCCTGATGGGCCGTCCCCAGGTGGTAAGGGTAAGCAACAACACATCTGCCATGCTGATCCTCAACACGGGGTCCCCTCAGGGGTGCATGCTCAGTCCCCTCCTGTACTCCCTGTTCACCCATGACTGCGTAGCCAGGCACAACTCCTACACCATCATTAAGTTTGCTGATGACACAACAGTGGTAGGCCTGATCACGACAATGATGAAACAGCCTATAGGGAGGAGGTCAGAGACCTGACAGTGTGGTGCTAGGACAACAACCTCTCCCTCAATTTGAGCAAGACAAAGGAGATGATTGTGGACTACAGGAAAAGGAGGGCCGAACAGGCCCCCATTAACATCGAGGGGGCTGTGGTGGAGCCGGTCGAGAGTTTCAAGTTTCTTGGTGTCCACATCACCAACAAACTATCATAGTCCAAACACATCAAGACAGTTGTGAAGAGGGCATGACAACACCGTTCCCCCCTTAGGAGACTGAAAAGATTTGGCATGGGTCCCCAGATCCTCAAAAAGTTTTACAGCTGCACTATCGAGAGCATCCTGACCGGTTGCATCACTGCCTGGTATGTCAACTGCTTGGCATCAGAGGGTAGTGCGTACGGCCCAGTACATCACTGGGGCCAAGCTTCCCGCCATCCAGGACCTATATACTAGGGGAAGCTAGGCAGTGTCAGAGGATGGCCCAAAACATTGTCAAAGACTCCAGTCACTCAAGTTAAGTACTGTTCCCTCTGCTACCGCACGGCAAGCGGTACCGGAGCGCCAAGTCTAGGACCAAAATGCTCAATAATTAATTTAACAGCTTCTACCCCTAAGCCATAAGACTGCTGAACAGTTAATCAAATGGCCACCCGGACTATTTACAGTGCCTTGCAAAAGTATTCGGCCCCATTGAACTTTGCGACCTTTTGCCACATTCCAGGCTTCAAACATAAAGATATAAAACTGTATTTTTTTGTGAAGAATCAACAACAAGTGGGACACAATCATGAAGTGGAACGGCATTTATTGGATATTTCAAACTTTTTTAATAAATCAAAAACTGAAAAATTGGGCGTGCAAAATTATTCAGCCCCCTTAAGTTAATACTTTGTAGCGCCACCTTTTGCTGCGATTACAGCTGTAAGTCGCTTGGGGTATGTCTCTATCAGTTTTGCACTTCGAGAGACTGAACATTTTTCCCATTCCTCCTTGCAAAACAGCTCGAGCTCAGTGAGGTTGGATGGAGAGCATTTGTGAACAGCAGTTTTCAGTTCTTTCCACAGATTCTCGTTTGGATTCAGGTCTGGACTTTGACTTGGCCATTCTAATACCTGGATATGTTTATTTTTGAACCATTCCATTGTAGATTTTGCTTTATGTTTTGGATCATTGTCTTGTTGGAAGACACATCTCTGTCCCAGTCTCAGGTCTTTTGCAGACTCCATCAGGTTTTCTTCCAGAATGGTCCTGTATTTGGCTCCATCCATCTTCCCATCAATTTTAACCATCTTCCCTGTCCCTGCTGAAGGAAAGCAGGCCCAAACCATGATGCTGCCACCACCATGTTTGACAGTGGGGATGGTGTGTTCAGCTGTGTTGCTTTTACGCCAAACATAACGTTTTGCATTGTTGCCAAAAAGTTCAATTTTGGTTTCATCTGACCAGAGCTCCTTTTTCCACACGTTTGGTGTGTCTCCCAGGTGGCCTGTGGCAAACTTTAAACAACACTTTTTATGGATATCTTTAAGAAATGGCTTTCTTCTTGCCACTCTTGATCATGGGCCTGCCTCTTGGCTGCATCTCTGATCAGTCTTCTCCTTGTATGAGCTGAAAGTTTAGAGGGACAGCCAGGTCTTGGTAGATTTGCAGTGGTCTGATACTCCTTCCATTTCAATATTATCACTTGCACAGTGCTCCTTGGGATGTTTAAAGCTTGGGAAATCTTTTTGTATCCAAATCCGGCTTTAAACTTCTTCACAACAGTATCTCGGACCTGCCTGGTGTGTTCCTTGTTCTTCATGATGCTCTCTGCGCTTTTAACGGACCTCTGAGACTATCACAGTGCAGGTGCATTTATACGAAGACTTGATTACACACAGGTGGATTGTATTTATCATCATTAGTCATTTAGGTCAACATTGGATCATTCAGAGATCCTCACTGAACTTCTGGAGAGAGTTTGCTGCACTGAAAGTAAAGTGGCTGAATAATTTTGCACGCCCAATTTTTCACTTTTTGATTTGTTAAAAAAGTTTGAAATATCCAATAAATGTCGTTCCACTTCATGATTGTGTCCCACTTGTTGTTGCTTCTTCACAAAAAGATACAGTTTTATATCTTTATGTTTGAAGCCTGAAATGTGGCACAAGGTCGCAAAGTTCAAGGGGGCCGAATACTTTCGCAAGGCACTGTATGTTGACCCCGCACCCTCTAATCTGTCGTATTCATGCATTTGACAAATAACATTTTATTTTATTTTATTGGCAGAGTGGTTTGAATCTATTTTATATTGGTCTATTAACCAATTTACCACATACTGATTGATGTCACCAGGCAGGCCAAAATTCAATCTCACGAAAACAGGCTGAAATTTCAGGTAGTCTTTTGAAACAGCTCTTACACTAAAAGGGCATTATTACAATTTTCACAATTTCACAGTATTATTCCAACCTCATAGTGTGGAAATACAGTGTATATAAAACACATTTTGACTGGGCCTTTAAGGTGAATGTAATCCAAAAGTGACTGAAAGTAATCAGATTATGTTACTGAGTTTGGGTCATCCAAAAGTTGCGTTACTGATAACAATTTTGTACATGTAACTATTACATTTAAAATTAGAATTACATTTAGGATTACATTTAGAAAGTAACCTACCCAATCATGTATACATCTGATAAGGAAACAAGTCCAACATACAGGTAAATAATTAAATGGTTCTTCAAATTGATTAAACTAGTAGCCTAATTGGTAGTGGTACCACATAATGAAAAGGATATAGGGATGTCCATGGGACTCACTCAGGTGTCAGGTTGCTCTTACAGGAGCTTATGGGGCCTGCTGGCTTGGGGCCACTATTGAAAGTGCTTCCCTTTTAATTTCAAGATCATCATGATTAGCTTATTGTGAAAGGTTCTGCGGCTGTCTGTCTTAACTGCCAGTTACCCTGATAAACTGACTGAGATAATAATAACAACTATATTGGTGCTTATATTTGCCTATTTCACACATCTACAATTGTGCATTAATACACGTGTGAATTGGAAATGTGTTTTTCTGCATATTTCAGCTCACCCTGGGGGTTACAGCAAGGGTCTGCCATTATCAACAGCAACCCTGGAGAAATTAGGGTTCAGTACCTTGCTCTAGTTCACATCAACAGATTTGTCACCTTGTCTGCTCGGAGATTCAAACGAGCAAACTTTCAATCACTGGCCCAACACTAACCGCTAGGCTATCTGCCACCACCACTTGATGTCCATCAAGTCCTGGGCCGCTTCAGTTGGGCCTCTTCATCTTGTCAGCTTCCTTTTTTTATCTATGTCTTATTGCAGTTTTTTTTTCATTGTACTATTAAAGAACACTCAACAATTAACAAAATAAGCTACGCTCTACAGTGAAAATCAACAAACAGATATTTCAAACAGAACAGTGACATCAGGTATCATTTCCACACAGATAATATGCGTACTTGCCATTTCTTTTTAAATTACTGATCTTTTTGTATTTGGTCTGTTCTTTCTAAATGCAATTAAGAACGGTATAAAGATCAAGAACATTTGTAGTGTTAGGGTACCCCACATTGCTCTTGAAATCTCAACACTATTAGGATGTGGCACCACCATGTGTTTGTTATCTGAAGCTGCCTTTGTTTATTATGGTTCTATGTCCCATAATAAACCAATGACTGTAGTGTACATGTGACAACACATACGTTTAATTAAGTAGCTAGACTGCATATTACTTTCAACCTGCATCAAACCTCAATATTTAGTTGTTTTTTCTACTCCGGTATTAGATGTACTGGTTGTACATGCTTCCGCCACATATTACCTTATTGCCTTTGGGGCCTCCATGATTCAAGCATTAGTTTAGCAAGTTATGTTCACATAGATAAGAAATGTTGTCCAGATGTTGTTATGATTTACTCCGGAACTTTGGTGACTACTGAGTATTTTTTAAACCTCCTGCTTTTGTCTCAATGTGTGTACACTGCAACAACAAAAAAGATATGGCGGCATAGCAGGAAGATCTGAATGCCATGAACCACGAGGTTGTGAGTTCAAATCCCAGGTGATGGTATGTTAAACAACATGTAATTTTAAATTGATTGACTTTTAGGGCCAACAATAATGTTTTTAATAGTTCAGGTAAAAAAAAAAAACGCTGTAGAACAAGTTAATTAATAATAATAATTAGTTACAACAACTACGTTTTTTACAGTGTAGTTTATACATGCAAAAATCTATGAGCAGAATTAATGTCTTATTAGCCATGAATTCCCTAGTTTGATAGCTGTACTGCGCCATTTTCCCTACCTTTCCCCCTACGTGGCCCAGCCTCCTAACAATTTGAGTTCCAGCCAATGAGCTTCAGCCCCTCACCTTTTCAGTGACAGCTGAGTTAGAGAGAGAGAGAGAGCACAATAAGTGGTGCACATACAGTGCATTCGGAAAGTATTCAGACCCATTGACTTTTTCCACATTTTGTTACATTACAGCCTTATTCTAAAATGTATTAAATGTTTTTAACAATCTACACACGATACCGCATAAAAATGACAAAGCAAATTTTCTGGGACCACTTCTGGCTCTTGAGTGCTACTTTCAGAACTTCTGGCTAAAAAGTATACAAAAGTACCGGGTAATCTCTTTAACATTTCTCTGGATCGTGAACAGGGGTTCACTCATTTATTAGGTTAAAAGTTCAGTCATTCGTATCTATGCAAATGTCAAGAGTTCCTGGTATGACTAATAAGTCTTAGTAGAGTATTTATGAGCCTCACTATTTCAATAACCTTATATGAACTGTAAGTCAGTAAAATCATTGAAATTGTTGCATGTTCCGTTTATATTTTTGTTCATTCAAATTTTTATAGCCTACATGAAATGATCATGTTAGGGTTCATATCTACAGTACATGTTAAACCTGTTGTATCATGTTAGGGTTCATATCTACAGTACATGTTAAACCTGTTGTATCATGTTAGGGTTCATATCTACAGTACATGTTAAACCTGTTGTATCATGTTAGGGTTCATATCTACAGTACATGTTAAACCTGTTGTATCATGTTAGGGTTCATATCTACAGTACATGTTAAACCTGTTGTATCATGTTAGGGTGCATATCTACAGTACATGTTAAACCTGTTGTATCATGTTAGGGTGCATATCTACAGTACATGTTAAACCTGTTGTATCATGTTAGGGTTCATATCTACAGTACATGTTAAACCTGTTGTATCATGTTAGGGTTCATATCTACAGTACATGTTAAACCTGTTGTATCATGTTAGGGTGCATATCTACAGTACATGTTAAACCTGTTGTATCATGTTAGGGTGCATATCTACAGTACATGTTTAACCTGTTGTATCATGTTAGGGTTCATATCTACAGTACATGTTAAACCTGTTGTATCATGTTAGGGTTCATATCTACAGTACATGTTAAACCTGTTGTATCATGTTAGGGTTCATATCTACAGTACATGTTTAACCTGTTGTATCATGTTAGGGTTCATATCTACAGTACATGTTTAACCTGTTGTATCATGTTAGGGTTCATATCTACAGTACATGTTAAACCTGTTGTATCATGTTAGGGTGCATATCTACAGTACATGTTAAACCTGTTGTATCATGTTAGGGTTCATATCTACAGTACATGTTAAACCTGTTGTATCATGTTAGGGTGCATATCTACAGTACATGTTAAACCTGTTGTATCATGTTAGGGTTCATATCTACAGTACATGTTAAACCTGTTGTATCATGTTAGGGTTCATATCTACAGTACATGTTAAACCTGTTGTATCATGTTAGGGTGCATATCTACAGTACATGTTAAACCTGTTGTATCATGTTAGGGTGCATATCTACAGTACATGTTAAACCTGTTGTATCATGTTAGGGTGCATATCTACAGTACATGTTAAACCTGTTGTATCATGTTAGGGTGCATATCTACAGTACATGTTAAACCTGTTGTATCATGTTAGGGTTCATATCTACAGTACATGTTAAACCTGTTGTATCATGTTAGGGTTCATATCTACAGTACATGTTAAACCTGTTGTATCATGTTAGGGTTCATATCTACAGTACATGTTAAACCTGTTGTATCATGTTAGGGTGCATATCTACAGTACATGTTTAACCTGTCACATCATGTTAGGGTTCATATCTACAGTACATGTTAAACCTGTTGTATCATGTTAGGGTGCATATCTACAGTACATGTTAAACCTGTTGTATCATGTTAGGGTGCATATCTACAGTTAGGGTTGCAAAGGGTCTTTGGCATATTTTGGTTAAACTATCCCCAATTCAATGGAATTGCAACCCTCTGCTTGCACAGTGCATTCTTCCATCACATGTGCAGTGCACTCTTCCATCACATGTACAGCTGATTCTCAAGATCGTGCAATCAATCAATCAATCAATCAATCAATCAAATGTATTTACAAAGCCCTTATTACATCAGCCGATGTCATAAAGGGCTATACAGACACCCAGCCTAAAACCCCAAACAGCAAGCAATGCTAGGTTCCTCTCAAGAAACCTTGAGAGGAACCAGGCTCTGAGGGGTGGCCAGTCCTCTTCTGGCTATGCCGGGTGGAGATTATAACAGATGACCAGCAGGGTCAGATAATAATAATCACAGTGGTTGTAGAGGGTGCAATAGGTCAGCACCTCAGGAGTAAATGACAGTTGGCTTTTCATAGCTGATCATTCAGAGTTAGAGACAGCAGGTGCGGTAGAGAGAGAGAGTCGAAAACAGCAGGTCCGGGACAAGGTAGCACGTCCGGTGAAGGGTTCCATAGCCGCAGGAAAAACAGTTGAAACTGGAGCAGCAGCATGACCAGGTGGACTGGGGACAGCAAGGAGTCATCAGGCCAGGTAGTCCTGAGGCATGGTCCTAGGGCTCAGGAGACATCAGGAGACGTGCAGGAGGCCGTAGGAGGGCAACATCCCAGCAGCAGGACCGCTACTTCCGCCTTTGTGCAAGGAGGAGCAGGAGGAGCACTGCCAGAGCCCTGCAAAATGACCTCCAGCAGGCCACAAATGTGCATGTGTCTGGTCAAACGGTCAGAAACAGACTCCATGAGGGTGGTATGAGGGCCCGACATCCACAGGTGGGGGTTGTGCTTACAGCCCAACACTGTGCAGGACGTTTGGCATTTGCCAGAGAACACCAATATTGGCAAATTCGCCACTGGCGCCCTGTGCTCTTCACAGATGAAAGCAGGTTCACACTGAGCACATGTGACAGACGTGACAGAGTCTGGAGACGCTGTGGAGAACGTTTTGCCGACTGCAACATCCTCCAGCCTGACCGGTTTGGCGGTGGGTCAGTCATGGTGTGGGGTGGCATTTGTTTGGGGGGCCGCACAGCCCTCCATGTGCTCGCCAGAGGTAGCCTGACTGCCATTAGGTACCGAGATGAGATCCTCAGACCCCTTGTGAGACCATATGCTGGTGTGGTTGGCCCTGGGTTCCTCCTAATGCAAGACAATGCTAGACCTCATGTGGCTGGAGTGTGTCAGCAGTTCCTGCAAGAGGAAGGCATTGATGCTATCGACTGGCCCGCCCGTTCCCCAGACCTGAATCCAATTGAGCACATCTGGGACATCATGTCTCGATCCATCCACCAACGCCACGTTGCACCACAGACTGTCCAGGAGTTGGCGGATGCTTTAGTTCAGGTCTGGGAGGAGATCCCTCAGGAGACCATCCGCCACCTCATCAGGAGCATGCCCAGGCGTTGTAGGGAGGTCATACAGGCACATGGAGGCCACACACACTACTGAGCCTCATTTTGACTTGTTTTAAGGACATTACATCAAAGTTGGATCAGCCTGTAGTGTGGTTTTCCACTTTAATTTTGAGTGTGATTCCAAATCCAGACCTCGAAGGGTTGATACATTTGATTTCCATTGATAATTTTTGTGTGGTTTTGATGTCAGCACATTCAACTATGGAAATAAAAAAGTATTTAATAAGTATATTTCATTCATTCAGATCTAGGATGTGTTATTTTAGTGTTCCCTTAATTTTTTTGAGCAGTGTATAATACAGAAATACGAGCCGTTGGTCACTAATATGGTCAAATCCAGAAACTATCATTTCGAAAACAAAATGTTTATTTTTTCAGTGAAATACGGAACTGTTTTGTATTTTATCGAACAGGTGGCAACCCTGAGTCTAAATTGCAATGTAATCGACCATAATCGCCATCCAAAAAGGCAGATTACCAATTGTTATGAAAACTTGAAATCGACCATAATTAATCGGCCATGCCGATTACTCTGTTGACCTCTAGTGCAGACCGCACCACCCTCTGGAGAGCCTTGCAGTTTTGGTCGGTGCAATTGCCGTACCAGGCGGTGATACAGCCCGACAGGATCCTCTCAATTGTCCATCTGTAAAAGTTTGCCAGGGTTTTAGGTGACAAGCTAAATTTCTTCAGCCTCCTGAGTTTGAAGAGGTGCTGTTGCCACATTGTCTGTGTGGGTGGACCATTTCAGTTTGTCCATGATGTGTACAGAGGAACTTAACACTTTCCACCTTCTCCACTGCTGTCCTGTCGATGTGGATATGGGGGTGCTCCCTTTGCTGTTTCCTGAAGTCCACGATCATCTCCTTTGTTTTGTTGACGTTGAATGAGACAGTGTTTTCCTGACACCACAACGCCAAAGGTTTACACATTTACATATCTTACTCACGTTGGCCACAGAGAAGGAGAGGGGGCCCGCAGTCCTTGATAGCGGGCTGCGTTGGTGGCACTGTATTATCCTCAAAGCGGGCAAAGAAAATGTTTAGGCTTCATGTAGGCTTCATGGTACAGGTTTAACCTGTATTGTGTGTGATGAATCAAAGTGGCAGTTGTATACATCACATCATTTGTTTGTTTTACCCAAAACAGAAACTTATGTTTCGTGTTCAAGTTGATTGAGGATGGTCATGTGTGTGATAGTGGCTGTAAACTACTATGGAATTACTGTTCAGGTCTGGACTTTAAAGATACCATGCAGTTTAACGTTGCCATGTAATAAGACCTGTTTCAGTACAAAATATATTTGGTAGAGCGTCTTTGGACTACCACACTACCACACTCATTTCTGTAATCATGAAGTGTTTTGAGAGGCTGGTTATGGCACACACTAACTCCACCATCCCAAACAACTTAGACCCACTCCAATTTGCATACTGCTCCAACAGATCCACACCCACCTAGATAAGAGGAATACCTATTTAAGAATGCTGTTTACTGAGTACAGCTCAGTGTTCAACACCATTGTCCCCTCCAAGCTCGTCACCAAGTTTAGGAGTCTGTCTAAACACCCCCCTCTGCAACTGGATCCTGGACATCCTGAAGGGCCGACCCCAGGTGGTGAGGGTAGGCAACATCACCTCCGCCACGCTGACCCTCAACACAGGGGCCTTACAGGGGTGTGTGCTTAATCCCATCCTGTACTCCCTGTTCATCCAAGACTGCGTGGCCACGCACGGCTCCAACACCATCATCATCAAGTTTGCTGACAACACAACGGTGGTAGGCGACAATGTGTCAGCCTACAGGGAGGAGGTCAGTGACCTGGCAGTGTGGTGCCAGAACAACAACCTCTCCCTCAACGTCAGTAAGTTCAATGAGACTTAAAATGGTCTAAACACACACGCACAGTCGTGAAGACTGTGAATTAGGGTCGATTTCAAGTTTTCATAACAATCGGTAATTGTTCTTTTTGGATGCCGGTTATGGCATTTTATCTCCCTCACCAACTTCAAACATCAGCTATCTGAGCAGCTAACCGATCGCTGCAGCTGTACATAGTCTATTGGTAAATAGCCCACCCATTTTCACCTACCTCATCCCCATACTGTTTTTATTTATTTACTTTTCTGCTCTTTTGCACACCAATATCTCTACCTGTACATGACCATCTGATCATTTATCACTCCAGTGTTAATCTGCAAAATTGTAATTATTCGCCTACCTCATGCCTTTTGCACACATTGTATATAGACTCCCCCTTTGCTTTGTTTTCTACTGTGTTATTGACTTGTTAATTGTTTACTCCATGTGTAACTCTGTGTTGTCTGCTCATACTGCTATGCTTTATCTTGGCCAGGTCGCAGTTGCAAATGAGAACTTGTTCTCAACTAGCCTACCTGGTTAAATAAAGGTGAAATAAAAAATAAAAAAATAAAATAAATGGCCAATTCTACATTGCAATTTAGACTTAGTGTTGCCACCCGTTCAATTAAATGCGGAATGGTTCCGTACTTCACTGAAAGAATCAACGTTTTGTTTTCGAAATGATAGTTTCCGGATTTTTCTTCCCCCTCAGCAGGTTTAAAAAGTTTGGCATGGGCTTTCAAATCCTCAAAACGTTTTAATGCTGTACCATTGAGAGCCTTTTGACTGCATCACTGACTGGTATGGAAATGGTGCTACAGAGGGTGGTGTGGACAGCCTAGTACATCACTGGGGCCGAGCTCCCTGCCATCCAGGACATCTATATCAGGCAGGGTGGGATGAAGGCCCAGAAAATGGTTAAAGACTCAAAACACCCAAGCCATAGATTATTTGGCAAATGGCCCCAGTACATCACTGGGGCCAAGCTCCCTGCCATCCAGGACCTCTATACCAGGCGGTGTCAGAGGAAGGCCCTAAAAATTGTCAATGACTCCAGCCACCCTAGTCATAGACTTTTCTCTCTGCTACCGTACAGCAAGCGGTACCAGAGCACCAAGAGAGCACCAAGTCTAGTTCCAAGAGGCTTCTTAACAGCTTCTACCCCCCAAGCCATAAGAACTCTATTTGCATTGTTGTTATCATCTATGCAGAGTCACTTTAATAACTCTACCTACATGTACATACTACCTCAACTAACCGGTGCCCCCGCACATTGACTCTGTACCGGTTCCCCCCTGTATATAGTCTCCAAATTGACTCTGTACCGGTTCCCCCCTGTATATAGTCTCCAAATTGACTCTGTACCGGTACCCCCCTGTATATAGTCTGGCTATTGTTATTTTACTGCTGCTCTTTATTTACTTGTTATTTTTGTTTCTTATCCATATTTTTTAAATTTTTTTTATTTGAAACTGCATTTTTGGTTAGGGGCTCGTAAGTAAGCATTTCACTGTAAGGTGTTGTATTCGGAGCATGTGACTAATAACATTTGATTTGATTAGGTCAGTTATTTAAATAACATGAAATTATCATAGCCACATCCCCATAAGTTATGTTCTTTTCGATCACACAATGGTTTTGTAAATGCGTTTTGTATTTTATCATACATTCAACTAAAGGTTGTGTCCGATTGACATGATATTAACAATGGCAACACACAATGATATTGATTATTATTATGGCTGATTACTTTATATGGTATAAATATTCCTCCATGACCACTAGAGGTCATCTAGTGAAAAGCCAACTGACATTTACTCCTGAGGTGCTGACTTGTTGCACCCTCGACAACTACTGTGATTATTATTATTTGACCATGCTGGTCATTTATGAACATTTGAACATCTTGGCCATGTTCTGTTATAATCTCCACCCGGCACAGCCAGAAGAGGAATGGCCACCTCTCATAGCCTGGTTCTTCTCTAGGTTTCTTCCTAGGTTTTGGCCTTTCTAGGGAGTTTTTCCTAGCCACCGTGCTTCTACACCTGCATTGCTTTCTGTTTGGGGTTTTAGGCTGGGTTTCTGTACAGCACTTTGAGATATCAGCTGATGCAAGAAGGGCTATATAAATAAATTTGAATTTGAATCATGTTCACAGTGATAAAGATTTGAAAAGACAGACGTGAAAAATACAGAGATAAAGGAAATACTGCAATTAAAACTGCATTAGAGTAAGAGACCCTCAGCCTCTCAAGCCTCGTTTATTCCTGGTTCTAACATGCATCCTTTGTCCTGATCTTGTTCACATTCTGATTGTGCCCACATTTGTAGAGAGGTGTAGATGTTTAAAAGACACATTGTTATCTGATTGTGATCAGATTTTTCTGATCACCTCCGGAGGTAGTCAGGCACTCATTGTCTCTGGATCCTTGCAAGTGTAGATGGATCTGAATAGTGAAACCATTTAAATCATCATTTTCCAACCTTCTAAATGTGGCACCATTGATTTATTGAATGTGACTTCAAATAAATTAATACATTTTTTTTAAAGACTATTGACTATCAAATGACTATTTTAACCACTTAAAAAAATCTAACATAAGCTGAAACTTCAAAGAAGTGAACTGTCCCTTAAATCAATTGTTTCAGACATTACATGTTTTCATCCTTGGAGTGGGGGCTGATACAAGAGAGAGCCAAAACCTCACACATTCTGGATATTTAAGTATTATGGCGGTTGATACTACTTCTGCAAATGATATGGTCAAATCGATTACACTCTAATTTTATGAGAATATTATTCAAAACATGGCAAAAGTCAAGAAGGACCTCGTCTGTCATCTAGTGGATCTTATTTAGTTTAGTTTAAGGACAGCTTGTTCTGTAGCCACAACTATGAGCATAATCATAAGTCATTTATTTCTGATATTTCAGAAAATAAAATTGTTTTGGTGGATGAGATTTCTAAGGTTTCCATATTAACTAATCTCATTGGTGTCTGTGAAAATACTTTTGAGTAGAATTGTATCTAACATCCCCATTTATTTATCAAAAATGTTTTAGATGAAATATCCTTGGAATGTTCTCTTAACGTTCACTAAAATGTTGTGCACAACATCTGTAACAACCACCACAGAACATTCCCCAGAAGTGTGTATGTTTGTATGAAACGTTTGCCCGATGTTGCAAAAACGTTGCTATAAGAACATTTAATCTCTTCTTTAAAGTTTCCCAGAATGTTTCATTAGGTTGTGGGAACAGTCTGGTGGGGACGTCACAAAAGATATGTTCCCAAAACCCCAAAACTGTCCAGTTGTGCAGATTATTCTACAATGTTTCTTTAAGGGTGAAAAATAAATTCATTTGATGTTACAAGAACATTCCCAGAGCACATTTCATCTGTTCTTTAAAGGTTTTCAGAATGTTTCATTAGGCTGTGGAAATATTGTGGGGACATGATAGGAGAGGTTCCCAAAACATCAGTTGTGCTGACATTCAGATAACGCTTGTATCAGGGTGCACAAAACATTCCTTTGATGTTGCAAGAATGTTGACAGTTAAGCTTTTCTGGGTTATTTAAAGGTTCCCAGAACTTGTAATTATGTTGTGGGACCAGTGTGGGTACATTACAAACAAAATATGTTCAGTTCTGATGACATTCATGGAATGTTTAAGTTAGGTTGGACAGGACATTCCCATTAATGTTGTAAGAATAAAATAAATCCGTTTTTATGACATTCATATTGTATTTGTTTTAGGTTTAACCTAATATTCCATTGATGTTCACACAATATACATTTACCTTTCAAGAACATAAAACAATGTTATATTTACCTTTACCTAACATTCTCAGCAATAAAATCCACTATGTTGCTCACCAGATTTTATAGCAATTCACATTTGAAGACTGGTCTAGACTATGTGAATTTTACACTATAGGACATTTAATCATACAAACATAATTCCTTTTTTAAAAGTTCATCTGTGGACAATCTGCAAATGTAGGGTTTGAACCTGCAATGTTTGGTTCCCAAGCCATGTCTTTTATCCTCTGCGCCACCACAGAAGCTCATCTGCGCCACCACAGAAGCTCATCTGTGCCACCACAGAAGCTCATCTGCACTGTATTTTTTCAGTATATAGCCATGGCAGTAAGGTCACTTAGGAATTCCATGCTTCCCTTTTAGCCTTAACTAACCCAGGGAAATACTGTTAACTTGGTTATTCACCATCACTCCACCCATCCTCTTTATATGCTGCATACTTCTGGGCCCACACTTACAAGTATCCAAGACTATGACAGCTGATCTAGGATCATTTTTGCTTTTCAGATCATGAAAAATATGCCAGGGGGGGCCATATCAGGCGTTTCAAAGTAAGAACAATAAAAGATCATTCTATAATCATCACCATAACTGGACAATTTTTGTGTTATGATAACATTTGCCACGACTTAATGAATGCTCTGGGAACCTTCACAGAACCAATTTTGGTTTACTGGGTGTATCTAGTGCTAGATTCTTTCTGCCTGGGGCCTCGGAAACAAAAGAGGTGTGATCAATCACACATGTTCCGAGCTGAGCTTCTCTCACAGTAAAGTTGTTGGTTTAAACATTCCCATAATATTCCACGTGTATTGTATCCCACACAAACTGTCATCAGACGTTTTCACAGCAACCCGCTACTGTTAGTGTTCACATCTGTCAACACATTATTCATTCATTTGATCAGTGGTTTGCATTGTAAAAAGGCTAAATCCCAGTTGAGTTCTCAGTGTTTCTCAGTGATTCACAGTGTGTTAGACATGCTCAATATGCTGTATGCAGTACAGTATATAACCACCACTGAAGTAAAGGGCACAATCTCAACTAAAAATATTGACACGGCTCACGACTTGTAAGGAAGTGGTCTCATAGATGAAGTCAGTCCTTGTACCATATTTATTTGTTGTCAAGTTATTTTTAGTAACGCGACTAGAAATGGATGTGTTGTTGTTTTAGGTGTGTCTGGATGCATTGCACATGGCTATTTTTACAGTATGTTGTTGCTGCAATTATTTTTCCATAAACAGCTACCTTTGTGAATCCTGGCTGACCAAATGAACTCAATGAGCAAAGAAGAGCAAACTTGACTTGACAAGTTGGGGAAGTTGCCGCAGTGGGGAATAGTGAAGGCCTTCAGAGGCCTTCAGAGGCCTTCGTTTTAATTTCTATTTCATCTTTATAATATTTTTTATGATCTTCTGATTTCATCGCTTCAGTACTGAAGATTAAAAGAAATATGCAGTCAGGATTCTTCTTTGGTAGTCTCTGGGTAGAAAAATCTAGCCAACTTAGCCAGCCTTTAGCTAGACCTTCAGAAGCTGGACAGAAGGATAATGCCATTCAACTGAATTAGAGCAGTTGCTTACAATGGGTGGAACCGTAAAAAAAAGTGAAGGCCTAAACGTGTCACTACATGCACTACATACATGCAACAGCAAATAATCAGTGGTGCGAGCAGTAGTTTTCCCATGCTAACGCTAGTAAAGTTGGCTAGCTTGTGTTGTGTTAGGGTGACAACGGCGATGGCAGCAGCAGCAGCTCTTAACAACTTCGAGGTGGATGTTGTTGCTAATTTGTTAGCATCACCCTTTATAAGATTCACTTTTAAACTTCTTTTAAACTTTGCTTACAAATGATCATCATCTGGTTGGTGGCACTGTTTTTTGTTGCAGCTCGCTTTCTGTTAGCTAATGACAGTGAAACATTGTTGTAATTAAACTTCAGATCACCGGTTAGTGTGATGAACGTGATAAAATATACTGTGTCTTCGGAAAGTATTCAGGCCCCTTGACTTTTTCCACAATTTGTTGCTTTACAGCCTTATTCTAAAATTGATTAAATCGTTTTTTCCCCTCATCAATCTACACATAATAACCTATAATGACAAAGCAAAAATGTTTTTTTAGAAGTGTTTGCTAATTATATATAATAAAATATCACATTTACATAAGTATTCAGGCCCTTTTACTCAGTACTTTGTTGAAGCCCCTTTGGCACTCATGTGATCTTCCTGTCCGGGTGTGGCACCCCCCTCGGGTTCGACCCGTGGGGGAGATCTTTGTGGGCTATACTCAGCCTTGTCTCAGGGTAGTAAGTTGGTGGTTGAAATGCATTCCAGGAGACTACTTCATGAAGCTGGTTGAGAGAATGCCAGGAGTGTGCAAAGCTGTCATCAAGGCAAAGGGTGGCTATTGGAATAATCACTTTTTTGGTGACAACATGATTCCATGTGTGTTATTTCATAGTTTTGATGTCTTCACTATTATTCTATAATGTAGAAAATAGTAAAAATAAAGAAAAACCCTTGAATGAGTAGGTGTTCTGGGTGATGGACATCTACAAATGAATACATTCCATACGAAACGTAACATATCACACGAAATGGAGTGTCCCGGTGTCACGTCCTGACCATATTTCTCTATGGTGTAAGAGGTCAGAGCGTGACTAGGGGATATTCTGGTTTAATATTTCAATGTTGTGTTCTAGTTTATGTTTTCTATGTTGGTGTTTTGTATGATTCTCAATTAGAGGCAGCTGGTATTTGTTGTCTCTAATTGGGGATCATATTTAAGTAGATATTTTTCCCACCTGTGTTTGTGGGATATATTTTGTGTTTGTGCATGTGCACCACGTAGTCATGGTCTGTTGTTTGTTTATTTGATTTGTTTTTTGCTTAAGTTTCTTTGGAATAAATATGTGGAACTCAATATCCGCTGCGCCTTGGTCCCATTCTTACGACAGCCGTGACACCCGGATTTACATACCAAATAATACGAAATGCTCTGACACTAGGTTGCTGTGGTTAATTCATAATGTCATCAACAACAACAAAAAACATTCCTCCTCCTTCACTAGAGCTGGAATTGTCGGACTATAGAAGATATAGCCTAATGACAGGCGCATTAAGTGATGCTATGTATTCTGTAGTTGTTTTTATTTTTTGAGTTTGATACAACATATTGGAAGATTTTTGGTCCCTCTGAACATCTACTCACTGTTGCCACTGGGTTGCCATACATGTTGTTTGTCCATTTTTGAAAGAGAAGTTCTACCAAACCTGTTTCTGTATGCACCGTGTAACATAAATGGTCCAGGTTGAGGTTGCGCCATCCTGGTACCCAAGAAAGACCATGCTGGATTATCAGAACAGGGTTGAAGGTGTATTCCATTTTGAATCTGGTCTATACAGGAAAATGAATTTAATTTCACATACTGACATTCCCTGAAGTTTTTAATCAAATCTCAAGGCCAACCTTACACTGCCTTGGCTAACAGAATATTACCAGAAAAGTCATAGTTTACACAGATTGTCATTAACAAGCCAGAAACTAATATTTCCACCCATGTTGCTACTCAGACAGTGTTGTCTTCCTTCCTTCCTTCCTAGCTAATAATCCTGTCACTGCAGCTGTCAAGGTGGGTGGGTGTGTCCCGGTAGTCTACCAAAGTTTCCTATTTAGCAGACAGACAGACAGACAGGATCTGTGTCCCAAGTGGCATCCCATTCCCTGTGTAATGCACTACTTTTGACCAGGGCCAAAATAGGGAATAGGATGCCATTTGGGACAAAGCCTGGGAGAGAGTGTAGTGCCTCACCCTACTGACGTCATCAGGTGACCTTCTGGTCAGGACACTGTCCTTATCGGAGTGTTTGGTTGTTCCGGAGTGTCTCTGACAGCCCTATGAGATTTTCACACATCCACCTGGAATGCCTGGAATCTAGGTGCCATTTCCTCCAATAGCAAAACATCTTGGCTGCCGGAGACTATCCCTCCATGTTGGAGAGTTGGAGAGCTCTCTGTGTCTACATAGTTGAACTGTCGAAGCACATCTGGACCACAGCTGGGATTAAAGATAGACAAAGTATCTTGTTGAACATGAAAGGACTGAGAACATTTTTGCTTTTATATATTAGTTACTTGAAAAGTATTTATTTGTGTTTTCTGACAGTACTCTCCCAATTTCAGACAACATACTTTCACATGATGTTCCAAATATGCACCTGTAGCATTTTCTTACGGGTTTCAAGAGGTCAGCACGCAAATCCTTGTGCACGCAAATATTTTCATGGATACGCCTGTAAAGTACAGTACATCAAGAACTTAAAATAGTGTCTCTGTCTGGCTGGTGAGCATTACATTATCTAAACTATTCACCTGCGACCTCCTCATCCTCTTCATCCCAGGTTTCCTAACCATGCAGTTGAAACCATGTGCAGTCTTTGACCGCCACCTTTCCTGCTGGTGTCTACTTAGTAAACCTTTTAGCTTGGTGGAACATGAAGAGAGGCTTCATGCAATGCATTGTAGTAATCTTGTACAGTGTATTCAGAAAGCATTCAGACCCCTTGACTTCTTTCACATTTTGTTACGTTACAGCCTTATTCTAATATATAAATAAATAAATAAATAAATAAATAAATATATATATATATATATCCTCATCAATCTACACACAATACCCTATAATGACAAAGCAAAAACAGTTTTTTAAAAATGTTTGAAAATGTATTACAAATAAACAGATTATCCCTTATTTACATGTATTCAGCCTCTTTACTATGAGACTCGAAATTGAGATCAGGTGCATCCTATTTCCATTGATCATCCTTGGGATGTTTTTACAACTTGATTGGAGTCTGCCTGTGGTAAATTCAATTGATTGGACATGATTTGGAAAGGCACACACCTGTCTATATAAGGTCCCAGAGTTGACAGTGCATGTCAGAGCAAAAACCAAGCTATGAGGTCAAAGGAATTGTCCGTAGACCTCTGAGACAGGATTGTGCTGAGGCACAGATCTGGGGAAGGGTACCAAAAAATGTCTGCAGAATTGAAGGTCACCAAGAACACAGTTGTCTCCATCATTCTTAAATGGAAGAAGTTTGGAATCAACAAGACTCTTCCTAGAGCTGGCCTCCCGGCCAAACTGAGCAATCGGGGGAGAAGGGCCTTGGTCAGAGAGGCGACCAAGAACCCCATGGTCACTCTGACAAAGCTCCAGTGTTCCTCTGTGGAGATGGGAGAACCTTCCGCAAGTACAACCATCTCTACAGCACTCCACCAATCAGGCCTTTATGGTGAAGTATCCTGACGGAAGCCACTCCTCAGTAAAAGGGACATGACAGCCGACAGGTACCTAAAGGACTCTCAGACCATGAGAATCAAGATCCTCTGGTCTGTTGGAACCAAAATGTAACTCTTTAGCCTGAATACCAAGCATCACGTCTGGATGAAAGCTGGCACCAACCCTACGGTGAAGCATGGTGGTGGCAGCATCATGCTGTGGGGATGTTTTTCAGCATCAGGGACTGGGAGACTAGTCAGGATTGAGGGAAAGATGAACGGAGCAAAGTACATCGAGATCATTGATGAAAACCTGGTCCAGAGTCCGCAGGACCTCAGAATGGGGCTTAGGTTCACCTTCCAACAGGACAACAACCCTAAGCACACAGCCAAGACAATGCATAAGTGTCTACGGGACAAGTCTCTGAATGTCCTTGAGGTGTACCAAGCTTTAGCGTCATACACAAGACGACTCAAGGCTGTAATCGTTGCCAATGGTGCTCCAACAAAGTACTGAGTTAAGGATCTGGATACTTATGTAAATATCATATTTCTTTATTTGTTTTGCTAAAAATTTCTACAAAACTGTTTTTGTTTTGTCATTTTGGGTTATTGTGTGCAGATTGATGAGGGGGAAAAGTATTTAATACATTTTAGAATAAGGTTGTAACTTAACAAAATGTGGAAAAAGTCAAGAGGTCTGAATACGTTCCGAATGCACTGTATATTACACTGTCTTAGTCGACAGTGATTCAGCCTTAATCATTTGGTAATGTTTCAGAGCTGATACTTCTCAGTTAAGAAAGAACACATTGTTTCAATGTTGATGTTGGATGAATTTACTGTAAACCTTAGGAGAAAACATCTTTCACATCATTCATTGTGCTTTATTCTTACAGACTGAGTGAGGATTGTGGAAGAGCTATGGCTCTATATTCAGCCTGTGAGTTTTAATTTGAGTTTAGAAGTTGGCAGTAAGACTGCGATGTTAGGCATCGTCTCTGCCATGAGTTTTACTGGAATAATGAGTCAATGTAAATCACAACATCAATCTATCTTTGGATTTTGGACACATACTGTAGCTAAACCATTTATTTTACAAACCTAACTTGCGAAGTTGGATCACTCTAGCTATTTCTAAACTCATATTAACACACACACACACACACACACACACACACACACACACACACACACACACACACACACACACACACACACACACACACACACACACACACACACACACACACACACACAAACACACCTCTGAGCTGTCAGAGGTGATGCATCTTCCTCGTTTTGAAGATACAATAAGATCTGGCAGTCTTGACAGTTTTATTATGGCACTGCTCGGACGCCTGACGCTGTTGGTTTAGAGGCGCCCCTGTGCCAAAACCTCAGACACCAATTACATGGTGTGTGGGTATGTCAGATACTGCCCCAGGGGGAGAAGGTGGGTGTATTATTTGTGACTGTTGCTGGCCACAGCTTGTTGACTTTCAGTCACATTCAGATCACCCAGAGCACACTGAGTGTCACCCAAACATGCAGCATCGTGCCCATAGGGTGACACCTCAGATTTGTCCTGTAATGTAAGTTTATACTACTAGTCACTTAGCAATTTGGTCTAACTATCTTAGTTGGCATGCCTTCTGGCTAGGTTGATACATTTTAGAAAAGCAAACAATAACTGAATGTACTGAATAATACTCACATGCCTTTCAATCTTTTACCCAGATTTTAGCAGAGATGCAGAGAGGGATGTTTTGTTTCTTTAAAAAAGTCATACCAGTCAGAGGATACAGATAGTTCAAGAGGTATGCTTTCTTTTGTTTACATATATTTATGTAAAATATTTATATTTATATAATCATTTGATTATGTCTCTAGATTGACCCTTTCCGGACTCCCCCCACCCCAGGTATCTTCACATAATTTGTGCCCCCTCAGATTTTTAGGGTGCATGACGCCCCTGACCCAAACCCATTAACCATAAAACTGGCAGACCTGAAATCTCTCGGTTAGCTGAGGAGAGAAATAGGAGAGGTGAGTTCATAGATGAAATTATGGCTTCTGCAACACTCTTTTTTCATTGTGGGGACAGACAAAACGTCAACTTTGTAAGTTACAGTGTTGTTATGTTGGACCATTATTTAATATTTGAAGCCACTTTTAGATTTTTATTAATGTTGGATAGACATTTTCCTTTAACCATTCTTGCTCCATAGTAACAGATTTGGTATAGTAAGCTCCATTTCCTTTTAGTTCTCAACACTTTGATGATTGCTTTCTTTTCTACATTAATAGGACCCATAATATTTTCATGGCTTTGCCCTACGTTTGAATCAAATAGAGTTCCTGCACATACCATTACATAGCTAAACAGTATCCCTTTCAAACTGAATGGGGTCATTGTATTTAGCCCTGAGGGACTTCTCCAACTGTGCCATCTCCCATCAGTTACAGTAATACTGTTGTTCTGATTAAAGAAGAAATAAAACGGGCCTCCTTTAGACCAGCTGAGTACCTGGAGCATCAGGATTTTGTAGGTTCGATTACAGGCTCAAAATAGCCAGAAACAAAGTACTTTCTTCTGAAACTCGTCAGTCTATTCTTGTTCTGAGAAATGAAGGCTATTCCATGTGAGCAATTGCCAAGACGCTGTGTACTACTCCCTTCACAGAACAGAGCAAAATGGCTCTAACCAGAATAGAAAGAGGAGTGGGAGGCCCCAGTGCACAACTGAGCAAGAGGACAAGTACATTAGAGTGTCTAGTTTGAGAAACAGACGCCTCACAAGTCCTCAACTGGCAGCTTCATTAAATAGTACCTGCAAAACACCAGTCGCAACGTCAACAGTGAAGAGGCGACTCCGGGATGCTGGCCTTCTAGGCAGAGTTACAAAGAAAAAGCTGGCCAATAAAAAGAAAAGATTAAGATGGGAAAAATAACATACAGTAGACACTGGACAGAGGAAGATTGTAAAAAAGTGTTATGGACAGACGAATCTAAGTTTGAGGTGTTCGGATCACAATGAAGAACATTCTTGAGACGCAGGAAAAATGAAAAGATGCTAGAGGAGTGCTTGACGCCATCTGTCAAGCATGGTGGAGGCAATGTGATGTTCTGGGGGTGCTTTGGTGGTGGTAAAGTAGGAGATTTGTACAGGGTAAAAGGGATCTTGAAGAAGGAAGACTATCACTCCATTTTGATAGCCATGCCATTTTGATAGCTACGCCATGCCATACCCTGTGGACGGTGCTTAATTGTAGCCAATTTCCTCCGACAACAGGACAATGACTCAAAGCACAGCTCCAAACTATGCTATAACTATTTAGGGAAGAAGCAATCAGCTGGTATTCTGTCAATAATGGAGTGGCCAGTCAACCCTATTGAGCTGTTGTGGGAGCAGCTTGACCGTATGGTACGTAAGAAGTGCCCATCAAACCAATCCAATTTCTGGGAGGTGCTTCAGGAAACATGGTGTGAAATCTCTTTAGATTACCTCAAGAAATTGACAACTACAATGCCAAAGGTCTGCAAAGCTGTAATTGCTGCGAATGGAGGAAATTTGGACACAATTATTATTTAAATTACAAATCATTATTTCTAACCGTGTCAAAGTCTTGACTCTATTTCCTATTAATTTTGAAACTAATTTCATGTATGTTTTCATGTAAAACAAGGACATTTATTAGTGACCCCAATGTTTTGAACGGTAGTGTACATTGGAATTCAGAGAGCGATTCAGGCTGGATTTCTTCCAGAACATAATTGATGATCTGATGCTCTGTTTGTCATTGATTGTTTTGCTCCTTTGGATAAATAAAGCAATAAAACATTTTTTTACTTTAATTAATGCTTTCAGTAGGACAAATAATGACATTACATTTATATTTATAATAAACTTGAACTTGATCTTTGTAATATCTTTGCTCTACCTGTATGTTTGAACAAGAATGATATGAAGTATGCATACTCTATTGCATAACAAAACAATATTGCCTCAGCTTACTGTGGGCCCATTGTCTTCTGCACTGAAGCAAGGTCTCCTCCAAATGTCCAATGTACACTGTGAAATGCGTCCCAAATGGGACCTTATTCCCTATGAAGTGCACTACATTTGACCAGGGACCATTGCGCTCTGGTCGAATGTAGTGTACTAAATATAGAAAAGCGTGCCATTTGAGACGCGTCAATGTCTCCTCCAAATGTCCCGTGTACACTGTGGGTTACAGCAGGGCTATTGCCTTGCCTATTAGTTTGGGGGCATTGCAAATCCTGTCTTTCTTGGACAGTGTGAAAATAAAATGAAAAGGTGTTGAAAACAAAGTTTAGTGCAAACTGGAGTTCACTTTTGGTCTGCTGTAACTGGCTAACCACATGACTCCCACCTGTGTTGGACATGCATCATTTCATCTGTCTCATTCTATTTTCAAACAATCTGTCTTTTCTTATCCCTTCACTCCCCTGTCCCAGCCTTCTTTCTCCATGTGAACTGTTATCAAGAATTCTCATAGTTGAATGGCATGTTGGACCAAGGCATTTAAACGGTATAATGATGCCCAAGTAATACTCCATGTATTGTTCTTTATTCGATCCATTTCTTAACCAAAAATGTTTCAATGGTATGGAACGGTTATGGTAGGCCTATTTAATTCATACATTAAGTGAATGGTCCAGACTTTTGCAGAATTCTTCACTCGCCCCAAGAAGATATTTCTATCTCTCCAGTCATACTGTTATGTTGACCGTTATAGTAACAGCCTCTTATTTAGACTAGATGTTAGCATTCTCTGCTGCTTTGCTGTGGTTGCTGGGCAGTGCTACTCTTCACTACAGAATATCAGCATCCCAAATGGCACTCTATATAGCCCTAGTATGGGTTTGGTCAAAAGTAATGCACTATATAGTGAACAGGGTGTCATTTCAGACACAGATTTGTTTCCTCATGGTTCCTCCGGAGTGGAACCTCTCTGTCTCTTTCACAAGTTCAGACCCATGTCAGCCATTTTGCTCCAGCACCATGGCAACCACAGGACAGATGAGGTTGGCATTATAAGAGGTGACTTACATATCAATGAATTTGTTTTGGTTGCATCTAAAGTTTTGAAATTAAGAAATAATTAACAACTACCTGTTTTAATGTTATTTTCTAGGCTGTTACTATAAACAGCTGTTCAAAATTGTTAATTGTTTGATTCTTCAAAATAGCCACCCTTTGCCTTGATGACAGCTTTGCACGCTCATGGCATTCTCTCAACCACCTTCACCTGGAATGCTATTCCAACAATCTTGAAGGAGTTCCCACATATGCTGAGTACTTGTTGGCTGTCTTTTCCTTCACTCTTTGGTCCAACTCACCCCAAACCATCTCAATTAGGTTGAGGTCGGGTGATTGTGGAGGCCAGGTCATCTGATGCAGCACTCCATCACTCTCCTTCTTGGTTAAATAGCCCTTACACAGCTTGGAGGTGTGTTGGGTCATTGTCTTGTTCAATAAGATGGGATGGCATATTGCTGCAGAATGCTGTGGTAGCCATGCTGGTTAAGTGTGCCTTGAATTCTAATTAAATCACAGACAGTGTCACCAGCAAAGCACCCCCACACCATCACACACCCTCCTCCATGCTTCACGGTGGGAACCACACATGCGGAGATCATCTGTTCACCTACATAGAATCTCACAAATACATTGTGGTTGGAAACAAATATCTTACATTTGGACTCATCAGACCAAAGAACAGATTTCCACCGGTCTAATGTCCATTGTTTGTGTTTCTTGGTCCAAGCAAGTCACTTCTTCTTATTGGTGTCTTTTAGTAGTGGTTTCTTTGCCGCTATTTGACCACGAAGGTCTGATTCACACAGTCTCCTCCGAAAAATTGATGTTGAGATGTGTCTGTTACTTGAACTTTGTGAAGCATTTATTATATATATATATTATATATATGTTTAGGAAAGGAAAAGCGAAACCACAATCTCAAAACATAAGTAAGAATATATACACTATGAATTAGCACATTTTCATCTTCCTTATGTTTTAAGATTGTGGTTTCGCTTTTCCTTTCCTAAACATATATATATATATATATATATATGACATAACATACACACATGACATAACATATGTGTCTGTTATGTCATGTGTGTATGTTATGTCATATATATATATATATATGTTATATATATATGTTATGGAAAGGAAAAGCGAAACCACTATCACAAAACATAAGGAAGATGAAAATGTGCTAATTCATAGTGGTCTATTATGCAGTACTCAACTCACGAACCTCTCTTTTCTTTTCTCTTTGCTTATTTGAGCTGTTCTCGCCATACTATAGACTTGGTGTCTGTACCGCGGTTAGATAAACACACATAAGACATGGAAACATTTGTAGAATTGCAGGAAATTAGCTTTAAAACAACAACAAAAAATCTCTTTCCGATGCAAAATGTGTAGAATTTTGCAAAATTGGCTTTGAAACTTCTAAATGTTATTTCCGCCTACAAGAAGGGTGTGAACAGTTTGGGGTCGCATGGGTTGCGAGGTGGTGGTCTGTTACTACTTCGATAAATGACAATATCAATCCGGACCTTTGCCACCTAGGAAATATGTGTGACCGGACCTTCTCAAATAGTACCCCTGCAGGAAACTTTACACCGCAAATACGTTTTAGAGGCTATTTGACATCCAGTAGACATCCAGGAGGATAATGTATTTTTCTCCCTTCAATTTGTGTTAAGCTGTGTAAACTTAGCAGCACACCAACAGACTGAGAGGGAGGGAGGGAGGGAGGGAGGGAGGGAGGGAGGGAGGGAGGGAGGGAGGGAGGGAGGGAGGGAGGGAGGGAGGGGAAAAAGAAGGGGAGAAAGGGCTGGAAGTGTAAATGGATGACAGGGAGTAGGAGGAATGTGAAACATTTCTGATCTCGCTCCAGTGACTGTTTATACGGCGGTCAGCTCTGTGACATCACAGCTGAGACTTTATAAATGACAGCCATGCAAAGGAATGAGTAGTTAGCCAACAGCAAGCAGCACTGGTAGCTAGCTAGCACCACTACCAACAACTTCATCACTTAGAGGTTAGACAGACAGACACAACAGAGCAGTCCAATCAACCTACAGTCGTTTCAATGGAAATTTCAAGACAACTCAGTGACAATGTGATAGCCTTGGCATTACTGCTCTGTATGGGTGCACTGCAGGTGAGGCCACACTGGTTTTCTGCTTTTCTCGTTGTGTGTATGGGGAGGTGAACTGTACCTGTATCTTACACCTGTTTCTCAGGATGTGGACTGTCTGTGGAGGTCAATGTGACTACATTCCATTGATTGTATCCATTCATTCCATGGAAAGATCTATCACAAGATTCCAGGTGGTCATGTTGTTTTTATTTGTACATTTCTCTATAGCCAATTTGTAATATTTGTACCTTTCTCTGTAGCCAATTTGTAATATTTGTAACTTACTCTAGAGACAATTTTATAATATTTGTAAATTACTCTAGATCCAATTTGTAATATGTGTAACTTTCTGTATAGCCAATTTGTAATATTTGTACAATAAGCTGTTCATTGCATGATGTACCAGTATTGTACACTGCATATTCCGATGTTTTTTTTTTTTGTTATCTAGAAATGGGCAACAAAAAAAAAAAAAATTTTTGTACACTTTGATCATCATGAATAATAATGATCAATATTGATGTATTAAGAATATTGTGAATGTTTGATGTTAAATTGTATAATCGCATAGAGAATAGCTTGAGATGACAAATTATGTTTAAAACAATGGTAGAGTCCAGGGAGGATGACATTGCTCCGTCAATGAATAATTGAGGCCAGTATGTCCAAAGATTGCCTGCTGTGGGTTGGCTCCATTATCTGCCTGTAATTGAAAACAGGAGTATTTTGACCAGACAGTGTTGGACATAGTGTACTAGATAGTGTACTTTGACTAGACAGTGTTTGACATAGTAGACAAATTACTTCTACCAAATACACATTTTTTGACCAAACTTACATTTGGTCAAAAAAAGGATGTTTTATTTCAGAACATAACTGCAGCATTGTTTTAAATGTGTGTTACGGTGCGTGAATGAGGACCCAAAAGCGAATTAACTTAAACAGAGCTTCTTTAATTACCAAACATAGGTAGGCTCAGACGGACCGGCAGATTCCGACAGGACAAGACAAGGTTACAGCAAACATGACGACAGTCTGGTTCAGGCATGAAACACAACAAACAAGAATCCGACAAGGACAGGAACAAAAACAGAGAGAGATATAGGGGACTAATCAGAGGGAAAAAGGGAACAGGTGGGAAAAGGGGTGACGAGGTGGTTAGGAGGAGACAAGGCACAGCTGGGGGAAAGAGGGGGTGGAAAGGTAACCTAACAACGACCAGCAGAGGGAGACAGGGTGAAGGGAAAGGACAGAGACAAGACACAACATGACAGTACATGACAGTACCCCCCCACTCACCGAGCGCCTCCTGGCGCACTCGAGGAGGAAACCTGGCGGCAACGGAGGAAATCCTCGATCAGCGCACGGTCCAGCACGTCCCGAGAGGGAACCCAACTCCTCTCCTCAGGACCGTACCCCTCCCAATCTACGAGGTACTGGTGACCACGGCCCCGAGGACGCATGTCCAAAATTCTACGGACCCTGTAGATGGGTGCGCCCTCGACAAGGATGGGGGGGGGGGGGAAGACGAGCGGGGGCGCGAAGGACGGGCTTGATGCAGGAGACATGGAAGACCGGGTGGACGCGACGAAGGTATCGCGGAAGAAGAAGTCGAACTGCGACAGGATTAATGACCCGAGAAATACGGAACGGGCCAATGAACCGCGGGGTCAACTTGCGAGAAGCCGTCTTAAGGGGAAGGTTCTGAGTGGAGAGCCAAACTCTCTGACCGCGACAATATCTAGGACTCTTAGTTCTACGCTTATTAGCAGCCCTCACAGTCTGCGTCCTATAACGGCAAAGTGCAGACCTGACCCTCTTCCAGGTGCGCTCGCAACGTTGGACAAAAGCCTGAGCGGAGGGGACGCTGGACTCGGCGAACTGAGATGAGAACAGCGGAGGCTGGTACCCGAGGCTACTCTGAAAAGGAGATAGCCCGGTCGCAGACGAAGGAAGCGAGTTGTGGGCGTATTCTGCCCAGGGGAGCTGTTCTGACCAAGACGCAGGGTTACGAAAAGAAAGACTGCGTAAGATGCGACCAATAGTCTGATTGGCCCGTTCTGCTTGACCGTTAGACTGGGGGTGAAAGCCGGAAGAGAGACTGACGGAAGCCCCAATCAAACGGCAAAACTCCCTCCAAAATTGAGACGTGAATTGCGGACCTCTGTCCGAAACGACGTCTGACGGAAGGCCATGAATTCTGAAAACATTCTCGATGATGATTTGTGCCGTCTCTTTAGCAGAAGGAAGCTTAGCAAGGGGAATGAAATGAGCCGCCTTAGAGAACCTATCGACAACCGTAAGAATAACAGTCTTCCCCGCTGACGAAGGCAGTCCGGTGACAAAATCTAAGGCGATGTGAGACCACGGTCGAGAAGGAATAGGAAGCGGCCTGAGACGGCCGGCAGGAGGAGAGTTACCGGACTTAGTCTGCGCGCAGACCGAACAAGCAGCCACGAAACGACGCGTGTCATGCTCCCGGGTGGGCCACCAAAAACGCTGGCGAATGGAAGCAAGCGTACCCCGAACGCCAGGGTGGCCGGCTAACTTGGCAGAGTGAGCCCACTGAAGAACGGCCAGACGAGTAGGAACGGGAACGAAAAGAAGGTTCCTAGGACAAGCGCGCGGCGACGGAGTGTGAGTGAGCGCTTGTTTTACCTGCCTCTCAATTCCCCAGACAGTCAACCCGACAACACGCCCCTCAGGGAGAATCCCCTCGGGGTCAGTGGAGGCTACTGAAGAACTGAAGAGACGAGACAAAGCATCAGGCTTGGTGTTCTTAGAGCCCGGACGATAAGAAATCACGAACTCGAAACGAGCGAAAAACAGCGCCCAACGCGCCTGACGCGCATTAAGTCGTTTGGCAGAACGGATGTACTCAAGGTTCCTATGGTCAGTCCAAACGACAAAAGGAACGGTCGCCCCCTCCAACCACTGTCGCCATTCGCCTAGGGCTAACCGGATGGCGAGCAGTTCGCGGTTACCCACATCATAGTTACGTTCCGACGGCGACAGGCGATGAGAAAAATACGCGCATGGGTGGACCTTGTCGTCAGAGAGGGAGCGCTGAGAAAGAATGGCTCCCACGCCCACCTCTGACGCGTCAACCTCGACAACGAACTGTCTAGAGACGTCAGGTGTAACAAGGATAGGAGCGGATGTAAAACGATTCTTGAGGAGATCAAAAGCTCCCTGGGCGGAAACGGACCACTTAAAGCACGTCTTGACAGAAGTAAGGGCTGTGAGAGGAGCTGCCACCTGACCGAAATTACGGATGAAACGACGATAGAAGTTCGCGAAGCCGAGAAAGCGCTGCAGCTCGACGCGTGACTTAGGGACGGGCCAATCAATGACAGCTTGGACCTTAGCGGGATCCATCTTAATGCCTTCAGCGGAAATAACAGAACCGAGAAATGTGACGGAGGAGGCATGAAAAGTGCACTTCTCAGCCTTCACAAAAAGACAATTCTCTAAAAGGCGCTGGAGGACACGTCGAACGTGCTGAACATGAATCTGGAGTGACGGTGAAAAAATCAGGATATCGTCAAGGTAAACGAAAACAAAGATGTTCAGCATGTCTCTCAGGACATCATTGACTAATGCCTGAAAGACAGCTGGAGCGTTAGCGAGGCCGAAAGGAAGAACCCGGTATTCAAAGTGCCCTAACGGAGTGTTAAACGCCGTCTTCCACTCGTCCCCCTCCCTGATGCGCACGAGATGGTAAGCGTTACGAAGGTCCAACTTAGTGAAAAACCTGGCTCCCTGCAGGATCTCGAAGGCTGAAGACATAAGAGGAAGCGGATAACGATTCTTCACTGTTATGTCATTCAGCCCTCGATAATCTATGCAGGGGCGCAGAGACCCGTCCTTCTTCTTGACAAAAAAAAACCCCGCTCCGGCGGGAGAGGAGGAGGGGACTATGGTACCGGCGTCAAGAGCTACAGACAAATAATCTTCGAGAGCCTTACGTTCGGGAGCCGACAGAGAGTATAGTCTACCCCGGGGGGGGGTGGTTCCCGGAAGGAGATCAATACTACAATCATACGACCGGTGTGGAGGAAGAGAGGTGGCCCTGGACCGACTGAACACCGTGCGCAGATCGTGATATTCCTCCGGCACCCCTGTCAAATCACCAGGCTCCTCCTGTGAAGAAGAGACAGAGGAAACAGGAGGGATAGCAGACATTAAACATTTCACATGACAAGAGACGTTCCAGGAGAGGATAGAATTACTAGACCAATTAATGGAAGGATTATGACAAACTAGCCAGGGATGGCCCAAAACAACAGGTGTAAAAGGTGAACGAAAAATTAAAAAAGAAATGGTTTCACTATGATTACCAGAAACAGTGAGGGTTAAAGGTAGCGTCTCACGCTGAATCCTGGGGAGAGGACTACCATCCAGGGCGAACAAGGCCGTGGGCTCCTTTAACTGTCTGAGAGGAATGTCATGTTCCCGAGCCCAGGTCTCGTCCATAAAACAGCCCTCCGCCCCAGAGTCTATTAAGGCACTGCAGGAAGCTGACGAACCGGTCCAGCGTAGATGGACCGACAAGGTAGTGCAGGATCTTGAAGGAGAGACAGGAGTAGTAGCGCTCACCAGTAGCCCTCCGCTTACTGACGAGCTCTGGCCTTTTACTGGACATGAAGTGACAAAATGACCAGCGGAACCGCAATAGAGACAGAGGCGGTTGGTGATTCTCCGTTCCCTCTCCTTAGTCGAGATGCGGATACCTCCCAGCTGCATGGGCTCAGCACCCGAGCCGGCAGAGGAAGATGGTAGTGATGCGGAGAGGGGGGCGACGGAGAGCGCGAGCTCCTTTCCACGAGCTCGGTGACGAAGATCAACCCGTCGCTCAATGCGAATAGCGAGTTCAATCAAGGAATCCACGCTGGAAGGAACCTCCCGGGAGAGAATCTCATCCTTTACCTCTGCGCGGAGACCCTCCAGAAGACGAGCGAGCAAGGCCGGCTCGTTCCAGCCACTGGAGACAGCAAGAGTGCGAAACTCAATAGAGTAGTCTGTTATGGATCGATTGCCTTGACATAGGGAAGACAGGGCCCTGGAAGCCTCCTCCCCAAAAACAGATCGATCAAAAACCCGTATCATCTCCTCCTTAAAGTCCTGATACTGGTTAGTACACTCAGCCCTTGCCTCCCAGATTGCCGTGCCCCACTCACGAGCCCGTCCAATAAGGAGAGATATGACGTAGGCGACACGAGCAGTGCTCCTGGAGTAAGTGTTGGGCTGGAGAGAAAACACAATATCACACTGGGTGAGGAACGAGCGGCATTCAGTGGGCTCCCCAGAGTAACACGGCGGGTTATTGATTCTGGGCTCCGGAGATTCGAAAGCCCTGGAAGTGGCCGGTGGATCGAGGCGGAGATGGTGAACCTGTTCTGTGAGGTTGGAGACTTGGGTGGCCAGGGTCTCAACGGCATGTCGAGCAGCAGACACTTCCTGCTCGTGTCTGCCTAGCATCGCTCCCTGGATCCCGACGGCTGAGTGGAGAGGATCCGAAGTCGCTGGGTCCATTCTTGGTCGGATTCTTCTGTTACGGTGCGTGAATGAGGACCCAAAAGCGAATTAACTTAAACAGAGCTTCTTTAATTACCAAACATAGGTAGGCTCAGACGGACCGGCAGATTCCGACAGGACAAGACAAGGTTACAGCAAACATGACGACAGTCTGGTTCAGGCATGAAACACAACAAACAAGAATCCGACAAGGACAGGAACAAAAACAGAGAGAGATATAGGGGACTAATCAGAGGGAAAAAGGGAACAGGTGGGAAAAGGGGTGACGAGGTGGTTAGGAGGAGACAAGGCACAGCTGGGGGAAAGAGGGGGTGGAAAGGTAACCTAACAACGACCAGCAGAGGGAGACAGGGTGAAGGGAAAGGACAGAGACAAGACACAACATGACAGTACATGACACTGTGATGATGTTGATGACGATTATGAGGATGGCGACAATGAAAATATTGTTGATACTTGAGATGGTGATAATAATGATGAAGATGATTAGGATGACGATGATGACGGAGATAATGATGACGACTATGACGACAACAACAACTGACCAACAATTGACCTCCTACTCCTCTTGCTCTAATCTCTACCTGCTCTAATATCTACCTGCTCTAATCTCTACCTGCTCTAATCTCTACCTGCTCTAATCTCTAACATTTGCCCCCGTGTTACTCCAGGTGTGGTGTCAGCTATGCCCGGGACCTTGCCAGTGCCCCAGCCCCGTGCCCCTGTGCCCAGCTGGAGTCCCTCTGGTCCTGGACGGCTGCCAGTGCTGCCAGGTGTGTGCCCGGCAGCAGGGTGAGGCCTGCAGTGATCTGTACTTGTGTGACAGCCAGCGAGGACTGCAGTGTGACTACAGCACTAGCTTCTCCGGCAACCCTGGAGAGTGTTCCAGTGAGTACCAGTTGTTTATTGACTTTCAGTCATAAACAAACGCAACAGTGCCACCCTTCCTAACAGTAAACAAGCAGCCTCTGCCCAAGCCAAACCCAGGCCTGAAAGATTCAGAGTCAGTTTAGACCAGGTGTGGTTTGGCTTTGCAGTCTGTGTGGGTGGGACAAACAGACAACTCTTTTCTGACACTAAACAACCAACCTCTGCCCATGACAATTAGCAAATAAAGGGAGAGGGTTTGAAGCTGCACTCTGTTAGACTGTCTGTATGTAAGAGAGGGACAAACATACACTCTGTTTAGGGCACATACTCAGCGAGCTAGCCAGCCGGAAAGCGGAGGGGCTTTAGTTTGCCTGTATTTCAAAACACCTCAACCTCTATTTTCAGTGGTAGTGTTGACACACTTCCCATTGAGAATGATAGATTGCAGAGACAACACACACGGATTGCAAAACAGACTTTTCAGTCTCCCCAGGCCTGAGTTGTGTCCCAAATGACACCCTATTCCCGACATGGTGCACTACTTTTGACCAGAGCAGTGCACTTAATAGGGAATAGGGTGCCATTTGGGCAACAGCCTGGTTTCCCATAACATCACATAACAACCCACAGGCTTGGCAGTAGACATGAGCCTCTTGAGTCCTTACCTCGCTCTTTCATAAGCTCTCTCTCTCTCTCTCTCTCTCTCTCTCTCTCTCTCTCTCTCTCTCTCTCTCTCTCTCTCTCTCTCTCTCTCTCTCTCTCTCTCTCTCTCTCTCTCTCTCTCTCTCTCTCTCTCTCTCTCTCTCTCTCTCTCTCTCTCTCTCTCTGTTTGAGGTTTTCCTTTCCTAATTGTATTTCCTTCAGACCAGAGCAGGGGCCATGTTCCAGGGTATGGGTTAGGATTAGGGTGGGGATGCCAGTCCAGGTCTCTGTCCTGTTCCCACATCATACTGGGGTTCAAATACTATGTGAAATCCTTTCAAATACTTTATCTGTGCTTGATTGAGCTTGCCTGGTTTGATGGAGCAATATAATAGTCCCAAAAATACAAACTCTGCCCATCTGGACTCCAGGCAGGCTAGAACAAACGCTCAAACTATTTGATAGATTTCAAATGGAATTTGAACCCAGCTCTGTTATGTTCATACCCGTCCAGGTCAGGAGGAGTTGGGCTGTGAGATGAATGGGGTTTCTTACCTGGATGGCCAGGTGTTCCAGCCCTCCTGTGCCACCCAGTGCCGCTGCCTGGGGGGAGGTGTGACCTGTGTGCCCCTGTGCCCTGAGGACATCCGTCTGCCCAGCCCAGACTGCCCATACCCCCAGCGGGTACAGCTGCCTGGGAAGTGTTGCAAGGAGTGGGTGTGTGAGAACACAGACAATACCATCCTTCAGGATGCCATCACAGGTAACATCAAGCTTGGATAACAGTCATACACTAGTCTGGTCCAAGATCTATTTGTGCTGTATCCACTACTATGGTGGTTGTTATTGGCAATACAATACAAACAGATCTGGCACCAGGCTTGTCATCCTCTGTTCTGACGCAGGTTTCTGCTACATCTTTAAACTGGACCATATTTAAAAGTCACTGTGGATTCCAAACGTTATTTTCTGATTTTAGACAAGCTACTTGACATATATAAGGAATTGTTCACACAATTGGACACCACAATGACAGATGTTATTTTGTTGATCAAGCTGTAGGACAATATTAACATCCCACAAGTGCATCGATGACGTCGTCCCCACAATGACTGTACGTACATACCCCAACCAGAAGCCATAGATTACAGGCAACATCCACACAGAGATAAAGGGTAGAGATGCTGCTTTCAAGGAGCGGGACTCTAACCCGGAAGCTTGTAAGAAATCCCGCTATGCCCTCTGACGAACCATCAAACAGGCAAAGCGTCAATACAGGACCAAGATAGAATCGTACTACACCAGCTCCGACGCTCATTGGATGTGGCAGGGCT
The DNA here is from genome assembly GCF_057628025.1 of Oncorhynchus mykiss. Classification (NCBI taxonomy): domain Eukaryota; kingdom Metazoa; phylum Chordata; class Actinopteri; order Salmoniformes; family Salmonidae; genus Oncorhynchus; species Oncorhynchus mykiss. The sequence goes on along the minus strand of NC_143030.1, from coordinate 68,872,537 downwards.
TGCAAACTATTACAGACTACAAAGGGAAGCACAGCCTCGAGCTGACCCGTGACACAAGCCTACCAGACGAGCTAAATTACTTCTATGCTCGCTTCGAGGCAAGCAACACTGAAGCATGCATGAGAGCATCAGCTGTTCTGGATGACTGTGTGATCACGCTCTCCGTAGCCAATGTTAGTAAGACCTTTAAACAGGTCAACATTCACAAGGCCAGACGGATTACCAGGATGTGTACTCCAAGCATGCACAGACTAACTGGCAAGTGTCTTCCCTGACATTTTCAACCTGTCCCTGACTGAGGCTGTAATACCAACATGTTTCAAGCAGACCACCATAGTCCCTGTGCCCAAGAACACTACGGTACTGTAACCTGCCTAAATGACTACCGACCTGTAGAAGTCACGTCCATAGTCATGAAGTGCTTTGAAAGGCTGGTCATGGCTCACATCAACACCATTATCCCAGAAACCCTAGACCCAGTCCAATTTGCATACCGCCCCAACAGATCCACAGATGATGCAATCTCTATTGCACTCCACACTGCCCTTTCCCACCTGGACAAAAGGAACACCTATGTGAGAATGCTATTCATTGACTACAGCTCAGGGTTCAACACAATAGTGCCCTCAAAGCTCATCACAAGGCTATGGACCCTTGGACTAAACACCTCCCTCTGCAACTGAATCCTGTACTTCCTGACGGGCCGCCCCCAAGTGGTAAGGGTAGGTAACAACACATCTGCCATGCTCATCCTCAACACGGGGGCCCCTCAGGTGTGCGTGCTCAGTCCCCTCCTGTACTCCCTGTTCACTCCTGACTGCATGGCCAGGCACGACTCCAACGCCATCATTAAGTTTGCCAATGACACAACAGTGGTAGGGCTGATCACTGACAACGATGAGACAGCCTATAGGGAGGAGGTCAGAGACCTGGCTATGTGGTGCCAGGATAACAACCTCTCACTCAACGTGATCAAGACAAAGGAGATGATTGTGGACTACAGGAAAAGGAGAACCGAGCACGACTCCATTCTCATCGACGAGGCTGCAGTGGAGCAGGTTGAGAGCTTCAAGTTCCTTGGTGTCATCACCAACAAACTATCATGGTCCATACACACCAAGACAGTCGTGAAGAGGGCACGTCAAAGCCTATTCCCCCTCAGGAGACTGAAAAGATTTGGCATGAGTCCTCAGATCCTCAAAAAGTTCTACAGCTGCACCATCGAGAGCATCCTGACTGCTTGCATCACTGCCTGGTATGGCAACTGCTCGGCCTCCGACCACAAGGCACTAAGTGCGTACGGCCCAGTACATCACTGGGGTAAAGATTCCTGTCAGTGAAAGGCCCTAAAAATGTCAAAAACTCCAGACACCCCACACTCTCTGCTTCCGCATGGCAAGTGGTACCGGAGCGCCAAGTCTAGGTCCAAAAGGCTTCTTAACAGCTTCTACCCCCAAACCATAAGACTCCCGAACAGCTAATCAAATGGCTACCCAGACGATTTGCATTGTCCCCCCTCCCCTCTTTCTTATGCTGCTGTTACTCTCTGTTTATTATCTATGCATGTCAATTTAACTCTACCTACATGTACATATTACCTCAATTACCTGGACTAACCTATGCCCCCATTGACTCTGTACTGGTACCCCCTGTACTCTATACAGACTTGCTACTGTTATTTTGCTGCTGCTCTTTAATCATTTTTAAAATTATATATATATTTTTATTTATCTATTTTTTCTTAAAACTGCATTGTTGGTTAAGGGCTTGTAAGTAAGCATTTTACTGTAAGGTCTACTACACCTGTTGTATTCAGCGCATGTGACAAATAACATTTGATTTGATTTGAGCTGTCACTGACATTCACTGTCTGAGGTCTTTTATTGATGGATGTTTAGCATTTAATTGGGGTGAATTTGGCCAAATGAAAAGACACAATGTCCAAATATAACCACAGCATTTCAATGGAAAAGTCTGGTCAGATGAAGATTCACATTATTGTTAAAATAGAAGTGGACCATTACAGTGGACCATGTTTCCCATATGCATCCCATATGGCACCCTATTCCCTATGTAGTGCACTATTTTTGACCAAAACCGATATGGTTCTGGTCACAGCGGACCAAAAACACAGCTGGTTATTATGACTCACCGATTCAACCAGAGTTAGGGAGTGATCTCTGTCGATAACACTGCTTTTCTGTGATACAAAAAGACAAAAAGTTCCTGTCCAATTTGAGGCCAATTGAGTCATTTAAGAGACATTATGACATCTGAAACACACTGATACATTTTTTTTTTTACCTGGGAATTCATGTCAGATTAGTTTTTTGGCTCTGAGTTGTTAACAGCTGGATGTCGTGACAAGTCACTCATTCCTCATTGTCCTGTTTGTGCTCGAAGCGCACTGCTGTTATTCCCCATACTTATTCTTCTTTTTAAGACAGCTGAAGCAAGCAATCAAGTATTCTTGAGGAAATTCACCATTCAGTCTCATTTCTCTCCTGGCCTCCTCTCTCCAGCCTCCAGATCAGACAGGTTGTGGCCAGGCATGTCTGGTCCCCAGCAAAACCCAGCCTTTAACTGTATAGACCAGAGTACAGAGTGGAGTGTCTGCTCCCGTACTTGTGACGCCGGGGTCTCCACTCGGGTTTCCAACAAGAACCCAGCTTGCCGGCTCGAGATGCAGAGCCGTCTTTGTAAGGTCTGGCCCTGTCAGGCACTCCAGCCACGCAGAAGCCCCATGGTGAGCCCATACCTGCCCATATAACCTCTCGTAACCCACTCCCCAACCGGCCTACCTCACATGTCATAGGTTATATCAACAGGGATATTAGGTTATGTCAACAGGGATATTAGGTTATGTCAACAGAGATATTAGGTATGTCAACAGGGATGTTAGGTGATGTCAACAGGGATATTAGGTTATGTCAACAGGGATATTAGATTATGTCAAAAGGAACATTAGATTATGTCAACAGGGATATTAGGTTACGTCAAGAGGGATATTAGATTATGACAACAGGGATATTAGGTTATAGCAACAGGGATATTAGGCTCTGTCTTATGGCAAAAGGGATATTAGGTTATGTCAACAGGGATATTAGGTTATGTCACAGGGATATTAGGTTATGTCAACAGGGATATTAGGTTCTGTCTTATGGCAAAAGGGATATTAGGTTATGGCAACAGGGATATTGGGTTATGTCAACAGGGATATTAGGTTCTGTCTTATGGCAAAAGGGATATTAGGTTATGTCAACAGGGATATTAGGTTATGTCAACAGGGATATTAGGTTATGTCAACAGAGATATTAGGTATGTCAACAGGGATATTAGGTTATGTCAACAGGGATATTAGGTTATGTCAACAGGGATATTAGGTTATGGCAACAGGGATATTAGGTTATGGCAACAGGGATATTAGTTTATGGCAACAGGGATTTTAGGTTATGGCAACAGGGATATTAGGTTATGTCAACAGGGATATTAGGTTATGTCAACAGGGATATTAGGTTATGGCAACAGGGATTTTAGGTCATGGCAACAGGGATATTAGGTCATGGCAACAGGGATATTAGGTTATGTCAACAGGGATATTAGGTTCTGTCTTATGGCAAAAGGGATATTAGGTTATGTCAACAGGGATTTGGTTATGTCAACAGGGATATTAGATTATGGCAACAGGGATATTAGGTATGTCAACAGGGATATTGGGTCATGGCAACAGGGATATTAGGTATGTCAACAGGGATATTAGGTATGCCAACAGGGATATTAGATTATGGCAACAGAGATATTAGCTTTTGGCAACAATGATATTAGGTTATGTCAACAGGGATATTAGGTTATGGCAACAAGGATATTAGGTTATGTCAACAGGGATATTAGGTCATGGCAACAGGGATATTAGGTTATGGCAACAGGGATATTAGGTTATGTAAACAGGGATATTAGGTATGCCAACAGGGATATTAGATTATGGCAACAGGGATATTGGATCATGGCGTCAGGGATATTAGGTTATGACAACAGGGATAGTAGGTTATGGCAACAGGGATATAAGGTTATGTAAACAGGGATATTAGGTATGCCAACAGGGATATTAGATTATGGCAACAGGGATATTAGTTTATGTCAACAGGGATATTGGATCATGGCATCAGGGATATTAGGTTATGGCAACAGGGATATTAGGTTATGGCAACAGGGATATTAGGTTATGTCAACAGGGATATTAGGTTATGGCAACAGGGATATTAGCTTTTGGCAACAAGGATATTAGGTTATGTCAACAGGGATATTAGGTCATGGCAACAGGGATATTAGGTTATGGCAACAGGGATATAAGGTTATGTAAACAGGGATATTAGGTATGCCAACAGGGATATTAGATTATGGCAACAGGGATATTAGTTTATGTCAACAGGGATATTGGATCATGGCATCAGGGATATTAGGTTATGGCAACAGGGATATTAGGTTATGGCAACAGGGATATTGGATCATGGCATCAGGGATATTAGGTTATGGCAACAGGGATATTAGGTTATGGCAACAGGGATATTAGGTTACGGCAACAGGGATATTAGGTTATGTCAACAGGGATATTAGGTTATGGCAACAGGGATATTAGCTTTTGGCAACAATGATATTAGGTTATGTCAACAGGGATATTAGGTTATGGCAACAAGGATATTAGGTTATGTCAACAGGGATATTAGGTCATGGCAACAGGGATATTAGGTTATGGCAACAGGGATATAAGGTTATGTCAATGGGGGTATTAGGTTATATCAACAGAGATATTAGATTAGATCAACAGGACCCATGCCATGCATATGCCTCATATATGTGCTAAAATGTGTGCTCCTGTCACCTCGACACTAATGTAAAGTGTGCAGTCCTTTATTAAATGGCCATACTGTATGGTCTGGAGTATGCTTGTGTTGGAAACGCATGTGCTATGTGTACAACATTGTACAAAAAATCATGTATTATGGTGTTATATTTTTTCTTCAGTAATTGCATTTGAGTTCATTCCTAATTTAATAAAACATACATGAACCTCTATCCTCAGCAGCCATGAGCTCATCTAGTAGGCTAACATTGGTGATCTGTGTGTGTTTTCTCAGTCGGGCCGGCGCTGCGAGCCGAGCTACAGGTCAGTGGTGCCAGTGAGACTGGTGCACCAGGGCTGCTACAGCACACGAGTCTACCGGCCCCGGTACTGTGGCCAGTGTACCGACGCCCGCTGCTGCTCCCCATACCGGACCAGCACGGCCACCGTGGCATTCCGGTGCCCCACAGGCAGGCTCCTACACCGGGCAGTCATGATGATCCAGTCCTGTGTCTGTCACTACAACTGCCCCTACTCAGCTTCAGGCCCCTATGCAGCTGTACCCTACTCAGCTTCAGGCCCCTATGCAGCTGTACCCTACTCAGCTTCAGGCCCCTATGCAGCTGTACCCTACACAGGCCCTTCACGCTCATACAGGAGCCCTGCCATTTGGGGTTAGACTTGCATTTCGTTTCAACCCTCTAGTCCCCCTTGAGAACCTAGGGTGTCCACCGTGGCTCTACACCTCAATATGTTCCGCATAGGGCTTTTTCCCAGGAGATCTCCACTTTACTACTTACTGTAAGTTATTGTAGAGATCTAGAGCCCTATCCTACCCCCCTTCATGGACTGACACTCCCATACTGAGACATGGGAGCAACACGTATTCTGTGTCTCAATGTCCATACTGGTACACTACTTGCCAAATAGATTGCTGAATACATGCCCATTACATTGCTTCCTTCTAAGTGGTATACAAGTATGGATATTGGAACAGAGCCTCTCTCTATCACGACTGGATCCAGCAGGTGTAACCTATACCTCTTAGGATAGATAGGGGAAGTGAAATGGTCTTCTGGGTAATAAACTGGGACTGAGTTGGGGGATAAAGCCCTGACATGACTGGACAAGGTCAGTCTGCACTAAGACCTCTACTCTCTTCCATTTTATCACCTGTCATAGGGTGACCTCATGAGGAGTAGAATAGGTCAATAAACCCTCATTAGCTAGGCTGGTCCCAGGTCTGTTTGTGTTTTTCTCTACTACATGGTCATTGTCAAGCCAAACATTTAGCGTGACGTCTCCATAAGGAGTTGGCAAGTGAGCAGAAACAGACTGATAGAGCTACTGTTTAGCATATGGAAGTGAACTACTGTCACACAACACGTCTTGTTTACTGATTGACCAACTGTAGTATCATATGACTAGACTAGACGACACCTGACCAGAGACATTTGTTGCCTTTCTCGACTCATCTTAGGTCCTAGTGTTTCTCCTGGACTCGTGACCTGACTTAGTTGAGTGAATAAGTGTTGTTACTTACATTTTCGTGAATTTATTTTACAGAATGACACCAACTTTTGGGTTGATAGACACTGTATCTTGACATGCAAATTCAATCTGTTGTATCAGTTTGTTTGTTTATAAATGTGTCTATTTTGTGATGAAATTGTACTTTTATTTTTTAAGTTGCTGTAAATATAAACCATTCTTATGCTTTTTGAAACGTACAACTGTGTCGCTGATTCTATGCATTGTCCAAAATGTTTTCCATTCACAGTGTCTTTTGTGTAAAGCTTGAGCTCATTTGTACATTGCATATTATTCAATAATTATTTGCTATATTGATATGTTGTTGTAATTTCTTCTGTAACTTTCCCATAAATCTCCTTATGATTGATTAGTGATTTGTGTGCTGATATTTCAACATACACACTGTAGAGTCCCAATATCAGAATGCCATGTAAATTCATTGACATCTAGTGGCTTCTATTGGACTCACAGTATCAGTGCAAATAGTTGTGTGATGAATAGGAAACTGACCGGATCTAAATTGATGTCATTTATTTTTATATAAAATGACTGAATGTTGACCTTGATCAAAAAGTTATGTTCTAGGCTTTCCTCAAAAAGCATCTTATTTCAAACCACTGTTACAAAACTGAATGAAATAAGGGGTCACTGTGTGTGTGTGTGTGTGTGTGTGTGTGTGTGTGTGTGTGTGTGTGTGTGTGTGTGTGTGTGTGTGTGTGTGTGTGTGTGTGTGTGTGTGGTGTGGGTCTAAACATGGAAATGAGTCCCTACTGATAATTTCAGAATTCTTCTGTATAGAGAGTCAGTGATACAGCTTGCCATAGAGCAAATAGCACTTTCACACAAAACATTGTGAGAGAACACCTACCTCCACCTTTTGCAATCTCAATGTGGAGCTCTGAAAATAACTGAGAAGTGATAGGAAACTGAGCGACTGACTTATTCATTCATCTTGAAGGAAATACGTTTTTTCCATTCAACCTCTATTCAGGTTATTCTCAACCATATAAGATCAATTTCTGTGGGGGAGAGAAAATGGAGACAAACTCTTCCTGTGGACAAGTTAACAAGGCCTTTTCACACAAATTCTTACCTGCAGTGTATATGTCAGTATTCATCATTGGTCTTGTTGCTAACTGTTTGGGACTAAAATTATTGTTTGCGAACTGGAAGAAATTCAGAAATATCAATGTTTTTCTTCTGAACCTTGGAGTGGCAGATATTCTGTATTTGATGACACTTCCATTTCTGGTTGCGTCCTACTCAGCAGACAGCAGACGTGTTCGGCATTTTATTAAATCTAACTGAACACTAAATACAAAGTCACAAAAGGCACAACCCACACTAAACAGAAAATAACTACCCACAAATCATAGTGGGAAAACAGGCTGCCTAAGTATGGTTCTCAATCAGAGACAATGATAAACAGCTGCCTCTGATTGGGAACCATACCAGGCCAAACACAGAAATACAAAAACATAGAACAACAGATAGAATGCCCACCCCAACTCACGACCTGACCAAACTAAAATAGAGACATGAAAAAGGAACTAAGGTCAGGACGTGACATGATCGTTCTAGACAACCATTTTCAGGTCTTGCCATAGATTTTGAAGTATGTTAAAGTCAAACTTGTAATTTGGCCACTCAGTAAGCAACTCCAGTGTAGATTTGGCCTTATGTTTTAGGTTATTGTCCTGCTGAAAGGTGAATTAATCTCTCAGTGTCTGTTTGAAAGCAAACTGAAGCAGGTTTTCCTCTAGGATTTTGCTTGTGTTTAGCTCAATTTAGTTTATTTTTAATCCTGAAAAACTCCCCACTCCTTAACAATTACAAGCATACACATAACACGATGCAGCCACCACCATGCTTGAAAATATAGAGTGGTACTCAGCAATGTGTTTTATTGGATTTTCCCTAAACACAACACTTTCTATTCAGGACAAAAAGTTAATGTCTTTGCCACATTTCTTGCAGTTTTACTGCAACCTGGTTGCATGTTTTGGAATGTTTTTTTTCTGTACAGGCTTCCTTTAAAATCACCATTGACCTCATGGTGAAATCCCTGAGCGATTTCCTTCCTCTCCCACAACTGAATTAAGTTTAACTGACTCCTGTACCGTATCCTTGTCGTGACTGGGTGTATTGATACACCATCCAAAGTGTAATTAAGAACTTCACCATGCTCAAAGGGATATTCAATGTCTGCTTTTGTTTTACCCATCTACCAATAGATGCCCTTCTTTGCGAGGCGTTGGAAAGCCTCTCTTGTCTTTGTAGTTAAATCTTTGTTTGAAATTCAATTCTCGACTGAGGGAACTTACAGTTAATTGTATGTGTGGTGTACAGAAATGAAATTGTCATTCAAAAATCATGCTCACCACTATTATTGTGCGTGGAGTGAATCCATGCAACTTATTATGTGACTTGTTAAGCAAATGTTTCCTCCTGAACTTATTTAGGCTTGCCAAAACAAAGGGTTGAATACTTATTGACTCAAGACATTTCAGCTTTTCATTTTTTATTCATTAGAAAAAATGTCTACAAACATAACACCACCTTGCCGTTATGGGGTATTGTGTGTAGACCAGTGACAAAAAAATCTAATTTTCTTTCCATTTTAGATTCAGGCTGTAAGACAACAACATGTGGGAAATGTCAAGGGGTGTGAATACTTTCTGAAGTCACTGTATATGCATGCAGCTTCTTCTGTGTTAAAGAGACTTGACTCTGTTTATCATCTATCCTTATGCTTTGTTACAAATGCTCAGTCACTCACCCACCATTGCCCCTTGAACCAAATGGTGGATTGGAACTATCTTTATATGTGCAGACAGCTACATTGGTACGTGTTCATTTACAAAACCATATTGGATAAACTCCCTCTACATCTGTAGCCTGCTCGCCTCTACCACTAGCAGTTACCAGACCCGGTCTACTAGGTGGTTGCTACTTAAAGTCCCCAGGGCCTTCACCGAGTAAGGCAAGACTGCCTGCTGCTATTGTGGACCAGAGGCATGGAATAGTCGACAAGATATGCTTCACCTAGATGTATTAGTGCCCCTAAAGGGTTTAAAACTCTGATGAGAGACGGTTCATGATGAGTGTAAATATTTCCTGTAGGCTGGATTGTGCTGTTGATGTGCTGATTGTATTGTATGTTTTACATGTAGTAATGTTGTAATGATTACTGCTGCCTTCTTGGCCAGGTATCCCCTGCAAAAGAGACTGGGTGTCAATGAGCTTTTCCTGGTTAAATAAAGGTTAAATAAAACAAAATAAACATTGTTTCCCGTGTATGGTAATATGCATGAATTGACGTTCCTGGTTATTCATTGTATCTAATAGATGTAAATATATTGTAAATCACAGGATGCCGCTGAGGGGAGGCTCATAATAATGTCTGGAATAATAATGCTGCTGAGGGGAGGCTCATAATAATGTCTGGAATAATAATGCTGCTGAGGGGAGGCTCATAATAATGTCTGGAATAATAATGCTGCTGAGGTGAGGCTCATAATAATGTCTGGAATAATAATGCTGCTGAGGACGGGCTCATAATAATGTCTGGAATAATAATGCTGCTGAGGGGAGGCTCATAATAATGTCTGGAATAATAATGCTGCTGAGGACGGGCTCATAATAATGTCTGGAATAATAATGCTGCTGAGGACGGGCTCATAATAATGTCTGGAATAATAATGCTGCTGAGGGGAGGCTCATAATAATGTCTGGAATAATAATGCTGCTGAGGACGGGCTCATAATAATGTCTGGAATAATAATGCTGCTGAGGACGGGCTCATAATAATGTCTGGAATAATAATGCTGCTGAGGACGGGCTCATAATAATGTCTGGAATGAAGTGAATGTGTGTTCGATACCATTCCATTGATTCCATTTTAGCCATTACTATGAGCCCGTCCTCCCCAAAATATTCTTAAGAGTCTATTGACACAACCATGTGTCAATCTAAGTAACATAATAAAGAAATCCACATCACAATCCATCAGCTTAAACTAGAGATACTGTATCATTGCATGGGCTGCATCTCAATCCACCTCATCCACTTATGTCGGCCTTCTGCATCTGCAGTGGAAGGTGGCCAAGCTACAGTGGTGTTTGTCAGACCATGAGACATCCCGAAAATTGGTCGGCATCCGAATGGTTTGGTCTACCAAACTACACTGAACAAAAATATAAATGCAACATGCAACAACTTCAAAGATTTGACTGAGTTACAGTTTGTATAAGGAAATCAGTCAATTTAAATGAATGAATTAGGCCCTAATCTATGGATTTGACATGACTGGGAATACAGATATGCATCTGTTGGTCACCAATACATTTTGTTTTAAAAGGTAGGGGAGTGGACCAGAAAAACAGTCAGTATCTGGTGTGACCACCATTTGCCTCATGCAGCGTGACAAATCTCCTTCGCATAGAGTTGATCAGGCTGTTGATTGTGGCCTGTGAAATGTTGTCCCACTTCTCTTCAATGGTTGTGCGAAGTAGCGGGAACAGGAAAACGCTGTTGTACAGGTCGATCCAGAGCATCCCAAACATTCTCAATGGGTGACATTGTCTGGTGAGTTTGCAGGCCATGGGAGAACTGGGACATTTTCAGCTTCCAGGAATTGTGTACAGATCCTTGTGACATGAGGCTGTGCATTACCATGCTGAAACATGAGGTGATGGCGGAGGATGAATGGCACGACAATGGGCCTCAGGATCTCGTCATGGTATCTCTGTGCATTCAAATTGCCATTGATAAAATGCAATAGTTTTCGTTGTCCGTAGCTTATGCCTGCCCATACCATAACCCCACCGCCACCAAGGGGTACTCTGTTCACAACGTTGAGATCAGCAAACCACTCGCCCACACAACGTCTGCCATCTGCCAGGTACAGTTCAAACTGGGATTCATCCACAAAGAGCACACTTCTCCAGTGTGTGAGTGGCCATCGAAGGTGAGCATTTTGAGGACAACGAGTAAGCAGAGCAAGCAGATTAACTTCACTGAGACGGCATTTGACAGTTTGTGCAGAAATTCTTTGGTTGTGCAAACCCACAGTTTCATCAGCTGTCTGGGTGGCTGGTCTCAGGCAATCCCGCAGGTGAAGAAGCCGGAAGTGGAGATCCTGGGCTGGTGTGGTGACACGTGGTCTGCGTTTGTGCGGCCGGTTCGATGTACTGCCAAATTCTCTATAACAACTTTGGAGATGGCTTATGGTAGACAACTTAACATTAAATTATCTGGCAACAGCTCTGGTTGGCATTCCTGCAGTCAGCATGCCAGTTGCACGGTCCATCAAAACATGAGACATCTGACAACTGCACATTTTAGAGTAGCCTTTATTTGTCCCCAGCACAAGGTGCACCTGTGTAATGATCATGCTGTTTAGTCAGCTTTTTGATATACCACACCTGTTAAGTGGATGGATTACCTTTGCAAAGAAGAAATGCTCACTAACAGGGATGTAAACACATTTGTGCACAAAATTTGAGAGAAATATGCTTTTGTGCATATGGAAAATGTCTGGGATCTTTTATTTCAGCTCATGAAGCATGGGACCAACACTTTACATGCTGTCTTTATATTTTTGTAAAGTAAATTATGAAAGGGGGAGACTCTCAACACGATGGTGTTCGCGATTGTGCTCTACGACCCCCACAAGTGTCATTGGACTCATCTGAAGGTAACGCATACAAAAGAATGAAAGTATGGAGTTAATTTGTGCCAACAAAAATAAGGGGTTAAATATTCCAAAAGCTTTGTTATATCTCCTATATATAAGACAGACACTTCAGAACCTTGTTTCTTGTGATTTATTTTTTAATTGTATTTTTTGCCATTTATGAGTGTGTTATTCAATGCGTTTCTATAGCCTAAGGTCAAATTCAATATTTTATAAAATAATTTAAAAATAAAACTTGTTTGATACCTAAAGGTATCAAGGCACAAGGCGAGACCCAAATGCAGACACAGGAGGCAGATGGTTGGAGTCTAACAATGTTTATTCATCCAAAGGGATAGGCAAGAGAATGGTCTTGGACAGGCAAAAAGGTAAAACCTAGATCAGAGTCCAGGAGGTACAGAGTGGCAGACATGCTTGTGGTCAAGGCAGGTGGGTACAAAGTCCAGAAACAGGCATGGGTCAAAACCGGGAGGACTAGAAAAAGGAAAATGCAAAAAGCAGGAGAACGGGAAAAACACTGGAACAAATACACTGGGGAAAACAAGAAACATCTGGAGGGGGTGGAGACAACAACGAGGACGGGTGAAACTGATCAGGGTGTGACAAAAGGGTTATCTAAATCAAATAGCTACATGATACATGGTATGACCATCTAAAACAATTCCATAGGTTAGGTTAAGGTGCCAATTGTGTTTTAAATATACAATATGTTAAACTGATTTAAAGCAAAGTGTAGACCGTGTTGGTTTATGGCACATGGTATTGATTGCACCACATAATATGTATGAATACATGGCTAAAGATCAATCAGATTTGTGAATGATTTATTTCTTATTTTTTTAATTTCACCTTTATTTAACCAGGTAGGCTAGTTGAGAACAAGTTCTCATTTGCAACTGCGACCTGGCCAAGATAAAGAGTCGCAATTCGACACATACAACAACACAGAGTTACACATGGAATAAACAAAACATACAGTCAATAATACAGTAGAACTAAAGAAAACAAAAAGTCTATAAACAGTGAGTGCAAATGAGATAAGTTAAGGAAATAAATAGGCCATGGTGGCGAAGTAATTACAATATAGCAATTAAACACTGGAATGGTAGATCGGCAGAAGATGAATGTGCAGGTAGAGATACTGGGGTGCAAAGGAGGAAACTAAATAAATAAATAAATACCAGTATTGGGATGAGGTAGGTAGATAGATGGGCTGTTTACAGATGGGCTATGTACAGGAGCAGCGATCTGTAAGCTGCTCTGACAGCTGGTGCGTAAAGCTAGTGAGGGAGATGTGAGTCTCCAGCTTCAGAGATTTTTGCAATTCGTTCCAGTCATGGGCAGCAGAGAACTGGAAGGAAAGACGACCAAAGGAGGAATTGGCTTTGGGGGTGACCAGTGAGATATACCTGCAAGAGCGCGTGCTACGAGTGGGTGCTGCTATGGTGACCAGTGAGCTGAGATAAGGCGGGGCTTTACCTAGCAGAGACTTGTAGATAACCTGTAGCCAGTGGGTTTGGCGACGAGTATGAAGCGAGGTCCAACCAACGAGAGCGCACAGGTCGCAATGGTGGGTAGTGTATGGGGTTTTGGTGACAAAACGGATGGCACTGTGATAGACTGCATATAATATAACCCCTAGCTGTGTATTGTCGCTTTCCATGTTGTCTGTTGTCTGTAGCTTGTGAGGTGTGGAAACACTTTGTTGCGTTAATGAATTTTGTTTTGCTGCTTTTTGTTCTATGTTGCTCTGTCTGTATGCTACGTCTTGCTTGTCCTATGTTGCTTTGTCTGTATGCTATGTCTTGCTTGTCCTATGTTGCTCTGCATGTGCTCACTGCTCAATGATTTCTATATTGTAATTGTTTTTAATAACCTGCCCAGGGACTGCGGTTGAAAATTGTCTGGCTGGCTAAAACCGTCACTTTTACTGAAACGTTGATTAATGTGCACTGTCCCTGTAAAAATAAAATTAACTCAAACTCAAACTCAAACAGAGCAATGTGAAATATGGGCTGGTAGCCCTTTCCTGCAGTTAAATGACCTAGTGGCCTCATTGGTGGAATGTTATGAATATTTTTCAGAATTTCATAATTAATAGATAGCTTGTTCAAAACTACACTGAACAAAAATATAAACGCAACATGCAACAACTTCAAAGATTTGACTGAGTTACAGTTTGTATAAGGAAATTATTATATATTTTTTTAATTAAACGCTTAAAATCCTGCTTCTTTGTCAAACGGTTTTGTTCTATTTCAGTCTTCTGTGATGTATATGAAGTCTAATATTGGGATGCAAACTCATAACTGAATGCATTTCAACGCTATATCTGACATGATATGGGTGTCTTCTTTTTTTAACGCAATAACCATGTAAGTGAGGTGTATACTTTCGTTTCAAAGTAGATTCGTTTAAGACTACCAGGAAGCACACTTTGTGACCCTGATTTAGCCTGCTGCAGTAAAAAGATGATGCATGTGCAGAGGAACAGGAAACAGTCTAACTGCCAGCAGAGTTCTTAATATAGGTGTGAAACTCCATTCAAAATAGAACAGTATTATAATGTGCTGATCGGCTTTTCAATGTGGTGAAGGTCTAAAAAGAATGCATGATACTGTGTATATTCTAAAGTGAACATTTTAATTTAAAGAAGACTTTTGAACGTATTCTTACTCTTATTTCATGAAACATATATCTCATCCTTTATATGTATGGAATCAAATGTTACAATTTATACTGTATTACAAAATGTACAACATTAGTTCAAATACATGGCGAAGGTACCCACTAAAAACTTGATTCAAAAGATGAATGTAATAATTACATGTGACTAACATATTTGACATATTAGAAAGATTCTCTACATAAAATACCAGACACTTTGGAAATCCCATTATATCAACCTTCAGGTTTTTTCAATTGCTTTCCCTATATCTGAAATACACTGCGTTACTTAACAGGAATGACAGGCCCACTGTCACTACAATCACTACATGAAAATCAGAACTGATACATGGGAATACATTAGAATCCATAAACTAAGAATGTACAGGACTTCACACACCATAGTTCCTTATCACTTTGGTTCACATTTTGCTTAGAAATGTTCTGCAATTTGATGTGACATAGTTGTTCTGCCAAGAATAGCCTTGTGTTCCTCAGTAAGAACATTCGGTAAAGTACACACTCTAGTGCTTAGCAGTCATTCAGCAGCAGACAGGAACACAACCTATTTACGCTGCAGGATGTGGCAAGGTCCCAAACGATCTCTAACGATGCACGGTAGTATTGTATAGCATACTATGTTAAGTTTAAACAAAGATCTCCTAGATTAGAGTGAGAAGTGTAAGACCAGATGCAGCACAGGAAAAGCTTCATAAAAGGGATTAAAAATGATTGAGGGCAAAAACTATGGGAACCAGTGCTTTTCAAATGTCACTGTACAAATATATTTTCTCTGAAAATGTGATAAATTAATGGCATGACCTCAAGCAAAAATAGTGGTGTAATATTACAAGAACAAAACTACATACTGTGCAGTGAGGTAAATTCCTGAGCCGTGAGGTCAATTACTGTGCATTGAGGTCAATTATTGTGCAGTGAGGTCAATTATCAATTGAGTATCATCAACCATTTAAGTAGTTGGATCTGTTTGTTTTATAAATGGAAACCATCAATAGTGTTTAGGCCTATGGCATAAATACTAGAACAATTCTGAAAATCCATTGTCTCTGTGCTTATCCTATGTCCGAGCCTCATATACAGGATACTGTACCATTATACTTTGCTGAGGAGTCTATCACTCATGAGGGTCCTCGTTAATTAACCCGACTGTCAGAGAGCACAGAGCAGCCCATCAGTCATTCCCTCTCTCTGCCCTCTACTATGCCTATGTTTCTTGCTTTCTTGGGTGGGTGTTTTTTTGAAAATGTTTTACTCTAGTTGTCAGACTTCAAGGTTTCTTAATCAAGGGTCTCTTCTCAGTTTCCTGTTGATATATGTATATTGCGGACCCAAGGAAATCTAGTGCTCACCGATGCGTCTGCTAATGGGGATCCAGATAAAGAATACCCTTCGTTGGTTTACAACCCTCGCCATATGAAATCAACCTGCACCATATGAAAGGCCACACTTGTGTGGTGACCAAAAGGATCATTACAGTACTGTAACACACTGTGCAGGCAGCAACTCATTACAACAAAATACGCCCAACAGTCTTATTGAGAATAGGGAGGCAAAGTCTTGAGGGAGTACTGATTGTGATTCAAATCAAACAGATTATTTTCCATATTTACTTTTGTTTTGGTGTGCTAAGGTTTTTGCTCAGTAAATGAGCTGTAGTGATATGTTTGAGATAGTGGTAAATTAGTTGATCCTGACAAGTAAGTGGAAAAGTTTAGTGAAGGAAAATGCCCCTTTACAATCCATAAGGGTAACATGAGATGGTACCTTACTAAACTATTTAGAATAGGAGCAGATCATTCTCTGATAGAACTCTGATAGAGTTCAGTGTGTCAAATCGGAGGGTCTGCTGTCCGGACCTCTGGCAGTCTCTATGGGGGTGCCACAGGGTTCAATTCTTGGACCGACTCTCTTCTCTGTATACATCAATGATGTCGCTCTTGCTGCTGGTGAGTCTCTGATCCACCTCTACGCAGACGACACCATTCTGTATACTTCTGGCCCTTCTTTGGACACTGTGTTAACAACCCTCCAGAGCCCTCTGGACGGCTCTGACTTAGAATACGTGGACAACTACAAATACCTAGGTGTCTGGTTAGACTGTAAACTCTCCTTCCAGACCCACATCAAACATCTCCAATCCAAAGTGAAATCTAGAATTGGCGTCCTATTTCGCAACAAAGCATCCTTCACTGATGCTGCCAAACATACCCTTGTAAAACTGACCATCCTACCAATCCTCGACTTCGGCGATGTCATTTACAAAATAGCCTCCAACACCCTACTCAACAAATTGGATGCAGTCTATCACAGTGCAATCCGTTTTGTCACCAAAGCCCTATATACTACCCACCATTGCGACCTGTACGCTCTCGTTGGCTGGCCCTCGCTTCATACTCGTCGCCAAACCCACTGGCTCCATGTCATCTACAAGATCCTGCTAGGTAAAATCCCCCCTTATCTCAGCACACTGGTCACCATAGCATCTCCCACCTGTAGCACATGCTCCAGCAGGTATATCTCTCTAGTCACCCCCAAAACCAATTATTTCTTTGGCCGCCTCTCCTTCCAGTTTTTGCTGTCAATGACTGGAATGAACTACAAAAATCTCTGAAACTGGAAACACTTATCTCCCTCACTAGCTTTAAGCACCAACTGTCAGAGCAACTCACAGATTACTGCACCTGTACATAGCCCACCTATAATTTAGCCCAAATAACTACCTCTTTCCCTACTGTATTTATTTTATTTATTTATTTATTTTGCTCCTTTGCACCCCATTATTTTTATTTTTACTTTGCACATTCTTCCACTGCAAATCTACCATTCCAGTGTTTTACTTGCTATATTGTATTTACCTTGCCACCATTACTTTTTTTGCCTTTACCTCCCTTATCTCACTTCATTTGCTCACATCGTATATAGACTTGTTTATACTGTATTATTGACTGTATGTTTGTTTTACTCCATGTGTAACTCTGTGTCGTTGTATGTGTCGAACTGCTTTGCTTTATCTTGGCCAGGTCGCAATTGTAAATGAGAACTTGCCTACCTGGTTAAATAAAGGTGAAATAAAATAAATAAATATAATTTGGGGCTTGGTTATAAAATAAGGCATGGCTAGATGCTTTGTCTTGCTGCCAAATTAAACCACCATCCATTGTTTTTTACATTACCCCTGTATATCGAGACATCCCAAGATTTCACTGGATTCTTTTGGGGCCTCACGTGAAGAATGGAGCTTGGGTATGGTACTGACTGTAGCAATACCATGCTTCTGTAGCAGACGTTACACATACAGCTAATGGTAGGCTGTACATTTTGATGTGCATGCAGTAATATGCTGTATGTGACATATTTTTGAATTTGTCTGCTGCATAACACAGTCGGTATTGGTTGGATAGAAAAAATTATTGTGTTTTGTTGGTTTTATGATTGCAGCACATAGTAAGCTCCAGTCATTAAAAACATATTTGTTGAAACGTTTAATGTTACACACCCTTTCAAATCAAATCAAATCAAATCCAAATGTATTGGTCGCTACACAGATTTGAAGATGTTATCGCAGGTGCAGCGGAATGCTTGTGTTTCTGGCTCCAACAGTGCAGTAATAGACAAAATACTGCAAAGTTGTCTAGGAGCTAGAAACAGGGTGTCCGTGTCTGTCAGTGCCATCTTGCCAGAGAAACTGTAGTATATGGAACACAACAACAAGAGTTCAAGACATGGACTATAAGTCCTTACTTGTCGCATTCTCATGTAGTAATTACTTTCTATTAACCTTTGGCTCAAATACTATTTGATATTACTTCAAATAGTTTAGCTGGGCTTGATTAAGCTTGCCTGGTGCAATTGAACCAATAGAAGAGTCACAGAAGGGTAAAACCAGCCCGCCTGGCAATAAAGGCAGGCTTAAGCTAAAGCTAATAGTATTTGAAAGATGTCAAATGCTATTCAAACCCAGGTCTGAATGATAAGCGAAGCCACGGAGTTGTAAAGGTTCAAATCCCCTCGATGACCTTTGCTCCTGTTCTGAGCTCACTCCCCTGGGTGTGTGTGTGTGTGAGTGTGCGTATGTGTGAGTGTGCGTGTGTGTGTGTGTGTGTGTGTATGTGTGTAAGTTGTGAATGGTGAACCCAAGACCTGGCAAACATTAAAGGACAAGCCCAGCGTATGTCCATGTGGCGTAGAAAGAGGGAGAAGGTGGTGAGAGGGGAGAGAATGCTTTGGCCGAGGGGTTTGGTTACATTAATAAGAGTATCTGACAGCAGAGCCATAGGCATTAGTAAGTCTTCTTCAGACCGTGCACCGTGCAGGGATAGAACTGCTCCATATGGAATACATAATGAGGCACCGCTGTGACAGCGCAGGTGAGAGCATTCAATGATAAACATGCACTCTCTTGAGAGAGAGGAGTAGGAAGAACTAAGATGGTATAGTAAAGTCCAACTTTACTATGCTGTTTCACTTCTGTCTATGCACATGTTGTCCCGAGCACATGTTGTCCAGGGGGCTAAGTGCAGCAGCACAAAAATACACTCGAGCAAGATAGACTTGGTGGATTGGTGTTACACTCTATGATTCAGACAGTGCAGCAGACACTGCTACAGACCGGACAACGTCTTCTCTGGGTTTCAAGTTGCCTTGATTTAGAAAGCTGCCTTGATTTAGAAAAGATGGACATGCAGACGAAATGGGAAAGGACTTGGGAAGGTCTGTCTGTCACTCTGGTAACTCTGATATCTTCTGTTGTTTCCCTTCTATTTCCTTATACAGTAGTGGTATCATCTTTGTGCTCTGTTACAGTGTGATTAGCACAGTCAAGTATAGTAGTAACCTATCACTGAATGAATGCTACAGTTGTAGGATCTTAATTGGAGCCAGTTTGCTACAGCAGGAAAATGATTCTACAACAACAGGAAATGTGAGGCCTGCACACTGTTTAAGCTCCGAATTCACCGCTTTATTGACAACGTTTCCATCTGAAGCGGATCTTGGTCAGGTCATTATATTTAATGGACATTGTTTGTAGGGGTTGATACATATTTTGTATCACAAAAATGAAGCCTTTTTAAACCTTGAATACACTAGAAGTCAACATTTCCTGATGTGGAGGAAAGGTTTATATACTGTTTTATAAACTCTGGATGTATATACTGTATTCTAGTCAAGGCACATCCTATATAACTATACCTGCGCTCACCTTTTCAATTCATATACTGTCTATACACACCATTACACACTGAGTGTATAAACATTATGAACTATTTTCATGACAAACTGCCCAGGTGAATCCAGGTGAAAGCTATGATCCCTTACTGATGTCACTTGTTAATTCCACTTCAATTGGAGTAGATGAAGGGGAGGAGACAGAATAAAAAAGGATTTTTAAGATTTGAGACAATTGAGACATGGATTGTGTATGTGTGCCATTCAGAGGGTAAATGGGCAAGACAAAATATGCAAGTGCCTTTGAACGGGGTAGTAGGTGCCAGGCGCACCGGTTTGTGTCAAGAACTGCAACACTGCTGAGTTTTCCATGCTAAACAGTTTCATGTGTGTATCAAGAATAGTCCACCACCCAAAGGACATCCAGGAAACTTGACACAACTTTGGGAAGCATTGGCGTCAACTTGGGCCAGCATTCTCGTGAAACGCTTTCGACACCTTGTAGAACCCATGCCCCACCAAATGGGAGGTGTGGGGGGGGTGCAACTCAATATTAGGAAACTATTCTTAATTTGTTGTACACTGAGTATATACAGTGCCTTGCGAAAGTATTCGGCCCCCTTGAACTTTGCGACCTTTTGCCACATTTCAGGCTTCAAACATAAAGATATAAAACTGTATTTTTTTTGTGAAGAATCAACAACAAGTGGGACACAATCATGAAGTGGAACGACATTTGTTGGATATTTCAAACTTTTTTAACAAATCAAAAACTGAAAGATTGGGCGTGCAAAATTATTCAGCCCCTTTACTTTCAGTGCAGCAAACTCTCTCCAGAAGTTCAGTGAGGATCTCTGAATGATCCAATGTTGACCTAAATGACTAATGATGATAAATACAATCCACCTGTGTGTAATCAAGTCTCCGTATAAATGCACCTGCACTGTGATAGTCTCAGAGGTCCGTTAAAAGCGCAGAGAGCATCATGAAGAACAAGGAACACACCAGGCAGGTCCGAGATACTGTTGTGAAGAAGTTGAAATCCGGATTTGGATACAAAAATATTTCCCAAGCTTTAAACATCCCAAGGATGTTATTGATAATATTGAAATGGAAGGAGTATCAGACCACTGCAAATCTACCAAGACCTGGCCGTCCCTCTAAACTTTCAGCTCATACAAGGAGAAGACTGATCAGAGATGCAGCCAAGAGGCCCATGATCACTCTGGATGAACTGCAGAGATCTACAGCTGAGGTGGGAGACTCTGTCCATAGGACAACAATCAGTCGTATATTGCACAAATCTGGCCTTTATGGAAGAGTGGCAAGAAGAAAGCCATTTCTTAAAGATATCCATAAAAAGTGTTGTTTAAAGTTTGCCACAAGCCACCTGGGAGACACACCAAACATGTGGAAGAAGGTGCTCTGGTCAGATGAAACCAAAATTGAACTTTTTGGCAACAATGCAAAACGTTATGTTTGGCGTAAAAGCAACACAGCTCAACACACCATCCCCACTGTCAAACATGGTGGTGGCAGCATCATGGTTTGGGCCTGCTTTTCTTCAGCAGGGACAGGGAAGATGGTTCAAATTGATGGGAAGATGGATGGAGCCAAATACAGGACCATTCTGGAAGAAAACCTGATGGAGTCTGCAAAAGACCTGAGACTGGGACGGAGATTTGTCTTCCAACAAGACAATGATACAAAACATAAAGCAAAATCTACAATGGAATGGTTCAAAAATAAACATATCCAGGTGTTAGAATGGCCAAGTCAAAGTCCAGACCTGAATCCAAACGAGAATCTGTGGAAAGAACTGAAAACTGCTGTTCACAAATGTTCTCCATCTAACCTCACTGAGCTCGAGCTGTTTTGCAAGGAGGAATGGGAAAAAATGTCAGTCTCTCGATGTGCAAAACTGATAGAGACATACCCCAAGCGACTGACAGCTGTAATCGCAGCAAAAGGTGGCGCTACAAAGTATTAACTTAAGGGGGCTGAATAATTTTGCACGCCCAATTTTTCAGTTTTTGATTTGTTAAAAAAGTTTGAAATATCCAATAAATGTCGTTCCACTTCATGATTGTGTCCCACTAGTTGTTGATTCTTCACAAAAAAATACAGTTTTATATCTTTATGTTTGAAGCCTGAAATGTGGCAAAAGGTCGCAAAGTTCAAGGGGGCCGAATACTTTCGCAAGGCACTGTATACAGTGGAAGTTGGAAGTTTACATACACTTTAGCCCAAAAAATGTAAACTCAGTTTTTCAAAATTCCTGACATTTAATCCTAGAACAATTCCCTGTCTTAGGTCAGTTAGGATCACCACTTTATTTTAAGAATGTGAAATGTCAGAATATTAGTATCTATTTTGCCACAACTTTGGAAGTATGCTTGGGTCATTGTCCATTTGGAAGACCCATTTGCGACCAAGCTTTAACTTCCTAACTTCCTTGAGATGTTGCTTCACTCTATCCACATAATTTTCCTACCTCATGAGCCATCTATTTTGTGAAGTGCACCAGTCCCTCCTGCAGCAAAGCACCCACACAGCATGGTGCTGCCACCCCCGTGCTTTATGGTTGGGATGGTGTTCTTCGGCTTGCAAGCCTCCCCCTTTTTCCACCGAACATAACGATGGTCATTATGGCCAAACAGTTCTATTTTTGTTTCATCAGACCAGTGGACATTTCTCCAAAAAGTATGATCTTTCTTCCCATGTGCAGTTGCAAACCGTAGTCTGGAAGTTTTATGGCGATTTTGGAGCCGTGGCTTCTTCCTTGGTGAGCGGCCTTTCAGGTTATGTCGACATACGACTAATTTTTACTGTGGATATAGATACTTTTGTACCTGTTTCCTCCAGCATCTTCACAAGGTCCTGCTGTTATTCTGGGATTGATTTGCACTTTTCGCACCAAAGTACGTTCATCTCTAGGAGACAGAATTCAACTCCTTCCTGAGTGGTATGACGGCTGCGTGGTCCCATGGTGTATATGCTTGTGTACTATTCTTTGTAGAGATGAACGTGGTACCTTCAGGCATTTGGAAATTGCTCCTAAGGATGAACCAGACTCGTGGAGGTCTACAATTGTTTTCTGAGGTCTTGGCTGATTTATTTTTATTTTCCCATGATGTCAATCAAAGAGGCACTGCACTGAGTTTGAAGGTCGGCCTTGAAATACATCCACATGTACACCTCCAATTGACTAATATTATGTAATTTAGCCTATCATAACCTTCTAATGCCATGACATCCTTTTCTGGAATTTTCCAAGCTGTTTAAAGGCACAGTCAACTTAGTGTATGTAAATTTCTGACCCACTGGAATTGTGATACAGTGAATTATAAGTGAAATAATCTGTCTGTAAACAATTGTTGGAAGAATTACTTGTGTCATGCACAAAGTAGATGTCCTTACCGACTTACCAAAACTATAGTTTGTTAACAAGAAATTTGTGGAGTGTTTGAAAAACAATTTTTTAATGACTGCACAGTGAAAAACGTGATTTTCTGTGTTTTATATATATTTCCACACTATGAGGTTGGAATAATATTGTGAAATTTTGAAATTATGGTAATGCCCTTTACGTGCAAGAACTATTTGAAAAGACTGTTTCAAATTTCTGCCTGTTTTTGATGGGATGGCGTTTTGGCCAGACTGGTGACATCACAAGGTGGTAAATTAGTTAATAGACCAATAAAAACAAGAGTTTCAAACCTCTCTGCCATGTCTCTGCCATAAAAACTAGTTTCTGATAGTCCTAGCAAAATTCTTGCTTGAGAAATTGCACTTTGTTAGGAAGCTTTTTTTGTTTATTTTTGACCATTTTAATTGAAAACAATCACAGTAAGAACTATATTGTTACCGAAAAATGATTTGATATTGAGATAAACATTTCTGCATTGGACCTTTAAGTACAGTATGTTCCATGTAAACTTTTATTATGCAATTTACAGTTCCTCAGAGAGAGAGAGAGAGAGAGAGAGAGAGATGTTTTCAGGAATACATTTACACTAAGCTGTGGTTTACAGGAGCTGCCCATAGCTCATTTCTCAGCAGCTACAGTGCAGTCAATCCCTGTCATTCTATTTGGAGCATGGAGGCCAGGCTAAATTCCTGCCAGGCCAAACTCTCAGCCAGCAGGGATAGCATGTTCCTCTCTCGCTTCTCCTGGGCTCTACTAACAAAACCAGATCTAGACTCTGTGGTCATTACTGTTGCTGAAAGGCATAAACATTGTCTGTACTGCAGAATATCAGGTTAGATACTTAACCTTTTTAACATATGCCAACATTAGGCCTACTGTATGATTTGCCCAGAATGTGGTCAGTTAGGTAGCTTAACAGTTGGTATGAGGTCTGACACTTAGATACAGAATGTATTGCTGTGTTATGGGAATTATATTTTCTGTTGGAGAACAATGGCAGAGGCCAAAGAGTGTCTTACTGCCAAACTAACTGTCTGTCTCTGTTAGAATTTGACCACAAAGTTTTATTCAAAGTATCCTGTCCCAATGCCCATTTCAGCCTTGCTAAGTTACTGCAGGTCTAAGTAAAAATGTGTTACAGCAAACCCCACAGTGGAAATGTCTAAACAATGTTGCCACTGCATGTAAAACCGGATACTATACAGTAGGCCTACACTCGTAGAAAAAAGGGTTCCAAAAGGGTTAATTGGCTATTCCCGTAGGAGAACCCTTTATGGTTCCATGTTTCAAAGGGTTCTCCTATGGGGACAGCCGAAGAAGACTTTTCAGTTCTAGATAGCAATCTTTTTTTAAAGAACGTATGGATATAACATTAATAAGAACTGCGGGGGTAACAATGTCCAGCGGGCCCAGTGAACAAAGCTGGTTGTCTTGACGTCAATACAACTAGTTTGCAACCAGGTTGTAATGGTGTAGTACTGATATCGTTTCAACCAGTGTTGCTCGCCTGCTGGGAGGCTACATTACGTATTGATGACATTATCTAACCCATGACGCCACTTCCCTTTAATACTCCACTGCATTAAGTTGTAATGAGATCAGATCAGGGACTGTCCATGTCTCATAGGTTGTCAGATGTCTAATTCCTTAGTCAGGTTAATGCCTCATTGCCTTGGTAACCTCTTGAAGTACTGTCAACAAAGTCAGATATTTTCTGAATGAGAATGATTGCACCAGAGCAGAAAGACAGCAGAGAACATAGGGATGAGCTGTTTTGTCAGTTTATTTGCTACCTACAGGCTACAGACAGTGAGAGTGTATGTAATGATAGAGCCAGTTGATCTTTCCTCTGGATCAGCATTTCAAAAGGAACTGTGAACTCTGACTTCCAACTGCCACCTTGTGGTATAATTGAGCAACACCACACCGTTGCCAAATACAAATCAAGCAACATATATGTGCTGTACTATAGCCTCACAACATATATTGTTTTGATCAGTTCCTTGTAACAGTTAACTATGGTAAACTGTTACTCTGTGATGAGCTTGTTCTTCAAAAGGACTGATATATTTAATGCTTTAGTGCCATGTCACCACCACAACACAGACTTGTGTGACTTTGTGATTCCTTCTCCCTACTGGCTGATATCCCAGGATATTTTAGATCCCTCTAAAGTAGTTGGCCTCGGACCATGTTCTACGCTAACTGCTGAGTAGCAGTGAAACAGCATGGCATCAATGAGCTAACATGTGTCCCAAATGGCACCAAATTCCCTATGGACCCTGGTCAAAAGTATTGCATTATATAAGGAACCAGAGCCCTATGGACCCTGGTCAAAATTATTGCATTATTTAGGGAATCGGATGCCATTTAGAGGTCCTCCCCTTCCATCGTCCCCTCCGCCTTCTGCTCCTTGGCAACAGTCAGGTGACCCCGCCGGAGTTCACTGAAGCAGGCGGCTGTGTTGCTCCTCTTGTCTCCCTCACTCACACTCGCTCCGCTGAACAGGGCCAGGGGGACTGTGCTGTGTTGCATGACTCTGTCTGTCTGGGCTCTGCCGAGAGCTGACATGTCCACAGAACAGGAGAAGAATGAGCTCACGCAGACTCCTCTGCTCAAGATATGGGTGCCATGGTTGGGGATGGAAGGCTGCAAGCTAAGTCGCCGGAGAGGCTGTAAGTGTGAAGAACCCATTTCTGTCTAGTGCTCTCTTTCTCTTTTTCTGTTTCTTTCTTTCCTGTTTCCGTCTGTTTCTGTCTGTTTCTCGCTCTCTCTTTGCCTCTCTCTCTCTCTCTCTCTCTCTGTCTCTCGCTCCTTCTCTTCTCCTGTCTGTTTTCTCTGTCTCTTCTTTCCTCTCAACTTCCTAATTCATTCATTAGTATAAGCCACGGGAAAGTTATCTTCAACAACAGGAGGATGAGTGCTCAAATTTTGATCTTGTTGCTATGTTAAGACTATGATCGAATGTTTCCTAGTGTAAATCTTAGATCTGTTGAATGGTTTCCCTCCCTCCTCCTCCATGCCCCATGTGTGAGAATAAGATGAATCCTACTCTAACATTGTCCTGTGACCTGTAATATATGAATACTGTATACTGACGCTGCAGTCAGTCGTCATTCATATAGACTACCAGCTTCTATATCCTGCAATACGTCCTGGTTCTCCTATATCCTCCCTCATACTACCTATTGTACTGTAACGCTCTTCTAAAGTCTCAGTTAAGTGGAGTTGCTTCCTGACATGTGAAATGATATCTGGTGCCGTGTACAGATATGCAGTTTGAACATTACTTTATTGAGAGGTCTGATGTAGCCTGTGGAATGATTCTGTTCCACATGCTTTCACAGTTATTTTGTTTCTACGATGAAATCTCATGCTGAACAAGAGGTACTGCATGCTGGTACTGTCTGCAGTGGCACCCTTGTCCCAGTGTGTTGTCACCGATGTGACTGGCTGCATGGGATACTCTGTGGTTCTCAGGGTATATTCTGAAGTAGTCTTACACTCTTAAAGGAGTTGGCTAATTACTCTGGGATTATTATGCAGAACACATTACCTCTGGCGATCCTGTTGACAAGGTAAGTAAGACATAACATGGTAACAATGATACGTGTGCCATGGTTAACAGATATTTGATCTCTCTGTCACCTGGTGTTCTCTCTCTTGAGGAGATGGTGAGGATTACCTCGGCAATTGGTACACACACACACACACACACACACACACACACACACACACACACACACACACACACACACACACACACACACACTGTGTGTGTAAGTGTTTACTCTCACCAGTGATTTGTGCCTTGTTAAAAGTGTTCACAGAGAACCACTCTATTTACCTACCAGGCATGTACAGTAGATTCCTAAGGTCTGTCTTGTTTTTCCCCAGCCTCCGTGCCCCAGCTCACCAACTCCCCCACTCTGATTGTGATGGTTGGACTGCCTGCCAGGGGGAAGACATACATATCCAAGAAGCTCTCCCGCTACCTCAACTGGATAGGGGTTCCAACAAAGGGTCAGTTCACAACCAACACACTAGCCAAGTTAAATGACATGAGGTGTGCTTGAGTACTCATACACGTCACTGAGGATTGGAGTTTATGGTCTTTCCCTTATCTATCCTATATCATGTATCATCAATCACCTATCGTCTAGTCTTCAACTTGGGCCAGTATCGCAGGGAAGCAGTCCAGAGCTACAAGAACTTCGAGTTCTTCAGACCGGACAATGAGGAGGCCATGCAGATTCGCAGGTAAGAGATTCCTCATGTTTGATGGGTTTCTCTATCTATGTGACGAAGCTATGGGTGGGGCTGCGTCTGAAATAGCACTCTTTTCCCCATAGCACTCTACTTTCCCACTACTTTCATTGTCAAAGTAGCAGTGCACTGTATAGGGAATAGGGTGACATTTCAGGTGCAGACTAGTGGTGGTTTGTGTAAAGTATTACGTAACGACTGACATGCTACGTCCTTTTGTGCTGTGAATGATCTTTCTGTGGTTAATCCAATGATTTCTCATTGCATTTGCTTTCTCAGGGCCTGCGCTACAAATGCCCTTAAAGATGTAGTTATCTACTTCTCAAAGGAACATGGACAAGTAGCCGTGAGTAAGAGGACAATTTAAAACTGCCCCTCTGAGCTGACTGTCAATAGGGCAAAGACACCATACCTCTTACACCTGACTGACACATACTGTACTCAGGGTGGACAGGACATTGAACTTCAAACACACTGTACATGATAAACTGGATACTTCCAGGTGTCCATGGGTAAAACTATATTTTGACCTCTATGGATTTACAGATTAAATAAAGGTTAAAGAAATATACACTGTGCCAATGTTCCCTCTATGCTGCGGGTGCACAGTAGCCCCAAGACTGCTGCTCAGCTCCCCCTGGACTGCCAAGCAGACGAAATATCAGCCCACAGAGAGAAGTACGAGATTGAACTTCACTCAACTTTCTAGAGCGGTGGTCATCAAACTCGACTAATTGATCTCCAAGGCATTCCTAATCGATCGACAAACATTTCTGTAAAAAAACAAAAAACAAAGATAAAGCCTTGTGTTCCTATTTTGTTTTGCCATTTTGAACAATTTCATGTGTCTGAAAGTACAAACTCTGCCTGTTGGCGGGACCGGAGAGCAAATCAAGTGTACTATAGGCATACAATGGGCCAATCTGATGGCTCAGATAACGTGTCTGCAGTAACGTAGCAGGCATAAATGAAAGCTACAGCAAAATTGATACTGTAAGATTTCAAAACGTCTAAAATCATGACTAGAAAGAGACTGTCAATGAATATAGCGAAGAGCTGCTGTTTTACGAGTGAGTTCATGTTTAAGTTCTTACTCAGCACTGTCAACACTTCGTATTCAACATTAAACCTGTGTTTTTCCTATTTCCACTCAGCGCTACAATAAGCACTGTAGCAGTAAGGAATGAGTAGGAAAGTATATATATATAGGCTTGCGTTGTTGTTATTATTAGCGGCTTGGGTCTTTTTTAACATTGAGGAATATTTCTCTTATTCTGTTCATAAGAGTAACAACACATTTGTGGATGATGTGCGGTGCAACTCCAGTTTCACCATCAGCTCGAAGACAGTGTCCCTTTTGGTCAGTGTCAGTGGAGGAAAGGGAGAGCAGAGGGATATTGAGAGGCGGACCCTAAATCTGCTGCTCTCTGCCTCCATTGAGACTAAAGATCAGATGCAGGCACCATCAGCCCAGTAAAATATTGAAATGTTTGCTCACTCAGCTGTGCCTCACAAGTAATACAACAACGGGTCTATTACGGGAATGATCATATAGCCTACCTTACAACAATGCGGTGCCCGAACAACAATGCGGTGATAATACAGTTGAAGTCAGAAGTTCACATACACCGTAGCCAAATACATTTCAACTCAGTTTTTCACAATTCCTGACATTTAAACCTAGTAAAAAAATACCCTGTCTTAGGTCAGTTAGGATCACCACTTTATTTAAGAATGTGAAATGTCAGAATAATAGTTGTAAGAATAATTTATTTCAGCTTTTATTTCTTTCATCACATTCCCAGTGGGTCAGAAGTTTACATACACTCAGTTAGTATTTGGTAGCATTGCCTTTAAATTGTTTAACTTGGATCAAATGTTTCGGGTAGCCTTTCACAAGCTTCCTACAATAAGTTGAGTGAATTTTGGCCCATTCCTCCTGACAGAGCTGGTATAACTGAGTCAGGTTTGTGGACCTCCTTGCTCACACATGCTTTTTCAATTCTGCCCACACATTTTCTATAGGATTGAGGTCAGGGCTTTGTAATGGCCACACCAAAACCTTGACTTTGTTGTCCATAAGCCATTTTGCCACAACTTTGGAAGTATGCTTGGGGTCATTGTCCATTTGGAAGACCCATTTGCGCCCAAGCTTAAACTGCCTGATTGATGTCTTGAGATGTTGCTTCAATATATCCACATAATTTTCCTCACTCATGATGCCATCTATTTTGTGAAGTGCACCGTCCCTCCTGCAGCAAAGCACCACCACAACATGATGCTGCCACCTCCGTGCTTCACGGTTGGGATGTTGTTCTTCAGCTTGCAAGCTTCCCCCTTTTTCCCCCAAACATAATGATGGTCATTATGGCCAAACAGTTTTACTTTTTTTTTTTTTTTTTTGTCTCCATGGACATCTCCTTTGTCTCCATGTGCAGTTGCAAACCGTAGTCTGTCTTTTTTTATGGCGGTTTTGGAGCAGTGGCTTCTTCCTTGCTGAGCGGCCTTTCAGGTTATGTCGATATACGACTAGTTTTACTGTGGACATAGATACTTTTGTACCTGTTTCCTCCAGCATCTTCACAAGGTACTTTGCTGGTGTTCCAGGATTGATTTGCACTTTTCGCACCAAAGTACATTCATCTCTAGGAGACAGAATGCATCTCCTTCCTGAGCGGTATGACGGCTGCGTGGTCCCATGGTGTTTATACTTGGGTACTATTGTTTGTACAGATGAACGTGGTACCTTCAGGCATTTGGAAATTGCTCCCAGGGACGAACCAGACTTGTGGAGGTCTACACTTTTTTTTCTGAGGTCTTGGCTGATTTATTTTTATTTTCCCATGATGTCAAGCAAAGATGCACTGAGTTTGAAGGTAGGCCTTGAAATAAATCTCAGGTACACCTCCAATTGACTAAAATTATGTAAATTAGTCTATAAGAAGCTTCTAAAGCCATGACATAATTTTCTGGAATTTTCCAAGCTGTTTAAAGGCACAGTCAACTTAGTGTATGTAAACTTCTGACCCACTAGAATTGTGATACAGTTAATTATAAGTGAAATAATCTGTCTGTAAACAATTGTTGGAAAGATTCCTAAAAAACTATAATTTCTTAGCAAGAAATTTGTGGAGCGTTTGAAAAACAAGTTTTAATGAC
Source organism: Oncorhynchus mykiss (assembly GCF_057628025.1). Lineage (NCBI taxonomy): Eukaryota > Metazoa > Chordata > Actinopteri > Salmoniformes > Salmonidae > Oncorhynchus > Oncorhynchus mykiss. The sequence goes on along the minus strand of NC_143030.1, from coordinate 68,841,757 downwards.
TCCAACCTAAGTGTATGTAAATTCTGACTTCATCTGTACACGTGGTGATAATGTATTGGGCCTATAGCTTACTGCACAAACCTCATTGCTACAGTACTGTTTTTAATTGGTTAATAGGCTTACGTTTTTAAGTCTTGTTAAAAAAAACTGAGCGGTAGATCTTGGCTAGCATTTTGAAAAGATTGGTGACCACCGTTCTTCAGTTTTCCCTGTTAACACTATCCACATTTCCCTTTAATGTGGCAATTGTGATTGAATCTATGCAATATTAGCCACTTTTAATGGTACATATCGAAACAAAACAAACTATGCAAGAGATTTTGTTGTTGGCAGAAAGCATCAGAGTAGGATTCTATTGCATTGACACGCACTACTCAGTCCGTACTCTACACAGACCGATCTGTGCAATTTACTTTGAACTGGACTGTGTTTACAGCATGAGGGGTCTTGAGTAGATGCGCTTGTTTTGAGATCAAAGTGAGAGCTGCATGTAGCAACGTGTGTACATTTTGTTCATATCCTTTGCTAGTTAGTGAGTTATTAGCCCAGTTATAGATAGGGAGTGATTGCTTCCTACAAGACCACAAAACATGTACATTTCCAGACATCTTTGAAAAGCGATTCAGGCGAAGAGCTTTTTTTGTCTTAAAGGGGCAGTGTTTTATTTTGAGACATGTTTTAATAAGCTAAGTAGCCAATAGGCAGAGGGTAGCATAATTTGTCTGATTCTCTGTAATAATGGTATGGGAATAATAATGTATTTTACTTTGTAAAGTGGTTTCTTACATCAAACAACACAACAAAATGTTCAGTCACCTCCTTGTCTGATGGACAAGTGGATAAGCAGGTTAATGTCAAGCCCTGCATGTTTTTTTTCAAACGTCTCAAGGAATATAGGCCTACAATGAACACCACACATTGGCTGCTACACTAGGCTGAATGATAGAACAGGTATTTCCATGTTAAACTGCTATGGGATGTATTTTCTCCATTGTTGTTGATGGTTGACCACCCAGCCTACATGGCCTACTTGGCCCCTGTTAAAACTGTAACTTAAAACGGGTACAGGCTCAGTGTTCACAGTAAACTTTCGCTGGAAGTTTCTTTACAAAGTTCAAGTTTGCGCTCAGCAGACCTGAAATTTGCTCAGTGCCAAAATAATTTTGAGGGAACATTGCACTGTGCCCACAGTGCCCACGTTCTGCTACATTGACTGGAATGTATAGATGTAGGATCTTAATTTAAGCCAGTTTGCTACAGCAGGAAAATAATTCTGAAGCAACAGGAAATTATAATTTTTATGTGGATCATAATTAATGGACCTTTTTGTAGGGGTTGATACATTTTTCGTGGTGGAAATGACAAAATATAGAAGCTTTTTAAAAAAATCAAATACACAAATACAATGCTCAGCAACAAAATAGTAAAACAATCCTACATCTGTAAAATCCTACATCTGTACAGCCGATTAAAATATATTTTCTCTCAAATTTCTATCCTCTTCCCTCCAGGTGTTTGATGCCACCAACACAACACGGGAGAGGAGGATATCCATTGTGAGCTTTTCCAAGGAAAAAGGCTACAAGGCAGGTTCAAGGGCAGGGCAACTGACAGTCCTGTAGCTGCTGCTATACATAATGAATAAACACTTTACTACCACTGCAACAGCTAAATACAAACTCAGATGGTGAAACTGGACAAAACCCCTTTGGTATTGTAACGGTTATCTTGGGGTGAAGTAGAGTCGGACCAAAATGCAGCGTGGTGGTTATTCATGTTTTTTAATAAAGGAAATTATACATGACGAAACTAACAAAACCACAAACGTGAGAAAACCTAAACAGCCTATCTGGTGAACAAACAAACACATAGACAGGAACAATCACCCACAAACACACAGTGAAACCAAGGCTACCTATGATTCTCAATCAGAGACAACTAATGACACCTGCCTCTGATTGAGAACCATACTAGGCCGAAACATAGAAATAACCCAAAACATAGAAAAACAAACATAGACTGCCCACCCAACTCACGCCCTGACCATACTAAATAAATACAAAACAAAGGAAATACAGGTCAGAACGTGACAGGTATAATGAACACAACTGAATTGTCCTTACAGGTATTTTTTGTGGAGTCCATTTGTGATGATCCAGACATCATTGCACAGAATATCACGGTGAGAAAGTATATTCTCAAACCTTACTGGAGGGCTCTCTGTTTCTAAGATGCCAAACTCTGCAAGATGTTAAACTCTACACTGTGACACTGACCTTTGTCCCAGGAAGTGAAAGTGAGCAGCCCAGACTATGTGAACTGTGACAAGGATGAGGCGCAGGCAGACTTCCTGAAACGTATCGAGTGCTACAAGCAAACCTATGTGCCTTTGGACGATGAGAAAGACAGGTAGAGTTCAACAGACTATGCCAACTAGCCTGGTCCCAGAACTGTTTGTGCTGTCTTGCCAACTCATTTATAGTCATAGTCAAAAAAAACACATCTGGGATCAGGCTTTATGCCAACAGCTCCTCTCCCTGAATGAGAGAAAGAGTAAAAACTAAACTGAAAAAAAATACTTGGTTATCTGATACCTGTGATTAACAAAAAAACCATCTCTCCTTCTATCTTCCTGTATTTCCCCTACATGTTATTGTGTCGGCACCTGTCTTGAATAATAATTGTCTCCCTATGTGTCTCTCTATATTTCCTATACAAAGGCATCTGTCTTACATCAAGATCTTCAACGTGGGCTCTAGGTACTTGGTGAACCGTGTGCAAGACCATATACAGAGCCGGATCGTGTACTACCTTATGAACATCCACGTCACACCGCGCTCTATCTTCCTGAGCCGCCACGGGGAGAGCGAGCTGAACCTGCTGGGTCGCATTGGGGGAGACTCAGCACTCTCTCCCAGGGGTCACAAGGTCAGTAGGCCACACAGGCACAGTGGCTTGGAAAAACTTCCTAGAAAGGCAGGAACCTAGGAAGAAACCTAGAGAGGAACCAGGCTCTGAGCGGTGGCCAGTCCTCTTCTGGCTGTGCCGGGTGGAGATTATAACAGAACATGTCCAAGATGTTCAAACATTCATATATGACCAGCAGGGTCAAATAATAATAATAATTACAGTGGTTGTAGAGGGTGCAACAGGTCAGGACCTCAGGAGTAAATGTCAGTTGGCTTTTCATAGCCGATCCTTCAGTTAGAGACAGCAGGTGCGGTAGAGAGAGAGTCGAAAACATTAGGTCCGGGACAAGGTGGCACGTCCGTTGACCACGTCAGGGTTCCATAGCCACAGGCAGAACAGTTGAAACTGGAGCAGCAGCACGACCAGGTGGACTGGGGACAGCAAGGAGCCATCATTAAAACAATAGAGGTCCTAAAACGGAACATTGAGGAAAACCAAAACTTACGGTTGATTTGTCAGAGGACAAACCATCCACAGAGACGAACTGATATCTTTCCCGACAGATAAGATCTGAAATCAGGCCAGAACTTGTCCGTGTAGACCAATTTTGGTTTCCAATCTCTCCAAAAGAATGTGGTGATCGATGGTGTCAAAAGCAGCACTAGGGTGATTCTCACGAAATCTTGGTTTCAAAGATTTCAAACATGAAATCTTTAAAAAGACTTGCATCAACAAATTTCCTTTATAGGCATAATGTTACGGTGCGTGAATGAGGACCCAAAAGCGAATTAACGTAAATCTTAATAATCTTCGAGAGCTTTACGTTCGGGAGCCGACAGAGAGTATAGTCTACCCCGGGGGGGAGTGGTTCCCGGAAGGAGATCAATACTACAATCATACGACCGGTGTGGAGGAAGAGAGGTGGCCCTGGACCGACTGATCGTGATATTCCTCCGGCACCCCTGTCAAATCACCAGGCTCCTCCTGTGAAGAAGAGACAGAGGAAACAGGAGGGATAGCAGACATTAAACATTTCACATGACAAGAGACGTTCCAGGAGAGGATAGAATTACTAGACCAATTAATAGAAGGATTATGACAAACTAGCCAGGGATGGCCCAAAACAACAGGTGTAAAAGGTGAACGAAAAATTAAAAAAGAAATGGTTTCGCTATGATTACCAGAAACAGTGAGGGTTAAAGGTAGCGTCTCACGCTGAATCCTGGGGAGAGGACTACCATCCAAGGCGAACAAGGCCGTGGGCTCCCTTAACTGTCTGAGAGGAATGTCATGTTCCCGAGCCCAGGTCTCGTCCATAAAACAGCCCTCCGCCCCAGAGTCTATTAAGGCACTGCAGGAAGCTGACGAACCGGTCCAACGTAGATGGACCGACAAGGTAGTGCAGGATCTTGAAGGAGAGACAGGAGTAGTAGCGCTCACCAGTAGCCCTCCGCTTACTGATGAGCTCTGGCTTTTACTGGACATGAAGTGACAAAATGACCAGCAGAACCGCAATAGAGACAGAGGCGGTTGGTGATTCTCCGTTCCCTCTCCTTAGTCGAGATGCGGATACCTCCCAGCTGCATAGGCTCAGCACCCGAGCCGGCAGAGGAAGATGGTAGTGATGCGGAGAGGGGGGCAACGGAGAACGCGAGCTCCTTTCCACGAGCTCGGTGACGAAGATCAACCCGTCGCTCAATGCGAATAGCGAGTTCAATCAAGGAATCCACGCTGGAAGGAACCTCCCGGGAGAGAATCTCATCCTTTACCTCTGCGCGGAGACCCTCCAGAAAACGAGCGAGCAAAGCCGGCTCGTTCCAGCCACTGGAGGCAGCAAGAGTGCGAAACTCAATAGAGTAGTCTGTTATGGATCGATTACCTTGACATAGGGAAGACAGGACCCTGGAAGCCTCCTCCCCAAAAACAGATCGATCAAAAACCCGTATCATCTCCTCCTTAAAGTCCTGATACTGGTTAGTACACTCAGCCCTTGCCTCCCAGATTGCCGTGCCCCACTCACGAGCCCGTCCAGTAAGGAGAGATATGACGTAGGCGACACGAGCAGTGCTCCTGGAGTAAGTGTTGGGCTGGAGAGAAAACACAATATCACACTGGGTGAGGAACGAGCGGCATTCAGTGGGCTCCCCAGAGTAACACGGCGGGTTATTGATTCTGGGCTCCGGAGATTCGAAAGCCCTGGAAGTGGCCGGTGGATCGAGGCGGAGATGGTGAACCTGTTCTGTGAGGTTGGAGACTTGGGTGGCCAGGGTCTCAACGGCATGTCGAGCAGCAGACAATTCCTGCTCGTGTCTGCCTAGCATCGCTCCCTGGATCTCGACGGCTGAGTGGAGAGGATCCGAAGTCGCTGGGTCCATTCTTGGTCGGATTCTTCTGTTACGGTGCGTGAATGAGGACCCAAAAGCGAATTAACGTAAACAGAGCTTCTTTAAGAACAAAACAAACGTAGGCTCAGATGGACCGGCAGATTCCGACAGGACAGGACAAGGTTGCAGCAAACATGACGATAGTCTGGTTCAGGCATGAATAACACAAACAAGAATCCGACAAAGACAGAAACAAAAACAGAGAGAGATATAGAGGACTAATCAGAGGGAAAAAGGGAACAGGTGGGAAAAGGGGTGACGAGGTAGTTAGGAGGAGACAAGGAACAGCTGGGGGAAAGAGGGGGAGAAAAGGTAACCTAATAACGACCAGCAGAGGGAGACAGGGTGAAGGGAAAGGACAGAAACAAGACACAACATGACAATACATGACACATAAATAACAAGGTCTGTGTTTGTGTTTGTGAGCATTCATTTAAAAACAGTTACTGACAATTTAACGCCTTTATGAACATATTTTCCAAAACAAGTACTAAAGAATATCATTACCGCAATGTTCTGAAAACATCAAGACCTTTAGGAAAGCTAATACATTTTCAAAAAAAAAAGTTTATTAACAGTCATGCACAGAATACTTCAACTGTAACTAATTTTTAAATTAACAATTTTTTATTGATTTTGACTGATTTCTCTCATTACCGCAACACCTTCCACAATCTACAACCTACATTTTTTGATAATAATTACAATTTAACATTAACACTGGAGTGATAGATGTGCAGATGATGATGTGGAGATACTGGGGTGCAAACGAGCAAAAATAAATAACAATATGGGGATGAGGTAGTTGGGTGTGCTATTTACAGATGGGTTTCAAGTTCAATCAATTTCATTTTGCAGTGCTTCAAAAGTACATAACACACATACAGTGCCTTGCAAAAGTTTTCACCCCCTTGGCATTTTTCCTATTTTGTTGCATTACAACCTGTAGTTTAATTTTTATTTGGATTTCATGTAATGGACATACACAAAATAGTCCAAATTGGTGAAGTGAAATGAAAAAAATAACTTGTTTCAAAAAATTCAAAAAAATACAAAATGGAAAAGTGGTGCGTGCATATGTATTGACCCCTTTTGCTATGATGCCCCTAAATAAGATCTGGTGCAACCAATTACCTTCATAAGTCACATAATTAGTTAAATAAAGTTCACCTGTGTGCAATCTAAGTGTCACATGATATGTCACATGATCTCAGTATATATACACCTGTTCTGAAAGGCCCCAGAGTCTGCAACACCACTAAGCAAGGGGCACCGCCAAGCAAGCGCCACTATGAAGACCAAGGAGCTCTCCAAACAGGTCAGGGACAAAGCTGTGGAGATTACAGACCAGGGCTGGGTTATAAAAAAATATACGAAACTTTGAACATCCCACGGAGCACAATTAAATCCACAACCACAACAAACCTGCTAAGAGAGGGCTGCCCACCAAAACTCACGGACCAGGCAAGGAGGGCATTAATCAGAGAGGCAACAAAGAGTCCAAAGATAACCCTGAAGGAGCTGCAAAGCTCGACAGCGGAGATTGGAGTATCTGTCCATAGGACCACTTTAAGCCGTACACTCCACAGAGCTGGGCTTTACTGGAAGAGTGGCCAGAATAAAGTAATTGCTTGCACATTTGGTGTTCGCCAAAAGGCATGTGGGAGACTCCCCAAACATATGGAAGAAGGTACTCTGGTTAGATGAGACAAAAATGTAGCTTTTTGGCCATCAAGGAAAACACTATGTCTGGCACAAACCACACACCTCTCATCACCCCGAGAACAACATCCCCACAGTGAAGCATGGTAGTGGCAGCATCATGCTGTGGGTATGTTTTTCATCGACAGAGACTGGGAAACTGGTCAGAATTGAAGGAATGATGGATGGCCCTAAATACAGGGAAATTCTTGAGGGAAACCTGTTTCAGTCTTCAAGAGCATCATGAAGAACAAGGAACACACCAGGCAGGTCCGAGATACTGTTGTGAAGAAGTTTAAAGCCGGATTTGGATACAAAAATATTTCCCAAGCTTTAAACATCCCAAGGAGCACTGTGCAAGCGATAATATTGAAATGGAAGGAGTATCAGACCACTGCAAATCTACCAAGACCTGGCCGTCCCTCTAAACTTTCAGCTCATACAAGGAGAAGACTGATCAGAGATGCAGCCAAGAGGCCCATGATCACTCTGGATGAACTGCAGAGATCTACAGCTGAGGTGGGAGACTCTGTCCATAGGACAACAATCAGTCGTATATTGCACAAATCTGGCCATTATGGAAGAGTGGCAAGAAAGCCATTTCTTAAAGATATCCATAAAAAGCGTTGTTTAAAGTTTGCCACAAGCCACCTGGGAGACACACCAAACATGTGGAAGAAGGTGCTCTGGTCAGATGAAACCAAAATTGAACTTTTTGGCAACAATGCAAAACGTTATGTTTGGCGTAAAACCAACACAGCTCATCACCCTGAACACACCATCACCACTGTCAAACATGGTGGTGGCAGCATCATGGTTTGGGCCTGCTTTTCTTCAGCAGGGACAGGGAAGATGGTTAAAATTGATGGGAAGATGGATGGAGCCAAATACAGGACCATTCTGGAAGAATGATGGAGTCTGCAAAAGACCTGAGACTGGGACGGAGATTTGTCTTCTAACAAGACAATGATCCAAAACATAAAGCAAAATCTACAATGGAATGGTTCAAAAATAAACATATCCAGGTGTTAGAATGGCCAAGTCAAAGTCCAGACCTGAATCCAATCGAGAATCTGTGGAAAGAACTGAAAACTGCTGTTCACAAATGCTCTCCATCCAACCTCACTGAGCTCGAGCTGTTTTGCAAGGAGGAATGGGAAACAATTTCAGTCTCTCGATGTGCAAAACTGATAGAGACATACCCCAAGCGACTTACAGCTGTAATCGCAGCAAAAGGTGGCGCTACAAAGTATTAACTTAAGGGGGCTGAATAATTTTGCACGCCCAATTTTTCAGTTTTTGATTTGTTAAAAAAGTTTGAAATATCCAATAAATGTCGTTCCACTTCATGATTGTGTCCCACTTGTTGTTGATTCTTCACAAAAAAATACAGTTTTATATCTTTATGTTTGAAGCCTGAAATGTGGCAAAAGGTTGCAAAGTTCAAGGGGGCCGAATACTTTCGCAAGGCACTGTATCTGCCATGACTACAAGTTCTGATAGGAATTCAGGGAACTAAACAGTAGCTATAAAAAGTGATTGAGTAGGCTGCATAGATTTCATGACTAGAAGCTCAAAAGACGAAACCGCAGTAATTTACTTTTTTGTAAATTGAAATGTTCTATCGTAAATGTTAGCAACACCTCCGCCTTTGTGAGATGCGCAAGGCATATACTCACTAGTGTAAACAGGAGGAGAGGCCTCATTTAACACAGTAAATTCATCAGGCTTAAGCCATGTTTCAGTCAGGCCAATCACATCAAGATTATGATCAGTGATTAGTTCATTGACTATAACTGCCTTGGACGTGAGGGATCTAACATTAATTAGCCCTATTTTGAGATGTGAGATATCACAATCTCTTTCAATAATGACAGGAATAGAGGAGGTCTTTATTCCAGTGAGATTGCTAAAAGGCAAACATCGCCATGTTTATATTTGCCCAACCTAGATCGAGGCACAGACACGGTCTCCATGGGGATAGCTGAGCTGACTACACTGACTGTGCTAGTGGCAGACTCCACTAAGCTGGCAGGCTGGCTAACAGCCTGCTGCCTGACCTGCACCCTATTTCATTGTGGAGCGAGAGGAGTTAGAGCCCTGTCTATGTTCATAGATGAGATGACAGCATCCCTCCAGCTAGGATGGAGTCCGTCACTCCTCAGCAAGCCAGGCTTGGTCCTGTTTGTGGGTGAGTCCCAGAAAGAGGGCCAATTATCTACAATTCTATCTTTTGGGAGAGGCAGGAAACAGTTTTCAACCAGCGATTGAGTTGTGAGACTGTATAGCTCATCACTCCCCCTAACTGGGAAGGGGCCAGAGACAATTACTTGATGCCGACACATCTTTCTAGCTTGTTTACACACTCAAGCTATGTTGCGCTTGGTGATCTCTGACTGTTTCATCCTAACATCGTTGGTGGCGACATGGATAACCATATCCCTATACTCTCTACACTCGCCAGTCTTAGCCTTAGCCAGCACCATCTTCAGATTAGTCTTAACATCGGTAGCCCTGTCCCCTGGTAAACAGTGTATGATCGCTGGATAATTATTTTTAAGTCTAATACTGCGGGTAATGGAGTCGACAATGACTAGGGTTTTCAATTTGTCAGAGCTAATGGTGGGAGGCCTCGGCATCTCAGACCCCGTAACTGGTGGAGGAGAGACCAGAGAAAGCTCGGCCTTTGACTCCGAATTGTTGCTTAATGGGGAGAGCCGGTTGAAAGTTTCTGTCTGCTGAATGAGCGACACCGGTTGAGCATGCCTACAGCATTTCCTTCCAGAAGCCATGAGAAAATTATCTGGCTGTGGGGACTCTGCAAGGGGATTTATACTACTATCTGTACTTATTCCTACACTTAAATTACCCTTGCTTAATGATTGCATCTGAAGCTAGTCTTGTAGCACGGCTATCCTCACCATAAGGCGATCGTTCTCCTGTATATTATGAGTACAGTGACTGCAACTAGAAGGCATAATGTTAATGCTATTACTTTTCTTCGGCTGGTGGAGGTCCTGTAGAACCATGTCCAGATAAAGCGTCCTGTGGGAAAACGTTGAATGAAAAAAGTAGAGCGAGGGAAAAAATGAAAACATAATTGTTTTAATCCAGATATAATGCTATTGTCCCATCCAATGACTTAATGTATTGGGCCCTCCCTTATGTAGAAAATAAAAAACCATAAAGCATAATGTATATGTGTCTCGGAGGTTGGGTTGAAATCCGAAATATAAAATGTCATTCTCCGCAAAGAAAGTGGACAATAAAGCATTCTTCTATAGTAAATGATTGTGTAAAAAATCACCCCCACCCACTCCCTGTGAACATGGTCTGTCCCTGTAGTATGCCACTGCTCTGGGGGGCTTCATCAAGGGCCAGCATATAAAGGATCTGAAGGTGTGGACCAGCCATATGAAGAGGACCATCCAGACTGCAGAGCATCTGGGGATTCCATACGAACAGTGGAAGGCTCTCAATGAGATTGATGCAGTAAGTCACTGTTTACTGCTGAGTTTAAACGAGATTTATACAATAAGTCACTATTTACTGCTGAGTTTAAATGAGATTGATGCATTTAACCACTGTTGACTGTTGAGTTTAAGCATACATTTTATGTGAGTGTGTAATGCATATATACAGTTTGCTGTGAATGTGTGACCAACTGAGCTAAAGTCAATGCATTGCCCTGAAGAGCTAATGCAAATCTTTCGGTCTCGGTATAGGTTACTCATCACTGTACATGCCCGTACCACTCATTGACATCTTCTCTGCACCGCCATTTCCTCCTCAGGGTGTGTGTGAGGAGTTGACATATGAAGATATCCAGGAGAACCACCCAGAAGAGTTTGCACTGAGAGACCAGGACAAGTACCGGTACCGTTACCCCAAGGGTGAGGTAGGACCTGTCTTAATTCACCACACACTGCTTACAAAATACACACAAAATATACATACACTGTACATTACTCAGACAAATTGTGGAGATCTTAGTACAACACCTAGCAGTCATAGAACAACACCTAGCGATCATAGTACAACACTTAGTCATCTTAGTACAACACCTAGCGATCATAGTACAACACCTAGTCATCTAAGTACAACACTGAGTCCTCTTAGTAGAACACATAGTCCTCTTAGTAGAACACCTAGTCCTCTTAGTAAAACACCTAGTCCTCTTAGTAGAATACCTAGTCATCTTAGTACAACACCTAGTACTCTTAGTAAAACACCTAGTCCTCTTAGTAGAATACCTAGTCATCTTAGTACAACACATAGTCCTCTTAGTAGAACACCTAGTTACTGTATCTTAGTAGAACATCTAGTCCTCTTAGTAGAGCACATAGTCCTCTTAGAAGAACACCTAGTCCTCTTAGAAGAACACCTAGTCCTCTTAGTAGAACACCTAGTCCTCTTAGAAAAACACATAGTACTCTTAGTAGAACACCTAGTCCTCTTAGTAGAACACCTAGTCATCTTAGTACAACACCTAGTCCTCTTAGTAGAACACCTAGTTCTCTTAGTACATCTTAGCTACCCTAGTAGAGGTGGATCTGAGTGACTGGGAAAGATAATTAAAGATGATTTTCTTTATTGTCACATACACCGGATAGGTGTAGTGAAATGTGTGGGTCAGCCATGGTAGTACGGCGCCCCTGGAACAGATTAGGGTGAAGTGCTTTGCTCAAGGGCACATACAACAGATTTTTGACCTTGTCTGCTCAAGAATTCAAACGTTTCCAGCTGGAACCAAGCCGAGCTGGTAAGGAAAGAAAGAAAATAGAGAGCATGGTGTGGTTCAGGTTGGTGCAATAGTATGAAGAAGGTACATTTCCTGGTGCAATAGAATGAAAAAGGTACACTTCATTTTCCTCTTTCTACCACAGTCGTATGAAGACCTGGTCCACCGTCTGGAGCCAGTGATCATGGAGCTGGAGAGACAGGAGAATGTGCTGGTCGTATGTCACCAAGCCGTCATGCGTTGTCTGCTGGCCTACTTACTAGACAAAACCGCAGGTACTTTACAGTCCAAAATACATGGATTCATTTAGCATTGTCTTGTGGTAGTGAAGTTTGTCATGTCTACGACTATCTCGTCACTCAAAACCAAATCTCGCATGCGCACTGGACTAGAGACTACTTTTTTTTCCACAGATGAGTTACCATACCTAAAATGTCCTCTTCATACTGTGCTCAAACTTACACCGGTGGCCTATGGTAAGTTGTTGTCCAATTGGACTTGAACAAATTCACATGCTGTAATTGGATCCAACAATTTCACTTAAATCTCTTTCTCCTGGTACAGGGTGTAGAGTGGAGCACATTTGCCTAAACATTGAGGCAGTCAACACGCACAGAGAGAGACCTGGGGTAAGCTTTACAAAACGTATCCATTTATTCCAAGCACAATAGGAAAATGTTATAAGAGATTCCACAAATCTAACGGTGTGACTACATGTGTGTTGTTGTTGTAGAATGTGGACATAACCAGAAACCCAGAAGAGGCGCTGAAGACTATTCCTGACCACTTTTGAATATGATTTAGAGGATATGGACTCTAGGACCGTACTGAACCAGCAATATTATATTTTCAAGTTTTAACTTTATTGCTCGATCAATTATGTCTTAGTACCTTTTCCCGATTAAACTTGTCAAAATCAGCAAGTGTCAAAGGGGAAAAAGATAAGGAAGAAGACTAGATGAATAGAAGATCAAAAAGGACAAACTCCACTGTCTCCGGAAACAGTGAGGGGGAAATGGACTTTCTGCCTCCAACATGGGACGGCTAAAGCCCAGTACTGTATGAGTGTTGTTGACTGACCTATAACGTCCAATATATGTGCATCAGTCTGCTCTGTCTTACCCAAGAGTCTCATGGTGAAGTGCAGTCGGACAGGCTGTGTGAGAGGTGGTTTGGCATGGTATTGTCACTAGAATGTGAAAGAGGCCAGACAATTCTGACATTAGGCTACAGGATGACGAAAGTAAAATGTCCTCCATTCTAGTAGATTAATAAACACATCTTCTGTTTCTTAATGATACATGTCTGACTAAGTGTCAACATCATGAACAGTTCCCAAACAAACAACATGTCTACATTTTATCAGACTCTCTGGTCTTATAGTTGTGAGTGGGTAGATTTTAGATTATTTTTTTTCCGTACTGGTCCCACGTGGGCATTGAACCCACAACCCTGGTGTTGCAAGCACCATGATCTACCAACCGAGCCACACAGGACCTGATTGATGTGAAAAACGGTGTGACTTTGCTAAAGGAGTCTCTTGGCTTGGCTAGATCTGCAACACTACTGATTACATATTTTTAAGGAAACTTGTTGACAATAAATACATTTGTGACAAAGGTATACAATACCACTAGTTAAGACAAAGAGTTTATTGTACTGAATAAGTGGAACTAGATTTATGAAATAAATGGTGAAATTAAAATAAATGGCTTTGTTTTTTACAGATCATGCAAACTTTTATTAGAGCCTAGATGTCAGATAGTCATTTATAAAAATTAAAGATACGTGTTTTACATTTGTCGGCCTATGTTGTAGCCTATTTATGTGTATGTCAGGGTGGTATAGCGTCCTTTATAGGGTCCCGTTGTGGAATTGAGAAAGGGGCAAGAGCAGAGAGTTTGGGATGTTTTTCTGTCAAACTGTCGACATTCATGGGTTAATAATTTGTCATTTCTTCTCATGCTGCTGATGGCAACAGTGCGCGAAATATCCAGTTATGTACACTTGAGGATACCCTACCGAACTCAACTCTTGCAACTTTGCGCTCACTGATTTTCTTTTGACTTTTCATCTGAATATCTGTCAGTTATAAATTATACTTCAACTTATTTTAGGTTATTTTTTCATAGGTTACAAAACGATTAAAATAAAGTGGAGGGAGGGGAACGAGTCGACTGCCCCTTGCAAAACTAACTTGTGTAATATGTGAGGCTTGTACTCCTACCGCGTGCTGTGTATACGCAACGTGAGACCACTGGCAACATAACGTTTTTCATCTCGGAGACAAAAGTATATGACCATGGGGAAAGTGGATTTAAAAATCCGTTGTATTTTCTTTTTCATCATCATCTCAGTCCAGCGGGTATTTTCAGAGGAATTTGGAGCACACCAGGGTGCAAAAGGCATACTTTTACAGGTGAGAATTTTTGTATATTCCTATTGGACTGGACTAATATTGGAAATGAATGTATATTTCTATGGGACTGAATTAATATAGGAAACTCTTGAAAAACAGGCTACTCAGTCAAGAGAGCCTCAAACATCATGTTTTTTTTCTTCATAATTGATCCATGGTCAGCTTTCCCCCCCTTATACTATGCTACATTCCTTTTTGCACTCAATATGTCATTTTTGTACTCGAGTGAGGGTGTAACTTTACTGCACATTACTTTGGGATACAGTGCCTTCAGAAAGTATTCGTACCCTTGACTTATTCCACATTTTGTTGTGTTACTGCCTACATTAAAAATAGATTAAATATACTTTTTCTAACCTATCTACACACAATACCCAAAATGACAAAATGAAAACATGTTTATAGTATTGTTTTGCAAATGTATTGAAAAAGAATTACAGAACTATCACATTTACATAAGTATTCACATCCCTGAATCAATACATTAGAATCACCTTTGGCATCGATTACACATGTGAGCCTTTCTGGGTAAGTCTCTAAGTGGTTTGCACACCTGAATTGTACAATATTTGCACATTATTCCTTAAAAAAATATTCAAGCTCTATCAGGTTGGTTGTTTCAAGTTGTTTCAAGTCCATTTTAAAGTCTTGCCATAGATTTTCAATACGATTAAAGTCCAACTGTAACAAGGCCACTCAGGAACATTCAATGTCGTCTACAACTCTAGTGTATATTTGGCCTTGTGTTTTAGGTTATTGTCCTGCTGAAGGTGAATTTGTCTCCCAGTGTCTGTTGGAATATAGACTGAAGCAGGTTTTCCTTTAGGATTTTGCCTGTGCGTAGCTCTACTCCATTTCAGTGATTTGTTTTGTTGGATTAGCACCAAATATAACGCTTTGTATTCAGGACAAGTTCATTTCTTTGCCAAATTGTTTGCAGTTTTACTTTAGTGCCTTATTGCAAACAGGATGTATGGAGTAACTACAATGTTGTTGATCCATCCTCAATTTTCTCCTATCACAGCCATTCAACTCTGTAACTATTTTAAAGTCACCATTGGCCTCATGGTGAAATAACTGAGTGGTTTTCTTCCTCTCCAGCTCTCTCAAGGATGCCTGTATCTCTGTAGTGACAAAGTGTAATAAATAACGTACCATGCTGAAAGGAAGATTCCATTTCAGTTAAAAATTTTTTTGTTGCCATCTACCAATATGTGACCTTATTTGTGAGGCATTGGAAAACCTCCCTGGTCTTTGTTGTTGAATCGTTGTTTGAAATTCACTGGTGTACAAAGATGAGGTAGTCATTCAAAAATCATGTTAAACACTATTATTGCACACAGAGTGAGTCAATGCAACTTATTACGTGACTAGATAAGCAAATAGTTACTCCTGAACATATTTAGGCTTGCCATAACAAAGGGGTTGAATACTTAATGACTCAATACATAAATTCATATAATTTGTAAAAATGTCAGAAAAGATACACTATATATACAAAAGTATGTGGACTCCCCATCAAATTAGTGGATTTGGCTATTTCAGGCACACCTGTTGCTGACAATTGAGCACACAGCCATGCAAGCTCCATAGACAAACATTGGCAGTAGAATGGCCTTACTGAAGAGCTCAGTGACTTTCAACGTGGCACCGTCATTGGATGTCAGTTTGTCACATTTTTGCCCTGCTAGAGCTGACCCGGTGAACTGTAAGTGTTTTTATTGTGAAGTGGAAACGTCTAGGACTCACAAGCTCACATAACAGGACCGCCGAGTGCAAAAGTGCGTAACACGTAAAAATCATCTGTCCTAGGTTGCAACACTCACTACCAAGTTCCAAACTGCCTCTGGAAGCAACGTCAGCACAAAAACTGTTAGTCGGGACCTTCATGAAATGGGTTTCCATGGCCGAGCAGACGCACTCAAGCCTACGATCACCAAGCGTCGGCTGGAGTGGTGTAAAGCTCACCGCCATTGGACTCTGAAGCAGTCGAAATGCGTTCTCTGGAGTGATGAATCACGCTTCACCATCTGGCAGTCCAACGGACTAATCTGGGTTTGGTGAATGCCAGGAGAAAGCTACCTGCCCCAATGCATGGAACCAACTGTAAAGTTTGGTGGAGGAGGAATAATGGTCTGAGGCTGTTTTTCATGTTCGAGCTAGGCCCCTTAGTTCAAGTGAAGGGAAACCTTAACGCTACAGCATACAATGACATTCTAGAAGATTCTGTGCTTCCAACTTTGTGGCAACAGTTTGGGGAAGGCCATTTCCTGTTTCAGCATGACAATGCCCGCGTGCACAAAGCGAGGTCCATACAGAAATTGTTTGTCGAGATCAGTGTGGAAGAACTTGACTGGCCTGCACAGAGACCTGACCTCAACCCCATTTAACACCATTGGGATGAATTGGAACGCCGACTGCGAGTCAGGCCTAATCACCCAAAGTGCCTGACTTCACTAATGCGATTGTGGCTGAATGGAAGCAAGTCCCTGCAGAAATGTTTCAACATCTAGTGGAAAGCCTTCACAGTAGAGTGGAGGCTGTTATAGCAGCAAAGAGGGGACTAACTCCATATTAATGCCGATGATTTTGGAATGAGATGTTCAACGAGCAGGTGTCCACATACTTTTGGTAATGTAGTGTAGTTCGACTTTGACATAATGGGGTATTGTGTGTAGGCCATTGGCACAAAATCTCAATTTATTCCATTTTAAGTTCAGGCTGTAACACAACAAAATGTGGAAAAAGTCAAAGGTTGTGAGTACTTTCTGAAGGCTCTGCCTATGGCAGATGTGAATACGATTATGAAGTGGAAACACATAATAAACATAATAACACATAATATAGCCTACATTTACATTCATTTAAAATAAAGTTTCTATTTCACCTAAAATGTATATTAAAATTGTCACTGAAGAATAAACGGCCTGCAAATTCAAATGTTTTCCTCTCTTTAAAGGTATTTGATTGTATATCATGGATATGTGGTAAAGTATTGACACAACAATGATTTGTGATCTAAATGAACATTTGAAACCGAACCTGCACCTCTGTGTACAGTGAAAGCATTTATTTAAAGTTACCCCTTCATTCATCTTATTTTGACACAGAAATATTGACCCAACACCACACATAGATTCTGGAGATGAATTTAAAAGGAGGGGATTTTGTAAGGTAATCCTTGTTAGAATGTTGTCACTTTTCTAAGTCAAGTTCTCCTCTTTAATACAACTTATTATCGTAGATAAGGACCTAAATGTACTAACTTACATTTTAAATCATCTTCTTTCCCATACAGTGATAGAAAATTGTGTGGAAGCTTATACATTTTGGAATAATGATGGCTCTAGGGCAACTCTGTGGTCTTAAAGTCACTACTAAGCAAGCTTTTATGAATCTATTAAGATTTTAAAGCTTTGCACAATGTTCAGAGGGCATCAGCTTGTTTTGATGACATTTTTCCAAACTACAGGACTCCAGAAATATGTTACTGTCAGGGCACTGGTGTGAATAAATGTTCCTTACTGCTGCGCTCAATCCCACAGTTAGGATTCATTACACTTTTATTAACTTTCTCTCTGTAATTTTCTCTCCAGAGAGTGAGACGCCAGAGCAAAGCAGCTAAATCTGTGGTGAGTATGAGCTACATGAAACAGCCTGTTGTTCATGACCCAGTCCCAGTGGAATGTGTCATGAGCAAAACAAAACATTCAAATCAGGGATATCTGGCTAGTGACAAAAGTGGCGGCTTAGGGCCCTGCGTGACTAACAAAATCAATGGGACCCCCTGGAGGTCAAGGCCCTTGGGCACGTGCCCTGCCTGCCAGGTTGATAATTCGGCCACGATTATTACAAGTTTACTGTAGATACTGTCGCTGGCTAGACTAACTAGACTAATTTACCAATCCATTTTTATTTTTTACTAACCGGGTAATTGAGTGACTGTCAGTGAGTGACATATAACAAGAGGAAAACTCATCAGTAAATTGAGTCTTCCCACCAAAAAAATAGCTACTAATTGTCACTCAATTAGCCAGTGATGTAATGTACTTAAGTAAAGAAAATACTTTAAAGTATTACTTAAGTAGTTTTTTGGAGTATCTGGACTTCACTTTACTATTTATATTTTTGCCAACTTTTAATTTCCTAAAGAAAATAATGTACTTTTTACTTCATACACCCAAAAGTACTCATTACAATTTAACAGGAAAATGGTCCAATTCACACACTTATCAAGAGAACCTCCCTGGTCATCCCTACTGCCTCTGATCAGGCAGACTCACTTAACACAAATGTTTCGTTTGTAAATTATGTCTGAGTGTTGGAGTGTACTGTCTGTCTGTAAATGGAAATATTGAATTGTTCCATCTGGTTTGCTTAATATAAGGAATTTATCATTTTACTTTGACTTTTGATAGTTATAAGTATATTTTAACAGTTCCATTTACTTTTGATACTTGAGTATATTTAAAACCAAATACTTTTAGACTTTTACCGAAGTAGTATTTTACTGGGTGATTTTCACTTTAACTTGAGTCATATTCTATTATGGTATCTTTTACTCAAGTATATTAATTGAGTACTTTTTCCACCACTAGCCCTTGTCAGCAACATTTTATAGATGGCTTTAAAACTGCTAAATGTTCTCTCCGTCCCATGGCATAATGTGAAGAACTGCAGGAAATTAGCTTTAAAAGTGAAACATTTTCTCTCCATCTCATAGGAAAATGTTTAGAATTGTATTAAACATGCTTTAAAACTGAATTTGTTTCTCTCAGACCCATGGCAAAATGAATAGAATTGCCTGAAATGAGTTTTAAAACTGCAAAATGTTTTCTCTAGAGTTGTAGAGTTGCAGAAATGATGCTTTATAACGTTTTTCTCAACGCCTCATGCTACTCCACATTGGTTCAACGTCATTACGTGGAAACAACTTTTCTTTTTGAAAATAGTGTCAAAATTGACTACAAAGTGTAAAATAGGATAACTTTGGTCATAAAGTCAGTCTCGTCAAAACTGAGATTTGCGAGATGATAGGGAAACATTTTATGTCGCGCAATGAATTGTCTCATAACAGTTTTCTATTGGCTGGGTTTGTTTTAATCCTTCCCACCTGCTCACAGCTGGCAGCACCCAATAAATATTCCTATGGGGCTAGTGAGGGACCATCAGTAAATTACACACTGTACATGGGACAATATTTTAAAAGGTCAATATCGACAAATAACAATGACTTGAAAATCTCAAACCATCTACAAATTGTAGAAATGCATATTCTAATGTCGAAAGCATTTAATGAGACAACTGAAAAATGTGCAACGTGAAAATGTTGTCCCATTTACATTGTGTAGTTCATTGACTGTCCCTATCTATCCCCAGAGCTAGGCTATTCAAAGTCAAAACAACATTGCCACGGTAGCACACCAGCCAGCTGAAGCTAATTGGTTAAATAATTTGGTTACGCTTCCCACCTGCGAACACACACAAGAGACACCCACATCAAACTCAACCCTGAACCAACTCATATTTGAATTCAGTTTATTAATGAACCAAATCTAAAACAAGGCCACATCAGGAAATGTATAGCAACATGATGATTAAAGGCACTAGTATTAGGTTAGGAAAAAGTCATGCAGCAAGTGAAGATCTACCTATCACTCTCATTGCAATCTGTAGTTATAACCTGTGTGCCACACAGAGTAAGAAACCCCACAGTGCTCAATGGAGGCAACACTTTATTTGATGCTTTGAATGTTCCCAGTGACAGAATGTAAATCATCCATTATTACTCTAAATTGATAGGTCTCTGATGTGTCAGAAAGCTTGTCCACTGTCTTTGATACCAGTGAGTAACGAGAAACCTGACTGTCTGTCTGTCTGTGTCCTGGCCTAGCAGTAATGTGGCCCAGCTGACCAGATTGGTCTCAGCAGGGCCCAGAATTAGCCAAGTAAACAAGGGGGTGGGAGGGATATCTTGCAGAGTGTGGCTTTGTATCATTTGTCTAAACTTGTCAAGCCACTGAAGCCAGGGTAAAAAGCCCAGTAATAGTTGGATTTCCAATTCCAAAAGAGCCCGACCAGGACTCAAACCTGGGTCTTCTCAACTGTCAGTCAAACAGCCATTACACAAAGAAGTCCAAAGCTCCTCATGAGGTCACTATTGGTTTTGTACTAGGGTAGCTATATAAAGATTTCATCAGATCAAATGTACATGTTAGTTGGTGTGTCAGGTTTGGTGTGTCTTGTGTGTTCACAGCTGAAGGTGACAGACTACCATGTGAGGTGTTCAGTCGTGTCTCGCTATGCCCACACCACAATCCAAAGCTCTGTGTGGAACCAGCTACCTGTCACCAAGGAGGCAGCCTTTGAGGTGGACCTGCCCTCTGCTGCATTCATCTCCAACTTCACCATGTGAGTCAGAATCACACGCTTCAAGTCAAGTTTACTTTATTATCCTCTCTCTCTCTCTCTCGTGTTCTTATAAGACACCTCATCACAGGTAGTGGGCATGTAATCAAATTAATTGTTCTTTCCCTTGGAATTATATCCTTCTTGCCTGGGTCCCAGTCTGTTTCTGCTCCCTTGCCAACTCCTTATGCTTGACAATGAGGGACGAGGAGTTGGCATTACAGCACAAACATACTGGCACTCAGGCTATTGTCCTTCAGGATCAAAAGGACTTGTACTTTCAACTGTGAAGGGGATCGTTCACATGCGGGAGACAGTATGACTCACCTCAGAGAGTATAACGCTTAATTAGAACATAGAAATATAGAAAAAAGTAAATAAACAAAACAAATCCTGTACACCAGTCAGGTCAGTGGTTCAAAATAAAAACTTCAAAGGAATTATGTCAGGAACTGACATTCCGTCCAGTGTGGAAAGGAGACACATAATTTGATGTGTAAACATTAGACACAACGAGGAACCGCAGTCTGTAGTTGGGTTTGGGAGCAGAAGGGGGAAGACTCGGAGGAACCTTAGAACCAGATGAATACCCGGCTTTATAAATGCACGTCGGAAAGTTATAAGAAAAAATGACAGGACGTTGGCCTGTTTTCTTCCCCCTCTCTCTCCTGCGAAGTTTACCAAGGCATTGAGCCAAGGTACACGTGCACGCACACACATTCAACTACATACTGACACACAGCCTACACATGTCACGCACAGACCCATTTACATGTAGTTTTAGTTTAACATGCATAGAATCTCATAATCTATTTTACTGTCAGTCACACACTCGACACGCCTGCTCGTCACCAACTAACTCAGTAGGAAAATAGCCGTTTTAGCCGAAATAACTATTTCTTAGTTCAGTTGCGTTTCTCAACGTGGGACTGAGGGCCTTGTGTTCTGTGTGTAGGTCACTCAATTGCAGCCGTTCCCAGTTCCCACTCCCTCTCAGCTACACATACATATATATTTTCCACCCTGATAAATCCAACATTCCATTCTGCTCTGTGTCTGAAACAAGACTTGCTTCAAGGCTGCAGTTTATTTCGGTCCCTGTTGGTTATTATTTTAATATATTTGTTCAAAGGACCTTATTTTAGCACATAAACTGTATGGTTTGGATTAAAGTCTTTCCAGTAATCAGGTATGGGTCCCAAATCCCACTCTATTCCCTATATACAGTGCATTTTTAAAGTATTCAGATCCCTTGACTTTATCCACATTTTGTTACGTTACAGACTTATTTTTACTAATAAATCTACAAACAATACCCCATAATGACAATCCGAAAACAGGGCTTTAGAAAAAACTGAAATACCTTATTTACATAAGTATTCAGACCCTTTGCTATGAGACTCGAAATTGAGCTCAGGTGCATGCTGTTTCCATTGATCATCCTTAAGATGTTTTTACAACTTGATTGGAATCCACCTATAGTAAATGAAATTAATTAGACATGATTTGGAAAGGCACACACCTGTCTATATAAGGTCCCACAGTTGACAGCGCATGTCCGAGCAAAAACGAAGCCATGAGGTCAAAGGAATTGTCCGTAGAGCTCCGAGACAGGATTGTGTTGAGGCACAGATCTGGTGAAGGGTACCAAAAAATGTCTACAGCATTGAAGGTCTCCAAGAAGACAGTGGCCTCCATCATTCTTAAATGGAATAAGTGTGGAACACCAAGACTCTTCCTAGAGCTGGCCACCCGGCCAAATACAGAAATTGGAGGAGAAGATCCTTGCTCAGGGAGGTGACCAAGAACTCAATGGTCACTCTGACAGAGCTCCAGAGTTCCTCTGTGGAGATGGGAGATCTTCCAGAACGACAACTATCTCTGCAGCACTCCACCAATCAGGCCTTTATGGTAAAGTGGCCAGGCGGAACCTACTCCTCAGTAAAAAGCACATGACAGCCCGCTTGGAGTTTGCCAAAAGGCACCTAAAGACTCTTACACCATGACAAACAAGATTCTCTGGTCTGATGAAACCAAGATTAAACTCTTTGGCCTGAATGCCAAGTGTCTGGAGGAAACCTGGCTCCATCCTCCTCTGTGGAGATGGGAGAACCTTCCAGAAGGACAACCATTAGAATTGATCTTCTTTGGAGAATAAAACACACAGACGCATACAAATCTCTCCCTTGCCCTCCATTTGGCAAATCTGACCGTAATTCTATCCTCCTGATTCCTGCTTACAAGCAAAAATTAAAGCAGGAAGCACCAGTGACTAGATCAATAAAAAAGTGGTCGGATGAAGCAGATGCTAAGCCACAGGACTGTTTTGCTAGCGCAGACTGTAATATGTTCCGGGATTCCTCCGATGGCATTGAGGAGTACACCACATAAGTAATTGGCTTCATTAATAAGTGTATAGATGACGTCGTCCCCACAGTGACCATTCGTACATACCCCAACCAGAAGCTATGGATTACAGGCAAAATCCGCAAAATCAAGTTGATAGTGCACAGTGAGTTATGTGGCTCTAGAAGGTTCTCAGACCGAGAAACAGCCTCGTACATTTGCAATAACTTCAATTCATTTTGACCATCACGAAAATGACGACATTTAGAAAAGTCCCAGAGTTGCAAAACTAGGTGCATTGAAACTGCCTCGGCCCATAGAGACGGACCCTAACATTTCTGTCCGATAGCTCATTCAAGGACCCCATAGCAAAGCCCGGAAAATGTGGATTTTCAGCACCAATTAAGATCGCTGCTCTGGCTCCAAATGACCTATCGAGCCGAAACTCGGGATTCAGCGTCGCCTCACATAGGCCTACACATAATGTCAGAACTGGAACCGCAGCTAGAACGTAACTATGTGTTTTATGTTTTTATTATGGTTTAAACTGAAGGTGCTGTGAATTATGGGCCTGCTCTGAAATATGTCATAGTTGGCTTCTAAACGAGTTGGAAAAAGTGGGTTTGGTGTCAGATGGTATCAGTTTGGTGTCAGAATGATATCTATTTGACGATGGACGCTCACTTGCTGGCTGACTTTTGTACATTTGCAATATGTTTAGAAAATGAGGAAGCATCACCAAATTGACATTCTGAAATCAACACCAAGAAGCAATGGAGAGGAACCAGAATCACTGCCCGGCCATCCCAAATTCATCGGGACAGTACATTTTGGAAATTTTGGACGTTTTTCAAAAGATCTTAAAACAACGACAGAGTCCCACTTCTCTCATGTCACCATCGAGCAATGGAGAGGAACCACTATCACTGCCCGGCCATCCCGAATTCATCGGGCCAGTCAATTTTGCATTTCTGCAGTATTTTTGAGCATGTCAAATTCGTGATGGTAAATGCCTATTGAAACATATTGCAAATGGACAGTACATTTGCAATAAGATTCAACAGTGAAAAAACATCACCAAATGGACATGATGAAATCAACACAACGAGCGATGGAGAGGAACCACTATCACTGCCCGGCCATCCCGAGTTTATCGGGCCAGTCAATTTTGCATTTCAGCAGTATTTTTGAGCATGTCAAATTCGTGATGTAAATACCCATTGAAGCATATTGCAAATGGACAGCTGTGCACCTGGTGATTGGAATGGGTTCCCAGGAGCACATTTTAAAAATGTTTTTAATGCCTTAAGGGGGTAGCAAGGGGTCTATGGTTGGGTAGGGAGCACCCTCCACCCGGGCCCACCCAACAAAAAATCGTTAATAAACAACAGATTCCTACTTCCCCCTCATCATACATATCAAATAGACCATCTAGGTTGATTCATGGCTTAACATAGTTCACTGACTTTTGGGTTTGGAAACCGACTTCCTATGATCGTACATGGAAAATGGACATAACATCCTGATTTGCCACTTTCAATACTTTCATATTGCATTTGGACATTTCTTATGGCATTTGGCAATGGTTCACTGACTTTTGACTTTGACTTTTGACTTCCTATGAAATCATATTGCAAATGGACAAAACGTATGCCTTATGAACAATCTTTTAAAATATGACAAAATATGACAAAGGTATGTTCATACAGTTCTTATACATGTATAATTATCAAAAAAAATCTAAAGAATGTCGAAAAACGGTCCAGAAAGCACTTTTTTAGAGGGTGATACATTTTTTATTTTGTTTTCAAATTTTCTAAATTTCACCCTTGGGTCTTGACTTGATGTGCATTTGCAGTATGAAAATGTACTGTGGAGCTCGCTCGCCATCTTTTGGATTTTTGCTGTGTGACACTTAGCATTAGCCATATGATATTTGCCATATGACATTTGCCATAAGCTTTCAATGATCTGCTGTCCATTTGAGTGTTATTGGACATCATGTATATATATTTTGTATTTATTTTTTTACCTTTATTTAACTTCTATAACAAGCGGCAACAGTGAGAGACTTATTTCTGGAAAGGTGAATTTTTAAAAGTTGTAGCTCGAACTGTTTGGGCACAGACCTGGATAGCATGACAGAACTTTGCAGACTGTCTCTGCAATACATTGCAACTCCACCCCCGTTGGCAGTTCTGTCTTGGTGGAAAATGTCGTAGTTGGGGATGGAAATTTCTGAATTTTTGGTGGCCTTCTAAGCCAGGATTCAGACATGGCTAGTACATCAGGGTTGGCGGAGTATGCTAAAGCAGTGAATAAAACAAACTTAGGTAGGAGGCTTCTGATGTTAACATGCATGAAACCAAGGCTTTTACGGTTACAGAAGTCAACAAATGATAGCGACAGGGGAATAGGAGTGGAACTGGGGGCTACAGGGCCTGGGTTAACCTCTACATCACCAGAGGAACAGAGGAGGAGTAGGATAAGGGTACGGCTAAAGTCTATATGAACGGGTCGTCGAGTGGGTTGGGAACAGAGAATAAAAGGAGCAGATTTCTATGCGTGGTAGAATAGATTCAGGGCATAATGTACAGACAATGGTATGGTAGGATGTGAGTACAGTGGAGGTAAACCTAGGCGTTGAGTGACAATGAGGCACCAGTTAAGCCAGGTGAGGTCTCCGCATGTGTTTGGGGTGGGACAAAAGAACTATCTAAGGCATGTTGAGCGGGACTGAGGGCTCTACAGTGAAATAAAACAATAAGATCTAGCCAAGACAGCAGTAGACAAGGCATATTGACATTAGAGAGAGGCATAAAGCATTCACAGGTGTTGATCAGAAGAGCTAAGACAACAACGGGTAAATGGCGATGAATGGTTACATGTTAGTTACATTCAGGACCTGAGTTCGAGACTGGGGCTGACAGGTAAACAAAATGAGGTACCGTGTTATTGAAACAGTCCAGGCGGCATCATCAGTGTAGCCGAGTGATCATAGGGTCAAAAGAGCAGCAATAGGTGAGTCAGTGTGCCGTTTGGTAGTCACTGCTATGCTAGGTGAGCAGGGGATACAGCGTTCAGAAAAGCTTGCGGGTCGGGGCTAGTAGATGGTTCTTCGGCGACATCGTAACAGAATAGCCTGTTGAGACCACATCGGGCAATCATGCCAGCAGTCCAGTCGTGATGGATCGGCAAGGCTAAGTGACGACAATAAAGGGTCCAGGCCAATTGGCGAAGGAGGTATTGTAGCCCTAGAATTAGCTGGTATATTTTATTTATTTATTTTTATTTTACCTTTATTTAACCAGGTAGGCAAGTTGAGAACAAGTTCTCATTTACAATTGCGACCTGGCCAAGATAAAGCAAAGCAGTTCGACAGATACAACGACACAGAGTTACACATGGAGTAAAACAAACATACAGTCAATAATACAGTATAAACAAGTCTATATACAATGTGAGCAAATGAGGTGAGAAGGGAGGTAAAGGCAAAAAAGGCCATGGTGGCAAGGTAAATACAATATAGCAAGTAAAACACTGGAATGGTAGTTTTGCAATGGAAGAATGTGCAAAGTAGAAATAAAAATAATGGGGTGCAAAGGAGCAAAATAAATAAATAAATTAAATACAGTTGGGAAAGAGGTAGTTGTTTGGGCTAAATTATAGGTGGGCTATGTACAGGTGCAGTAATCTGTGAGCTGCTCTGACAGTTGGTGCTTAAAGCTAGTGAGGGAGATAAGTGTTTCCAGTTTCAGAGATTTTTGTAGTTCGTTCCAGTCATTGGCAGCAGAGAACTGGAAAGAGAGGCGGCCAAAGAAAGAATTGGTTTTGGGGGTGACTAGAGAGATATACCTGCTGGAGCGTGTGCTACAGGTGGGAGATGCTATGGTGACCAGCGAGCTGAGATAAGGGGGGACTTTACCTAGCAGGGTCTTGTAGATGACATGGAGCCAGTGGGTTTGGCGACGAGTATGAAGCGAGGGCCAGCCAACGAGAGCGTACAGGTCGCAATGGTGGGTAGTATATGGGGCTTTGGTGACAAAACGGATTGCACTGTGATAGACTGCATCCAATTTGTTGAGTAGGGTATTGGAGGCTATTTTGTAAATGACATCGCCAAAGTCGAGGATTGGTAGGATGGTCAGTTTTACAAGGGTATGTTTGGCAGCATGAGTGAAGATTGCTTTGTTGCGAAATAGGAAGCCAATTCTAGATTTAACTTTGGATTGGAGATGTTTGATATGGGTCTGGAAGGAGAGTTTACAGTCTAACCAGACACCTAAGTATTTGTAGTTGTCCACGTATTCTAAGTCAGAGCCGTCCAGAGTAGTGATGTTGGACAGGCGGGTAGGTGCAGGTAGCGATCGGTTGAAGAGCATGCATTTTGTTTTACTTGTATTTAAGAGCAATTGGAGGCCACGGAAGGAGAGTTGTATGGCATTGAAGCTTGCCTGGAGGGTTGTTAACACAGTGTCCAAAGAAGGGCCGGAAGTATACAGAATGGTGTCGTCTGCGTAGAGGTGGATCAGAGACTCACCAGCAGCAAGAGCGACCTCATTGATGTATACAGAGAAGAGAGTCGGTCCAAGAATTGAACCCTGTGGCACCCCCCAGAGGTCCGGACAATGGGCCTAGCTCGAGGCTAGCTCAATGCTAGCTGGTGCTTGCTTTGGGACAAAGATGTCTAAGATGTCCTCCATCTTAGTCCAACTTGAATGCTGTGAAGTACAGTATATTATTGTTTTGTAACACGTGACCGATAATACAAATAGTAACCATAAAGGAAAGTACATTTATGGTAAAGGAAAGTCTATTTACTGTCAATAAACCTTGACGTTTTCAATCTATGAGACCAAAGCATGTTTGTTCACATAGTCTGACCATTGTGAGTTACCCAGAGGGCTATTTTACTTTATTTCTGTCCTCTTATTCCACAGCACCTCCAATGACAAAGTGTACATCGCCCAGGTGAAGGAGAGGAGTGTCGCCAGGAAGATGTATGACGCAGCCAAGAAACAAGGAAAAACAGCTGGACTTGTTGCCACCAAGTCAGTCTGAAAAAGTATTTGATACCACGTTCACTCTTGAATATGCGTTTTATTCAGATTTCTATGTTTTGTGTGAAAGAGTAAGAAACTACTTCAATTTTTCTCTAGATTTTCTGCAGTACAAATCAGACATCCATCACCCACCCACCACATCCACTCACATCTTTCTATCACTTTAGTCTGGATGCTACTCCATTCCCTCAATGCTCTCTCAGCCATTCTTTCAGGTTCGCCATAGACCACTGACACCATCACTCCAATACTGTCTCTCTCTGTTGTTTCTCCTCTGCTGTGGTCTCAGAGAGAGGGAGATCGAGAAGTTCCGCGTGGCGGTGAGTGTTCCCTCGGGGACCCGGATGTCCTTCTCTCTGTCCTACGAGGAGCTGCTGCCCCGCAGGTTGGGTCGCTATGAACTGACCCTGGGTCTGAGGCCTGGAGGACTGGTCACTAACCTCACCCTGGACGTCAGTATTGCAGAAAGGACAGGACTCAGCTTCATCAAGGTCCTCCCGCTGAAGACCAGTCGACTGCTCTCCAACACTGTCACAGGTAACATAGGAAAAGACAACCATCAATGTTCATTGTCAAAGTAGTAGTACTAGTTGTAATACAATCAGCATGTTTAGGGCATCAGTTTGAGCAAGTCAGGGCGCAAAATCACTAATGGCAGGTAGCCCAGTGGTTAGAGCATTGGGACGAGCATTGAGACGGTAACCGAAATGTTGCTGGTTGGAATAGCTGAGCCGACAAGGTGAAAAATATTGAGCAAGGCACTTAACTCTAAATTGCTCCAAGGCTGCTGTACTACTATGGCTGACCCTGTAAAACAACACGTTTCACTGCACCTATCCGGTGTGTGATGGTAGGTTCTAATTTTCAGAGTACAAACTCAACGGACACTATAGAAGCTTCAAACCAAGTTTATTCTGCCCAGAGGGTCAATACAACTGCATTAGACAAAAAACATGGTTTCCCCCATG
Organism: Oncorhynchus mykiss; assembly: GCF_057628025.1. Taxonomy (NCBI): domain Eukaryota; kingdom Metazoa; phylum Chordata; class Actinopteri; order Salmoniformes; family Salmonidae; genus Oncorhynchus; species Oncorhynchus mykiss. The sequence goes on along the minus strand of NC_143030.1, from coordinate 68,812,817 downwards.
GTAGTATGCATACCCCACTTTGGGTGGAGTCTCCTCCTTATCGCAAAACATTGCATCATTATTGCTAGTCAGGGAGCTGAGTGAAATGGGTCTTAAACGGTTCTTCCCCTTGTCAGTACTGCCACATGTGACCATGTTCCCTGCACTCAGCACCTCCCAAGCTTCATTATGGCCCCCCTCATGTCTCTTTTATAACTAATGATTAATTATAGTTAAAGCTCAGAAACCAAACCTATCAGTGACAATTAAACTTAAAAAATAATAATGAGTAGTTATTGTATAGTAGGGTGATTTGTGTTTGTGTGATTGTGTGCAGTCCGACTTCAACATACTGTAGTATATCTCAAACATGCACAATGACTGTCTGTGAACTGACTGGGTGTTCTCTGGCCTCCCTTCTCTTCCATCCAGGTGAGTCTGAGGCTCCAGCCTCCACCCAGGTCCAGCAGAACCCTCGTTGTGCTCGTGTGCACTACAGCCCCAGCCTGCAGCAGCAGAGCAGTGCCTCTTCTAAGGGACTCAACGCTGACTACATCATCCAGTACGATGTAGAACTCAGTGACCTCATTGGGGACATACAGGTCATCACACACACACACCCATGTATGCACGCTTGCACAAGCATTACACACTGTCTAGGACCAAAGCCCTAGTGAGACAATAATCTCATCAAGTGAGTTATTATTCTCTTCTTTTGGCCTCTCTCAGGTGTTTGATGGATACTTTGTCCACTACTTTGCACCTCGGGGGCTTCCTGTTGTCCCCAAGGATGTCATATTTGTCATTGATGTCAGTGGCTCCATGATTGGCACCAAGATCAAACAGGTACAGTAGAAGTATTACAGATATTTATTTATTTGACCTATATTGTCACAGCAAAATAATGCAGCAACAGGATTTGAACGTTTAGTCCATAATGTTGCTTGATCGGTGGTTAGGCTATGAGCTTGACAAAAGTATGCTACATGAAAAGTGCAATATTGTTAATATACAGTAACCGTGTGTTAGTGTGGGTTTTCAGTGAATTTGTCTAAATCACGAAGCTCATTTGCATTTCCTGCAAAATTCCCAGCTACAAAGAGTGATCAAATTAAGATCCTACACCTGTACCTCTTCCACATTGCACCCAGCTGCACCCCATTCATTTAGACAAGAATGACAACATTGACTCTACATTATATAGATCAATAAATTATCCTTTCTCTTCTCTCTGCATTTGTGTGGACCAGACAAAGCAGGCGATGTCCACTATCCTGGGAGACCTGCGTGAGGAGGACCACTTCAACATCATCACTTTCTCAGACAAGGTCCACACCTGGAGGAAAGGTCGCACAGTGAGGGCCACGCGGAGTAACATACGAGATGCTAAGGACTTTGTCAAGAGGATCATCGCTGAAGGATGTGAGTGGGATTGAATCTGGTGTACTTGAATTGCAATATATCTGCAGCAACTTGACAAGACCATGAAAACACTGTCGGTATTTCTCTCTTCTTCATTCCATTCCATCTTCTGACTCCTCTTTTTCCTCCTCTTCTCCCTCCTCTTCTGCATCCTCCATTCCTTCCACCGCCACCCCTCCCTCTCTGCTCCACGCCTCCTTCCCATTTGTCCCTCTATCCTCCAGGGACCAACATCAATGCAGCCCTCCTCTCAGCCGCCCAGCTGGTCAACCCTCCCTCCTCCTCCAGTGGTACCCGCCGGGTCCCTCTGGTCATCTTCCTGACAGACGGTGAGGCTACCATCGGCGTGACATCCAGTGACTTCATCCTGAGCAACGCTAAGAGCGCCCTGGGGGCCACCTCTCTGTTCGGCCTGGCTTTCGGTGACGACGCCGACTTCCCTTTGCTACGGCGCCTGGCACTGGACAACCGCGGCGTGGCGAGGATGGTGTACGAGGATGCGGACGCCGCACTCCAGCTGAAGGGATTCTACGATGAGGTGGCCAGCCCACTACTGTCAGACATCCAGCTGACCTACATGGACGACCAGGCCTTTGACGTCACACGCTCCCTCTTCCCTAACTACTTCCAGGGCTCTGAGCTGGTGGTCACTGGGAAGGTCAAGCCAGGGGTCAGGGACCTGAAGGTTTGTGTCATTTAGATCATGTTGCTTGATCTGTGTTTGTCAATTGTTTATACCAGAAGATGAAAGGAAATGTCCACTTGAATTATTCATATTGTAATGGCCAATAAAGATGTATCTTCTCTTATCTTCTCTATTTTTGTATTTTCTTCTCAGGTGTCTCTGACGGCCAGTGGCTCCAAGCAGAAGGTGAAGGTGGAGAATGAGGTGTTGGTGTCTAATGGAGAGGGGAATAGGACAGTGCTCTCTATGGGCTGCCCTGGGGGCATGGATGGGATCCCCAGCTTTGTACGGCGTCTCTGGGCTTACTTCACTATCAAAGAGCTTCTGCTGGCGAAACTGAACACCACTGACCCTAACATACAGAAACTGCTGGGAGAGAAGGCCACCAACCTCTCCCTCAAGTACAACTTTGTCACTCCTGTTACTTCCCTCGTTGTAGTTAAGCCTGATGCCGATGAAATTCCTGCCTCAGCGTCAACTACAACGGTTCGACCCACCACCACCACAGGTACTACAACAACCACAGTAGCCCACACACCTGCCACCAACATAGCCTCCTCAATCCCTGTGAAAAAGCCCAGGATGATCAAAGCTAAACCAGACCCTCTTGTCACAAAGCCTCCACCTCTCCAACCACCTCAACCCAGAAAGGGCTCCAACCCACCAACAAAACCCAACCCAGTGAAAACAGTGGCTCCACCATCCCCCAAGAAAACCACTACAACTACCACCCCCAGCCCCAGTGCTGTCAAAACCGTCCCTGTCCCTCTCTCAGGGAAAACCCCTACCCCTCCTCCCAGCTCTCCTAAAACTGCTCCTGCCCCTCCTGCCAGAATAGTCAGTACCCCCGTGCCCAACTTGCTCAAAACAGCCACCGCTCCTGCACCTGGGAAAACCACCACCACAACCCCTCCACCCACCACAGTGAAGACCATCCCTACAACCACCACCACTACCACCCAACGCAAAACAGTAAAGACTACAGTCCCTACAACTGTGAAAACCACTACCTCCACTACCACCACCACCTCAGTCAGAGCCGACCCAACCCCTGCTCCACAGCCTGGGAAACCCACTACGCCCCTGCCCATCTCTGTTAGAACAGCCCTCCCGCCAGTTAGAATATCCCTCTCATCCCTCTCATCCTCCTCTTCCTCAGAAAACGCCACCATGTCTGCCGCTGATGCCAACCAACCTCAGGTCACCACACACCTGTACAGTCTTAAGTATGTCCCCTCTACTCCAGCTCCACAGGGCAGTAACACAGACCCAGATGTGGACCAGATTGCCACCTTTGTCTCTGCCACGTTTGCCCCCATGCCAGGCGTTACAGATGGACCGAAACTGTGGGAGGCTGCAGGACTATTGGGTAGGTCTTCCACTAATCTCGGAAACCCAGAACTAAAATCTTGCGTAATTGTGCCAGATCTTAGAAAATAAACTAGAATGGTAGCTCCTCCCCCTTCTCTCTCAAAGTTCCGTGCAAGTCTATGGGTCAAATGTCCCTTCCCTTCCGAAATTGTAAAGATGCGAGCACCTGCAAAATCGTGATTTGTCCAAATGATCAGTGACAAAAAAAAAAACAGCTCACTGGAACAATGTTCTTTGTTAGTCGTCGCATCCCAGTCTGTTGACAGATGCTACAATATCAATTATGTGTATCTGTGCACGAGAGGTAAGTCCACTCTCTACTGTCTATTTCACTTGGAACTCCAAAAAGCAGTATGCAAAGTATAGGCGAGGATACATTTTTACTGAATACCAGTATTGCATATTATATACATTTCTTTGTATCAGGTATTGAACTTACAGTCCATATTTTGTACCTGTCTATCAGAGAAGTACTAGTACAATGGCTAGAGGACTCCTGATATCGCCAGGAGTGATAAGTATAATTTGTTTTGTCTTTATCTGTTGTGGTCTAGTACTATATTTTTGCTAGCTATGGCCATCTACTTTAAGTGCTGCCTGTTTTCCCAGTTGCATACTTGGTGTGAACTGCTGACTGCTTATAATTTTCTGATAGTTTTCACACATCAACCAGGATCAAGGGGCAGGGCAGTTTGTGACTTGTTTTGTAATCAGTGGCTGTATTGGGGGGGAGTGGTTTCACCTCTTCTAAGCAATTAGCAATTATTGTTACTTCTTCAGTCTCCCCTGGTTTCACAGCAGCAGCTCTACGCGGCAGGTGTGTCAGTGGCGCTTTTGTCAAGGAAACAAAGGTGTTTTTTCCGAATAGTTCTGTGGAGTTGTTGGAGGAAGGAAAGAGAGAGAGGCGCTACACCCCTCTCTCACTTGAGTATCTTACCTAGTTATTTACAGATTATCTAATTTTGCTCTGTTGTAGCTTTGTCAAATATGTGTGTGTTTTCAATACCTGTTCGCACCACTCCCTGTAGGCTTTACAGATGTCCCCCACCCCTTGGATGCAACCCGTCTAGTGTACCCTGTGTGCAGAACCCATGTGGAATTCCGGGTCTCTGGCAGTGTTTGGAACTGCTGATCTGCGGTCAAGAATGTTGAGTTCATCTCAGCCTATGCTGCCCTTCAGACCCTTGACTTTTTTTGGCCCTGACGGAGACATGGATCTCTACAGAGAGCACTGCTACTCCAGCTGCTCTTTTTTTCATCTGACTATGTTTTCTCTCATAGTCTGAGAGCATCTGGTCATGGACATTTTCTCTGTTCTCCATCTCTCACCTGTCCATCTTCTCATTTGAATTCCATGCTGTCACTGTCACTTGTCATCTATCGCCCACCAGGTGCCCTTAGAGTTCCTCAATGAGCTTGACACCTTGATAAGCAAATTTCCTGACGATAGCTCACTGCTCTTTGTACTTGGTGACTTCCACCTCCCAACATCTGCCTTCAATTAATTTATTTCCAAATCTCCCTTTTCCCTCCTTGCCTCTTGACCCCACCCTTTCACAATCCCCTCCAACTCACAAGGCAGGCAATACGCTTGACCTCATCTTTGCTAGAGGCTGTTTGCCTACTAATCTCACTGCAACCCACCCCCCCCACCCCCAAACAGGTTTCTGATCACTAATTTCCTTTTTCCATTTCTGTCTCCTTTCCTCCAACCCTAACCACTCAGCCCCTACCCAGATGGTCATGCGTCTTCTCTCTCTCTCTCACTACTCTCTCCTCTTCTATTCTATCATCTCTCCATTCTGCTAAATCCTTCTCCCTTCTGTCTCCTGATTCCGCCTCTTTTCCCATTCCGCATACTACGACTCACACTGTCCACTTTCCTCCCAGCCGGCTCGGCCCTCCTCTCCTGCTCCGTGGCTGGGTGACTCATTGTGAGTCTCCCTCCTCCCTATCTGCGGACAACTTTGTCAACCACTTTTGGAAAAAAAGGTGGACCACATCCGCTACTCATTCACTCAGCCTATTGAGTCCACTGGTCTCACTCACACAGAACTACCTTACGCCTTGACCTCTTGATCCCCTCTCTCTCCAGATGACAGAGAGAGGGGAGAAAGCGCCATTGAGAAAATCAAAGATGGTAGCCAATCAGTTTGTATGTGTGATCCTTGAGATCAAAGTTTTAAGAGTTATGTTTTAATGATCCTGATCCTGTTTACAGAAGCAAATACTTTTGATGTGAAGGTGGATGCTTTATATAACAATTATTTTTACATCTGTCTCTATTTTACAAAATATACTTGTACAAAGATTTGGGATTGAGAAGGCCTTTATTTTTTTCTACACCTTTCTGGAGTTGGAACTCACCGAGTCAGGAGCGTCTGTCTGCGTGCAAGGCCTGCTACGCGAACGCAGGTGCGCACTGAAGGCTAGGAGCGGAGTAGCAGTTATCAGATTGGAAAACCTGATGTGCACCTTGGGCGGTGGGAAAACCTACGTTCTACAGTCGTGGCCAAAAGTTTTGAATGATACAAATATGAATTTTTACAAAGTCTGCTGCTTCAGTTTGTATGATGGCAATTTGCATATACTCCAGAATGTTATGAAGAGTGATCAGATGAATTGCAATTAATTGCAAAGTCCCTCTTTGCCATGCAAATGAACTGAATCCCCCCAAAACATTTCCACTTCATTTCAGCCCTGCCCCAAAAGGATCAGCTGACATCATGTCAGTGATTCTCTCGTTAACACAGGTGTGAGTGTTGACGAGGACAAGGCTGGAGATCACTCTGTCATGCTGATTTTGAATAACAGACTGGAAGCTTCAAAAGGAGGGTGGTGCTTGGAATCATTGTTCTTCCTCTGTCAACCATGGTTACCTGCAAGGAAACACGTGCCGTCATCATTTCTTTGCACAAAAAGGGCTTCACAGGCAATGATATTAATGCCAGTAAGATTGCACCTAAATCATCCATTTATCGGATCATCAAGAACTTCAAGGAGAGCGGTTCAATTATTGTGAAGAAGGCTTCAGGGCGCCCAAGAAAGTCCAATCAGCGCCAGGATCGCCTCCTCTAGTTGATTCCGCTGCGGGATCGGGGCACCACCAGTACAGAGCTTGCTCAGGAATGGCAGCAGGCAGGTGTGAGTACATCTTCACGAACAGTGAGGCGAAGACTTATGGAGGATGGCCTGGTGTCAAGAAGGGCAGCAAAGAAGCCACTTCTGTCCAGGAAAAACTTCAGGGACAGACTGATATTCTGTAAAAGGTACAGGGATTGGACTGCTGAGGACTGGGGTAAAGTAATTTTCTCTGATATATCCCCTTTCCGATTATTTGGGGCATCCGGAAAAAAGCTTGTCCGGAGAAGACAAGGTGAGCGCTACCATCAGTCCTGTGTCATGCCAACAGTAAAGCATCCTGAGACCATTCATGTGTGGGGTTGCTTCTCAGCCAAGGGAGTGGGCTCACTCACAATTTTGCTTAAGAACACGGCCATGAATAAAGAATGGTACCAACACATCCTCCGAGAGCAACTTCTCCCAACCATCCAGGAACAGTTTGGTGACGAACAACACCTTTTCCAGCATGTACCTTGCCATAAGGCAAAAGTGATAACTAAGTGGCTCGGGGAACAAAACATAGATATTTTGGGTCCATGGCCAGGAAACTCCCCAGACCTTAATCCCATTGAGAACTTGTGTTCAATCCTCAAGAGGCGGGTAGACAAACAAAACCCCACAAATTCTGAAAAACTCCAAGCATTGATTATGCAAGAATGGGCTGCCTTCAGTCAGAATGTGGCCCAAAAGTTAATTGACAGCATGCCAGGGCAGATTGCAGAGGTCTTGAAAAAGAAGGGTCAGCACTGCAAATTTTGACTCTTTGCATCAACTTCATGTAATTGTCAAAAGCCTTTGACACTTATGAAATGCTTGTAATTATACTTCAGTATTCCATAGTAACATCTGACAACAATATCTAAAGACACTGAAGCAGCAAACTTTGGAAATCAATATATGTGTCATTCTCAAAACTTTTGGCCACGACTGTAGACAACGTCTACTGGTCGTTGCACACTTGTGCTGAAATACCTCTAAAAACCGACATTATGTATCTGTTACTGTGCCTGCTCTTTACTCAATGCCATCATGGATTAAATTGGGTGAGTGAATTATCTTCGCCTTATGCCCTACAATTTGCAAACGCTCTGAGACCATAATGTCAATACCACCAGGAACTTGGTCTCTCTCTGCAAATGCATTTGTACCACTCTCAAACGCAACTGGACCTACACTTGATGACATACTTCCAAAATCTCAAACTATTGAATGACAAAAATAATTCTGTGTCAAAAGACTGTTTGTTTTATTGACAATGGTGCTGGCTCCGCCAAGTCCTCACGCATTGGACAACAGATTTATTGTTATGCTTTTTTTGTTGATCTCTGGTAACGTGTGACCAAACCCTGGGCCAGTAGATACCATGCGATCTCTACCGACTCCCTATGATTTCAAAAACAGAGCAGGTTTAGGCCTCTTGCATGTTAATGTCAGACGTCTATTTACAAAAATAGACATGATTAGAATATGGGCCAAAATGACAAATGCAGACAATGGCTTTATCAGAAACTTGACTAAAGAAGTCTGTGTCAAACAACTCGATTTCTATTGATGGGTACACGGTTTTTAGAACAGATCGGATGAGTAAAGGAGGAGGGGTTGCAATGTTAATTCATGATCAATTCATGTTAAATCCGAGTTTAACACCTCTGCAATTCTCTCGATTACCAAAGCCAAACATTTTGAATTGCTTGCGGTTAAAGTGAACACAAACTCAACAAAAAAAAGAAGTGTCCTCTCACAATCAACTGCGTTTATTTTCAGCAAACTTAACATGTGTAAATATTTGTATGACCATAACAAGACACAACAACTGAGACATAAACTGAACAAGTTCCACAGACCTGTGACTAACAGAAATTGAATAATGTGTCCTTGAACAAAGGGGGGGTCAAAATCAAAAGTAACAGTAAGTATCTGGTGTGGCCACCAGCTGCATTAAGTACTGCAGTGCATCTCCTCCTCATGGACTGCACCAGATTTGCCAGTTCTTGCTGTGAGATGTTACCCCAGTCTTCCACCAAGGCACCTGCAAGTTCCCGGACATTTCTGGGGGGAATGACCCTAGCCCTCACCCACCGATCCAACAGGTCCTAGACGTGGTCAATGGGATTGAGATCTGGGCTCTTCGCTGGCCATGGCAGAACACTGACATTCCTGTCTTGCAGGAAATCACGCACAGAACGAGCAGTATGGCTGGTGGCATTGTCATGCTGGAGGGTCATGTTAGGCTGAGCCTGCAGGAAGGGTACCACATGAGGGAGGAAGATGTCTTCCCTGTAATGCACAGCGTTGAGTTTGCCTGCAATGACAACAAGCTCAGTCCGATGATGCTGAGAACACACCGCCCCAGACCAGGACAGACCCTCCACCTCAAAATGTATCCCGCTCAAGAGTACAGGCCACTGTAATGCTCATTACTTCGACGATAAACGCGAATCCGACCATCACCCCTGGTGAGACAAAACCACTTTTTGCCAGTCCTGCCTGGTCCAGCGACGGTGGGTTTGTGCCCATAGGCGACGTTGTTGCCGGTGATGTAAGGCAGGTCCTCACCAGACAACAGGCCTACACGCCCTCAGTCCAGCCTCTCTCGGCCTATTGCGGACAGTCTGAGCACTGATGGAGGGATTGTGCGTTCCTGGTGTAACTCGGGCAGTTGTTGTTGACATCCTGTACCTGTCCCGCAGGTGTGATGTTCGGATGTACCAATCCTGTGCATGTGTTACGTGGTCTACCACTGTCTGCCCTGTCTCCCTGTAGCACTGTTTTAGGCTTCTTACAGTTCCCGACATTGCCATTAATTGCCCTGGCCACATCTGCAGACCTCATGCCTCCTTGCAACATGCCTAAGGCATGTTCACACAGATGAGCAGGGACCCTGGGCATCTTTCTTTTGGTGTTTTTCAGAGTCAGTAGAAAGGCCTCCTTAAGTATCCTAGGTTTTCATAACTGTGACCTTAATTGCCGACCGTCTGTAAGCTGTTAGTGTCTTAACGACCGTTCCACAGGTGCATGTTCATTAATTGTTCATGGTTCATTGAACAAGCATGGGATCCAGTGTTTAAACCCTTTACAATGAAGATATGTGCAGTTATTTGGATTTTTACTAATTATCTTTGAAATACAGGGTCCTGAAAAAGAGACGTCTCCCACATCACTGTAGTCGACTTCTACAGACCGGCTTTGGGAGGCGCACTAAACTCTTTCAATGTCATGCACAAGTTAAATGACTCAATTTGGTTTTTTTAAATGAGATTTGAACTGGGACATGCTTACATCTGTCTGGCTTTAGATTGGGGCACAGCACCACAACTGCAGCTATGGCAGTGGCAAATGACATTAATGCACTTGATAAAAAGCAACATTGTGCTGCTCCGTTTGTGGATTCATCAAAGGCCTTTGATTCAGTTGACCATGAACTGTTGCTCGCTAGACTCAGAAACATTGGTCTCAGTGAAGAGGCAGTAAATTGGTTTAGGAATTCTTTCTGACAGAACACAATGTGTATATACTGACAATTAAAAGTCTAGCTTTCTTGAGATTAATTTAGGTGTGCCCCAGGGTTCCATTTTAGCTCCAGTGTTCTCAATTTTTATGAATGAAATGGGATACAACCAGCAAAGTTACATCTATATGCAGATGATACAGTCATATATTCATGTGCTCCTTCTCTGGTTCAGGCTGTGGATGAGCTCCAGACTGCTTGTCAGTCAATGCAGGCCTCCCTTTCTGGTCTTGAATGTACAAAAAACTAAATTCATGACCTTTACCAGAGCTAGAACTCTGCCAGAGAAGGTTATTATTGTCACATCTGGTGGCTTATCCATTGAAAAAGTGTCATCCTACAAATACCTAGGTATTTTTCCTCTATAATTGATTATGGTGACTTGCTGTATATGCATGCAGCCTCCTCTGTCTTACAGAGACTGGACTCTGGTTATCATGCATCCTTGCATTTTATTACAAATGCCAAGTCACTCACCCACCATTGCACATTGTACCAAATGGTAGGTTGGACCTCACTTTATATGTGCAGAAAGATATATTTGTATATCTACAAAGCCCTTTTGGGTAAACTCCCTCTTTACCTCTGTAGTCTGGCCTCCTTCACCACCAGCAGTTACCATACCCGGTCTGCTAGGTGGTTGCTACTTAAAGTCCCCATTCACAGTATTAGGCAAGACTGACTTTTCTTCTTGTGCACCAGAGGCATGGAATAGTCTACAATCCATGCTTCATCTAGATATGTTAGTGCCACTGAATTCATTTAAAAAATGTTGTATGTTTTAATGATGTATTGATTGTTGCTGCCTTCTTGGCCAGGTCTCCCTTGAAAAAGAGACTCTGGGTCTCAATGGGCTTTTCCTGGTTTAAAAAAATAAATAATTTATCCTGCAACGAGTGAGGTCTGGCCACCCGACAACCTGCCTGCTCAACCCCATCGCCTTCTCCAGACCATCTCTGGAGACCTCCTATTCGTCACTTCCCTCATCAACTCATCCTTGACCACTGTCTGCGTCCCCTCTGACTTCAAAATGTCTTGAGCTGCTCCCCTCCTCAAGAAACCAACACTCGACTCCTCTGATGTTAAACTATAGACCTGTATCCCTTTTCTTTCCAAAACACTTGTGTGCTGTCTCTGATCAACTTTCTCGCTCTCTCTCAAAGATCTTCTTGACTCTAACTGTATGTCGCTCTGGAAAAGAGTGTCTGCTAAATGACTCAAATGTAAATGTACAATCGAATGCAACACGGGCACTGTACTATCAATCTGCCCTTAGTTGTGACATGTTCCACTTCTCTCCACCAGATGTCTCTACTTCCATTCAGCTCCAGAGAAAAGGTGAATCAAGCACACACTTAGCACCTTTTTCTCTATCTAGAACCTAAAAGGGTTCTTCGGCTGTACCCATAGGAGACCCCTTTGAAGAACCCTTTTTGTTTCTAGGTAGAACCCCTATGAGTTTCATGTAAGACCTTTTGCACAGAGGGTTCTACCTGGAACCAAAAATGGTTCTCCTTTGGGAACTGCTGGAATCCTTTTGGAAACATTTTTATGTAAGAGCGTGCCAGTAGATTTAATCATTCTATTGCACAAAATGTATTAAGTGATGAAGTGGTGCTTTAAACTGTAATCTTTTTTCCTCACGGGTCTTCCTTTAGATATGGAGGTGGTTAAAGATGAGTTCTCTCTTACTTCCCTGCCATGAAAAATAGATTCACTGTAACAACATAAATGTTGTATATTAAAATCTGTTTCCCCTATAGAGATTCTGATGACAGCCCCCAGACCAGCTCAGGGAGAGGGTATGTTTTAACTGTCTGGTGTCTAATGATGTCCGTCTGATTTCATCTTTCAGATTATGATGCAACCTACGACAATGACCTTGACTATGACTCCTGTAAGTCATAGTTTATAGATGTGTATATACATAAATGTGTGTCTGTGTATATAACTGTTTAGTTGTGTTGGCCATGTGGATACTTTGTTTCTAAGTTGATACAGATGTTTAACATCTTTTTTTGGAATTTGTATGTTTACAGGGGATGAATCAGCATCAAATCCTTGTAAGTATTTCTATGTAGTCTAGCATAAGATTAATGTACTTCAGGCTCTGACCTGTCATTGGTTTCAGTGTTTCAGATAGATGAGATTGCCACTGTTGTCCTTCCAGGGCCGGCCCACCCCTCCAGACTGAGCTCTGTCAGAGTCTTCTCCTCTTCTGGTAAGGGGCCTACACGACATAACATATGACTGAAAGTTAATGTTTCTCACCTGTTTTTCTTAATGTCCAACATGTTTTATTCTGAAGTTGATGGAGACCCTCACTTTGTGGTCCAGCTCCCTAAACTGAAACAGAATCTGTGTTTCACGGTGGACGGCAGGGCCAACGATGTGCTGAGACTGCTGGAAGACTCCGAGAGAGGTTAGTCAGCACAGACTACCGAGACAAGTCCAGAACTCTCATATTATATTACTGGCATGCAATTTAATTTTAGCAATGTGCCGTATAATTTGAGAAGCACACTGACATTGTATAGGAACAGAATTGAATAGGAACTCATTAATACGAACAAATTAATCCTGTTAATGCATATATATATATATATATATATATATATATATATATATATATATATATATATATATATATATATATATATATATATATACACACACACACAGTGGGGAGAACAAGTATTTGATACACTGCCGATTTTGCAGGTTTTCCTACTTACAAAGCATGTAGAGGTCTGTAATTTTTATCATAGGTACACTTCAACTGTGAGAGACGGAATCTAAAACAAAAATTCAGAAAATCACATTGTATGATTTTTAAGTAATTCATTTGCATTGGCACTGTATCAAATACTTGTTCTCCCCACTGTCTATATATATACAGTGGGGCAAAAAAGTATTTAGTCAGCCACCAATTGTGCAAGTTCTCCCACTTAAAAAGATGAGAGGCCTGAAATTTTCATCATAGGTACACTTCAACTATGACAGACAAAATGAGAAATAAATTCCAGAAAATCACATTGTATGAATTTATTTGCAAATTATGGTGGAAAATAAGTATTTGGTCACCTACAAACAAGCAAGATATCTGGCTCTCACAGACCTGTAACTTCTTCTTTAAGAGGCTCCCCTGTCCTCCACTCGTTACCTGTATTAATGGCGCCTGTTTGAACTTGTTATCAGTATAAAAGACACCTGTCCACAACCTCAAACAGTCACACTCCAAACTCCACTATGGCCAAGACCAAAGAGCTGTCAAAGGACACCAGAAACAATTGTAGACCTGCAGAAAATGTTTGACCTCTGTCATTGCCAACAAAGGGTATATAACAAAGTATTGAGCAACTTTTGTTATTGACCAAATACTTATTTTCCACCATAATTTGCAAATAAATTCATTAAAAATCCAACAATGTGATTTTCTGATTTTTTTTTCTCATTTTGTCTGTCATAGTTGAAGTGTACCTATGATGAAAATTACAGGCCTCTCTCACCTTTTTAAATGGGAGAACTTGCACAATTGGTGGCTGACTAAATACTTTTTTGCCCCACTGTGTGTGTGTGTGTGTGTGTGTGTGTGTGTATGTATGTATATATATATATATATATATCTCACACACAGTTAACCATTGCCTTCCTCTCACTGAAGGTATCATGGTGGATGGTCATTTGATGTGGGCTCCATCCAACCAAGATGTCGAAGACCGTTCCCGTACATACTTTGACCAGATAACCATCTCCACCAGGGGTGGGACAGGTGTGCTGGGCTCCATAATGATCACCCTCTCATTGGATGCTGTGGTGGTGGAGGGGGAGGGGCGGGACACCCTACACACCAATCAGGAGGGATCTGTGACAAGGCAGGGTGTGATGGTTTCCATGGAAAGCAGAGATGACTTCCATCAGAGCTGTTGGATCGAGCTGACGAAGGACATTCGTTTCCTGGTTCTCTTCCACCACTACAGACACCCCAGCTACCTGCAGATGGCACACCTCGGATTCTACATCGCTGATGGACAGGGCCTCTCTCTTTCAACCAAAGGCCTACTGGGTACATTCATTTATCACCCTTCAATTACTTTAAATGGGTTTCTTTGTCTTTTTGCACCTGACCCTAAAGCCCCTGCATATGTAATGATTTAGTGATTGTTCTCTTGTCCCAACAGGCCAGTTCCAGCATGCTGACATGCGTGTCACGCTGATGAAGGACCCTCGTGACACAATGCGTCAGCCCAGTAAAGAGGGGGTGCTGAGGTGGGGGGTGATACACATGCCCGTCACCCTACAGGACAAGACCCTGAAGGACACAGTGAGGAAAGGTCACCTGGGAAGTTGTTGGGTCGTGCCCAAGGCGCAGGTGGAGAGACTGCTGGGGCATCCCTACCAGAGCTATGTGGTGGATCACCTGTAAATACTCACTGGCTCTTTTCAAATGTCCATCCTAGCACACTAGTTAGAATACTATACATGCCTAATGCATTGCTTTATATTAAGTGGTATGGAGATTGGAACCGAGACACTCATCTAGCTATCCCCTTCACCTCAAAGCTGGGTAGCTCAGGCCATGGGAAACTCTGTAAGGACAAACAACACTGGGACAAAGGGTGCTGCTGGCTAGCCTTCAATACCAATGTCACATAGTGAGTTATTACTCTCTGAGAGCACCGGTGGCAGTGTGCATGAATGCATATTCATGATTATGAGAGGAAAAAGAGAGCCAATTACGAGACAGAGAAAAGAGAGGGCAAAAGAGAACAAGAGACAGATGCGTGAGAGACCGATACAAAGAGAAAAATAGTGAGAGACCGAGGGAGAGTCCAGTAAGTATGATGAGGTAATTCACACAGGTGTCAGACATGAATAAATAAAGGATATGGGATGATGTCATTGCACCACTCCTTTCTGAAACAACAATAGTGACAGACTTCTCCTTCTGCAGTTAACATTGCAACAGTAAGGTCTTAATTTTCTGTATACTTCGGCAGACAAATGCTGCTTGATCTTCACATACAGCTAATTCCAATCTCTCCTTCACGCAAATCATGTTTCATAAGTACTTTTAGAATTCCAATGTTATAACAAATATATTAATAGATGATTTGAGCAATGTGGACTTTTTTTAAGTGTCATACAGTATGTATATTCCTAAAATGACTAAATATTATAAATTGTCTATGGAACTTGTTTTGGTCTTATTGGGGTAGGTAGTTTTACACAAATCATTTAGTTCTGTTAAAACACATCGACTCTCAGACACTATGGATTTGACTTTTCAGGTTTGCCATGTGCTTTTAATTATTTTTTCTATACTTTTGTTCATAGTTTAATTCATTTTATTTGTTACACAAGACATTGTTCACATACTAGTGATCAAACAAAGGACTGTAAGTTGTTTACTTCTCCGTCTGCCCCATGTTTTCGGCAATTTCAAGGGATGTCATCAATAATATTAGTCAAAGGCCAAAACTCTTAAATGAATACATCAAACCACATTTTAGGCTTTCATTTAAATAAATAAAGAGAAGACAGCGTCTGGTGTCGAGGAAGGGGAAAAATGCCCAAATATAACTAGCTACGCTTGCAGAGTAAACTCAACACAATTCACCAAGGTAACATAATTCCAGTATGAAATTCACACAATGTGAAAACTGTGCACAGTCTGAAACTGTAGAAATGAGTCTAAAAGATGACTGGACTGAAGGGTTGAAAGCTTAATTGAACCCTATGATTGAGGACCAGACTGTTGCTATCGTCCCACTGTCCTTCATCACAACCTGTTATAAGACCTGTTAATGTTTAACCCATGTAAAACTGTAATAACCAGTAAATCAGGTCAAACATGATACAACAAAACAAAAAACAATGAAGTCGGCATATGCATCACTTTGAGATCAGTTATGATAATATAACAAACTAATAGCAGAGAAGCATATTCAGCATTACCTTCCATCACCATAACGTCAGTGAAATCAAATAAATTAGCATTGTACTAAGACACACAGAGCCACCCCAAATACGTAAAAACGGAGGTGTTTAGAGATATGAGGGACTACATGAAGGGATCGGCAATAATTCCCACTAACGTCATCCATGTTACTGTAATCGAATTTGAAGGGAAATGTTGTGGCATCTATCTCAGCATTGCTGCCCACAATTGACATGTACTGTAAATAACTAACCAAGCTGCAGATCCAAATCTCAAAACAATGTCATGCCTGGAAACATATAGATGAAGAGAATACAGCTAACATCAAAGGGTCAGACGGAATGGAGGTTAAGGGTTTCTACAATGCAGGAGATTCACATTAGGGCCCAGCCAAGTCCACAGAACCCCAGGATTTACTAGAACATAGAAATAGAATGACTAGAATTTCTGAGATTCTATCGCTGTTATATTAGACTGTGGTGGTAGTTAGTGGAAATACAATGTTCACAGTTAGCAGTCATGAAAGACACCAGACATTTGCAGCATCAAGTCAACCAACTGACATCAATAAGCAGAGGATTGATCGGCAGATAACATTGTTTTTAAATATACTGAAATTATTTAAGAACCCAAACATATTGGATAAGACCCCAAATTTAAGGCTAAAACCAAGTAAAAGCAATTGGTTCATACTCTGGGGAGGCACTTCATATCGAGGCCTCAGAACCTTTTGTAATGGTGCATTCTGTTAAGTGTTTTACATTTTGGGAGTGTCCGCGTTTCCCTCCACTTGCTACTGTAAGGTTGCCTAGCAGGAGTCCAAAGGGAATTTGTCTCTCTGTGTGACATACACAACAAGGGTTAGTTAGACCACAACAATGATCTGGAGCTTCCTTTCACTACAAGCCGAGAGTTCAGTCTTCCTTCTTTTACACAAAAGCAATACTTTCCTGATCTCAAATCTGCGACAGTCCCTAACTACATCCGTTTTTTATCACCTTGCTTCATCGTATCTCAACATGTAGTGATCTGATTTCCTATTTGAGTACAACTGTGCGATCCTTGGGATGTCCCTACCCTAAACCTAACCTTAACCATAACCCTTACCTAACCCTAACCTTGACCCTTACCTTAACCATTTTCAACTTCAATGGGGTGACATCAGTTCGGTTATCCCAAGGACACTGTTTAGACTTTCTCATTTCATGAAAAATGTATTCATGTAACCTCACCAACATGCCTAGCCTCCAGACAGACCCTCTCTCACTCTTCTACACAACACATTCCCTTTTCAGTTTGACCTCAAAGTCCACTTCAGAGTATTACAGTCCATGTTTCTATTTCAAATTCAGTAAACTTCATAACTTCAGCAAGTGAAAATGCGCACCAAATGTTGAAATAAAAACTCTAAACATTTCAAAAATAAAGAACGGAAACCATTCAAATTGTAACTTTGACATCACACAACAAACAGAGAAATAAAACGTGGTTTTAGGGACAACAGAACAGTTAGCCACCGGTTAGCTTAACTACTAGCACAGAGAACACAGCAGCACTGCAAAGTGAGCACTATCAGTTTGACAGAACAGCCTATTGATATTATAACTTTTCATTTTAAAACATTTTGTCTGACCGAGCGAGAGATTTGCCGAAAAAAGAGCAGTTGTCTATGTAAATAAGTAACAGGTTAAATAGTAGGAAGAGAACAGGGTGAAAGCAGGGTTGACAGGAGGGAATGATCAGTGTAAGAATGGCCCAGCCTTCAGAACGCTGCCGCATCATCGTGTTCTATGTGCAATACTACTGTGTATTCATGCATGTCGAAAAGTGAAAAGGCTTTTGAAATTGCAACTACAATGAATCGGTCTACCTCTAATGATCATAGTTTAGACGTAGTTTAAAATGGAATGAGAGACCATATCAACCTTGCCTTTCAGTGAGAGATAGAAATAGGGAATGTGAGTCTTGGAACAATGTGCTGTGTGTGTGTTTTAATTATGTTTGAGTACGGAGACCTCAGGAGGGGGAAAAAAGGAGGACAACTGGAAGGCAGAACCTCCCTGTCTACTCTAGAACCTTCTAGAACTCCCCTGAACACTCCCAACATCTCCCATATAAGGTACCCTACCCAGTACCCTGCCCCTACAATCTGTAAATGATCTAACTCGTTACCCTTTGTACTCTTTACCCTGCCCTCTACCACCTCATCCATATATTCTGCCTTCTTCCATTAACCCCCTCTTCACTCCCTTCTCTGCCCCGCCCTCTCCCTGATGCCCCTCCCTCCTCATTGCTCATCCTCCCCAAACACATCGTTCTGTTTGCGTTTCATGTTCTCAAAGTCAAAGTCGCTTCCGGTCATACGCTTGTAGATGTCCTTGATGTCGTTGCAGGTGGTCTCGAAGTGAGTGGTGGCGTCGTAGGCCGATGAGGCAAATATCTGAACGAGACATAAAATCACACCAATTTTTTTTCACTCAACTGCCTTGTCCTAAAACATGTCTCAGAAATGTGGTGTTTTAGCAATATAGGAGGTATATCCAGATGTGTTTGACTCACCTGACTCTCAGTACCGTCGTCTGTGGGCTCATAGAGGTCACTGAGGGACACAAACCTACAGATAAAGAGGGAAGAGGTAAGTTATTGACTTACAAAAGCCTCCTTACTGCTATTCATTTTATTCATTTGTGATAGCACACATCGTACCAGCTGAGTTTTGGACAGTGATGAAACAACACGAGATATACAGTATAATATATATATATATATAAATACATAATATGTAAGTCGCTCTGGATAATAGCATCTACTAAATTACTAAAATGTAAATTATAATACATGCCATTTAGCAGACGCTTTTATCCAAAGCGACTTAGTCATGTATGCATAAATGTTATGTATGGGTGGTCCTGGGAATTGAACACACTTTCCTGGTGTTGCACGCACCATATGCTCTACCAACTGAACTACAGAGGACCAAGACAATCAGAGAAGTGGGAGGGAGAAGAGGAATGGAGGAGAGGAGGAGAAGACAGAAGGAAGAGGGAGAAGACAGGAGGGAGCAGAGCGGAGGAAGGGGGACTAGAGAGGAGGGAGAAGAGAGTAGTAAAGGGGAGGAAGAGGTAGTAGAGAAGAGGGAGTAGAGACACACTTCTGGTCAATGGGTTCCAGCAGCTCCAGAGCAGGCTCTATCTCAGCCTCAGGCTCGTTGGTCTCCACAGTGGTGCTGACAATGGCAATGTACTTCCCCTGGGCCGCCACATTGTGGGCATAGGAGATCATACACACGTAGATGTCTGGAGGACAGAACACAAGTTTGATCAGTTTAGGGAGTTGGAAAAGAGGGTTTGCGATATATGGCAAATATATCACGGCTAAGGACTGTGTCCAGGCACTCGGCATTGCTCTGTGCATAAGAACAGCCCTTAGCCGTGGTATATTGGCCATATACCACACCCCCTCGTGCCTTATTGCTTAAGTATAAAATATGCCTGACAAATATGTTCTGTGGCAGTCACTTTGCTTTTCTGATAACTAATTGTGTAGTCGATTGAGATTTTACAATTGTACTTTTCTGGACTATTCCAGACTTTTTCACTCTCCAACAACACTGCTATTGTACTTTATGTGAGGTAAACTTACTGGTAGAGAGAACATCTGACAACAGGAAGTCAGAAACATCCCATCTTAGTAAACCTGTATTTGGTCCACCCCTCACCTGACTTGCGGTTGACCTGGTTCTGGGGGATGATGATCTGACAGGAGTTGGCGTCGTTGGTATCCTTGATCGGGTGGCTGAGGATACAGATGACCCTGATCACCTGACCTGCCTTACGCACACGGTCCTGGATGTAGCTGGGGTCACAGATCAGCTGTTTGCACCGAGCCACCTAACAAGGGAAGGACAATATAGAAGACAACAATGTCAATCTAACATACTGTACTTTCTCTCTTCTACCAATTGTATATGTGCAGGTATTGTTCACTTTTCTTCAGTGCATTATCAGCAGTCTTGACTACTTTACTATAAGGTAAAGAGATTAGATCTTATAGACCTATTAGATTGTGATTTTATTGATAGTTTAGCGTGCTTTTTATAGATAGATTGTGATTTTATAGAAGTGATTAGATTGTGGTTTTATAGAACTGATTAGATGGTGAATTTACCTCTCCCTCAGACTTCACTCCCACCACATGGCCATCCTCCATCACTATCTCCTCCACTGGTTTGTTGAGCATGTAGGTTCCTCCATAAATTGCACTCAATCTAACAATGTATGAGAGAGAGACTATGAATGATACGTTATTATAAATATGCTAATACACTATTGAATACATTTACAATTTAGTCGGTTAGCTTTAGCAGACTATTTTATCCTTATCCAGAGTGACTTAAGATCAGAATTATATATGAACAGCTTTGTCTGACTAAAGAAAGGACATTTTAGGGATTACAAATGTAACACACAGACCTGGCAAATCCTTGAGGCAGCTCCCCCAGGCCATAGAGGGGGTACAGGTAGGGGCTTTTCCCATATCGGGCCAGGGATTCACTGTACAGCTTGATACGATTGATGGTCTCCAAACAGGGCACATCAAGGTAGCTGGAGAAAGGGAGACACATGATCAATAGGAGTCAAATTAAAATTTCTTCAATGCTTTTCAAAGCATTAATTTGGAATTTCAGTTTACTTCCTGACAGGCCCTGGCCCAGGTTAGATCTCAGTAGCGATTGGTAATCAATCTAAGTGCTCTTACTCGTCTGTCCTGTAGAGGGCCAGGGCGTGGCCAGTGAAGTCGATGACATCCTGACCCAGGTCAAACTTCTTGTACACATCTCTCATGGTGGTAACTTTGGGGTCGACGCCCTCGAAGGTCTTAGGGTCGTTCTCGTCAAAGTTGGCCACAAACACGAGGAATTTCCGGAACCTTCTCTTCTCAAACATACCCATAAGATCTGGAGGACACGTGACAAAAACAAAAGTGAAAGCTCTGCCTCATATACGACACTATACTGTATATATAGTAGGAAAACGTTAATAAATGTAATCTTTGATGGTATATATAGCAAACTCACAACACAATCTAAAGTACAGTTTACTGTACATTCAAACTTACTTGAAGCTAGAGCCTCAGTCTCAGTTGAAGGAACCTTGTAGATCTTTCCTCCCTTGTACACAAAACTACCCTCCACTACTTTGAAGTCCAGGTATCGTGTCACTTCTGTGTATAGCAGCATTTTCACAAGCTGACCTGTTTTATTGGATTGTCAGACAAAAAGGATGGTTTTCATTTAATAACTTCAAGGTATCTCCATGTTTCATCAACAGCCATGCCATATTTTGCTTTATTGGTATCATGATGGCGATTAAAACATTTTCTTGGGTAAATTCTGCTTCCTACTTATACTCATGATGTGGTGATGGTCTGCATACATGAATAAGTTGAGTAACTGAGCAATATGATTTACGACTGAGGCTATTGGTGTACCGATTGGTTCTGTATGTATTGACTGGTAACAGGAATATTCATTAATCTAATAGGTTTAATTGTATCTCTCATTTGCAAACAAAAAACAAATCCCACAACTGACCATTGGCCATAAGAAATTTGGGGATGAGGTCCACGTTCCAGTCTCTTCCACGACCCATAGACTCTGGAGGGCTGTCAGGCAGCTCAAACCGCTTATACAGCTGTGGAAGGGAAATATATGCACGAGTGAAAACATCAATAAATACTCTTACAAATACCAAACCATTAACCTGGGGCAGTGAAAGGAAAATACAGGATAATAAAATATCTGACTTAAACCATGGAGGGCTGGGTGGAACTTTGGAATATATTAAAAATGATTGAATATTTGAGTGGATATTGACACAAAATGATGACCATTAGATCCACAATGTTCTACGCCCTTACCTCTTCCAGAGGGGTGATGGAGGAGCTTTCACCTCCATAGTAGGGGTTCCTGTCCATGTGCAGAACTTTCTTTCCATTCACAGACATGATCCCAGAGAGGATGCATTCCTAAAACGAAATGAAAGGCAAAATATGAATCAGTATTAAAAAAGCAAGTGTGTGTGTGTGTATCAGGAGGGGGAGATAGAGAGAGGAGGAGGGGGGGGGGGGGGGGGTGTAAGAGGGAGGGACAAGATGTACGCAAGCGCGAGCTGATGTCTGAGCCATAACAATAATACTGTACGAATAATACAAATAATACTATTCATAAAAAAACGAACAATTGTAGTATAAATAAAGAAAATACATTTTTTTTCTCTTTGCATCTGCCACCCCAAATGAAATGAGTGTAGTGGATATTGTTCATATCCAGGCTAAATCATTAACTGTCTGCACTAAAAAAATATAAATTTTATGTATATCCATCGTACTCGTAAAATGTTGGCTTTGTCTTATTGTAAACTCTGTACACATGTGCCTCGAATATGGAACAGGGTGTGATGACTGAGGCGAGTCTACGAAACAGTATACAGTACTAGGGAGAGGTTCTATTTATTTAAAACCATTCTCAGACCTGCGCAAATGCTGTTCAATGAAGGCCACTACACCATCACTCTGGGGCTACGCCTAAAGATGCTGCACAACGAATGAACAATGCATTGACAACACGAATGTATCCAAATAAATTGTTGCCTACTTGTATCCATTATTCAAAGATATCTTATTAGCTTTGGGGCAGATAAGCTATTTACCATCACATTTTCCTAAAGTCAGCCAGAGATGCAGATGCTCCTATCAATTGCATTATTGGATGAATAAGGAAACATAGGCAAACTTCATAAATGTAAAGTTGAGTATGCTATATCACAAATACAATTGATTAGACTACTTACCGTGAGTCCGGTGCCCAAAACGATCACATCATATTCCTCATCCATGTTGTATCACCGCCTCTCCTGTCTCGCCCTCTTTTGCCTAGTGAAATTTCAGGGAATTGGCAGGAAAGGAAACCAAGTGGAAGAACGGACGCAATTTGTCCCCGTTTCTTTTTAGCAAGTGTATGTTGGTTAGATACCTTTTTAAGTTAGTATTTATTTATAATCAGTTGTAATTTGTAAGTGGAATATGGTCCACACACTGTCACCGGCAAGAACGACCAAAGATGGCCCTAACCATGGAACGCTGTGGAACAGCAATGATGCATTCGCGTCGGAAAGTAGGGCACATCCCTTGCGTCTGCGCCTCACACTAGGCTACACCCCTAGTCTCACAACAGACGAAACAGGGAAACCTCAAACCGTCCCTCCTCACATTTAAACAGTTATGTTATTGTATGCTTACGCTATTCATAAAAAGGCTAGATTTATTTTTTTTAAACATTTTTCAATTATCTTCTATTGTCTGATTAGACACTAACGTGTGCGTTTTTATTTTATTTTCCCCTTCAGTCCTTTTCATTGCGGTAGGCGCAGCAATTGCGGATGCAGTGGTATTCCTCCGCCAACACTGCTGTTATGAAAAAGCTCAGAAGAATGATAAAAGACTGAAAATAGTTACCGGTAGCTATGTCTTCTATGGGCCTAGTCAACTAGGTGTGTTTATAGGCTAAAAGTAACATCAGCTGTGTAGACTAAAGAATGACATACTATTAATGTTGCTCATGGAGGCATTATGTTGGTTACTTTGTGTAGCCTATTCATGGTGGCATATAAAAAAAAACATTCATTTTAGCCCTATATGCTAATTCCTCCTCAAGATCAGACACACGTGGAAATGTCTAATGGCCTACTTATTTATACCATAAGACCACCATATTTGACTAGGTCTAGGGGCCACCTACATATTGACCATATCGATGACTGACAGCAACGAAAACGAAGGTCGGAAATATGCGCACGCTAGCTGTCACTCATATCAGCATTAATGTGACCCGCTCTGACGGTCCACTCAGGTCCTCGTTTCAGGACCAAGGAGAGCACCGCAGGTTTCTCGGACAACAAAGCGCCCGGTTTACTTTAAAAGTCCCATATTATTCAACAATATTCTGAGATAAGGCCTAATGAGGGGTCTATAATAAATAGCCTTTTAATTACTTTATCAGATCATCACAGAGAGACAATTGATAGGCCTACAATCAATAGGCCTTCGTTGCTAGGAATCAAAGGCTAATCCTAACATAATGATTATATAATCTCACAGATCCTTATCTAATTTGATAAAATCTCAAATATTCTGGTGGTAAATCAATTGCAAAATAATCTAGCTATTTTGGGCTATTTCCTTCTTTATTAGTGTTATTGCTTGGCAAAAAAAAGAAGCTTGATGTTGCATTTGTACGTGTCTTTGCTCTAGGGCAGGCAACGTTTGCAACGTTGCGTGACGGTTTACTGCCCCCTACACTGTGGAGTGTAGGAGGCAGTATTTTGATGTTTGGATGAAAAACGTACCCAAATTAAACGGCCTATTTCTCAGGCCAAGAAGCTAGAATATGCATATAATTGTCAGATTAGGATAGAAAACACTCTAAAGTTTCCAAAACTGTCAAAATATTGTCTGTGAGTATAACAGAACTGATATTGCAGGCGAAAACCTGAGGAAAATCCAACTAGGAAGTGCCTCTTATTTTGAAAGGTCCCTGTTCCATTGCATGCCTTCCCTCCATTTAAAGGAATATCAACCAGATTCCTCTCCCTATGGCTTCCACATGGTGTGAACAGTCTTTAGACATAGTTTCAGCCTTTTATTCTGAAAAATGGGCAAGAACGATCACATCGCGTCAGTGATGGCTGGGTGCCAGCAGAGTTTTGCATGCGCCAACAGCTTGGAGCAGACATTTTCTCTCTCTCTCCAATTGAAAAAGCTACGGTCCGGTTGAAATATTATTGATTATTTATTGTAAAAACAACCTGAGGATTGATTATAAAAACCGTTTGACATGTTTCTACGAATTTTATGGATACTATTTGGAATTTTCGTCTGCCCCGTCGTGACCGCTCGAGCCTGTGGATTACTGAACATAACGTGCCAACCAAATGGAGGTATTTTGGATATAAAAATAATCTTTATGGAATAAAAGGAACATTTCTTGTGTAACTGGGAGTCTCGTGAGTGCAAACATCCAAAGATCATCAAAGGTAAGCGATTCATTTGATTGCTTTTCTGACTTTCGTGACCAATTTGCTATCTAATTTGCTGGTAGCTGTTGTAATTTTTGGTCTGCTGAGAGAGATGTCCTTACATAAATGCTTGGTTTGCTTTAGCTGTAAAGCTTTTTTGAAATCTGACACGCCAGGTGGATTTAACAACAAGCTAAACTGTGTTTTGCTATATTGCACTTGTGATTTCATGAAAATTAAATATTTGTAGTAATTTAATTGGAATTTGGCGCTCTGCAATTCAGCGGATGTTGACGAAAATGATCCCGCTAACGGGATGGGTGCGCCAAGAAGTTAACGACATGTTTCCCAAAACAGTGCGCACAGTTCTTGAACGGCTTGAATCCCGCTAACGGGCCAGTGACAACAGCCAGTGAAAGCGCAGGGCGCCAAATTCAAAACAATAGAAATCTCATAATTACATTTCCTCAAATATAGATGTATTTTACACCATTTTAAAGATAAACTTGTTGTTAATCCCACCACAGTGTCCGATTTCAAAAAGGCTTTGCGATGAAAGCACACCAAACGATTATGTTAGATCTGCACCTAGTCACAGAAAAACACAGCCATTTTTCCAGCCAAAGAGAGGAGTCACAAAAAGCAGAAATAGAGATAAAAATTAATCACAAACCTTTGATGATCTTCATCAGATGACACTCATAGGACTTCATGTTGCACAATACATGTATTTTTTGTTCGATACAGTTCATATTTATATACAAAAATCTGAGTTTACATTGGCGTGTTATGTTCAGTAGTTCCAAAACATCCGGTGATTTTGCAGAGAGCCACATCAATTTACAGAAATACTCATAATAAACATTGATAAAAGATAGAACTATTATGCATGGAATTATAGATACACTTCTCCTTAATGCAACCGCTGTGTCAGATTTTTAAAAATACCGAAAAAACGCCATGCAATAATCTGAATACAGCGCTCAGACAACAAATCAAGCCATACAGATATTCGCCATGTTGTGGAGTCAACAGAAGTTAGAAATAACATTATAAATATTCACTTACCTTTGACGATCTTCATCAGAATGCACTTCCAGGAATCCCAATTCCACAATAAATGTTTGATTTGTTCGATAAAGTCCATCATTATTGTCCAAATTTCTCCTTTTTGTTCGCGCGTTTAGCCCAGTAATCCAAATTCATGACGCGCAGGCCAGACGAAAAGTCAAAAAGTTCTGTTACAGTTCGTAGAAACATGTCAAACGAAGTATTGAATCAATCTTTAGGATGTTTTTAACATAACTCTTCAATAATGTTCCAACTGGAGAATTCCTTTGTCTTCAGAAATGCAATAGAACGAAAGCTAACTCTTACGTGAACACGCGTGACCAGCTCATGCCACTCTGCCAGACCACTGACTCATTCAGCTCCCATTCCCCCCTCCTTCACAGTAGAAGCATCAAACAAGGTTCTAAAGATTGTTGACATCTAGTGTAAGCCTTAGGAAGTGCAATTTGACCCCATAGACACTGTATATTCAATAGGCAAAGAGTTGAAAAACTACAAACCTCAGATTTCCCAAACTTCTGATTTTTTTCTCAGGGTTTTGCTTGCCATATGAGTTATGTTATACTCGCAGACATCATTCAAACAGTTTTATAAACTCCAGAGTGTTTTCTATCCAAATCGACAAATGATATGCACATATTAGCAACTGAGCCTGAGTAGCAGGCAGTTTACTCTGGGCACCTTATTCATCCAAGCTACTCAATACTGCCCCCAGCCATAAGAAGTTAACAGCCTGAGTTAAATAAAGGTTTTTATTAAAACTTTATTTAACTAGTCAAGTCAGTTAAGAACACATTCTTACTTTACAATGAAGGCCTATCCCAGTCAAACCCTGCCCTAACCTGGAAGACACTGTGCCAGTTGTGCTCCGCCCTGTGGGACTCCCGATCACGGCCGGTTATGATACAGCCAAGGATCGAACCAGGGTCTGTAGTGACGTTTCTAGCACTGAGATGCAGTGCCTTTAACCACGACACCATTCGGGAGCCACATGGTGTACATATGGTGCAGTAACACACTGAAGTATAATAAGAACCATATGGTAACTGCCCTCTGGGTGACCATAATTACAACGTTTTTCAACTGGTCTTTCAGTCGAGTACCGGTTCCGTTGAATTCAACGTTGCACACCGTTCTGACATACTGAATGCAACCCAGGCTGCATAAGCAGGAAGTGTTCCACGCACATGACAGTCAGCTGATTTAATGAAATCGTTTTACCCCACGTGACTTGGACTTTACGGAAAAGCAAACTGACGATGGCAGGATCTGAGTCGTCAAGTAAAATGCGTACTAAAATGGCCTTTATTGCTCTTTTATTCGCCTTATTTTCGACTGGAAGTTGTAGCAGTCAGGTACCACTTGTAATGTGGTCCAGTGAAGGGTAAATATGTATTATTAATTTGAAAGCGAAGGGATTTTGAGCACTGTGCTAACTCTATCTATCATGCTACTGTAAGCTAACCAATCCAGCTGTATTGCATAGCTATACTCACTTTATAAGACAACGTTATAATGGTCAAAGCATTAACTCCCTTTTGGATATCATTTGGTTATTATGCACTGCTAATCATTTCCGTGTTAGTTGTTGATTTGAGTAGTTAGATGTACTGTTATTCTATCATTTTAAGATGTACATCTTTCCAGGTACACCTTACCACAGCTGGTATCTCCCGCAGCTGGTCACATAATATCTAATGTCCAGCTGATGGCCTACCTAAACTCTGCTCTGGGATCTGCCCCACACAATATGCTGCTCTTCCTACAGGACAAGGTCAGGCCTGATATTAATCATATAATTGTATTCAGTTGTACCACGTACAATTGTCTACTACTTGGCAGACACTATTTAAAGCTGTGTCACATAGTATGCAATGACCATTATATACTGTAATGTCAAAGCTGAATAGCCTACTGTGCTCTTGCTTTAGGGACCAGTAGTGCAGAGCTTGGCCAGCTACAGTATAGTAACCCACTTGTGATTCCCTGTCCTGGTGTTTCCCTCTCTGGTGTCCTGTCCTGGTGTTTCCCTCTCTGGTGTCCTGTCCTGGTGTTTCCCACTCTGGTGTCCTGTCCTGGTGTTTCCCACTCTGGTGTCCTGTCCTGGTGTTTCCCTCTCTGGTGTCCTGTCCTGGTGTTTCCCTCTCTGGTGTCCTGTCCTGGTGTTTCCCTCTCTGGTGTCCTGTCCTGGTGTTTCCCACTCTGGTGTTCTGTCCTGGTGTTTCTCACTCTGGTGTCCTGTCCTGGTGTTTCCCACTCTGGTGTCCTGTCCTGGTGTTTCCCACTCTGGTGTCCTGACCTGGTGTTTCCCTATCTGGTGTCCTGACCTGGTGTTTCCCTATCTGGTGTCCTGTCCTGGTGTTTCCCACTCTGGTGTCCTGTCCTGGTGTTTCCCACTCTGGTGTCCTGTCCTGGTGTTTCCCTCTCTGGTGTCCTGTCCTGGTGTTTCCCTCTCTGGTGTCCTGTCCTGGTGTTTCCCTCTCTGGTGTCCTGTCCTGGTGTTTCCCTCTCTGGTGTCCTGTCCTGGTGTTTCCCTCTCTGGTGTGACAATGCGTCTCAGCCCCACTTCCTCCTTACTTCTTCCTATTCTCAGACTGACCTGTTTCTGCAGGCTGGAATTTCAGATATGTAGTAATAATGAGACTAGCCATGTAAATGGATTTTAGCTTGTTATATTGTACTGTTTTTAATTAATCTCAAACTCTGTGAAGCAGATGACACTGACATTGTTGTTGATATATGCATTTTCTACATAGCTGAGCAAAGATGACTTCACAAGGTATGGAGGAGTTTTTGGAAACAAGCAAGACAGTGTCTTTCCTAACCTTGAGGTAAATATTCTGTCTTTTGAGGTGGGGCATGGTATTGAGATACTAATATGATCAGGGCCATAAATCATCTCAGCGTAGGAGTGGGGAATAAGATCGCATGGACAGTGGGGATCTAATCCTACATCAGCACTCCTACTTTGTGAATTTAGACCCGGATGTATGTTGACAACTCATTTTGACTCCATTTCTCTCTCCCAGTCTGCGTTACAGTCTTCGTCTTCACCGTTGGTGCTGCCTGCCCTGTCATGGCTAGGTGCTAGTGCGGTCCCAAGCCTGCTACAGGAGAAGCTGGGTGTTTCCCCACTCAGCGTAGACCCAGACACACTGGAGCATCTCCGATTCAATGCCTCAGAAAACACTCTGCTGGTTATCAACCTGCCATATTCTTCTGGGTAATACAATTAAACCAAATGTTTCTAGAGTGCAGGCTTCTGGAAAAATACTCCCAATCCCACAGTAACTTGAACATGTATTGTATACTTATGTTCCAGTGCTTACCTGTCCTGTCAGGATGTCCTGCGTAACAATGGTACGTTTAAGTTTTGGCCATTTATTGTTCTTGTCAAAACCTTGTTATTATATGTATTGGTATGTATGTATTCAAAAACTATTTCCCTGACTCAACAATGTGATATATTTTTCTCTCTCCCTAGATGAGGTCATTGGTAAGGTTCTGAGCATCATGAAAGCCCAGAGTGTGCCCTACACTGCCATTTACACTGGACTCAAGCCCTCAAGAGTAAGAAACATAAAAATATGCTTAACAAATGCTTCTAATCTACACCATGTATCAGCACTTTTTCAGAATTCACCTGACTTGAAATAAAGTGGCGTGGTGTACTTTTTGTTATGTTCTATAGATCTTCTCAATAACGCTGTATTTTGATTGCGTTCTCTCCTTGCTCCCTAGGTGATTGAGGAGCCGTCCTTGATTGTCCAGTCTTCTATGAGCCGTTCCTTGCTGCAGGCAGTTGTGGATGAGGTCAAACCTCCTCTGATGTTCAATTCCACCAGAGGCCCTTGCATCATGCTCTGGGCCCAGAATCTAAACGTCAGCTTTAGTGACAAGGAATGGATTGATCTCGGTCCATCGACCTTTGCTTCTGGTGGCTCTGTGAGCACGTCTGGGTCCTTCTGTAATGAAACCAACTCACAGTGAGCCTGATACTCTCTTTTTACTATGACATGCCACTTTTTGCTATGTATTACAGTATAGCAGCAGTATTATAACGTCATCAATACTACAGTATAGTGACATCATTGATACTGCAGTATAGTAACATCATTGATACTGCAGTATAGTAACATCATTGATACTACAGTTTAGTATCAGTATAGTAACATCATTGATACTGCAGTATAGTAGCAGTATAGTGACATCATTGCTACTACAGTATAGTAGCAGTATAGTGACATCCTTGATACCACAGTATAGTGACATCATTGATACTACAGTTTACTAGCAGTATAGTAACATCATTGATACTACAGCATAGTAACATCATTGATACTACAGCATAGTAACATCATTGATACTGCAGTATAGTAGTAACATTGATACTACAGCATAGTAACATCATTGATACTGCAGCATAGTGACATAATTGATACTACAGTGTAGTATCAGTATAGTAACACCATTGATACTGCGGTATAGTAACATCCTTGATACTGCAGTATAGTAGCAGTATAGTAACATAATGTATACTACAGTATAGTGACATTGATACTGCAGCATAGTGACATCATTGATACTGCAGCATAGTGACATAATTGATACTACAGTATAGTATCAGTATAGTAACACCATTGATACTGCAGTATAGTGACATGGTTGATACTGCAGTATAGTGACATGGTTGATACTACAGTATAGTAACATCATTGGTACTACAGTATAGTAGCAGAATAGTAACATTGATACTGCAATATAGTAACATTGATACTGCAATATAGTAACATCATTGATACTACAGTATTGTAGCAGTATAATAACATCATTGATTAGTTGCCTTATGTTACATGTGTTGCATATTTTAGCACTATCAAATTACCCAGTTGTGTGTTGACCGCAATAGGGAATCAGAGCTCTGTGGTGGAGGATTTAGATATGAATCCTATTTTGTTTTTCTCAGGCTTGTCCTTGATTATGGGAGTTCTGTTTCACCTTACAATCCCTTCCGTCTCATGTAAGTATATAATGTTAACATTTAAAATAGTTTTTGTATTAATGAGATGCAAGTCAAATATCATAGCAGCTTATACCAAAAAAGTGCACACCATCTGTTCCTATGACACCACCTGTCTCCTCTACCTTTTTTATTTATATTTTCAATGCATGAACAGTTAATTCCTGGACCTTCCCATTCCTATGTCAAGTGTGAGGTTACTAGAGTCTTATCATTTCCAGCTTCTCCATGAGCCAGCGGCGCTATCCTGTGTCTGCACGGAACTGGTTCACCCTGGACACTGTGGAATTGGTATTCAACACCCTAACAGCCACCTACAATGGCAGCCACGGAATCTATGCCCCGGCAGAGTACTCTTTCCACTGCCAAAATGTCAACAACTTCCGCAATGCACTTCTAGTGCCCCGCGCTCAGAATGCCACCCAGTGGAGAATCCTCTTCACTGACTTCCAGGTACGATTGCTTGAATTTCAGCCACGCAAAGAGCCTTTCAATAATCAGGGTTTAACTTCTAGAGGGTTTTGAACTTTTTAGAACAAAAAAGTTTATATTTTTTATGTATCCTTTATTTACCCAGGGAAGTCACATTGAGCTTGACATATATTTTTCAAGTGAGCCCCTGCTCCACTGTTAATAATTTTGCCGGCATCTGTTTCCATCTAGATCCAAGGCTTCAGCATACTGAATGGGACAACAGATTTCTCCTATGCCAGTGACTGTGCTGGCTTCTTCACACCAGGGATCTGGATGGGCCTGATCACCTCTCTGCTGATGCTGTTGATCCTCACCTACGGCCTGCACATGATCATGCAGCTACGCTCCATGGACCGCTTTGACGACCCTAAAGGCCCCTCCATCTCAGTGCCTCAGTCGGAGTAATGAAGACGAGACAATGCCCCCTAGACTGCTCCCAGACCTGTTCGTGCTGTCTTTCCTATTGTCATGTGACAATGTTCCCTCCACTTTGATTTGTTCAATAAATTCTATTGTCAGTTGCTTTAGCCACCTCCCCGTTCTGATTACCAGTTCAGCCATCCCATCCCCTTAGCCTTTATTCTGTTTGTATTACACAAACAGTCATTTAACAGATGCTATTGTCCAGAGCGACTAACAGGAGCAATTAGGGTTAAGTGCCTTGCTCAAGGGCACAGACAGATTTTTCGCCTAGTTGGCTCTGGGATTTGAACCAGCTAACTTTTGGTTACTGGTGCAACACTCTTAACCTTGAGGCTGGCTACCTGCCACCCAAGGGCACGCCCAAGGGCGTTCCTTTACCT
The DNA here is from genome assembly GCF_057628025.1 of Oncorhynchus mykiss. Lineage (NCBI taxonomy): Eukaryota > Metazoa > Chordata > Actinopteri > Salmoniformes > Salmonidae > Oncorhynchus > Oncorhynchus mykiss. The sequence goes on along the minus strand of NC_143030.1, from coordinate 68,780,346 downwards.
CTCTTCATTTGCCCAAAGAACTGTATAATGTACTGTAAATGCCTCCCTTTTCCCTTGATACCTAATCAGCTCACGCATGTGCCAATAAAAGGGGTTTGTTTGTACAGGAAAGCTTTTGATGCCAAATCAGTGACTGAAATATGATTGCAGCATTTTGTGGGACTGATTTTGGTTATTTCGCTTGCATTGTAAGTTTCTCAGCTGTGTAATTTAAAGACTAATGCAAGAATTGCCTGTAAATATTAAGTTTAATTTATGTGTGCAGACTTGACTTGCATTTGAGAATGCCTACCCTAAATTTTGCTGTTGGAAATGCATAGTAGGACGAAATGTGAGAAAAGAATGCTCTGCAAATTATGCTTTGTTTCAAAATACCGTTTTACTCAATGCTGGCATTTTTTCATTGACATCTGTGAAATTGAAATAAAATGTCAAAACTATCAGTGACCCTCATGCCTCTATACATACAAAATAGTGCTAAAATCCAAGGCTTTGCCATTTGTATCTTGACAGTGCATTTGGCAGCGATTACAGCCTCAAGTCTTCTTGGGTATAACGCTACAAGCTTGTATTTGGGGAGTTTCTCCCATCCTTTACAGATCTGCTCAAACTGTCAGATTAGATGGGGAGTGTCACTGCGCAGCTATTTTCAGGTCTCTCCAGAGATGTTCGATCGGGTTAAAGTCCGGGCTCTGGCTGAGCCACTCAAAGACATTCAGAGACTTGTCCTGAAGTCACTCCTGCGTTGTCTTGGCTGTGTGCTTAGGGTCGTTGTCCTGCTGGAAGGTGAACCTTCGCCCGAGTCTGAGGTCCTTAGCGCTCTGGAGTAGGTTTTCACCAAGGATCTCTCTATGTACTTTGCTCCATTCATCTTTCCCTCGATCCTGACTAGTCTCCCAGTCCCTGGGCGGCCATCTCCAGGAAGTCTTGGTGGTTCCAAACATCTTCCATTTAAGAATGATGGAGGTCACTGTTCTTGAGGACCTTCAAATGTAGCAGAAATGTTTTGGTACCCTTCCCCAGATGTGTGCTTCGACACAATCCAATCAAGTTGCAGAAGAATCTCAAGGATGATCAATGGAAACAGGATGCACCTAAGCTCAATTTCACGTCTCATAGCAAAGGGTATGAACATTTACGTAGATAAGGTATCCATTTTCCTTCAATAAAATCTAAAAATCTGTTTTTGCTTTGTCATTATTTGGGGTATTGTGTGTAGATTGATGAGGAAAACTATTTTATCAATTTTAGAATAATACTTAATACTTGCCAAATGCACTTTTGTAAAATATTGGCCTCTTACACTATCCTTAAAATCCCACACCCTGCTTAATGTTTGGACAGTGTGGCCCGTTTGTCTCCCAAAAAAAAAACATTTTTGATTGTCATTATATACAGGAATATTGCATTATGGTCACAATTAAATTGCAATATAAACACAAGTTAATTCTCGTTCATTGAACGTGGAGAACAGAGCAGCCAATCGTGTCAACATGAAGTTCCCAGCCAAGAATTTGCATAATTTACGTGCATCCATTCACCTGGTTACCATTGTTACCCGATAAGAAGGTAAACAAAAGACAGAAACAAGGCAGCGCAGGATGAAGGGACAATTATTAGCATCAGTCCACATTGCATGTCGCAGTGATTATCTATTTGCATCAATAAAAATGTCGGAGCTTATCACTTAATTTATGGCTCCCCTGCAAAGCGTCGCATTAGGCAGCGACCAAGAGCGGAAGCCATTTCCGACCTGTGCACTGTGCACCTAACCGGCTGGGCAACGACCTGTCATTTCAGGGAGCCCCACACCTGGCCCCAGCTGCTATGATAATCATGTTGTGAGTTTCTCAATCCTATACTGTCATGTTCTTTCAACAACCCTCTATCCACTATACCTGTTACACTGTTGTTTTCAAATAAACCAATTTGGTTGTTTTCAGCATTGTAATACCTAATGCATTGCAGAAGCTACTCAAACTGCCAGTTAAAATAATACAAAATACATTTTATTGTGAAGCGTTTCATGTTGGTCATTGTCCCATCAAGTTGCTACCATTCTGTATGATGTACAGAAGAGACCTGAGAGTGATGCAGATTGTAACCTCTACTTTCCGTACATTATCAGGTCTCTGAATACCCTTATGTGTTTTCTTCCCACCACCCAGATAATCACTCCTTCCCCTCGGAAGTATCAGCAGGACAGAACCTGGTGTAAAGTACCCTCTTGGCAGAACCCCCTTCAACTACACCACAAATAGGTTCAGGACCAAGCCTGTTACAGCTGACTCCAACCCAGGGTGAGTGTGTGGTTATTGGCAATGGCACTCTCCAAACTGTCCATGATAGGAAAACACTGATTATCTATTGTATAAATGCATTGCATGTATCAACCTTCAAATAGATTGACCACTAACAGCTGTTTTTCATGATGCAGCCCCGGGGCATATGCTCATGATACTACTCAGAGCCGGAAGGTGTTTTGGCCTATGAACTTTGGCTCCTCAGACTGGGGTAGACTGCCCCCGACTCAAGAGGAAAGCCTTGAGGACAGAGGTGTGTTATTTTACTTTGCATTACTATACAAAGTAATACAGAGATTCTTGTAAATGTATTTTCAGCAATAACATCTAATGCCATTGCATGTTTGTCTTATATAGCTGCTTTGTGACAAGGACTTTGCCAAGCAAAGGACATATCTACAGTTGTTGTACTCCTGACTCTGCAGGGGGTCAACCTGATACAAGCATAAATAAAGTGTTTTTATATATCCGCTTTAATCTAGATATTCACCATTCTCTCCAGGTATACAAAGTAGACAAAGTTGCCGGATTTTGGTCCTCGTGTATTTGGTGATTGGCTAAAATGTATCATTTGGGTAAATGAAAGGTTTTCATGTTAAAATACAAATCAAAACATTGATTTCCTACTCATTATTTATCAATGACTGAACTCATAATTTGGAAATGTTACATATTTTCTTTCACGACAGAACCACTCCACAAATCTGAAGGGAAAAAAATGAATAGCAAAATGTTTGTTTTCTCATGAATGTAACTAGTGAAGAAAGTCATATTGAGCAGTATTTGCCCTGTAGAAAGTTCAGGTGAGAGTCCCTCACTCCAGATGTCCACGTGGGTCCACTTCTCACAGAGGCACAGAACCGTTGACTGCTTCTTACAATTGACCCTTTGTTGTGTCTGACAGATAGAAGTCCGAATTAGTAGCTAAGTGTAGTAAACGTTCACTTCTTCCTCCTCACTTTGGGTTTCTTGACCGGCCTCAGGTATGGATTGTCAATCATGTTTTCTTCACTGGCCTTCACTGAGGGAACCACACCCCCAGGGGGCAGCATGGAATTCTCCTTATCAGCTCCAGGATCATCCTAAATTTTAATAAAGGTATAGATGAGGAAAATGAACATAATTTAAAAAATATAAACTAATTATTAACTAGCCTTGCCATGGACTCCATATTAGAGATGGATACTAACAGTGTCATCCCAATAAGGATGTAGCAATCAACACCAGCTACAGTTGAATATACATTGTGTATACCAAACATTAGGAACACCTTTCTAATATTGAGTTGCACCCCCCCACCCCTTTTGCCTTTAGAGCAGCTTTAATTCATTGGAGGTTTCAAAATCATTCCACAGGGATAATGACCAATGTTGACTACAATGCTTCTCACAGTTGTGACAAGTTGGCTGGATGTCCTTTGGGTGGTGGACCACTCGATACACTCGGGAAACTGTTGAGCATGAAAAACCCGGCAGCGTTGCAGTTCTTGACACAAACTGGTACACCTGGCACCTACTACCATACCCCATTCAAAGGCACTTAAATCTTGCCCATTCACCCTCTGAATGGCATACATACACAATCCATGTCTCAAAGCTTAAACATCCTTCTTTAACCAGTCTCCACCCCTTCATCTACACGGACTGAAGTGGTTTTAACAAGTGACATCAATAAGGAATCATAGCTTTTTCCTGGATTCACCTGGGCAGTCTGTCAGGGAAAGCAGGTGTTCCTTGGTTTTCCTCATGAAAGGTTAATTCTGTATAGGCGTAACCACATTGAACTGCAGATAATATAACTCTGGGTTAAATATTTCCCTTGGCCCTTGTCCCCGACTCACATTGAGGTTGTTGCCTGGCGTGTTCTCGCTGTCGGTCTGGTCATCCTGTTCAGAGGAGTCCGTCTCCTCCAAAGTCTGCAGCTCCAGTTCTGAAGGCAGTAGGGCACTGAGATACGGGATGGAGCTGGGCCGCGCTGCGATCACTGGCAATCACAATAACAAAGGCACAAGTTATATTACCAATGCAAACACAGGCACATAACACTGTCTGTATTAAGAAATGAGATTAGTGGGAACTCAAAACTTTTTTTTACAGATTGAGAAAGAATGAAGGGAAACATATAACAGAAATAGAATCACGTGTGACCACAACGACGAGCGCGCACTCACAAGGAAAGGCAGTGATGTCATCCTTGAAAAGGCTCTGTGTTTCTCCGGTCTTGGCCATGAAGCGTGTGAGAGCTCGCTCCACGTCTCTCCTCTGAGAGGCTGCCTTCTCTCGCACCACCTGGTAATCTGACACAGGCTCCCGAAACGTCTGTGACAGAAAGACAACAGGGAGGAAACTCACTCATCTTTCAAATCTTTTCACTAGACTACTGGAAAAAGTGTAAAAGCGTATTAATACTAAGATGTTTCTGGCTGGGAAAACTAAGAAGTGTGGTTAACTCACTGGAGTTTTGATGTAGGTGTGGGGATCAGGGAACTCAGGGAAGTGGCTGGGTATGTGGGAGGGATGAGTGCGTTTCTGTCCAGCGATCAAGGCCTTCGGGATCACAGGAGCATTTGTTACTGGAGCTGAAAAATACACACAAATTGTCAGGTAGGCAACTAGGCATCACAATTACTTTCATTCTAGGACCAGTCACTAGTGCTCTATAGTGTTCTTGTGTTCTGTGCTCAGTTCTAGTCCAAGGGTGTTCACAGTCTTCTTTAAATAACTGATCTCAGTCCTCTTAAAGTTAACTTTTAAAGCACCAGCACAGCTGGTGCTGAAGAACGACAAAACTATTGGAACACAATAAAGAGAAAAACGGAGACGATTACACACTACAACCAAAGAAAGGTCCTGTGTAGCTCATGTGGTAGAGTATGGCGCTTGCAACGCCAGGGTTGTAGGTTCAATTCCCACGGGGGACCAGTACAAAAATGTATGCACTCACTACTGTAAGTCGCTCTGGATAAGAGCGTCTGCTAAATTACAAAAAAGGTATGTCAAGCAAAAGTTACAAAAATTATGTCAACAGTTAGGACAAGGGATAACAACTAAATCAAATCAAAGTTTATTTGTCACGTGCACCGAATACAACAATGCTTACTTACAGGCTCTAACCAATAGTGCAAAAAAGGTATTAGGTGAACAATAGGTAAGTAAAGAAATAAAACGACAGTAAAAAGACAGTGAAAAATAACAGTAGCGAGGCTATATACAGACACCGGTTAGTCAGGCTGATTGAGTTAGTATTTACATGTAAATATGGTAAAGTGACTATGCATATATGATGAATAGAGGGTAGCAGTAGCGTAAAAGAGGGGTGGGTAGTGGTGGTGGCAGATGTGTTGCTACCTATTAAAGTCTCCGGCCACTAGGGGTGAGTGGTTTCCAGTTTGTTTATTTCCTTATACAGCTGACTGAGTGCTGTCTTAGTGCCAGCATGTCTGTGGTGGTAACTAAACAGCCACGAAAAATATAGCTGAAAGATCTCTAGGTAAGTAGTGTGGCCTGCAATTTATCACAATATACTCTACTTCAGGTGAGCAAAATCTAGAGAATTCCTTAGATTTCCTGCACCAGCTGTTGTTTACAAATATGCACAGCCCGCCCCCCCTCGTCTTACCGGAGTTACAAATAACACAAAAAAAGAATCACATAATAGCACAATTGGTTGGGCGCCCGTAAAACTGCTGTAATTTCTTCTGTCGCCATGTTAGGAATCTAACTTTTGCCATTGCATAGAAATGCACACAATATAAGCACGAGTTGACAATAATTGACTATTTTTGACTGCTGTCATATCATACATTCATTATAATGCTATTATTGCTTGTGTCGAGTGTCACTATTTATTTAAGGCCACTTGGCACTTATAATGGTGTTTAAGCTACTGATGTTTTCACCGCATGTATTTTGACTGTGCGTTCTGGTGTTTGGGGTATTTTTTGGGCGTTATAAAAATAAACTTACTGTGTTCCAACACATATGCTTTCTGTTTCATAGTTGTAACAATGGCACTCCATGAATAACATGAAGTGAACACTTATTTTCTATTTTTTTCACATATCGTATTCTAATGTTTTTTTTTATTTTTTTATTCAACTAGGCAAGTCAGTTAACAATAAACTCTTATTAACAATGACGGCCTACCCCCCGGCCAAACCCTCCTCTAACCCGGAAGACGCTCGGCCAATTGTGTGCCACCCTAAGGGAATCCCAATCACTGCCGGTTGTGACACAGCCTGGGAACGAACCAGGGTCAGTAGCGACGGCTCTAGCACTGAAGTTCCTTAGACCGCTGCACCACTCGAGAGGCCTCTCTCTAACAGTAAAGACATACTCACGGGCAGTTATAACCATCCTCTGTGATCTCTTGGCATACACTGGCAAAGTGTTCACATTGAAACCTGTGGTGATACATGAGAGATAAGTTGATGAAGGCAAATTAAATAGAGATTTCATTTTCAAGCTGCAATTCTTTAGCATCTTTCCTGAAGTTAAACTCACCCATTTCAATGAGTGTGACCACAGTGTCAGAAAGGGTGGGCGTGATTCTGGCTGTGTGTTCACAGTACGCCTTGGCACAACGTCCCACTTCAGATATGTCTCAAAAAGCATAGGGAATAGACACAAATTAATGGTCAGTAATACAGACATTTGTGATTATTTCTTAAAAATCCTAGTCACTTGACATGGTTTGTTGTTTAATTCAAGCCAGCAAAGGGTTATTGTTAGTTTAATCCCAAACTGAAAACATGTATACATTTTCAATAACAACAAAACAATGGTTGCATACAGCTCTGGATCATCTCAGTGAGTGATTCCACGGCCGCCTTCTCTGCGCTTTCGAACCCACACTCTGTCAGCAGCGAGCTCACCACCACTTGGAGGGTGCGACGCCGGGCAAGCTGGTAGTTCTCTGCCGGACTGGACGTAGCTTTACCACCCCCTGAACGCTGTAAAACAAACATGTGGTGGGTGAGAAAACCCTTTCACTCAGGGATAGCAAACTACAATAGTCAGCATTGTTGACGTCAACGCCAGGTTATAAAACAGCAAGTCAGCCACCTACAACATTCGTTTAAACGTAACGTTAGCTAGTGAATGACTTTCATTTGATGAGCCCCCCAAAAAAAATTATAGCGTCTCTTAATTTGCTAGTTAGCTAACGGCGTTACATAGCTATGACAAAATATTTTATTTACCCCTACTACAGCACTGAATCCACCCGCCATCACCGCAGGGTCTGCCATCTGCACGGTATATGGGGATTATTTTCTATCAAAAAGCTACAGTTACACAAAATTACGCCTTTCTGACTAACTAATAAATTATCTAGCTAACGTTACTGTAGCTAGGTAGGTACAGCCAGAAAAACAACATTGACGTAATTTCCGGCAGGACAGGCAGTTTCTGCTTATAAAATAGATTTGCTGCCACCTACTGCATGAACTGTCTAAAAGCAATTATAAACTGGGTGGTTCTAGCCCTGAATGTTGACTGGCAGCCGTGGTGTATCACGCGTATGACAAAACATTTATTTGTACTGCTCTAATTACGTTGGTCACCAGTTTATAATAGCATTTAGTCACCTCTGGGGTTGTGACATATTGTCAATATACCACGACTAAGGGCTCTGTCCAGGCAATCCGCGTTGCGTCATGCGTAAGAAAAGCCCTCTTATTGGCCATATACTACACCTCCTTCAGCGTTCCTGTCCCTTTTCAAAATGTGTGTCCTCTCTGAAACCTATAGTATATAAACATTGGATTGCTGATGCTATGTATTGGCCAATGATAGGCTTTGAAGCCACTGACCTCCATATTTGTACACCTCAGAAGGAGCAGTCCTTCAATGGAATGGGTGGAATTTTACAATATTTAAATTAAATGTTTCAAGGACAGAATGACATGTTTTTATGTATTTCTTTCTTGTAGTGGGAACAGTAACATTGGACCTCTAAAATGTTTTACCTTAAGATTTTTTAAATATTTTTATTTATTTATGTTCAGTTCAAATAAGTATGCATGAAGGTGTCTGTAATAGAATATACTTGGCAAAAATGAATGTAGACATTTATAAATGCATTTCTATTACTTTTTTACACTAGTGGAGGAGTACAAAAATGCCTGCGCAGTGGCCTTAAAACAGAGCCCCCTGTCAGTCATCTAGGGTATATATATACATTATTGGACAGGCTACCTTAGGTTACTCAAAACACTGTTTGACATGAAACACATCATGACCCAGTGGTAACATAAAATAGGTTTATTAGGTCGCCAAAAGAAAATACAAATTCTCAATCAGTCATAAAGCTTCTGCTGCCCAGCAGCCAGTCATAACTGTAGCCTGTTGTTGCATCGGCCCATCCATCCATCCATCCATCCATCCAGTCTCTTCTCTTCTCATTGCTAATACGTCAAGGTGTCCCTAAACATGGCCAAATTATCATGATAAAATCACCAAGTGCAATCCCTTTTGATTGCCAGGTGGATTTAGCTTATTTCACAACATTTTGTGTTCTACGTGTTGGTTTCATTAGTGTGTGTAGAGTTCAATCAACATGAGAAGGAGTTGCAGTGCATCTTCAACAGGCATGTGACCTGATAGACGCCCTCCTCTGACGACTTTCCAGTGGCTTCTTTGCATCAATCTCTGTTTGCAACTCATCCACAACATCAGGCTCGTCAGTGATTATCTCTGGCTCCAGCATTTGCCTCTTCTTCTCCTCTGTGATCAGCTTGATCATTTCTTCGTCTAATGGCTCCTGATCACAAAATGGCATGCAGACCGTTTCCACCAGCCCACCGACCACTCCAAACAATGCCAGGGTAGAACCCAGCAGGTACACCTTCATCATGCCCCGACTGGGCCTCTGGCTCAGGATCTCTTTAGCGAAAGGAATGATCTCGTTCATAGTCTCCATTGTCTTAAGTTGAGTCTATGGAGAAAAAAATTACATTTAATAATTAATAGGCTATTCAATGGCTCTGCAAAGAAAAAATAACTAATTTGCTAAATGATTAGTATTGACCGCCGATCCTTTTATGATCATCATAATGCATTAAGTAATATATCAGTGAAAATATCTCAAATAATATTCTGACCATGTAGATTTCACTGTATATTTCTAAATTAGATTGAATGAAGAGTCCACAGAAAAGAGCAGAAAATATTTTTATATACTTACTTGTATAGGAACCTGTTAAATGATTTCCTAAGATTTCGTGTTAGTTCGAGCATCCACAAACGAAGATGCAATGAGATGTGCTGGGTTTTATACACAATGGGATCCATGTCAACTCCCACATAGTGTCAAATGATGAATATTCATGACGATGGGTGTTTAGAGCAAGTGCAGTGGTGGAGGCAACTGCTTTGAGGCAATGTCTTCAATGTCTGGTGCAATTGGCATTTGTCCAGTGATGTTTTAGAAACAGCCAGGAGTGGGTACAAAGGCAAGGTCATCGAAAACCTCCATCTTGCCAAAATATATTGTGCAAGTAATATCACGTGAGTCACATGTGTTTGGGTCATGCAACATAGATGCAATGGTGTGGTTGGACAAGTTAAAGTGATGCTCTAGAGGTTTGTATAATTTCAGCTAGTAGTTTTGAAACTAGCGCTCACGAGGCAAAAGGGGTCTCTGAAAATTGTGCACAATTGTGTACTTCGTCATCCATTTCATATGATATGCTACATCCCGCAAAATATGATATGCTATGAATTCCAATTTGTATGATATGTTACAAATTTGTAAGTACTTAAGATCCCGGACTGCATCTTTATTAAGTGTAGTAGTGCTGAATAGGCTACTGTATTACTGCAGTCTTATCACGTGAAAAGCAGTCATCACTAAGCCCTGAGTGTCAGCTTGACAGTGTATGATGCTACGTAATACAACTACAGAAACTCATTGATCTTGCTGCTTTTAAACACTGCTATGAGTGTGGCCTGTTAGTTCTACACTGACATGTCATCAGAAAAACATTTAGTTCAATTATGTCAACGGTGAAAGTCCTGACCCTCTTTTGTGGGTCTCATCTACCTGCAAAACTTTTGAAGTTGAACTAGGCAAATAGTTCATCATAAGAGTGAACCTTGTATTGCCTACTATTCTTTTATATTCTGGAATTGACAACTCCACAATGAATAATAAAGGGTGCTTAGACTAACACTACACATGTTGCTGAACATTGACCATCATGTGCATTTGGTTGATTGGTTTGTGTCCAGTGTCTGGTTGCTGAACATTGACCATCATGTGTGGTTGGGTGGTTTGTGTCAAGTGTCTTGTACATTAAACACCATCAGGAGAGGTTGACTTGTATCCAATGAGAATTATTTGATGTTAAGTACCTCCCCCATAAAGATCAATCAAATTATCTCTGTGGCTACCCCTTTATTGGTTGGAAAGCCCCAGCTGCAGTATTCGGTTCATTCCTAATCAAACAAAATTGTACAGATAGCTTTGTGTAAGTCCTAATGCCTCTGAGACCTCCTGTGTCAGTGCCTTAGCCTATGGGTGTCCACAATAAATGGGTGTATATATTGACATTGATGATAAGTCGATGAGGTTACGTTGGATGTGTGTGAAGAACCATGCCCTTTGACATGATTTCCAAAAGGAGGACAAGAGGAGGAAGGCAGTCGTCTGGATCTGTTGTGAAATAGTCTGTTCCCTATCACTCGTCACAGAGGGCCATGTGTTGGGGCACTGATGGCGATAATAAAATACAGAACATATTGTCAGACCTGGGTGACTGTTGAAAAGGCTTTTTCACACTCCAGACCCACTGACATTCTTCAAAATGTGACTGCCAGTCAGACCGAAGGGATAAAGTCCACTGTAAAATTGCGTTGTCACACATTGCTATCTGGAATCCTGAGATGCACACTCATGTTCTTTATTCTCATGCTATGTGCACAGTAAATTCAACCTTTCCCTTCTCACTGGTTCTTGGCCATGATAAACTCCCTAGAGGTAATGTTGCATAATGTGGCTGCAATTATGCTGTCAGAAAAACCCTTACGTGTAAGAGGAGAGCTCCACAAACTCTACACAGACTCTGTTTTAGTAGTGGCTCTGAACTGGCATGTATGTAACTGTGAAGAAACTGGGAGACTGTTCGGGGACCGTTGACCCATATTTCTGGGTTCTGTGCCACGCTCTTTTGCCTGAATAGGAAGTCTGTCTCGCTAGCTGTGCTCCAAGTCAACTATTTTGGGGTTGGGCGAGGAGGGAAGTGGGGTGGGAAAGAGGGATAACACGCTGCATGTAGCGCTCATGTGGGGACCTTTTCATCCATACCACATGAGAAGAAAGGACAAAAGTACACCAACTGGGGTCAAACGTTTTGTGTAGCCTTCCACAAGCTTCCCACAATAAATTGGGTGAATTTTGGCCCATTCCTCCTGACAGAGCTGGTGTAACTGAGTCAGGTTTGTGGATCTCCTTGTTCGCACCTGCCTTTTCAATTCTGCCGACAACTTTTCTATAAGATTGAGGTCAGGGCTTTGTGATGGCCACTCCAATACCTTGACTTTGTTGTCCATAAGCCATTTTGCCACAACTTTGGAAGTATGCTTGGGGTCATTGTCCATTTGGAAGACCCATTTGCGACCAAGCTTTAACTTCCTGACTGATGTCTTGAGATGTGGCTTCAATATATCCACATAATTTTTCTTCCTCATGGTGCTATCTATTTTGTGAAGTACACCAGTCCCTCCTGCAGCAAAGCACCACCACAGTACAATGCTGACACCCCCATGCTTCACGGTTGGGATGGTGTTCTTCGGCTTGCAAGCCTCCCCCTTTTCCTCCAAACATAACGATGGTCATTATGACCAAACAGTTATATTTTTGTTTAATCAGAACAGAGGACATTTCTCCAGAAAGTACGATCTTTGTACAGATGTGCGATTGCAAACCGTAGTCTGTCTTTTTTATGGCGGTTTTGGAGCTTCCTTGCTAATTTTTCAGTTTTTGATTTGTTAAAAGAGTTTGAAATATCCAATAAATGTCGTTCCACTTCATGATTGTGTCCCACTTGTTGTTGATTCTTCACAAAAAAATACAGTTTTATATCTTTATGTTTGAAGCCTGAAATGTGGCAAAAGGTCGCAAAGTTCAAGGGGGCCGAATACTTTTGCAAGGCACTGTATATAGTCACGACTTCCGCTGAAGTCGGGTCCTCTCCTTGTTCGGGGGCGTTCGGTGTCACCGGTCTTCTAGCCATCGCCGATCCACCTTTAATTTTCTATTTGTTTTGTCTTGTTTTCCCACACACCTGGTTTCTATTCCCTCATTACTTGTCGTGTATTTAACCCTCTGTTCCCCCCATGTCTTTGTGTGAGATTGTTTGTTGTATGGGCATGTGCACTTATGTCTGATTTTGCCAGGGGTTATTTTACCCGTATTTTGTTGTTCTGGGTACAGCTTGTTTTGTGCATTATTAAAGTGCTCCAGTTGTTACCCATTTCTGCTCTCCTGCGCCTGACTTCCCCGCAGCCAGTTACGCACCGCTTACATTTTATATATATATATTTATAGTGTGTGTGTGTGTATACATGATTGTGCATATAGAGTAAATCCAGATGATTGTGCATATTCAGTAATCCAGATTCATGTGCATATCCAGATCAAATCATCCAAGTGCAGAGCAGAGCATACAATGTTAGAAGAATACCACATCATAGCATAGATGATAGCTTCAGACACGTGCAATAGCCTAGGCTAGACACAACTGAATATAATATACTATTTTCCCCAGAGGAAAATACATTCCGGAATACCGTGTTCAAGTGTTGCTATCCATAGTTCAGAAGACGTACAACATCGTTTAGATATGTTTTAATCTTTTGATCATCACTTCAGGCTCGTTTAAACTTCAAAGACATTTATCAGATTGTTAGACGTTTAAAAACTGGCCGTGTTTTTTCCTACGGCTCTAAACACAAAGCCGCCGGAGGGACCAAATTGGCTGCTGCATCCCCTGCGCAATCAATCGAATTAGCCTGTTAAAAATGACATTTTACACGATTCTGATTGTAAAACAACCTCAAAAATAGATTTACAGATAAGATACATTATTTGAATTTAGTTGTCATCCACGCGCAGAATAGCCTAGAAATTAGGCTAAACAGTTTCTTGCTGAAATTACCTTTTTTTAAAGGTATGTATAAAAATAAAAAAACTATATCATAGGACGTGGCTACAATCCTTCAATTCAGAAGCACTGATAGACCGATTTTGGAACGAATGAGATAGGCCTATATATACCCTAGAAGCAGTTTACACGGGCATAGCGGATTTCTCTTGGACTTTCCTGCGAGGCTGCTGTAGTTGATGTAGGTAGCTATTCTCTGACTCTCCTGCCAAAAACACGTTGAAGACTGGACAGATTACTGTGTCGGCAGCCGCGGAAATAACAATCTTTTTCAGGTCTTAGATGAGGTCCCGAGGAAGAGGAAAATGGTGTACGTAGGTATGGGTGTGTGTGCGTCCGCGTATATGAGTGTATGTATGTTTTTGTATGGGTGTGTGTATGTATGTATGTATGTATGTATGTATGTATGTATGTATATATATATATATATATATATATATATATATATATATATATATATATATATATGTGTGTATATATATATATATATATATATGCGTAGATATGTGTAAGTGGGTGCTGTTTTTCTTGTTTTTTTTCTGTGTGCTTTGTCTCTGTTGTTGTATCTCTTAATATGGGTGAAAATTGTGAAATTCCAATAAAAATACTGTTACAAAAAATCCCCGTTTAATGGGGAGTGGCCGATATCTCACGGTTGTTCATTTATTGAGAGAGAAGTGCAGTCTGTAGTCAACACTATGTCATGTCTCTCTAACGTCGTGCTGGTGTTGAACAACAAATAATGGGATAATTTTTGTCAAATTGGTTACTTTTCCATCCATCAGTTTACCAAACAAAGTGGCAGGGTCATGCTGTTACAATTACAGATTGTATCTTTGATCTATACATTTTTATTACCAGATGTGCAGTAGCCTATTCATTGAAATAGGAATGTGTTAGGATGTATTACTTTTCATCAAGGTGACATCATGCAAATATATATTTAGTATTTTACTGTTGATGCATTCATCTATACTTTTCATACACATGCAGAATACTGAAAATGGCACTGCATAGCCAAATTGCAATGGGTTTATGCATGCGCTCAATGCATGTTGATTTGGCAAACATTATTACTGTCAGACATTGTATATCAGTAATTATTATTTGATAATTATAAATTATATATCAAGCTTTACAGCTAGCCATAGCCTATGTGCTCACACAACACCACAATGCAAGCACAGCACTCACAAGAAACAGGATGCAAATTGTTAATGACCTCACTGGATTGTAACAGCATATTGTAGATGTGAAGGACTCCTTCATGCCCTTGACTCTTCACAGGTTTATAGTGTACATTAATCTCTCATAGGCTTATCCGGTACTGATCATTTGATAACTTGTCATAGCACTAGGCAATGACAAAGGAGAAGCAATGTCAAACACAGCATCAATTAGTCATGTAAGGAAAACAAGGCATGCCATCACATTTCTATGCAATGATTATAACACATATTAACCATTGTTTCTTTAATGGTCCTGTTCAACATCAGAACACGGTTTAACACACTTTAACCCTAAAAGCAGCAACATAATTAGTTTTTTACCCAAAATTAGTAATGATTGAAAAGAGACACTTTGAAACGCTATGGGCTATCAAATCAGCTCCAATTGTATCTGAAAGATGAGACTCTCAACTTGGTATAGAGACATTGACTGGAAGCTAAGTATGTATTTTCTGGCAGCATACCACCCTGCATCCTGCTGCTGGCTTGCCTCTGAAGCTAAGCAGGGTTGATCCTGGTTGTTCCCTGGGTGGGAGACCAGATGCTGTTGGAGGGCCAGTAGGAGGCACTCTTTTCTCTGGTCTAAAAATAATATCCCACTCCCCCAGGGAAGTGATTGGGGATATTTCCCTGTGTAGCGGTGCCCTCTTTCGGATGGGACGTTAAAAGGGTGTCCTTACTATCTGTGGTCACTAAAGATCCCATGGAACTTATTGTAAATTCCCAAGCTGGACCTCATACAACCATGGCCACCTATATATAGGGTTAACCTTGGTTGCAGAGATGAGTACTGAAGAGCTGTTACATGATAATAATGATGAGGGTACAGTATTATCCTGTACTGAGCTCACCTCAGCTGAAGGGCTCACACTCAAGCCATACCAAGTTACCCAAGACCTGGCGAAGCAGTTCATCCTAAAATAAATCTGTTGTACTACCTCACTGACAATCAAACCAAAAGGTCCATTCTAGAGCTCATGTGTACTTAATAACACTGACTCAAAAATGACCATCACTAGTGTACTAGTAAACTATGCTTAAAGTCCCAATGCTGTCTTTAAATTGTGTTTTAAAATCATCACTGTGTGTTTATTCAATGAAAATAACTCCAGCATATATTTTGTTTAATTTATTTCACTGAGCCTATTTTGGCCATTCAAATGCTCAGTCTTATCGTGTGGGTGTTAGGAAACACATTTGAAGACATTTACATACACCGTTCTGATTGGTAGATGAAAAGTCATTGGTCTATTATAATCAGATCATATTGTGATGTCATGATCTGGGTCAAGAACTCCATCCCACCAGAACAGGCTGAAGTTACAGCCATTTTTTCAAACAGCTCTTACACAAAACGGGAATCATCATAATTTTCACAATGTCAGTTTTATGTCGACCTCATATTGTGAAATTGTCATAACATCTTTGGAATGTTTTGCATCCTCCCTAGCCCAGATTTCCAAGATGGCATCATACGCACTTGCCCAGCTTGCCATACTCACCCATTCATACATAACGCCCAAGGTTAAAACTTTGGGATGACCCTTTGTAACTTTGTCCAGGTAATGTATATTGTAAGTGTTGTACGCAAGCACTGTAATCAAGGGTTCCTGTTAACATCAAATTAATCTCATGATCCTCTTCTCCCTTTACTGAATAATACATATAGAGGATGAGGGTTCATATTTATCCTAATAAAACCTGCATGAGATTAAAGAAATAGATACATGTAGGAAATTCACCTTGGTAAATGTACATGATTTTGCAAAGAGAGACAATTAGCAATAAAGGTTATAATAATAAATAAACATTTTGTTTTGTTTGGCATCAATTAGGCTGCGTTTACACAGGCAACCCAATTTGGATCTTTTTCCAATAATTTGTCTTTTGATCAATCAGATCAACTTTATGCCAATAATTGGGCAAAAGATCAGAATTGGGTTGCCTGTGTAAACGGATCCTTGGTGAATCTGGCACATGATTATACAATAATTGAACATCTAACTCATTAAGGCTTCAGGTCGTTTCATTTCGTTTGGTTGCAGAGAGTGGAGCCATTTGCATAACACTTTAATAAGAGGCCTATTTCTCTGCAGGGTGCTCGTGTTGTGTGCCTAAGTGAGTTGGTCCACTTTGAGCTCACCTCTGCACCAGCTCCTTCAGGAGGTGACATAACCTCTTTTATTACTTCCAGTATTATATTCAGGTTATTAAAAACAGTCCAAGAGGCTGGATATAGTTGTTTTGCACTGCTAGCAGGTATCACTGAGCATGTTCAATTTGCTGTGAAACAAAATACAATACTTCTTTATACTAGATTATGTCTTGAAAGTCAATTCAACGCCAGTGCCCTCAGAATAAACTATAGATTACAGCCAATACTCGCTGAATTTATAGTTCATGGGCAATTTGTGAAGTCACGTCTCTACAAACTCTCTCACACAATGTAATGGTTACCACACCTCTAGTGGTAACCATTAGGACCAGCAACAAAACATGGAAACATGATGGAAAAACAGTCAACACATGTCTTATACAGCAAACAACTCCAATACTGTACATATAATCTAATAACTAAGGGTTCTAGTCTATTCAATCTGTATTGTGGAAGTTCAGCATTAGAGCATGATTGACATTTAAAGGAAAGGTTCCCGCGTTAGCGGATACTGCATTCACGGCAAACGCTGCATATGTCCACTAAATTGGAAATTAGCTTTACATTTCTATCAAACAATCTGTAACGCTTCAGCGATACAGATTAAATAGAGTCCTTAGTAAAAGGAGCTGAAACTGCATTATCTTTATTTGAATGTCTGCAAAAGTACTGTCCTGGCAGCACAATAAGATACATAGGCCTAAGGCCGGGTCTCACTCAACAGTTTTCCCTATATTAAACTTGGCCATACTGTTAACATATATTTATTTACAGAGTTTTGCAAATTACAAATGATGGCTAATGGTTATAGTCAACAACAACAAAAAATACCCGGTCACTTCAGAATGTATTTCACCGATACACTATCATAGGCTGCGTTTAGACAGGCAGACAAATTCTGATCTTTTGACCAATCAGATCAGCTCTAAAAAAAAGATTGGTCAAAAAACAAATTATTAGAAAAAGGATCAGAATTGAGTCTTAGTACCACACATATCCACGAAGTGATATAAAATCCATCCAACATGGATTCCTAGAGAGACCCATTAACCCCTGAGTATATTTTAGTTATTTTTATTTAACTAGGCAAGTCAGTTAAGAACAAATTCTAATTTACAATGACTGCCTACACCAGCCAAACCCAGACGACACTGAGCCAATTGTGCGCCGCCCTATGGGACTCCCAATTACAGCCGGTTGTGATACAGCCTGAATTTGAACCAGGGTGTCTATAGTGACACCTCTAGCACTGAGATGCAATGACGTAGACCACTGTTATATTGTAATTACTTTGCCACCATGGCCTATTTTTTGCCTTACCTCTCTTATCCTACCTCATTTGCACATGCTGTATATAGATTTTTTTCTTCTACTGTATTATTGATTGTGTGTGTTTATTCCATGTGTAACTCTGTGTTGTTGTATGTGTCGAAACACTTTGCTTTATCTTGGCCAGGTCACAGTTGCAAATGAGAATTTGCTCTCAACTAGCCTACCTGGTTAAATAAAGGTTAAATTAAAAAAATAAAACTACACCACTCGGGAGAATAACATTAACTATCAATGTAACATGCAAAGCAATCCACAACATGAGCCACTGAAAAGTGCTAACAAAGTGAAAAATTATTAAAAAATAGTATATAATATCATATATTTAAAGCCCCCATGCAGTCTTATTTTGTTTTTTAATCATCACTGTACGTCTAATAAAATCACGGTGTTATTTTACGAATATAATATATTTTTTAATATACTCAGTTTGATCGTGTTGATACAAATGTTTGATGCAAATATATTTACATACACAGCCCTGATTGGTGGATAGCATTGTCTAGACAAGGGCTCGCCAACCCTGTTCCTTGAGAGCTACCGTCCTGTTTTTCAAACAGCTCTTACACAAAAAGGGCACTATCATTTCATAATTTCAGTGTGTAATTTTGACATCAGTGCGGAATTATCATTTTAAAAAATTGAAAATCACATCAACTGCACTGACCCTTTAACATCATATATTTATATATATTGGCCAATAAAAAGAAAAGATTAAGATGGGAAAAAGAACAGACACTGGACAGAGGAAGATTGGAAAAAAGTGTTATGGACAGACAAATCTAAGTTTGAAGTGTTCGGATCACAAAGAAGAACATTCGTGAGACGACGAAAAAATGAAAAGATGCTGGAGGAGTGCTTGACGCCATCTGTCAAGCATAGTGGAGGCAATGTGATTGTCTGGAGGTGCTTTGGCGGTGGTAAAGTAGAAGATTTGTACAGGGTAAAAGGGATCTTGAAGAAGGAAGGCTATCACCCCATTTTGCAACACCATGCCATACCCTGTGGACGGCGCTTAATTGGAGCCAATTTCTTCCTACAACAGGACAATGACCAAAAGCACAACTCCAAACTATGCAATAACTATTTACGGAAGAAGCAGTCAGCTGGTATTCTGTCAATGATGGAGTGGCCAGCACATTCACCGGATCTCAACCCTATTGAGCTGTTGTGGGAGCAGCTTGACGGTATGGTACGTAAGAAGTGCCCATCAAGCCAATTCAACTTGTGGGAGGTGCTTCAGGAAGCATGGGGTGAAATCGCTTCAGATTACCTCAACAAATTGACAACTAGAATGCCGAAGATCTGAAAGGCTGTAATTTCTGCAAATGGAGGATTCTTTGAAGAAATCAAAGTTTGAAGAACACAACTATTATTTCAATTAAAAATCATTATTTATAACCTTGTCAACACCTTGACTATATTTCCTGTTCATTTTGCAACTTATTTCATGCATGTTTTCATGGAAAATAAGGACATTTCAAAAAACACATTTTATGGCCCAATTTTTTTTGTATTGTATCTAATTTTGTCACTACATTATAGAAAAGTAGAATTGCGATAATCTCATTACCTTTGTGCTTAGCAGAACTAGCTGATTTAGGTTTACCAAAATAAATGAACATGAATCCAGAATCCATTTGAAACAATACTGTCCAACCCACAGAATATAATATCTCCACAATCCACCATGAGTTAAGAACATGCGACTTTGGATCCTTGGCTTTGTATTGTCAGCAGGTCCTCAGTGAGGGTGTGAGTTCAGCTGGCTGTGGTGGTCTCTCTATCCTGGGGCTGCTGCTGGAGCAGGACTGCCTTGACTGCGGATGGACTGCCCATGGGGACAGGCCAGGAAGGACAGCCAGTTATCCAGGCCAGGGTCTGTGTCGTTGCCTCTGGTCAGTATACTGTACCTCAACACTGAGCACAACACTTGTGGAGAAATACCTTCACCAATACATCTTTGGCTTCTCAAATGCAACATTATGGGTGTGTCTGTAAGCAGCAAGTCTCTACTAATATATGTAAGTGTGTATGTAACTGCACATGTATTTGTGTGTGTGCATGTATGCGTGTGTGTGTGTGTGACAGTGGGTGTACCTGTATGTGTCACCCTCACGGCCAGTCCAAGTCACCTTCACGCCCAGTACACCTGTGCCCCAGCTGAGGCTGTAGGGTGTCTCTTGACCTCTAGCAGCAAGGTGGACTGCTGCTCATCAGTCTCCGTCTCTTGTAGTCTCGTCTCGTCTAGGAAGGCCACCAGAGAGTTCCTCATGTCCACCACCTCCAGCATATCCTGCAGCACACGCTCCTCTTCTGCCTGCTGCTCCACAGACTTCTCAGAATCTGGGGTGGACACGGACAGAACGAAAATGACAAACTTTGAACTGGAGCTGATCAGAAAGAAGTCTATCCGCACACTGTTTGCTGCTCCCGATAAGTGATCTTTCAACAATGCTATCAGCAGCTAGGTTTCCATCCAATTGGCGACAGACTTTCATGCAGATATTCTCAAATCCGCATAAAGAAAATATGTGCATTTTCCCACTAATGGTGTATTTAAAAAAAATGGACTAGTTCCAGATAAAAATCAGTGCATGATGATGTAGCGCACACAAAATGTACCTTTTCATGTAGCGAATAAAAATCTAAAGTTCAATGTGTTTCTATCACATTTTCTACTCTAGCAGTGTGTTAGATAGCAAATGTGCCTACTCTGGTCATGGCACATGTGCTCTAGCCAACAGCTGGCAGATAGTGCAGGTAGGCTCTGTGGCAGTGGAGGCTGGTGGGAGGAGCTATAGGAGTACAGGCTTATTGTAATGGCTGGAATGGAATATATATGGTACGGTATCAAACACATCAAACATATGGAAACGACATGATGAGATTATGGATTATGACTGTCAAAACGGCAGTCAAGCATCGATCATCATGTCACCAAAATAAGACCCTTAACACTTATTGGAAAGTGGCATCAAGCTCATACCATGCAGTTTCACCACTATTTTTAATTGTATTTAACCTTTATTTAACTAGGCAAGTCAGTTAAGAACAAAATCTTATTTACAATGACGGCCTACCCTGAACAAACCCGGATGACGCTGGGCCTATTGTGCGCCGCCCTATGGGACTCCCAATCACAGCCGGATGTGATACAACCTTGGTGAGATGCAGTGCCTTAGACCACAGCGCCACTCGGGAGCCACTGTGAAGTTCATCATAAATTATTTCATCTGTAGCCTAATTTAAACTGCATGGTTTTCCGAGTCATAGTGTGAGGACCACACACCATGTCATCGTGTGACTCCAAGTTTACTTCGATATAATGGTTATTATATAAATATTTGCGCATAAAGGCGTTTACACTGCCATTTCTCGCATAGCACATTTTACACTAAAAAAATCCCACCATGTTGAATTAACTAATTATCTGTCTGCATTTATAACATTTCCTGTTTCCATCACAGCTCTTGTGATTTATTTTATATTGTATGACTTTAATTGCATAAAAACTGGATGGAAACGTGGTTAGTGACACAAAGGCAACGTTTCGGTCTGTGTTTCACATTGAAATACATCATGAATATAAAGAAAATAAACTGTTTGTGTAGGGTAACTTACCATCCAGCTCGTATCGTCTCAGTTCCATCTCTAGCGTGCTCTGTTTGTCCTCCAGCTCTAGCTGTCGAGACCTGAGGGGCCAAGAGAAGGAAACACCAGCTGGATAACAACAGGGTGACTCAACCTAGAAGACTGCTTCCGGCTGTTTACAGTCAATGGAGCCTTAAAGTAAGTTGTGATCAAACCCCCAAACAAGGAAGTAACTGTTGAATAAGGGTCAGCGTAAACAATAGTGACAGTGTGGAGAGAGGGACGTCTGCTGCTGTGTCCCCACTGGCTTGCTGGGAACGTATGTGCTACACAGAAAACAAAGCATTACTCAATATGTATTGAAATGTGATGAATAAAAACAACAAAAAAATAAAACAGGGCTATATACTCACGCCACCATAAGGTCTGACTCCTCAGAGACCAGAGTGTTCTTCTGGTGGACCAGATGGACCCACTGGTCGATCATCCCAGAAGAACCACAGCTGTCTGGGGGAGGAAACAGAGGGTGAATGTCAAAATTATTTTCCACCATTTGTTGGTGAAAATACAGACGAAGATTACAGTGCCTTCAGAAAGTATTAATATCCTTTGACTTTTGTGTTACAGCCTGAATAGAAAATTGATTAAATATTATTATTAGTAGTATTTTTTAAACACATCTACACACAATACCCCAAAATGACAAAGTGAAAACATGTTTAGAAATTGTTGCTAATTTATTGTAAAAGAAATACAGAAATATCTCATTTACATAACTATTCACACCCCTGAGCCAATACATGCTAGAATCAACGTTGTGCAGCGATTACAGCTGTGAGTCATCCTGGATAATTCTCTAAGAGATTTGCACACCTGTATTGTACGATAGTTGCACATTATTCTTAAAAACAATTGGTTGTTGATAGATTGACTTGAACATGGCTGTCTAGCAATTATGTCAAAACTGTAACTAGGCCACTCATTGTCTTGGTAAGCAACTCCAGTGTATATTTGGCCTTGTGTTTTATGTTATTGTCCTGCTGAAAGGTGCATTTGTCTAGAATGAAAGGCAAAAAAGAAAATACAGCCCGACAGGATGTTCTCGATTGTGCATCTGTAAAAGTTTGTGAGTGTTTTCGGTGACAAGCCAAATGTCTTCAGCCTCCTGAGGTTGAAGAGGCGCTGTTGCGCCTTCTTCACCACGCTGTCTGTGTGGGTGGACCATTTCAATTAGTCCGTGATGTGTACGCCAAGGAACTTAAAACTTTCCACCTCCTCCACTACTGTCCCATCGATGGGGATAGGGGGGTGCTCCCTCTACTGTTTCCTGAAGTCCACGATCATCTCCTTTGCTTTGTTGACGTTGAGTGAGAGGTTATTTTTCTGACACCACACTCCGAGGGCCCTCATCTCCTCCCTGTAGGCTGTCTCGTCATTGTTGGTAATCAAGCCTACCACTGTAGTGTCGTCTGCAAACTTGATGATTGAGTTGGAGGCGTGCATGGCCACACAGTCATGGGTGAACAGGGAGTACAGGAGAGGGCTGAGAACGCACCCTGGTGGGGCCCCAGTGTTGAGGATCAGCGGGGTGGAGATGTTGTTTCCTACCCTCACCACCTGGGGGCGGCCCGTCAGAAAGTCCAGGACCCAGTTGCACAGAAAAGGGTCGAGACCCAGGATCTAAATGCTAAATGTTAAATGCTGAGCTGTAGTCAATGAACAGCATTCTTACATAGCTATTCCTCTTGTCCAGATGGGTTAGGGCAGTGTGCAGTGTCTGTGGACCTATTGGGGCGGGAGGCAAATTGGAGTGGGTCTAGGGTATCAGGTAGGGTGGAGGTGATATGATCCTTGCCTCGTCTCTTAAAGCACTTCATGACGACAGAAGTGAGTGCTACGGGGTAGTCGTTGAGCTCAGCTACCTTAGCTTTCTTGGGGACAGGAACAATGGTCACCCTCTTGAAGCATGTGGGCACAGCAGACTGGGATAAGGATTGATTGAATATGTCCGTAAACACACCAGCCAGCTGGTCTGCGCATGCTCTGAGGCCGCGGCTAGGGATGCCGTCTGGGCCAGCAGCCTTGCGAGGGTTAACACATTGAAATGTTTTACTCACGTTGGCCACGGTGAAGGAGAGCCCACAGGTTTGGTAGCGGGCCGTATCAGTGGCACTGTATTGTCCTCAAAGCGAGCAAAGAAGTTGTTTAATTTGTCTGGGAGCAAGACGTCGGTGTCTGTGACGCGGCTGGTTTTCTTTTTGTAATCTTACTTTGTCTCTATACTGACGCTCAGCTTGTTTCATTGCCTTGTGGAGGGAATAGCTACACTGTATTCGGTCATGTTTCCGGTCGCGTTGCCATGATTAAAAGCAGTGCTTTGCGCTTTCAGTTTTGTGCGAATGCTGCCATCAATCCACGGTTTCTGGTTAAGGAAGGTTTTAATAGTCACTGTGGGAGCAACATCACCGATGCACTTGCTAATAAACTCGCTCACCGAGTTAGCGTATACATCAATGTTGTTGCCTGGGGCTATCCGGAACATATCAAAGTCCACGTGATCGAAGCAATCTTGAAGCGTGGAATCCGATTGGTCGGACCAGCATTGAACAGACCTGAGCACGGGCGTTTCTGTTTAAGTTTTTGTCTATAGGCTGGGAACAACAACATGTCGTGGTCAGATTTGTCCGAAAGGAGGACGGGGTCTGCGTCGCGGAAGTTAGAGTAGCAATGACCAATAATGCTGCTAGCTCGAGTCATTCGATATGCTGATAGAATTTAGAGAGCCTTGTTTTCAGATTAGCTTTGTTAAAATCCCCAGCTACAATACATGCAGCCTCAGGATGTATGGTTTCCAGTTTTACATAGAGTCCATTTAGTTATTTCAGGGCCGTCGAGGTATCTGTTTGGGAGGGGGATATACACGCCTGTGATTATAATCGAAGAGAATTCTCTTGGTAGGTAATGAGGTCGGCATTTGATTGTAAGAAATTCTAGGTCAGGTGAACTAAAGGACTTGAGTTCCGGCATGTTGTTATGATTACACCACGAGTCGTTAATCACAAGGCATATAACCCTCCCTTCTTCTTACCAGAGAGATGTTTGTTTCTGTTGCCACGATGCATGAAGAAACCGGGTGGCTGTACCGACTCTGATAACGAATCCCGAGTGAGCCATGTTTCTGTGAAACAGAGAATGTTACAATCTCTGAGGTCTCTCTGGAAGGCAACCCTTGCTCGAATTTCGTCTACCTTGTTATCAAGAGACTGAACATTGGCGAGTAGTATACTCAGGAGCGGTGAGCGATGTGCCCGTCTATGAAGCCTGACCACAAGACCGTTCCGTCTGCCCCTTCTGTGGCGCCGTTGTTTTGGGTCAGCTACTGGGATCAGATCCATTGTCCTGGGTGGTGGTTATTCCTGGTCGTAATGTTGGTAAGTTGACGTTGCTCTTATATCCAATAGTTCTTCCCGGCAGAATGTAATAATACTTAAGATTTCCTGGGGTAACAATGTAAGAAATAATACATAAAAAAAACTAAATACTGCATAGATTCCTAAGAACGCGAAGCGAGGCGACCATCTCTGTCGGCGCCATCTTGCTATTCCTTGCCGATGACAAGAATACCCATAACATGATGCAGCCAGCACCATATTTGAAAATATGAAGAGTGGTACTCAGAGATATGTTGTGTTTGACCCAAACATAACACTTTGTATTCAGGACATTTCTTTGCCACAGTTATGCAGTTTTACTTTAGTACCTTATTGTAAACAGGATGCATGTTTTGGAATATGTTTATTCTGTACAGGCTTTCTTCTTTTCACTCTGTCATTATGGTTACTGTGGAGTAACTAAAATGTTACTGATTCATCCACAGTTCTCCTTTCCCAGCCATTAAACTCTGCAACCGTTTTCAAGTCCCCATTGGCCTCATGGTGAAATCCCTGAGCGGTTTCCTTCCTCTCCGGCAACTGAGTTAGGAAGGACACCTGTATCTTTGTAGTGACTGGGTGTATTGATACCCCATACAAAGCGTAATTAATACAGTACATTCGGAGAGTATTACAGCCTTATTCTAAAATAGATTTTTTTTAAATACAAAAAAAATCAATCTACACACAACACCCCATAATGCCAAAGTGAAAGCAGATTTATTAAAAATACAAATCAGAAATACCTTATTTACATAAGTATTCAGACCCTTTGCTACGAGACTCCAAATTAAGATCAGGTGCATCCTCTTTCTATTGATCATCCTTGAGTTGTTTCTACAACTTGATAGGAGCCACCTGTCATAAATTCAATTGATTGGACATGATTTGGAAAGGCACACACTTGTCTATATAAGGTCCCACAGTTGACAGTGCATGTCAGAGCAAAAATCAAACCATGAGATCGAAGAAATTATCTGTAAAGCTCCAAGACAGGATTGTGTCGAGGCACAGATCTGGGGAAGCATTGAATGTCCCCATGAACACAGTGCCGCCCGGACAAACCAAGCAATCAGTGGAGAAGGGCCTTGGTCAGGGAGGTGACCAAGAACGGATTGTCACTGACAGAGCTCCAGAGGTCCTCTGTGGAGATGGGAGGAGCTTCCAGAAGGACAACCATCTCTGCAGCCCTCCACCAATCAGGCCTTTATGCTAGAGTGGCCAGATGGAAGCCCCTCCTCAGTAAAAAGGCACATGACAGGCCGCTTGGAGTTTGCCAAAAGGCACCTAAAGGACTCTCAGACCATGAGAAACAAGATTCTCTGTTCTGATGAATCCAAGCTTGAATTCTTTGGCTTGAATGCCAAGCCTCACGCCTGGAAGAAACCTGGCACCATCCCTACGGTGGAGCATCGTGGTAGCAGCATCATGCGGTGGGGATGTTTTTCAGTGGCAGGGACTGGAAGACTACTCCAGATCAAGGGAAAGATGAACGGAGCAAAGTACAGAGAAATCCTTGATGAAAACCTGCTCCAGAGAACTCAGGACATCAGACTGGGGCGAAGGTTCACATTCCAAAAGGACAACGACCCTAAGCACACAGCCAAGACAATGCAGGAGTGGTTTTGGGACAAGTCTCTGAAAGTCCTTGAGTGTCCCAGCCAGAGCCCGGACTTGAACCCGATCTAACATCTTTGGAGAGACCTGAAAATAGCTGTGCAGTCAAGCTCCCCATCCAACCTGACAGCGCTTGAGAAGATCTGCAGAGAAGAATGGGAGAAACTGCCCAAATACAGGTGTGCCAAGCTTGTAGCATCATACCCAAGAAAACTCAAGGCTGTAATGCTGCCAAAGGTGCTTCAACAAAGCACTGAGTAAAGTGTCTGAATACTGATGTAAATGTGATATATTTCTATATGATTTTTTTTATCAAATCAGCCCCCCAAAATATATATACACATTTTGGCTTAGTCATTATGGGGTATTGTGTATAGATTGACGAGGGAAAAAGCTATTTATTCCATTTTAGAATAAAGAGTAACGTAACAAAATGTGGAAAAAGTCAAGGGGTCTGAATACTTTCTGAATGCACTGTAACTTTACCATGTTCAAAGGGAAATGCTGTTATTTTTTATCTCCCAATAGGTGCACTTCTTTACGAGGCATTGGAAAACCTCGCTGGTCTTTGTGGTTGAATCTGTGTTTACAATTCACTGCTCGACAGAGGGACCTTACAGATAATTGTATGTGTGAGGTACAGAGAAAAGGTAATTATTGAAAAATCATGTTAACCACTATTACTGAACACGGAATGAGTCCATGCAACTGATGTGACTTGTTAAGCACATTTTTACTCCTGAATTTATCTAGGCTTGCCATAACAAAGGGGTTTAATACTTATTGACTCAAGACATTTCAGCGTTTTATTTTGAGTGAATTTGTAAACGTAATTCCACTTCGACATTAAGGGGTAACCTTTCTGCTGTGGAATTATGTTTACAAATAAACTAAAAATGAAACGCTGAAATGTCTTGAGTCAAGTATTAAACCCCTTTGTTATGGCAAGCCTAAATAAATTCAGGAGTACAAATGTGCTTAACAAGTCACATAATAGGTTGCATTGACTTACACTGTGTGCAATAAGTGTTTAACATGATTTTTGAATGACTACCTCATCTCTGTGCCCCACACATGCAGTGACACAAAACCTAAATGTAATCCATTTTAATTTCAGGCTGTAACGTAACTAAATGTGGAAAAAGTCAAGGGGTCTGAATACTTTCAAAGGCACTGTATATGATTGCTGAAGAGCAAAATACTAAAAAAAAGTCCATCTGTACATTGCTGGCTTACTAAAGTTAACCAAATACCGGTGTAATTACATCCATCAGAATATCAAAGAATCAAAGATGAAAAGTCAAATCCCTGTTGTTCAGGGCAAGCTAAGGTCAATATTTTCCTAGTTATTGTTAGTGGTCATTGTGTTAGTTAGAGCAAATGGATCTGTCTGGGTTCCCACCTTCCTCTCCTCTGAGTACCTGCTCCAGCACCACACCTTCATCCTCCAGCTCTTTATACGTCACCTCGATCTCCTCCAGTCGCCTCTGGATAGACTGGGGAGTACAAGCAGAAGATGGGTAATATTGGATAAGCACCAATCGTCAATATACTGCGTCCAATGTTAAAGGGATACTGCGAGATTCTGGCCATTTCTTTTTACTTACCCAGAGTCAGATGAACTCGTGGATACCATTTGTATGTCAAATCAAATTGTATATGTCACATGCGCAGAATACAACAAGTGTAGACCTTAATGCTTACTTACAAGCCTTAACCAACAATGCAGTTTTAAGAAAATACCTAAAAAAGTAAGAGATAAAAGTAACAAATAATTAAAGAGCAGCATTAAAATAACAATAGCGAGGCTATATACAGTGGTTACCGGTACAGAGTCAATGTGCGGGGGCAACGGTGTCGAGGTAATATGTAGGTAGAGTTATTAAAGTGACTATGCATAGATAATAACAAAAAGGTAGCAGTAGCGTAGAGGGGGGGCAATGAAAATAGTCTGGGTAGCCATTTTATGTCTCTGCATGCAGTATGAAGGAAGTTAGAGGTAGTTTCACAAGCCAATACTAGCTAGTGTTAGCGCAATGGCTGCACGCAGAGACATGAAAACTGTATCCACCACGAGTTCATAGGACTCTGGGTAAGTAGAAAAATGGCTTAATTGCCAGAATCTCGCAGTATCCCTTTAGCTATTCCACAGCAGAGCTGATTAGATAACTTGGTGAACTGTGAACTGACCTGGGCTTTGTGGAAGCGCTGCATCTCAGATGTCTTTGCCCGACGTGCCAAAGTCCTCATCTTCATCAGCTGTAGCTTCTCAGCCTTCACAGGGTCTGAATGGACGATCTGGAACTAGAGACAGCAGAGTAAGGGTGAGTGTGTGTGTGTGTAGCTAATAATAATAATACTAATAATAATAGTAATAATAATATAATTATAATAAGAATATTATACAGTACCAGTCAAAAGTTTGGACACACCTACTCATTCAATGGTTTTTCTTTATTTTTACTATTTTCTACATTGTAAAATAATAGTGAAGACATCAAAACTATGAAATAACACATATGGAATCATGTAGTAACTAAAAAAAGTGTTAAACAAATCAAAATATATTTTAGATTCTTCAAAGTAGCCACCCTTTTCCTTGATAAAAGCTTTGCACACTCTCTCAACCAGCTTCACCTGGAATGCTTTTCCAACAGTCTTGAAGGAGTTCCCACATATGCTGAGCACTTGTGAACAAAAAAATCTAAAATTTGGACTCATCAGACCAAAGGAAAGATTTCCACTAGTCGAATGTCCATTGCTTGTGTTTCTTGGCTCAAGCAAGCTTCTTCTTCTTATTGGTGTCCTTTAGTAGTGGTTTCTTTGCAGCAATTCAACCATAAAGGCTTGATTCACGCAGTCTCCTCTGAACAGTTGATGTTGAGATGTGTATGTTACTTGAAATCTGTGAAGCATTTATTTGGCCTGCAATCTGAGGTGCAGTTAACTCTAATTAACGTATCCTCTGCAGCAGAAGTAACTCTGGGTCTTCCTTTCCTGTGGTGGTCCTCATGAGAGCCAGTTTCATCATAGCACTTGATGGTTTTTGCGACTGCAAAAAACATTCAAAGTCCTTGAAATGTTTTCGGATTTACTGACCTTCATGTCTTAAAGTCACGGTGGACTGTCGTTTCTCTTCGCTTATTTGAGCTGTTCTTGCCATAATATGGAATTGCTATTTTACTAAATAGGGCCATCTTCTGTATACCACCCCTACCTTGTCACAACACAAATTATTGTCTCAAATGCATTAAGAAGGAAAGAAATTCCACAACTTAACACACCTGTTAATTGAAATGCATTCCAGGTGACAACCTCATGACAACCTCATGAGAGAAGACGGCAGCTTTGCACACTTGGCAAAGGGTAGCTACTTTGGAGAATCTCAAATATAAAATACATTTTGATTTGTTTAACACCTTTTTGGTTACTACATTATTCCATATGTGTTATTTCATAGTTTTGATGTCTTCACTATTATTAATGTAGAAAATAGTAAAGAATTAAGAAAAACCCTGGAATGAATAGGCATCTCCAAACTTTTGACTGGTACTGTATACATCATGAAATTCCATAGATGGAATTAAAACGCCAGCTAAAAAAGTCCCAGTCCTTACCTTGTCATCATATAAATCCATGCCATCTACTCCAAACATATCCAACTCATCATAATCATCATCATCCTCCTCATCATCAGCACCACCATCTTCGGATACACTGTGGTGATAGTGTACTTCTGTGAAGATAGAGAAATGAAACAATTCATTCAGGACAGATATGAAGAACATGGGAATCAACAACTGCTGGTTGCTCTTTCGGGGTCCAGGTCAGGTATCTGGAAAGCACTTTTGTGACAACTGTTGCTGTACAAAGCCTATACAAATACACGCTATTGATTAAATAGATAGATAAATACTGTGGCAAAGCTGAGACAGTCCAACCACACCACTTTACAGGGAGCTTTACCTGGGTGGCTGTTGAGGACGCTGAAGCGGTAGTCCCTCCTCGGCCGAGGGGAGGAGAGGTTCCAGGGGGAGAATTTGGAGCGGACCCTGCCGTGTTGACCCTGGCCCTCCTCAGGCTCCTCTTTCCTTCTGAAGCAGCGGCGGTTCCTGAGCTCCCGGATGTGTCCCGCCGGCCTCGAGCCCCCAATCCAGTAGCCCTCCTCCTCCTGGCAATCTGCAAATCAAACTCGATTTAACCCTCAAGCTACCAACTGTGGTAATTTTGAACATAACTTATCATCATACCTCAAAAGGAGTTACAGTGCATTCGGAAAGTATTCAGACCCCTTCACTTTTTCCACATTACAGCCTTAATTTAATATTGATTAATATTGAAATTGAGCTCAGGTGCATCCTGTTTACATTGATCCTCATTGAGATGTTTCTACAATTTGGAGTCCACCTGTGGTAAATTAAATTGATTGGACATGATTTGGAAAGGCACACAGCTGTCTATATAAGGTCCCACAGTTGTCAGTGCATGTCAGAGCAAAAACTAAGCCATGAGGTTGAACGAATTGTCCATAGAGCTCAGAGACAGGATTATGTCGAGGCACGAATCTGGGGAAGGGTACAAAAACATTTCTGCAGCATTGAAGGTCCCCAAGAACAAAGTGGCCTCCATAATTCTTAAATGATAGAAGTTTGGAACCACCAAGAATCTTCCTAGAGCTGGCCGCCCGGTCAAACCAATAACCTGATGGCCACTGACAGAGCTCCAGAATTCCTCTGTGGAGATGGGAGAAACTTTTCTGCAGCACTCCACCAATCAGGTCTTTAGAGTGGCCAGACGGAAGCCACTCCTCAGTAAAAGGGAAATGACAGCCTGCTTGGAGTTTGCCAAAAGGCACTTTAAGGATTCTCAGACCATGAGAAACAAGATTCTCTGTTCTGATGAAACCAAGATTGAACACTTTGGCCTGAATACCAAGCGACATGTCTGGAGGAAACCAGGCACTGCTCATGACCTGGCCAATACCATACCTACGGTGAAGCATGGAGGTAGCAGCATCATGCTGTGGGGATGTTTTTTAGCAGCAGGGACTGAGCAATCTACAGAGATCCTTGATGAAAACATGCTCCAGAGCGCTCAGGACCTCAGACTGAGGCGAATGTTCCCCTTCCAATAAGACAACGACCCCAAGCACATACCCAAGACAACGCAGGAGCGGCTTAGGGACAAGTTTCTGAATGTCCTTGACTGGCCCAGCCAGAGCCCGGACTTTAACCCGATTTAACCTGAACATCTCTGGAGAGACCGGAAAATAGCTGTGCAGTCAACCTGAGCTAGTCCAACCCAACAGAGCTTGAGATGATCTGCAGAGAAGAACTCCCCAAATACAGGCGTGTGCCAAGCTTGTAGTGTCTTACCCGTGAAAACGCGAGGCTGTAATCGCTGCCAAAGGTGCTTCAACAAAGTACTGAATAAAAGGGTCTGAATATTTGCAAAAATGTTTAAAAATTATTTTTTTTGCTTCGTAACTACAGTGCATTGTGTTGAGATTGATTAGAAAAAAACAACAATTTAATACATTTTCGTATAAGGTTGTAACGTAACAAAATGCGGAAAAAGTGGAGGGGTCTGAACACTTTTCGAATGCACTGTATATTCCATCCTCCCCATTTAAAATCCTAACACTTACAGTTAAAACACAGTAGAAGAGATCAAAACAAACAAAAGCAATAATAAAAGAGGAATACCTGGAGGTTTGGGTGGGCTGAGACCCCCTGCTGTGACTGTTGAAGAGGAGCAGGAGGAAGAACCAGGTGTCTCTGAGTCAGAGTCCAGGCTGAAGCTCAGATTGACTAATTGGTTCTTCTCCTTGTCGTTGAGCTGCAGCTTCCGCAGGGACTGCTTCGCCCTGGAGTCAGGGGTTGGGGTAGCCTTGGGGGCCCCTTTCTCTCCTGCTGCTTCGAGGGACCCCTTCTCCCCTACATGGGCCGGTGACATGTCCCTTTTTGGGGTGGGGAGGACGGTGCGTGGTTTGGGTACAGGAGGGGAGGCCTGAGGGCTGGGGATTTCCGAACAAGATAGACGAGGTTTTGGGACAGGGGTCGGGGGGTATGAGGAGGGATCCTCAACCCTCTCCTTCCCCTCCTTTTCTTCCTCCACCTCACTGGCCTTAAACCCTTTCTTCAGGTAAACGTCTATGGGTGGATTTGGTGGGACATGGGGCTCCTCTACAGGATTAGATTGTTTGCTGCTGGGGTGTTCCTCACCCTGAGGAGCCATTGGTTTAGGAAGACCCAAGTCTAGAGAGAACTCTTCATCATCATCTTCAGAGGGACAAGGTGAGGGCTCTTCACTGGAGATCCCATTCACACCTCTCTCCTTCTCATTGTGATCTTCTATTGTATCCTGGAAGGGAAAAACATTAAATGAATGGAAGAAGCACTGTACCATTGGCATTGTATTATGGGATTAAACATTCCTCTATAAATGAATGGTTAAAGCACAATGTCCTGTGAAATTAACTAGTCATTTGAGTCAAAAGCAATGTACTACATAGACAAGTAAGCCACAAGCTGGCAACATGGTATGCAACAGAATGGTTTAATTTCCCATCTGCTCAAACTCAGAACAGAGACCCACCTGAAAGGATGGGCATTGTTCCCCGTTCTCCATCTCTAGTTGTTCAGAGTGCAGCTCACAGTAGAACTTCCCTGCGGGCACATGAGAAGGAAAACAACAGCTTTCAGAGAGTCTGGATCTGGCACGTTAGAGAGAGACGCTACTTAATAACCCTGTCTCCTGTTCCCCTTTTCACATGAACCATAAAACATGTAAACGGGTGTCTTTCATTCATTTTTCATATGGTGCATAAATAAATTAAACTGTGCTGTATTTATCATCCAGAAATGTAAGTTTTAACTTCCTACAGGTACGACAGCTTTGGGAATAGACATAGCTATATTCTGTTTCTGTATTGACAAAAGAGGGAGTCATTTGCAGCCTTTTTGCAAACAGACAAAATGTAACATAACATTTCACACAAAATATTTTCCATGCCTGAGTAAATAATGACCATGGAAGTCCCACTTGTACAGTAACATGACGCGCTACTGTACAGTAACATGACGCTCTACTGTACAGTAACATGACGCTCTACTGTACAGTAACATGACGCGCTACTGTACAGTAACATGACGCGCTACTGTACAGTAACATGACGCTCTACTGTACAGTAACATGACGCGCTAATGTACAGTAACATGACGCGCTAATGTACAGTAACATGACGCGCTACTGTACAGTAACATGACGCTCTACTGTACAGTAACATGACGCGCTACTGTACAGTAACATGACGCGCTACTGTACAGTAACATGACGCTCTACTGTACAGTAACATGACGCTCTACTGTACAGTAACATGACGCGCTACTGTACAGTAACATGACGCGCTACTGTACAGTAACATGACGCGCTACTGTACAGTAACATGACGCTCTACTGTACAGTAACATGACGCGCTACTGTACAGTAACATGACGCTCTACTGTACAGTAACATGACGCGCTACTGTACAGTAACATGACGCGCTACTGTACAGTAACATGACGCGCTACTGTACAGTAACATGACGCGCTACTGTACAGTAACATGACGCGCTACTGTACAGTAACATGACGCGCTACTGTACAGTAACATGACGCGCTACTGTACAGTAACATGACGCTCTACTGTACAGTAACATGACGCGCTACTGTACAGTAACATGACGCGCTACTGTACAGTAACATGACGCGCTACTGTACAGTAACATGACGCGCTACTGTACAGTAACATGACGCGCTACTGTACAGTAACATGACGCGCTACTGTACAGTAACATGACGCTCTACTGTACAGTAACATGACGCTCTACTGTACAGTAACATGACGCTCTACTGTACAGTAACATGACGCTCTACTGTACAGTAACATGACGTGCTACTGTACAGTAACATGACGCGCTACTGTACAGTAACATGACGCGCTACTGTACAGTAACATGACGCTCTACTGTACAGTAACATGACGCGCTACTGTACAGTAACATGACGCTCTACTGTACAGTAACATGACGCTCTACTGTACAGTAACATGACGCTCTACTGTACAGTAACATGACGCTCTACTGTACAGTAACATGACGCGCTACTGTACAGTAACATGACGCGCTACTGTACAGTAACATGACGCACTACTGTACAGTAACAGGACGCTCTACTGTACAGTAACATGACGTTCTACTGTACAGTAACATGCTGTTATACTGTACAGTAACATGCTGGTCTACTGTACAGTAACATGATGTTCTATTGTTCTACTGTACAGTAACATTGTTCTAGTGAACAGTAACATGATATATTGTACAGTAACATGTTCTACTGTTCTAGTGTACAGTAACATGCTGTTCTACTGTTCTAGTGTACAGTAACATGATGTTCTAGTGTACAGTAACATGATGTTCTACTGTACAGTAACATGATGTTCTACTGTACAGTAACATGATGTTGTTCTATTATAGAATCTCGTAAAAAATCCTGCTTCTAAAAGATTCAAAAGGCTCATTTGGACCCTATAAATAACATTTGTTACTAAAATTGCAGATTACCCACTAGCCTATTGCCCTGAAAAAGAGTACCCGAGTATAGGCTGTGGTACAAGCGGTGCTCACTACTCACCAGTGTGCTGGTTGAAGGTATACCCGCCCAGTCTAAGGGTGGTGCCGCACTGATGGCAGGTGAAGCAGCTACGGTGGAATAACTTTCCCTCAGTACTGATCCTCTCCAGAACATAGACCCGCTGGCAACAGAAGTAACACTCCTCGTTGCTACTGATGCCTGGCGCCAGGCTCGGTTCAGGGTCAGGGTTCACAGGGTCAGGGTTCACCTTAGGGGCTGAGAGAGGAGCTAAAGGCTGGGGGGAAAGAAATTGAGAACGGTAATATTTTTACAGTAGTTCAACAACATAGCACAAAAACATGTGTTATGGTTCAACATTAGGGAGTAGTATTTCTTTGAAGGCCAAAGAAATACAAAATTACAAATCTGATGGACTCAACAACTCTTCACTCTGTGTACATGTCTCTGGGTTCTGTATCCCAGTAGTAATCAAATAGAGGAACAAAGCACAGAAACAATTTATAGTATAGCAGTTGGAGTAGTCCTGAAGTCTGCAGATACATCCATCAATAAAGAGAAAGGTTAGCTCTGTACTGTATGTGAGCCTCTGATAATAAGGATACACTACTCACATCCTTTTCCTCTCCCATCGTCCCGTTTCTGTCTTTCTTGCTTGCTAGTCTCTCCTGTTGTAAAAGAGAAAACAGTCATGTGACCACGTTTATGGTTTAAATTACATTAACTGAATAACCTCAAAATGACCAATTCTTTAGATATTATCTTGCATGTTTGAAAAGTATCTTTGCCATTACAGTTGATTTTGGAAAAGGCCAAAATAAATTGTAAACCTCATGCAGCATGGTCTTATTTATAATACAGAACTAAAACAATCAAATGATCATTAAAAATACTGTAACTAGTGAAAATTGAATGTACAATGAAAGTATAATCACAAGAAACAAACTAAAATGACAGGGCATATGAATTTGAGGTTCTCATATAGAAAACTCTGATATTAAGTAAATAATCTAGCTACAGTAGTCTCAGCGACAACATGCAGCTGCTTGTTTTAGCTCACCTCGCGGCTCAGCAGGGAGTTGCATGAAAAAGAATGACGTCCATACGAACTTGAGGTTGGCCTACTCCTCTTTTCACCCAAAACACAACTGGTTTTGCACAAATGTTCTTATCCAGTCTATCCCTGATATTAAATAAACACTAAACAGCCAACTACAGTGGTCTCAGTGACACCATGCAGCGGCTTGCCTGAACCTTACCTTGCGTCGCTGCAGAGAGTTGTGCTTGAGGTTGTTGAGGAAGACCACAGCAGCCCGAAAAGACAGGGTCTTGGATGGCTTCAGGGGAAGGCTCTGAGGTTCTGCAGCAGAGAGAAATACACACAAGCTTTAGTGTCCTCCTGCTCTGTTCTAGCGGAACAAACATGCTCATCTGTGTGTCAGCCAGCCAGCCAATCCCCTTACATAGTGATTCTCTACCTCCAGCATCACAGAGCCAAGACAAAGCCAAGCGGAGCAACTGCTCTCCAAGCCTGCTTCCAAATGCTGGATCCCCACTGAAAATCTCTCTCCTACACACTCTGCTAGTATTTACCAGAAATACCTCCGGCAGCAAAAACAGCGTGGGAAAATCCGTACTCCTCACAGGAATAGTAGCTAGATCTCTTTTAGGTGAGGCTGAGGCTGAGGCTAGTCCCACCCGAGCCTGATAAGCCATTTCCTCAGAGGCTGATGCTGTTTGCTTTGGCTGCTGCCTGGCTTACCCACCGAGCGCAGGAGAGCGGCACAACCCTGGCAGCCAATCAGGGCTGGTTATGAGCTCAGCCCCAGCTACTCTAACCAGAGGCACGCTGGGTAATGCTCTTAAAGTGACAATGACAGCCCTCTCCCTTTTATCAACATCATACACATTTCAGAGGGAAAAACACCTGAGCCCTTATACAAACGGGGTTACATAAACTGTGTACTGTCTGAACAACTGACTTGGGACCAGATTCAATTCCTTTCACTAATAATACGCTATTGATACAATTAATCTTGGTCCAGCGTTTTAAGAAATGCCAACTAGAAATATGCCAGTAAACATCTTCATGTAATGAATACAACTATGCTCAATGACAAGATAACAATGTCACAGTAACAGAAAATGATATAAAAATACATAATGTAGTCTCGTGAAAACAGACCAACACCACATTCTTGTTCCTGGAGTCAAGGCTACAAGTGATCAAGCAAACAATCACAGTGATTATTACGTAAGGTGTACGATAAACATTGACCGAATGCAGGTATTCCCAAACTGGGGATTTGTCGGGGGTACGCCAAATTACGTCGGGGGTACGCAATATAAAAATGTGATTCAAATGTTTTATTTTTTATTTAAAAAAAAACAACGGGGCTAAACATTTGGGTGAGTTCTCTTTCTCTCGGCTGAGTAGCCTCATTTCACTGCCAAAAATGTAATTAAACCATCTAGTGTTCAGCAAAATAACAACACAATGTCAAATACAAGTAGCCTAGTCAAATAATGAACATCCAATCACATTAACCGTTACTCTCTCGTGGAAATTCCACTAACGGTCAGTATGTAGCTAAACGTAGCTGCTGCTCATGTTGGTATCTGTACTGATGGCGCAAAAGCCATGACAGAGAGACATAGTGGAGTGGTAACGCGCGTGCAAGCAGTTGCTCCCGACGCCATTTGGGTACACTGCAGCATCCACCGGGAGGCTCTTGTTGCCAAGGGAATGCCTAACAGCTTGAAAAACGTTTTGGACACTACAGTGAAAATGGTTAACTTTGTTAAAGCAAGGCCCCTGAACTCTCGTGTATTTTCTGCATTATGCAATTTTCTGAAAGGGATATCAAGGGGCAAAGTATTGACACTTTTTTTTAAAAATTGAGAGACAAGCTTAAACTTTATTGACCATAATTTCCACTCGCCTGACAGCTTGCATGATGACGAGTTTCTCACACGACTGGCCTATCTGGGTGATGTTTTTTCTCACCTGAATGATCTGAATCCAGGATTACATGACTCTCCACAACTATATTCAATGTGCAGGACAAACTTGAGGCTATGATTAAGAAGTTGGAGCTCTTTTCTGTCTGCATTAACAAGGACAACACACAGGTCTTTCCATCATTCTATGATTTTTTTTGTGTGCAAATGAACTCAAGCTTACGGACAATGTCAAATGTGAACCTGGGTGCGCAATTACGCAGGTTCTTTCCCGAAACAGACGACACAAACAACTGGATTCGTTATCCCTTTCATGCCCTGCCTCCAGTCCACTTATCAATATCTGAACAAGAGAGACTCAGAGGCACAGACTGTGTGTGGAAATGATTTAAGACTGAGACTCTCTCCAATACAACCCAATATTGCAGAGTTATGTGCATCCTTTCAATCACACCCTTCTCATTAACCTGTGGTGAGTTATTCACAATTTTCAATGAACAAATACGGTTTAATATGTAAGATGGTTAAATAAAGGGCAAAATGATTGATTATTATTATTTGTGCCCTGGTCCTATAAGAGCTCTTTGTCACTTCCCACGAGCCGGGTTGTGACAAACTCACACTCATTCTTATGTTTAATAAATGTATCATATAGTGTGTGTGTGGCAGGTTTACAATGATGGCAAAAAACAACATTTGAGAGTGCGCTGACCCTGGTGCTAGAGGGGGTACGCAGCTAAAGTTTGGGAACCACTGCCCTAATGCATACCTTTAGTAGGTGTCCTTTCATTGAACGCATCGTGGATCTGTGTGAGGTAGTGCACCATGGAGAGCTTGTCTATCTGTCCCATGAAAGACATCTCCCTGGCTGACATTATGGGAAGGATGCCCAGCTCTCTCTCCAGCAAGTTGAAGGCCAGCTGGTTATTGTAGACTGCATTAGACTCCTCCAGAGAGGACATGTCACTGTGGAGGAAGAGGTTAGGGATAGCTACTATGTTGACCAAGGGCATGTTCAGGAGGGCATACAATAGCAAACCTATTTGTAACCGAACACATAAGTTTGTTTTCTTATTGGACAGTTAGTACCATGAATAACTTGAACAGGAAAAGTCCTTCAGACCAATTAAATTTGACTAGGCTTATGGGTAAGTTTTTCCTTCTGTAATACTACTTGTGCATTTGCTACATAGGTGGTGGATACGTTGACTTGCCCCCCTTGTAAAGCCCAGAGACTCACATGACACGGGGTCTGAAGGTGTTGATGAGGGCACACAGGGCCAGGCCAGACCTCCAGGACTGGTTCAGATCTTTCACGTTCACCCTGTCGTACCCTGCAGTGTGCTGCTGGCACCACTTCAAAAGCACCTCAAACGCTCCAACCGAATCTGGGCCATGAACACACATAGGAACACTGCATTAGGACGATGGAACATAGTGACATTGCATCAAGGCAGGCATTGAAATAATTATGTGATTCATACACAGACAGTTTACATTCCAAGTTGAGCATCTAAGGATGCAACAGAAAGGTCTCAGCCATTTCTATTTCATTCGGAGTTTTAACACCCCTTGAATTATCAAAAAAATACATACAAAAATGATTTGGCCGCTATGCCAGGGGTGGGTAATTCCAGTCCTCGAGGGCCTGATTGGTGTCACAGTTTAGCCCAAGCCCCACCTAACATGCCTGACTCAAATAAATCACATAATCATGATCTTCAGTTGAGAATGCAATTTGATTAATCAGCTGTGTTTGCTAGGGATGGATTACCTGAATGGGTACTCAAATAATACTCGGACCAACTGGCAAGTGTCTTCCCTGACATTTTCTACCTCTCCCTGACGGACTCTGTAATACCTACATGTTTCAAGCAGACCACCATAGTCCCTGTGCCCAAGGAAGCAAAGGGTACCTGCCTAAATGATTCCTGCCCCGTACCACTCACATCGGTAGCCATGAAGTGCTTTGAAAGGCTGATGATGGCTCACATCAACACCATCATCCCGGAAACTCTAGACCCACTCCAATTCGCATACCGCCCCAACAGATGCACAGATGACACAATCTCAATCCACACTGCCCTTTCCCAAAGGAACACCTATGTGAGAATGTTGTTCATTGACTACAGCTCAGCGTTCAACACCATAGTGCCCACAAAGGTTATCACTAAGCTAAGTACCACGGGACTAAACACCTCCCTCTGCAACCGTATCCTGGACTTCCTGACGGGCCACATCTGCCACACTGATCCTCAATACTGGGGCCCCTCAGGGGTGCGTGCTTAGTCCCCTCCCTGTTCACCCATGACTGCGTGGCCAAACACGACTCCAACTCCATCATTAAGTTTGCTGACGACACAACAGTGGTAGGCCTGATCACCGCCAACGAGAGACCTGGCAATGTGGTGCCATGACAACAACCTCTCCCTCAACGTGAGGAAGACAAAGGAGCTGATCATTGACTATAGGAAAAGGCAGGCCGAACAGGCCCCCATTAACATCGATGGGGCTGTAGTGGAGCAGGTCAAGAGTTTCAAGTTCTTTGGTGTTCACATCACCAACAAACTATCATGGTCCAAACACACCAAGACAGTTGACAAGAGGACACGGCAACACCTTTTCCCCCTCAGGAGACTGAAAAGATTTGGCATGGGTCCCCAGATCCTCAAAAAGTTATACAGCTGCACCATCGAGAGCATCCTGACAGGTTGCAGTACCCTGTCAGGATGCAGTACTAAGGGCAGTTTGTCCTGAAATGTCTGACCTATATCTATTTGAGAGATATAACTAAGATCAGGAAACATCATTTAAAAAATATATAAAATATGTATTTAATGGGTTGTAGTCTCTGCGTGCCCATGATCTCAGCACAGCACAGCCGTGCCAAAACCAAAATGAATCACACCCCTGCCCTTCATGCATTATTGCTTTAGTAATGTGAAGCCAGACTAACCTTGTCGCAGGTGAGACCAATTTTCTTTCGGCTTCTTGTTGGGTCGCCCAGGATTAAGGTGTTCTTCCACATCATAGAGACGTTTCACCTTCGTAATGCATGCAAAGAGAGGGAATACCAAGAAACAATAGAGTTGAGATCAACTTCACACTGAAGCCAGAACATAGTAGCCTGGTAACATATACGTTTGTGCCGTCTTGCCAACTTCTATGGTCATTGTCAAGCAACAAGCATAGGAGTTGGCTGTACAGCACAAACAGATCTGGGACTAGGCTAAGAACACAGCAGGCTTCATAAAGGCAGAAGCTGGGGTTTGGTTTGATGCAGCGTAATTGATCTGGTAACTTCTGAAAACTCTCTAAAGTATTTTAGAACAATACTCCTCTAGTGCCATTCAGCTCACCACAAAATACAAACACACAGCAGTTTCCTGACAATGCATGAATACTATAGGAAATATCCACCAAAATGGGGGAGCAGCATTAATCTATTTCAAAACGTGTTTACAATGTTACACAGCACAATATACAGTATATTTATTTTACTAGCGTTGATACAGTGGGGTAGTCATACCCTTTCGTACTATCGTACCAACCCAAACCTTACTGAGCTGACCTGGTTACGCATCCCCTACAGTTGCTGGAACCGTGCTGAAAAAAGGAAATGTCCAAGCCAGCACTGTGCAGTTCTGGTCAGCCCAATAATGTGAATCGGGCATGAGTGTAGCTTTGTGTCGGCACTGACTATAGAAATAGAAGGAATAGATTATATTTATGTTTTTGACCTGGAAGGCCTTGACGGAGTTGAGGTTGACGTGCTGGTAGCGTGTAGCCGGGTCTATGCTGAAGGCGCTATATTTCTTACTGGTGTTCTCTGGTGTGGTCTGAGACAGGAGCTGGTAGATACTCTCTCTATTCAGTCAGAGGGAAAGACATTTTAAGAGATAGTGAGTTTCTATGGAACTGAAGAAGCGCCAACTAAGGAACAGAAGATTCCGATGGGTTTGTACAGTAAGATCTTTTACAAGCAGCTGCTTGTGAATTAATGGATGTTCAAAGATATACAGTTACAAGGCTAGAGTGGCATTACTAGTTGAAGAATTCTCTGAAAGGCCCAGCCAGGGTAGTCCTTTCTATACAGTGAAGAGGGATGGTCACATGCTTTTAAAAGGTGGTGTTATTGATCATACAGGAAAACTATTCTTTACCGCTCAGCAAGTACTTCCATGTGGGGTCTTCCCTTGCCCCAGCTCCTAACCATCCATGCTGTGTCGAAGGCAGCCAGGAACCCACGGGCAATACCTGTTCCCAGAGGCCAAAACGGCTGTGGACACACACAGACACACACACACACACTTTAGAATTATTAATTGACATGATAACTTGTCAGATTTAAAAGGAAGGAAATAAAGGTATGACACTCTGGGCTGATTTAATACCCACAAGCTGCTGCATTAAGCTGATTTAGTGACCCGTTTCTTAACAGAGCTCTGTGTCTATATACTGTATACACACATACAGTATTCACACCCCTTGACCTTTTACACTTTGTTACGTTACAGTTTTATTCTAAAATGGATTAAATAAATACAAATCCTCATCAATCTACACACAATGCCCCATAATGATGAACCAAAAAACAGGTTTTTAGAAATGTTTGCAAATTTATAAAAAATTAAAAAAACAAAAATACATTATTTACATAAGACCCTTTGTTATAAGACACGAAAGTGAGCTCAGGTGCATTCTGTTTCCATTTATCATCCCTTGAGATGTTTCTACAACTTGATTGGAGTCCACCTTTGGTAAATTCAATTGATTGGACATGACTTGGAAAGGTACACACCTGTCTATATAAGGTACCTTAGATGACAGTGCAAAAACCAACCATGAGGTGGAAGGAATTGTCCGCAAATCTCCGAGACAGGATTATGTCGAGGCACAGATCTGGGGAAGGATACCAAAATATTTTGTGTGGCCTCCATCATTCTTAAATGGAAGAAGTTTGGGACCACCAAAACACTTCCAAGAGCTGGCCGCCGGGCCAAACAGAGCAATCGGGGGAGAAGGGACTTGGTCAGGGAGGTGACCAAGAACCTAAAAGGTCACTGACAGAGTTCTAGAGTTGGCCTGTGGAGATGGGAGGACCTTCCAGAATGACAAACATCTCTGCAGCACTCCACCAATCAGGCCTTTATAGTAGTTTCCAGACAGAAGCCACTCCTCAGTAAAAGTCACATGACAGCCCGCTTGGATTTTGCCAAGAGGCACTTAAAGGACTGACAATGAGAAACAAGATTCTCTGGTCTGATGAAACCAAGATTTGGCCTGAATGCCAAGTGTCACGTCTGGAGGAAACCTGGCACCATTCCACGGTGAAGCATAGTGGTGGCAGTATCATTCTGTGGGAATGTTTTTCCATCGGAAGATCTTGGGAGACTAGTCAGGATCGAAGGAAAGATGAACGGAGCAAAGTACAGAGAGATCCTTGAGCGCTCAGGACCTCAGACTGGGGCAATGGTAAACCTTCCAACAGGACAACAACCCCAAGCACACAGCCAAGACAATGCAGGAGTGGCTTCGGGACAAGTCTTTAAAATGCCCTTGAGTGGCCCAGCCAGAGCCCGGACTTGAACATCTCTGGAGAGAACTGAAAATAGCTGTGCAGCGACGCACCCCATCTAACCTGATTGAGAGGATCTGCAGAGAAGAATGGGAGAAACTCCCCAAATACAGATGTGCCAAACTTGTAGCGTCATACCCAAGAAGACTCGAGGCTGTAATCGCTGCCAAAGGTGCTTCAACAAAGTATTGTGATTTCAGTTTTTTTATTTCTAAATAAGCTAACATTTCTAAAAAAAAAACATTTTTGCTTTGTCATTAGATTGATGAGGGGAAAAAAATACATTTAATCCATTTTAGAATAAGTCTGTAATGTAACAAAATGTGGAAAAAGTCAAGGGTCTGAAAACTTTCCGAATGCACGGTGTACACTAAGTGTACAAAACATTAGGAACACCTTCCTAATATTGACTTGCACCCCCTTTTGCCCTCAGAACAGCCTCAATTCGTCGGAGCATGGACTCTACAAGGTGTCAAAAGCGTACCACAGCAATACTGGCCCATGTTGACTCCAATGTCTCCCACAGTTGTGTCAAGTTGGCTGGATGTCATTTGGGTGGTACATTATTCTTGATGCACACAAGAAATGGTTGGGCATGAAAAACCCAGGAGTGTTGCAGTTCTTGACACACTCAAACCGATGTACAGCGGCACCTACTCCGTTCAAAGACAGTTCAATATTGTCAAACATTAACAATCCATGTCTCAAGGCTTCT
This sequence comes from Oncorhynchus mykiss, assembly GCF_057628025.1. Taxonomy (NCBI): domain Eukaryota; kingdom Metazoa; phylum Chordata; class Actinopteri; order Salmoniformes; family Salmonidae; genus Oncorhynchus; species Oncorhynchus mykiss. The sequence goes on along the minus strand of NC_143030.1, from coordinate 68,735,637 downwards.
TTAACCTGTCTCCTACCCTTCATCTACACTGATTGAAGTGAATTTAATAAGTGGCATCAATAAGGGTTCATAGCTTTCACCTGGTAAGTCTATGTTTTGAAAAGAGCCGGTGTTCTTAATGTTTTGTACACTCAGTGTACAGTCGGAAGTTAACATACACTTAGGTTGGAATCATTGAAACTCATTTTTCAACCACTCCACAAATTTCTTGTTAACAAACTATAGTTTTGGCAAGTCGGGTAGGACATCTACTTTGTGCATAACAATTTTTCCAACAATTGTTTATAGACAGATTATTTAATTTACAATTCACTGTATCACAATTCCAGTGGGTCAGAAGTTTACATACACTACGTTGACTGTGCCTTTAACTTCTTATGGCTGGGGGCAGTATTGAGTAGCTTGGATGAATAAGTTGCCCAAAGTAAACGGCCTGCTTCTCAGTCTCAGTTGCTAATATATGCATATTATTATTTGTATTGGATAGAAAACACTCTAAAGTTTCTAAAACTGTTTGAATGATGTATGTGAGTATAACAGAACTCATATGGCAGGCAAAATCCTGAGGAGAAATCAAAACAGGAAGTGAGAAATCTGAGCTTGGTAAATATTCACCAAGGTTCCCATTGAAATCCCCTTGAGATATGAATGATGTTGCACTTCCTAGGGCTTCCACTAGATGTCAACCGTCTATAGACATTTGAATGAGACTTCTACTGTGTTGTGGGACTGAATGAGAGCAAATTCTAATCAGGTGACTGGCAGTCAGCCATTTTTTGATCACACGCATTCCTCATGGTATCCACTTGCATTCCATTGCTCATCAAGACACAAAGGAATACTCCGGTTGGAACTTTATTGAAGCTATATGTTAAAAACATCCTAATGATTGATTCTGTACTTAGTTTGAAATGTTTCTTCGACCTGTAATATAGCTTTTTGAAGTTTTTGTCCGACCTAACGCTGACCAGAATGAGCGTTTGGATATGTATACCAAACGCGCTAACAAAAGGAGGCATTTGGACATCAATAACGGACATTATCGAACAAAAAAATTAATAAATTGTGGACCTGGGATTCCTGGAGTGCTTTCTGATGAAGATCATCGAAGGTAAGGGAATATTTATCATGTAATTTCTTGTTTATGTTGACGCCAACATGGTGGCTATTGTGACTATTTTTCTGAGCGCTGTCTCAGATTATTGCATGGTTTGCTTATTCCGTAAAGTAAAAAAAGGAGAGGTATATCAATAACTCCATGTGTATAACTTGTATTATCATCTACATTTATGATGAGTATTTCTGTTGAACGATGTGGCTATGCAAAATCACTCTGTTTTTGGAACTAGTGAATGTAACGCGCCAATGTAAACTCATATTTTGATAAATATGAACTTTATCAAACAAAACATACATGTATTGTGTAACATGAAGTCCTATGAGTGTCATCTGATGAAGATCAAAGATGAGTGATTAATTTTATCTTTGTGCTTTTTGTGACTGCTATCTTTGGCTGGAAAAATGGCTGTGCTTATTGGTGGTGACCTAACAATTGTTTGTGGTGCTTTTGCTGTAAAGCATATTTGAAATCGGACACTATGGTGGGATTAACAACAAGATAACCTTTAAAATGGTATAAAATACATGCATGTTCAAGGAATTTTAATTATGAGATTTTTTGATGTTTTGAATTTGGTGCCCTGCACTTTCACTAGCTGTTGTCATATCTATCCCGTTAACGGGATTTCAGCCCTAAGAAGTTTTAAACAGCTTTGAAATTTCCCAAAAATTATGTCATGGCTTTAGAAGCTTCTGATAGGCTAATTGACATAATTTGTCAAATTAAGGTGTACCTGTGGATGTATTTTAAGGCCTACCTTCAAGCTCAGTGTCTCTTTGCTTGACATCATGGTAAAATCAAAAGAAATCAGCCAAGACCTCAGAAAAAGAAAGTCTGGATCATCCTTGGGTGCAATTTCTAAACACCTGAAGGTACCACGTTCATCTGTACAAACAATAGTACAATAGTACGCAAGTATAAACACCATGGGACCACGCAGCCGTCATACCGCTCAGGAAGGAGACGCATTCTGTCTCCTCGAGATGAACGTACCTTGGTGCGAAAAGTGCAAATCTATCCCAGAACAGCAAAGGACCTTGTGAAGATGCTGGAGGAAACAGGTACAAAAGTATCTATATCCACAGTAAAACAAGTCCTATATCAGCATAACCCGAAAGATCGCTCAGCTAGGAAGAAGCCACTGCTCCAAAACCGCCATAAAAAAGCCAGACTACGGTTTGCAACTGCACATGGGGACAAAGATCATATTTTTTGGAGAAATGTCCTCTGGTCTGATGAAACAAAAATAGAACTGTTTGGCCATAATGACCATTGTTATGTTTGGAGGAAAAATGGGAAGGCTTGCAAGCTGAAGAACACCATCCCAACTGTGAAACACGGGGGTGGCAGCATCATGTTATGGGGGTGCATTGCTGCAGGAGGGACTGGTGCACTTCACAAAATAGATGGCATCACGAGGTAGAAAAATGATGTGGATATATTGAAGCAACATCTCAAGACATCAGTCAGGAAGTTAAAGCTTGGTCGCAAATGGGTCTTCCAAATGGACAATGACCCCAATCATACTTTCAAAGTTGTGGCAAAATGGCTTAAGGACAACAAAGTCAAGGTTGGGATTGAGGTCACAAAGCCCTGACTTCAATCCCATATAAAATTTGTGGGCAGAACTGAAAAAGCATGTGCGAGCAAGGAGGAATGGGCCAAAATTCACCCAACTTATTGTGGGAAGCTTGTGGAAGGCTACCCGAAATGTTTGACCCAAGTTAAACAATTGAAAGGCAATGCTACCAAATACTAATTGAGTGCATGTAAACTTCTGACCCACTGGAAAGCTTAAATAAATCATTCTCTGTACTATTATTCTGACATTTCCCATTCTTAAAATAAAAGTGGTGATCCTAACTGACCTAAGACAGGACATTTTTACTAGGATTAAATGTCAAGAATTGTGAAAAACTGGGTTTAAATATATTTGGCTAAGGTGCATGTAAACTTCGACTCCAACTGTAAGCACACACACACACACACACACGTGCCGGAGCATGTGTACGCATAAGTGAATCAAGTCCTCCAACACACTGACATGACCTCTCACCTCTACCAGGCAGTCTCCCACCAGGCCCATGAGTAGTTTCTTGCCCTTTCTCTCCCTGACCAGAGAGGCGTTCTCAGCTCGGTGCATGCAAGTGAAGTCGAACATGGCCACATCAGGCTGGCCCGCGTGGTTCTGGGCAAACTGCATGTCGGGCAGGCAGTGGCCCGTGGAGAACTGGGCAGCATCGTAGGCGTAACGCAACAAGGCCTCCTGGTCCACATTTACCTGGGCCAGAAGCTTATCGGCATCACTAAAGTCCTGGAGGCAGAGGGAACATATTGGAGGTGGTCACTGTAGAGATGTATAACTGTTTTATATCTATGGTGGTCACAGAGGGAACATATTGGAGGTGGTCACCGTAGAGATGTATAACTGTTTTATATCTATGGTGGTCACAGAGGGAACATATTGGAGGTGGTCACCGTAGAGATGTATAACTGTTTTATATCTATGGTGGTCACAGAGGGAACATATTGGAGGTGGTCACCGTAGAGATGTATAACTGTTTTATATCTATGGTGGTCACAGAGGGAGCATATTGGAGGTGGTCACCGTAGAGATGTATAACTGTTTTATATCTATGGTGGTCACAGAGGGAACATATTGGAGGTGGTCACCGTAGAGATGTATAACTGTTTTATATCTATGGTGGTCACAGAGGGAACATATTGGAGGTGGTCACCGTAGAGATGTATAACTGTTTTATATCTATGGTGGTCACAGAGGGAGCATATTGGAGGTGGTCACCGTAGAGATGTATAACTGTTTTATATCTATGGTGGTCACAGAGGGAACAACATCAGTGGTGGAAAAAGTACCCAATTGTCATACTTGAGTAAAAGTAAAAGATACCTTAATAGAAAATGACTCAAGTAAAAGTCACACAGTAAAATACTACTTGAGTAAAAGTCTAAAAGTATTTGGTTTTAAATATACGTAAGTATAAAAAGTAAAAGTAGGAATCATTTCTAATTGCTTATATTAAGCAAACCAGTAGGCACAATGTTTGCGTTTTCTTTACATTTACTGATAGCCAGGGGGACACTCCAACACTCAGACATTGCTTCCAAACAACGCATGTGTGTTACGGAGTACGCCAGATCAAAGGCAGTAGGGATGACCAGGGATGTCCTCTTGATAAGTGTGTGAATTGGACCATGTTCTCTCCTACTAAGCATTCAAAATGTAACAAGTACTTTTGGGTGTCAGGGAAAATGTATGGAGTAAAAAGTACATACTTTTCTATAGGAATGTAGTGAAGTAGAAGTACACAGTGAATCCATTGGAAAAAATAGATTACTGGTATGTCAATATGATTTTTAAACAAAATGGAACAGTGACAAGAAATACAAAAAAAACAACCCCCATAATCATGCAAATACTGTATATAGAATGATTACTCTACTGGTATGTCAATATGCATATCATGAATTAGAATATTGAGCAGAACAAGAGGACACAGAGGAAATATTTTTTTGGGGGGGAAAGTCAGTGTGAGCTCAATCATTGAAGACAAAACAAAATGATCTAGCGTAGTCCTTCCAGAGTTGTAGTGTGAGAAGAGGGAGTGAGCGGGTACACTGTAGCATGGCTCAGTGCTAACCCTGTGCTGCACAGACATCAATTCCATTACAAGTGTTTATTAGCATCTAATCCCTTACAGCAGGAAAGGTACCCAGCCTATCTGGGGAGGACTATATTGTGATGCAAAGGTCAGAGGAGCCAGAGATGGATAATAGACTAGAGAAATAGATGGGTTGGTGGTTTAGTAATAAAACCGACACGTGCGCAACTATGGGACAAAACAGACGGAGCTGGCTTAGATTGTTGACAACATGTAAACTATATTTAGTCTAAAATACATTTGCACAATGAGTATTTGTTGTCTCTCAAATACAGTGTTACAGTTGTTGGTTAGCTAACTAGCGAATTCTAGCCATATTAGCATAGATGTGACATCAGTCAAAACAAGACACGGCATCAATAACAAGATACGAGCTAACTAGGATTCCCCACATGGCAGCTTCTTGTCATTGTTGCTAGCTATCTGTCCTCTAGAGGCCTAGTATGGAGCTGCTGCTGTTGGTACTAATGGATGCGTTTTCCTCACCTGTTTAATGACCCCCATCTTTAACAGGCTCTTCTTCTTGGCAGTCATGACAAAGTAGTGGGTGTCATCTTTATAGTAGACTATGTTCTCCAGATCAATACCTGGAGGGAGAGAGAGAGACACACACACACACACAGAGAGAAAGACAGAGAGAGAGAGAAAAATAAAGAAAAAGAGAGAGACAGACACACACACACAGATCAGACACACACAGAGCGAGAGCAACCGAGAGAGAATGATTGAGAGAAGGGGGATAAAGAGGGACTGAATGAGTGAAATAAACTAGTTACAAGACAATGACAGGACAAGTGAAACAGCAATGGAGCACAGGAAATTAAACAGGAAATTGACAAAAAGAGGAAGAGGGACAGCAATTAAAAGACAGCACTGTCACTCCTTATCTGTCACCATGCCCACCCAGCCCCTATGGTATTCTTTATTCCGATCCCCAGTCACTGACACCATATCAACCACCAGTAGAAGTGTTGGCACTCATAGCCCCAAACCCGGGGCGTAGAATAGAATCCTACCCGTCTCTGTGAGCAGGTCCTGGAAGAACTTCTGGTTGTAGATACGTGCCACACCGCTGATCTCTGCCACCTGGGTCTCGGCTGCAGTGTGACGGTTGAGGAAGTTACACGTGATGCCAATGGCCAGCTTCCCTCGCAGCTCCTTCCTCTTGAAGCCTGGGGAGTGGGGACAAAGACAGAAGCACATGCAGCCTGAAATCAGGTTCATATAGTTGAGTGTTTCTGTTGAATACATCCATTGTATCGGAGCTACAGTAGTGTGTGTCCTCTCTCCTCACCATACGGGACAAAGCTTCCTCCTCCTGCAGATATGAAGACATCAAACTGGAACTTCCCAGCAGGGTGATTGTCAGGAAACAGCTTTGCCATCCAGCCTGATGGAGACATACAACGACAGAGGGAGAGAGACAGGAAGAGCAAAGAGTTAAGGTATATTTCCACTCAACGTGGACACTCCGGACAAATATTTAAAATGGCCCTACAAGCTTTTACTACCACAGAAATATTTTGTATTGTATTCGTTTAATACACGGGGGAACGGGGGGGGGGGGGGGCTCCTGAGGGCTACCTGTGGCTCCTGAGGGCTCCACAAATCCTTTGAATTCCACCCCTGTTTGAACTTCCACCCCTAGGAGAAGACACACTTTCAGCAGTATCAGCTGGAGCTGACGGATGCCTGAAAGATACAGACGCGTACAAGTATGTATGATATTGTCCCACAGGGAATTAAAACAATCCTCTTCAATTCAATGTACGATAATACATACTCAGACACTATGTCCAAGAACCTTAATAGCATCATAGCAAACTGATAAGAGACTGGTTTGATTTAGTCATACGTAATAAATGAAGAAATATGATTGGCATTATGACACCAAGACATCAGGTTGATCTAGTATGGTACTGGTGGACATACTGATGTGATCCAGAGCCCCCGTGCAGAATTTGCCGTAGAACTTCTTGGCAGCCAGCCCACGCAGGTCATAGATGGTGTAGGGCCACAGGTGCAGCACGTTATTCCGGGAGAAAGAGTCTCTCTTCTCTAGTACCACCACATGAGCCCCCAGCAGAGCCAGCTCTATGGCTGTCCTGAGCCCGCACGGCCCTGCACCCAGCACCAGGCACTGAGGAGAGGGAAGCGAGAGAGAGAGATGGGGAGAGACAGAAGATAAATAAAAAAGGAGGAAGAAATGAGGAAGGAGAGACTAAGCTCTGCAGGGATGAATGCACCTTGATAGTATTAAAAGGACAGACTGTACTCTGCCAAAGTAGATCCACAACACTGATGTAGAAACCTTAACCACTACATAGCCACTGTCCTTGTACAAACATATTTTACTTCAAAGAACTTCTTGAGTATCTCTCTTCTTCTCTTAAATAAGAATAAATAAATAAATAAATAAATACACGCCTTGTTTTTGGCACAGACTTCGCCTTGCTGGTAGTCTTGGTGTTGGGCCCGCTTGTCCAGCTTGACCCAGAGGGACTTGGCCTTCCAGTAGTTGAGCCTCTCCTTGAGCTTGGTGTAGAAGCTCTGGTAGTCCCTGGGGTCCACCTGTAGGTGGTGGCAAAGCTCTGAGAAAATACGCTGCACCTCCTTACAGGTCTGGGCTTGGACGAACTGCTCAAACAAGTCATGGGACGGGTTGGTAGAGTTCTGGTTGGCCATGGTAGTGGATGGTGTGGCGCACCGGTGCCTTGGCTCAGAATCTCTGGAGTTTACTGTGGAGAAAGCAAATACCAACACCATGAGCAAACTGCAATATACTGTATATTGTAGTCATCTTTCATTTTCTGTGAATACAAATATATTATAAAAATGATATTTGTTATAGTAATAAAGTTGTCCTATATAAATAACTGAGCTCAGTTATAGCACTTAATATACTGAAAGATTAGTCCTGCAATATTGCTGTTGAGGTTATATATGGAGGTGGTCCTGAGGTCTAAATAACAGACACAACGACTGGTGACAATTCCCTCTGTCTGAAAATATAACACTGAAATTAGATGTTTTCAAAGTCACCTGAGTCCACGTCATCACTAACTACCCCAACCATGTGTTCTGTGTATACAGTACATTTGTGGTCTTTATGACACCACCCTAAGGTTGTGAATGATACCACGATGGGTGTTTGAACTTAGTGACAATATATTTCACACAACTAAGAGATTGAACCTCACAAGTAGAACTCAACGTCAACAAAACAAAGGAGATGATTGTGGACTTCAGGAAAGAGCAGAGGGAGAACCCTCCTATTCACATCGAAGGGACAGCGTCTCTTCAACCTCAGGAGGCTGAAGAAATTTGGCTTCTCACCCAAAACCCTGAAAATTTAACCGCTAGTCTTTCCAGAGGTTGGTGCGGTCTGCCCCGGGCGCAAACTACCTGCCCTCCGTGACACCTACAGCCAAAAAGGACATCAACCACCTGAGCCACTGCCAGTTCACACCGCTACCATCCAGAAGGCGAGGTCAGTACAGGTGCATCAAAACTGGGACCGAGAGACTGAAAAACTGCTTATATCTCAAGGGCATCAGATTGCTAAACAGCAATCACTAACTCAGAGAGGCTGCTGCCTACATTGAGACCCAGTCACTGGCCATTTCAATAAATGGATCACTAGTCACTTTATATATGCACTCTAAATAATGCCACTTTAATAATGTCTACATATCTTAAATTACATGTACAGTGCCTTGCGAAAGTATTCGGCCCCCTTGAACTTCGCGACCTTTTGCCACATTTCAGGCTTCAAACATAAAGATATAAAACTGTATTTTTTTGTGAAGAATCAACAACAAGTGGGACACAATCATGAAGTGGAACGACATTTATTGGATATTTCAAACTTTTTTAACAAATCAAAAACTGAAAAATTGGGGGTGCAAAATTATTCAGCCCCTTTACTTTCAGTGCAGCAAACTCTCTCCAGAAGTTCAGTGAGGATCTCTGAATGATCCAATGTTGACCTAAATGACTAATGATGATAAATACAATCCACCTGTGTGTAATCAAGTCTCCGTATAAATGCACCTGCACTGTGATAGTCTCAGAGGTCCGTTAAAAGCGCAGAGAGCATCATGAAGAACAAGGAACACACCAGGCAGGTCCGAGATACTGTTGTGAAGAAGTTTAAAGCCGGATTTGGATACAAAAAGATTTCCCAAGCTTTAAACATCCCAAGGAGCACTGTGCAAGCGATAATATTGAAATGGAAGGAGTATCAGACCACTGCAAATCTACCAAGACCTGGCCGTCCCTCTAAACTTTCAGCTCATACAAGGAGAAGACTGATCAGAGATGCAGCCAAGAGGCCCATGATCACTCTGGATGAACTGCCGAGATCTACAGCTGAGGTGGGAGACTCTGTCCATAGGACAACAATCAGTCGTATATTGCACAAATCTGGCCTTTATGGAAGAGTGGCAAGAAGAAAGCCATTTCTTAAAGATATCCATAAAAAGTGTTGTTTAAAGTTTGCCACAAGCCACCTGGGAGACACACCAAACATGTGGAAGAAGGTGCTCTGGTCAGATGAAACCAAAATTGAACTTTTTGGCAACAATGCAAAATGTTATGTTTGGCGTAAAAGCAACACAGCTCATCACCCTGAACACACCATGCCCACTGTCAAACATGGTGGTGGCAGCATCATGGTTTGGGCCTGCTTTTCTTCAGCAGGGACAGGGAAGATGGTTAAAATTGATGGGAAGATGGATGGAGCCAAATACAGGACCATTCTGGAAGAAAACCTGATGGAGTCTGCAAAAGACCTGAGACTGGGACGGAGATTTGTCTTCCAACAAGACAATGATTCAAAACATAAAGCAAAATCTACAATGGAATGGTTCAAAAATAAACATATCCAGGTGTTAGAATGGCCAAGTCAAAGTCCAGACCTGAATCCAATCGAGAATCTGTGGAAAGAACTGCTGTTCACAAATGCTCTCCATCCAACCTCACTGAGCTCGAGCTGTTTTGCAAGGAGGAATGGGAAAACATTTCAGTCTCTCGATGTGCAAAACTGATAGAGACATACCCCAAGCGACTTACAGCTGTAATCGCAGCAAAAGGTGGCGCTACAAAGTATTAACTTAAGGGGGCTGAATAATTTTGCACGCCCAAATTTTCAGTTCTTGATTTGTTAAAAAAGTTTGAAATATCCAATAAATGTCGTTCCACTTCATGATTGTGTCCCACTTGTTGTTGATTCTTCACAAAAATACAGTTTTATATCTTTATGTTTGAAGCCTGAAATGTGGCAAAAGGTCGCAAAGTTCAAGGGGGCCGAATACTTTCGCAAGGCACTGTATTTTGAAGTGCACCAGTCCCTCCTGCAGCAAAGCACCCCCACAACATGATGCTGCCACCCCTGTGCTTCACGATTGGGATTGTGTTCTTCAGCTTGCAAGCCTCCCCCTTTTTCCTCCAAACATAACAATGGTCATTATGGCCAAGCAGTTATTTTTTTGTTTCATAAGACCTGAGGACATTTCTCCAAAAAATATGATCTTTGTCCCCATGTGCAGTTGCAAACCGTAGTCTGTTTTTTTATGGCGGTTTTGGAACAGTGGCTTCTTCCTTGCTGAGCGGCCGTTCAGGTTATGTTAATATAGGATTTGTTTTACTGTGGATATAGAAACTTTTGTACCCGTTTCCTCCAGCATTTTCACAAGGTCCTTTGCTGTTGTTCTGGGATTGATTTGCACTTTTCGCACCAAAGTACGTTCATCTCTAGGAAACAGAACGCGTTTCCTTCCTGAGCGGTATGACGGCTGCGTGGTCCCATGGTGTTTATACTTGCGTACTATTGTTTGTACAGATGAATGTGGTACCTTCAGGCGTTTGGAAATTGCTACCAAGGATGAACCAAACTTGTGGAGGCCTACAATTGTTTTCTGAGGTCTAGGCTGATTTATTTTGATTTTCCCATGATGTCAAGCAAAGAGGCACAGAGTTTGAAGGTTAGTCTTGAAATACATCCACAGGTATAACTCCAATTGACTCAAATTATGTCAATTAGCCTATCAAAAGCATCTTAAGCCATGACATCATTTTCTGGAATTTTCCAAGCTGTTTGAAGGCACAGTCAACTTAGTGTATGTAAACTTCTGACCCACTGGAATTTTGATACAGTGAATTACAAGTGAAATAATCTGTCTGTAAACAATTGTTGGAAAAATTACTTGTGTCATGCCAAAAGTAGATGTTCTAACCGACTTGCCAAAACTATAGTTTGTTAACAATAAATGTGTGGAGTGGTTGAAAAACGAGTTTTAATGACTCCAACCTAAGTGTATGTAAACTTCTGACTTCAACTGTACATGTACAAATTACCTCAACTAAGATGTACCCCCGCACACTGACTCGGTAACGGTACCCCCTGAATATAGCCTGGTAATTGTTTTGTTAGTGTGTTACTTTATATATACAGTGGGGAGAACAAGTATTTGATAACCTGCAAAATCGGCAGTGTTTCCTACTTACAAAGCATGTAGAGGTCTGTAATGTTTATCATAGGTACCCTTCAACTGTGAGAGACAGAATCTAAAACAAAAATCCAGAAAATCACATTGCATGATTTTTAAGTAATTCATTTGCATTTTATTGCATGACATAAGTATTTGATCACCTACCAACCAGTAAGAATTCCAGCTCTCACAGACCTGTTGGGCTTCTTAAAGAAAAACTTCCTGTTCTCCACTCATTACCTGTATTAACTGCACCTGTTTGAACTCATTACCTGTATAAAATACATCTGTCCACACACTCAATCAAACAGACTCCAACCTCTCCACAATGGCCAAGACGAGGGAGCTGTGTAAGGACATCAGGGATAAAATTGTAGACCTGCACAAGGCTGGGATGGGCTACAGGACAATAGGCAAGTAGCTTGGTGAGAAGGCAACAACTGTTGGCGCAATTATTAGAAAATGGAAGAAGTTCAAGATGACGGTCAATCACCCTCGGTCTGGGGCTCCATGCATGATCTCACCTCGTGGGGCATCAATGATCATGAGGAAGGTGAAGGATCAGCCCAGAACTACACGGCAGGACCTGGTCAATGACCTGAAGAGAGCTGGGACCACAGTGTCAAAGAAAACCATTAGTAACACACTACGCCGTCATGGATTAAAATCCTGCAGCGCACGCAAGGTCCCCCTGCTCAAGCCATCGCATGTCCAGGTCCGTCTGAAGTTTGCCAATGGCCATCTGGATGATCCAGAGGAGGAATGGGAGAAGGTCATGTGGTCTGATGAGACAAAAATAGAGCCTTTTGGTCTAAACTCCGCTCGCTGTGTTTGGAGGAAGAAGAAGGATGAGTACAACCCCAAGAACACCATCCCAACCGTGAAGCATGGAGGTGGAAACATCATTCTTTGGGGAAGCTTTTCTGCAAAGGGGACAGGAGGACTGCACCGTATTGAGGGGAGGATGGATGGGGCCATGTATCACGAGATCTTGGCCAACAACTCCCTTCCCTCAGTAAGAGCATTGAAGATGGGTCGTGGCTGGGTCTTCCAGCATGACAACAACCCGAAACACACAGGCAGGGCAACTAAGGAGTGGCTCAGTAAGAAGCATCTCAAGGTCCTAGAGTGGCCTAGCCAGTCTCCAGACCTGAACCCAATAGAAAGTCTTTGGAGGGAGCTGAAAGTCTGTATTGTCCAGCGACAGCCCCGAAACCTGAAGGAGCTGGAGAAGGTCTGTATGGTGGAGTGGGCCAAAATCTCTGCTGCAGTGTGTGCAAACCTGGTCAAGAACTACAGGAAACGTATGATCTCTGTAATTGCAAACAAAGGTTTCTGTACCAAATATTAAGTTCTGCTATTCTGATGTATCAAATACTTACGTCATGCAATAAAATGCTAATTAATTACTTTTAAAAAATCATACAAATGTGATTTTCTGGATTTTTGTTTTAGATTCCATCTCTCACAGTTGGAGTGTATCTATGATAAAAAAATTACAGACCTCTACATGCTTTGTAAGTTGGAAAACCTGCAAAATCGGCAGTGTATCAAATACTTGTTCTCCCCACTGTGTGTGTGTGTGTATATATATATAAATAAATAAAATATATATCAACGTAGTGTATGTAAACTTCTGACCCACAGGAATATATATATATATATACACACACACACACACACACACACACACACACACACACACACACACACACACACAGTGGGGTAAAAAAGTATTTAGTCAGCCACCAATTGTGCAAGTTCTCCCACTTAAAAATATGAGATTTTCATCATAGGTACACTTCAACTATGACAGACAAAATGAGGGAAAAAAAACTCTAGAAGATCACATTGTAGGATTTTTACTGAATTTATTTGCAAATTATGGTGGAAAATAGGTATTTGGTCAGTTACAAACAAGCAAGATTTCTGGCTCTCACAGACCTGTAACAACTTCTTTAAGAGACTCCTCTGTCCTCCACTCGTTACCTGTATTAATGGCACCTGTTCGAACTTGTTATCAGTATAAAAGACACCTGTCCACAACCTCAAACAGTCACACTCCAAACTCCACTATGGCCAAGACCAAAGAGCTGTCAAAGGACACCAGAAACAAAATTGTAGACCTGCACCAGGCTGGGAAGACTGAATCTGCAATAGGTAAGCAGCTTGGTTTGAAGAAATCAACTGTGGGAGGAATTATTAGGAAATGGAAGACATACAAGACCACTGATAATCTCCCTCGATCTGGGGCTCCACGCAAGATCTCACCCCGTGGGGTCAAAATGATCACAAGAATGGTGAGCAAAAATCCCAGAACCACACGGGGGGCCTAGTGAATGACCTGCAGAGAGCCGGGACCAAAGTAACAAAGCCTACCATCAGTAACACACTATGCCACCAGGGACTCAAATCCTGCAGTGCCAGACGTGTCCCCCTGCTTAAGACAGTACGTGTCCAGGCCCATCTGAAGTTTGCTAGAGAGCATTTGGATGATCCAGAAGAAGATTGGGAGAATGTCATATGGTCAGATGAAACCGAAATATAACTTTTTGGTAAAAACTCAACTCGTCGTGTTTGGAGGACAAAGAATGCTGAGTTGCATCCAAAAAAACACCATACCTACTGTGAAGCATGGGGGTGGAAACATCATGCTTTGGGGCTGTTTTTCTGCAAAGGGACCAGGACGACTGATCCGTGTAAAGGAAAGAATGAATGGGGCCATGTATCGTGAGATTTTGAGTGAAAGGGCATTGAAGATGAAACGTGGCTGGGTCTTTCAGCATGACAATGATCCCAAACACAATGCCCGGGCAATGACGGAGTGGCTTCGTAAGAAGCATTTCAAGGTCCTGGAGTGGCCTAGCCAGTCTCCAGATCACAACCCCATAGAAAATCTTTGGAAGGAGTTGAAAGTCCGTGTTGCCCAGCAACAGCCCCAAAACATCACTGCTCTAGAGGAGATCTGCATGGAGGAATGGGCCAAATACCAGCAACAGTGTGTGAAAACCTTGTGAAGACTTACAGAAAATGTTTGAACTCTGTCATTGCCAACAAAGGGTATATAACAAAGTATTGAGATAACTGTTGTTATTGACCAAATACTTATTTTTCCACCATCATTTGCAAATAAATTCATTTAAAAATCCTACAATGTGATTTTCTGGATTTTTTTTCTTCTAATTTCTTCTGTCATAGTTGAAGTGTACCTATGATGAAAATTACAGGCCTCTCATCTTTTTAAGTGGGAGAACTTGCACAATTGGTGGCTGACTAAATACTTTTTTGCCCCACTGTGTGTGTGTGTTGTGTGTGTATATATATATTATTTTTTATACTTTAGTTGGTAAATATTTTCTTCGTATAAAAAAATATATAGTTATAGTACACACCGCTGCAGACCCCGGGAATATACACGGACGTGACGTTGACCGAAGAAATTTTCTGGGGAAGTAATGTGGTCGGCATTTAATGGTGAGGCATTCCAGATTGGGAGAACAAAAGGTTTTGAATTCCTGTACGTTACCACAGTCACACCATGAGTAGGTAATCATGAAACATACACCAGGAGAGTTCATTCTTCCTGTCAGCACAATGGATAAAGAACCCCACTGGCTGAATAGACAAGACAATATATCTGGGGAGAGAGATGATTCAGTAAAACAGTATGTTACAGTCCCTGATGTCTCTCTGGTAGGAGATCCTATCCTGGAGAATGTGCACTTTATAGTCCAGGGACTGAACGTTAGTGAGTAATATGCTGGGCAGAAGTGGATGGTATGCACGCCTCCCGAGTCTGACTAGGAGCTCCTTATTCCTCTTCTCCAGAATCAGGGTTTTAGTGCAGCCCCCGGGATGAATGGAACTGCCTCAGGGAGCTCAAACACAGGATCCAATTCAGAGAAGTCTCATTTCTGGTAGAATTTCTATTGACCGCCGATCTAATGTCCAAATGTTATTTTCGGCTGTAGGTAATAATTCAAAAAAACATTCTGAGTAAATAATGTGAGAAACAACAACAGTCCCACTCCTGCCAACCTATGTGTAACTGGTCTGGCTGTGTAGCTGTGTGTCGTGTTTGAAACCTAAAGGACAGCTCGTCGACAGTTTGATGTTATCCATTGATCTAGCATGGAGTAAATTAACTGCCCTACAAAAGACAAAACGCAGTAACTATGAATTTGGTCAAAATCTTTGATCGGTTGTAATGGTCAGGTGTATTATCTGATTAATGTGGTATTTAGTTTCCTGACACAAGAACAAGCCAATTGATCAGAATATATCATGGATAATCAAAAATTGCTGTCTGTCGAGACAAAAAGACTTTGAAGTCAGATTTTGCATTAAAAAAATGACCTATTAGTTCCACTGCAATAACTGCAGAATTTACAGTTGAAACCCTATAGCTGTCAGATCCACATCTTCAGTATTGTGACCAACAGTCACACAGAAAGAAATGCCATCTATCTATTTACTCAGGATCTTGCTGCACTGGAGATGACTAAACACAATCAAATCATGACCAACATCATTACCCAGTCATGATTGAATTCATAACCAAAAAGCTCTTTGACGAATCATGCATTAAAACAGTTGTGACTGGTACATCACACTGGTACATGCCATACAGCTGGCACTACCAGAGAAGCACACACACACAAACGGAAATGGTCGTGTTCAGACGATAATTAATGCTTCCTTGATTAACAATGATTAACAGCTTGCATGTGGGCACAAAAGTCTAGGTTAAAGTCCCTCTCTCAATGGACCTCCTTAGGGAAACAAATAAAACAGTGTGTCAAATACAGTAACAGTAATCCTATCCCATCCTACTGTCCCCAGCTTTTCATCGTCATGTCATCTTCTCTCAGTCATGTGTCTGTCACACTCTTATGACTGTTTATTCAGCCTGATTTTGGATGTCATATTTTGGTACTTCTTATTGGTCACGCAGCAGATTTCTAACAGATATTACTGCACAGTTGGCACCAGGGACACAAGCATTCTGCTACACCCCAATAACATCTGCTAAATACAGTGACAAATCAAATTGGACTTGATTTTGATTAGATAAAGCTATGTAATTCTTCTTCATACTCAATATCTGGATGATATAATTTAAGAGAGAAGAGCAGTAGTATACTTGCTCATACTGTCAAAAGACAGATGACATCCTCAATGCTGCGTTGGCTACTGTAGTGGAAGATAACAAGCAGACCGGTCTTGCCTGTTCTTAACTATTGTGGTGATGTGGGTAAGAATGCTACACTGTAAAACACAGAGAATCTGACTGGTAAAAACACACCATTTAGAGTCAGGAATGAACTTTCAGGTTCTTTCTGAAACACATCTTGGCATGACAAATATGAACATAGCCAAGAGAGAAAAAACCTGAAGAGTGAGGAAGAATCTTCCTTATGAAGTAGACTGACAGAGCAATGATCAAGTTATTTCAATACTTTTGAGAAAACAACAGTGGAAAATGTTTGTTGACTTACCCTGTCACAAGGTCGGCTGAGAACAAAGGCTCTGCCAATGCTGTGTATATTGTCAGGATGCTGGATGCCTCTGTAACATGACAGAGCAGCCGAAAGTTGGAACCAGTAAAGGGGCAGGACAGCAGAACAGTAGCCACAATATAAATTCAAGAGAGATAGTGAAAGAGAGAGAGGGAGGGGGGGTGGAGGGAGGGAAAGAGAAGGGGGAGAGAGGGAGGGAAAGAGAGAGGAAGGGAAAGAGGGGGAGAGGAAGGGAGGGAAAGACAGAGAGGAAGGGGGGGAGGTAGGGAGCGAGAGGAAGGGGGGGGGGGGCGGTAGAGCGCGAGAGGAGGGGGGGGCGGTAGAGAGCGAGAGGAAGGGGGGGGGGGCGGTAGAGAGCGAGAGGAAGGGGGGGCGGTAGAGAGCGAGAGGAAGGGGGGGCGGTAGAGAGCGAGAGGAAGGGGAGAGGTAGAGAGAGATGGGGGGGTAAAGAGAGATAGGGGAGTAAAGAGATAGGGAGGGGGGTAGAGAGAGATTAAAAATAACAGTTAATGGTGCTGAATAATATGGTGTGTGCCAATCCTCCCCAACAGAACATTCTGATTACGATTTCAAAATGAACCAGTATCTGGAATATTTAAAATTTTTGTGAAATGTTTAATTGAACCTTTATTTAACTAAACAAATCAGTTAAGAACAAATTATTATTTACAATGGCGGCCTACCGGGGAACAGTGGGTTAACTGTCTCGTTCAGGGGCAGAACGACAGATTTTTACCATGTCTGCTCGGGGATTCGATCCAGCAACCTTTCGGTTACTGGCCCAACCACTTGGCTACCTGCCGCCTCAAATTACTGGACTCGGTTGTGTCTATCCCTGAATTCAGTCAGTAAGTTTTCGAATAAAATGCTTCAGCACAACATGTTAACACATTTTAAAAACAGATTAATACATTACCTTGTCGAGTAAAGGTATAAATAGAGCGTAATCTTGAAGTTAGTGTTCTGTTCGCTCAATCCGTTTATGTTCAGTGGAGGTTAATTCCCGAAAGAAATCGGTCCGTGTATTGTCAGTTCATTGGTTATACCATTGAAATCAGGAAGTGAAAAACCGAAATCGTTCATTTGATCACCTACGGCTGTACGCGCGCCCAGCAGACATTATGATAACTTTTCCGTGCGTTTCTGCCAATTATGCAATGTCAGGGCATTGCTTCACTTAAAGTAATATAACACTAAAATGTTCACGTCATTGTTTTTATGTTGTTTTCTATCATATCGTATATTGAATGAAGATGTGACAAACAGGCCTACAATAGCCTACTATAATATCTAGCCTGGGCTACTCAATAACATAAAATATGTATTTGACATTATTTGTTTAAAATTTTTACAGCACATGACATCAGGAATGTTATGTTCAAAACCTCTAAAAATGATATCAGGTTAGAATCTCAAAGATATGCAATTAGACCAATTTAGCTCAAAGTAAGTTTTGGATATGATGACAGTGAGTCAGTCACTGCACCTTTACCTCCACCCTGTATAAGCTCACTGAAAGGATGCCATCACTTCAGAATGAAACGAAAGCCTAATGGGCTCGAGTTGTAGGCCTGAAGTTCTATTTGGCATCCAGTCTGTTATGGATAGGGAGAATAGAGTTTGCCGCCTTGTAGTCCTAACAACTGGAAATGAGTTACCTCTGGTTCATTCAGCCATTCCTATGGGGAAAAGAATAGGGTTTTGGGATAAACGATGAAAATAAGGTCTGAGGTTAACACAGACTCTTATATATTTTGTTTTATGAGATAATCAATCATGACCTTTAGGTATTATGTTCTTTATGTGCTTTTTTAAAATGACATAAATGCTTACAAATTCACAAGTGACGGTAACTGATAAAAAATGATCTCATAGAACAAAACGTATAAAATCTCATAAGCCTGTGTTCCCACAGACCTTATTTTCTGAGTTAATCTAAAAACCCTCCAAAAACTCCATTCATTTTCCCATAGGCTTTGTCCACCGAACCATGGCAGAGTTAGGGCCCACAAAAATACGCCATTACTATTTCTCTCTATGTGTAGCTAGACACCATTTCCTGTCAATGGGTAAGCATCAATTGACTCTGTCTGGTTACCATAAGAACCATAATTTATTGCGTTTTCAACAAATTACAACGTGACAGATTACAGTTGGCAATTTAAACATTTTATTCCAACATTGCCATTTGAATTTTAAACAATGTACAGTAGTATTTAGACAACAGAAAAAACATTGCCTGAAATTCTAAAATGTTCCACTGAATGCAGTAAAAAAGAATATACACAGGAATATCACAAATCCCAAAACTGCATAGGTTGAGGAGAAAGACCCAAAGAACCCAATGGAGACATGTCCTTGGTTTTTCAAGATGATGGAACAATGGGGATTACATTAGGATTAAGACAACAGCCTAGTCAATCTGCTGCTCCATATGTTCACAGGACATAAAATAACAAGTCATATTAATAATAGCATACTTATAGAAGATTAATAATTCATGTCTGAGGAAAAACAGTGTAGGCATTTATAGTGGTTTATGAAATGTTGGCATTCTCCAGGAGTTAGTCTTACCTAAATAAAAAAAGGTTGCATTTATAATGTAAGTCTTCTATCCACAGTACATCAGATGTCTTCTATAAAAACACTGTCATTCCTTGTAACAATAACAGAGGAACAGTTCGCAAACCAGCCTCCCAATCAATGTCCTTAGAAATAGATGTCGACATGTAAATGTACAGTTGTGGCCAAATATATTGGCACCCTTGCACTTCTCTTAAATAATTCCCAATTTCTTCTCAATTTTTTTTAAATAAAACATTTAGTAACCACTAACTCAACATTGCAGAACCAATTAGATTTTTGTAAACTTAAGTTTACAATTTAATTGAATAAAGACAAATGGCATCGACTAAATTGTCACCCATAGCTAGTACTTGGTTGCACAGACTTTGGCCAATATAACTGCAGACAAACACTTCTTGTAGCCACCAATGAGCTTGCTGCACCTTTCAACTGGCAATTTGGCCCACTTTTCAGCAGCAAACTGCTGTAATTCTTCAATATTTGAGGGGTGCCCTCAAACAAATGCTGTTTTCAGATTTTGCCATAGGTTTTTGATGTTTCAGATCTGGACTCTTCTTCGTTGGCCACTCCAGAACAGTTCAGCATCCCTTCTTAACCATTCCTGGATGCTTTGTGATGTTGGTGTTTGGGGTTGTTGTCCTGCTGGGAAGACCCAGAACTTTCAATGGAGACCCAATTTTTGGACAATGGGTTGAACGTGGAACAAAACACCCACCTGATAACCTCTAGTGCCAAAGAGCTCCGATTTTGTTTCATTGGTCCACAGAACATTTCCCCCAGGATTTATGCTCTTTTAGGTGGATTTTTGTTCAATAGGGCTTTCTTTTGTCTCTTTCAGCAGTGGGGTCTTTCTATATTTACCAATGACCAAGTTAAGCATTCAAAGAAAAAAAACTCCCTAATATCAATTATATGGGAAGGTTTAATCATACTGTGGGATTGTGTACTGGGGGACTTGAAAGTGTGCAAGACATCATGAAATCAAGGTGTTTTGGAGTGCAATGTTCGAAAAACTGTCTCTCTGATAAATGTTGGATGTGGGTCATCCAGTATGACAACCACAACAAACACAGATAAAAAGCAACAAGAAGAAACGCTGGACTGCCCTGGAGTGGTTAGTCAAGAGTCCAAATCTGAATCGCTGAAATCATCAGTTGGTGGAGGGCACCCATCAAACATGAAAGAATTAGAGTAGTTTGCTGCTGAAGAGTGGGCCAAATTGCCAGTAGATAGATGCAGCAAACGACAAGAAGCCTTTGTTGGCAATGGCTGTGCAACCAAGTACGAGCTGGGTGACAATTTTGTCAATACCATTTTTCTTTAATTTCTCAATTAAAATTGTTTAAAAAAGTTTGCAAAAATGAAATGGGTTCTGCAATGTTGAAAATCCAATAACAAGTTGTGAAGACCAATCTTTTTTTCAATTTAAACGTATTTAGGAAGAAATAGGGAATAAGTTAAGAAAAGTGCAAGGGTGCCAATATATTTGGCCAACTGTATGATTCAGTTTTGATAGCAGTTGAGCAATTGAGTTTTGACTACAGTTTTTGATAGCAAAAATATAATCAGACACCCCTTTATAGGTTATATAAAAAGGTCTTCTCTTATTCTGACCAGATGAATAGATTGTTTTCAATACGAGTCATTGTTTATTTTTTTTGATTGCAGAGTACCACAGAGCTTAGTTTTACAGATAGATGGAAACAATATGAACACAACGTATAAAGATAAAAGTGGAACAAATAAGGATGTAATTATATAAAGAAAATACTCCACTTTCTTCACCAAAAGATGTACCATAGACATGAGGGCCAGTGGTAGAATGATGCTGAAAATAGACAAGACAAACCAAAAGTATCTTTAAAAATTAATAAATTACCAACAGGATATATACAAAAATATTAGCAATGAAGATATTTATGTACAATTTCCCAATGACCGTGGATATTCAAAATGCCAATTCAGCTTCCCAAGCCACTGGAAAGCTCAGTCCTCATATCTTCAGAATCATCTCTCCATCATTCAATGAAAACAAAACCACATTAATTACCTCCAAAATGACCAGCAGCTGCACTGATAACACTTTTCAAAGAATACATTGTGAAAGGTCTTTACTCCTTTCCTGAAAATAACTGAAAACCATTGCAGAACATTGACTGGGTTTTAATCTGAATGTTTGAACAACCAAAGACTTAAAATGTATTCCTTATATATTGGATGGAAAATGGATGGTATTATTAGGTATGCAGTACACAAGTGTTTGAGCATGATTCACAAATAAGTCGATTATCATTGAAGTATATAATTACAGGAAAACGCTTATTGAACTTCGTAGATATAAAAAGTTAATCAAGAGTAATAAAAATACACTTTAAACAATAGAAGAGAGTAGAAAATAGTTGTTTTGATCATTGGCACAAAAACATTGCAGCAGAATTCATGGTCCCAGTCCTGAGAGGAGACTGTGTTCATCAGTAGCCTTTTGTCTTCTTCTAGAAAAGTTGTAAATAGAGAATGCAAATAAACAAACAAATCATTCCCATCTCCTCTTCTTTAGGGGTGCCTGAAGAGGTGTTCCATGTATAGAAAGTCTCTGCGAAGTCGAAGTGCCGCCCACCTCGGCCAACTTCTCAAACTGTCAGTAGTACCATAAATGCTTAGTCAAGAATGGCTACAATGTAGAGGAGAAATATTCACCTGAAATGCCTGTGACCTGATAATAATGTCAAATATTCCAGTTATTCAGGTTTGATAACTAAATTAATAAAAAACACAACATACAGTAAGTGATATCCTGAAAAAAGTACCCCTCAGAGTTACTTCTCAAGCAGACTGTGGGTATAGATTGGAAGACAGTGCCCAGCATACCACAACAAGAAAACATCCTCAAACATCCTCATTATAGAAAGGAACCAATTGGAATATGAGAAGTCAGTCGATTATTTAGTCCTCCAAAGGTGTAGCTATAAAGAGATGCATTGAAGTGGTGCATACAGTAGGTGGCTACTCGTGTCAAATGTCTGACGTTGTGCGGTAACTCCAAACGCATCGTCAATAGGAGCATACAGTAACTGACAGGCATGAACACAACTCAAAATTAACCAGTAGATTCCTACTGTCCTGTTCAAATCAGAATGATATCAATAAGATAACTAAATCATGATATCATCACAATGAATAATGCTAATGGTAGTAATGAGTGTGTGTGTGGCCATTGGTAGTTCAGTTCCAGGTGCACAACAGAGGTCAGAGCTTCAGAGGTTAGTTTGGTTGTATCCAGAGCACTGTTCCTCTCTTCCACCCTGAGCCCTGCTACAGCACTACAGGTTCTCTCCAGGCTGGTACTGGGGCTCAGTGGAGGTGAAGTAGTCTTCCAGGAAGCCCTGCAGGTACTCAAAGGTGGGCCGCTCCTCGGCGTCCTTCCTCCAGCAGGTCAACATGAGGTCGTGGAGGGACTCAGGGCACTCAGCTGGACAGGGCATCCTGTAACCACGCTCCACCTGGTCCAACACCTCCCGATTCACCATGCCTGGGCGAGGGAGTTGGAGACAGCGAGTGAGGGTGGAGGGAGAGAGAACACAAACATCAATATACAGGGACCACTCGCAGGCACAGAATGATTACCCCAAAGATACTCAGTCAACCTTCATGGTTTCAAAGGATAACAGTGTCATCACATAGGAAGTCTTGCTTGCCAGCACTGTGCGTCTTTGGCAAGAAGTCAAGGAATGTGCTCTGAGAGGGATAAGCAATTCGATTAAATATGGGATCTGTTAACTAAGTGACATTATAGAAGAGTCATGGTAGCTACCTGGATATGGTACTCTGCCTTTAGTGGCCAGCTCGGTCAGCAAGACCCCGAACGACCAGACATCAGACTTGATAGTGAAGCGGCCATACAGCGCAGCTTCAGGGGCTGTCCACTTGATGGGGAACTTTGCTCCTGCAACAAGAAAGAGAGACACACATTAAACTAGAGACATCTCAGTAATATCTAAGGACAGCATTCCAATTTGTCTGGAAACTGAAAGATTAAGAGTGAGGTGAGAGAGACAATAGAAAGAGAGAGATGGTAATCCACGCCCTCTAGTGGTCTTACCCTGCCTGGCGGTGTACTCGTTGTCTTCTATTAGGCGGGCCAGGCCGAAATCAGCCACTTTACACACCATGTTGTCTCCCACTAGGATGTTGGCAGCCCTGAGGTCTCTGTGAACGTAGTTCATCCTCTCTACGTACGCCATCCCTGAGGCAATCTGAAGAGGAGACAGGTTTAGCTTTGATTGACAGTGTGTCTGTGTGTGTGAGAGAGAAGGGGTATAATTTGACTAGACAGTATTTTCCATATCTAAACTCTCTTACCTGTGAGGCCATGTCTACCAGCTGAGGAAGGCGGAGCATCTTGCCCATGTCTCCCTTCAGGAAGTCCAATAAGCTCCCTTGTCCCATGTACTCAGTAACAATATAGATGGGTTCTTCAGACACCACAGCATAGAGCTGGACAAGCTTCTCATGTCTCAGCTTCTTCATGACCTGAGCCTCCTGGAGGAAGGCCTCGGGGGACATGGTACCCGTCTTCAGGGTCTTGATTGCTACCCGCGTCGTACCATTCCACGTGCCTTCACAGACAAAGGTTACACAGTTATGTCATTGAAGTTCCAATTGTCATCAGATCATGTTTTTTAAAATAATGCCAACTGCCAAGGAAAATGTTTTGATGCAATGATTAATGCACTCTATAGACATTTGAGGTCCTCTACATGGCAATTCCCCGTGCTTTGTCAGATCAGTTTAGGGAGTCGGCTGAAGTTCAGGAGAATCACACTGATTCCTACAGTAGCTGATTAAATCCCAAAGACAGTAGTGATAGTGGAGAGAGACGGTCTTACCCATCCAGACCTCTCCGAAGCATCCCTGTCCCAGTTTGAGGTCGAGGCGGAGGGAGTCCCTGGGGATCTCCCAGGCATCACGTGCTAGGCCCTGGGTCTGAGGCTTCAGTACGGGACACACCTCTGTCAGACAGTGGCACAGTCCGTCTGCATGCTCTGAGAGGAAGGGAAGTAAACATGGTGAGCTTCAATATCATCTTCTGGTAGTGTTACTGTTAGTTGTTCTTCACATGTACAGCAGTAGAGTTTCCATTTTCTATTTTAATTTAGAAAGAATGACTCACTGTGGTAGTGTGCGACCAGCTGCTGTAGGTTGTTAAACTGAGTGCGTGAGGTGATGTAGAACCCTCCACTGTCCAGCTTCCTGATCTTGTAATGTTTCACGTTCAGCCCTTTAGTGTTGTCATAGTCCAAGACTGACAGACAGTAGGCACCTGGGGAGGGGAACATAAGAGAGGAAATCAGTAAAGAAAGCAAGATAACCTTGGAGTGGAAATATTGCTTCCTCCTTTATTATTCATTCCATTAGCTGATGCCTTAGGAGACTTCTAGTCTTCCTGAGTTCCAAAGGAAGAGGAGTTTGAATGGGTCCTTTTGTGTTGATAAGTTCCTTTCCCTTGTGACAAGTCCCACAAAAACTAAGCAGTAGCCAGTCTCTCACCAGAGGGCAGCACCAGCCCAGTGAGCCAGCCTGATGATTGAACTCAAAGCCTGGGAATTCTCCCCTCCTTCCCTCTGTTTGAACTAGGCGGTAGGGCTTGTGGTTCTCGAACAGAGCCAACATGATTCCTTATTCTACATGTTATCGCGAGGCATGTTTGTTCTACATAACATATTTCTATCTGAACACTTGTTCCCCTCCGTTTTTCCCTGCTGAACACGCCCCTGGGTCTACAATGACCTACTTCTGTCCCACTCAGTCACCGAGGCCCCCCCACTGCTCCCACTCAGCTACCAGCAGGGTATCCCCCCCCGTTCCCCTTTTTACCCTCCCTCTCTACGTTGAGCTTGGCCACGCACGCACACAGACCATGGAGAGTGTGTAATATTACCATGGCAGTGCAGTATCAGAGGCATCACATCTAACCTTTCCCCAGTTGCCCTAATGCTTCACTGTCTAAAACAGCATTCATCTAGCAAACAACACAGCAAGGCACAAGAACTAGAACAGTGAGGAACAATGTCTTATCAGACAGTGCACTGTTTTTTCATTTGTCAATTTTAAATTAAGATGTGCTTCCCCAATCTCTATTCTTATCTTACAAATCAGTTTTTTATTGATAAAAAAAGCTGCAAACAGCTACTTCAAAAAGAACATGTTTACACAGCTACACCGCTTCATCCCAAGAAAAAGGACAATGCCAATGGGCCGGCATTCCAGTGTGGTCTTAATTGTCAAATAGAGGCTTTGTGATGTGTTTCCACTGGAGATGCTAGCCTTAGACACTCACCTTTGGTGGTCTCGCTCTCTCTCACCAAGAACGTTCCTTTCCTGTTCTCCAGACCCAACAAGAGCCGCTCCGAATCGCGACGTGTGATCTTCCCAAAATACCACCTAGGGAAGAGAGGGGAGAGAGCACGAGACACGGGGACCAGGTTGAGAGGAGGGGAAAAGGTGTGTCTTTGTGAGAGAGAGGGAGAGAGAACCGCCCGTGCTGGTTTCTGAAAATAAGTGACTTGTAAACTCCTTCTGTGCATGCCCCAATCAAATAAGTATTGCATTCTGATTACTTCCCCTTACCTGGAAGCCATAGGCAATCTGAGATGACTGGTAGGATAAAGGTAAGAAATGGAATCATTACACAGTTTGTTTGTGTTATTGTAATGTGTGTCTATGCATGTCAGCTTGTACAGTATGTACGCCTTCAAGGTGCATTCCATTTTCAATTAAATACATAGAGAGAGAAGAAAAGGCCGGAAGGATAAATAGATAAGAGAGAGAGAGGGAGGGATTTACTCTTCTGCCTGGATGGAGTCGGAGGGAGCCACATAATTGCTGGGGATGTAACCGCTTTCTCCCGTAGTCAGAGATCGAGCCAGCCACCAGTCCCCTTCTCTGTGGAGACAAGGATAACAGAATATCACTGGCGTTCTACTTTACACAGAGGGATTCTACTTCACTTGGAGTGATTCTAAAGAAAAACGAACACACATTCCTCATGAGTAGACTCAACAACAGGAGGAGATTATTTACAATATCCATAGATTACAGGGCGGTTTCCAGGACTGGTCCTAGGAAATCAGCCCTACAACTACTAGGAATACTAATGGAATGGATCCACAAGGGATTCAAACACCAAAGTGCACTGCGACACAATTAACCAAATGCAGGGAAGTTATCATTATGTGAACCAGCTACTATAATGCGTTAGTGACATGAACACACTGAGACACAAACACACATAGTACATTCACAACGGGACACACACACACAGTACATTTACATGAAGGACACACAAAGACAACATAAGCATCACTAACCTGCTGTTCAACTTTCTCCTAAATACAATTATGAAGGTATGCGATGGAGAAATAGTTTGGGGA
Source organism: Oncorhynchus mykiss (assembly GCF_057628025.1). NCBI lineage: Eukaryota > Metazoa > Chordata > Actinopteri > Salmoniformes > Salmonidae > Oncorhynchus > Oncorhynchus mykiss. The sequence continues at coordinate 68,708,811 of NC_143030.1, read as the reverse complement.
GATAGAGAGGAGATGCGAAGGGGGTGGGTTGGGTTAAAAAAAAGAGACAGAAAGCGTGTTAGCAAAGTCGATTTGTAGAGATACAGTGAACAGAACAGAAGACTCATTACAACAGTAGTTATCCACCACACCCTCATCCCAACACTACAGCGGAAGTTATAGGCCTAGCTCACCATTAAACCAGAAGTTGGTATAAAGCTTTCACATCAAAGCAGGGTTTTCATTGATTTTATAGACAGAAGAGACTAAAAGCAGCAATATTTAAAACAGAGAACAGAAGAGGTGATTTGAAGCACAAAAATGTGGTGTAGACCTAATATCAAATTTCAAGAAAGCCTAATGATACATATCAAGTGCAGAAATCATAACATTTTACATTGACATATTAGTAATTTAGCAGACGCTCTTATCCAGAGTGACTTTAAGGAGCAATTAGCGTTAAGTGCCTTGCTCAAGGGCACGTCAACCAATTTCGAACGATCGACCTTTCAGTTACTGGCTCTTAACCGCTAGGCTACCTGCCACCCCTAAGCTACCTAAAACTAAGACAATGGGTTTGGGTCATAAATAAGAAATGATAATGAAACATTCTCTGTTTTTATCATCTCGGGGGGTTCACTAGTTTTATGTGTTTGACCTGGGTAACACTGTAGGTCCTGTGTGGCTCAGTTGCTAGAGCATATTGCTTGCAACGCCAAGGTTGTTCGATTCCCACGGGGGACCAGTACGAAAAATAATTAAAATGCACGCGCTCACTACTGTAAGTCGCTATAGATAAGAGCGTCTGCTAAATTACAAAACATATAAAAATGTAAACACTAAGAGTAAAGATGCATCAGCTTCAGTGGTGAATATTATTATTATTATAATAACAACAACAAACTATCCTTATATTGTCCTCAGCTCAGGCCTTCTAGGTCAACACTTGTTATAGCTGCAGTATTGGGGGCTCACTAGAATAATATGGTCCACTGCACTTCTATTGATCAGACGCATCACAGACTGAGTCCCTATGATTGGGTTACATTATCAGAATGAATGAACAGTCATTTTTATCATTTGAACAAGTACATTTTAGTTATTAAGCAGAAACTCTTATCAAGCAATCAGTGCATTCAACTAAGGTACAACAAAAAAAAGGGGCTAGTTGCAACAAAATAAATATCAGCCTCCAAGTAGAAGCACCAGTGAGACATACAGCTGTGCTTTTGTGAATGAGAAAAAAGTACATCTACAACAAAACCCTGCCTTATGAAGGGAGTCTGTTCCTATGGTTACAGGCTGTACAGAGGGGGGACTGACACGCGGTTTGGGGGCAGAACAGCCAGCCAGCGCAGTGAGAGAGCAGTCATGCAGAGTACAGTGTGTGTATACAATGGGTGGATCGAATCCTGAATGTTGATTGGTTAAAAGGGCATTCCAGCCAGTGTCTATTCCACAAGTTACCACCTGCTAAATCTATGATGTTAAAATTACGTTAAAATGCCTATTTACTCTGTTCCATCTGACTGCGCAATCCACAGTCTCATCAGCCCAGCCAGGCAATTTATAAACTTGATCTCCACTATAAAAAGCATCTAGACATTATCTCACATTTCTTTTATACTAAATCAGATCAAAGTTGATTTGTCACGTGCACCTTACAGTGAAATGCTTACTTACAAGCTCTAACCAATAGTCTAAAAAAGGTATTAGGTGAACAATAGGTAGGTAAAGAAATAAAACAACAGTAAAAAGACAGGCTATATACTGTACAGTAGCGAGGCTACATACAGACACCGGTTAGTCAGGCTGATTGAGGTAGTATGTACATGTAGATCTGATTAAAGTGACTATGCATATATGATGAACAGAGAATAGCAGTAGCGTAAAAGAGGGGTTGGCGGGTGGTGGGACACAATGCAGATAGCCCGGTTAGCCAATGTGCGGGAGCACTGGTTGGTCGGCCCAATTGAGGTAGTATGTACATGAATGTATAGTTAAAGTGACTATGCATATATGATTAACAGAGAGTAGCAGCAGCGTAAAAAGAGCGGGCGGCACACAATGCAAATAGTCCGGGTAGCCATTTGATTACCTGTTCAGGAGTCTTATGGCTTGGGGGTAAAAACTGTGGAGAAGCCTTTTTGTCCTAGACTTGGCACTCCGGTAACATTTAGTTTTCAACAGAGACTTGTATAAACCTTGCTGTCCGTCTCTACAACATTTGCAACATTGTTTCAATATTCAAATTTGATCTCCAGCTGTCGCATAGTAATGAACGTGATGAGACAGACATGCAGGCAGCTTTTTGAAGTGCAGTAAGTTTGCAGTCTTTCCAGCTTCAGTTTGCTGTATTGTTGAATAGCTCCTCTCAACAACAATGTCCTGACAAGAGAGCACATTTTCTATGCCAGGTAAAATCACGCCTCATTAGCTCATTGTTATGGATGTCTCCAAATAAATGTCACTAGAAAACAGCCTAAACAAATGCAAATGCAGCTACTGTTGTTATTCTGGCCGCACTGTTCGACGTGACTGTAAGTTAGCCGTAGTTGGCTAGCTAGCAAGCAAGGGATAAGAACGTTGCCAGCCAGTTTGGCAACAGAAAACATTTAGAACAAACAACTGGGTCGCGTCCAGATACAGAACAAAAAGACTGAACGTATCTGTCAACCGAACGGATGGAAGGAAGAACAACCAGCCGGCTGGGGTAGCAACCCTAGATGTGTCGGGACTATATCTTGTGGAAGGATGAAATAGTATGAATAAATTATCACTTATAATGAAAATATGTCAATCATTATTTGAATATGTTGGTAAACTGTTGTATAAAAGTGATTATGCCCTTGAAGCTAGTGTTTGGAGTATATATTGGCACGGTTCCAATATATCCTCCAAACACCGGCTTAACTCTATTTCTTAAACTGCATTGTTGGTTAAGGGCTTGTATGTAAGCATCTTACGGAAAGGGCTACACCTGTTGTATTCAGCGCATGTAAAGAATACAATTTGATATGCGTCTATCCATGTAGGTGTGACATTATCCTCATCCCAGTGTGTGTGTGTGGTGTTGCCTCACGTGTTGTTTACTATCTGTAGCCGCTCGCCCTTCCTGAAAGACAGATCAGAGGCAGTGCGAGACTCGTAGTCATACAGCGCCACGAACGTAGTCACTCCTCCTGTGGGGGAGAGAGCAGACAGACACTTATCTCAAGGGAGAGGGTCATGAAATATTAAGTGATATAGCAATACCATGTTTAAAAATACACCATATGTACGATTCAGATATCCCCCAGTAAACTGTGTTTCAAATTGTACTAAATAAGATTTGCATATACTAGTCAGTAGCATCAAATATATGGCATCCAATGGAGCTTGAGACGTTTTATATAATAATAATTCCTTTAATGAAATTAATCATGTATTTCTATGCCATACTAGGTGGGGTACTAGGTGGGGTATCTGGGCCCTAGTGTCTTACCTGCAAGTGTCCCTCTGTTAGGAGACGTGACGCTACTGGTGGACTCTGCACCCCCAAACAGGGCCAGCTCCGGGGTATTGGTCAGGGGCTGAGTGGGCTGTCGTGTCCCGTCCACTGCAGGGTTCCGATTGGATGTGAGGGTGTGCTGGGCAGGGCTGAAGTTGAGGCTACCAGCCCCTCCTCCCGAGCTGACGTCTTTGGGCTTGCTTTTGGTTCCCCCCATGGCCTAGACCTATAAGACAAACAGACAGACGAATGAGCTTCTGCAATTCAATAAAAAAATATATACTAAAAGTGTCTATTGAAATAGAACACAGTTCGCTAGGCTTAGAATAGCTACAGTATTTTTTGCAAACTACCCTCTCACACTAGGCCTCCCCTCCTAGGCAGCTTAGCCGAGGGCAGGGCCAAGAGTGGAAACTGAAGTACATGTGAAGTCATACAGTTGCTATGTTCTAACCAGAGCAATACAGTATCATGTGCAGTAATCATACATGCTAAACCTAAGCTTCCCTAAGGATGGGCTTGTAGCTGCCACTCCTTAGCTACCAGATAGGAATCCATGGCTGAGACCCTGCCCCACTCCCATCCTCCTTATACCTGTCCCACCCCCATCCTCCCATATACCTGTCCCACCCCAATCCTCCATTTACCTGTCCCACCCCCATCCTCATGTCCCGTCCTCCATATACCTGTCCCACCCCATCCTCCACCCACCTGTCCCACTCCCATCCTCCACCCTCCTGTCCCACCCCCATCCTCCTTATACCTGTCCCACCCCCATCCTCCAGTCACCTGTCCCACCCCCATCCTCCAAACCACCTGTCCCCTTCCCATCCTCCATTTACCTGTCCTGTCCCACCCCCATATATCTGTCCCACCCCCATCCTCATTTCACCTGTCCCACCCTCATCCTCCAGTCACCTGTCCCACCCCCATCCTCCAAACCACCTGTCCCACCCCCATCCTCCATTTACCTGTCCCACCCCCATCCTCCACCTACCTGTCCCCTTCCCATCCTCCATATACCTGTCCTGTCCCACCCCCATATCTGTCCCACTCCCATCCTCCAGTCACCTATCCCACCCCCATCCTCCAGACACCTGTCCCACCCCCATCCTCCATTTACCTGTCCCACCCCCATCCTCCACACACCTGTCCCCTTCCCATCCTCCATATACCTGTCCTGTCCCACCCCCATATATCTGTCCCACCCCCATCATCCATTTACCTGTCCCACCCTCATCCTCCATATACCTGTCCCACACCATCCACCCCCACCATCCACCCCCTGCCACCACAGCAAACAGAGATGTTTCGTCCCCCCCCAAGAGAGATGATTGAAAATGAAATGCATGACATGGTGTTACAGAAATGACAATGGTCAAGAGCATGCTAGGTGAGCAAAAACTCAGCTACTAAAGTACAGTGCATTCGGGAAGTATTCAGACCCCTTGACTTTTTCCACATTTTGTTAGGTTACAGCCTTATTCTAAAATGGATAAAATCATTCCCGCCCACACAGCATGATGCTGCTACCACCATGGTTCACAGTAGGGATGTTGCCAGGTTTCCTCCAGACGTGAGGCTTGGCATTCAGGCCAAAGAGTTGAGACTTGGTTTCATCAGACCAGAGAATGGTCAGAGTCTGTAGGTGCCTTTTGACAAACCCCAGATCTGTGCTCAAGGATGATCAATAAAAGCAGGATGCACCTGAGATGAATTTCGAGTCTCATAGCAAAGGGTCTGAATAAGGTATCGTTTTTTTCTTGTCATTATGGGGTATTTCTTTTCATTATGTAGATTTCTGAGGATTTTTATTTTTATTTAATCCATTTTAGAATAAGGCTGTAACCTAACAAAATGTGGAAAAAGTCAAGGGGTCTGAATACTTTCCCAAGGCACTGTATATATGGACATGGCTGTGTAGGCCATCATGGCTGTCATCATAGCGTTGTGCCACTGTGTGGCCTTCAGTATTCAGTGGCAGAGCACACATTGTTCCCCGCCATCGTGGTTTTGCAATGGCTCTACAACACTAGTCGATGGTACAGGGTGCAGTCCTCAATAGCTTATTAATGAGTCAGGATCAATAGACTCCCTCCCAGTCAGATCAAAGGGCTGGTTGTACAGTACGATACCCAACCTAACCCCTTATTCACACCCTCCTACCACCCAGTGAAGTGTGACCTGGTGCCGTGTCATCTCTCGAGCTTATTTGCTCCAGATGAATGATGTGATCATGTTGCCCGAGGTGACTAAGTCCATCCGGCCATGCGGCTACATATGGGCTCATAAACATAAAAGGCAAGAGTTCAATTGAGCATAAATATTTACACGTTGCTGAATCAGTGCGCATATGTACTGTAGCAGCTGTACACAAAACAGTTCTCTTGAGATAAAGATGTTCTCAATGAGAATAACCTGGATTAATAAAGTAGATGTTCTCAATGACAAGAGTATACCAATGACAACTGAGGAGTGTTTACACTATTTAACACACAATTAAAGGGATACATCAGGATTTTGGTAAAATACCTAGTCAGATGAACTCGTAGATACCATATTTATGTCTCTGTATCCAGTATGAAGGAAGTTAGAGGCAGCTTATCAAGCTAATGCTAACTAGCGTTAGTGCAATGACTGGAAGTCCCTGGGTATCTGCTTGCAACTTCCTTCAAACTCCACGCAGAGACATAAAAATGTTATTCACTAATTCATCTAACTCTGGGGAAGTAGATAGTCATTGCCAAAATACAGAAGTTTCCCAAAGTAAGGTGCTAAGATCACTTGAAGACTCTTGCTCTCTACTCCTCCTCAGTGTCCTGCCTGTATTCTTAGAGACTCCAGTTATAAACACGTGAAGCATTTCAGTCTTCTCTAATCCCAGTTTAGTGCACAAAATCATTACACCAGGATAATTTAGGGACCCAACCCTCCACTACTGTCATGGATGGATATAGGCCTAGCAGTAGGGGTTTGCTACAGATAGATACTAATTTGGAGAGGAGAGGCAGGGATGTTTTTTTCAAAGTCCTAGCAGTAGTCACCTAAACTAGAAAGTGTCATGTTGACTAGTAATAAGGTAATTACTGGTAGCATTTTTTGTGTTGCTTTTGCTTGTCTTGGGGGTCAGCTATTCCTTTGACCTAGAACAGACATCTCTATGGTTATGGTAGCAGTAGGTGGGCTAATGAGAACAAATTAATTTACAATGACGGCCTAGGAACGGTGGGTTAACTGCCTTGTTCAGGGGCCGAACGACAGATTTTTACCTTGTCAGCTTGGGGATTCGATCTTGCAACCTGGCCCAAAGCTCTAACCACTAGGCTACCTGCCACTCCTAGTGATATTCATTACTAGTACTATTCATACTAATGAGGCTAGAGCCAAGGGCTGTGAGTCATGGAATTTGAAATGAAGGTTATTGGTCAGCCAAATGACCGCGGGGGTCACCGTAATAACCTTTTTTTTTACAGCAGAAACAGACTTAACCGCACGAATGCCCGCCCCCCCCCCCCCCCTCAATTTTGTGGATCTAACTATGGAGTCAGTCAGTTAGTGTGGTACTGGTCTCACTCAACAGACTGACATATGTCTTACTGGAAGCCTGCTAAGCTAAAGCAAGAAAGCAAGGCTGAGACAGAGAAAGCAAGGCTGAGACAGAGACAGCAAGGCTGAGACAGAGACAGCAAGGCTGAGACAACAAGGCTGAGACAACAAGGCTGAGACAACAAGGCTAGGCTAACGCTTCGAACACACCGATAGCATCAATGCGCAAAATAGTACGAAACATCATCATATGTACGCAACAAAAGTTCAACATTCACTTTCTGCTACCATTTCGGTCAAGCAGTCTACACATACATTTTGACGCATATGTTCGATAAATCCAACGTATGCACCATACAGAACGCACTGCTTCTGCCTCTGCAATGCAATGCTGCAAGGCAAACGCAGCGTTTCATTGGAAATTAATGTCATTCTGGTGTACCAAAATGCAATGATGCTGTTGGTGTGTTCAAAGCGTAAGACAGCAAGGCTGAGACAGCTTCTCAGAGAGTTGCAATGTACTGAAGACATGCTGGAAAAATGTATGGCACACAAAGAATAACACCCATCTCTCAATTTGTGAGACCCATCCATGCTTCACGTCTGTTGGAGGACACACACACACCTGGCAGGCAGCCAGGAGATTGGAGATGGAGGCCCCCGGAGATTGGAGACGGAGGCCCCCAGCCTCTTGTTGCTTATCAAACAGCTGAGGAGATTCCTATGGATCAGATGTACACTACAGCAGCAGCCCATCTAGCTTGCCATCCTCCGTCTTTCTCACACACAAACACCCACACAGACACTTTTCATGAGGGAGAAAAGCTGAACCAGCGGGGCTCATTACATTTCTAGTCCAGCCGGCGTCAGGGTGTGGGCGGGGGCTAGTTGTTGAGAGGGAAGGGGGGCTGGTGGGTAGAGAGAGGGGTCAAAGAGGATAGAGAGGCGGTCGATATGTCCCCCAAGGGTATGTCTGTACAACAGGATAGTTCTACTGTAAAGTAGCTAACAGTCTGGTCAGGTTAGAGAGCACACTCAGGCAGACACAAAGAGGACGGGTGGCACAGCAAGCTGGTCTTTGTGTCTTTTGTGTGTCTCATCCACTAGAATGGTTGCACAGTTAATAACGCATTTCCTCTCCCATCTCACTCCATCAAATAAACCCTCCATATTTCACACAACTGGAACTTTTATGATGGAGTTGTTATTTGAACGATATGTCGCAGGTATTTATTCGGCATTACAAACTGGGTGGTTTGAGTTCTGATTGTCTGACAGCTGTGGTATATCAGACCGTATACCACAGGTATGACAAAACATATATTTTAACTGTTCTAATTAAGTTGGTAACCAGTTTATAATAGCATTTAGACACCTCAGAGGTTTGTGGTATATGACCAATATACCACGGCTAAGGACTGTATCCAGGCACTAGCGTTGCATTGTGCATAAGAACAGCCCTTAGCCATGGTATATTGGCCATTACCACACCTCCTCGTGCCTTATTGCTTAAATATACATTACAGCTTGTGAATATTCTGAAACCATGTTATTTCTCAATACTAAATCAGCTTTAGACTATACCAATATGAATAGCTGCTTAAAATACCATGTGATTAAATTTTTTTCTCCCTTTTTTCCCGTAAAATAAAACAGAATTTCATCCCATTAATATCTAGCCAGTGGTGTTCTATCACAATACTCCAAAACAAAACTTCAACAAAGCTTGTTTGTCAGATCTGACCAAATCTACCCATGTCTCAGACAGCTGAGTAAAGTCTCTAAGTCTTGGCTCTGGGGCATTCCACCCATCCTCGATTACACTACTGGTCAAACAAGTCTATTGTCAGCTCACACTCACAGCAAACCCTGCAATCAAACACAATATGCCTGATTCACATCATATACATCCTACCCGAACCACACTGTGCTGGCTCGGCCCTACTGTATGGTTTGAATCAGGCTGCACTGTGCTGGGTCGGCCCTACTGTATGGTTTGAATCAGGCTGCACTGTGCTGGCTCGGCCCTACTGTATGGTTTGAATCAGGCTGCACTGTGCTGGCTCGGCCCTACTGTATGGTTTGAATCAGGCTGCACTGTGCTGGCTCGGCCCTACTGTATGGTTTGAATCAGGCTGCACTGTGCTGGCTCGGCCCTACTGTATGGTTTGAATCAGGCTGCACTGTGCTGGCTCGGCCCTACTGTATGGTTTGAATCAGGCTGCACTGTGCCGGCTCGGCCCTACTGTATGGTTTGAATCAGGCTGCACTGTGCCGGCTCGGCCCTACTGTATGGTTTGAATCAGGCTGCACTGATCTGGCTCGGCCCTACTGTATGGTTTGAATCAGGCTGCACTGTGCTGGCTCGGCCCTACTGTATGGTTTGAATCAGGCTGCACTGTGCTGGCTCGGCCCTACTGTATGGTTTGAATCAGGCTGCACTGTGCTAATGCGCAAGACACTGTGCTTGCTACGGAACGAGGTCGACTAAAATCTTCTCATCACACACCGCCTCCTCACAGATGACAGCCACCGGGAAATATGGAAATGAATAATTAAAGTGATGAAGCGACCACCATGTTTGGGCGGGAAAAGGAAAAAAAAGGGAGAGAGAGATAGCGAGATGCAGAAACACACAGAGAGAGCGTGCGCGTGCGTGTGAGAGAGACACAGCGAGAGAGAGAGAGAGAGAGAGAGGCCGCGAGACAGACAGAGAGAGACAACAAAGGGCGAGAGAGGGAGAACTATACCACCCAGATTCTGCCTTTCTGTGTGATAAACCAGTGAGGTCTAGTCTGTGCCTCATTGGGTCTAATAAGCCTGAGGTAACTAAGCACTCAGCACCTGCTCCACCCACTACAAGGCAGAAATAAACCCAGCAAAATCCCTCTGGCAACAAGGCATGGGGGGGATGATGGATTTGCTTAATTATGCACAAGAAACCAGCAACGGATACAAAATCCTTCAAGTCTCATGGGCTTTGGCTGAACAGGGGAATCATCTTTTAATTTAGCTGCCAGGTTGTCTTTTGTATATTCCATTTTTTTTCCCACTCTCATTTTTATGTTTCTTCTGAAAGGATAACAATGTTAATCTCTGAATAAGAAACAGACCATTCAAAAGCTATTGTGTCATTCATCTATTTAAGACGGTGCATTAAATCACTTCTTTGTCTGAACATTTCCTATTCATTCAATAACATCTCCCTGATGAATTCAGTTAATGTTTCTGTAAAATAAACCTGAATCCCCTTTTTGATCATCAAGCAGTCTTCATTTACTCATAAATAGTGGTCCTGTGTAACACCAGGGTTGTGGGTTTGATTCTCGCTGGGGCCACCCAAATGAATTTGTATGCACATTTGTAAGTCGCTTTGGAGAAAATAGCATATGACATATTCTTATATTATGAAAGTAATAAAACAACATACAGACTTGATTCTATTTGTGCAGGCTAAGATTGAACCCCTATAACCAACTAAAATGATGATAGGCTGTTGACAGTAAGTGAGAATGTTTCAGCCAATATTTACATAGTAATGCACTCTCATTCCAGTGAAAGGAGAATCACCTGTGGGAAAATAGAGACAGAACTTCAAAGAGAGCCCCCCCCCCCAAAAAAAGTTGTCATTGTGGCCTTGCTGTGACAGTCAGTCTGACATCAGTGGTGAGGTTTGACATTAAAGCCCCATCCTATCCACTAGCCTTCATACCGTAGTAGAGTCCTCCCATCACACCTGCGACAGAACAACAGGTTGGCGAGATAGTCATCACATTTATATTGCATTTGCATGAGTCAGACATCAAACATTGTTTTAATATGCTGTATGCATCGGAGCCCTGGACAGCTCTGCAGTCTGTACTGAGGCTTTTAGGATCAGGCCAGGAAACACAAACATGTACTCTAGATGTGCTTCTTCCTTCTCTTAGCGTGCAACTTATAGTACATCTAACCACACAGGTTCTAGACAACAAATCAACATACAGAATGACTCTGTCCTGTTACATAACATGTGACCTGCATCCCAGGCTACTACCATCGTTATCAGCTGGAGACAAGTCTGAGCCACAGGTATACTCAACAGGCATGCTAAAGAATCAAATTCAGAGAAAGACATCAAAAACTGAGGTTAGAAGGGTTAGGTTTCATGTCATTGCTCAATGTTCTTATTTAGGCGGAAGGTACACATCAACTTCTAGAGAAGAAGAGTTGAGGGGGAGCAGGTAGACTAGCGGTTAAGAGTGTTGGGCCAGTAACCAGAAGGTTTCTGGTTTGAATCCCCAAGCAGACCGGGTGAAACATTTGCCGATGTGCCCTTAAGCAAGGCACTTAACCCTAATTTTGCCTGTAAGTCGCTCTTGATAAGAGCATCTGCTAAATGACGTAAACGTAGGGGGAGGGCATCAAGTAAACAAAGACTAGGCCGCATTAAACCTGAGGGGTGTACTATGACACGAGTTAGCAAGCTAACTTTGGTGAACTAACTCCTCTGAGTTCAACTCAACTCGGGATAACAGTTGACACGAAAGTGGCTAGCTTTATAGAATCCTAAGTAAATCTAGCTAGCATCGTAGAATACCCCAGTGGGGCTGTGTCAGAAAAGTTTACTAACCATAAAATCCTTGCTTTCTCCAGTCCTTGTTTCCTCCATTGCATGCTCAAAGTTAATTGGATGAGGTCCGAGGGAGGAACCATTGACCTCGTCCAAAGCACTTTGAGAGGAATTGAAAACAAGGACAGAGGAAACAAGGATTTGATGTTTTCAGACCCAGCCCTCAAAATCAGGCCTTAGAAGTATTCCTTCATCTTAATGCTCTCTATGTAATTACTCCAGGGAAAGCAGGAAAAGTGGGAGGCTTTGGCCTTGGCCCTCCCTGCGTCACTGCCCACCGATTGCAGCCCTAATCCAGCCGCTTGTTCTCCCCAGATTATCAACATCAATTCCGTAATTGCATTTGGATATACCGTGATGAAGTTCCATCTGGGGAGTCAGGACTAGATGTAACTGAACAACATTGGTTACAATATATTTTAAAAGGACCGGATTCAGACCCCTTGACTTTTTCTACATTTTGTTACTTTTCAGTCTTATTCTAAAATGGATGAAATAAATAAAAAACTCAATCTAAACACAGTACCCCATAATGACAATGTAAAAACGGATTTTCAAAGTTTTTTTTTTGCAAATGTATTAAACATAAAGAACAGAAATACCTTAATTACATAAGTAGATTTTGCTATGAGACCCAAAAGTGAGCTGAGGTGCATCCCGTTTCCATTGATCATCCTTGAGATGTTTTAATTGACTGGACATGATGATCTGGAAAGACACACACCTGTCTATATAAGGTCCCACAGTTGACAGTGCATGTCAGAGCAAAAACCAAGCAATGAGGTTGAAGGAATTGTCCGAGACAGGATTGTGTTGAGGCACAGATCTGGGGAAGGGTACCAAAACATTTCTGCAGCATTGAAGGTCCTCAAGAACACAGAGGCCTCCATCATTCTTAAATGGAAGAAGTTTGGAACCACCAAGACTCTTTCCACAGCTGAACGTCCAGCCAAACTGAGCAATCAGGGGAGAAGGGCCTTGGTCAGGGAGGTGACCAAGAACCCAATGGTCTGACAGAGCTCCTCTGTGGAGCTTTGATAACCTTCCATCTCTGCAGCACTCCACCAACCAGGCCTTTATGATAAAGTGGCCAGGGGAAAGCCACTCCTCAGTAAAAAGGCAAATGACAGCCCACTTGGAGTTTGCCAAAAGGCACCTAAAGGCTCTCAGACTATGAGAAACAAGATTCTGTGGTCTGATGAAACCAAGTCTCAACTCTTTGGCCTGAATGCCAAGCATCACGTCTGGAGGAAACCTTGCACCATCCCTACGGTGAAGCATGGTTTTTCAATGGCAGGGACTGGGAGACTACTAAAGATCGATGCAAAGATGAAAAGTACAGAGAAATCCTTGATGAAAACCTGCTCCAGAGCACTCAGGACCTCAGACTGGGGTGAACGTCCCTAAGCACACAGCCAAGACAACGCAGGAGTGGCTTCGGGACAAGTCTCTGAATGTCCTTGAGTGGCCCAGTCAGAGCCCGGACACGGCCCCGATCGAACATCTCTGGGGAGACCTGAAAATAGCTGTGCAGCAGCACTCCCCATCCAACCTGACAGAGCTCGAGAGGATTTGCAGGGAAGAATGGGAGAAACTCTCCAAATACAGGTGCGCCAAGCTTGTAGCGTCATACCAAAGAAGACGTGGCTATAATCACTGCCAAAGGTGCTTCAACAAAGCATTGAGTAAAGGGTCTGAATACTTATGTAAATGTCATTTTTATTTTTTTATTAAGTATCAAACATTTCTCAAAACCTGTTTTTGATTTGTCATTATGAGGCATTGTGTGTATATTGATGAGGAAAAATACCAATTTAAGTCTGAATACTCACTGCAGGCAGCTACTGCAGCCGAGCACATATCTCATCCTGCCTAGACAAATCCATCTGCTGCAGTGTGCTAAATACGGGCAGGCACCCGACATTAAATCTCCCCTACAGACTCCAGAGCTTGGACTCAGTCAGAGAATTCATTAAGTAACTTAAGTCGTGCTTATCCTGCTCAGACAGAGAGCTGCTCTGGTTCATAGCCCTTAACAAAGTTCAGTTACAGAATGTGGGTTTTTCGTTTATTTTCCCCACAAACAAGAAGATTTTTTCTACTATTTCTCATTTTTTCCCCTCTTTGCATTGTTGGGAAGGGCCCGCCCATAAGTAAGCATTCCACTGTTAATCTACGAAGCACATGACCATTTTTATTTGATTTGAAATGGTTAAATGTCACGTAGTGTTTAACACATCCCTCCTCTATTTGATTCAGCCAACCTACACCTCGGTAACAGGACCTAGCCTACCTCCACTATGCACGCGTCCTATCCAGTAAACCATTAATAGGCAAATTATTTCTGTGTAGTTTCAATGGAGTCCATCCACAAACACCATTAACACTCTCAAGCTTGTTGTGTTCAAACTATTTTCATGTGACAGTGTGTGTGTATCAAGTCAAACCAGGAACACTCAAAGCCAAATAGCTCTCCCATGTTTGGAAGGGCCAAAGGTAAACCTCCACCAACAGGGAGAGGAGTACACTGGCTGCTAGTGAGTGTTGAACTGAGGACAGCAGGGCTGTCAGCCCAGAAAGAGACCCTCCTCTGCTCTCCAATCACTGAGAGACACCAGGTCAGAATGGGGAGTTAGTGGAGCCAATATTTACCTCTCCACACAGAACACACCAGCCGTTGCCATGGAGATGATTCCTCACATTCCACAAGCAACGGCTCCGATGCACTTGTACGCTCTCACTTATTTGTCAGAGAAACGTGCAGAAAACGGTAGCAAGCTTCTCAGATAAAGAGAAAAACACAGCCTTCATCCTTTTTTCATTTTCACTCTTAAGAGACTACTGTACTGTGGTTCTTAATAGGATCAGAGCCTGTGAGTCCTGATCCCTTCCACTGTTCAAGTGTGTGTGTGTCAGCAGCACTGATACTTCTGCTTTACCCAATCTAAGTTCATATCACTAACTGTTTTCAAAACAAAACATCCATTCAGTGTTACCATAAAAAAGTCACACTGCCCTCAAAAAAGGCTGAGGCTGATTGGTCTTAAAACCCTCTCCCTCCACAGGCAGGTTACATATTTATGACTTGAAAATCAACAAACGAGCCACTGGTTTGGCAGGGTTCCCAGGTCCGTGGTTTTTCTAAAGGCCTGTTATGCCCGGTGCCGAATCTCACTGCAACACATATGAAATCATTTTGGAAATGAGGCTCAACTCGAAAATATCTAGGCCATTTTGTATTAGGAGGGGATTTGTTTAGAGGACAATTCCTGTGACGTCATGAAGGGAGGGAGGAGCGTCGGGGAGGGAGTGCTGAATGAACCAAAACAGAAGTGAATGTTGAAGTCTCAAAGTTAACTTCACATCAAGCAACAAAAAAGTTAGATATTTCTCACCATTTTCATATTTCCCTACTTTCCTCCTTTTGCTTTCTTTAATCATTTACTTTTTTATTTTAGTCATTTAGCAGAAACTCTTATGCAGAGCGATATACAGGAGCATTTAGGGTTAAGTGCCTTGCTCAAGGGCACAGACATTTTACTCATTATAGGACTAGAGGTTGACCGATTAATCAGCATGGCTGATTAATTAGGGCCGATTTCAAGTTTTCATAATCGGTAATTGGTTTTTGGATGCCGATTACGGCCGATTACATTGCACTCCACGAGGAGACTGCGTGGCAGGCTGACCACCTGTTACACGAGTGCAGCAAGGAGCCATGGTAAGTTGCTAGCTAGCATTAAACTTATCTTATAAAAACAATCAATCTTAACATAACCACTAGTTAACTACACATGGTTGATGATATTACTAGTTTAACTAGCTTGTCCTGCGTTGCAAATATCAATGCAGTGCCTGTTAATTTATCATCAAATCACAGGCTACTTCGTAAAATGGGTGATGATTTGAAGTGTATTCGCGAAAAAAGCACTGTCGTTGCACCAATGTACCTAACCATTAACATCAATGCCTTTCTTAAAATCAATACACAAGTATATATTTTTAAACCTGCATATTCCGTTAAAATAAGTTAATGTTGGCAGGCAATATTATCTAGGGAAATTGTGTCACGTATCTTGCGCTCTGTGCAACAGAGTCAGGGTATATGCAGCAGTTTGGGCCACCTGGCTCATTGCAAAACTGTGTGAAGAGCATTTCTTCCTAACAAAGACTGCAATTAATTTGCCTGATTTTTACATAATTATGACATAACATTGAAGGTTGTGCAATGTAACAGCAATATTTAGACTTAGGAATGCCACCTGTTCGATAAAATATGGAAGGGTTCCGTATTACACTGAAAGAATAAACGTTTTGTTTACGAAATGATAGTTTCCGGATTTGACCATATGACATTAATAAGGCTCGTATTTCTGTGTGTTTATTGTAATCTATGATTTGATATTTGATAGAGCAGTCTGACTGAGCGGTGGTAGGGAGCAGCAGGCTCGTAAGCATTCATTCAAACAGCACTTTCCTGTGTTTGCCAGCAGCTCTTCGCAATGCTTGAAGCACAGCACTGTTTATGACTTCAAGCCTATCAACTCCCGAGATTAGGCTGGCAATACTATAGTGCCTATAAGAACATCCAATAGTCAAAGGTATATGAAATACAAATGGTATAAAGAGAAATAGTCCTATATTTCCTATAATAACTACAACCTAAAACTGCTTAACTGGGAATATTGAAGACTCATGTTAAAAGGAACCACCAGCATTCAAATGACTGCCATTAGGTACCGAGATGAGATCCTCAGACCCCTTGTGAGACCATATGCTGGTGCGGTTGGCCCTGGGTTCCTCCTAATGCAAGACAACGCTAGACCTCATGTGGCTGGAGTGTGTCAGCAGTTCCTGCAAGAGGAAGGCATTGATGCTATGGACTGGCCCGCCCGTTCCCCAGACCTGAATCCAATTGAGCACATCATGTCTCGCTCCATCCACCAACGCCACGTTGCACCACAAACTGTCCAGGAGTTGGCGGATG
This sequence comes from Oncorhynchus mykiss, assembly GCF_057628025.1. Taxonomy (NCBI): domain Eukaryota; kingdom Metazoa; phylum Chordata; class Actinopteri; order Salmoniformes; family Salmonidae; genus Oncorhynchus; species Oncorhynchus mykiss. The sequence goes on along the minus strand of NC_143030.1, from coordinate 68,692,197 downwards.
CTTTAGTCCAGGTCTGGGAGGAGATCCCTCAGGAGACCATCCGCCACCTCATCAGGAGCATGCCCAGGCGTTGTAGGGAGGTCATACACACTACTGAGCCTCATTTTGACTCGTTTTAGCCTATAGTGTGTGTGTAATAATGACAACTACAACAAATACATATAGGCATCTGCTTTTTTTGGTCCTGCAATAATCGGTATCGCCGTTGAAAAATCCTAATCGGTCGACCTCTATATAGGACACATCAAATACTTAATCACAAAGTATCATGTGACAAAATGAGAGTCTAACGAGAACAGAGAAAATCAACTTCTATCACACTCCCTGCTCTCTGCAACCATGATTCAGAGGCATCGCAAAGTCAGTAGAGGACAATTCAAACTATTCTGTGACAACATGAGAGAGTGTGGCAAGACGATAGCAGAGCAGAGCTAGCAGAGTGCAGACCACCAGTCTCACTCCATCCCTGCAGTGAGCCTCCCAGCCCAGCCCAGCCCATCTGATCTGAATCACAAACAAGTCCCACATCAGCTGTGTGTGTGTTAGAGGTCGACCGATTAATCGGAATGGCCGATTTCAACTTTTCATAACAATCGTAAATCGGTATTTTTGGACACCTTTATTTAACTAGGCAAGTCAGTTAAGAGCACATTCTTATTTTCAATTACGGCCTAGGAACGGTGAGTTACCTGCCTTGTTCAGGGACGGAACGACAGATTTTTACCTTGTCAGCTCAGGGATTCAATCTTGCAACCTTACGGTTAAACTAGTCCAACACTCTAATCAGCTGCCTTACATTGCACTCCACGAGGAGCCTGCCTGAATGCAGTAAGAAGCAAAGGTAAGTTGTTAGCTAGCATTAAATTTATCTTATAAAAAACAATCAATGAATCATAAATCACTAGTTAACTACATATGGTTGATGATAGCATATAATCGATGCGGTGCGCATTTGCGAAAAAGGACTGTCGTTGCTCCAACGTGTACCTAATCATAAACATCAATGCCTTTTTTTAAATCAATACACAAGTATATATTTTTAAACCTTCATATTTAGTTAATATTGCTTGCTAACATGGATTTATTTTAACAAGGGCAATTGTGTCACTTCTCTTGCAACAGAGTCAGGGTATATGCAGCAGTTTGGGCCACCTTGCTCTGCAAGGGGCACAGCTTTTGTGGAGCGATGGGTAACACTGTTTCGAGGGTGGCTGTTGTCGATGTGTTCCTGGTTCAAGCCCAGGTAGGGGCGAGGAGAGGGAAGGAAGCTATACTGTTACACTGGCAATACTAAAGTGCCTATAAGAACATCCAATAGTCAAAGGTATATGAAATACAAATGGTATAGAGAGAAGTAATTATTATAGGAATTATAGGACTATAACCTAAAACTGCTTAACTGGGGATATTGAAGACTCATGTTAAAAGGAACCACCAGCTTTCATATGTTCTCATGTTCTGAGCAAGGAACTTAAACGTTAGCTTTTTTACATGGCACATATTGCACTTTTACTTTCTTCTCCAACACTTTGTTTTTGCATTATTTAAACCAAATTGAACATGTTTCATTACTTATTTGAGGCATTATATTAAGTTAAAACAAGTGTTAATTCAATATTGTTGTAATTGTCATTATTACAAAGAAGCTGGCAGATAAATCGATATCGGCGTTGAAAAATCACAATCGGTTGACCTCTAGTGTGTGTGAATCATCCACAGATTAGACCTCAGTGGGCATGTCAAATCATATGTAGGCCTAAACCTATCCCATCCCAACCCAGACTGTGCTGTACCATTCCTAGTGGCTTATAAGAGGCTCTTAAGAGACAGACATGGAGAATTCAGATCCTTTCCTCAGCTTCAACTTGGTTAGTTTACACAAGTTCGAGATGTGGATTTGCTAAATACAACTCTTTCCATTTCTGATAATAGGTAAACTGTTTAGACTATGAAAGAGATAAATCCGAGGGTGCCAAAAGTGATAATCACTGCTGAACTAATAAAAAAGGTAACAAACAAAAACAACTTATGTGGACAGCTTCAGAACAGCAGTGAAGCCTTAAAAATAGATTACAGTTTGCAGAGGCTACTGTTTAACAGTAAGGAAGACACTGGGCAGGTGTGACAGCAGTTCATCATCTTGTTGTGTTAAATGACAGCTTCGAAGTAGCCGTTATAAGAGCCGTTGTGCCATTCCTATATATGAGAAATTACAGATATAAAGAGCAGTTGGTTAGGTTACAGTTATCTTGTGAAACCGAGTTAATACAAAAGCGTGTTCGGTTTCCTGGCTTCAGGATTCATGGCTGCTATCTTCAGATAAATATAAAGACTGAAGCCTGAGACTGAGACTGAAGGAACTTTCTCCTGCCTGAAAGTAAAGGATCACTAGGGTAGGGGGCAGCATTCGGGATTTTGGATGAAAGTAAACTGCCTGCTACTCGGGTCCAGAAGCTAGGATATGCATATAATTGGTCGATTTGGATAGAAAACACTCTAAAGTTTGTAAAACTGTTACAATAATGTCTGAGTATAACAGAACTGATATGGCAGGCGAAAACCTGAGGAAAATCCATCCAGGAAGTGCTATTATTTTGAAAGGCTGTTTTTCCATTGAAAGCCTATCATACAAAGACTTATGGCCTAGTTCACGAGCCCTATGGCTTCACCTACATGTGGCCAGTCTTTAGGCATTGCTTCAGGCATTTACTCTGAAAAATGAGAGAGATACAACACTTTCAATGAGAGGTCAGTGGAAATTTCCAGACATGAGTCCAGCGTGTGACCGGGAGCGCGCCTTTGTTTCTCCTTTTCTATTGAAGAAGCTATTGTCCGGTTGAAATATGATTGATTATTTATGACAAAAACAACCTGAGGATTTGATTTTAAACATCGTTTGACATGTTTCTACGAACTTTTATGGTACTTTTTAGATTTTTCGTCTGTCTGTTGTGACCGCGCTTTGTTCCAATGGATTACTGAACTAAAACGCACCAACAAAACAGAGGTTTTGGGACATAAACAGGGACATTATCGAACAAAACAAACATTTATTGTGTAACATGGAGTCTTCGGAGTGCAACCATATGAAGATCATCAAAAGTGATACATTTTATCATTATTTCTGACTTTTGTTACTCCTCTTCTTGGCTGCTAACTGTTTGTAATGATTTGTCTGCTGGGCGCTGTTCTCAGATAATCGCATGGTTTGCTTTCGCCGTAAAGTCTTTTTGAAATAGAGGTTAAAGGGATGGTTCATCAAAATGTATAACTGAACTGTCTCTTTAAGCATCTGGGCCTCAGCAATGTGACTGCACTGCAGTGACCTTTGCGTGTGTATTATGTTCTATAGAGACCATAAGAAGCGCCATATTGTTCCACTGTGGTATATTTAGACTAACAGTACAATGGTTGATATATTGTTGAAATCTGCTTTGCCATAGCTTCACACTTGAATCTTGGAAGTCTTAATGGAAGTCTGTGTAGTGTTTGGGTACCCTATGTTCTTCTGCCATTACCCCCAAACGATCACATCTCCTTCCCAGCTCTTTCCCTTCATCTAAATATGGTCATGTGTTTGAGGGACAAGTAGATAGAGAGCAAGAGCAAGAGAGACAGAAGAAAAATATAATCCTCTAAGGGTTTAGCTTTTCCCCATTCCTTGTCGCTCTCTCCAATCCTTTCAGGAGATTTCCAAATGGAAATAAAATAATCCAATTCCTTCCACGACCTATGATGGCACATGACAAAAAAGAAAAAAACATCCTCTCTTTCCCAGCATCCAAAATGTTATTGAACTAGTCAATCCTAAGTATTGGGAAAGCACACAGATCCTCTTAATCAATTTTAATTTATCTGACTTATTGATCCAGCATCACAATGAAGTGTTTTACTGTTTTCTTTTCTTTTCAGGACAACCAGGGCTGAACACAAAACAATTTGACATAAATAGTTGCTTTCATGAGTTTTGTTGGCAAATGTCAATTAAAACAATTAGGTCAGCCAAAGCAAAAATCTGATAAGTAAATTTATATGAATGCTGTAAAGAACTAATTGCTTTCTCAGTGGGAAATTAATATCCAATTATCCAACTGTGTGGAGTTTGGAGTTTGTGACAGAAACTATGTGAGCTTATTACAGTATTATAGACACTATGTCCTGGGATTTCCTATGATCTACACGTATGTAGAACATCCCCTTCCCTTCAAATGACTCATGTAGCTTGTGAGCATCATAGAGCAAAACATGTTACAGGTGCATGTTTGTGAGAGTCTCAGCCTTTCATAGATGAATAGTTTGTAGCTCAAACCAAACACTTCCTGACTCTACATACGTTTCTGTAAAAAAAGACCCGTCCCTTCGGGATCTTGCCCTTGTCTCAAAAACACTGCTCTAGCTCAGCCCCCATTAATCACACAGACGAATGGTACCAACGGATACAGAAGAAATAGTCTAATCCAAAATGGTACAACCCAGAAGTCTGTAGCTGAAACAAACAATGTTTAAAAAGGTGTTTGAAGTCCTAAATCACACCAGTGGGACTCACTGGGTTAAAATTGAATTGAAAGCCGACATCTTTTCATCCCTATAGTTTTGTTTGTTCACATTCTGAACACTGTCAGATCAGATTCAAATGATATCACTATGCAACATAAAATGTCAGAGGCAGAAACTAGGATAATAAAGAAGAGAACCAGTCAAAATCTCGGTGTAAAAACCTGCACCGAAATGCTTTGAAGTATAAACTAGCCCCTCAATGACCCTTCTTCTTAATCTTATTTTAAAAAGAGGGAACTTCTAAGCAGCCAGCATCCACCGAGACTGGAGTGCTGCATGCTTCACCAACTCTGGGCTTTGACTGTTTAACTTCTGATTTAGGCAGAAGTGCCTAGTACTGTTACCATTTAAGAAAACGCCATGTTCCTCTGAAATCTGAAGCCCCAGCAGGAAAGAATATGGATGTAAAATGGCAGTTCACAGCAACTCTAAACATAATCATGTGTGTGTAAAAAACAAGTTCAAATATTAGTCTCCATTACAGGTATGAAGAATGAGACAAGCAGGTGTGTGTATTGAAGAGGCTAGGTGTGTGCGCGCGCGCGCACACACACACACACACACACGTCAGTGTTTCCCCTATATTCCTTTAGCAGTAGCGGGCTGCCCTGCTAAATCGTTGCCACCACTCCATAAGATAAACAAATAAATAATGTTTTCAGTGCAAGCTTAAACGTCTAAAATCATATACAGTATATAGAAAAGTAATGGAGTATATATATTTCTTAAATAGGACCATCTTTGAGAACTAACAGTCACCAACATAAAAACTAGGCAGTCAGGCAGAATCAAAAATCAAACAAATGGAATGGGATGGGTCCCACATTGATTTTGTCACTGATGTGTAGAATTGTAGGAAATTATCTTTAAAACTGCACATTTTCTCTAAGCCCCATGGCAAAATGTGTAGAATTGCAGAACATGTGCATTACAACAGCACCATTTTGTCTCTGTGGCCAAGAAGATGGCCCCATTGTCCACGCCCCACACACACACACATACTAACTTTGCTACTGCTTTTGGAAAAACTCCTAGGGGAACACTGCATGTACATGTCTGTATGTGTACTCCCAGGTGTCTGTACACTCAGGTTGGTGATATCAGTGTGAGCCCCAGTCACGTCTGTGGAATGCAGAGTGAAGAATGAGACAAGTCCTGACACCACTCCATCTCACACACCATTACGAGGAATGTTCTGAGAGCAGGTAGAGGCACCCTACACCCAGGACGTGGATAGACGTTCATGATGCCACAGGCCACAATCAATCACAGAACATCCTAACATCCCGCACAGTCAGCCAGGGACATTTCACAACATCTTAGAGTAGGAAAAACTTTTGTGTTTCCATTCCTGAAACCAATAAGCAGTACTAAACCAAAAGAAGATTGATTGTTGTTCTCGTCAACAGATTTCCTCAGGCTAGTGGATGTTTGGATTTAGAATCGACTGAATCAGGCGACAGTGTGTGGTTCGTCACTTGTCTGAAAATATTAAAAGTTTCCTTCTTTTTGAGGCTGCCAAGAGCACTTCCTCAGTGAGACAAGAACTATCCTTAAGCAGAATAGAAGGTCAGAAAAACATAAATTACCTTTCTACAAAAGTACAAACATTCATTATAGATTTGCACCAAGATTAAGCTATACATGTCTAATTATTAGAATCAGGTGCGCTAGATTAGGTTTGGAGTCAAAACCTACAGGACGGTAAGGTAGTCTCTCCAGGAACATGGTTGGAGAGCCCTGACCTATTCTCTTGCCAGTAACTGCAACAGATTGGAATGCTTCTCCAGCAGAGCCAGTGGTAGATAAACAAGATGACAATAAAACAGCTGAGGCCCTCCCTACATGAAACAAATGTGATCGTCACGCATGATCATTAAAATATAACAGGTCTCCTCCACGCCTTGGTTAGTATTTCCATAACCTAACGTGACAAGCGTAAAAATACTGGTCTTTACAAGAAGAAAAAATAATTTAAACTGTCTGGGTAGGTTCTCTTCTGCACCAATCCAGTAAAGGTGGAGGAGGAGTTAAGAGTTTTGGCTTTGTTAACATCCAAAAGCGGAAGTCAGGCTTTCTTTTCATTTCCCCTGAAAACCGGAACATCCGGTTGTTGGGTAGTCGGTAGAGGCTAGCATTTTCATATCAGATTTTAGGGCGAGGGCCCCATCAATGAACCAATTTCATCCATTCATAGGTGAAGACCAGAGTAAACTTCATTTGCTTAGAGGACAGCAGGGTTGTGTTCATTAGGCACTAAATGGAAGGAAACAGACAAACAGGGAGGAACTACCTGGTCTTACGCAATAAGAAACGCTTGGTTGTTTTTCATTGTAAAATGTTTTGCTACAGTGTGCACTAACTAATACACCCCAGGCATGTGATCCCTCCTCACAGGACAGAACATGCAGCTGTAGCAGTAGCTGTATAGCTTCCAGTCAACAGGGCGTGGCTGCTGCTGTTCAGCTCACACAATTCAAATTTCAAGTTTTATTAGTCGAATGTATAGGATACGCATGATCCAACGAAATGATTACCTTGCAGGTTCCTTCTCGGAAATGCAATAAGAAATAACAGATAGGAATATGAAGATAAACGGAAACAAAAATTTAAACGCAACATGTAAAGTTTTGGTCTCATGTTTCATGAACTGAAATAAAAGATCCCAGAATTTTTTCATACGCACAAAAAAATGCTTTTTTCTCTCAAATGTTGTGCACAAATTTGTTTACATCCCTGATGGTGAGCATTTCTCCTTTGCAATATAATCCTTCCACCTGACAGGTGTGGCATATCAAGAATCTGATTAAACAGCATGATCATTACACCTTGTGCTGGGGATAATAAAAGGCCACTTTAAAATGTGCAGTTGTCACAGAACACAATGCCACAGATGTCTCAAGTTGAGGGAGCGTGCAATTGGCATGCTAACTTGGGTTGAGAATTTTACAGTACGTCCAGGACTGCCACATCCAGCCTCTTCACTTCGGGGACCGTCTGGGGGGTGCTGAGGATTATTTCTGTCTGTAATAAAGCCCTTTAGTGGGGAAAAACTTGTTCTGATTTGCTGGGCCTGGCTCCTCAGTGGCTGCACACCTGCCCAGTCATGTGAAATCCATAGATTAGGGCCTAATTAATTTATGTCCTTACTGTTTCAAATTGTATTTTTATTTAACCAGGAAGGGCTCATTGAGATTTAAAATCTCTTTTTCAAGAGCGTCCTGGCCAACATAGGCAGCACTAAGTCATTACAAAGTTACAGACAAACATGAAAAACTACAAGTAATCTAGTAAAACCCAAAAATTCACAAGAGTATAACAAAATCAAAAACATTGACAGGTCAGGGAATCAGTCTCAAGATCATTCATCGGTGATTTAAAAATACCAATTGGGACAAGTTCCTCCAGTTTAAAAGTATTTTGTAAGGCATTCCAAGACGATGGCGCAGAGTACATAAAAGCCCTTTTACCAAATTCAGTTCGGCATTTGGAACAGTTTGCAGGATAAAGTCCAGCGAACGAAGAGAGTACCCACCTCATTTCTGAACAATAAAAATGCCCAAATAATAAGGTAGTAAACCCAAAATGACTTTGTAAATTAAAGTATACCAGTGATTGAGCCTACGATGGACTAGAGAAGGCCAGCAAACCCTGGTATAAAGAAGTGCAGTGGTGCGTAAGGGTTTTGCAGTTTAAAATAAATCTCAAAGTGCCATGGTAAAGGGTGTCAATTGATCTCAAACACCGAGCGGAATCATTCATATATTAAATATCCCCATAGTCTAGTAAAGGAATAAATATAGCTGATTCTAGCCTCCTCCTGGCTTCAAAAGTAAAACAGGCCTTATTCCTAAAATAAAATCCTAATTTCAACTTCAATTTTTTTGTAAATTGTTGAATATGCAATTTAAAAGTGAGGCCGTCATCAATCATAGGTACACTTCAACTATGACAGACAAAATGAGAAAAAAAAAATCCATAAAATCACATTGTAGGATTTTTAATGAATTTATTTGCAAATTATTGTGGAAAACTCCATAGAAAGGGAGTTGAAAGTCCGTGTTGCCCAGCAACAGCCCCAAAACATCACTGCTCTAAAGGAGATCTGCATGGAGGAATGGGCCAAAATACCAGCAACAGTGTGTGAAAACCTTGTGAAGACTTACAGAAAACGTTTGACCTCTGTTACAGTGCCTTGCGAAAGTATTCGGCCCCCTTGAACTTTGCGACCTTTTGCCACATTTCAGGCTTCAAACATAAAGATATAAAACTGTATTTTTTTTGTGAAGAATCAACAACAAGTGGGACACAATCATGAAGTGGAACGACATTTATTGGATATTTCAAACTTTTTTAACAGATCAAAAACTGAAAAATTGGGCGTGCAAAATTATTCAGCCCCCTTAAGTTAATACTTTGTAGCGCCACCTTTTGCTGCGATTACAGCTGTAAGTCGCTTGGGGTATGTCTCTATCAGTTTTGCACATCGAGAGACTGAATTTTTTTCCCATTCCTCCTTGCAAAACAGCTCGAGCCCACGGTAAGGGAGAGAAGAGCTCGTGGCTGGGGTGTGTGGGGTCCTTGATGATGCTGCATACCTTCCTCAGGCACCATTTCAAGTATACGTCCTGGATGGGTGGGAGTGATGTACTGGGCCGTCTTCACCACACGCTGGCAGGTGGAGGGCCTTGCGGTTGTGGATGGAGCAATCCCGTACCAGGCCGTGATGCTCTCGATGGTGTAGCGGAAGTATTTGGAGAGGACCCAGGGCGGCATGCAGAATTTCTTCACCCACCTTAGGTTGCAGCCTCGACAAGACTGATGAGGAAGAAGAGGACCCCGGGGAGCGTCTCTCACACTCACACAGATAAGCATCAGGGGGGACTACGGCCACCGCTCAGGAAAACTGCTCCTGCCTGACCGCCATGTGAGGACTATGAGGAGTGGAAAAGGTTTTTAGTTTAAGATGGATAGGGGCGGCAGGTGGTTAGAGCGTTGGGCCAGTAACCGAAAGGTTGCTAGATCGAATCCCCGAGCTGACAAGGAAAAAATGTCGTTAACCTACTGTTCCTAGGCCATCATTGTAAATAAGAATTTGTTCTTCACCGACTTGCCTAGTTAGATTAAAATTACTGATTAAATTCCTAGACCTCCTACACACAAAATTCCCATTTACCTTGTTCTCCCTGACCTGCTGTAGCCTTGTAGTGGTTGTTCCCAACTCATAGTCCTCACAGGAATCGCAGTCCTCATCTGTCTTTTGTTCCAAGAGACACTAAAGCCACACTCTCAATCCAGAAAGGTGAATTGTGGGAATTTCCATTCCCTTGAAAATGAGAAGATATGAGATCGTGTCATCTACCTACATCCTCGTGTACTCATAATGACATGGTACTTCAGATCAGTACACACAAAAAGTGTGTTGTGCCTTCAATTAGATTACATCTGCAGGGAAAAGGCCAGCAAGTCCAACTTGAGGGGGTCATTTTGTCAATACAACATTTACATAAAACCCATTTCAATATAGTGATTTTCAGGCAGGGGACCCTGAGAGGAACAAAGATCAAGGCTGGTCCAGCATCTCAAAGAGGATTGAGTATAAATATCAACGTTCATTAATCCTTTATTTAACCAGGCGAGTCCCATTGAGATAGGAGTCTCTTTTTCAAGTCAGCCTTGGCCCTGAGGAAGCAATCAGCAAGCAGTCATGCAGTCATATAACTTGACTTAGTGGCCCAGCTGTGACTGCATAGACACAGAGAGACATCTCTCTGAATGAAAAGGAGCCTTTTCTTGTGAAGAGAACTGGTGGGAGTGAGAAGAAAATCCAAACAAGACCTTTCGACTGATAACCCTCCCGTCTCTACTCCCAAGCAACAGTGGATGGATTGAGATTAGATGTATGGGCCCGGTCACACTGTTCACAGAGCACTCTAGGACAGAACAGGAAGTGACTAGCATCAGTAGCCTGGAACCCTGGGAGGAATGAGAGGACAGTCCCTCCTCTGTTCTGTTCCACTCAATGAACCACAATCAGATACTCCATTCAAATGTCTCCAGCCACAGGGCTTCAGATACAGTTGAAGTCAGAGGCTTACATACCTTAGCCAAATACATTTAAACTCAGTTTTTCACAATTCCTGACAATTAATCCTAGTAAACATTCCCTGTTTTAGGTCAGTTAGGATCACCACTTTATTTTATGAATGTGAAATGTCAGAATAATAGTAGAGAGAATGATTGATTTCAGCATTTATTTATTTCATCACATTACAAGTGGGTCAGAAGTTTACATACACTCAATTAGTATTAGTGGTAGCATTGCCTTTCAATTGTTTAACTTGGGTCAAACGTTTCGGGTAGCCTTCCACAAGCTTCCCACAATAAGTTGGGTGAATTTTGGCCCATTCCCCCTGACAGAGCTGGTGTAACTGAGTCAGGTTTGTATGCCTCCTTGCTCGCACAAGCTTTTTCAGTTCTGCCCACAAATGTTCTATAGGATTGACGCTAGGGCTTTGTGATAGCCAGTCCAATACCTTGACTTTGTTGTCCTTAAGCCATTTTGCCACAACTTTGGAAGTATGCGTGGGGTCATTGTCCATTTGGAAGACCCATTTGCGACCAAGCTTTTAACTTCCTGACTGACGTCTTGAGATGTTGCTTCAATATATCCACATCATTTTCCTACCTCATGATGCCATCTATTTTGTGAAGTGCACCAGTCCCTCCTGCAGCAAAGCACGCCCACAACATGATGCTGCCACCCCCATTCTTCACAGTTGGGAGGGTGTTCTTCGGCTTGCAAGCCTCCCCTTTTTCTTCCAAACAATAACAATGGTCATTATGGCCAAACAGTTCTACTTTTGTTTCATCAGACCAGATGACATTTCTCCAAAACATACGATCTTTGTCCCCATGGGCAGTTGCAAACCGTAGTCTGTTTTTTTTATGGCGGTTTTGGAGCAGTGGCTTCTTCCTTGCTGAGCAGCCTTTCAGGTTATGTCGATATAGGACTCGTTTTACTGTGGATAAAGATACTTTTGTACCGGTTTCCTCCAGCATCTTCACAAGGTCCTTTGCTGTTGTTCTGGGATTGATTTGCACTTTTCGCACCAAAGTACGTTCATCTCTAGGAGACAAAACACGTCTCCTTCCTGAGAGGTATGACGGCTGCGTGGTCCCATGGTGTTTATACTTGAGTACTATTGTTTGTACAGATGAACGTGGTACCTTCAGGCATTTGGAAATTTTTCCCAAGGATGAACCAGACTTGTGGAGGTCTACAATTTCTTTTGATTTTCCCATGATGTCAAGCAAAGAGGCACTGAGTTTGAAGGTAGGCCTTGAAATACATACACAGGTACACCTCCAATTGACTCAAATTATGTCAATTAGCCTATTAGAAGCTTCTAAAGCCATGACATCATTCTCTGGAATTTTCCAAGCTGTTTAAAGGCACAGTCAACTTAGTGTATGTAAACTTCTGACCCACTGGAATTGTGATACAGTGAATTATAAGTGAAATAATCTGTCTGTAAACAATTGTTGGAGAAATTACTTGTGTCATGCACAAAATAGATGTCCTAACTGACTTGCCAAAAAATAAATTTGTGGAGTGGTTGAAAAACAAGTTTTAATGACTCCAACATAAGTGTATGTAAACTTCCAACATCAACTGTGTCTTGCAAAGAGTGCTGGATGAGTGACTGCTATCAGATAGCTGCATGCAGAGAGGGCTGGGTGAGTGACTGCTTATTATAATATACAGTCGTTTCTAAGCTGAACACTTAAAAAATATCGATTTAACATTGGTTTGACTATTACATATGGAGTTACCCTTAAGCAATTCTTCTGATGTAACTCATGTGACGTCCTGTGGGCTGTTCACTGCTCAGCTGACTGTAACCTGGAAGTGAAATTTGGTAATACTGTACACTTCAGGTCATAAGTCTGGTTCCCTTTTACATGCACACGTCCACGCCCTAAAGATGGGTTAGAACTCACGTGGCCAGGGCTCTCTTGAAAAATAAGTCCTCTTCCACCATTTATGATTAACTACCCCAAACAAAGCCCATTTCAACAGAGAACGAGAACAGGTGGCATTTCCCCCCTCCCCCACAATTAAAATGGCTGCCCTTGAAAATCACTGGGCACTAATTAGTACTAAAACTGGGCCAGACAGAGCGACATAAGTTTGGTGTGTACGTCTGTCACATGAAAAATTCAATGAGTTCAGTGGGAGGCTGTCGCAGTCCTCACGCCAGCCGCCCAAAGTACCAATACAACTGCAGTGAGTGCTGTAACTGAATTATAAATCCAAAGGCCAAATTGAAGTGAGCATGTTCTAGGCATTGTTGGCATCAGATAAGTGTTTTGTTTGTTAAGAACTCCTCAATAAGCCATCAGGGAACATTGTGCTGTTCTACTTGGACCAACGTTTTCACCATCCCGCCATTTGTGCATCACTACAATCCTATTCCTCAGGCCCAAGAACCAGCCCCCCTACTCATGATATTATAGCCAATTAAGTTGTTAGAACTTTACACTAATTTATCCTCGTCTGACCTGAAGGAAACCGGGACAACTCGGTTGAAATGATATTTGCAGGCAAACTAGCCTGTTCTGTTTTCATTGTATTTGCCGTGTTTGCCGTCTACAGCTAAATAAGGTTAACTCTCAAATTCAAGGTAACAATATAGGGTCAAAACTTTATTCATAGTAATAGTCACTCCTCAAGGCCCCTCGAAATGCCCTTTCCATTAAGCGCACAAAGACATTTTAACAGAGCCAGTCACAATTGTTGCATAGGCAGATCATTCTCAAAGGCTTGGACGCCAGGCTTTGGAAACAAGCGAGTCATTGACTCCCGCCAGGCCCAGTGTAGTGTACTACTCTGTCAAAAAGAATGCTTCAGTATATAGGGGGAACAAAGGGGTTAATCCACCAACTAACAGGACATTCTGCCACTTTGCAGTGATCTCGTTGGAGCCAACAAAGTTCCAGAGGTTTCACTGAGGGACATTTTTCGAAGGATTCCAAGAGACATTTCCTTTATCAATGGCGTCTACATCAACCAGGGAAGATTCAGTTAGGCATGTTGATGAAACACTTATGACTGACAGGCCATCTGAAAAGACCTGCAGAGAGAGAGAGAGGATGGCTGCCAAGAAAGCAGCAAAATCATATGGAATTCTCCCATTGTTTTAGTACAAAATAAACACATTTAAATGAAATTGTGTGACTAAAACACTGCAGTGCTTTTCTCGTCATCATGTATGATTTTGGGCATTAGAACTAAATCTCCTTGGAGCATACGTTTGGTTTGCGTGTCAGATTTTTGGAAACAGAGGAGCAGATTGTGGGAAGGGATATAGGCTAGCCTATACAGAGACTAATAGGTTCAGAATGCTCTTGTCGAACAACAGAATTCCTCAATAATGCAGAAACAGATACATATTATCATCATTACAGAAACTGAGACATAGTTCATATTCAATTAAGGATGTGTACTTCAATTCATCTAATCATCCACAGTTTACAATGTACTGGCCAATTCAATGGCACATTCTAAACAAAAATATAATTCATTGGGAAATGTTACATTCTTTGTGATTTTAAAATGAACTCAGTGAATTCCCAGAGAGACAATTCCAGTGGAGATTTTTCCTTTGTTTGTTCACACATTATCTAGACTTCAGATAGATCATAAGGTACAAGACAACACTCAATGGGGGTGGAAACAAAGTGAATGCATACTGTGTAATGTGTATGTTTTAGGATTATGGCAACTCTGTTTTGAATAAATACAATTGCCATGGGGCAAGGCGATCCTATTACTTCATCAAGTGTATACCACTTCCAAAAGTCAACACTAAAACCATTTTTTTTTGTCCTTACTCAGCCATTCTCAATAAGGAAAAAACGTATATGTTCAAAAACTGAAATGAGACATGTTATGCTTCAGCAAGAGTCAATATTTGGCTTGTTGACTCATCTTGAGTAGGAGAACACTAATCCTGAGCATGACAGCCCATAGTTCAGAAGTAGGCTATAGTCACCGGCAGAGAGCTGGTGAGAGCTCTATGGCCTATATAGCTACACTTTATTACATCTCTCTCTCTTTCTTTCTCACACACTAGTGTATTGCTGATTGACATATCTTGGCATGAATGTAGCTACTTGAAAAGCCAATAATGTGATGGGACAAAGCTATGGAACTCCATTGACCAATCATAAAACTAGGTACTTAATAACTATGTAAAATGTTAGGCAACAATTAGCCTACTTTCATTAAGACATTAATTATTGGATTAGAAAGACGCTCCCGAACACCCTGATCCAGCGAGATATTTCACATCAGCTTCATTAGAAGCATTGCGGCAATGTTGAGTTTAGAACGTATTTGGATACGGCCAGGATACATTGTTTATGTTCAATCATTGGTTTCATCATATACAAAAATAACAAGTCACTTACCCTGACGAGTACCAACCAGTGTATTGCCGATGCTTGTTTATTTACCAGATGGGCAATAGTTCATCGAATAAACGACAAAATATCACAGACTCCGTCATCGAAGTAAACCCAAAAATTATAACTGATTTCAGACGACGTTCACAGCAGAGAACCGATGGTCGAACTGATGCGGAGGGATCCCATTCAACCGGAGGGGCGGGCTAGACCAAGACGGGGATTGCCTGAGAATCAGGGCAGCAGTCAGAACCAGTCTGATTGCGGCAATCATTTGAATCCCTAATTATGAGAGAGAGTATCCAGCTCTTTGCTAATGCCTTGAAATCAAAGGATAGATTTGAAAAATATCTAGGCTACTGCGTTCACTGCTGCGGGTAGTAGGCCTATCACACACACAAGCAAAGAGAATACAGGACCAAAACATTAACAGTGAAAAGGAGGAGGGGAGGATGGGGTAAAGACGTCCGCATGCTTCCCATTCGAAACAGTTAGTGCATATATTATGACGACATTTTATGACGTTTTGGTCTTCGGCAAAGCGTTAAGTGTATAAAACTTAGTGCACTGTGTACGCATCAGATTCTAGTTTTGGGAACATAAACATTTATTGCGATGAGAAGATTATATCGGCCCACTTTCAACCTCTCACACTTCCCACAACTGGACTTCCTTTCCCTACCAAACGTTGTGCATCTTCTTCTGTGGGGATTATCGGTGGTTGGCATCTAACGTTATGGTGAATTACTGCCACCTACTGTACTGTACTGGAGTGTGGACCAGAGACAGGGAGAAACTAAATCCTACCTGTCAGGCCTGTTGCTCTTGAAAAAAGATAACAACATATTTGAGACTATCTAATGCCATACTTCTCAATATACTTTAATTTCCAGTATCCTCTTCTCTCTCATACTATATCAAATCAAATCAAATGTATTTATATAGCCCTTCTTACATCAGCTGATATCTCAAAGTGCTGTACAGAAACCCAGCCTAAAACCCCAAACAGCAAGCAATGCAGGTGTTGAAGCACGTTGGCTAGGAAAAACTCCCTAGAAAGGCCAAAACCTAGGAGGAAACCTACAGAGGAACCAGGCTATGAGGGGTGGCCAAGTCCTCTTCTGGCTGTGCCGGGTGGAGACTATAACAGAACATGGCCAAGATGTTCAAATGTTCATAAATGACCAGCATGGTCCAATAATAGGTCTGGGACAGGTAGCACGTCCGGTGAACAGGTCAGGATTTCATAGCCGTAGGCAGAACAGTTGAAACTGGAGCAGCAGCACGGCCAAGTGGACTGGATGGCAAGGAGTCATCATGCCAGGTCCATATCGGGCGTTTTGCCTCTGCCTTGATCATTGAAACTACAACATCCCCACTACTAAGTGCTTGTTTAGCCAGTACATCAACTGCCTCGTTCCCCTCCAACCCCACATGGGCTGGGATTCAAGTAAATCTTATCTGTATATCCATCTGTCTAATCCAGCCATGGGTTTGTAGCACCTCATAAAGCAGGTCTTGTCTGCTACGTGATATAAAGGACTGGAGGCTCATCAACACTGCACATGAATCAGAGCAAATAACTACTCTGTCTGGCTTGACTTCCTCCATCCACTGCAAGGCCAACAGTATGGCCATCAGCTCATTTGTATATATACAGCCAGATGATCTGTAACGTTTTCTGACTGCCATCCCACATTCCTGCACTATAAATGCTGACCCAGTATGTCCTGTCCTTGGATCTTTGAACCATCTGTGAAAATGGCCACAAAATTCTGATAGACAGTATTCAGAGATCTCTTAAACAAATTAGATAGATCAACACCCTCCCTATCTTTCTGTAGTCTCTTCAACACTTCTAGATCAACTACTGGAGGCAGGAGTAGCCATGGTGCATATACAGGAACAGCTACCATTGGAGTAAACTCCATTCCATACTGTCCCATCTCCTTCCTCTGGGTATTACCCACATACCCAAAGCGTGTGTTCTGTCTTTAACTCATGTTCTCAGCATGCCTGTAAAATCCCTTTCGCAGGATGAGACACCCCATGTCCCTGTAGGTTGACCCAATAATTAATTGCCAGCTGCTGTCTCCTTATCTGCAATGGCATATCCCCTATCTCCACCTGTAGTGCAGACACTGGGGATGTCCGAAATGCTTCACTACATATTCTGAGTCCTTGCCCCTGTATAACATCTAGCCTTTCCAATGAGGTCCTTGCTGCCTGAACCATAGGCAATACTGCCATAGTCTATTACAGATCGAATCAAAGCAACATACATGGTCCTCAATGAGGAACGCCCAGCCCCCTACTCCTTCCCTATCAGACAGCGCATCACATTTTGCACTTTCTTAAAATGTTCTGACTACTCTCTCAATGTGTTCTGCCCAGGTCAGTCAGTGTCAAGTATACCCCAAGGAACCTGAAGGCCAACCATCTCCAAATGTCTCCCATATAACCTCATGCATACCTCATCTCCCACCGTCCTCTTGTTAAGCACAGTCTGAATTTTCTCTATAGAGGACCTGAATCCCCACATTAATGCCCACCTCTCTACTTCATCAATTGCATCCTGAACCTTCCTGACTAAGTCTGGTACATTTCTTCCCCTCTTCCATAAGGCCCCATCATCTGCAAATAACGACCTCACAATATCCGGCCGTACCTGAGAGTAAAAATCATTGATGGACAACAGAGGACTAATCACATTCCCCTGCGGTGTATCGTTATCCACCAGGTAGCTAGCTGCCTGATAGAGACTTCTCCACCCTCACCTTCCAAACAGGAAATCATTTGTCCGTTCTTCCTCCTACCCTCATAATATCAAGCTTGATTAACAACCCCTCCTTCCACATCATATCATACGCCTTCACCACATCAAAAAAGACACCTACAACAGATTCCTTGTGCTTCTCAAATCAAATCAATTTTTATTGGTCACATACACATGGTAAGCAGATGTTAATGCGAGTGTAGCGGAATGCTTGTTCTTCTAGTTCCGACAGTGCAGTAATATCTAACAAGTAATCAAACAATTCCCCAACAACTACCTAATACACACAAATTTAAAGGGGTGAATGAGAATATCTACATATAAATATATGGATGAGCGATGGCCGAGCAGCATAGGCAAGGTGCAATAGATGGTATAAAATCCAGTATATACATGTGATATGAGTAATGTAACATATGTAAACATTATTATGCTATTATTAAGTGTCATTATTTAAAGTGCCATTGTTTAAAGAGACTAGTGATCCATTTATTAAAGTGTCCAGTGATTGGGTCTCAATGTGGGCAGCAACCTCTCAGAGTTAGTGATTGCTGTTTAGTAGTCTGATGGCCTTGAAACAGAAGCTGTTTTTCAATCTCTCGGTTGAAATCTCGGTTGAATCTTTGATGCACCTGTACTGACCTCGCCTTCTGGATGTTAGCGGTGTGAACAGGCAGTGGCTCGGGTGGTTGTTGTCCTTGATGATCTTTTTGACCTCCTGTGACATTGGGTGCTGTAGGTGTCATGGAGGGTAGGTAGTTTGTCCCTGGTGATGTGTTGTGCAGACCGCACCACACTCTGGAGAACCTTGCGGTTGAGGGCGGTGCAGTTGCCGTACCAAGCTGTGACACAGCCCAACAGGATGCTCTCAATTGTGCATTTGTAAAAGTTTGTCGGGGTTTTGGATGACAAGCCACATGTCTTCAGCCTCCTGAGGTTGAAGAGGCGCTGTTCCGCCTTCACCACACTGTCTGTGTGGGTGGACCATTTCTGATTGTCTGTGATGTGTACGCCCAGGAACTTAAAACTTTCCACCTTCTCAACTACCTGGAAGCGACGACGATGAAGCGACGACGATGAGACAACCTATAGGGAGTAGGTCAGAGACCTGGCAGTGTGGTGCCAGGACAACAACCTTTCTCTCAACGTCAGCAAAACAAAGGAGCTGATCGTGGACTACAGGAAACTGAGGGCCGAGCATGCCTCCCATTCACATAGACAAGGCTATAGTGGAGCGGGTCGAGAGCTTCAAGGTCCTCGGTGTCCACATCACTAAGGACCTAAGGAAGTGAAAAGATTTTCCATGGGCCCTCAGATCCTCAAAAAGTTCTACAGCTGCACCATTTGAGAGCATCTTGACTGGCTGCATCACCGCTTGGTATGGCAACTGCTTGGCATCTGACCATAAGGCGCTACAGAGGATAGTGGGTACAGCCAGTTCATCACTGGGGCCAAGCTCCCTGCCATCCAGGACCTCTATACCAGGCGGTGTCAGAGGAAGGCCCAAAAAAATTGCCAAATACTCCAGCTACCAAAGTCATAGACTGTTCTGTCTGCTACCACACTGCAAGTGGTACCAGAACGCAAAGTCTGGGACCAAATGGCTCCTGAACAGCTTCTACCCCCAAGCCATGCGACTTCTGAACATTTAATCAAGTGGCTACCCGGTGTATTTGCATTGATTCCCTTTGTTTTGCACTGCCTCTCTTGCACAGGCTCTATGCATACTCACTGGACCCTACCGACACACTAACACATGCTACACTGACACACCAACACACACATACACATACACACACATAGACACACTTTCACCCTCTACATATACGCTGCTGCTACCTATTATTATCTATTCTGATTGCCTAGACACTTTAACTGTTACCTACACGTACATATGATCTCAATTTCCTCAACGACCTCATACCCCCTGAACATTGACCCAGTACTCCTTTTATATAGCCTCGTTATTGTTATTTTATTGTGTTACTATTTTCTTTTTTCATTAAGAAAATGTTTCTTAATTTTTAATAATGCATTGTTCTTAAAGGGCTCGTAGGTAAGCATTTCATGGTAAAGTCTACAGCTGTTGTATTAAGCGCATGTGACAAATTAGATTTGATTTGATTTAATTTGCTGTGTTTTGAAAATAGACATATAAATGGTTAGGAAATAGCAGAAAAGTCAGTAAATTACAAATAAGTCCAAGCAATCATGAGGCAGATCAGACTAAGTTCAGTTAAACTTTAAAGAGAAAAATAAGCTCAAAACATTTAGCAATCAATAGCAAAAAATAAAACAAACGTACCATTTTTTTTACACACAAATTACTAGGTTTTAGAAATACATTTGTGAGAGACGGAGCACATAATAACTACGTACAGATACACATTCCTTCATTGTTTTATACAGAAAATTGCAACCCAGTGCTGAGCACCAATACACCTCCAATACAAGTAACTCTTAAGAAATATGGTTATGGACTCACACTTTACAATTGAGACACAAAAATGAATAAGAAATCGATCACATATTACATGTAGCCTATACTGTACGTCCATGTTATTTTTGATAAATTACTTTATGGAATATGATGTACAGTTATGTCAATCATCTAAAATGGTTTATTATAATCTTCTTTCTGCTATTGTGCAGATCTTCTGATTTCTGGGAACATTTCCGGCATCTGTTAAATCATAATGCTGTAGGCAGAGATGACGTCATCCATTGAAGAATAATAAACTCATAAAATGGAAGCAGAGCATTGCCAGGTAATCTTACTTAACCCCTATTTTATCACTCTCAGTTTGTCTCTCTGTCTATAGTCTCTTTGTCTATAGTCTGTGCTTTGCGTCTTCTCTCATTCTCCTCAGTCATTTGGTTCCCTGTTCACAGATGAAGTTGCCAAGTTCTAACCCATTTTTTCTCTCATTTTCTTTGTGTGCTGTGCCCTTTAATCATCCCTCCTCCTCCTCCACCTCCTCCTACTCAGTTGTCCCTGGCCCCAGAGGAACCACAGCTGGGGTAGTCACTCTCCAGCGACATGTTACTCCCCAGCCCGCCTATCCTCCTGCGTAACAGGAAGTGTGTCCGTCTTTGCAGTAGCCTCTGCTGCTCCTGCTTCAGCTCCACATAGGACCGGGAGAATGTATGGAAGATGGAGGTGACTGGGAACGCCATGAGAAGAATCCCGCTCAGGATACTGCTCAGAGCCACCACCTGACCCGGGATGCTCCTCGGAACCATGTCCCCGTAGCCCACTGTGGTCATGGTAATGACGGCCCACCAGTAGGTGGCGGGGATACTGCTGAACTCGTGGGTCGTAGCCATCTCGTTCTCAATGAGGTAGAGCAGCGGGGAGAAGAGGGCAATGGCCACGCAGAGGAAGAGGAGGAGTAATCCGAACTCCCGCGTGCAGCGCCGTGCAGTAAGCCCCAGAGTCTGCAGGCCCAATGAGTGGCGGGCCAGTCGCATCACGTACAGAATCCTCAGGGCACGGAGGATCCGGAGCACCAGACCCACCTTGTCAAGGTAACTGCTGCCCGAGCCCAGCTTCTTCTCCCCCTGGTAGCTGTCCACTACTAGGGTGATGTAGTAGGGCAGGATTGCCACCACGTCTATGAGGTTCAGAGGGCGTCTTAGGAAGGCAAGTTTGTCCCGGTCCTGGATGAAGCGCAGGGTGAACTCAAGGGAGAACCAGCCCACACACACCGTCTCCACTATGAAGATGTTGTAGCACATCTGGGAGCACTTGCCCTAAGAGGCACAGGAGACACTGGTTAGCACCTGTACATACATCTAATATTATGCATCTAGCATATACAACAGTATTCTTCACCATTTGTCCTATAAGGCCACAGGGTGTGTAGGCTTTTGTTCTGAACTAATTTTGGACCTTTTGTTGTTACAAGGATGTAGTTAGACACTAGAGGGAGCTATTATGCTGCCTAAAATCTAAGGGACATTATTGTGGTATACCAATTTGTATTCCACAAATGTCAAATTGTAGACTGCAGGGCATCAAAAACAGACTCTATTTATAACAGACCATTTATTTTCTAGTCACAGCTTGTTGCCAATCTTTTCATGTTAAACTGCAAGATTGCACCTTCTCTGTTCACTGCTCAGATGGTTCTGTTCAGAGTGAGGTGTTGTGAGTGTAGGTGTTGCTTTATTAAGCTACATAAAAGATGAGAATGCAATGTACTGAACCAAAAACCTGACAAAACTCCTGAATGTAGTTAGCACCAGAAAATCCTCTCCAAGCCCGATGGTTATGTATTATTTGGGAGGTTGTTTCTAATAAATTATTTTCGTGAAGATGTTTCAATTGATATTCAATTGTTAACCAATTCAAAACACATACAATATAATATAAAATGGCCTTTGAGTTGATTCTATTTCAGAAGAAAGCACGCAGTATTATTATGAAACACTCCCACACAGTCGGAAATGACTTATACCAGTGTATCATATCTACACAGTATGTACAATAAGCTTTTTTTCAGAAAGAACAGCTTTTAGAAAGCAACATTCTCCTCTTCAATTAATTCTAACTGTGTAACAATATAATACATCAGGGATACAATTTTGGAATGCACTGCTCCGGTACCAGCCTTTGGAGCCCCATATGAAGTAATTCCCCTCTGGGGTAATGAATTACCTTCTGGGTACAAAAATATGTTCCATAATGGTTACATACAGGTAACTGAGGCTAAAGACAAATTAATTGCTTTTTCTCCACCTGAAAGTACTCTCCTAGAACTCACAATGAAACCAGTGAAGTACAGTGTGTGTGTGCGGGTGTGTGCATGTGTGTGTGTGTGACTCCAATTTTCTATTTATTTTCTTTTTATCTGGCTACTGAGGCCAGAAAAAGTTAATTACCACAGTGATTGAAGTCAGCCATGATAATGAGCACCTAAATTAGATTAGAACGAGACTTTTCCAAATGTTTTCTTTGCAAATTAAACGAGTGGTCTGATTCCCTCACACATAATCAATTATTAATTTTACTTGCCAAATGCTCTTTGAGCTTTGATATAAAAAAAGTTATTTACAATTTCAAAGTGAAGGCTTTGTTATCAAGGGTCGGGGAATATAATTCTGTGTTGATGTAATGGCTATGTTAGTAATTATGAAATACGTATGGTGTAATTATTATGTCCATATGTAACAACTATGTAATATCCATGGTGAGAGTGTATGTCCTGTTGCCCTGTGCTGACGCTTCCTAGTCCTCATGATGTCCATCTACCTGCTCCTCCTCCTCTCTCATGGCCGGCATGGTGCTGATGGACAGGTTGACAGCCGTGATGGTGACAAACAGCACCGACAAACAGGCAAAGATCTTCCCTGGCAGGCCTGAGTGAGGCCTCTCCACCATGTCTCTCAGCTTGTTCATATAATGTCCCATCCGGGTCTCCGTAGCCCGGGCGGCGCTGCCTCTGCGGTGCCCGCTTTCGGTGTCCATCATCAGCTCCTCCTCCTCGTCCTCCTGGGCTGCCCGCTCCAGCTCGTCACACTCCTCCACCCGCTGGATGAGGCGGCGACGGCAGCACCATTCTAGGTTCTCCTCAGGGACCCCCCAGTAGAGCAGCTCCTCCCTGAAGGAGAGGGCACACATCTCCCTGAGGGATCGCAGCTTCCCGGCCCGCAGGAAGGTCAGGATGGTGCGGAAGGCACAGGGCGAACGATCGAAGAAGTACTCGTTGCTGGCAATGTCATAATCGTCGCAGACGCACATGATCTCGTCAAAGCTGCTGCAGAGGCGCAGCTGGCCAAGTCGGGACAGGGGGAAGTCCTCCAAGGTGGTCCAGGGTAATTGATAACGCAGCCCGCCGACATTGATAATGGCATGGAGTTTACGGGCAGCGGAGAGCGAGGTGGAGTTGGTGAGGAGGTGGTCTGGGTCCTCAGGTAGGAGTTGGGCCCGTTTGTAGTAGGCCCCCTTGAGGGCCTCTTGCTCTGACAGGGGCGGGGGTTGAGGAAGGAGGAGGGAGGCATCGGAGGCACAGCTCAGAGCACTGTAGTCATAGTCTGAGCCGTCGCCTGCCAGCAGAGTCATCTTTACCTATACAGGCACAGAACCTCCATGTGCACTCCCACCGCAGCTCACATTCCTGTGGTCAACCTCTCACGGACACACCTTTACCTTCAGGAGGGAAAGGACAAACATAAAAAATCATGTACTATACACTCTTAAAAATACTCTTAAAAGGATGTTAGAACCTTGTTAGAACCTATGGTTCTTGAGGGAAATATGGCCTTTTAGAATGTAAACATTTCTTGACACTTGCATTAAAGGGATAGTTCACACAAATGACAAAATTACATTAGCTTCCTTACCATGTAACCAGTTTATGGACATGGTATGACAATAATGCATGCTTTGGTTTAGTTTACCTGGCACGGTTTCCAAATGATAAATCCCATCCCGTTTTGTGGAACAAATCCCATTCAAGTCATGGAACTGACATTAGCATTTTTTTGAGCATCATGTCCAAATTGTTCTAAAGAATCTAAAATGGATTGTTAAGCTCAACAAAAGTCACTTATAGATCATTTGAATATGATGCACGAAAAATGCTAACATCGGTTCTATGACTTGCCAGCCACTGCCAGGTAAACTTAACCAAAGCATGGATTGCTGTCATACATTATCAACAGACTGCTTACATGGTAAGGAAACCAATATGTCATTTTGTTATTTGGGGGAACTATCCCTTTAAGAGTATAAGCCCCCAACATTCTTTAGGCATAGTTAGCCTCTTTCGTCAGTGGCCCGGGGCCCCAAATGCAGTAGTCCGGCCCTGTCTTTTGTATTTGCTTGAAGCTTAATGTCATACAGTACATCAAACTTAAGGACATTTTCTCTACGTCCTCTTCCACCCCTCCCCCACAAGTTATCGTGCCACTTTTTCTGAGATAATATCACGTGAAGTTGAACCTCAACCTCTGTCTGAAGAACACGTGCCTGGGACGCCAGAATTGAAACTTTAGGGGAGTTACTTTTTCCTAACATTACTTCTTTGCATTTAACTGAATAAGACCTACAGTACATTAGGTAGTGTATCTTGCTAGTTAGCTAAAATTTATATGGTTTCTTCTTTGAGTTGGCTCGTAGCGTATCAATCAGCTGGCTGGGAAGCTAACTGCTCATTCCTGTCTATGCAACTAGGTGAACATTTCTCTATGTAGGCAGAACCAGTGCCACACCTATTGTTTTTTGTTGTTGCCTATTTTGCATGTTATTTTGCCATTAATACGTGTCACATATCAGTTTGAAAACAATGTAAAAAAATAGAAAAAATCTTTCAATTAATAAATCCACCTACAAATATGTCAGCTTTTTGCTTTCTTGAGTAAGGCAGATCCAAAATGCAGGTGTTTCAGCCTAGCTCAGTGCTTTCTGTGGTGGTGGTGGGGCAGCCAGCGGAAAATCCGGAGCGTAGGGGTTCGTAATGTTCTCTAGTTGCTCAATGTTTTGTCACTCATAGGGACACTACATCGCCACAAAATCTAGGTGTAGAGCTCGAAAATGTAAGCCCCTTAGGTGCTACCACAGAGTTACATTAGAAGTGCCTATCCAAGAAGGCTCAAAGTCATTGGCCACAGATAAAATGATGTCAAATCATGTTATATCCACCGTAGCTTTGATTGGACTAATCATGTCAACATCATACTTTCAAAAATTAGCTGGCAAGCTAGCAGTCATAATCATGAATCAAGTCCACAATCAACTAGCAAAGCCTTTTTAATCCTTTTTGTATGAAGATAAATTAATGATATAACGTATCGGTGCTCATCAACTATTGGACATAAACATTACACAACAAGATGTAAATCGGAAATTCAACAATGAGTGGTTTGGAAGGAATGAGTGGCTAACTGCAAGCATTGAAAGGCATTCACTAGCCTGTTATTAAGGGGAGTGGGTGTGTGGTCCAAGTCTGGGTTTAAGGGTCTCTTTCCAAGCTTAAAAGGATCAACATTCAACATGATTTGCCAGTTTGAATACATTGGCCATGCTGTCAATCCAGCATGACTTCTGCCGTGTTCAAAACAACTGGAAACTCGGAACTTGGAAAGACTTTAGTGAGTTCAAGACAACTGGGAACTCTGAAAATAACGAGCTCCGACTGGGAAAATACGTTTTGAACAGTCATCCAACTCAGGAACTCAGGCCTCTTTTAGCGCTCCGACCTGAAGATCACCGACATCTTGATTCAACCTTGTTCCCAGTTGTAATGAAAGCACCATAAATCCAGAGAATGTCATACTTTCATGACAATGTTTGATGACAAAATTTGCCCATGAAGGACCGTCGCACCACTTTCCCTTTCAAGTGAGCACAGCACAAGAAGGTCCAAAAATGTATTGTATGCTGCTGCATAAGTGATGTAATATGCCAGGGAGATATGTATACTGTAGCTAAGTAACACTAAATGTATGTTATGGAGTAAGGTATTAGTAGCCTATGTGCCTCACCCTAATAATTTGGTCCCTTTCCCCCTCATGACTAAGCCTACTGTTCTGACTTGGTGGTCCAGATGTAGCCTATAGTCTGTTTTAGAGAAATGTCATCATCTAATATTGTAAGAGCTTTCATTGTCTGCTTATATGGCCCCTTTATTTATCCTGCGGTTTGGACTTGCTGTAAAACAACACATTTCACTGCACCTATGTGACAATAAAACATTTAAGTTTTAGGAGTATATATTGAACTTTCAACATTAATTTTCAATGGTATTGTCCTTAATCAGGTAAAAACTGCTGAATGAGTCCAAAAACCGCTGTAATTTATTTATTTTCATGGCAGTTCATTCAGCCTCATTCACTGCTGTTAAAAAAACATAGCTGATATAGCTGACTTGCTTAAACAAAATGTGGTTTCTACTGACAATTGACATGCACAAACTATGACATAATGGGGCGACGAGCAGATAAGAGGCAATCTGTAATTTTGATTAAGACATTAATGAGCGAGCTAGGATGGACATTTGATTTATTTTACTAGGCAAGTCAGTTAAGAACAAATTCTTATTTTCAATGACAGCCTAGGAACAGTGGGTTAACTGCCTGTTCAGGGGCAGAACGACAGATTTGTACCTTGTCAGCTCGGGGGTTTGAACTTACAACTTTCCGGTTACTAGTCCAACACTCTAACACTCTAACCACTAGGCTACCCTGCCGCCCCGACATAGTCAATATAACTATTTGTTCAGCCCTTTGAAATGTACAGCGACTGAATTAATAACATGGGCTACAGTATTACAGTATTCTCCCTAAACACCAAGTCAGAACTGGAGGATAAATAAGGGGGCATATAAGCAGACAATGAAAGCTCTTACAATACTCAATGATTATATTTCTCTATAACAGGCTATAGACTACAGTACATGTGCACCATCAAGTCAGAACAGTAGGCTAAGTTATGAGGGAGGAAAGGGACCAAATGTTTAGGGTGAGGCACATGGGTTACTAACAGCTTACTACACAACATACCCTTAGTATTACTTTCTTGGCTACAGTATACATATCTCCCTGGCATATTTCATCATTTATGCAGCAGCACGCATACATTTTTTTCACTCACGTTGTTGTGCTCTGCTCACTTGAACAGGAAGCGGCACAGGGGTCCTTCTTGTGGGCTCTAGAAAGAGGCCTGAAATCCCGACTTCGAATTCAGAGTTGGATGACCATTCAAAATTATTTTCTGTATTTTCACAGTCAGAGCTAGTTTGATCCGAGCTCCCAGTTGTCTTGAATTCACTAAAGTCTGAGATTTCCCAGGTCTGAGTTTCCAGTTGTTTTGAACGCAACAGAAGTCATGCTGGATTGCCAGCATGGCCAATGTATTCAAACTTTTCTGGCCCGTGGCGTTACCCCCTTTTTGGTGATATCCAATTGGTAATTACGATGTTGTCTCACCCCTACGGACTCAGCAAAGGTCAAGAGCCAAGCCGCACTGCTTCTTGACACACTGCTCACTTAACCTGGAAGCCAGCAGCACCAATGTGTCGGAAGAAACACTGTCGAGCTGATGACCGAAGTCCACTTGCAGGCGCTCGGCCCGCCACAAGGAGTCGCTAGAGCACGATGAGACAAGGACATCCCGGCCAGCGAAACCCTCCCCTTACCCGGACGACGCCAATTGTGCACCGCCTCATTGGTCTCCCGGTCACAGCCGGCTGTGACACAGCCTGGGATCAAACCATGGCTGCAGTGGCGCCTTAGCACTCATTGTTGAATTTGCAATTTCCAACTTGTTATGTAATGTTTATGACCGATGAGTACTGATCAATTTTATCTATAATTTCTCTTCATATGACAGGGATTGAAAAGTATTTGCCAGTAGATTGCAGACTTGATGCAGGATGATAACTGCTTGTCTAGCTTGCTAACTAAGATTTTGAAAGCATGATGTTGACATGATCAATCCAATCAAAGCTACGGTAGATATAACATGATTTGATGTAATTTTATCTCTGGCCAATGACCTTGAGCCTTCTTGGATGGGCACATCTAATGTAAATCTATGGCAGCACCCAAGGGGCTGGAATTTTCAAGCTCTACCTGTAGATATTGCGGTGATGTAGTGTCCCAATGAGTGACAGAATACTGAGACAATCTCAGCGAACATTACCAACCCCTATACTTTGTACTTTCCGCTGGCTGCCCCACCACCACAGAAAGCACTGGGCTAGGCTGAAACACCTGCATTTTGGAGCTGCCTTACTCAAAAAAGCAAAAAGAGACCATGTTTGTATGCAGCTTTATTAACTGAATTATACATTTTTGTACATTGTTTGCAAACTGATATGTGACATGTATTAATGACAAAATAACATGCAAAAATATATATACACCTACTATATACACCTACTCATTCTGAGGCTGGTAACTCTAATGAACTTGTCCTCTGCAGCAGAGGTAACTCTGAGTCTTCCTTTCCTGTGGTGGTCCTCATGAGAGCCAGTTTCATCACAGCGCTTGATGGTTTTTGCTACGGTTTTGCAACTTTCAAACTTCTTGATTGACTGACCTTCATGTATTAAAATATTGAGGGACTTGTTTCTCTTTGCTTATTTGAGCTGTTCTTGCTATAACATGGACTACCATATAGGGCTATCTTCTGTATACCACCCCTACCATGTCACAACTGATTGGCTCAAACGCATTAAGAAGGAAAGAAATTTGACAAATGAACCTTTAACAAGGAACACCTGTTAATTGAAATGCATTCCACCTCATGAAGCTGGTTGAGAGAATGCCAAGTGTGTGCAAAGCTGTCATCAAGGTAAAGGGTGGCTACTTTGAAGAATCTCAAATATAAAATATATTTAGATTTGTTTAACACTTTTTTGGTTCCATATGTGTTATTTCATAGTTTTTTCACTGTTATTCTACAATGTATAAAATAGTAAAAATATAGAAAAACCCTGGAATGAGTAGCTGTGTCCAAACTTTTGACTGGTACTGTATATATTTTTTATTTACTTTTTTTTAGCTAAACAGGTAGTGCTCAAAACAGGTGGGTCTGCCCTGAATGACGGGTCGCGAGTGCACCAATCTGAGGTAAAATGTTGGGTAATATACATTAATTAGATACGGGAAAATTATTTAATTTTATAGTTTAGCATGATAGTGAATGAAGCAAACTCGCAGATTTTTTCAGCAATGAAATATATTTCTCACTAGTTAAAAAAATGAATCAAATCCCTTTTTTTACCCCTTTTCCCACCTGTGTTTGTGGGAAGTTAACTTGGTTTGATGGCACATAGCTTTAAGCTTCACGGTTTATTTTGTATTGTTTATTGTTTTGTCGGTGTCATTTCGAATAAAATAGAAAATGTACGCTCACCACGCTGCACATTGGTCCAGTTCTTTTAACGGCCGTTACAAGAACAACAATAAAATAAAAATAGCGAGGCTATATACAGGGGCTACCGGTACAGATTCAATGTGCCGGAGCACAGGTTAGTCAAGGTATTTGAAGTAATATGTACATGTAGGTAGAGGTAAAGTGACTATGCATAGATAATAAACAGAGAGTAGCAGCAGTGTAAAAAGTGGGGTTAGCCATTTGGTTCGCTGTTCAGGAGTCTTATGGCTTTGGGGTAGAAGCTGTTATAAGCCTTTTTGACCTGGACTTTGTGCTTTGTATCGCTTGTCATGTGGTAGCAGAGAGAACAGTCTATGACTAGGGTGGCTGGAATCTTTGACAATTTTTAGGGCCTTCCTTTGACACCGCCAGTTATAGAGGTCCTGGATGGCAGGAAGCTTGGCCCCAGTGATGTACTGGGCAGTATGCATTACCCTCTGTAGTGCCTTATGGTCGGAGGCCGAGCTGTTGCCATACCAGGCGGTGATACAACCAGTCAGGATGCTCTCGATGGTGCAACTGTATAACTTTTTGAGGATCTGAGGAACCATGCCAAATCTTTTCAGTCTCCATAGGGGGAATAGGTGTTGTTGTGCCCTCTACCTGACTGTTTTTGCGTGTTTAGACCATAACAGTTTGTTGGTGATGTAGAGACCAAGCATATTGAAGCTCTCAACCTACTCCACCACAGCCACATCGATGAGATTGGGGGCGTGCTTGGCCCTCCTTTTGCTGTAGTTCACAATAGTCTTCTTTGTCTTGATCATTTTAAGGGAGAGGCTGTTATCCTGGCATCACACTGCCAGGTCTCTGACCTCCTCCCATTAAGCTGTCTCATCGTTGTCGGTGATCAGTCACTGTTGTGTTGTTGGCAAACTTACTGATGATGTTGGAGTCATTCTTGACCATGCAGTCATGGGTGAACAGAGAGTACAGGACGGGACTGAGCATGCACCCCTGAGGGGCGCCGTGTTGAGGATCAGCGTGGCAGATGTGTTGTTACCTCCCCTTACCACCTACGAGTCGCCCATGGAAGTCAAGGATCCAGTTGCAGAAGGAGGTGTTTAGTCCCAGGGTCCTTAGCTTAGTGATGAGCTTTGAGGGCACTATGGTGTTGAACGCTGAGCTGTAGTCAATGAATAGCATTCTCACATAGGTGTTCCTTTTTGTCCAGATGGGAAAGGGCAGTGTGGAGTGCAATAGAGATTGCGTCATCCTTAGATCTGTTGGGGCAGTATGCAAATTGGAGTGGGTCTAGGGTTTCTCGGATAATGGTGTTGATGTGAGCCACGACCAGCCTTTTAAAGCACCTCATGACTACAGATGTGAGTGCTACAGGACAGAAGTAATTTAGGCCTGTGACCTTGGTGTTCTTGGGCACAGGGACTATGGTGGTCTGCTTTGAACATGTTGGTATTACAGACTCGGTCAGAAACAGGTTGAAAATGTCAGTGAAGACACTTGCCAGTTGGGCAGCGCATGCTCGGAGTACATGTCCTGGTAATCCGTCTGGCCCTGTGGCCTTGTGAATGTTGACCTATTTAAAGGTCTTACTCACATCATCTATGGAGAGCGTGATCACACAGTTGTCCGGGAACAGCTGGTGCTCTCATGCGTGCTTCAGTGTTGCTTGACTGGAAGTCTGCATAGAAGTAATTTAGCTCATTTGGTAGGGTCGTGTCACTGGGCAGCTCGCGGCCGTGCTTCCCTTTGTAATCGTAATAGTTTGCAAGCCCTGCCACATCCAACGAGTGTCAGAGCCGGTGTAGTAGGATTCAATCTTAGTCTTGTATTGACACTTTGCCTGTTTGATGGTTCATCGGAGGGCATAGCAGGATTTCTTATAAGCTCCTTCAAAAGTGGCAGCTCTACCCTTTAGCTCAGTGCGAATGTTGTCTGTAGTCCATGTCTTCTGGTTGGAGTATGTACAGTGGGGAGAACAAGTTATTGATACACTGCCGATTTTGCATATTTTCCTACTTACAAAGCATGTAGGGGTTTGTAATTTTTATCATAGGTACACTTCAACTGTGAGAGACGGAATCTAAAACAAATATGCAGAAAATCACATGAAATGATTTTTAAGTAATTAATTTGAATTTTATTGCACTGGTTACCCAGTCATTCACAATAGCTTGATTAGTGATTGCTAACTGGCTAAAGTTATATGGACTAGACATATGGGGCTATTTATTGGGGGAAAATTGTACTTGATAGTTAGGATTTCTAATTGACATTCTATATGTATCCTGCAATTTAACTTATACGTTAATTCAAAGAAGTGATGAGTTAATTTCATAGCTGTAATATATTTTTGCTACTTTTAAAAGGATTATTTTACAATCATGTAAGGGATAATCAATGAGGAGCTACGCGTTCTAAGGAAAATAAAGTATGTCGTGGAAGTTGTTAGTCACAATGCATAGCCTAAGCAGAGTGGCACCTAGCTTCCATGGAGTTGCATTATTTTCCAAAGAACGCATAGAACTCTGAGTTGATTATCCCGCTTATACTACGGCTATAATTTAACACATTTGCCACTAGAAATGTGTTAATTTCCCAGTAAAAATGTGTTCACCATCCACTGCAGTAGCTAGAAAATGCATCAGATAGCTACAGCCTTGGTAATCAAACAGACTTGCTAGCTTAGCGAACCAAACCATCAGTCCTCCTACAGTAGCTTGCTGTTATGAAAATTTAATTCAACAATGCCAATAATGTTTTCAATTCTACTTTCAAACGCAGCTTAAACATAGAACATGTAAAAATGAACTTCATAGCTTTTGAATATTGCTGGGCATTATAGGGAAATCATGCATGCCCTAGAATGCCCTTCAAGCCAATCAGAAACAAGATTTCAAAAATCCCAGGGTATAAGTGGACATAATGTACATCACTATACCACAACATACATGGCACCAAATGTACAGGGAGTTGTGACAATTATGGGAAACATCGAACACTACAAACATGAATAAATCATTGATTTAGCCTATTGTCTTTTCTCATTATGCCCCTAATGGAGAGATTATTGTCACAGCAGAGCAAAAGCCTCAAAAACAAAAAAAAACTATTGCATTTAGTGGTCGATTCAGGATGTTTGATTCAGTTACTGATTGTGGCTGATTTCCCATTAATGCACATAAAAGCTTTGTCTAATCAATGGCTTGGGTTTTGCGCATCAAAAATTCTGACTCAGGATTTTAGGCAACAACATGATTTCACTGTGATGTTGATGCTTGATTGACAAAAGCTGAAATGATCCTGGCTTCTGATTATGTAGGGGGTGTCATTGTGAAATATGTCAATGTGAATAATTGTTGTTACGTGTCACCACACACACACTTTGTTCAATTCAGCCAGAGGGGAACCATGTATCATGTAGTGGAGTCATGTACCCATGAAAAACACTGGGTTGAAATGAAATATTTACTTGTAACCAAAACACAAGTGAAAACACATTCAGAGCCAAAGGTGAGGTGGTTGTGATGGGAATCAAGATCTTCTAGAAAACTGCTTCTATTTCAGGAGCTTTGCATAACAACACTTATAGACAATAGACACACACACACACACACAGAGATACACAAACGCAGATAGCAATATGACATCATCAAACACAGCGGGGTGACTTCCTGCTTACAAAAATGGATTTCTAATCTGCCAAGACTGTTACTATCGACTCTTCCTAATATGGACATTCCTGCCACATTGGTTCTGACTGCATTGTTGTTCTTGATGGCTGGCCTTTAAGCTGTCGAGGCAGCAGAACAGAGGTAACCCCAACCCTGTTACCCCCTCCCCCCGGGTTTGTCACAGCAAATGGATCTTTACAATAGAATGGTGTAGCACAACACCCACACTGTTGGCCCCTGTTACATGAAGATGCAGTTTACACATCTTTAAACAAGATTACTTGTCTAGATGAATTGATAATAATCTAGCCATGTTCTGACAGCAAATATCCGTTGTATAACAGTTGCTCAAACTGAGAACAATATGCTGCTGATTGATTTTTCCGAAGTTGTTTTTATTTTTCCAGACTATATGTTAGCGAGAGCATTTAGGGCTGGATTGATTGCATGTAGTATCTAAGGCCAAAACTATGTATGTACTGAACACTTTTTAACAGTACAATCACCTCTGCTTTATACAGCTACACTCTCTAAAACTAAACTCAGCAAAAAAAGAAACGTTCTCTCACTGTCAACTGCGTTTATTTTCAGCAAACTTAACATGTGTGAATATTTGTATGAACATAACAAGATTCAATAACTGAGACATAAACTGAACATGTTCCACAGACATTTGCACCCCAGTATCTATACTTGCACATTCATCTTCTGCACATCTTACCATTCCCATGTTTAATTGCTATATTGCAATTACTTCGCCTTCATGGCCTATTTATTGCCTTACCTCTCTCATCCTACCTCATTTGTACATGCTGTATATAGAGTTTTCTACTGTGTTATTGATTGTATGTTTGTTTATTCCATGTGTAACTCTGTGTTGTTGTATGTGTCAAACTGCTTTGCTTTATCTTTGCCAGGTCGCAATTGCAAATGAGAACTTGTTCTCAACTAGCCTACCTGGTTAAATAAAGGTGAAATAAAAAACATTTAAAAAAACATGTGACTAACAGAAATGGAATAATGTGTCCCTGAACAAAGGGGGGGTCAAAATCAAAAGTAACAGTCAGCATCTGGTGTGGCCACCAGCTGCATTAAGTACTGAAGTGCATCTCCTCCTCATGGACTGCACCAGATTTGACAGTTCTTGCTGTGAGATGTTACCCCACTCTCCCACCAAGGCACCTGCAAGTTCCCAGACATTTCTGGGGGGAATGGCCCTTGCCCTCTGAACCAACAGGTCCAAGATGTGCTCAATGGGATTGAGATCCGACCATGGCCATGGCAGAACACTGACATTCCTGTCTTGCAGGAAATCACACACAGAACGAGTAGTATGGCTGGTGATATCGTCATGCTGGAGGGTCATGTCAGGATGAGCCTGCCGGAAGGGTACCACATGTCTTCTCTGTAACGCGATTGCCTGCAATTACAGCAAGTTCAGTCCGATGATGCTGTGACACACCGCCCCAGACCATGACGGACCCTCCACCTCCAATTCGAAGAGGCTGCCTTACTACAGGCCTACAAGCCCTCAGTCCAGCCTCTCTCAGCCTGTTGCGGACAGTCTGAGCACTAATGGTGGGATTGTGCGTTCCTGGTGTAACTCGGGCAGTTGTTGTTGCCATCCTCTACCTGTCCCACAGGTGTGATGTTCGGATGTACCAATGCTCTGCAGGTGTTGTTACACGTGGTCTGCCATTGCGAGGACGATCAGCTGTCTGTCCTGTCTTCCTGTAGTGCTGTCTTAGGTGTCTCACAGTTCGGACATTGCAATTTACGGTCATTGCAATTTATTGCCATGGCCACATCTGCAGTCCTCATGCCTCCTTGCAGCATGCCTAAGGCACGTTCACGCAGATGAGCAGGTACCCTGGGCATCTTACTTTTTGTGTTTTTCAGAGTCAGTAGAAAGGCCTCTTTAGTGTCCTAAGTTTTCATAACTGTGACCTTAATTGCCTACCATCTGTAAGTTGTTAGTGTCTTATCAACCGTCCACAGGTGCATGTTCATATTTTTTTTATGGTTCATTGAACAAGCATGGGAAACAGTGTTTAAACCCTTTACAATGAAGGTCTGTGAAGTTATTTGGATTTTACGAATTATCTTTGAAAGACAGGGTCCTGAAAAGGGGACGTTTTTATATAAAATTGCCTTTTGTAACACTTCAATTTCCATCATGTGTGAAATACCCTAACTACCAATCCCACAACACAATACATTTTGTAGCTGTAAAAAAAAAACATGACAAAAAACTCCAGTTTGAATGTTTTGTTATGCCTATGATTATAATGATTACAATAAATATTCTAATAGTATTTCTCTGATTCCTGACAGACTTTCCTTGGCAACGCCATAACAACCAAAAATACCACTAAGAAAACAAAATTGGATTTCAATTTTTAGAAATTTCAGTGTGCAGCCATAAGACCAACCACAAATTAAAACTATTCACTTCATCAGTGGCTCTGAGGGCCTTGTGGCTTATGTCCAAACTAATTAAATAAATGATTGTGATTAAGGAGAGGCAGGTTAGCAAGTCGCAAATTGTGACAAATTAATGTCAGAGCGCAGGCGTCTTCAGCCACCAATCACTGGGTGAGGAAGGATCCAAGGGGTTCTAAAAATGGATGGATCGGAGTGCGTCACGGTCAGTGGATAGTTATTAGGCACCTGCACTGTCAGTTCCTCTGAGCCAATGATTACAGTTACTGTTGGCCTTCTCTCTGTTTCCCGCCTGTCACATTAGAGTGAACCACCCCAAGCGAAGCCAAAGATTATGGAGTACATTGACATTCGCCTATTCCTCTCTGGCAAAGCATCACTGTAACATTTAGCCTGCTTGGTATCCAATTGGAAGAATCTGTGTTTGGTTTGCCACTGGTTGTTTCTAAAGAACAGAGGGAACCAGCATTACTCATAGAAGGATATGTGTAAGATGAGGAGAGACACTTAGGTCACAATGATCAGCATCTTGAATCGACTCAACAGCTTGAACAAAACCAGCTTGAACAAGGCCACTGTTGTGATGGTCAATAGAGAGCAATAGTAATAGCATCTTTTTGTAGGCACTAACTCCACCATGGTTCATGGACAAAGCTTATAATGTTTTTATTTTTTATTTCCTAATAAACGCTGAAAATATGTCCTGTGGTAAACATATGCTTAGGAGATCTTATAGGTTTTGTTCTGTGAGATAGCTGATGAAGATTAACATCACCTTTTGTGAATTTTTAAGCATTTACAGTGCCTTGCGAAAGTATTCGGCCCCCTTGAACTTTGCGACCTTTTGCCACATTTCAGGCTTCAAACATAAAGATATAAAACTGTATTTTTTTGTGAAGAATCAACAACAAGTGGGACACAATCATGAAGTGGAACGACATTTATTGGATATTTCAAACTTTTTTAACAAATTAAAAACTGAAAAATTGGGCGTGCAAAATTATTCAGCCCCCTTAAGTTAATACTTTGTAGCGCCACCTTTTGCTGCGATTACATTCCTCCTTGCAAAACAGCTCGAGCTCAGTGAGGTTGGATGGAGAGCATTTGTGAACAGCAGTTTTCAGTTCTTTCCACAGATTCTCGATTGGATTCAGGTCTGGACTTTGACTTGGCCATTCTAACACCTGGATATGTTTATTTTTGAACCATTCCATTGTAGATTTTGCTTTATGTTTTGGATCATTGTCTTTTTGGAAGACAAATCTCCGTCCCAGTCTCAGGTCTTTTGCAGACTCCATCAGGTTCTTCCAGAATGGTCCTGTATTTGGCTCCATCCATCTTCCCATCAATTTTAACCATATTCCCTGTCCCTGCTGAAGAAAAGCAGGCCCAAACCATGATGCTGCCACCACCATGTTTGACAGTGGGGATGGTGTGTTCAGCTGTGTTGCTTTTACGCCAAACATAACGTTTTGCATTGTTGCCAAAAAGTTCAATTTTGGTTTCATCTGACCAGAGCACCTTCTTCCACATGTTTGGTGTGTCTCCCAGGTGGCTTGTGGCAAACTTTAAACGACACTTTTTATGGATGTCTTTAAGAAATGGCTTTCTTCTTGCCACTCTTCCATAAAGGCCAGATTTGTGCAATATACGACTGATTGTTGTCCTATGGACAGAGTCTCTCACCTCAACTCCCACCTCAGCAGTTCATCCAGAGTGATCATGGGCCTCTTGGCTGCATCTCTGATCAGTCTTCTCCTTGTATGAGCTGAAAGTTTAGAGGGACGGCCAGGTCTTGGTAGATTTGCAGTGGTCTGATACTCCTTCCATTTCAATATTATCGCTTGCACAGTGCTCCTTGGGATGTTTAAAGCTTGGGAAATCTTTTTGTATCCAAATCCGGCTTTAAACTTCTTCACAACAGTATCTCGGACCTGCCTGGTGTGTTCCTTGTTCTTCATGATGCTCTCTGCGCTTTTAACGGACCTCTGAGACTATCACAGTGCAGGTGCATTTATACGGAGACTTGATTACACACAGGTGGATTGTATTTATCATCATTAGTCATTTAGGTCAACATTGGATCATTCAGAGATCCTCACTGAACTTCTGGAGAGAGTTTGCTGCACTGAAAGTAAAGCGGCTGAATAATTTTGCACGCCCAATTTTTCAGTTTTTGATTTGTTAAAAAAGTTTGAAATATCCAATAAATGTCGTTCCACTTCGTGATTGTGTCCCACTTGTTGTTGATTCTTCACAAAAAAATACAGCTTTATATCTTTATGTTTGAAGCCTGAAATGTGGCAAAAGGTCGCAAAGTTCAAGGGGGCCGAATACTTTTGAACACTGTATGTAATCATGAGCACATAAAGAACATAAAGACCTCATAATTCATAATTCATAACCTCATAATTCATAACCTCATAATTCATAAAGTCCATGTTAACTGACTGATATCTCATAGAACAAAACGTATACAATCTCCTTAGCCTGTGTTAACCTCAGACCTTATTTTCTGCATTTATCCCAAAACTCCATTAATTTCCCCATAGGAATGATTGAACGAACTCATTCCCGGTTTTTAGGACGAAAAGCTGGTGAGCTCTATGACACTGCAGTGACTCCCAACAGCATTCTCTGTCTTTATGGAATACCACAAAAGTATAACAAATAGACCATTTTAGTTTCAACAAACCATATCCCATCTGCTTCTAAAATCCTAAATATCCAGTAAATCTTTCATGAAAATTACTAATTTATTGATGCTCCAAGGATATTATACTGATAAAAATCAAGAATAGAAGTTATTGAGGCATTCTTCAAATCCTCTCCTCTTCTTTGCCCAAAGACAGTAAACATGTGTTCCACTCTAAATTGCAGAACAATTAGTTATTTATTCGTCATGCTCCAACGGTCAAAATTCTCAAATAAATTATCTTAAAAATTCCTCTCCTCTTCTTAGCCCAAAGACATGGATGGCAAAGATACGATAGATAAAAGCCTTATATTCTCCAGTTTTGTTTACTCTCTAGGGCCAGTAGTAACAGGTGTCTCCAGTCACAGGAGAACCCTTGTAGTTGTGGTGTTTTAGAACTCTGTTGTGCCTTTAAACACCTCCTTCAGGGAGATTTGTATTTCCCAGGGACCTCGGAGAAAGAGATGAAACAACACAGAGCCAGATACATTTTTCTCTTTCCACCAGATCGGGTGAGGTCTGGCCCTCTCTCGATGTACCTCTCTGTGCAGGCTCTATGCCATGCTATCTATCGCAGCTTTGCCACAGGGCATGTTCTCTCCAGATTGCTTGTGAGTCACTGGCCTGGGCTGTGATTCCCTCTGTCTGCAGTGCTCATGCATTTCCAACTGTGCCTCGAGAAACTGACTCAAACTGTCTTTGGAAAGCACTACCAGAACATTTCAAGGGTCTGAGAAATATAGGATTGACTGTGGCTTTGAAATGCAACACGAATGAAGCAGATTTCCAACAGTACCTTGAGAATGTGACTGAAATTGCTTGGGAAATATAGTGAGCAACATACTTTATGTGTCTAATGAAGGCTATGACTGAGATCCTGGAATTGTGCCATTCAGGCCATCGTAATGTGACAAATATGAAGTTGATCCTAAGTGATCCTTATTTGGTGCCATTTTCTGGTCACACTTTGAATCAACATTGACGTTTCTGTTAGCTTTCAGAGGTCATTGGTTTGGTAATGAGTAAAAGGTTTCAGAGAAGTCTGTGTAAACACAAGTACATTATAGTTTATTAACTATACAAAGCTTAAATGCATCATAGATTTTTTATTTAATATTTTAGCCCCTTTTTCTCCCCAATTTCAATCTTGTCTCATCGCTGCAACTCCACAACGGGCTTGGGAGAGGCAAAGGTGGAGTCATGCGTCCTCCGAAACATGACCCGCCTTAACACCCGGCAGCTTAACCCGGAAGCCAGCTGCACCAATGTGTAGGAGGAAACACTGTTCAACTGGCAACCGGGGTCAGCCCGCAGGCACCCGGCCCGCCACAAGGAGTCACTAGAGCACGATGAGCCAAATAAAGCCCCTCCGGCCAAACCCTCCCTTAAGTGGGACGATGCTGGGCCAAATGTACTACGGACCCACGAATGGACCCTGTATTAATGCCTCTAGCACTGTAATGCAGTGCCTTAGACCGCTGCACCACTCAGGAGGACCCTAAATACATTGTCTTAAATTATTTTTAAGCTAGACACATTCATGTTCAGTTTAGGTCAAATTACCGAAACTGAGTCTACATTTTTCAAATCTCTTATTAATGAAATATTTGGCATTTAAAACAGAATCTCGGTCTGTTAAATATAAAACTCACACCGAGGTTGAATTAAGCAAATCATATATCTTATTTATCATACTGTTGGTTACTTTGATTAGTTTTGTATTCTCTGTCATTATTTAATAATCCTGTCTACTTGATATGAGCAGAGAGATTTTTTTCACCCTCTACTATAGACTGGTTTCTCTATAGACCATTTTCTCTGTTTCTCCACACGTTATGTGAAATGGATTTTTGACCACAGAGATACTGAGCTCTGTCTGTCACTCACTCTCTCTTCCCCTCTCT
Source organism: Oncorhynchus mykiss (assembly GCF_057628025.1). NCBI lineage: Eukaryota > Metazoa > Chordata > Actinopteri > Salmoniformes > Salmonidae > Oncorhynchus > Oncorhynchus mykiss. The sequence continues at coordinate 68,651,834 of NC_143030.1, read as the reverse complement.
CTGGCTCACTTGCTCTATCTCTCTTTCTCACTATGTCTCTCTCTCTCTCCTCTCTTTTCAAATCAGTTTTTTTATGCAGGCTAGAATCAACGCCTGGAGCAAACCTTATGCTTATGAATTGCGGAATCGAAAAAAGGCCCTTTTATGATGCAAGTGGGTGGATTTAATAAATTCTGAATACATTGGCACAAGAAATATCTCCAGGGCTATAATTGTTTTGCTAGCCTTCAACATTGTCCACCATATCCAAACGTCATTTACTTTAATCCACACAATACTACTACTTTACATTTTTCGTACAGTATAATGTATAAGGAGAGAGTGGGGTAAGTTGAGCCAAAGGGGTAAGATGAGCCACCCGTCTTTCTAGGGAACCATACACAAAATGCATAATTTGACCAAATATTTTATTTTATGATTATGAAATGTTAATGAAAACCATTTTATCTCTCCTGTGACTCTTACTTTGATGAAAACCCTTCATGCAATATTTTTAATCCTTCACTCATGCTGCTAGTCATACCCTCGTAAAACTGACCATCCTAACGATCCTTGACTTCGGTGATGTCATTTACAAATTAGCCTCCAACACTCTACTCAACAAATTGGATGCAGTCTATCACAGTGCCATCCGTTTTGCCACCAAAGCCCCATATACTACCCACCACTGTGACCTGTATGCTCTCGTTGGCTGGCCCTCGCTTCATACTCATCGCCAAACCCACTGGCTCCAGGTTATCTACAAGTCTCTGCTAGGTAAAGCCCCGCCTTATCTCAGCTCACTGGTCACCATAGCAGCACCCACCCGTAGCACACGCTCCAGCAGGTATATCTCACTGGTCACCACCAAAGCCAATTCTTTGCTGCCAATGACTGGTACGAACTGCAAAAATCTCTGAAGCTGGAGACACTTACCTCCCTCACTAGCTTTAAGCACCAGCTGTCAGAGCAGCTCACAGATCACTGCACCTGTACATAGCTCATCTGTAAATAGCCCATCCAATCTACCTCATCCCCATACTGTATTTATTTATCTTGCTCCTTTGCACCCCAATATCTATACTTGCACATTCATCTTCTGCACATCCTACCACTCCAGTGTTTTACTTGCTATATTGTAATTACTTCGCCACCATGGCCTATTTATTGCCTTACCTCTCTTATCCTACCTCATTTGCACATGCTGTATATAGATTTTTTTACTTTATTATTGATTGTATGTTTGTTTACTCCATGTGTAACTCTGTGTTGTTGTATGTGTCGAACTGCTTTGCTTTATCTTGGCCAGGTCGCAGTTGCAAATGAGAACTTGTTGTCAACTAGCCTACCTGGTTAAATAAAGGTGAAATAATAATAATATATATTTTTCTTGAAATTAGTTTTCTTTTGTGTGCACTGGGGAACCTTTTGACGTTAATCTAAGGAAATGTCCTTTCTTGCAGTGGTTATGTATTTCTTTCAGTAGACAGTTCCCACTCTCAGAAAATGTTAGGCCATCAATGGGAAAGATCATAATTTTCTCCATTTCTCTTAGTCCTTGTCCTCCTTCATGCCCTTAGAACTCCCCAGATAGACGCTTAGAAGACCCTGCCAATCCAATCAAACCCACAATCCTGGTGTAGCAAGCAACATTCTCTACCAACTGACCCACACAGGACTTTCAACACCACCACAGTGTGACTGATAATAATTAATCCCAGTGGTGTTCAATGGGGTTGAGGTCAGGGCTCTGAGCAGGTCATCAAGTTCGTCCACACCAATCTCAACAAACCATTTCTGTATAGACCTCGCATTGTGCAGGGGGACATTGTCATGCTGAAACAGGAAAGGGCCTCCCCCAAACTGCTGAAACAGGAAAGGTCCTTCCCAAAATCTGTGGAAACACATAATCGTCTAGATTGTCATTGTATGTTGTAGCGTTAAGATTTCCCTTCACTGGAACAAAGAGACCTAGCCTGAATCATGAAAAACATCTCTAGCTGATGATTACTCCTCCACCAAACTTTACAGTTGACATTATGCATTGGGGTAGGTAGAGTTCTCCTGGTATTCGCGGAACCTACATTTGTACGTCGGACTGCCAGATGGTGAAGCATGATTCATCACTCCAGATTACGAGTTTCCACTGCTTCAAGATCCAATAGCGGCGAGCTTTACACCACTCCTGCCAATGCTTGCCATTGTGCATGGTGATCTTAGACTTGTGTGTGGCTGCTCGGCCATGGAAACCCATTTCATGAATCTCCCAACGAACAGTTCTTGTGCTGATGCTGCTTCCAGAGGCAGTTTGGAACTCGGTAGTGAGTGTTGCAACAGAGGAGAGACAATTTTTACGTGCTACATGCTTCAGCACTCGGCGGTCCCATTCTTTGAGCTTGTGTGGCCTACCACTTCACCGCTGAGCCGTTGTTGCTCGTAGATGTTTCCACTTCACAGTAACAGCACATACAGTTACAGAAATTTGATGAATTGACTTGTTGGAAAGGTGGCACCCTGAGCTCTTCAGTAAGGCCATTCTACTGCCAATGTTTGTCTATGGAGATTGCATGGCTGTGTGCTCGATTTTATACACCTGTCGGGTGTGGCTGAAATAGTAAAATCCACTAATTTGAAGAGGTGTCCAGATATTTGTGTATATATAGTGTAGTACAGTGCATTTGGAAAGTATCAGACCCGTTTACTTTTTGCACATTCCAGCCTTATTCTAAAATGGATTACATTTTGCACACAATACCCTATAACGACAAAGCAAAACAGTTTTTTAAAAATAATTATTGCAAATGTATAAAAAAAATAAAACTGAAATATTACATTTACATAAGTATTCCGACCCTTTACTCAGGACTTTGTTGAAACACCCTTGGCAGCGATTTCAGCCTCCAGTCATCTGGGTATGATGTTACAAGCGTGGCACACCTGTATTTGGGGAGTTTCTCCCATTCTTCTCTGCAGATCCTCTCAAGTTCTGTCAGGTTGGATGGGGAGCGCCGCTGCACAGTCTCGCCGCTGCACTGTCTCAAGTTTGTTTCATCCGGTTCAAATCCAGGCTCTGGCTGGGCCACTCAAGGACATTCAGAGACTTGTTCTGAAGCCACTCCTGCGTTGTCTTGGCTGTGTGCTTAGGGTCGCTGTCCTGTTGGAAGGTGAACCTTCGCCCCAGTCTGATGCCTTGAGCGCTCTGGAGCAGATTTTCATCAAGGATCTCTCTGTACCTTGCTCCGTTAATCTTTCCCTCGATCCTGACTAGTCTACCAGTCCCTGCCGCTAAAAACCTCACCAAAACATGATGCTGCCACCACCGTGCTTCACCATATGGATGGTGCCAGGTTTCCTCCAGACATGTTGCATGGCATTCAGGCCAAAGAGTTCAATCTTAGTTTCATCAGACCAGAGAATCTTGTTTCTCATGGTCTGAGAGTCATTTAGGTGCCTTTTGGCAAACTCCAAGTAGGCTGTCATGAGGCTTCCGTCTGGCCTGATTGGTGGAGTGCTGCAGAGATAGTTGTCCTTCTGGAAGGTTCTCCCATCTCCACAGAGGAACTCTGGAACTTTGTCAGAGTTACCATGGGGTTCTTGGACATCTCCCTAACAAAGGCCCTTCTCCCCCGATTGCTCAGTCTGACCAGGCGGCCAGCTCTAGGAAGAGTCTTGGTGGTTCTAAACTTCTTCCATTTAAGAATGATGGAGGCCACTGTGTTCTTGGGGACCTTCAATGCTGCAGATATTTTTTGGGACCCTTCCCCAGATCTCTGCCTCAACACAATCCTGTCTCTGAGCTCTACAGACAATTCTTTCGACTTCATGGCTTGGTTGTCATGACTTCCGCTGAAGTCGGCTCCTCTCCTTGATCGCCGTCACCGGCTTTCTAGCCATCGCCACTCCATTTTTTCATATGTCCATTTGTTTTGTCTTGTCCCATACACACCTGCTTTTCATTCCCTAATCAATTTATATGTATTTAGCCCTCTGTTTCCCATCATGTCTTTGTGTGTAATTGTTTATTTGTGTTGTGGATTATTGTCGGGTGCATTACTTTTTCCATGTTCCGTGTTTTTGGCACGTTATTGTTTTTATGTGCTGTATTTTGTAGTACGGAATTAAAGTGCACCTGTTCACTACACTCTCCTCTCCTGCACCAGACTTCGCCTCCCATACACACCCTTGACAGAATTACACACCGAACTATGGAGTCAGCAGGAGCAGGTACCCCGGTTAGAGGAGTCAAGGAGCGCGTCCAGGAACATTCGGCAATGTTAAGTCAACTTGGTGCCATGATGGATCACGTTGTTCAAACCATGGACCGCTGGGTGAGACGGGGAGACGCCTCGACCAGCACAACCAGGGTTGCCTCCACCTGTCCCGTCTGGAGAGAATTCCAGTGGGATGCGTCTCTCCCTTCTCAGGGAGCATGATGGGACGGCAGCACAGTGCCAGGGATTCCTGGGATTCCTGTTACAACTGGGCCACTGTGCACCCAGCTCCCTCGGGAAGGGAGAGAGTGGCTGCCCTCGTCTCCTGTCTCACGGGAGGAGCGCTGGAGTGGGCAAACACCGTGTGGAGAGAGGGAGACACGGCGTTGGACCACTTCGAGGAGTTCACCCGTCGCTTCCGGGCTGTCTTTGACTATCCACCCGAAGGTAGAGTGGTGGGGGAAAGGCTCTTCCATTTGAGGCAGGGGATGAGGAGCGCCCAGGAATTCGCCCTGGAATTCCGGACCTTGGCCGACCGGAGCAGGCTGGAAAGACAGGGCCCTCATCGACCACTATCGATGCAGCCTACGAGAGGATGTCCGACGTGAGCTGACCTGTAGGGATGCCACCATCTCCTTTGACCAACTGGTGGATTTGTCCATCGGGTTGGATAACCTGCTGGTCACCCGTGGACGTCCAGAGGGGGCTCTGTTGGTGCCATCTTCCAGCACCCCAGCTCCGGTGCGCATGGAGGTAGGAGGGGCTGCTCATAGGGAGACTGGAGGAGGAGCCATCACGTGCACCATCTGTGGCCACAGAGGACACACTGCCGGTCGGTGCCGTGTTGGTTCCTCTGGGAGTCGAGGCACCCCAGGTGAGTTCGCACCACACTCATCCAGAGTCCTCTGATGATCAACTGTTTGTGCCTGTTTGTTTCCCTGAGTTTTCTCCACATTCCCAGCATACGGCGCTCGTTGATTCAGGTGCAGCTGGGAAATATATCAACAGAGCGTTAGCCATTAGTTTAGGGATCCCCATTTTTCCTGTAGTTAGACCCTTCCCGGTACACGCTCTGGATAGTCGACCATTAAGGTTCGGGCTAATCAGGGAGGCCACTATCTCCTTGGCCATGGTTATGCAGGGGGATCATGAGGAGAGAATCAGCCTATTCCTCAGTGACTCTCCTGTGTTTCCTGTGGTACTAGGCCTTCCCTGGTTGGCTCTGCATAATCCCACTATTTCCTGGCAACAGAGGGCTCTCACGGGGTGGTCGCGAGAGTGCTCAGGGAGGTGTGTAGGGGTTGTCGTTGGTGCTACCACGGTGGAAAGTCCAGACCTGGTCTCTACCGTGCACATCCCCCCCAGAAAATGCCGATTTGGCTCTCACCTTCTGTAAAAAGAAGGCGACTCAATTACCACCTCATCGACGGGGGGATTGTGCGATACATCTCCTGGCAGATGCTGCGCTTCCCAGGAGTCACGTGTATCCCCTGTCGCAAGTGGAGACGGTGGCTATGGATACATATGTCTCTGAATCCCTGCGTCAGGGGTACATTCGGCCCTCTACTTCACCCGCCTCCTTGAGTTTATTTTTTGTGAAGAAGAAGGATGGAGGTTTACGCCCGTGCATTGACTATAGAGGTCTCAATCAAATCACTGTGAGGTACAGTTACCCGCTACCTCTTATCGCCACGGCGATTGAGTCAATGCCTGGCGCGCTTCTTCACGAAACTGGATCTCAGGAGTGCGTATAACCTGGTGCGTAACCGGGAGAGAGACGAGTGGAAGACAGCGTTTAGAACCACCACAGGGAATTATGAGTACCTCGTCATGCCGTACAGGTTGATGAATGCTCCATCAGTTTTCCAATCCTTTGTAGACATTATTTTCAGGGACCTGCACGGGCAGGGTGTAGTGGTGTATATTGATGACATTCTGATGTACTCCGCTACACGCACCGAGCATGTGTCCTTGGTGCGCAAGGTACTTGGACGACTGTTGGAGCATGACCTGTATGTCAAGGCTGAGAAATTCTTGTACTTTCAGCAGGCAGTCTCCTTCCTAGGGTATCGCATTTCCACATCAGGGGTGGAGATGGAGAGTGACCGCATTGCAGCCTTGCGTAATTGGCCGATTCCACCACGGTAAAGGAGGTGCAGCGCTTTTTAGTGTTTGCAAATTACTACCGGAGACTGATCCTGGGTTTTGGCCAGGTTGCCGCTCCCATTACCTCACTGCTGAAGTGGGGGGGGGGGGGGGGGTCCTGTACGGTTGCAGTGGTCGGCTGAGGCGGACAGGGCTTTTTGGCAGCTAAGAGCTCTGTTTACTTCGGCTCCCGTGCTGGCCCATCCGGATCCCTCTTTGGCATTCATAGTGGAGGTGGATGCGTCTGAGGCTGGGATAGGAGCCGTGCTCCCACAGCCCTCGGGTACGCCACTGAAGCTTCTCGAAAAAGCTCAGTCCAGCTGAGCGTAACTATGATGTGGGAGACCGGGAGTTGTTGGCTGTGGTTAAAGCATTGAAGGCGTGGAGACATTGGCTTGAGGGGGCTAAACACCCTTTCCTCATCTGGACTGACCACCGCAACCTGGAGTACATCCGGGCAGCGAGGAGACTGAATCCTCGTCAGAAAAGGTGGGCCATGTTCTTTACCCATTTTGTGTTTACCCTATCCTACAGACCAGGTTCCCAGAATAAGAAGGCAGACGCCCTGTCCTGGCTGTATGACACAGAGGAGCGGCCCATGGATCAGACTCCCATACTCCTGGCCTCCTGCCTGGTAGCGCCGGTCGTGTGGGAGCTGGATGCGGACATTGAGCAGGCATTGCGTACAGAGCCCATTCCCCTCCAGTGTCCCGTTGGGCATATCTACGTTCCGTCTGTTGTCCGTGACCAGTTGATCTATTGGGCCCACACGTCTCCCTCCTCTGGTCACCCAGTGATCGGTCGGGCGGTGCGCTGTCTGACTGGGAAGTACTGGTGGCCCACCGTGGCTAAGGACGTGAGGGTTTATATTTCCTCCTGCTCGGTGTGTGCCCAGTGTAAGGCAGATTACAGCTTCCCTCTGATTATCGTGTGAATCCCTCGTTCCATGTGTCTCTCCTCAGGCCGGTGGTGGCTGATCCGCTCCAGGAATCTGAGGTGGGGGAGGTCCCTCCGCCTCCTTTGGACATTGAGGGGGCCCTGGCGTACATTGTTCGTTCCAGTGGTCCATTGTTCGTTCCAGTGGTCGGCTGAGGCGGACAGGGCTTTTTGGCAGCTAAGAGCTCTGTTTACTTTGGCTCCCGTGCTGGCCCATCCGGATCCCTCTTTGGCATTCATAGTGGAGGTGGATGCGTCTGAGGCTGGGATAGGAGCCGTGCTCCCACAGCCCTCGGGTACGCCACTGAAGCTTCTCGAAGAAGCTCAGTCCAGCTGAGCGTAACTATGATGTGGGAGACCGGGAGTTGTTGGCTGTGGTTAAAGCATTGAAGGCGTGGAGACATTGGCTTGAGGGGGCTAAACACCCTTTCCTCATCTGGACTGACCACCGCAACCTGGAGTACATCCGGGCAGCGAGGAGACTGAATCCTCGTCAGAAAAGGTGGGCCATGTTCTTTACCCATTTTGTGTTTACCCTATCCTACAGACCAGGTTCCCAGAATAAGAAGGCAGACGCCCTGTCCTGGCTGTATGACACAGAGGAGCGGCCCATGGATCAGACTCCCATACTCCTGGCCTCCTGCCTGGTAGCGCCGGTCGTGTGGGAGCTGGATGCGGACATTGAGCAGGCATTGCGTACAGAGCCCATTCCCCTCCAGTGTCCCGTTGGGCATATCTACGTTCCGTCTGTTGTCCGTGACCAGTTGATCTATTGGGCCCACACGTCTCCCTCCTCTGGTCACCCAGTGATCGGTCGGGCGGTGCGCTGTCTGACTGGGAAGTACTGGTGGCCCACCGTGGCTAAGGACGTGAGGGTTTATATTTCCTCCTGCTCGGTGTGTGCCCAGTGTAAGGCAGATTACAGCTTCCCTCTGATTATCATGTGAATCCCTCGTTCCATGTGTCTCTCCTCAGGCCGGTGGTGGCTGATCCGCTCCAGGAATCTGAGGTGGGGGAGGTCCCTCCGCCTCCTTTGGACATTGAGGGGGCCCTGGCGTACATTGTTCGTTCCAGTGGTCGGCTGAGGCGGACAGGGCTTTTTGGCAGCTAAGAGCTCTGTTTACTTCGGCTCCCGTGCTGGCCCATCCGGATCCCTCTTTGGCATTCATAGTGGAGGTGGATGCGTCTGAGGCTGGGATAGGAGCCGTGCTCCCACAGCCCTCGGGTACGCCACTGAAGCTTCTCGAAGAAGCTCAGTCCAGCTGAGCGTAACTATGATGTGGGAGACCGGGAGTTGTTGGCTGTGGTTAAAGCATTGAAGGCGTGGAGACATTGGCTTGAGGGGGCTAAACACCCTTTCCTCATCTGGACTGACCACCGCAACCTGGAGTACATCCGGGCAGCGAGGAGACTGAATCCTCGTCAGAAAAGGTGGGCCATGTTCTTTACCCATTTTGTGTTTACCCTATCCTACAGACCAGGTTCCCAGAATAAGAAGGCAGACGCCCTGTCCTGGCTGTATGACACAGAGGAGCGGCCCATGGATCAGACTCCCATACTCCTGGCCTCCTGCCTGGTAGCGCCGGTCGTGTGGGAGCTGGATGCGGACATTGAGCAGGCATTGCGTACAGAGCCCATTCCCCTCCAGTGTCCCGTTGGGCATATCTACGTTCGTCTGTTGTCCGTGACCAGTTGATCTATTGGGCCCACACGTCTCCCTCCTCTGGTCACCCAGTGATCGGTTGGGCGGTGCGCTGTCTGACTGGGAAGTACTGGTGGCCCACCGTGGCTAAGGACGTGAGGGTTTATATTTCCTCCTGCTCGGTGTGTGCCCAGTGTAAGGCAGATTACAGCTTCCCTCTGATTATCGTGTGAATCCCTCGTTCCATGTGTCTCTCCTCAGGCCGGTGGTGGCTGATCCGCTCCAGGAATCTGAGGTGGGGGAGGTCCCTCCGCCTCCTTTGGACATTGAGGGGGCCCTGGCGTACATTGTTCGTTCCAGTGGTCCATTGTTCGTTCCAGTGGTCGGCTGAGGCGGACAGGGCTTTTTGGCAGCTAAGAGCTCTGTTTACTTTGGCTCCCGTGCTGGCCCATCCGGATCCCTCTTTGGCATTCATAGTGGAGGTGGATGCGTCTGAGGCTGGGATAGGAGCCGTGCTCCCACAGCCCTCGGGTACGCCACTGAAGCTTCTCGAAGAAGCTCAGTCCAGCTGAGCGTAACTATGATGTGGGAGACCGGGAGTTGTTGGCTGTGGTTAAAGCATTGAAGGCGTGGAGACATTGGCTTGAGGGGGCTAAACACCCTTTCCTCATCTGGACTGACCACCGCAACCTGGAGTACATCCGGGCAGCGAGGAGACTGAATCCTCGTCAGAAAAGGTGGGCCATGTTCTTTACCCATTTTGTGTTTACCCTATCCTACAGACCAGGTTCCCAGAATAAGAAGGCAGACGCCCTGTCCTGGCTGTATGACACAAAGGAGCGGCCCATGGATCAGACTCCCATACTCCTGGCCTCCTGCCTGGTAGCGCCGGTCGTGTGGGAGCTGGATGCGGACATTGAGCAGGCATTGCGTACAGAGCCCATTCCCCTCCAGTGTCCCGTTGGGCATATCTACGTTCCGTCTGTTGTCCGTGACCAGTTGATCTATTGGGCCCACACGTCTCCCTCCTCTGGTCACCCAGTGATCGGTTGGGCGGTGCGCTGTCTGACTGGGAAGTACTGGTGGCCCACCGTGGCTAAGGACGTGAGGGTTTATATTTCCTCCTGCTCGGTGTGTGCCCAGTGTAAGGCAGATTACAGCTTCCCTCTGATTATCGTGTGAATCCCTCGTTCCATGTGTCTCTCCTCAGGCCGGTGGTGGCTGATCCGCTCCAGGAATCTGAGGTGGGGGAGGTCCCTCCGCCTCCTTTGGACATTGAGGGGGCCCTGGCGTACATTGTTCGTTCCATCCTGGATTCGAGGCATCGGGTGGGGGGGGGGGGTTACTGTCACGGCTCCTCCCCTTGTTCGGGCAGCGTTCGGCGATCGACGTCACCGGCTTTCTAGCCATTGCCGCTCCATTTTTTCATATGTCCATTTGTTTTGTCTTGTCCCATACACACCTGGTTTTCATTCCCTAATCAATTTACATGTATTTAACCCTCTGTTTCCCATCATGTCTTTGTGTGTAATTGTTTGTTTGTGTTGTGGATTATTGTCAGGCTCTTTACTTTTGCCATGTTCTGTGTTTTTGGCACGTTATTGTTTTTATGTGCTGTATTTTGTAGTACGTACAGTGGGGAGAACAAGTATTTCATACACTACCAATTATGCAGGTTTTCCTATTTACAAAGCATGTAGAGGTCTGTAATGTTTTATCATAGGTACACTTCAACTGTGAGAGACGGAATCTAAAACAAAAATCCAGAAAATCACATTGTATGATTTTTAAGTAATTAATTTGCATTTTATTGCATGACATAAGTATTTGATCACCTACCAACCAGTAGTATTAGTATCCTGTTACAGTATTGTCCATTCATGTCTTGGTAGGCGCAGGGGAAGCAGGTTAAATTCAGGTTTATTTGAGCCCCAACTCTGCTCTTCAGCCATTGGTAAAAGCATCCCAGTAGGGATGTGTACCTGAAGGCAGACAGCTTGACACTGCATGGACAGAGTGTTTTGAAAGGATTGCTCTATGGGATTGCTCTGCTTCCTTAGAAGGGATTGCTCAGTGTGGCTACCAGACCAAACCAGACCCCACTACAAGCCTCAGCGGGATGGTCTGGCAGGGAGGACAGGGAATGACAGATCAAAGAGAGATGGAGGGATGAGGGATGGATGGTGTTGGACTGAAAATTTGAAAAATCAACATCCAGTCTTTCTGGACACCATTATTAGATTGTGTCAGCCTGAACAGGGAGGGGAAACTACTTTAGTTGATGGGATTGATTAACAGAGCTGGGCCCTAGGTAATACCAACAGGGGGAAACTTGTTTTGTGTGGAGTTGAGTGCAGTGGTAGCAAATAGGATTGTATAGAATGGTAGGGCCTCAAAAGGAAAAGCTATTTTACTTGGAGCGGATTTAAGACTGATATATTCAGCAGTGGTTTTGGTAGCAAATCGGATAGATTTGATAGAATGTGTAGTGGCTCAAAAAGATGGACAGTAGGTTCCTCTGTCATTTATAAACTCTTGCCAGCAGGGATTTGTACTACAACATGCAATTGTACAAAATGAGATATAAAATGACAATCTGCCCTGTTGGTAAAGTATAATGCAGTTTAAATGCACATAATTAGATGTAAGCCTCTGTCTGCTTACTGTTCAGCCAGCGTTGGTTTACTACCCAAATTACCTAGACCCCAAAAATCTAAAATCATTCTAAACTGGGAGATTTGTACTGTACATCAATTGCTATTGAATACATCTAGGAATAGCAGTTTATAATTACTCTGGCCTTGGCCAAATCTGAGAGTGGGGGAAGCATGACTGCTAAAGATGTAGGTACAAGAAAGTCATTTGTTCATCTCATTCAAATCTGAATGACCCTGTAGAGTGGGAGAAATTGATCCATGGGTTACACACCATACATCATAAATAGGTCTAAAGAAGAAATGAGCATTTTGCGCACTAATACATCTGCGGAAAATCATGATCAGGTTATTGATAGTATCACAATTGATGAATGACCCTACTAACAAATCCTGTGATCAACAGGAGTGCAAGTAAATCAACTCTGCTCATTTTCCTTCACTTCTTAGCTCTCTTATCGCTCATTTCCCAATAGGCTATTTCCAGTAGTGGATTTAAGAGATGTAGTCAACGTTTTGAGCATTGCCACCTTCATGTTGCCTGTTGCAAATGAATATAGAAAGTCAGTGTGGGGTTTACAGTGTATAGCAGAAATATTTAGGGTTTTCTGGAACAAAAAGGAGCTTAGGTGGTGGGTGTGGCAGGGGGCATGGTAGGGGGCATGCCAATGGGTGCTGTCGGCCTGTCGGCATGGCTGAAGTTTTGACAAAATGTTTGTCTGTAACCAACTTTCCACCCAACCTTTTTGTCAGATGAAACATGACAGGCCTGATGGAAACAGAAACATTTTCAGTCAACTTTCCAAATGTGACAAAACAAAATACTCTTTTTGTTTCTGTAAAATTAATTATGTGAGAAATCGATGAAAATGCTTTTATGCGCAAATATTGACATAATAGTCCTCAGGGAAGCATGCTGTTAATTAGGCTACAGATTAAATAAATGATGATGAACTTCATAGGATGGTGATGCTTGTGTCACGACTTCCACCGAAGTTGGTCCCTCTCCTTGTTCGGACAGCATTTGGCGGTCAACGTCACCGACTTTCTAGCTACCGCTGATCCACTTTTCATTTTCCATTTGTTTTGTCTTTGTTTCTCACACACCTGTTTTCAATCCCACAATCACGTGTTCATTATTTAACCCTCTGTTCCTCACATGGTTTTTGTGAGTGATTGCTTGTTGTATGGTGGTCCGTATTGTGTGGCCGTATATATTATGTGTATATATTTAGATTTTTGAGTAAAAGTGTTTTTATTACTCATATCTGCTGTCCTGCGCCTGACTCATCTCACCAGCTACACACAGACGTCGTTACAGCTTGATGCTCTTTTCCAATTAATATCAAGGGTCTTATTCTGGTGACATGATGATCGTTGCCTGTCTGTCATTTGACAAGTAAAAAAATCTTGCTCTTTTGTCCAAATGTTATTTTATTTGTCACACGCGTCGAATACAACAGGTGTAGACCTTGCCATGAAATTCTTACTTACAAGCCCTTAACCAACAATGCAGTTTTAAGAAAAATAATAGTTAAGAAAAATATTAACTAAATAAACGTAAAAAGTAAAAAATAAAAGAGCAACAATATAATAACAATAACGAGGCTAGAGTGTACTGGTACAGAGTCAGTGTGCGGTGGTACAGGATATTTGAGGTAGTTGAAGTAATATGTACATGTAGGTAGGGGTAAAGTGACTATGCATAGATAATAAACAGCGAGTAGCAGCAGCATAAAAAGGTGGGTGGGTCAATGCAAATAGTCAGGGTAGGCTTTTGATGAGCTGTTCAGAAGTCGCATGGCTTGGCTGTTAAGAAGCCTTTTGGACCTAGACTTGGCGCTCCAGTACTGCTTGCCGTGTGGTAGCAAAGAGAACAGTCAATGACTAGGGAGGCTGGAGTCTTTGACATTTTTTAGGGCCTTCCTCTGACACTGCCTGGTATAAAGGTCCTGGATGGCAGAAGGTTTGGCCCCAGTGATGTACTGGGCCGTATGCACTACCCTCTGTAGCGCCTTGCTCTCGATGGTGCAGCTGTATAACTTGTTGACGATCTGAGGACCCATGCCAAATCTTTTCATTCTCCTGAGGGGGAATAGGCATTGTCGTGCCCTCTTCATGACTGTCTTGGTGTGTTTGGACCATGATAGTGTGTTGGTGATGTGGACACCAAGGAACTTGAATCTCTCAACCTGCTTCACTACAGACCTATCAATGAGAATGGTGGCGTGCTCGGCCCTCTTTTTCCTGTAGTCCACAACCATCTCCTTTCTCTTGACCACATTGAGGGAGAGGTTGTTGTCCTGGCACCACACTTCCAGGTCTCTGACCTCCTTCCTATAGGCTGTCTCGTTGTTGTCGGTGATCAGGCCTACCACCGTTGTGTTGTTTGCAGACTTAATGATGGTGTTGAATTCGTGCTTGGCCACGCAGGTGTGGGTGATAAGGAAGTACAGGAGGGGACTAAGAACGCACCCTTGAGGAGCCTCTGTGTTGTTACCTACCCTTACCACCTGGTGGCGTTCTGTCAGGAAGTCCATGATCCAGTTTCAGAGGAAGGTGTTTAGTCCCAGGGTCCTTAGCTTTGTGATGAGCTTTGAGGGCACTATCGTGTTGAACACTGAGCTGTAGTCAATGAACAGCATTCTCATATTGGTGTCCCTTTTGTCCAGGTGGGAAAGGACAGTGTTGAGTGTAATAGAAATGGCATAATCTGTGCATCTGTTGGGGCGGTATGCAAATTGGAGTGGGTCTAGGGTTTCTGGGAGGATGCTGGTGTTGATGTGAGACATTACCAGCCTTTAAAAGCACTTCATGGCTACAGATGTGAGTGCTACAGGTCAGTAGTCATTTAGGCGAGTTACCTTGGTGTTCTTGGGCACAGGGACTATGGTGGTCTGCTTGAAACATGTAGGTATTACAGATTCGGCTAGGGACAGGTTGAAGATGTCAGTGAAGACACTTGCCAGTTGGTCAGTGCATGCTCTGAGTACACGTGATGGTAATCCGTCTGGCCTTGCGGCCTTGTGAATGTTGACCTGTTGAAAGGTCTTGCTCACATCGGCTACTGCGAGCTTGATCACACAGTGGCCCGGAACAGCTGGTGCTCTCATGCATGCTGCAGTGTTGCTTGCCTCGAAGTGCACAGGATGCACCTGAGCTCAATTTTGAGTCTCATCGCAAATGGTCTTTATACATGTGCAAAAATGTCTAAAAACCTGTTTTCCCTTTGTCATTATGTGGTATTGTGTGTAGATAGAATCCATTTAAAAAAACGCTGTAACGTAACAAAATGTCAAAAAAGGGAAGGGGTCTGAATAGTTTCCGAATGCACTGTATGCACCCTTAGGGACTAAACACCTCCCTCTGAAACTGGATAATGGACTTCCTGACAGAACGCCACCAGGTGGTAAGGGTAGGTAACAACACAGAGGCTCCTCAAGGGTGCGTTCTGTAAAATACATGACCAAAAGTATGTGGACACCTGGTCGTTGAACATCTCATTCCAAAATCATGGGAATGAATATGGAGTTAGTCCTCCTTTGCTGCTATAACAACTTTAACTCAACTGGGAAGGCTATCCACTAGATGTTGGAACATTGCTGCGGGGTCTTGCTTCCATTCATCCACAAGAGCATTAGTGAGGTCGGGCAGGGTTCTGTGCAGGCCAGTCACGGTCTTCTACGCTGATCGTGACAAACCATTTCTGTATGGACAGGGGAATTGTCATGCTGAGACAGGAAAGGGCCTTCCCCAAACTGTTGCCATAAAGTCGAAAGCACAGAATCGTCTAGATTGTCATTGTATGCTGTAGCGTTCAGATTTCCCTTCATTGGAACTAAGGGGCCTACCCCGAACTGTGAAAAACAGCCCCAGACCATTGTTCCTCCTACACCAAACTTTGCAGTTGGCAATATGCATTGGGGCAGGTAGGGTTCTCCTGGCATGCTCCAAATCCAGATTCTTCCGTCGGACTGCCAGATGGTGAAGCATGATTCATCACTCCAGAGAACGGGATTCCACTGCTCCAGAGTCCAATGGCGGCGAGACTTGGCATTGCGCATGGTGATCTTAGGCTTGTGTGCGGCTGCTCGGCCATAGAAAACCCCATTTCATGAAACTCCCGAAGAACAGTTATTGTGTTGACATTGTTTCCAGAGGAAAGTGGCATCCTATGGAAAGGTGGCATCCTATGACAGTTCCACGTTAAAAGTCACTGAAAGCTGCAGGACAGCCATTTTACTGGCAATGTTTGTCTATGGAGATTGCATGGCTATGTGCTAGGTTTTATACACCTGTCAGCAACAGGTCTGGCTGAAATAGCTGAATCCACTCATTTGAACGGGTGTCCACATACTTTTGTATATAAAGTGTATGTATGTACTGTATGTATTTGGGTTTACTTGTTGGTCTTAGGTGGCCCATTAAAATGGGGGAGGGGGGCACACCACTTACAACCAAATATGGGTAACTGTTGGCAAGGAATATAATAAAACATTGTTATGCAGATCTTTACTTTAGAAACATTTATATTATGTTCAGAATGATCTGCAGTTATTATTATCCACTCTGCTTCAAATGTCTGTCTGACAGCAAAATTACTAAATACCAATAATACTGGAATTTTGTCGTGTGACTGTTTTTCAATTCATTCTTTTTATATATACTCCTTGCCAACAACAAATACTGTATGTTGCTCAGATGCTACAGCTACGGAATTTCAACAAAATCTGTCCTCTAAGAAGAAATACATGTGACTCACTATGTAGCGTATCTGCTGTATCTGCCACTCTTTTACCATGGGCTGATCAACAGTATGCTAATCATAGTCATCTGTTAGAGACATGGAGATGGAGTGATACAACGAGAAGAAATGAACAGATGGAATCATTGGATAAAATCAGAGTGGACAGTAGCTAAAATGTTTCATATGGCACTGAAAGGACAGTATATTACTATGATTTAATTCAGAACCTGGGGAAAAATATTAACTTGCAATATGCCCATAGATACTCAAATGGGTGCTGCGTGCAAGAGTACCAGTATCAAAACTTGTTAACGCTGAAAACTATGATCTCTGGATGACTGATTTTTCCAACTAACTGAAAACATGCTCACCAGATTAACATGTTGATTGATCACCATTTGTTAACATTTTGAACTGTTTAATCATTAACCATGTAAATTGTGAGGGTGATTAGTACAGTAACAATACTGCTGTTACACCACCCAATGTTTTACGTCTCCACTGAAAATGAAAAAGGAATAGAACACATTAAATGTTGAAAGGGTGGTCAGCGTCAACAGATGCACACTTGTTGAAGTCTTGGTAAATACTGATAGCGCGTGATAGCACTATGCATTTACTATTACATGAGCTGTGAAAACTGTATTGTATCAATATCCTCTGAGATGAGCTAAATAAGAACAAATATGATGAAATACTCACTGTGGTTGTGCATCAGTTCTTCCAACAGTTGTGAGTTTTAGTTGATACAAAAAAGCCAGCGGCTCTCAAAGTGATCAATAAGAGAAGAAAACATGAAGTCCTAACTGTTGCTGTTGCTTCTGCATCGCACGACAACTCTGCTCTCTCTGCACACACACACAAGGCATGCAGAGTATTACCAGGTTATTTGATGATCATGAGCAACAGGCTACAGCCTCGCCCCTCCCACTATATCAACAGCTAGCCTCACAGCTCTGACATCACAGGTGGGATGTGCCATTCTAACATTATTCTGAGAGCTTTTCACAGAAATCCATAGCAACCAGCATCTAGCTAGCGAGCGGAGCGAAGGGTTCCCCCCCTGAAACAGGAATAATCACTCGCTTTTGGCCGTAGACTCACGTGGATGGTTTATATTTTTCCCCTGAAGTTAGCGCCTAAGAAGGTTCACTCACTGTGGTTCCTCGTTTTTTAATATTTTTTTATTTAACCTTTATTTAACTAGGCAAGTCAGTTAAGAACAAATTCTTATTGACAATGATGGCCTACCCCGGCCAAACCCGGATGACGCTGGACCAATTGTGCGCCGCCCTATGGGACTCCCAATCACGGCCGGATGTGATACAGCCTGGATTTGAACCAGGGACTGTAGTGAGGCTTCTTGCACTGAGATGCCTTAGACCGCTGTGCCCCTCACTCTATGTACTCAGATAGCCGTCGCTGAGTCCAAAATTAGACAGGTGTGAACTCACTGTTAGAATGAGTTGTTGGAGGTACAGTCTACCATTATCAACAGTAGGCTATCAGATATCATCTTCCTCCATCCCATTCTCTATGTCCATTTCTGGTAACACTTTACAGAAAGTCGATTTTATACCTGTGTAGTAACTTTGTCATTACACTCTTAATAATCCCTCAGGCATTTGACAGATGTTGATAATGGTAATGCCTATACTTACTGTAGCTTGGAGAGCCAAAGGGTCTCTGTCTTGTAATTCTGATCAACTCACAGTAGGCTCTCTTTGGGTTGATTCCCCAGTCAATACATGTAATGCCTACTTAAGAATATTTGTTTATCTTCTTGTTGATATGGCTTTATATATCATGGCTGAATATTGCACACATAGAAGAAGTAGCTATGGATGTATCTCACGTATTGGGTATTACAGAATGTTTTGAACCATCATTAGCTCTTTACATGTTTTTTTCACAGACAGCTAGTTGTCATTTCACAGTTAATGAGGCCAAGGGTCCAAGACAAAAGCAACTCTGAGTTCATCACTTCTGAAGTTAATACACATTATAGTTAACATGCAGAGTTGATTTGGTCCTTACTTTATACTCAGTGACCTGTGAAGGGAGAATCCCTAAAGGTTTCAGGACTATAATCCAAGGAAGGTAACTACCACATTATTCCATACAAGGAATTTGTTGATGGAAAATCAAGGTCTTTAACTGTAAGATGAGATCGAATCGGTCTGTCTTTGGTGGTTGAACTGACTGGTTTAATCCCTGGTCCAGCTTTCAACTGTGGCCTGGCTCAGATGAATGGACTGTACATGAGCAGGCACACACAATCAGAGCATTCACCGTCTCATCTCTGGGTGATGGGATGTTGCATTGATCTGACAGAAGGAAATGTTTGAAACACTCACTTACCTACATGCGCTTGTGCTTCCTAAAGCCTGACTGATCCACACTAATCACCCCAGATCTCTCCCTGATATTACGCTACACACAGAATCTCATTTATATGCAATACACTGGAGGGGAAATGAAGGTCTCCTTGAGAGTACTGTAGTTTGCTTCATTAAATTGTTCGTAGTTCACCTGATTTGTCTTTTGTGAAAGGATAATACTCAAATTGTCTATTGACATTTTATTGTAGCAGGTTTCATTCCATCATTTTTGTCACATTGTCAATAGAGCATTGATAACTGCGTATCAGCTTCCTAAAGTAGGGTTGGCTTGCTATACTGTACTGTTATTATTAGGATGTATGTAAAGCTACAATGCAGCAGCATCACACAGTGGGGAAGTATGTGGGAGGCAGCTATGACCCCTGGCTATTTCTGACAGATTTCAGCTCTCAAATCCCTGTGTAATTCAGGTGTGAATAACATCTTGATTGTACTGTACATTCACTTTGTTTACCGTTGGATAACAGACACCTTTACAGTATAGGTATAGCAATATTGCAAAAAATTCAATTGGTTAAGAGTAATTCTTGAATTCAAGTAACTCTCCTCTCTGCCATGTTAGGTATTCAACTCACTTCTCATAATATCCTCCTCTCTAGGGCCAGCAGTGAAAAATATCAGCTCACAGACAGTACTTCTGGACAAGTCCTTCAGTATATCTGCATTATCATTCATCACAGAACACAGAGTATGAACTCAAACAACTATCCTCTTCACTGTGTTTGGTATTCAACACACTTCCCCTTCCACCTCATGAAATGTTAAGCCGTCCACCTAGTAGCTCTGAAAACAGCCTCATCCATTCAGTTGTACTAGCTAACACGTCTGTTGTGTGAACCATCTTGCCAAAGGGTAGGTCTTCCAAAGTATTAGCAAACAGTTGATTCAGATTAGTCATCATTTTGGGGTAATGGCCACTTTGAATTAAAAAGACACTAAGTATCCAAGCAGTTTGGATCATTGTAAAAAATAACCAAATGTTTTTAAAAATCTGAATACAAATTAGGAGGAATCTAATTGCGCTATTAAGTGTATTTGACCATGGCATGGGAGTAACATATATTCATATTCACTCATATTACTTATCATGAACATAACAATTATTCCAATTCTGTAAGTGGTTTATGTACAGGTAACTGCCAAAATAATGGAATCGCCAACATAAAGTATCTTAATAGGGCATTGGGCCACCACGAGCCACCAGAACAGCTTCAATGTGCCTTGGCATAGATTCTACAAGTGTATGGAACTCTGTTGGAGGGATGTGACACCATTCTTCCAAGAGTAATTCCATCATTTGCTGATGGTGGTGGAAAACGCCATCTCAGGCACTGCTCCAGAATCTCCCATAAGTGTTCAGTTGGGTTGAGATCTGGTGATTGAGACGGCCATGGCATATGGTTTACGTCGTTTTCATGCTCATCAAACCATTCAGTGACCACTTGTGCCATGTGGATGGGGGATTGTCATCCACTCCCATCAGGATAGAAAGGATTCAACGTAGGTTGAATGTTTACCTTGCCCTCTTTAGGGGTTGAGTGGACCTAAACCATGGCAGGAAAATAAACTCCACAGCATAACAGAGCTACCAGAACCCTCATTTACTCATGTGTTTCCATTATTTTGTCAGTTACCGGTATATTAGATGTGTGCATGCACTGTTATTTTTCATTTTTTACAATGACAAGTTAATAATAATAAATATAATGTAATAATATAATACAATTAGGCATCTATTTGTTCCTTGTGAAAATGTTTATGCATGTTGACAATTCATTTAATAAACCATAAACTATTCAGAACATTAAACGTATATTGCCACATGAATTACATCAATACAATACATACAGATGAATCTTAACCAGAACAAAAACTACCATGAAGTCTGTTTATTAAGCTTTCTCTAGACTGAAATACAAACAATCAATTCAATTAAAGTAGGTTGTTTTGCAGGCTTTATTTCAGACACATTGGCACTTAATTAACTGACTGCTTTTTGTTCTACTTTTTATTGAAATTTTAATGACACAATTAGGAACCAGTGGGCAACTTAATTCCCCTCCTCACCAGCAGGGCTGGAGCAGAATGTCATTTGAGGAGCGTACAGTGTCAGTCATCCCTACTCCCGTTCCCTTTCTTCGGCCCTCGACGTCGCCAGTCTACAAACCACCAGTCCTGGCAACCCACATTACGCACACCTGGCAACCATCATTAAGCACATCTGCTCCCCTTCGTTAAGCACACCTGGACTTCAAAATTACCTTGATTACTTCCCCTTTATTTAGCTCTCAGCAGCCTCAATCTTCAGGTAGTATTGGCTTTGTTTACGTTCAGTACGCTACTTCTGTTTTGATATTCTTCATGTTTCTTATTATTAAACTCACCTTCTGCACCTGCTTCCTGACTCCCTGTGTATACGTTACATACAGAGAGCAGTATGACTGACCATGATGGAGTCATACAGTTGAAGTCTGAAGTTTACATACACATAGGTTGGAGTCATTAAAACTCATTTTTCAACCACTCCAAAAATGTCTTGTTAACAAACTATAGTTTTGGCAAGCTGGTTAGGATATACTTTGTGCATGACACAAATAATTTTTCCAACAATTGTTTAGACAGATTATTTCACTTGTAATTCACTGTAACACAATTCCAGTGGTTCAGAAGTTTACATACACTAAGTTGACTGTTCCTTTAAACAGCTTGGAAAATTCCAGAAAATGACGTCATGGCTTTATAAGCTTCTGTTTGGCTAATTTACATAATTTGAGTCAATTGGAGGTGTACCTGTGGATGTATTTCATGGCCTACCTTCAAACTCAGTGCCTCTTCGCTTGACATCATGGGAAAATCAAAAGAAATCAGCCAAGACATCAGAAAAAAATGGTAGACTTCCAAAAGTCTGGTTCATCCTTTGTAGCAGTTTCCAAACGCCTGAAGGTACCACGTTAATTTGTACAAACAATAGTAAGCATAAATACCATGGGACCACGCAGCTGTCATATCGCTCAGGAAGGAGACGCGTTCTGTCTCCTAGAGATGAACGTACTTCGGTGCGAAAAGTGAAACAAATCCCAGAACAACAGCAAAGGACCTTGTGAAGATGCTGGAGGAAAAAGGTACAAAACTATCTATGTCCACAGTAAAACGAGTCCTATATCGACATAACCTGAAAGGCAGCTCAGCAAGGAAGAAGCCACTGCTCAAAAACTGCCATTAAAAAGCCAGACTATGGTTTGCAACTGCACATGGGGAGAAAGATCATACTTTTTGGAGAAATGTCCTCTGGTCTGATGAAGCAAAAATAGAACTGTTTGGCCATAATGACCATCGTTATGTTTGGAGGAAGAAGGTGGAGGCTTGCAAGCCAAAGAACACCATCCCAACCATGGGGGTGCTTTGCTTAAGGAGGAACTGATGCTGTTCACAAAATAGATGGCATTATGTGGAAGGAAAATTGTTTGGATATATTGATGCATCGTCTCAAGACATCAGTCAGGAAGTTAAAGCTTGGTCGCAAATTGGTTTTCCAAAAGGACAATGACCCCAAGCATACTTCCAAAGTTGTGGCAAAATGGATTAAGGACAACAAAGTCAAGGTACTGGAGTGGCCATCACAAAGCACTGACCTCAATCCTATAGAAAATGTGTGTGCAGAACTGAAAAAACATGTGTGAGCAAGGAGGCCTACAAACTTGACTCAGTTACACCAGCTCTATCAGGAGGAATGGGCCAAAATTCACCCAACTTATTGTGGGAAGCTTGTGGAAGGCTACCCAAAATGTTTGACCCAAGTTAAACAATTTCAAAGCAATGCTACCAAATACTTATTGAATGTATGTCAGCTTCTGACCCACTGGGAATGTGATGAAAGAAAAAAAGCTGAAATAAATCATTCTCTCTATTATTATTATTCTGACATTTCACATTCTTAAAATTAAGTGGTGATCCTAACTGACCTAAGACAGGGACATTTTTACTAGGATTAAATGTCAGGAATTGTGAAAAACTGAGTTGAAATGTATTTGGTTAAGGTGTATGTAAACTTCCGACTTTGACTGTATATACAGTGCCTTGCGAAAGTATTCGGCCCCCTTGAACTTTGCGACCTTTTGCCACATTTCAGGCTTCAAACATAAAGATATAAAACTGTATTTTTTTGTGAAGAATCAACAACAAGTGGGACACAATCATGAAGTGGAACAACATTTATTGGATATTTCAAACTTTTTTAACAAATCAAAAACTGAAAAATTGGGCGTGCAAAATTATTCAGCCCCTTTACTTTCAGTGTAGCAAACTCTCTCCAGAAGTTCAGTGAGGATCTCTGAATGATCCAATGTTGACCTAAATGACTAATGATGATAAATACAATCCACCTGTGTGTAATCAAGTCTCCGTATAAATGCACCTGCACTGTGATAGTCTCAGAGGTCCGTTAAAAGCGCAGAGAGCATCATGAAGAACAAGGAACACACCAGGCAGGTCCGAGATACTGTTGTGAAGAAGTTTAAAGCCCGATTTGGATACAAAAAGATTTCCCAAGCTTTAAACATCCCAAGGAGCACTGTGCAAGCGATAATATTGAAATGGAAGGAGTACCAGACCACTGCAAATCTACCAAGACCTGGCCGTCCCTCTAAACTTTCAGCTCATACAAGGAGAAGACTGATCAGAGATGCAGCCAAGAGCCCCATGATCACTCTGGATGAACTGCAGAGATCTACAGCTGAGGTGGGAGACTCTGTCCATAGGACAACAATCAGTCGTATATTGCACAAATCTGGCCTTTATGGAAGAGTGGCAAGAAGAAAGCCATTTCTTAAAGATATCCATAAAAAGTGTCGTTTAAAGTTTGCCACAAGCCACCTGGGAGACACACCAAACATGTGGAAGAAGGTGCTCTGGTCAGATGAAACCAAAATTGAACTTTTTGGCAACAATGCAAAACGTTATGTTTGGCGTAAAAGCAACACAGCTGAACACACCATCCCCACTGTCAAACATGGTGGTGGCAGCATCATGGTTTGGGCCTGATTTTCTTCAGCAGGGACAGGGAAGATGGTTAAAATTGATGGGAAGATGGATGGAGCCAAATACAGGACCATTCTGGAAGAAAACCTGATGGAGTCTGCAAAAGACCTGAGACTGGGACGGAGATTTGTCTTCCAACAAGACAATGATCCAAAACATAAAGCAAAATCTACAATGGAATGGTTCAAAAATAAACATATCCAGGTGTTAGAATGGCCAAGTCAAAGTCCAGACCTGAATCCAATTGAGAATCTGTGGAAAGAACTGAAAACTGCTGTTCACAAATGCTCTCCATCCAACCTCACTGAGCTCGAGCTGTTTTGCAAGGAGGAATGGGAAAAAATGTCAGTCTCTCAATGTGCAAACTGATAGAGACATACCCCAAGCGACTTACAGCTGTAATCGCAGCAAAAGGTGGCGCTACAAAGTATTAACTTAAGGGGGCTGAATAATTTTGCACGCCCAATTTTTCAGTTTTTGATTTGTTAAAAATGTTTGAAATATCCAATAAATGTCGTTCCACTTCATGATTGTGTCCCACTTGTTGTTGATTCTTCACATAAAAATACAGTTTTATATCTTTATGTTTGAAGCCTGAAATGTGGCAAACGGTCGCAAAGTTCAAGGGGCCCGAATACTTTCTCAAGGCACTGTAACCTGCTCTTCGCACATAAACAAAAGCATACAAAATGGCCCAAAGCAACTAAATTTCACTTTATGGCTTTGTAACTAAATGTATTAAGATTGGAAGATGTGTCCTCTCCACTCTCCCAAATACCACCCTAACTAATTGTCTGAAGTATGAACATAATCCAGTGGCAGAGCAGGGGTACTGTATGCAGTACTGTATGCAGTACTGTATGCATCTCATTGAGCAGGTCCGTATATAATGGTTCAGAATTCTACTGTAATGATCAGGATGGAGGTTTGAGCAATCAACCAAGATGAATATGATGAATGGTACTGTACAAATCAATATATCAGTAATGGATCAATACATCTTAAATGATACCTCAACTCCTGTAATGTCGAAGAAGAATCTTTCTCTCCAGTTTGAGTTATTTACCCATTGTGAATATGCATTATGCATGACGGAAAACCCATCCTGCCTCTGCCTGGGCACTCTCTCAAATTCTGTTGCTGTAATTTTGAGACGCAGCACATCAATCATGGTACTGTTGAAATATGTGCAGAAAATACCTAGACCTCTCTATCCATCACTAGTTTTACAATAAACTGGGGAGCAAAGTTTTATTGTGGATGAACTTGGAAGGGACATCTGGGTGCAGTAGCCTTCCTTTTTATATATCCAACAGCAGTCAGTAATTCATTAATGCAATCAGGAGCAATACTAACTGCAAAATAATTATAATGCTAAAATACTAACACTAAAATAATATCAACTCTAAAACAAACCTCAATAAAACACTCGTCCCTATCTGTCTACTACAGTGACTGAGGTTATTTTGTTATTCTGGCCGGGCACTCAAAGATCTGTGAAGAAGAAGGAGAGGATGAATTTGACCGCTCCACTCTGCTGAAGAGCCTTTGATGGGCTCTTCAGGGGAAAATCAATGAAGTGTTACCGCTAGTTCAGTCACAACAGAGTCAAGACAATAACACACAGCAATACTATAGGTGCTCCAAGACAAAGCAATAAGAGCACATTCGCAGGATGGGAAATGTAGGCCATTCATGTCTTACTTGTCTTTATTGATAGATGCTTTGTCGTTCTGGAATGTTTTTGTAGAAAGAATGTACAGTAGACAAATTAATATTTTCTAGTAGGTTTTGCAGCACGGCTCTGCTTGTTACAAGCAAACTGAGCAGACCTGATAACAGATATCAAGGGCCAGAGACATGAAAGCCTTCCATTCTGCAAAAATCTGTAAAGTAACTAAGTTAGAATCAATAATCATCTTGTCATTGGAAGGGAGAACAAAAATAAATTGCTTCATCAATAGTTTTTCTATGTGGTCTAGCTGTAACTTCAGACAAGAAAGCAAAGGACTCTAAATCAAATCAAATTTTATTTGTCACATACACATGGTTGGCAGATGTTAATGCGAGTGTAGCGAAATGCTTGTGCTGCTAGTTCCGACAGTGAAGTATCTAACACTTGTGCTGCTATCTAACAAGTAATCTAACAGTTCCCCAACAGCCTCTCTGAGTTAGTGATTGCTGTTTAGCAGTCTGATGGCCTTGAGATAGAAGTCTCTGGGTCCCATCTTTGATGTACCTGTACTGACCTCGCCTTCTGGATGGTAGCGGTGTGAACAGGCAGCGGCTCGGGTGGTTGATGTCCTTGATGATCTTTTTGGCCTTCCTGTGACATTGGGTGCTGTAGGTGTCATGGAGGGCAGGTAGTTTGCGATACAGCCTGACAGGATGCTCTCGATTGTGCATCTGTAAAAATTTGTCAGGGTTTTGGGTGACAAGCCAAATTTCTTCTGCCTCCTGAGGTTGAAGAGGCGCTGCTGCACCATTTCAGTTTGTCTGTCATGTGCACGCCCAGGAACTTAAAACTTTCCACCTTCTCCACTGCTGTCCCTTTGATGTGGATAGGGGGTGCTCCCTCTGCTGTTTCCTGAAGTCCATGATCATCTCCTTTGTTTTGTTGACGTTGAGTTAGAGGTTGTTTTCCTGACACCATGCACTGACTGTCTTCACCTCCTCCCTGTAAGGGTGTCTCGTCGTTGTTGGTGATCAAGCCCATTACCGTTGTGTCATCTGCAAACTTGATGATTGAGTTAGAGGCGTGCATGGCCACGCAGTCGTGGGTGAACAGGGAATACAGGAGGGGAATGAGCACACACCCTTGTGGGGCCCCAGTGTTGAGGGTCAGTGAAGTGGAGGTGTTGTTTCCTACCTTCACCACCTGGGGGTGGTCCGTCAGAAAGTCCAGGAACCAATTGCACAGGGTGGGGTTGAGACCCAGGGCCTCCAGCTTGATGATGAGCTTGGAGGGTACTATGGTGTTGAATGCTGAGCTGTAGTCAATGAACAGCATTCTTACATAGGTATTCCTTCTGTCCAGATGAAATAGGGCAGTGTGCAGTGTGATGGCGATGGCGTCGTCAGTGGACCTGTTGGTGCGGTATGCAAACGGAAGTGGGTCTAGGGTGGCCGGTAAAGTGGAGGTGATATGGTCCTTGACTAGTCTCTCAAAGCACTTCATGATGACAGAACGGGGTGGTAGTCATTTAGTGTCATGAGAATTATGTTCTCAATGTTCATAACCCAAATCAATTATACTACTCAGTCTGCAACCCAGAATTTGTAAGATACTGTCAAGACCCGGTTACGAACTCGGGTCTCCGGTGTGAGAAACAGTCACTTAGCAAACTGAGCTACTAATAGTCGGCAGAACCGAGAAGATCAGCCAGACACAGCAGTACTTGAGACAGTTTTTTATAAAGTAAAAAGGACAGTTCTTCAGGCAAAAATATAAATCCACAATGTCAAAAGTAATTCCAAGAGAACAAAGGTAATCCTCCAAGTCAAAAGGTAAATCCACAAGGTGGTAGGTACAGCAGAAAAAGCCTCAAAAGATAATCAAAAATAAATAAACGAGAACAAAAACAGAGTACCACAAGAGAGTCCAACTGGAGCTACAAATGTTCACAGCATCGCTGGGGCTGGGTGCTAACATTCAAACACAGAGCAAAAAACTGAGGGTTTAAATACATTCAAGGGAAACGAGGCACAGGTAATAACTGGGAACAAGGGAAAACAAAAGGGTCAAAAAGCACAACGGGGGCCTCTAGTGGCAAAAAACGGAACAACCCTGGCCAAATCCTGACAGATACTGGTTGAAATGAAACAGACGGAGGCCCAGCTACGATAGTCAGAAAGTTTATTCACAAGAGCACTGGTTAGTTGTACAAAACCCTTAATTTTATACTGGCTTCTTACGCACATACTTTCACACACAAACAGACTCCTTACGCACATACAGTACTTACACACACAAACATTAAGGATCCTACGTACATACTGTCCTACTACCCAGCCGACAAAGATTAGGTGAGGCCGTGAGAATCACTCCCCGTCCTCCCTCAAGATAGGGAGACCGTGTGAAGTAACCTACATGTTGTACAATTATATTGTTTTACTCTAATTCTGACTAAAACTACACACATCATGACTGAAACTACACACATCAATAATTATAATTTTATGATTCTGTTCAATTTCACTGTCCTTATTAGAGGTCAACCGAATATGATTTTTTCAACTCCGATAACGATTAATGGAGGACCAAAAAAGCGGATACCGATTAATCGGCTAATTTAAAAATATATAAAAAATGTATTTGTAATAATGACAATTACAACAATACTGAATTAACACTTATTTTAACTTAATGTAATACATCCATAAAATCTATTTATCCTCAAGTAGATAATGAAACATGTTCAATTTGGTTTAAATAATGCAAAAACAAAGTGTTGGAGAAGAAGGTAAAAGTGCAATATGTGCTATGTAAGAAAGCTAACGTTTCAGTTCCTTGCTCAGAACATGAGAACATATGAAAGCTGGTGGTTCCTTTTAACATGAGTCTTCAATATTCCCAGGTAAGAAGTTTTAGGTTGTAGTTATTATAGGACTATTTCCCTCTATACCATTTGTATTTCATTAACCTTTGACTATTGGATGTTCTTATAGGCACTTTAGTATTGCCAGTGTAACAGTATAGCTTCCGCCCCTCCCTGGGCTCGAACCAGAAACACAACGACAACAGCCACCACATCGAAGCGTTACCCATGCAGAGCAAGGGAAACAACCACCCCAAGGCTCAGAGCGAGTGAAGTTTGAAACGCTATTAGCGCTCGCTAACTAGCCAGCCATTTCACTTCGGTCACTCCAGCCTCATCTCGGGAGTTGATAGGTTTGAAGTCATAAACAGCGCAATGCTTGACGCACAACAAAGAGCTGCTGGCAAAACGCACGAAAGGCTTCAACACAATCTACGATTGGGTTAGATCGGTCTGCTTGTAGCTGGTTTGAAAATTATTTAAAAGACAGAACACAGTGTGTACTTACTGACTGCGTTAAAATCAGGATTTCTAGACATAACAAAAGGTGTCCCACAGGGTTTGATTCTTGGTCCAGTTATTTTTACTATTTATATTAACAGCATTGGTCTATCTGTACAAAACTGTAACTTTCATCTGTACGCAGATGACACTGTTGTATAAGCTACTGCCCCTACGGCACCTCAGCCTCTGTTGATTCTTCAATCTGCTTTTACTACCTTGCAGAAACCATTGTTGGACTTGAAGTTGGTACTAAATGCTGGTTAAACCAAGTACATGTTTTTTTCCAAATCATGTAATAATGTAACTGATGATTTGTGCATAAGTACGTTAGATGGTGCCACCATTGATCGTGTCCCTGCCTATAAATATCTGGGCATCTGGATTGATGAAAAGCTATCTTTTAAAAATTAAGTAGAATAGTAGAAAACAGATCATTCAGTCTACATTAATTCCTGTAATAGATTATGGTAGTATTATATAAATGACTGCAGCTACCAGTGTTTTGAAGCCCTTGGACACAATTTATCACAGCGCACTTCGTTTTATAACATCTGACAGTTTTGACACTCACCACTGCATCCTTTATCATAAAGTTAGTTGGACCTTGATAAAAACTCATAGGTCACTTCATTATTCTGTTTTTGTTTATAAAGCCTTACTCAGAAAACTACCAATTTACTTGACATCATTGTTGAAATGTACTGTAGAAACTCGGATTACAACACTAGGTCAGAGGGTTGGTTAATGCTGGAGACTCCACGTGTATCTACAGAGTTGTGTAAATCTGCCTTTAACTACCAGGCCCCTGTCAGGTGGAATAAACTCCAGGTAATGTTTCATTTGGATGTGTTGTTGTCTCTGGGTCAGTTTAGGAGAAAGTGATTATTATATAGATAAATGTGTTTCTTTTGTTTGATTGTTTATGTGTATATAATATTAGCTATTTAATTAATTTTGTGTTTTAAATTGTGTATAATTGTATTTTCTGTATTGTTCCCAGGGCACATTTGCAAATGAGGCCTAGGTTTCAATGTATTTTTCCCTGGTTAAATAAATCAATCAAATAAAAAACCGAGGAAGGCTTAGGCCCTTATTTGTTTAATTAAAATACAGAAGAAATTGTTTCCTTTCAAGCATAATTAATCCTAAGAGACGGCATTTGCCCATCAGTGCTCCTTTCCTAAAGAAAACAAACAAGAGGTGCACAACACCGCTGCTCAACACCGCTGCTCAACACCGCTGCTCAACACCGCTGCACAACACCGCTGCTCAACACCGCTGCTCAACACCACTGCACAACACCGCTGCTCAACACCGCTGCACAACACCGCTGCACAACACCGCTGCTCAACACCGCTGCACAACACCGCTGCTCAACACCGCTGCTCAACACCGCTGCACAACACCGCTGCTCAACACCGCTGCACAACACCGCTGCTCAACACCGCTGCTCAACACCGCTGCTCAACACCGCTGCACAACACCGCTGCTCAACACCGCTGCACAACACCGCTGCTCAACACCGCTGCTCAACACCGCTGCTCAACACCGCTGCACAACACCGCTGCTCAACACCGCTGCTCAACACCGCTGCTCAACACCACTGCACAACACCGCTGCTCAACACCGCTGCACAACACCGCTGCACAACACCGCTGCTCAACATCGCTGCTCAACACCGCTGCTCAACACCGCTGCACAACACCGCTGCTCAACACCACTGCTCAACACCACTGCACAACACCGCTGCTCAACACCGCTGCTCAACACCGCTGCACAACACCGCTGCTCAACACCACTGCTCAACACCGCTGCTCAACACCGCTGCTCAACACCGCTGCTCAACACCGATGCTCAACACCGCTGCTCAACACCACTGCTAGCTGTTTATATTTCCGTGGGGAGGAATATTGTTGACTTGCTGCTGTCAGCCTCAGAGGGAAATGGAGGCAGCAGGACAATCTCTTCACGCTGCAGTCAGATGACAGGTCGATTGTGCTTCTATCCCATTGACTGCCATTTGAGGGTGGGATCTAAAAGAAACAACATGTTAACCGGTCATAACCAGATAGACAGTGACTGAAGTTGCCATTGGGCAATAACTCCTACAGTACCCTCATATCATTAGTGTACTGTCTGTGTGGTGATGAAAAACAAATGGTTTTGGGAAATGTTATGAGTTTACCTAGCATGTGAAGACCAGAGGACAGTTGTTTTCACAAGGTGGCTGAGCCACATGCCTTTGACCACAGAAGAAAGTGCTGAAATCTATAAGGGTAAATTTTTCTGTGGTGCTTTATCACAGGGCCATACTGAAGCTAACTGTCCATGGTTGAGCTGTCTTGTCGGTCAATGGATTAGCCCTTATCTTGTATTGAGGGATACTGTGTCTGTGTTCAGTTTCCAATTGACACCTGGCCTGAAGACAAGGTCATTTTTAAGTCTGTAGTGTTTTCACACTGGTCTTTTTACCCTGAAGGGAGATAAACAAATATTCAAAAGGGGAGACCAAACCTTGTTATGGACCAGTGTCACCCTTTATTAACAGAACACAATCAGAGAATGGTCTCACAGACCTACAGTACAATTGAAAACTGTGGCACTCACTCAAAGTGCTTTTTATGTACAACATGGTCATACATTTTTTTCCCGACATATTAATTGCAGTGTATCAGTAAGACTGTATACTGTATAATAAAGTGATTCTAACGGATTCCCTTCTTCCAAAGTGGATCAAATGGCCTTTAATTGATACATTACTTACTAATAGTCCATTTTTCACCATATTCTGTTGCAGTATTCTGTAAGAGGGATGGGACAGGAGCTAGCTAGAATCCCATAGCTACTAATGTAATGTTCAATGTTTTTCTCTGATAAAATATTGTCATGCAACAGCACCTACAGTATAGGTTGAATCTTTTTGATTAATATCCATAAAGTATCATGATGGGAGAGAATACTGCGTTGGAATTCATTTCTGCGCACAAATGATCAAAAAGATGACAGTGGAAAAAGGTTCAGTGACAGTAATCGAAAAATGGTCCTCCGATTTCCATCATTTAAAAGGGTCATCCATTCCCTTACTGTCCTTCCCATCTTTATGATCATGTCAAGTCAGTGGACCACAGGAAGAGTAGCTGCTGCTTCAGCAACAGCTAACGGGGACCCTAATGAAATACTAAACATTAACACATACTGTATGATATGAAAATCCTGTCTAAGTATAATTCCATCATTATTTGGATAAGAAACGCATGAAGAGGTTAAATCTCAATCTAAGTTCATTCTCAACATACTATATTTCTTTCCTCGTGGATGTCTGAACCCTGACTTGAATTGTTTTTCTCTCATCTCTAACTCTCCGAAAGAAGAGTCTGAGTGGGCGGAGAGCTTATATTCATGAGCTCGCCTTGACTGACAGCACTTTGAAACGCCCTTGTGGTGGTTGCCAGGTAACAAGGTAAACAATGGCAACATGTTATTGCTGACAAGGTAAACAATGGGCCACATGTCATTACCAGCATAAATAGTATGCCTCTCCATTTTCTCAGCAAAATACTATCGTGCTCAACAGAACTGATCATGGACTGTTGGATATCAGACAAACAGCAGCAATACACAATTGCATTTCTATTGTTTTGTAACTAATCATGGAATACAGTTCACTGACACACTTCTTCACAATAATTAGACAAGCCGGAGTCACCGTAGAAGCTTAGATATACGGGAATGTACATGAAAACAGCATACAATAAGTGTACTGGACAATTTATTCGTGCCTCTGTAAATGACTATGTTCAGAATTGTATCTATTGATCAGACATTTATTGGACCATTTAAAATAGGCCAGCCAAAACATTGATCACCCTGAAGTGTGCAGGACCCATTGATCCATACGATTTGTAACACTAATCTCCCGTCTGCATGCTTGAAAAAAATTTAAAAGTAACAAAATGTGATATCATATAAGATAAAAATGAATTACTTTTAGGAAATGGCTTTAGGAAATGCAACTAAATACAGACATTGATGGGGAGGGGAGCGGGAGAGGGGATCCATGCACCCCGCTTCAATGAAGCAGGCTTCAGTCACCCCCAAGATTGAAGCGGGAGACAAATCCAGCTATATCCTCCTCCTTGTCAGGCCTCACATTGCGCAGACAAGGGTCCTGGGGTGGACAGCTAGCACAGCTTCCCCACATACGATGCTGGATCAAGGGGAGATCCAGGAGCCTGGTTACCTAGCCGATATTTAACCTTTATTTAACTGTAATATTTTTGAAAAGGAAACATTTGTTAAATGGTAGTGACTTTAATGTCCTTTTATTTACTGGTCTGAGTTATGATGCTGCATATTTGTTCATGTAGTGATCTAGTCATTCTAAAATGTGTTTTCTGGTGTTTTTGAAGTACTCAATTTGAAATATGCAATATTTGGTCCAGCACTTTTAGTGAAACTTTTCAATGTTTGTATTTGGAGTTTTTGTGTGCCTGAAATGCTCAATGGATGCAGATTTGAAATGAATAACGACACTACATGGCCAAAAGTATGTGGACAGCTGCTAGTCGAAAGTCTCATTCCA
This sequence comes from Oncorhynchus mykiss, assembly GCF_057628025.1. NCBI lineage: Eukaryota > Metazoa > Chordata > Actinopteri > Salmoniformes > Salmonidae > Oncorhynchus > Oncorhynchus mykiss. The sequence goes on along the minus strand of NC_143030.1, from coordinate 68,618,457 downwards.
AAATCATGGGCATTAATATGGAGTTGGTCCCCTTTGCTGCAATAACAGCCGACACTCTTCTAGGAAGGCTATCCACTAGATATTGGAAAATTGCTGCGTGGACTTGCTTCAATTCAGAACACAAGAGCATTAGTGAGGTCGGGCACTGATGTCGGGCTATTAGTCCTGGATTGCAGACAGCATTCCAATTCATCCCAAAGGTGTCCGATGGGTTTGAGGACAGTGCAGGCCAGTCATGTTTTTCCACATCGATCTCTCTTTGTGCACGGGGGCATTGTCATGCTGAAACAGGAAAAGGCCTTCCCCAAACTGTTGCCACAAAGTTGGAAGCACAGAATAATTTAGAATGTCATTGTGTCCTGTAGCGTTAAGATTTCCCTTCACAGGAAATAAGCGGCCTAGCCCGAACCATGTAAAAACACCCCCAGGCCATTATTCCTCCTCCACCAAACTAGTTGGCAGTACGCATTCGGGCAGGTAGCATTCTCCTGGCAACCGCCAAACCCAGATTTGTCAGTCGGACTGCCAGATGGTGAACCGTGATTCATCACCCAAGAGAACGTGTTTCCACTGCTCCAGAATCCAATGGCAGAGAGCTTTACACCACTCCAGCCAATGCTTTGCTCGTCACGGTTCCACGTTAAAAGTCACTGAGCTTTCCAGTATGGGCCATTTCACTGCCAATCTTTGTCTATGGAGATTGTGTGCTCGATTTTATACACCTGTCAGCAACGGGTGTTGCTGAAATAGCCGAATCCACTCATTTGAAGGGATGTCCACATACTTTCAAATGCTGACATAGTGTATGTCAGCATCTGCAAAGCCATCATGGTTGAGTACATGGTTTTGAACTGGAATGTAAATTGAACAGCAGAATATATCCTAATATGTGCCTTTAACTTGTCTTATTTGTCTGGATTAAAGATGACCAAGTGAGGTACAGTATATAGCAGCAGAGAGGTAGAGGTTGCAGATGGGATGTTACCAATGAGGGGCTGGCTCTTCCACTGTCTGAAAAATGAGCCTTTACTGTAGGAACATTTCCACTCCACAGACAAGAATGTTCCCTTCACAAATCTTGTGACATTGCACACCCTTGTGCAGACGGGGCAGTCTTGGAAAAGTTCCAACAGGCAATCCTTATACACAATGTATTTTGGTATGTCCTACATGGATTTCAGGGGTCATGTGTGAGGAAATAACGCACGCACGCACACACACGCACACACACACACACACACACACACGCACACACGCACACACACACACACACACACACACACGCACACACGCACACAAAGGACTCAATAAATCTCCCAACTCGCCAAAAATTGTCAACCATGGAACTAAGGTTTTGTGGATGAATCTACATTATTACAGTATGAGTGTAGGAAACATGCCCATAGTAAATGTCATATCAGAACTCTGTCTCATGTCAGAATTAGATGTTCATCCGTGTTTCTCAGACGTCAAATTTCTAAGTTGTTCCAAATTTCAAAGTGCTTAAGGTTAAGTTTAGGCATTAACTCTGAATTGTTAAGGTTAGGCATTAACTCTGAATGGTTAAGGTAAGGGTTAAGGTTTTGGATTGGCCACCATCCCACTCCACAACACCCACAAAAACATACTTGAAGGTAACAGAATTCACGGTTGCCCCTAGTGGCCGGTTTCCACATTATCTCCTGATGTTCTCAGACATGAGTGGACGTTAAATATTGACTTGTATCACAGGTAACCGGCCCGTATCAGAATTTATTAGAGTAACTGTCAAATCCTTGCTTCCTCCCATCACTGTTGTCTCTATTATTCACAACCTCTCTAAGCACGATGGATGAGAGGATCAAATGTCTATCCACTTAGATCTCCTCCTCCAATGAGCAATGACATTGAGACGAGGAATTGAGGACACGTGGATAGGAGTAAATAAGTATTTGATGTCTAGTGTAGAGACACTGAGAGCAGTGTCACAACCAGTCCCAATTCACTCCCCAGCCCTCCCCTTTTGCCCTAATCCTTTACTGTTTGTTGATATGTAAGGTGTAAACAATATGATGGAAGCTCCGCTAGTACTTTTACCTATCCACACTATTCAGATCTGTAAACATTGAAGTGTTCGGGATAAAGGGAAGTGGGGGGATTTGGGACTGGTAGTTCCTCTTCCAATACCAAGGCCATGGTAGAGGATAATAGAGAATATCTACAGATCCATCAAGATTTACAGTAGCTTACTGTTTAATTGGAGATTCATCCAAGCAACTGTCAAAGAAGCCACAGCCACAGTTGCATTATCTAACTTTAGCCCCCCGATCCCCGCAAAATGTTGGCTACCGTGTTAAACTCATCAAACTCTGATACTTACATTTGTGGTCAGCGCTTGCAAGATCCACTGTCAATGAAGGTATAGCATCCGTCTTCAGGATTGGGCAAGACTCATCGAATGTTCTCCCCAATTGATAAAGCAACTTCACTCTAAATGCACAATGCATACACGTGACATGATTGTAATTTTCAGTGCAGATTTTTCACCTGAAACGAAAAGCAGCACCTGCTCTCTGATGTATTCATTCTTCGGAAAATAGTTTAAAGTTAAATTTACACTATGGCATCGAGTCACAACACAGTGTGATGTTGCCGACGTGCTGGTAAGTAGCTTGCTAGCTAACACACTACAGATAAAAGGTGAAAGGTTACTAGTGACTTTGGCTGTATATTCTGCTTGAGCTAGCTAACTTCCAGTTTGTAAACAAAGTCAAAGAAGGCATAGGTACACATGTGATGATGGTTTTAAGGCGGTACATATTTAAATAAGTCAAGATGATAAGACGCTACCATTGGTGTATTACATTTCTTGGCTTTGTGTGACATTGCATAAAGCCCGGAAGTAAATCCTTGGTAATGCCTGCCTCCTGAATCCAAGTGTTTGACACAGGGGAAGGGGACCTGTACCTTTATGATAAAACTTTATCAATGTACTAGCTACAGTCATTTTTCATTCTTGCGTCACCCTACTTTGAACTTGTTTCATAGAAAAACCTGATTTTCACTGTTCGGGAACTTTAATACTCTGAATTGAATTGATATATTTTCTATATGAATCATCACCCTTTTATCATTGCAGACATGTTTATCTAGAAAACAAGTCAGGAATTCGATGAGAAATTGTTTTCACGTTTTATTGCTTTGGCTTGTTTTTAAAAGCAAAACAAACACATTCCCAGAATGTAATAAATGAAACCTAAAAGAGTTCACTTTGTTGATCTGCTTGAGTGGAACTTATTCAGCACATATCCTGCAATGCTGTGACTGTGAGGGCACTCATTTATATTCAGAGAGAAATATGATGTGTTAAAAAGAATCAGCGCCGCAGAGTTTAATAGATCACAGATTGGGGGAGCATAATTATAACCTAGTGTGACATGCATCACCTGACTATGATTGTGCCCAGGTGCGTCTTGTTATTGTGTGATACGGTTTTTCCCTATAAAATGCCTGCATTTCCCTGTGCCCAGCAGATTCCTATTATTCACAAAGGTTGCATTTCGCTACACCCGCAATAACATCTGCTAAATATGTGTTTGTGACCAATAAAATTTGATTTGATTTGAGGAGACCTAGCTAAGCTTCCTTGGTCGGTGCTGCTCTCTGTCAACCAGTAACTAACAATTGAAATGCATTCCTCATCAATCATTTGGAAAACACAACAAGGATCAGGCCAGATTTTATCCACCATCTACAGTATATGTACCTTAAATGTAAATTGTTATGGTAATACAGTCATTGAACTGTCAGTATTTTACTGAACTGAGTGCAGGCTATTCATCTTATCACCGATTATTTTTTGTTGTTGTTGATACAGACATGTTCATAGCAAAGTTGAAAATATGTTAAATATAATTTATGTACAATGTAATTACGGTATCTATAGTTGAAAATGTATAATCTATATTAAATATCTATATACAATTTAAATATCTATATTTGAATATCTATACACAATGTAAATATCTATAGTTGAATATCTATATACAATGTATGTAAATATCTATAGTTCGAAAAGTGTAATGAATGCGAATTAATGTACAGTTTTCATAATAATCTATAAACTAGTGGTAGGATGACATTTCACTGTGTGACTGTGACACATTTGGCATGGCTTGTATCTGAAAAATAGGTGCTTCATTTTCACATCCCTACCAAAATGAATATAATGATGGGGTTATGACATGAGGAAACAGATCCGTAGGAGGGGTGCTTTTAAGGTTCAGCACTGTGTTCTTAATTGTGTTGTTGCCATGGACAAGTGGATCGTCTCCCCCTCACTTCCTCTTTCCGGAGACCATATTATAGTGTGACCCTGTTAGACTGTCTCATTTAGCATATTCAATTAACTCACTGTGCTATATGTCTGCTTCCCAAATTAGCACCCTATTCCCTATGTAGTGATCGACTAGAAGTTTTTAATTGACTTATAATAAAATGCCAGGCCAGTCAATGAAAACCACAGCACACTGGTGATCTTTGCTCCACAAACAATTTAATGGATCTCACACCAGGTCTATACAGTCGTGGCCCAACATTTTGAGAATGACACAAATATTAATCTTCACAAAGTCTGCTGCTTCAGTGTCTTTAGATATTTTTGACAGATGTTACTATGGAATACTGAAGTATAATTACAAGCATTTTATAAGTGTTAAAGGCTTTTATTGACAATTACATGAAGTTGATGCAATATAAAGAGTCAATATTTGCAGTGCTGACCCTTCTTTTTCAAGACCTCTGCAATCCGCCCTGGCATGGTGTCAATTAAATTCTGGGCCACATCCTGAGTGATGGCAGCCCATTCCTGCATAATCAGTGCTTGGACTTTGTCGGAATTTGTGGGGTTTTGTTTGTCCACCAGCCTCTTGAGGATTGTCCACAAGTTCTCAATTGGATTAATGTCTGGGGAGTTTCCTAGCCATGGACCCAAAATATCTATGTTTTGTTCCCCGAGCCACTTAGTTATCACTTTTGCCGTATGGCAAGTTGCTCCATCATGCTGGAAAAGGCATTGTTAGTCGCCAAACTGTTCCAAGATGGTTGGGAGAAGTTGCTCTCGGAGGATGTGTTGGTACCATTCTTCATTCGTGGCTGTGTTCTTTGGCAAAATTGTGAGTGAGCCCACTCCCTTGGCTGAGAAGCAACCCCACACATGAATGGTCTCAGGATGCTTTACTGTTGGCATGACACAGGACTGATGGTAGCGCTGACCTTGAAAAAAGCTTTTCTGGAGACCCCAAACAATCGGAAAGGGGATTCATCAGAGAAAATTACTTTACCCCAGGCCTCAGCAGTCCAATCCCTGTACCCTTTGCAGAATATCAGTCTGTCCCTGATGTTTTTCCTGGAGAGAAACGTTTTCTTTGCTGCCCTTCTGGATACCAGGCCATCCTCCAAAAGTATTTTCCTCACTGTGCGCGCAGATGCACTCACACCTGCCTGCTGCCATTCCTGAATAAGCTCTGTATTGGTGGTGCTCCAATCCTGCAGCTGAATCAACTTTAAGAGACGGTCCTGGCACTTGCTGGACTTTCTTGGGCGCCCTGAAGTCTTCTTTACAATAATTGAACCGCTCTCCTGGAAGTTCAAATCAAATCAATTTATATAGCCCTTCGTACATCAGCTGATATTTCAAGGTGCTGTACAGAAACCCAGCCTAAAACCACAAACAGCAAGCAATGCAGGTGTAGAAGCATGGTGGCTAGGAAAAACTCCCTAGAAAGGCCTAAACCTAGGAAGAAACCTAGAGAGGAACCAGGCTATGATGGGTGGCCAGTCCTTTTCTGGCTGTGCCAGGTGGAGATTATAACAGAACATGGCCAAGATGTTCAAATGTTCATAAATGACCAGCATGGTCAAATAATAATAATCACAGGCAGAACAGTTGAAACTGGAGCAGCAGCACAGCCAGGTGGACTGGGGACAGCAAGGAGTCATCATGCCAGGTAGTCCTGAGGCATGGTCCTAGGGCTCAGGTCCTCCGAGAGAGAGAAAGAGAGAATTAGAGAGAGCATACTTAAATTCACACAGGACACCGGATAAGACAGGAGAAGTACTCCAGATATAACAAACGGACCCTAGCCCCCCGACACATAAACTACTGCAGCATAAATACTGGAGGCTGAGACAGGAGGGGTCAGGAGACACTGTGGCCCCATCCGATGATAACCCCGGACAGGGCCAAACAGGGAGGATATAACCCCACCCACTTTGCCAAAGCACAGCCCCCACACCACTAGAGGGATATCTTCAACCACCAACTTACCATCCTGAGACAAGGCCGAGTATAGCCCACAAAGTTCTTGATGACCCGATAAATGGTTGATTTAGGTGCAATCTTACTGGCAGCAATATACTTGCCTGTGAAGCCATTTTTGTGCAAAGCAATGATGACGGCACGTATTTCCTTGCAGGTAACCATGATTGACAGAGGAAGAACAATGATTGAGCACCACCCTCCTTTTGAAGCTTCCAGTCTGTTTTCGAACTCAATCAGCATGACAGAGTGATCTCCAGCCTTGTCCTCATCATCACTCACCCCTGTGTTAATGAGAGAATCACTGACATGATGTCAGCTGGTCCTATTGTGGCAGGGCTGAATATTTTTTGGGGATTCAGTTCATTTGCATGGCAAAGAGGGACTTTGCAATTAATTGCAATTCATCAGATTCTGATGTATATGTAAATTACCATCATGCAAACTGAGGCAGCAGACTTTGTGAAAATGAATATTTGTGTCATTCTCAAAACGTTTGGCCATGACTGTACACCTGTCCTTACCCACAACAACAAAAAGGACACTGATGCTCAAAACCCAAAGCCTGTGACTAGCCAGCCAGCATTGAGAAGCTTTTAAGATCCTTTTAACGTGGTGATTGTTGTTGTGCAGTTCATGACCATTGGCCTTTCCAGACAGTTCCAAGCCTCATCGCCTTATCCCAGTCTTTTCTTTCTCCATCTCGGGGGGAATTGAGGATGTCTCTCTCCAACAAAGCAGAATGATGGTGATATATTGTCCTGGAGGGAAAGTCAGTGACTGGAGGAAAGGAGAAAACAAACTCCAGGCTCCTTTTTATGAACCAATTATTACCATTCAAAGGAGTAGCCCCAGGTTCATGGTTAAAGTGAATGCACTTGACATGCTTTGATGTCTCAGGGTTCTGTTGGTGAGAGCAGCATGTGTATGTTGGATTCGGTCTGTTTGATCATTGAATTCCTATATATCCATTGTCAATGTTTACAATCAAAATGCAATTAAAAGTAGCAGATGTCTACATAGACTACATGATCATTTAATGATCAACATGTGAATAATTCATAATTTTTTTTCAATCTAATATTTTGGACTGGCAGAAAGCATGTAGCAATTTATTCATGGTAATGTTGTAATAGTATATGCATAACAGCTCAGAACAATGAAGTGATGTGACCTTTGCAGGAACTCAAACATCCTAATACACAACCTGTTATACTAACGAGAAAGACAGATCTATTACAACAGCAGTGGAGTCACTCTTCTAGCTCTCCATTTCAAAAGGCAGACAGATTTGCAATTCAAATGTGATTTCAACTGCCGGTGCCAGTGCCAATGTTAATAATGGACGGCATAGTGTTTCAGTTGGAGTGTGTTTTTTAATTGGGCATCCAGCTTTCAGAATAATTGAAACAAGTGGTGTAACCACAACCATGTTCAGTGGTACTGCTTCTTACCATGATCATATTGCTGATTGGAAAAGCAATGTGCAATGATAAGATTGATTGAATGAATGAATCAATATGTATGAATCTATTTTAGACTATGACAAGGGTAAAAGAGCCATATTACACTGAGTGTTCAAAACATTAAGGACACCTGATCTTTCCATGACATGGAGTGGCTAGGTGGGAGCTATAATCCCTTATTGATGTCACTTGTTAAATCCACTTCAATCAGTGTAGATGAAGGGGAGGAGGGAGGTTAAATAAGGATTTTTAAGCCTTGAGACAATTGACATGGATTGTGTATGTGTACCATTCAGAGGGTGAATGGGCAAGACAAAAGACCTGTTTTCAACCCCACCAGTTTTTTTCTGTTGCCTGTTTTGCGTGTTATTTTGGAATTAATACGTGTCACATATCAGTTTGCAAACAATGCAATGACAACAAAAGATCATTAAGATATTAAAGATGCATACAAAAATGGTCTCTTTTTTTCTTTCTTGAGTAAGGCAGCTCCAAAATGCAGGTGTTTCAGCTAGCTCAGTGCTTTCTGTGGTGGTGGGGCAGGCCAAATCAAATCAAATCAAAGTTTATTTGTCACGTGCGCCGAAAACAACAGGTGAAGACCTTACAGTGAAATGATTACTTATATGCTCTATCCACTAGTGCAAAAAAGGTGTTAGGTGAAAAATAGGTAAGAAAATAAAACAACAGTAAAACGACAGGCTATATACAGTAGCGAGGCTATAAAAGTAGCGAGGCTACATACAGACACCGGTTAGTCAGGCTGATTGAGGTAGTATGTACACCTAGATATGGTTAAAGTGACTATGCATATATGATGAACAGAGAGCAGCAGTAGTGTAAAAGAGGGGTTGGCAGGTGGTGGGTGGCGGAACACAATGCAGATAGCCCGGTTAGCCAATGTGCGGGAGCACTGGTTGGTCGGCCTTATTGAGGTAGTACGTACATGAATGTAAAGTTAAAGTGACTATGCATATACAATTAACAGAGAGTAGCAGCAGCGTAAAAAGAGTGGTTGGGGGGTTGGAGGGCGGCACACAATGCAAATAGTCCGGGTAGCTGTTCAGGAGTCTTATGGCTTGGGGGTAAAAACTGTTGATAAGCCTTTTTGCCCTAGACTTGGCACTCTGGTACCTCTTGCCATCAAATCAAATCAAATCAAATGTATTTATATAGCCCTTCTTACATCAGCTGATATCTCAAAGTGCTGTACAGAAACCCAGCCTAAAACCCCAAACAGCAAGCAATGCAGGTGTAGAAGCACGGTGGCTAGGAAAAACTCCCTAGAAAGGCCAAAACCTAGGAAGAAACCTAGAAAGGAACCAAGCTATGAGGGGTGGCCAGTCCTCTTCTGGCTGTGCCAGAACATGGCCAATATGTTCAAATGTTCATAAATGACCAGCATGGTCAAATAATAATAATCACAGTAGTTGTTGAGGGTGCAGCAAGTCAGCACCTCAGGAGTAAATGTCAGTTGGCTTTTCATAGCCGATCATTAAGAGTATCTCTACCGCCCCTGCTGTCTCTAGAGAGTTGAAAACAGCAGGTCTGGGACAGGTAGCACGTCCGAACCTGAACAGGTCAGGTTTCCATAGCCACAGGCAGAACAGTTGAAACTGGAGCAGCAGCACGGCCAGGTGGACTGGGGACAGCAAGCAGTCATCATGCCAGGTAGTCCTGAGGCATGGTCCTAGGGCTCAGGTCCTCCGAGCATACTTAAATTCACACAGGACACCAGATAAGACAGGAGAAGTACTCGAGATATAACAGACTGACCCTAGCCCCCGACACATAAACTACTGCAGCATAAATACTGGAGGCTGAGACAGGAGGGGTCAGGAAACACTGTGGCCCCACTGATGATACCCCCGGACAGGGCAAACAGGAAGGATATAACCCCACCCACTTTGTCAAAGCACAGCCCCCACACCACTAGAGGGATATCTTCAACCACCAACTTACCATCCTGAGACAAGGCCGAGTATAGCCCACAAAGAAAGGGGGGGAGGGGGTTTATCCGGGTAGCCGGAAAGTAGAGCATTGCAGTAACGGATTCATTTTTCTGCATAAATTTTGGACAGAAAGTTTCTGATTTTTGCAATGTTACGTAGATGGAAAAAAGCTGTCCTTGAAACAGTCTTGATATGTTCGTCAAAAGAGAAATCAGGGTCCAGAGTAACGCCGAGGTCCTTCACAGTTTTATTTGAGACGACTGTTCAACCATCAAGATTAATTGTCAGGTTCAACAGAAGATCTCTTTGTTTCTTGGGACCTAGAACAAGCATCTCTGTTTTGTCGAAGTTTAAAAGTAGAAAGTTTGCAGCCCTCCACTTCCTTATGTCTGAAACACAGGATTCTAGCGAGGGCAATTTTGGGGCTTCACCATGTTTTATTGAAATGTACAGCTGTGTGTCATCCACATAGCAGTGGAAGTTAACATTATGTTTTCGAATGACATCCCCAAGAGGTAAAATATATAGTGAAAACAATAGTGGTCCTAAAATGGAACCTTGAGGAACACCAAAATTTACAGTTGATTTGTCAGAGGACAAACCATTCACAGAGACAAACATATCTTTCCGACAGATAAGATCTAAACCAGGCCAGAACTTGTCCGTGTAGACCAATTCTCCAAAAGAATGTGGTGATCGATGATATCAAAAGCAGCACTAAGGTCTAGGAGCAGATGCAGAGCCTCGGTCTGACGCCATTAAAAGGTGGTAGAGAGAACAGTCTATGACTGGGGTGGCTGGGCTCTTGGACAATTTTTAGGGCTTTGCTCTGACACCGCCTGGTGTAGAGGTCCTGGATGGCAGGCAGCTTAGCCACAGTGATGTACTGGGCCGTACGCACTACTCTCTGTAGTGCCTTGCAGTCAGAGGTCGAGCAATTGCCGTACCAGGCAGTGATGCAACCATACTCTCGATGTTGCAGCTGTAGAACCTTTTAAGGATCTCAGAACCCATGCCAAATCTTTTTAGTTTCCTGAGGGGGAATAGGCTTTGTCGTGCCCTCTCCACGACTGTCTTGGTGTGTTTGAACCATTGTAGTTTGTTGTTGATGTGGACACCAAGAAACTTGAAGTTCTCAACCTTCTCCACTACAGCCCCGTCGATGAGAATGGGGGCGTGCTAGGTCCTCCTTTTCCTGTAGTCCACAATCATCTCCTTTGTCTTGGTTACGTTGAGTGATGGGTTGATGTTCTGGCACCACCCAGCCAGGTCTCTGACCTCCTCCCTATAGGCTGTCTCGTCATTGTCGGTGATCAGGAATACCACTGTTGTGTCGTCTGCAAACTTGATGATGGTGTTGGAGTCGTGCAATGCCATGCAGTCGTGGGTGAACAGGGAGTACAGGAGGGGACTGAGCACGCACCCCTGTGGAGCTCCAGTCTTGAGGATCAGGGTGGCAGATGTGTTGCTACCTACCCTCACCACCTGGGGGCGGCCCGTCAGGAAGTCCAGGATCCAGTTGCAGAGGGGGGTGTTTAGCCCCAGGATCCTTAGCTTAGTGATGAGCTTTGAGGATACTATGGTGTTGAACGCCAAGCTGTAGTCAATCAATAACATTCTCACATAAGTGTTCCTTTTGTCCAGGTGGGAAAGGGCAGTGTGGAGTGCAATAGAGATTGCATCATCTGTGGATCTGTTTGGGCGGTATGCAAATTGGAGTGGGTCTAGGGTTTCTGGGATAATGGTGTTGATGTGAGTCATTACCAACCTTTCAAAGCACTTCATGGCTACGGACGTGAGTGCTACGGGTCAGTAGTCATTTAGGCATGTTGCCTTGGAGTTCTTGGCCACAGGGACTATGGTGGTCTGCTTGAAATAAGTTGGTATCAATCAGGGACATGTTCAGCACATGCCCGAAGCACTCGTCCTGATAATCCATCTGGCCCCGCAGCCTTGTGTATGTTGACCTGTTTAAAGGTCTTACTCACGTCGGCTATGGAGAGCGTGATCACACAGTCGTCAGGAACAGCTGATATTCTCATGCATGCCTCAGTGTTGCTTGCCTCGAAGCGAGTGGAAAATACTGAGCGTAGGGGTTGATAATGTTCTCTAGTTGCGCCGTGATTGGCTCAGTATACTGAAGATCACTGACGTCATGATTCAACCTTGTTTCCCAGTTCCCAGTTGTCAGTTGTCTTGAAATCAGCATAACTACAGAGAATTCCAGACTTTGATGACAAGGTTTGACATTTTTTGGTGAGTCCAAAAACTCTATTGTGTACCGCTGAATACATTATATAATATGCCAGAGAGATATGTATACTGTAGCTAAGAAAGTAATACTAATTGTATTTTGTGTAGTAAGCTGTTAGTAGCCCATGTGCCTCACCCTAATAATATTTTCCCATTACAGGTCAGTGTACAGAGTAGGATCAGGTCAGTGTACAGAGTGGGATCAGGTCAGTGTACAGAGTGGGATCAGGTCAGTGTACAGAGTGGGATCAAGTCAGTGTACAGCGTGGGATCAAGTCAGTGTACAGAGTGGGATCAAGTCAGTTTACAGAGTGGGATCAAGTCAGTTTACAGAGTGGGATCAGGTCAGTGTACAGAGTGGGATCAAGTCAGGTTACAGAGAGGGATCAGGTCAGTTTACAGAGTGGGATCAGGTCAGTGTACAGAGTGGGATCAAGTCAGTTTACAGAGTGGGATCAGGTCAGTGTACAGAGTGGGATCAAGTCAGTTTACAGAGTGGGATCAGGTCAGTGTACAGAGTGGGATCAAGTCAGGTTACAGAGTGGGATCAGGTCAGTGTACAGAGTGGGATCAGGTCAGTGTACAGAGTGGGATCAGGTCAGTTTACAGAGTGGGATCAAGTCAGTTTACAGAGTGGGATCAGGTCAGTGTACAGAGTGGGATCAAGTCAGTTTACAGAGTGGGATCAAGTCAGTTTACAGAGTGGGATCAGGTCAGTGTACAGAGTGGGATCAAGTCAGGTTACAGAGAGGGATCAAGTCAGTTTACAGAGTGGGATCAGGTCAGTGTACAGAGTGGGATCAAGTCAGTTTACAGAGTGGGATCAGGTCAGTGTACAGAGTGGGATCAAGTCAGTTTACAGAGTGGGATCAAGTCAGTTTACAGAGTGGGATCAGGTCAGTGTACAGAGTGGGATCAGGTCAGTGTACAGAGTGGGATCAGGTCAGTGTACAGAGTGGGATCAGGTCAGTGTACAGAGTGGGATCAGGTCAGTTTACAGAGTGGGATCAGGTCAGTGTACAGAGTGGGATCAAGTCAGTGTACAGCGTGGGATCAGGTCAGTGTACAGAGTGGGATCAGGTCAGTGTACAGAGTGGGATCAAGTCAGTGTACAGAGTGGGATCAGGTCAGTGTACAGAGTGGGATCAGGTCAGTGTACAGAGTGGGATCAGGTCAGTGTACAGAGTGGGATCAGGTCAGTGTACAGAGTGGGATCAGGTCAGTGTACAGAGTGGGATCAAGTCAGTGTACAGCGTGGGATCAAGTCAGTGTACAGAGTGGGATCAAGTCAGTTTACAGAGTGGGATCAGGTCAGTGTACAGAGTGGGATCAAGTCAGTTTACAGAGTGGGATCAAGCCAGTGTACAGAGTGGGATCAAGTCAGTTTACAGAGTGGGATCAGGTCAGTTTACAGAGTGGGATCAAGTCAGTGTACAGCGTGGGATCAAGTCAGTGTACAGAGTGGGATCAAGTCAGTGTACAGAGTGGGATCAAGTCAGTTTACAGAGTGGGATCAGGTCAGTGTACAGAGTGGGATCAAGTCAGGTTACAGAGTGGGATCAGGTCAGTGTACAGAGTGGGATCAGGTCAGTGTACAGAGTGGGATCAGGTCAGTTTACAGAGTGGGATCAAGTCAGTTTACAGAGTGGGATCAGGTCAGTGTACAGAGTGGGATCAGGTCAGTGTACAGAGTGGGATCAAGTCAGTTTACAGAGTGGGATGAAGTCAGTTTACAGAGTGGGATCAGGTCAGTGTACAGAGTGGGATCAAGTCAGGTTACAGAGAGGGATCAAGTCAGTTTACAGAGTGGGATCAGGTCAGTGTACAGAGTGGGATCAGGTCAGTGTACAGAGTGGGATCAGGTCAGTGTACAGAGTGGGATCAGGTCAGTGTACAGAGTGGGATCAGGTCAGTGTACAGAGTGGGATCAAGTCAGTTCATATCAAGGTGCTTCAGGCACCTCAACCGCCCTTCAGGTGGGCGAAGGACCTCTCTATTGTGCACCTTGTGGTGTGGAGTGAGGTGTTGAATCTTTTTTGAACTCCTGATAGGTGGCCATTTTCTTTGAAGGGAACCAGGAGCCATGTTTGTGGAGGGTATGCTGGATCCCCCAGGATGTGGATATCTTTGGGCACCATAGACTGCGGATCAGCGGTAAACATCTGATGCAGGTCTGAGTTCCGATACACCCTTGCATCATGCACTGAGCCGGGATAGGCACTAAATACACAGGTGAAAAGCATTTTGTCAGCATAGGCGGCCTGGAGGTGCATAGAATGGAATGACTTTCGGTTGTCATACAGTATGTCTCAGGGTATGTCTCTCGGTCTGACGGGTATATCTCGGGGGGCCTTGTTGGGAATGTACGTTGCCTTTGTGAAGCCACTGATGACCTCTTGTGCTCTGGCCCCTGTTGGCCAGACAATGACTCATGCAGACAGATGTGATACTGCTTCGATCACCCTCTGGAAGCAGGCGTTGACCGTAGATTTAGAGACATTGAACCTGTCGCCAAATATAATTATAATTTTTATAATGATATTATATACATTATGATATAACATTATAACACTACTCTGAACTTAAGTTCACTCTTTGCCAACTAGGCCTATCAGTCATGATTCAAGATCAAATCCAAATGATGCTGCAGTAACATACAGTTCGTCATTACCACCACAAGGTGTCAGCTGACATGTGCCTTTTGATACAGTGCTTTATGACAGTTGAAAGGTCATGTCAATATCATGTAAACAAAACTGATTGATCATTTAGCAGGGTGGATTTCTAGTGAGTTTTATTGTAGATCGCTTGCTGTTTTATTGTATATCATTTGAAATGTTGGCAGTGTCATACTCCTAAAAGAAACAAATAAAACACATTGTACTGTGGCAAGCTAGTTGTCTGGCTAGACTAGCCTGCTATGTTCCTAGCTAAGTCAGTTCCGTTATACTACTCAAGCTATTGCCATTCCAGCTGACAATCAGCAGATTGCACTTACCAACGTTAGCTAGCTTGATGTTATTGTAGCTAAAAAGAAGGTCAGTAACACACTGACATGCCAAATGCATGTTGCAAGGCCAATGTGTTCATCTTACTGTCCTCATCACTGTCGCTGTCAACCAGTCTCAAAAATGGATGAAACATTGTTCACTACCCAAAAGAGAGCAGTCATGCCTTCTCTGTTTTCGGCCATTTTTATTTGTGAAACGTTTTATAGTTCGGAAATGTGTCTTTATCAAGCGCTCTAGGACGCTTGAACCAGAGCGCTTGCATTTCAGAGCAGATCGTTGAGTGAATTTCAGAACGCACCCCATATTAGAATTATTTATTTTTTAAATCGTAAATTATGTATTGTATGAGATATGCCTGTGGAGATTTGTTCCTACATGATTGACTGTAAGAGTGATGCCTAATTAAAGAACACTCGTTTTTTCTGACAAAAGAGATACACATACAGTACATTTTGTTTTAAGTTTGAAGCAGTTTCTATGGATACAGCATTGTTGCTATGTGACAGATTTGATATGTGGCATGAAGTGCGAAGTGTATGTGTTTTCCATGTATGTACATGTGAATGATTGGATATTTGACCATTTTCTGTGGTTAATGGAATAACAGAAGTCACGGCCATCACTCGTATCCAATCAGTAATAGCCACAGTCCCTCACGGTGAAAGTAACATTTTAGACTCAACATGGCATGGAAGATGAAACCAAACAAGAGGCCTTTGGTGACTGGCTTCTTTCAACTTGTCAGATTGAATGTTTTTCTTTTTAATAAACTCAGGAGATAATATGGACTCTCAAGGCAGAGCCAATTTGGCATTAGTCAAGATATTTGAAAATGAGTAAAGCCCATGGAGTCAATACAACAATGAATAAACCAAAGACTGCACGCATTAGCATACCTTTGCATGGTTTACACGTTCATCTGCTTTTTCACCTCAGGTGTTGTTCATCTGCTTTTTCACCTCAGGTGTTGTTCATCTGCTTTTTCACCTCAGGTGTTGTTCATCTGCTTTTTCACCTCAGGTGTTGTTCATCTGCTTTTTCACCTCAGGTGTTGTTCATCTGCTTTTTCACCTCAGGTGTTGTTCATCTGCTTTTTCACCTCAGGTGTTGTTCATCTGCTTTTTCACCTCAGGTGTTGTTCATTTGCTTTTTCACCTCAGGTGTTGTTCATCTGCTTTTTCACCTCAGGTGTTGTTCATCTGCTTTTTCACCTCAGGTGTTGTTCATCTGCTTTTTCACCTCAGGTGTTGTTCATCTGCTTTTTCACCTCAGGTGTTGTTCATTTGCTTTTTCACCTCAGGTGTTGTTCATTTGCTTTTTCACCTCAGGTGTTGTTCATCTGCTTTTTCACCTCAGGTGTTGTTCATCTGCTTTTTCACCTCAGGTGTTGTTCATTTGCTTTTTCACCTCAGGTGTTGTTCATTGGCTTTTTCACCTCAGGTGTTGTTCATCTGCTTTTTCACCTCAGGTGTTGTTCATCTGCTTTTTCACCTCAGGTGTTGTTCATTTGCTTTTTCACCTCAGGTGTTGTTCATTTGCTTTTTCACCTCAGGTGTTGCGCTCTACTTACGATTCAAATCTCTTGAGGGGGTTAACCTTGATTATTTGATCAGGTGTATAATTAAGGTTCCCTCTCAATTTGGCCTAATCAGTGTTCTTTGCTACATCACTGATAGAGATTTCTACAGGAACAAGGTTCAAGGGCATGTTGAGGTTTGGTCACAATGGGTAATTATAGCAGAGTAGGGCAGTAGATAACTGATTGGTGGGTTTAGTTAGGTTAGCTAGGTGTCATTCAAATAATGTTTGAGCAGGTACCGAATCTGTCTAACCCTAACCCTAGCTTCATGCCCACATCCTAGCTCAATCCTAGCCTCAACTCCAACCCTAGCCCTACTGTAGCTTCATGTCCACATCCAGGTTCAAGCCTAACCCTAGACTCAAACCTAACCCGGGTTCGTATCCTGTTCCCACCCCTAACTCTAACCCTACTCGTGACCCTATTCCTAACCCTAACCATACTCCTAATTTTAACGTCACCCCCATCCCTAACCCTAACCCCATCCCCAACCTCATCCCTAACCCTCAACCCCATCCCCACCCCCACCCCTAACCCTAACCCCATACCCATACCCACCCCTTACCCTAACCTTACCCCCCCTAGAGCAACAGACTTGGACATTGAACCCCTTCTGAACCACAACCTTCTCTCCTCCTCTTATTGCCCTTCCAATCAGTAGACAATCCTTATCCCCTTAGTTACTACATTCTCACATAGGATCAGACATTCCATCAGGCATTCAAACACAATTTTTCCATCACCTAACAGGCATACACACCCTTCCAGCCGTATGGAATAATCTCAGCATTCAGAAGGAATAAGAGTCTTAAAGACATCCTCATCCAAGCCAAATACAGTACTAAGCCCCCACAACCACCCAAACCTTACACGACCCACTTCAGACCAAGAAAGTTCATTTCAAACCCACATAGCAAGACCTCCACTCCAGTTTTAGACTCAATCTCACTCAATACTCCAATTGTCATGTATATAATCACCTGTACATTTAGCAAAAAACACTACATTGGGGAAACCCAGTATACAATAGAAATACAACATCAAACAGGCCCATCTACACACAGAAGTAGTCACTCATTTCCAGAATCACCCCATCATTTACCTCAATATACAGTATCAGGCTTACAGTCGTGTTCTGGGTGGACCAGTGGGCGGCGAAAAGCAGTAGAACGTAGGTGGATAAGAGACCTACAAACAATTACACCCAGCGGTCTGAATGAGGGTTTTTAACCAGTCAGATAACCCCAACCTTAGCATCACGTCCACATCCTGGCTCAACCCCAAACCTAACCGTAACTCCAACCTTACCATCAACCCTAACCCTAACCATAGCATCATGTCCACATCCTGGCTCAACCCCAACCCTAACCCCAACACTATCATCACTCCTAACCACAACCCTAGCGTCACGTCCAAATCCTGACTCAACCCCAACTCTAACCGTAACCCCAACCTACCATCAACCCTAACGTCACGTACACATCCTGGTTCAACCCCAACTCTAACCCTAACCCCAACCCTACCATCAACCCTAACCCCAACCCTACCATCAACCCTAACCTCAACCCTACCATCAACCCTAACCTCAACCCTACCATCAACCCTAACCACAACCCTACCATCAACCCTAACCCCAACCCTACCATCAACCTTAACCCCAACCCTACCTCCAACCCTAACCCCAACCCTAGAGTCACGTCCACATCCTGGCTCAACCTTAACCCTAACCCTACCATCAACCCTAAGATCAAACTACCTTTAACCCTAACCACAACCCTACCATCAACACTAACCCCAACCCTATCATCAAGCCTAACCACAACCTTAGCATCACGTCCATATCCTGGCTCAACCCCAACCCTAACCGTAACCCCAACCCTACCATCATCACGAACCCCAACCATAGCATCACGTCCACATCCTGGCTCAACCTTAACCCTAACCCTACCATCACCCCTAACATCAAACTACCTTTAACCCTAACCACAACCCTACCATCAACACTAACCCCAACCCTATCATCAACCCTAACACTAACCCTAGCGTCACATCCACATCCTGACTCAATCCCAACCCTAAACCCAACCCTACCATCAATCCTAACCCTAACCCCAACCCTACCATCAACCCTAACCAAAACCCTAGCGTCAAGTCCGCATCCTGACTCAACCCCAACCTTAACCCTAACCCCAACCCTACCATCAACCCTAACCTTAACGCCAACCCTACCATCAACCCTAACCCCAAACCTAGGATCATGTCCACATCCTGACTCAACCCCAACCCTAACCCCAACCCTACCATCAACTCGAACCCCAACCCTAGCGTCACATCCACATCCTGGCTCAACCCCAACCCTAACCCTAACCCCAACCATCAATCATATCCCCAACCCTAGCGTCACGTCCACATCCTGACTCAACCCCAACCCTAACCCCAACCCTACCATCAACTCTAACCCCAACCCTAGCGTCACGTACACATCCTGGCTCAACCCCAACCCTAACCCAACCATCAATCATATCCCCAACCCTAGCGTCACGTCCACATCCTGACTCAACCCCAACCCTAACCGTAACCACAACCCTAACCATAACCCCAACCCTACAATCAACCCTAACTCCAACCCTAGCATCACATCCACATCCTGGCTCACACCCAACCCCAACCCTAACCCTAACCTCAACCCAACCCTGGCGTCACGTCCACATCCTGGCTCAACCCCAACCCCAACCTTATCCCCAACCCTACCATCATCCCTAACCCCAACCCTAGCATCATGTCCACATCCTGGCTCAACCCCAACCCTAACCCCAACCCTACCATCAACCCTAACCCCAAACCTAGCACCACGTCCACATCCTGGCTCAACCCCAACCCTTGTATTCCTTTACAGCTGTGGACTATATTTTAAACTTAAAAATGAGCAACAGACTTGGACATTGAACCCCTTCTGAACCACAACCTTCTCTCCTCCTCTTATTGCCCTTCCAATCAGTAGACAATCCTTATCCCCTTAGTTACTACATTCTCACATAGGATCAGACATTCCATCAGGCATTCAAACACAATTTTTCCATCACCTAACAGGCATACACACCCTTCCAGCCGTATGGAATAATCTCAGCATTCAGAAGGAATAAGAGTCTTAAAGACATCCTCATCCAAGCCAAATACAGTACTAAGCCCCCACAACCACCCAAACCTTACACGACCCACTTCAGACCAAGAAAGTTCATTTCAAACCCACATAGCAAGACCTCCACTCCAGTTTTAGACTCAATCTCACTCAATACTCCAATTGTCATGTATATAATCACCTGTACATTTAGCAAAAAACACTACATTGGGGAAACCCAGTATACAATAGAAATACAACATCAAACAGGCCCATCTACACACAGAAGTAGTCACTCATTTCCAGAATCACCCCATCATTTACCTCAATATACAGTATCAGGCTTACAGTCGTGTTCTGGGTGGACCAGTGGGCGGCGAAAAGCAGTAGAACGTAGGTGGATAAGAGACCTACAAACAATTACACCCAGCGGTCTGAATGAGGGTTTTTAACCAGTCAGATAACCCCAACCTTAGCATCACGTCCACATCCTGGCTCAACCCCAAACCTAACCGTAACTCCAACCTTACCATCAACCCTAACCCTAACCATAGCATCATGTCCACATCCTGGCTCAACCCCAACCCTAACCCCAACACTATCATCACTCCTAACCACAACCCTAGCGTCACGTCCAAATCCTGACTCAACCCCAACTCTAACCGTAACCCCAACCTACCATCAACCCTAACGTCACGTACACATCCTGGTTCAACCCCAACTCTAACCCTAACCCCAACCCTACCATCAACCCTAACCCCAACCCTACCATCAACCCTAACCTCAACCCTACCATCAACCCTAACCTCAACCCTACCATCAACCCTAACCACAACCCTACCATCAACCCTAACCCCAACCCTACCATCAACCTTAACCCCAACCCTACCTCCAACCCTAACCCCAACCCTAGAGTCACGTCCACATCCTGGCTCAACCTTAACCCTAACCCTACCATCAACCCTAAGATCAAACTACCTTTAACCCTAACCACAACCCTACCATCAACACTAACCCCAACCCTATCATCAAGCCTAACCACAACCTTAGCATCACGTCCATATCCTGGCTCAACCCCAACCCTAACCGTAACCCCAACCCTACCATCATCACGAACCCCAACCATAGCATCACGTCCACATCCTGGCTCAACCTTAACCCTAACCCTACCATCACCCCTAACATCAAACTACCTTTAACCCTAACCACAACCCTACCATCAACACTAACCCCAACCCTATCATCAACCCTAACACTAACCCTAGCGTCACATCCACATCCTGACTCAATCCCAACCCTAAACCCAACCCTACCATCAATCCTAACCCTAACCCCAACCCTACCATCAACCCTAACCAAAACCCTAGCGTCAAGTCCGCATCCTGACTCAACCCCAACCTTAACCCTAACCCCAACCCTACCATCAACCCTAACCTTAACGCCAACCCTACCATCAACCCTAACCCCAAACCTAGGATCATGTCCACATCCTGACTCAACCCCAACCCTAACCCCAACCCTACCATCAACTCGAACCCCAACCCTAGCGTCACATCCACATCCTGGCTCAACCCCAACCCTAACCCTAACCCCAACCATCAATCATATCCCCAACCCTAGCGTCACGTCCACATCCTGACTCAACCCCAACCCTAACCCCAACCCTACCATCAACTCTAACCCCAACCCTAGCGTCACGTACACATCCTGGCTCAACCCCAACCCTAACCCAACCATCAATCATATCCCCAACCCTAGCGTCACGTCCACATCCTGACTCAACCCCAACCCTAACCGTAACCACAACCCTAACCATAACCCCAACCCTACAATCAACCCTAACTCCAACCCTAGCATCACATCCACATCCTGGCTCACACCCAACCCCAACCCTAACCCTAACCTCAACCCAACCCTGGCGTCACGTCCACATCCTGGCTCAACCCCAACCCCAACCTTATCCCCAACCCTACCATCATCCCTAACCCCAACCCTAGCATCATGTCCACATCCTGGCTCAACCCCAACCCTAACCCCAACCCTACCATCAACCCTAACCCCAAACCTAGCACCACGTCCACATCCTGGCTCAACCCCAACCCTTGTATTCCTTTACAGCTGTGGACTATATTTTAAACTTAAAAATGTGTAAGATAGAGTATAGAAACTTCATAAACTTTGCTTCAGGTTGTTTAATTAAATTAAACAGGAAAGGAATAATACTCATGACACCACCAGGAGCATGACACCACCAGGAGCATGACACTACCAACAGTAGTAAAACCAAGGGAAATGGAAATGTTGTTTACGTAGGAGTAAATGGGCTTCTCACTAATTGGACCGTCCTGTCTTCCCCTATCAACAGAACACAGCCAAGAATTTTGTCAACACATATTTTATTTGGTTCAGAATCATTCAACTGAGAAATGACAAATTGTAAAAACATCCACTATCAACCACTAATGAATCTTCCTTTTTGATGTTTAGCTAACAGCATCTGGATATGCATATTAATTGTATATTTGAGTATACACAGAGTTCAATATACTACATTGCATGATGATTTCACAGAACAAAGGAGAAAACTAAGTATGTGGGCATAGACAATGGCCATCATTACCTGTTAGCTGGGAAGCACGTGGCTGGAATAGAAGATCCAAATCAATTCAAATCGAATTGTATTTGTCACATGCGCCGAATACAACATTTCACAGTAAGGTGTAGACCTTACCATGAAAGGCTTACTTACAAGCGCTTAACCAGCAATGTAGAAAATATTTACTAAATAAACTAAAGTAAAAAATGTAAAGTAACACAATAAAATGACATAACAGTTACAAGGCTATTCACAGGGGGTTCCGGTACCAAGTCAATGTGCGGGGCTACAGGGAAATCAAGGTAGTTTGTACATGTAAGGTGCAGAGAAAACAGTCTATGACTTGGGTGACTGGAGTCTTTGACAATTATTTGGGCCATCCTCTGACACCGCCTGGTATATAGGTCCTGAATGGCAGGAAACTTGGCCCCAGTGATGTATTGAGCCGTACGCACTACCCTCTGTAGCGCCTTTCGGTCAGATGCCGAGCAGTTGCCATACAAGGCGGCCATACACAGGCCTGAGTGCATCTGAAATCCAAGAGCCTTTTAGGGTGCGGCAAAGTTCATATAATTTAACTTACTGGGCACTTTCGGTTGTTATACTGTTAATGTGGATGCCATTTTTCTTATTATGCCACAATTACTGTATTCTACTTGTTTCCTTGTAAACAGAAGAAACAAACCTCATGTAGCCACAGATATCAATCATTCAGCCAACAGTGGAATACCATGCTGTCTATCTGTGTAGTAAAAGCCAGCAGTGTTATCTCTTCATTTCTTCCTCATTTCCTCTTATCCTCTCTGTTAGAAACCCTAACCAGAGGATCTCTGCTCTGGCTAAAAGTCATTAGTCACAACAACAAATCAGTTGTTTTCAGTTGATCCGATTACAAATTCCAAAAGGTGTGAGGAGCTAGCGAGTTGATATGCAACAGTGTGTTCTACAGCAGTGCAACATGTACACAACAAACAGTTGAATACAAGTAGTATTAGACTGAAACTCAGGCAGTGAAGCATGAGTAGTGATCTTAGATGAGGGACCTACTGTATGGTACTGGAAGAATCATGTTATTACTGTATATAGATATAATTCAGCTTTGTCACGAACAAACTGTTCTTGTAACGGCCGTTGGTGGAAGAAGGTGAGGACCAAGGTGCAGCGTGGTACGTGTTCATCTTTATTTATGAATTGAAGACTGAATGAAAAATAGAGCATGAACAAACCAGTTCTGTCTGGTACAGAATACAAAACAGAAAACAACTACCCACAAACACAGGTGGGAACAGGCTACCTAAGTATGGTTCTCAATCAGAGACAAGGATTGACAGCTGCCTCTGATTGGGAACCATACCAGGCCAAACACAAAGAAATGCAACACACAGAACAAAACATAGAATTAAAAACATAGAATGCCCACCCCAACTCACGCCCTGACCAAACCAAAATAGAGACATAAAAAAGGAACTAAGGTCAGGACGTGACAGTTCTGTCCATTCTCATTGACAATGGGTCTCCTTTTGGTCGTTTCCGCCATTAAAAAATGTCACGGGTTTCTCTTTTGTTTGATGTTATTCAATTGTTACCATGCAATTGAAACAAGATAGCTCAGATGTGCTAGTCCCTTTTAGAATTTTGAACCATTTCAGAATAGGAAAGACTTCACTGAAATATGGTATTGTACATAAACTACAGCATCATATGGTACAGAGAGCCTCTTGAAAACTGTATAGCTTCTGAGATCTGAGAAGACGGGAGTAACAATATTGACATCCAATTGGTATTTAAGTTTTTCCCACATGGAAAAAGTCAGAATGTTGTCAAGCACTCTCACCCATATTATCAGTCACATGGCTGTAGAGGTAGACTGAAGGAGCACGATGGAAGCATTATACTAAACATGGATGAAAGTCTTACAGCAGGAGCAGGGGACTACAGTATAGAAATGAACTATCTCCAAGTTACATGGGAGTCAGGAATATTTACAGTGGAAGTATCATGGAAGTTCTACTTTATACTGTAGCTCGATTGAAATTTAAGGCCATGTTCCTGCGTACACGGAGACGGTCAACGCTGCATATGTCGACTAAATCGGATATTACCTTTACATTTTAACACAGAATCTTCTTGCCTGGCTACCCAAACTCATTGTGCCGGACAAACGCCACACCCACAAGCGTTTCTTCTCCGCAATGAGTCTGGATTTGAGTACCTTCCTGAAATTTTTGGAACGCAAATACATTCGAACCGTTCTAATTGGTCCTTTGCCGATTTAAGTGATATGACATGCTATTCTATAAAATAACTTCTCTGTAATTAATATTACCTGATTAAGCTAATCAGGTAGATAATTAACTAGAAAGTCGGGGCACCACCAAGCATTAAGAACACCTTCCTAAAATTGAGTTGCACCCTCCCCCACTTTTGCCATTGGAAGAGTCTCAAAAAACACAGACACTGGACAGAGAAACTCTGCCTAGAAGGCCAGCATCCCGGAGTCGCCTCTTCACTGTTGAGACTGGTGTTTTGCGGGTACTATTTAATGAAGCTGCCCGTTGAGGACTTGTGAGGCGCCTGTTTCTCAAACTAAACACTCTAATGTACTTGTCCTCTTGCACAGTTGTGCACTGGGTCCTCCCACTCCTCTTTCTATTCTGGTTAGAGACAGTTTGCGCTGTTCTGTGAAGGAAGTAGTACACAGCATTGTACGAGATCTTCAGTTTCTTGGCAATTTCTTGCATGGAATAGCCTTCATTTCTCAGTACAAGAATAGACTGACGAGTTTCAGAAGAAAGTGCTTAGTTTCTGGACATTTTGGGCCTGTAATCGAATCCACAAATGCTGATGCTCCAGATACTCTAATGAAGGCCAGTTTTATTGCTTCTTTAATCAGAACAACAGTTTTCAGCTGTGCTAACATAATTGCAAAATTATTTTCTAATGATCAATTAGCCTTTTCAAATGATAGAATTTGACTAGCTAACACAACGTGCCATTGGAACACAGGAGTGATGGTTGCAGATAATGGGCCTCTGTACGCCTATGTAGATATTACATTACAAATCTGCCGTTTCTATCTACAACAGTCATTTACAACATTAACAATGTCTACACTGTAGTTCTGATCAATTTGATGTTATTTTAATGGACAAAAATGTATTTTCTTTCAAAAACAAGGACATTTCTATGTGACTCCAAACTTTTGAACGGTACACTGCTCAAAAAAATAAAGGGAACACTAAAATAACACATCCTAGATCTGAATGAATGAAATATTCTTATTAAATACGTTTTTCTTTACATAGTTGAATGTGCTGACAACAAAATCACACAAAAATGATCAATGGAAATCAAATTTATCAACCCATGGAGGTCTGGATTTGGAGTGGAAAACCACACTACAGGCTGATCCAACTTTGATGTAATGTCCTTAAAACAAGTCAAAATGAGGCTCAGTAGTGTGTGTGGCCTCCACGTGCCTGTATGACCTCCCTACAACGCCTGGGCATGCTCCTGATGAGGTGGCGGATGGTCTCCTGAGGGATCTCCTCCCAGACGTGGACTAAAGCATCCGCCAACTCATGGACAGTCTGTGGTGCAATGTGGCGTTGGTGGATGGAGCGAGACATGATGTCTCAGATGTGCTCAATTGGATTCAGGTCTGGGGAACGGGTGGGCCAGTCCATAGCATCAATGCCTTCCTCTTGCAGGAACTGCTGACACACTCCAGCCACATGAGGTCTAGCATTGTCTTGCATTAGGAGGAACCCAGGGCCAACCGCACCAGCATATGGTCTCACAAGGGGTCCTGAGGATCTCATCTCGGTACCTAATGGCAGTCAGGCTACCTCTGGCGAGCACATGGAGGGCTGTGCGGCCCCGCAAAGAAATGCCACCCCACACCATGACTGACCCACCGCCAAACCGGTCATGCTGGAGGATGTTGCAGGCAGCAGAACGTTCTCCACAGCGTCTCCAGACTGTCACGTCTGTCACATGTGCTCAGTGTGAACCTGCTTTCATCTGTGAAGAGCACAGGGCGCCAGTGGCGAATTTGCCAATCTTGGTGTTCTCTGGCAAATGCCAAACGTCCTGCACGGTGTTGGGCTGTAAGCACAACCCCCACCTGTGGACGTCCGGCCCTCATACCACCCTTATGGAGTCCCTCATTGAGTTTCTGACCGTTTGAGCAGACACATGCACATTTGTGGCCTGCTGGAGGTCATTTTGCAGGGCTCTGGCAGTGCTCCTCCTGCTCCTCCTTGCACAAAGGCGGAGGTAGTGGTCCTGTTGCTGTGTTGTTGCCCTCCTACGGCCTCCTTCACGTCTCCTGATGTACTGGCCTGTCTCCTAGTAGCGCCTCCATGCTCTGGACACTACGCTGACAGACACAGCAAACCTTCTTGCCACATCTCGCATTGATTGTCCATCCTGGATGAGCTGCACTACCTGAGCCACTTGTGTGGCTCATGCTACCACTAGAGTGAAAGCACCGCCAGCATTCAAAAGTGACCATAACATCAGCCAGGAAGCATAGGAACTGAGAAGTGGTCTGTGGTCCCCACCTGCAGAACCACTCCTTTATTGGGGGTGTCTTGCTAAATGCCTATAATTTCCACCTGTTGTCTATTCCATTTGCACAACAGCATGTGAAATGTATTGTCAATCAGTGTTGCTTCCTAAGTGGACAGTTTGATTTCACAGAAGTGTGATTGACTTGGAGTTACATTGTGTTGTTTAAGTGTTCCCTTTATTTTTATGAGCAGTGAATATTACTGTCTTATTCAAGGGGAATGTAAGTATTCATCAGTGGTGGGAAAAGTGCCCAATTGTCATAATTAAAGTAAAGATACCTTAATAGAAAATTACTCAAGTAAAAGTGAAAGTCACTCAATAAAATACTACTTTTTTCTGCAAATACTAGTGTTTGATTTTAAATAGACTTATATATCAAAAGTAAATGTATAAATCATATCTAATTCCTTATATAAAGAAAACCAGACGGCACCATTTTCTAGTTTGTATTTATTTAGGGACAGCCAGGGGCACACTCAGACATAATTTACAAACAAAGTGTGTGTTTTTTGTCCACCAGATCAGAGGCAGTAGGGATGACCAGGGATGTTCCCCTTGATAAGTGTGTGAATTGGACCATTTTCCTGTCCTGCTAAGTATTCAAAATGTAGGAATATAGGGAAATGAAAGTATTTTGTCAAATATATATAGTAGTAAAGTAAAGTATAAATACCCCCCCAAAACTACTTAAGTAGTACTTCAAAGTATTTTTACTGAATTACTTTACACCGCTGGTATTCATAAGGGATAATTTTCGTGAATTAAATCATTAAATCATTTGTAAAGGCTAACTAACTTTTCCACAGTTTAGTGTTGTATGTGTACACATCTTACATGCACGTGTATGGCTGCCTTGCAGGAAACTGACTAACGTCTCTGAGGGAGAACAGGATGCAGGTTTGTGAGGAGTGCATTTGCCACTGGACAACAATCACAACATTACACCAACAGGCCATCACTGTTGGTCAAGGGCCCTGCCATTTTTATAGACAGAAATTCTGGCCTCTGAGTTGGTCTGAGTAGTAACTTACCTGACCCGCCGTCGTACCTGACCAAGCTCGGATAACAAACTGAAAATGTACTATTGATTGCCATTGACTATCAAGTAATGTAAAAACAAAAGTTTATATCTTAATTACTTACATTTCTATTACATGTACTGTATCATACCAGGCACACTGATCAGATACATATTTTCTTAAACATTTGATTTGCACTGAAAGTGTCATTGATACCCATATGAAAAAGGTATAGAAGAATTGAACAATATTCTTATATGTTCTACCTTATATGTACGCCATCAAATACACTTAGAAGATTCATAGAAGATTATTTTAGTGTCTGACTTATGTGGGTGGGTAACATTGTATTATATAAAAAACATACATAAGACATGTAAATTAAGCTTTGCATGCCACTGTCTGACATCATTGACGCAGGCAATGTGACACTTATTGAAAAGTGCCAGTGAGGAGGAGGAGGAGAGGAGGGAGGAGGAGGAGAGGAGGGAGGGAGGAGGACAGGAAGAGGATGATGAGGAGAGGAGGGGAGAAGAGGAAGAACAGGAGAGAAGGAGGGAGAGGGGGAGGAGGATGTGAGGAGGGAGAGGAGGTTGAGGAATGACATAGCAGCAGTGGATCTATTTAGTGGAGATCTCTCAACAATCATTCTCACGATATGGCTGACCCTGTAAAACAACACGTCACTGCGCCTATCCGGTGACATTAGTAAAACATTGTATTATATCATTTTTATTATAAACTTGGTGGTTCGAGCTCTGAATGCTGATTGGCTGACAGACGTGGTGTATCAGACCGTATACCACGGGTATGACAAAACATTTATTTTTACGGCTCTAATTACGTTTATGATAGTAATAAGGCACCTCATGGGGTTTTGATATATGGTGTTGCAGACCAGGGGGTTTGGTCAAGACGTTTACACAGATCAGACACGGACAGAATAGGAATAGCTCTGTTTCAAGGGTGTTTATTTAAATAATAAATCAAAAAGAAAAGGATAGATGTCCCCCATGAGACCCTCTCCGGGATACCGGCTTCTGGGCTCCGGGTCTTGCTGTATCCGGTCAGGATCAAAACTGCACTCACTCCTGTTACCTCTGTAACCATCCCTAACTATACGGGAGTCCTTTCTTTCCCAACCACCTACCCCACTCTCCCTTGGTGCTGCCCACTGGCAGCTTTATGGGCCTTGCACAGCTGGTGAGCAATCAGCCCTTGATTACTCACAAACTCCCAATCAGCCCCAATTAGTCCTGGCCGGAGAACCCGTCGAGACCTGGCACATCCAGCAGATGGCGCCATCGCCTCGTGATGTATACACCACACCGTCTGTCACAAGGCCTCGACGAGTCTCCCCCTGGTGTACGCCACAATGGCCAATATACCATGGTTAAGGGCTGTGTCCAGGCATAGGCTGGGCTTGGTTAAAAACATGGATGGGAGACAAAGGCATAGCTGTAGATTAATCAACTGTTCAGTAGGAGGAGCTGCCCAGCCTTAACCATGGAAACTCATAACTGAATATGAAAATGCAGACTGAGTATACAAAACATTAAGAACACCAGCTCTTTCCATGACATAGGCAGGCCAGGTGAATCTAGGTGAAAGCTATGATCCCTTACTGAAGTTAAATCCACTTCTATCATTATAGATTAAGGGGAGGAGACAGGATAAAGGATTTGTAAGCCTTGCGACAATTGAGACATGGATTGTGTATTGTGCCATTCAGAGGGTGAATGGGCAAGACAAAAGATTTAAGTGCTTTGAACATGGTGCCAAGTGCACATGTTTGTGTCAAGAACTGCAACGCTGCTGGGTTTTTCATGCTTAACAGTTTCCTGTGTGTAACAAGAATGGTCCACCACCCAAAGGACATCTAGCCAACTTAACACAACTGTGAGAAGCATTGGAGCCAACATGGGCCAGCATCCCTGTGCAGCACTTTTGCAATGCACATGCCACAACAAATTGAGGGGGGTGGGGGGGATGCATCTCAATATTAGGAAAGTATTCTTAATGTTTGGTACACTCGGTGTCTACAGTGCCTTCGGAAAGTATTCAGACCCCTTGACTTTTTCCACATTTTGTTACGTTACAAACTTATTCTAAAATTGATTAATGTTTTTTTCCCCTCATCAATCTACACACAATACCCTATAATGACAAAACAAAAACTGACATTTAAATAAGTATTCAGACCCGTTACGCAGTACTTTGTTGAAGCACCTTTGGCAGCAATTACAGGATTGAGTCTTCTTGGGTATGACGCTACAAGCTTGGCAAACCTGTATTTGGGGAGTTTCTCTAATTCTTCTCTGCAGATCTTCTCAAGCTCTGTCAGGTTGGATGGGGAGCGTTGCTGCACAGCTATTTTCAGGTCTCTCCAGAAATGTTTGATCAGGTTCAAGTCCAGGCTCTGGCTGGGACACTCAGGGACATTCAGAGACTTGTCCCGAAGCCACTCCGGCTGTGTGCTCAGGGTCGTTGCCCTGTTGGAAGGTGAACCTTCACCCCAGTCTGAGGTCCTGAGCGCTCTGGAGCAGGTTTTCATCAAGTATCTCTCTGCACTTTGCACTGTTCATCTTTGCCTCGATCCTGACTAGTCTCCCAGTCCCTGCTGCTGAAAAACATCCCTACAGCCTGAGGCTGCCACCACCATGCTTCACCGTAGGGATGATGCCAAGTTTCCTCCAGACGTGACGCTTGGTTTTCAGGTCAAAGAGTTCAATCTTTGTTTCATCAGACCAGATAATCTTGTTTCTCATGGTCTGATAGTCTTTAGATGCCTTTTGGCAAACTCCAAATGGACTGTCATGTGCCTTTTACTGAGGAGTAGCTTCAGTCTGACCACTCTACCATAAAGGCCTGATTGGTGGAGTGCTACAGAGATGGTTGTCCTAGTGGAAGGTTCTCCCATTTCCACAGAGGAACTCTAGAGCTCTCAGAGTGACCATTGAGTTCTTGGTCACCTCCCTGACCAAGTCCCTTTTCCCCAATTGCTCAGTTTGGCCGGGCGGCTAGCTCTAGGAAGAGTCTTGGTGGTTCCAAACTTCTTCCATTTAAGTATGATAGAGGCCACTGTGTTCTTCGGGACCTTCAATGCTGCAGACCTTCAATGCAGTACCCTTCCACAGATCTGTGCCTCGACACAATCCTGTCTCAGAGCTCTACGGACAATTCCTTTGACCTCATGGCTTGGTTTTTGCTCTGACATGCACTGTCAACTGTGGGACCTTATATAGACAAGTGTGTGCCTTTACAAATCATGTCCAATCAATTGAATTTGCCGCCTTGTAGAAACATCTCAAGGATGATAAATGGAAACAATGTGCACCTGAGCTCAATTTCGAGTCTCATAGCAAAGGGTCTGAATACTTATGGTAATAAGGTATTTCTGTTTTTTTTATCTTTAATGCACTTGCAACAATTTTAAAACCTATTTTTGCTTCGTCATCATGCGATATTGTGTGTAGATTGCTGATAATTTTTTATGTTTTTAATGAATTTTACAATAAGGCAGTAATGTAACAGAATGTGGAAAAAGTCAAGGGGTGTGAATACTTTCCGAAGGCACTGCATACAAATATTATATTTTTCTTATAGTATACAAATACACCCCTGACATTTAACGAAAACATACAAAATCTTACCAGATCCTTATTAGATTTTTGTCCAAATCTTCTTCTGCCATACAAGATTCGTATTTGATTTTCATGATTCTTTTCCACGTGGGTAATGGTGATGTAATGGTGATGTATTTACAATTTTGCGTAAGACTAACTCAATAATATTATAGTCTACGGAGTCAAGTAATGACATCAGAGTGTAATGAATGAAATTCCAATCACTTTAAGGCTCTCATGATTTGTTTGTTCTGGATCAATCTCACGTAGTCAATCAGTACAACAGCGGTCTGATCTCATTATTGACCCATTTGGAAAGAAAGGGCACATGAGTCACAGGCCACGGCATGTCTCTTAAGAGTGTGGGTGAAAAACGCTCATCCAGCTATCGCCCATCTAGTCCACATGCTGTGTTTTCTCACACGTGTTATGATGTCATAGGCAGAGACTTCCTGAATACAGGGTGCATTTACAGAGTCCTCCTCCAGCGAGTCCTGCCACCAAAATGAGGCTCCAAACCTGCTGTCTCCTGGCAACGGGGCTTACAGGGCTATAGTGAACCCCTTTGTTGTTATTTGTTTGAGGGAAGGGTGGGGTTGTAAGTGTGTGTGTGTGTGTGTGTGTGTGTTTGTGTACGTTTTTAACTATAGTTGTGAGAATAGTAAACAAACCAAAATTGAACCAGGTCAAATGCTATTTCTAGGGGGTTTAGGGTTAAGGTTAGAATGGATGTTAGGGTTAGGATCCCAAACCGGCTGCACTCGTGCGCCATCGTACGCAAATGTATTTTGTCGATCACGACACGCAGGTTAAAATATCAAAACAAACTCTTAACCAATTATATTAATTTGGGGACAGGTCGAAAAGCATTACACATTTATGGCAATTTAGTTAGCTAGCTTGCACTTGCCCAGCTAATTTGTCCAATTTAGCTAGCTTACTCTTGCTAGCTAATTTGTCCTGGGATATAAACATTGAGTTGTTATTTTACCTGAAATGCACAAGGTCCTCTACTCCGCCAATTAATCCACACAAAAAACGGTCAACCGAATCGTTTCTAGTCATCTCTCCTCCTTCCAGGCCTTTTCTTCTCTTGACTTTATATTGCGATTGGCAAATTTTATAAATTAGGTGCATTACTGCCACTGACCTCGTTCATCTTTCAGGCACCCACGTGGGTATAACCAATGAGGAGATGGCACATGGGTACCTGCTTCTATAAACCAATGAGGAGATGGGAGAGGCAGGACTTGCAGCGCGATCTGCATCAGAAATAGAACTGACTTCTGTTTAAGCCCTTGCGCGCGAGCAGTGTGGGTACAATAATTGAATAACATAGATTTCAAAATGTATTTTGTAACGCTCGCGCACACGACACGAGCGGTGTAGTCAGCCTGTTAGCCCTTGGCAACTCAGACGCTCGTTGGCCTGTGCGAGCAGTGTGGGTGCAATAAATGAATAATAAAGATTTCTAAATTTGTTTTTGCAACCCTGGCGCACGCAATGCGAGCAATGTAGTCAGCCTGTTAGGCTTAAGGTTAGGTTTTTGGGTTAAGGTTAAGGGTTAGGGAAAATTGGATTTTAAATGGGACTGAATTGTGTGTCCCCACAAGGTTAGTTAAACAAGAATATGTGTGCGTGTGTGTGTGAGGTGTCACTGAGTTTGTCTGTAATAGGTGAAGCTGTGGTAAAAAATGTACACGAAGAAAGGATAACAGAAATGGTCACCTCATTGATGAGTTAGGCAGGAGGAGAGGGGGGAGGAGTGAGAGAGGGTTGGGGTACTGTAGCCTAGGTTAAGATATTTATTTAACCTACTGTAGTATGAGTCACAGACTCTTAGGGTCTGCTGATTTCTATTTTCCCATCACAGTCTAAAGAGAGGCATCAGTGACTATTACCTACTGTAGCTAGCCAACAACCAATAGAGGAAGCAACATAATAAAAATCATGAAAGTGATTTAAACTGATGTTCTGGATAAGGATGACTGAGGCACTGAAATGTACCTACGGTATGTCAAATGAATTGCAGAAAGATTGTACACAAAAATGACAATAACTGTAGAATTCTTTGTTTATGATTCATTGCTAGTTTAAAAATACAAGTTTTGCCTGGAAAAATAGAGATGAAAATGCCACAGTGTTAAGGAAACATACATCTGATATAGAACAGAAAACGTACAATACGGATCGTCAAGCAGCATAAAGACTATGGGGAGCATGACTGCGTTCATTCAAGATGCACAACTTTGCTTATAAACCTTGTAAGACATCTGAAACTAAAATATAATCTGTTTCTCTAAATTCAACATCACTTTTAATATAAACGTTTTGACAGCTATATATGGCTTATTACTAAAACACTGGGTTAACAAACATAATGAGAAAGCCAGAAAACAACTGATGCAGTTCATAAAACATACTTTTCTACTATACCCTACAACTACCAATAAAAAAAGAGGACTACCAGAACCATTTATACAGTTGTAAGCAATTATCTATTTACAGTTAAGGGAGGGGAAAGCTATAAAGTTTACATTCAGGATATTTCAAACATACTGTTTGCTGTACATTGAGAGAATGGCTCAATTAAAAAAGTCAGATATATTAGCTATTAACTATTACTATCTATATCTTTTCATAGCACATCAAAACGAATATAACATATATCATATGAAATTAGTCAAAATGACATAGGCAGATTCAGTCTGGATCATTAACTTTTAAATCTTTGTACAATCATAGCAATGGCATATGACTTGGCAATGGTCAGGCATAAACTTTTTCAACTATTTGTAAAGTGTTTTTTTTGGGGGGGGGGGGGGGGTCTGCTTAAGACATTGAACATATTTTATTTGATATGTAACAAAACACCTACGTTCTGCACCCATTTCAGCTATCCCTTCT
This sequence comes from Oncorhynchus mykiss, assembly GCF_057628025.1. Classification (NCBI taxonomy): domain Eukaryota; kingdom Metazoa; phylum Chordata; class Actinopteri; order Salmoniformes; family Salmonidae; genus Oncorhynchus; species Oncorhynchus mykiss. The sequence goes on along the minus strand of NC_143030.1, from coordinate 68,584,057 downwards.
TCTAATAATAAAAGCACTTTGAGCACTTGCTAGGCTATATACATGCAGTAAATCATATAGATTATTATGCAACATTAATCATTTTGCCCCAAAAAGCCTTTTCATGTTTGAATGTACATCAAATACGCGTATAATGACAGTGACACTGAACAAGGAAAGCATAGCTCATCTTAGAAATGTAAGGCACAGTATGTACAGTGCAGGTAAGAATACCTGTGATGTTATTGTATAGGCAGACACTTATTAGCACTGCATATATAGCATGTTGTTCATTGTTATTACGGAAAAACTCAAAATTATATTAATTACACAAAATAGTAATAGGTAGGCTGTAATATATGTTATACACATATTATTAACATTTTTCTCTGTTGCAACCAAACATGCAACAGATTCGGATAAATGTTACAATCATATAGGCTACTAATAAATTGGGCACTCATTAGCAAGCATAGAAAGACTATCCCTTTAAGACCTGAATGTAGTCAGATGCATTGTAGACATGCAACACTCAAAACATTGCCTGCTTAGACATCTTCAGAACCTGCTAATTTTGTAATTGCATTTCCCCCTGATCTTTACCTGTGTAAGGATTTAGCATATCATTCTTTGAATATAAGCCTTTTGAGACTAATTCAATATCCAATAATTCATTGAGAAAGATGAAATACTTTTCTCTAAGCAGTATCACCACTGGCCCAGATGAGGCATCTGGCCAATCCACTGCTTATACTGTAATAAACATTTTAGTTACATTAAGTTCATCACATGACCCAAACACAATGAGGAAAACATATAAACTATGGAATAAAGACAACACACCATGTAAGAATATCCATACACAAATATTCCCCTACTAAACAGTGCATATAACGTTCCAATTATTTCCTGGGAGGGAACTTCATGTGTTGTGCCGAATTGGTACATAACAACATAGAACACAAAAACATGTAGACAAGAAAATAAAAAAATATGGAGAGGTGAAATTACAAGACAATATTTATTTGGTTATTAGCATGGCAGTGTTCGTCTCCTTTAGAGTAGCGAGATGAGATGATCAAAGTAAGCTCAAATTTGATAAAATAATACACATATCACAGTGAAATGTTGACAAGTTGGCATATTTTATGAATGGTGTCATTGGTAGAATTGTCAACTAGATGGGTAAGAGAGTTAAAATTATTTTAAAGGTTTGCATATAGGCAGCGGTGCAAAGTACTTAAGTAAACATACTTTAAAGTACTACTTCAGTAGTTTTTGGTGGGTATCTGTACTTTACTTTTTATATTTTTGACAACTGACTTTTACTTCACTACATTTCTAAAGAAAATAATGTACTTTTAATTACATACATTTTCCAAGACACCCAAAAGTACTTGTTACATTTTGAATGCTTAACAGGACAGGAAAATTGTCCAATTCACATACTTATAAAGAGACTCACTAAAAACACATGCTTCTTTTGTAAATTATGTCTGGATATCCGTAAATAAAATAAAAAACAAGAAAATTGTTACATCTCTATTGCTTAACATAAGGATTTAAAAATTATTATTTACACTTTTATTTTTGGTACTGAAGTATATTTTAGCAATTACATTTACATTTGATACTGTATTTAAAACTAAATCATTTTTACTTTTACTCAAGTAGTATTTTACTGGGTGACTTTCATTTTACTTAAGTCATTTTCTATTAACGTACAGTATCTTTACTTTTACTCAAGTATGACAATTGGGGACTTTTTCCACCACTGCATATTGGTTTAACAACCAGTAATGTTACAGCGACTGCCATGATTGTGACTTGTTTAGGAATTTTCACCCTCTCTTATTTATTGTACAGAAAAACATCCATTTGAATCCGATAAACCTAACTAGTAATAAAACAAGGCACAATCTAGTTTATTTTGGGCCTGAAAACTAAGAAAATTGTCTTTGGCAGAACATTCTTTGGCGTTGAGTAAAAGGCAGAGAATATTTTAGCTGAGAAACAGTTATTTGAAGGAAACGGGCAGAGCAGCCAAACTGCTGGTGGCTGGGGTTGATATACTGTAGGGTTGATATGGAGATGGGCACACAGGGAAGAAGAAGAGGTTCTCATGGCGACGAAGAGTGAGCTGCAGCTGTCCACTTCCTGTTTTCTGTCGTCTATGGCTGACCTCTGGCCTGCACGCCGGTCAGATCCTTCCTTATGATCTCGTTTACTGCAGGGAGGAGAAGAGAAACAAATACAGGCTGTTAGTTAGTCAGAGCATCCAAGGTGTTTGATGTAATACTGTGTTTGATTTGTACTGTCATCTCTTCTTCCCAGGCAGCATTTCACAGCTCCAGGGAGGGCAATTTTCATTCCTGGCCTTTTCATATCTTCCTTTCTCTTTCAACAAACACTATCAAAAGGTACAGTATATTACACAGACAAAAAGGGCATAACATCTTGACAAAAACATACTGATCGTACAGTAAAACATCACCAAGGGAAACATGACACTAAGTACTACTGATTACTCTGTGTGCAAGTTGGCTGCGGTAGCGAAACCAGAAGACGTCACTACAGTGAGCTGCATTGGCACAGAGTGTCCACTAGGAGGACCATAGTGTTCCATTCTACCGCTCTTTTTTATTCCCCATCACTTCCTGTTGTTCTGCTGACAGCCAGGTGACACAGCACAGCAGTATAAATGGAAACTTCAGCGTTCTAAAAATAGACTCAGTCAAGTTGTGTGGAGTGCTTACACAGTGTACACACCACGCCATGTTTAAGGTGGGGGAAACACATTTTACACACATTGCGACGAGATTAAACCTGTCCAAAGTTCAAATGTCAAAGAGTTCTTGTCTGGGAGGTCCGTGATAAGGCTAAATATAGACATCTGTATTAAATTCAAATTGCCATCATGAAGTCATTCAAATATTTTACTATTTGAAAAGTCTACATACATTGAATGTAGGATTTCCTTTTTAGCTTACCATGATCTGTGTTTTTATTTTTAAAATATTTTTATATCACCTTTATTTAACCAGGTAGGCTAGTTGAGAACAAGTTCTCATTTACAACTGCGACCTGGCCAAGATAAAGCATAGCAGTGTGAACAGACAACAACACAGAGTTACACATGGAGTAAACAATAAACAAGTCAATAACACAGTAGAAAAAAATAGTCTATATACATTGTGTGCAAAAGGCATGAGGAGGTAGGCGAATAATTACAATTTTGCAGATTAACACTGGAGTGATAAATGATCAGATGGTCATGTGCAGGTAGAGATACTGGTGTGCAAAAGAGCAGAAAAGTAAATAAATAAAAACATGAGGTAGGTAAATTGGGTGGGCTATTTACCGGTGGACTATGTACAGCTGCAGCGATCGGTTAGCTGCTCAGATAGCAGATGTTTAATGTTGGTGAGGGAGATAAAAGTCTCCAACTTCAGCGATTTTTGCAATTCGTTCCAGTCACAGGCAGCAGAGAACTGGAAGGAAAGGCGGCCAAATGAGGTGTTGGCTTTAGGGATGATCAGTGAGATACACCTGCTGGAGCGCGTGCTACGGGTGGGTGTTGCCATCGTGACCAGTGAACTGAGACAAGGCGGAGCTTTACCTAGCATGGACTTGTAGATGACCTGGAGCCAGTGGGTCTGGCGACGAATATGTAGCGAGGGCCAGCCGACTAGAGCATACAGGTCGCAGTAATGAGTGGTATAAGGTGCTTTAGTAACAAAACGAATGGCACTGTGATAAACTGCATCCAGTTTGCTGAGTAGAGTATTGGAAACTATTTTGTAGATGACATCGCCGAAGTCGAGGATCGGTAGGATAGTCAGTTTTACTAGGGTAAGTTTGGCGGCGTGAGTGAAGGAGGCTTTGTTGCGGAACAGAAAGCCGACTCTAGATTTGATTTTAGATTGGAGATGTTTGATATGAGTCTGGAAGGAGAGTTTACAGTCTAGCCAGACACCTAGGTACTTATAGATGTCCACATATTCTAGGTCGGAACCATCCAGGGTGGTGATGCTAGTCGGGCGTGCGGGTGCAGGCAGTGAACGGTTGAAAAGCATGCATTTGGTTTTAATGTATAGGGACTATAACAACATATTTATAGGCCTATTGATAATGACAAAAAATATAAAAATATTTTTATATATACCTATACCTAAATATACCTATAATGTGGCTATAATGGCAAGGTGTTAAATGGAATAATGTGTCTCATTCATAACTAGAGCTAGATATTCACATGAAAATTAAGAGTGATTATATGACCTCACAAAAGCAATTAGAGTGCTACTGTAGCCGTAACTTACACCACAGCAGTTTTTGGTTCACATTGACAATGGGGGAAACCTGCAGTAAAGTTAAAGGACTGTCCAGTAGGTTGAACATGTACTGTAGTGGAGTCTGTCCAGATAGACCGACTGCAGCACGGAAGATGTGGCCTGTCTTTATCAGTAACTAACAGCTCCAACAGGCCTGGAAGCACACTGTGTATACTGGCACTACGGACATAAGAGCCTGACGCCATGGCTTCTTGTTTTGACTTTTATGGAACACATACATTTTAAGACATGCCCAAAAGGGAGGGGGAAAAGTGTGAGTGTGACAGTGACATCATTTGAGTTTAATGCATTTTATTCATTGATGTAGTATATATAGTGCCTTGCGAAAGTATTCGGCCCCCTTGAACTTTGCGACCTTTTGCCACATTTCAGGCTTCAAACATAAAGATATAAAACTGTATTTTTTTTGTGAAGGAATCAACAACAAGTGGGACACAATCATGAAGTGGAACGACATTTATTGGATATTTCAAACTTTTTTAACAAATCAAAAACTGAAAAATTGGGCGTGCAAAATTATTCAGCCCCCTTAAGTTAATACTTTGTAGCGCCACCTTTTGCTGCGATTACAGCTGTAAGTCGCTTGGGGTATGTCTCTATAAGTTTTGCACATCGAGAGACTGAAATTTTGCAAAACAGCTCGAGCTCAGTGAGGTTGGATGGAGAGCATTTGTGAACAGCAGTTTTCAGTTCTTTCCACAGATTCTCGATTGGATTCAGGTCTGGACTTTGACTTGGCCATTCTAACACCTGGATATGTTTATTTTTGAACCATTCCATTGTAGATTTTGCTTTATGTTTTGGATCATTGTCTTGTTGGAAGACAAATCTCCGTCCCAGTCTCAAGTCTTTTTCAGACTCCATCAGGTTTTCTTCCAGAATGGTCCTGTATTTGGCTCCATCCATCTTCCCATCAATTTTAACCATCTTCCCTGTCCCTGCTGAAGAAAAGCAGGCCCAAACCATGATGCTGCCACCACCATGTTTGACAGTGGGGATGGTGTGTTCAGGGTGATGAGCTGTGTTGCTTTTACGCCAAACATAACGTTTTCCATTGTTGCCAAAAAGTTCAATTTTGGTTTCATCTGACCAGAGCACCTTCTTCCACATGTTTGGTGTGTCTCCCAGGTGGCTTGTGGCAAACTTTAAACAACACTTTTTATGGATATCTTTAAGAAATGGCTTTCTTCTTGCCACTCTTCCATAAAGGACAGATTTGTGCAATATACGACTGATTGTTGTCCTATGGACAGAGTCTCCCACCTCAGCTGTAGATCTCTGCAGTTCATCCAGAGTGATCATGGGCCTCTTGGCTGCATCTCTGATCAGTCTTCTCCTTGTATGAGCTGAAAGTTTAGAGGGACTGCCAGGTCTTGGTAGATTTGCAGTGGTCTGATACTCCTTCCATTTCAATATTATTGCTTGCACAGTGCTCCTTGGGATGTTTAAAGCTTGGGAAATCTTTTTGTATCCAAATCCGGCTTTAAACTTCTTCACAACAGTATCTCGGACCTGCCTGGTGTGTTCCTTGTTCTTCATGATGCTCTCTGCGCTTTTAACGGACCTCTGAGACTATCACAGTGCAGGTGCATTCATACGGAGACTTGATTACACAGAGGTGGATTGTATTTATCATCATTAGTCATTTAGGTCAACATTGGATCATTCAGAGATCCTCACTGAACTTCTGGAGAGAGTTTGCTGCACTGAAAGTAAAGCGGCTGAATAATTTTGCACGCCCAATTTTTCAGTTTTTGATTTGTTAAAAAAGTTTGAAATATCCAATAAATGTCGTTCCACTTCATGATTGTGTCCCACTTGTTGTTGATTCTACACAAAAAAATACAGTTTTATATCTTTATGTTTGAAGCCTGAAATGTGGCAAAAGGTCGCAAAGTTCAAGGGAGGCGAATACTATCGCAAGGCACTGTAAAAGCTGACCATATTCATGTTTACCTGCTGTATACTATATTAGTATGTTTTAAACATTCACAGGGAGGTTGTGTCTCACTTAATACAATAGTTGAATAGAGCAAACTCTGCTAATATGAAGCATCCTAAAATATGATCAATCTTTTTCACTTCAAAGGGATGAATGAGATAATATAGAGTGAGTAAGATAGTAAGCAGCACCATATTATGTATTGTGCTTTGTTTTAGAGTCGGGTTTAGGGGAACTCAATATCCAACAGGCTTTTAGGAGGCCTATTTAAAAGTTGTGATTGTTTTAAATTAAAATGGTTAAAAATATATTTTTTAAATAGCTTCTTAGCAAAGAGCAATTTCTCAAGCAAGAATTTGGCAAGGACAGTACGAGAGTGGTGTGACATGGGAGGGCAAAACTGAAAACTTGCTATTTTATTTTACCTTTATTTAACTAGACAAGTCAGTTAAGAACAAATTCTTATTTTCAATGACAGTCTAGGAACAGTGGGTTAACTACCTTGTTCAGGGGCAGACCAATAGATTTTTACCTTGTTAGCTCGGGGATTTGATCTTGCAACCTTTCGGTTACTAGTTCAACACTCTAACCACTAGGCTACCTGCCACCCAGCTATTATTGGCAGAGAGGTTTGGAACTCTTTCTTATCGGTCTATTAACTAATTTATTTCACCAGGCAGCCCAAAACTCCATCCTACCAAACAAGCCAACATTTCAGGCGGTCTTTTCAAACAACTCTCGTGCTAAAAGGGCATTATCATAATTTTCACAAATTCACAGTATTATTCCAACCTCATAGTGTGGACATATATAGAAAACACAGGAACAACAAGTTTTTGACTGCACTGGGCCTTTAAAGCAGTGATCTATATAGTGGAACAAGTGAAATGGTGTCGCCTTTAAACAGCAAGTTAAGCGGACAGACACACTGATCCCTGGCTGAGCATTAGTGTGTACCAAAGTAACCCACTCAAAGATAAACATAACAACCCTCACCCCAAACAACTCCAGTTCAACAGATACCACGATGCTGAGAGATACTCCATGAAACTGATATCCAGTTTCACCCTGTTTTTTATGTACAGTTGGAATGAGATAAAACATTCTAAGTTATTGCAAGTCACTGAGTTATTTATCAGATGTGGGAGTTAGAAATGATTTTGCCTGACAAACAACCCATTAGCTGAGCTAAACCATTGGCAGCTCAGCAAGCTGCAGACCTTCTTATATCATTAAGAGTAGCAGCAAGTCTATCCTCCTCCTCCTTTTGACTCCCTCTGTCTCTGATCATCTGCAGATGTGAAAGAGAAATAAACCTTGGCCTTTTATAACAGCTCAACACTAAGCACACTTTATAGAGCAGAGCAGAGCAGAGCTGCAACAGGGAGGGAGGCAAACCAACTAGTGGCCAAACCGGCCCGGGTGCTCCAGCTCTCTCTGCTGTCATCACAACCACAACCTAAACGTCCATGTTTATTTTAGTTTCTAGTGGAATTCCCTTTGACACCTAATGCCTTAAATAAACGTTCATCTCCCAATGGGGCCACAGGATTTTCCTGAGTATAAAAAAGGGGTTTAGAGAGGCGAGTGGTGCACCAGAGAAGTTACACAGTAGAGAGCTTTAACGGAGCCTCATGAAGGGTTGGCATGGCCATTTGAGGCTGGCCCAGGGAACACTCAGACTTAACCATACAATAGGTGAGTGTCTGGCTTTAGCGTCCTGCGCCAATGAACGTGTTTGTTTACCAACCAGAGGTGGGAGAGAGAGAGAGACACACACTCATACGCACACAGTACAGTACTGTAGCTGACTCAGTCACTTCACATTGCCTACTGTGAGGTGGGGGAGCGTGTGTGTGTGTGTGTGTGTGTGTGTGTGTGTCTGAGTCTGAGAGGGTTGCCTGGGGGACTTTGTTGGCAACATGAGAAGAATCAACCCACAGAACAAGTGGCATGGGTAGACAGACAGACAGACAGACAGACAGACAGACAGACAGACAGACAGACAGACAGACAGACAGACAGACAGACAGACAGACAGACAGAGACAGACACCAGACCTGACCACCAGACCTGACCACCAGAACTTCTACCTTCAACTGCCAGAGAGAAAATAAGGTGTATGATGTTAAACAAGTTTCCATTACACTTGAGTATCAATCATAGCCATTCAAACGTTAAATTCTCAGAATACAGTATGCTATATAACACAGTTTAGTTTCTTAACTCTGGTTCCCTGTATTAGTGTGGGTATGTTGCTATTGTTGTCTTTCCTCTGCTCACTGGTAAGTGGGACATCAGTGACCTGAAACTAATGTGTGTTCACCAAGCTGTTTTCCTGTGTGCTTTATCTCTGAACGGTAGCTCTCTCGATCCTTCTGCACGCTGGAATAATTTCACCTGGTCCACTGCCTTCACCTGCTCCACTGCCTCTGGGGTTAATTCCAGTCAGATTCACTACAACTACAACATGGAAAGCTGCAGGTACTAGAGTGTGTCCCAACTCCCATCCTTCACAAGGAAATCACTTTCTAGGTTGTGGACAACATCCTTACAGTATAAAGAACGTTGTAGGCCTATATACACACACGCAAAGCCCCTAGCTTCTGATAAAGGTCTTTTGAGTACAGTATGAACTGTGAAGTTCATTCCATGTTTTGATTTTACTCATAGTGAAATACATGACTTTCTTCTGTTGTCCTTGACCTCTGTGACACCACAGAGAGCAGCGCTACTCTGATGACACAGTTCTAGCATCTAAACAAACCATGAGTTATGGTGCTCCAGAGTTGAACACTTTCAAAATGAGCAAGGTGTGAAAGACACTCAAGAGTGACTCATTTGAAAATTGTATTTCTCAGAAAATGTCTTTGTGATGTTCAAATAAATGAATGTTTTGGGCATAAAACACAACTTGACATCTTAGTAGAGAAAGACCAATGGGGCTTTCTGCATTGCCCTGTCTTCCTGTGCTGTGTTTGAACTTTGAAGGGAAGGTTTGAAGGTGAGGCGAGGGTGGCACATGTTCTATTCCATTTCTACAGCTACTGTACATAACTACCACTTGTATTGGGTGGGTGGATTCATACCCTATACAACATAACTGACGGATGTTTCTGAGTAAAAAGATTCTTCTGATGCTCTGTCTCAAAGTGCACCTATAGTTGTGCCTTTTTGAAATATTATATAAAAGGTGTCCTCCCACTCTGCCTAGAGCGGGTGAAAATGTGCTACAGTGAGAAAATGTCACTACCTTATGTTGTAAAATACATTGTACCAAGACACATATGATTCTTCATGTTCTGAATCATTCAGTGGGGTCTTTCTCTAACATATCTCTAACATTTATTTATTTATTTTGCTCCTTTGCACCCCATTATTTGTATTTCTACTTTGCACATTCTTCCATTGCAAATCTACCATTCCAGTGTTTTACTTGCTATATTTTATTTACTTTGCCACCATGGCCTTTTTTTTGCCTTTACCTCCCTTATCTCACCTCATTTGCTCACAACGTATATAGACCTGTTTCTACTGTATTATTGACTGTATGTTTGTTTCCTTGCATTAAAGTCCCCAGCCACTAGGAGCGCCACCTCTGGATGAGCATTTTCTTGTTTGTTTATGGCTTTATACAGCTCGTTGAGTACGGAATTAGTGCCAGCATCGGTTTGTGGTGTTCAATAGACAGCTACGAAAAATATAGATGAAAACTCTCTTGGTAAGTAGCGTGGTCTACAGCTTATCATGAGATACTCGACCTCAGGCGAGCAAAACCTTGATACTTAATATTCGATTTTTCACACCAGCTGTTATTGACAAATAGACACACACCACCACCCCTTGTCTTAACGGAGGCAGCTGTTCTGTCTTGCCGATGCATGGAAAAATCAGCCAACTGTATATTGTCCATGTCATCGTTCAGCCACGACTCGGTGAAATATAAGATACTACAGTTTTTAATGTCCCATTGGTAGGATAGTCTTGATCGGAGCTCATCCAGTTTATTCTCCAATGATTGGACAATGGCCAATAAGAAGGATGGTAGAGGTGGGTTACCCACTCAACAAAGAATTCTCACAGGGCACCCAGACCTGTGTCCCCTGTATCTGTGTCTTCTCTTCACACGGATGACAGGGATTTGGGCCTGGTCGGGTATCTGGAGTAAGTCCAGTTTGAGGTGAGTAATCGATGTTCTGATATCCAGAAGCTCTTTCGGTCATATAGACGGTGGCAGAAACATTTTGTACAAAATAAGTTACAAATAACGCAGAAAAACCACAAAAAAGCACAATTGGTTAGGAGCCATTATTATGTCGTCTTTATTGCTTTAAGCTTTACATAATGTGTTCTGAATTTAGTATTTACAATGCTTTGGAATTAAAGAGGGCACTTAAATGTAGTACTTCCCCAATTAATATTTTTTACGAGATTTCCAGGAAGATGGTGAATTGTTCAAGTAGTTAACAGAATAGAGGGAAGGCTTTACATGGAGGGATCTTGCTAGGGAGCTCTGAGATCAATACCTTGATGTTAGGGAGGAGGATCAAACACAGTTACTCTGTGTTAATTCAGAAACAGTAAATGCTGTTGCAGTTTACGGAGGGAAACACTATGAGGCCATCCAAAACTCAATTCCACTCGTCCACTCTTGTACCCTTTATTTCAATTTCATTTTTTCCATCCGAACTCGGTCCCTTCCCTCTTCCTGCTGCTGCTTGTCTCCCGACTCCCACACTTATAGTTATCTTACGGAGAGCAGGCTGGATTTTCTGGAAGAGAGCAGCTGCAAATAGGAATTTATTGTGCCATATTGGCAGAATCCCGGGCAGGAGATGGAAAAAAGCAAATCCTCCAGTGGGTTCCCCCACAGAATTGAGGGGTGTGGGGCCAAGGAGAAACCCTGGCCAAGTACAACAAACAAAGAGGCTTTCCCCGGATCTCCGAGGCAGCCCGTTCCACTGTTTGACAATGGTTGCCATGGAACTTGTTTTTCAGATCATAACAGTGTCAACATCTCCAGGCGATTGGTCAGGAGAACTGGCTGCTGCCTTTTTCCCTTTTAATTTCAGAGAATGAAATAAAAAAAAAAGAGAAGTTTAATTTGACAGTTGTGGCTGCTTTGTGTGATATGTTGTCTCTACCTTGCCCTTTGTGCTGTTGTCTGAGCCCAATAATGTTTGTACCATGTTGTGTTGCTACCATGCTGTGTTGTCATGTGTTGCTGCCTTGCTATGTTGTTGTCTTAGGTCTCTCTTTATGTAGTGTTGTCTCTCTTGTCGTGATGTGTGTTTAGTCCTATATTAATAGTGGATTTATTTGTTTATTTTTAATCCCAGGCCCCCATCCCCGCAGGAGGCCTTTTTGGTAGGCTGACATTGTAAATAGGAATTTGTTCTTAACTGACTTGCCTAGTTAAATAAATAAAATAAATGTAATGATATGTGGCGATGCCAGAGAAACCCATCTCTCTCTCTGACAGGGTTGTGGTGAACTGAACCACAGGGTTGTCAGGTCCTTCAGACCACAGATCACCAGGGTTACAACCCTTCAACATGGTCTGGGAGCTGCCCTGAGACTGACGAGGACTAACTACCTCTCCATCCCAACCAGAGAGGACTAGCTACCTACCTCTCCATCCCAACCAGATGTTTAAAAGGTCAACATCATCATCAGGTCTGGCGATCACACTGTCATAACATGTCATTTGGATTGGAAGGGGCACAACAAAAATGGATGGGTATAAGACCATGACTTCTGGATGTGGTCTGTTATTCTGATCTCACAGGGTAATAATATTAATAATGAGGCTGACACAGGTTAAGTATAAATATATGACTCATAAACCATGTTATTTCCACCTTGAGGAACATACGTAACTACATTTCCTGGCCATTTCCTATTGGGGGGGGGGGGCGGGGTTGAAAAAAAAAAAAAAAAAAAAAAAAAAAAAATGTTTTATAATAAAACATTTGCAGGTTAACAATAAGATACATTTCCTAATGTGATGAGCAGCCAAGATTCGGGACAAGATTAGGTAATGTTAGTCACTGCAGCCTAAGTTAATTTAACTCTGTTTACAATACAAAATAGACTTGTGGACAGAGAAGCGCACATTTCTTTGTAAATGACTGCATAACAATGTGTGTGTGAGAAAGAGAGAAAACGAAAGGGGTGTTGTAATTTAATTAGTAAACACAAGATTGTGCCTATTAAAACTGAGCACAAATAGACAGCAAAGCGATCCATCGCAAAGAAAAGATCTCAATCCAGCACCAGTAGGTAGAAAGCGCATTTGCCACTCGCTGGGCCGCACCCAATACTGTGTTGCTTGCTAGATAGTGGGCTAGTATGCATACATGTTTGACATGGGTAGGAGCAGACCTGCGAGTCAAGGGCGAGAGAATGCCATGTTACTTATTTAATATTGTTTTAATTCCCTTGTTGACACCTTTAGAACTCTAAACTAATAAAAAATAGAAGTGGAAGACTATTTGAGAGCATTTCTCCAGATCATTTGATATTCACCACATTAGTCAAAACAGGAACATTTTACATATGGCTTGAAATTAATAAGGTAATTATCTCAGAGAAAAATGTCCTCATGTCTCCTTCCTATATCCCCCCAACAGAATCCCCATACTTTAATGATGACAGCTTCTCCATCCTAGAGGGGGAGATCAACCATTCCCAGGCCCAGGGACATGTACTAGTCTGTGGCGACCTAAATGACAGAACAGGACAAGAACCTGACACTCAGCACACAGGGGGACAAACACCTACCTGGAGGTGACAGCATTCCCTCCCTAATATGCCCCCCTAGGCACAACTATGATAAAACAACCAACAAAAACGGGTCACAAGTCCTGCAGCTCAGTCACACGCTGGGTCTGTACATAGTCCACAGCTCATCCCTTGGCAGTAGTACTGTAGATTACTTTATCACTGACCTCAACCCAGAGTCTCTCAGAGCGTTCACAGTCAGCCACTGACACCCCTATCAGTCTACTTGAACAGAGCGATATTCAACTATGAGGCATCAAAGCCAAAGTAACTGAACAATACTAAGACATGCTACAGATGGAAGGAAAATAGTGTAAAAACTTTCCAAAAAAACTATTAGGCAACAAATTCAATGCCTTTTAGACAACGTCATGGACAAAACATTTCACTGTAATAGTGAAGGTGTAAACTTGGCAGTAGGAAACCTAAACAGTATATTTAACCTTTCAGCTTCCCTATCAAATCAAAAAAAAAATCAAGCAGACAACCTAAGAACATTTTAAACAATGACAAATGGTTTGATGAAAAATTCAAAAACCTAAGAAGAAATTGAGAAACCAAAAACATTAAGAGACCTTCACTATTGTGAATCACTAAAATACACTACGGCAAAAGAAAGAACAGCATTTCAGAAATCAGCTCAATGTAATTTAATAATACATAGAATCTAACCACTTCTGGGAAAATTGGAACACACTAAACAAACACGAAGAGTTATTCAAAACAGAGATGTATGGATAAACCACAACCACAAAAAAAACAGCAAAAAAATATAAATGATCAATAACAAGTCTTAAAATCAGCTATCAAGGACTTCCAGAACCTACTGGATTTTCCAATTATATTTAATGAACTACAGGACAAAAAGGCCTGTGGTGTTGATGTTATCCTAAATTAAATGATAAAATATACAGACCACAAATTCCAATTGGCTACACTAACCATCATCCTTAGCTCTGGCATCTCCCCCAATATTTGGAACCAAGGACTGATCCCTCCAATCCACAAAAGTAGAGACAAATTTAACCCCATTAACTTCGGTGGGATATGTGTCAACAGCAACCTTGGGAAAATCCTCTGCATTATCATTGACAACAAACTTGTATATTTCCTCAGTGAAATCAATGTACTGAGCAAATGTCAAATAGGCTTTTTGCCAAATTACTATAAGACAGACCACATATTCACCCTGCACACCCTAATTGGCAAACAAACCAAACAAAGGCAAAGTCTTCTCATGCTTTGTTGATTTCAAAAAAGCTTTTGACTCAATTTGGCATGAGGGTCTGCAATACAAATTGCTAGAAAGTGGTTTTGGGGGAAAAACATACAACATTCTAAAATCCAACAAGTGTGCAGTTAAAATGGGCAATAAACACACATTTCTTACCACTGGGCCATGGGTGAGACAGGGATGTAGCTTGAGCCCAACCCTCTTCAACATATGTATCAACGAATTGGCGAGGGCACTAGAACAGCCTGCAGCACCCGGCCTCACCCTACTAGAATCTGAAGTCAAATGTCTACTCTTTGCTGATGATCTAGTGCTTCTCTCCAGTATCTTCTGCACAGATTCTGTCACACCAGGGCCCTGACAGTAAATCTCAGTAAGACAAAAATAATGGTGTTTCCGAAAAAGGTCCAGTTGCCAGGACCACAAATACAAATTCCATCTAGACTCCGTTGCCCTGGAGCATACAAACAACTGTACCTACCTTGGCCTAAACATCAGCACCACAAGTAACTTCCACAAAGCTGTGAACGATCTGAGAGACAAGGCAAGGGCCTTCTACGCCATCAAAAGGAACATAAAATTCAAAATCCCAATTAGGATCAGTTAATTTAATCAGTTATAGACCCCATTGCCCTTCATGGTCTGGGGGTCTGGGGTTTACTCACCAACCAAGAAGCTGTTATATTCTACAACAACCTAAAAGGAAGCGATTCCCAAATGTTCCATAATAAAGCCATCACCTTCAGAGAGATTAACCTAGAGAAGAGTCCCCTAAGCAAGCTGGTCCTGGGGCTCTGTTCACAAACACAAACAGACCCCACAAAGCCCCAGGACAGAAACACAATTAGACACAACAAAATCACAAGAAAACAAAAAGATAATTGCTTGACCCATTGAAAATACCAAAAAACAGAGCAAACTGGAATGCTATTTGGCCCTAAGTAGAGAGTACACAGTGGCAGAATACCTGACCACTGTGACTGACCTAAAATTAAGGAAAGCTTTGAAAATGTACAGACTCAGTGAGCATAGCCTTACTATTGATAGTAGCCGCCGTAGGCAGACTTGCTCTCAAGAGAAGACAGGCTATGTGCACACTGCCCACAAAATTAGGTTGAAACTGAGCTGCAGTTCCTAACCCCCTGCCAGATGTATGACCATACTATAGAAACACATTTTCCTCAGATTACAGACCCACAAAGAATTTGAAAACAAATCCAATTTTGATAAACTCCCATATCTATTGGATGAAATACCCCAGTGTGCCATCACAGTAGCAAGATTTGTGACCTGTTGCCACAAGAAAAGGGCAACCAGTGAAGAACAAACACCATTGTCAATACAACCCATATTTATGCTTATTTATTTTCCCTTTTGTACTTTATCTATTTGCACATCGTCACACTGTACATAGCCACAATATAACATTTGAAATGTCTCTATTTCTCTGAAACTTTGTGATCGTAATGTTTACTGTTCATTTTTTATTGGTTATTATCTATTTCACTTGATTTGGCAATATAAACATATGTTTGCTATGCCAATAAAGCCCTTAATTGAATTCAACTTAATTGAGAGAGAGAAGGTAGTGTGGCGAGTCCAATTGTAAAAAAAATGGAATTGAATTGAATTAAAATGCCTCAATTACGTAATTACTCCTGTCAATACAATCATTCAAAATAGACTAGTACACCAGCAAGCATGATTTTGCCCCAGATGATCATTCGCTTCAAAAAATGTGTTAAATAACAAGCATATAGCCTACAATTGGAAGGCCCACAATTTGGGCAGAACTCATGGCAAATACCAAACAAATGATTGTTGAGTTGCGACTGTCAGTGAAAAGCTGCTAATATAGGCCCATGCATATTGCAATATTTAAAATACAATCGTGGGAAAACATTGTTTGGAAAGCAATACTAATCTGTCTTCTAGTTATCAAAATTCTCAATTGGAGTATTTTAGGATCTTATTAACACCAGTGGAGAACATAGTTTCAATGAGTGCGCAAATTCACTCTTTATCATTGGGCCAATGAGTGAGCATATTCACTCTTTATCATTGGGCCAATGAGTGAGCATATTGACTCTTTATCATTGGGCCAATGAGTGCCATTTGAAACTTTGTATTTGGACAATCATTTCCTCCTCCAGGTTAAACGTCATACTGTACAATTATTGTCTCCCTTTTTAGTAGACCTAGATTAGATGGTTGCATACAAGGCATAGCTGCAAGAATTTGTTTTGAGCAGGGGGTGCTGACCAATCACCTTTATAATAAAGTAATGCATGTATCTATGCAGAATAACAAAATCCAATTACTAATGTGATGACTAGCCTAAGCGTAGGACAAGATTTGGTAACAGTATTACTGCAGCCTCATGGCTGCAAAAAAAGCATGTTGTGAACAGCACACACATCTCTTTGTAGGCTACTGCAAGAGAGGTATTTGATATCATTCCTATTCCCGTTCGCCAAGTTTAGATATGTAAACTAATAGAAAATAGTCAGTCATATATATTTTAATATCCCGTGTTCTCTCTTCTACCCCTAATTTAATTGATATAAAACATAGTTTGGAAAGCAAATTGCTATTGCTGTAAAGAGAAGACAATAAAAAAAGACTCTAATCTTTCTTTTACAGTAGTTCTGCAACTTGAGGGAATAGTCTTATTGGCACCAGCGTAGCACATTGGCCATATCCCCTGTGAGTGCCTTGTGCACGTATTAACATTTAATAATTAGGGCAGTTCCACTTGAAACTTTGTTTTGGATGATCATTTCCTCCTCCAGGTTAAATGGACTTCATATTGTACAGTTAGTGTTAGCAATATAGGCCTATAGTACTCTGTCATTTTTGTCATATTTAAAAAATATTCTGCTAATGTCTCTAGACAGAAGGTGTAATAGAATTGCATGGAATATGTTTCTAAACACAAAAATAAAGATACATATCTGATATAACCTTTAGCCTAGGCCTACTCTATGCCACTGCACGCTCAGCCATGCATTGAACACTGCAGTCTTTTTTGCGAACAGTGATTATTATTTTCCTAAATTATGACTATCCAATGCTGTTGTGATTCAGACAATAACATTTAAAAAACATGGATGTTACACCACCATGCATCAAGAGCATTAATTCTATTGATGTATAAAACCCTGGCACTAACTTACACTCACCGTCATCAAGGTACATCTGATCCAGGTTCTCCTCCTTGACCGTGACCTGTCCTCCAGGGAGGCTGGCTCTCTGCTCCTCTCCAGGGGCGCATCTCTGGGCTTCCATCCCTCCAGGGGAAGACCTGCCCTTGGGCACCACCTTGGGCACGTAGGGCTGTTGCTGGATCACCGTGGTGGGGTAATGCTGGGGGGAGTGGGCCGGGACAGGGGAGTGAGCTTGGGCTCCAGCCTGCTGAGGGAAGCCATCACAGTAGATGATATGCTGCTGGTTGTCAGGCTGGAGAGGTGGAGGGTCGCCTCCCCTGAGCAGGTGTTGGTTGGTGGGGGAGAACTGAATTATGGAGGGGTGTTGGCCCTGGCCCCCTCCGTGTTGCTGCTGGACTGGGGAGCCTGTGTGGACCAGGACAGAGCGGTGTGGGTCGGGCATCATCCCCATCCCTCCAGTCTGCTGGTAGAGCCCTTCGGGGCTGCCGCTCAGACTCTTGCCCCCGCGGGTGTACACAATGGCTGGGCTCTGTTGCTGGAAGCGGGGGTCTGGGCCGGGTGTGGGGAGGCCGGATCGGACCTGCTGGCATGAGGCCATGCTGGAGACCAGGCTGTTGTCTGGGTGAATGATCCCCACAGGACTGTGGTGGTAGTAGGACTGCGGGGAAACACCCAGGATCTGGGGCATGGTGAAAGGATAGTCATCCACAGGCTCTGTTTTAATGGAGGGAACTGTGGGAGAGATGGAAGACAACAGAGATATGACTGGGGGTTAAGTCATATTGCTTAAAGTAACTACGACCTATTACACCAAGCATATCAATGTGACAAACTAATGACAAGGAAAAACATATAACTTGATATCATTCCTACATCATTGTATTGTTCTTTCAGAGCACTTAAAGGGGCTCAGAGCCTCCTTAGTGCTGATGCTTATGGTACCTACCTGCCAGTGGGGTGAATGTGAAGTGCTGTGGCTGGCTGCGCTTCCTCTTCCCGTTGATGACATAGAAGTTCACTTTGGCAGGATGGCAGATAGATGGGTCACGATAGGAAGGGATCTCAACGAACAGCAGACTCTACAAAATGACATCGTTTTCAGTTCATAATAATCTGTCACATTATTATTTAAGATTATAATCAGAGTTGATAAAGTAGGACATTATTTTAAATCAAATTAGTTTTTTTCTAAGACAAACAATCCAGACAGTATAATCAGTGACTGGTTTGACCACTGTTTCAGACATGGAGAAGTGGGCCATCTATGAAAGGACTGGTACTCACAGGCTGACATTTATCTTTGTCTACTGTTGTCTCCATCTCCCAAATCTGCTGTCCATCTGCAGAGACAGATAAGGGAAGGGTTGTTTCAGGTCAAATCAATAATTCAGGGTATATTTCATCCCCCTATTGGACACAGAAAATACAGGAACACAGAACAAGGAGAGGTAAAAAAATAAATTAACAATGGTAAAATAATGTGTGCTTACTAAATTGCTGAGCAATGAAAAATGTACTCTAAACAATAACAAATTAACTATCCCAGCTGTATCTCTATTGTCTCTTCAACAGATTGAGAGCATGGGATGGGATTCTCCACCTGTCTCAGAACACAATGCCTAGTTTAACCCATCACATCACTGTCTTCCTGCCACTAACCCATAGGCCAAATTATTAACATGGTGTTAGAGAAGGCTCTTTGTGTCACATAGGAAAGAGATATAATCTAACCACTTACCCTTCCACCATTCTGCTCACCTACAGCCAAAGACAGCTATATACAATGCCTTCGGAAAGTATCCAGACCCCTTGACTTTTTCCACATTTTGTTAGGTTACAGCCTTATTCTGAAATGGATTCAATTGTTTTTTCATCAATCTACATACAACACCCCCCCCCCCCCCCCCCTATGGAAAAGCTAAAATATGTTTGCGAATATATTTAAAATAAAAAAACAAATATCACATTTACATAAGTATTCAGACCCTTTACCCAGTACTTTGTTGAAGCATCTTTGCCAATGATTACAGACTCGAGTCTTCTTGGGTATGACACTATAAGCTTGACACACATGTATTTGGAGAGTTTCTTCACTTATTCTCTGTACATTTTCTTAAGCTCTGTCAGGGTGGATGGGGAGCGTTGCTGCACAGCAAATTTCAGGTCTCTCCAGAGATGTTTGATCGGGCTACTCAAGGATATTCAGAGACTTATCCCGAAGCCACTCCTACTTTGTATTGAATGTGTGCTTAGGGTTGTTGTCCTGTTGTAAGGTGAACTTTTGCCCCAGTCTGAGGTCCTGAGCGTTCTGGAGCAGGTTTTTTAAAGGATCTCTCTGTACTTAAAGACTCCGTTTATCTTTGCCTCGATCCTGACTAGTCTCCTGGTCCCTACTATTGAAAAACATCCCCACAGCAAGATGCTGTCACCACCATGCTTCACTGTAGGGATGGTGCCAAGTTTCCTCCAGGCGTGACACTTGGCATTTAAGCCAAAGAGTTCAATCTTGGTTTCATCAGACCAGAGAATCTTGTTTCTCATGGTCTGAGAGTCTTTAGGTGCCTTTTGGCAAACTCAGAACGGGCTTTCATGTGCCTTTTCCCCAGGAGTGGTTTCTGTCTGGCCACTCTACCATAAAGGCCTGATTGGTGGAGTGCTGCAGAGATGGTTGTCCTTCTGGAAAGTTCTCTCATCTCCACAGAGATGCAGGAGACCTGTCAGAGTGACCATAGGGTTCTTGGTCACCTCCCTGACCAAGGCCTTTCTCCCCAGATTGCTCAGTTTGCCCGGGGTGGCCAGGTCTATGAAGAGTCTTGGTGGTTCCAAACTTCTTCCATTTAAGAATGACGGAGGCCACTGTTTTTTTGGGGACCTTCAAATCTGCAAACCTTTTTGGGTACCCTTCCCCAGATCTGTACCTTGACACAATCCTGTTTCAAAGCTCTACGGACAATTCCTTTGACCTCATGGCTTGGTTTTTGCACTGACATACACTGTCAACTGTGGGACCTTATATAGAAGGGTGTGTGCCTTTCCTAATCATGTCCAGTCAATTGAATTTACCACAGGTGGACTCCAATCAAGTTGAAAAACATCTCAAGGATGATCAATGGAACCAGGATGCACCTGACCTCAATTTCGTGTCTCATAGCAAAGGGTCTGAATACTTATGTAAGTATGGTTTCCGTTTTTAATTTTTAATACATTTGCCAAAATGTCTAAAAACCTGTTTTCAGCTGGTCATTATGGGGTATTGTGTATGATTTTTTATTTTTTAAATCAATTTTAGAATAAGGCTGTAATGTAACTTTCTGAAGGCACTGTATTTACCATGAAGTGAAGCCATTCCCTGACCTTACATTTACCATAATATATTGTATGAAATCATACATACAATCACATATTTACTGTGTGTCAAGCAATATTGGTAATTTTTCTAAAGTAAAGAAAAGTATATTCTATAAACAAAGTGTGATGGAGAACATTGGCCCAAGGTTTGATACACACTAGTGATCAAAAACCTGTCTTTAATATCTGACCCTTGGCAAGGCAGTGAATAGGGTCTGGTTTCAATGATGGACCATTTTTGCATAGATTAACTATGTCACTGCCTACATGATAGAAGGGGGGGGGGGGGTCGAACAAATCACAAGGCAAGGCAGACATGCCAGAACGTCATGATTCAAAACCAAAGTTTGCAGGCAAAACATGTGGCTTTAGCTGATGCAAACTAGCCACTTGTGAAATGCACTCATTAAAAATAACTTCCGTGATCTCCATCTTGCTAGCTACTATTTTGTATTTTATTCAAGGGGATAACGTAGTGACATAAGTAGTGACATACGCAGTGACGCATTTCCTCTATGCCAAAGGAGTTCATCACTGGAACCAGACCCTAGTCACTGTGTTTCCTAGGGTCAGGTTTTCAAGACTTAAACCTGTCTGGGTATGAAGAGATTTTAGAGGAGATACTAACACACTTGTTTTACACCATGTTTTATGTATACCAATACTATGAAATTGTTGCTTTTGACAACTGTCACACTGTAAGGCATTGTTTGAAACTCAAGGTTATGTCACATTCGTCGTATTGATGAGACCAAGGAGCAGCGTGATAAGAATATATTCTTCTTTTAATTAAACGAAGAACACTTAACAAACTAAAAAAAACGACCGTAACGCTACAATAACAAGTACTGACAGGCAACTACACATAGACAATAACCCACAAAACCAAAATGGAAAATTGCAACCTAAATAGGATCCCCAATCAGAGACAACGATAAACAGAGGTCTCTGATTGGGAACCAATTCAGGCCACCATAGACCTACATTTACCTAGACAATACCAAAACCCATAGATATACAAAAAACCCTAGACAAGTAAAAGACATACCACCCTCGTCACACCCTGACATAACCAAAATAACAAAGAAAACAGCCCCTACCTGGGCTCGAACCAGGAACACATCGACAACAGCCATCCTCGAAGCATCGTTACCCATGCAGAGCAAGGGGAACAACTACTCTAAGTCTCAGAGCGAGTGACGATTGAAACGCTATTAGTGTGCACCCCGCTAACTAGCTAGCCATTTCACATCGGTTACACTAGCCTAATCTCGGGAGTTGATGGGCTTGAAGTCATAAACAGCGCAATGCTTGAAGCAGAACAAAGAGCTGCTGGCAAAACGCACGAAAGTGCTGTTTGAATGAATGCTTACGAGACTGCTGGTGCCTGCCAATCACTCAGTCAGACTGCTCTATCAAATCATAGACTTAATTATAACATAATAACACACAGAAATACGAGCCTTCCGGAAACTATCATTTAGAAATCAAGACGTTTATTCTTTCAGTGAAATACGGAACCGTTCCGTATTTTATCTAACGGGTGGCATCCATAAGACTAAATATTCCTGTTCCATTGCACAACCTTCAATGTTATGTCATAATTACGTAAAATTCTGGCAAATTAGGCGGCCCAAACTGTTGCATATACACTGACTCTGCGTGCAATGAACGCAAGATAAGTGACACAATTTCACCTGGTTAATATTGCCTGCTAACCTGGATTTCTTTTAGCTAAATATGCAGATTTAAAAATATATATTTCTGTGTATTGATTTTAAGAAAGACATTGATGTTTATGGTTAGTTACTCATTGGAGCAAGGAC
Organism: Oncorhynchus mykiss; assembly: GCF_057628025.1. Lineage (NCBI taxonomy): Eukaryota > Metazoa > Chordata > Actinopteri > Salmoniformes > Salmonidae > Oncorhynchus > Oncorhynchus mykiss. Next base: position 68,561,423 of record NC_143030.1, on the reverse strand, counting down.
AGTCCTTTTTCACGAATACGCACCGCATCAATTATATGGAATGCAGGACACGCTAGATAAACTAGTAATATCATCAACCATGTGTAGTTAACTAGTGATTATGATTGATTGATTGATTGTTTTTTATAAGATAAGTTTAATGCTAGCTAGCAACTTACCTTGGCTTACTGCATTCGCGTAACAGGCAGGCTCCTCGTGGAATGTAATGAGAGGCAGGTGGTTAGAGCGTTGGACTAGTTAACTGTAAGGTTGCAAGATTGAATCCCCGATCTGACAAGGTAAAAATCTGTCATTCTACCCCTGAACAAGGCAGTAACCCACCGTTCCTAGGCCGTCATTGAAAATAAGAATGTGTTCTTAACTGACTTAGTTAAATGTTGTATGTGTCGAACTGCTATGCTTTATCTTGGCCAGGTCGCAGTTGCAAATGAGAACTTGTTCTCAACTAGCTTACCTGGTTAAATAAAGGTGAAATAAAAAAAACAAAGATTAAATAAAAGGTGTAATTTTGTTATATTTAAAAATATACATATAAAAATTTTTAAAAAACAATCGGCCAAATCAGTGTCCAAAAATGCTTTGTAGAGCCACCTTTTCAGCAATTACAGCTGCAAGTCTCTTGGAGTATGTCTCTATACGCTTGGCACATCTAGCCACTGGGATTTTTGCCCATTCTTAAAGGCAAAACTTCTCCAGCTCCTTCAAGTTGGATGGGTTCCATAACAAAGATCATACCAAAGATTCTCAATTGGATTAAGGTCTAGGCTTTGACTAGGCCATTCCAAGATATTTAAATGTTTCCCCTTAAACCACTCGAGTGTTTCTTTAGCGGTATGCTTAGGGTCATTTTCCTGCTGGAAGGTGAACCTCCGTTCCAGTCTCAAATCTCTGGAAGACGGAATCAGGTTTCCCGCAATAATTTTTTAGCGGCATCCATCATTCCTTCAATTCTGACCAGTTTCCCAGACCCTGCCGATGAAAAACATCCCGACAGCATGATGCTGCCACCCCTATCCTTCACTGTGGGGATGGTGTTCTCGGGTGATGAGAGGTGTTGGGTTTGCGCCAGACATATCGTTTTCCTTGATGGCCAAAAAACTCAATTTTAGTCTCATGTGACCAGAGTACCTTCTTCCATATGTTTGGGGAGTCTCCTACATGCCTTTTGGCAAACACCAAACGTGTTTCCTTATTTTTCACTTTAAGCAATGGCTCTTTCTGGCCACTCTTCCGTAATGCCCAGCTTTGTGGAGTGTACGGCTTAAAGTGGATCTATGGACAGATACTCCAATCTCCGCTGTGGAGATTTGCAGCTCCTTCAGGGTTATCTTTGGTCTCTTTGTTGCCTCTCTGATTAATGCCCTCTTTGCCTGGTCAGTGAGTTTTGGTGGGCGGCCCTCTCTTGGCAGGTTTGTTGTGGTGCCATATTCTTTCCATTTTTTAATAATGGATTTAATGGTGCTCCGTGGGATGTTCAAGATTTCTGATATTTTTTTATAACCCAACCCTGATCTGTACTTCTCCACAACTTTGTCCCTGACCTGTTTGGAGAGCTCATTGGTCTTCATGGTGCCGCTTGCTTGGTGGTGCCCCTTGCTAAGTGGTGTTGCAGACTCTGGGGCCTTTCAGAACAGGTGTACAGCTGAAGTCAGAAGTTTACATACACTTAGGTTGGAGTCATTAAAACTTGTTTTTCAACCACTCCACACATTTCTTGTTAACAAACTATAGTTTTGGCAAGTAGCTTAGGACATCTACTTTGTGCATGACAAGTAATTTTTTCAACAATTGTTTACAGACAGATTATTTCACTTATCATTCAATGTATCACAATTCCGGTGGGTCGGAAGTTTACATAAACTAAGTTTACTGTGCCTTTAAACAGCTTGGAAAATTCCAGAAAATGATGCCATGACTTTAGAAGCTTCTGATAGGCTAAATGACATAATTTGAGTCAATTTGAGGTGTGTCTGTGGATGTATTTCAAGGCCTACCTTCAAACTCAGTGCCTCTTTGCATGACATCATGGGAAAATCCAAAGAAAGCAGCCAAGACCTCAGAAAAAAATTGTAGACCTCCACAAGTCTGGTTCATCCTTGGGAGCAATTACCAAACGCCTGAACGTACCACGTTCATCTGTACAAACAATAGTACGCAAGTATAAACACCATGGGACCACGCAGCCGTCATACCACCCAGGAAAGAGACGCGTTCTGTCTCCTAGAGATGAACGTACTTCGGGGCTAAAAGTGCAAATCAATCCCAGAACAACAGCAAAGGTCCTTGTGAAGATGCTGGAGAAAACAGGTACAAAACTATCTATATCCACAGTAAAACAAGTCCTATATCAACATAACCTGAAAGGCCGCTCAGCGAGGAAGAAGCCACTTCTCCAAAACTGCAAGCCAGAATATGGTTTGCAACTGCACATGGGGACAAAGATCTTACTTTTTGGAGAAATGTCTTCTGGTCTGATTAAATAAAAATAGAACTGTTTGGCCATAATGACCATCATTATGTTTGGAGGAAAAATGGGGAGGCTTGCTAGCCGAAGAACACCATCCCAATCGTGAAGCACAGGGGTGGCAGCATCATGTTGTGGGGGTGCTTTGCTGCAGGTAGGGGACTGGTGCACTTCACAAAATAGATGGCATCATGCGTGAGGAAAATGATGTGGATGTATTGAAGCAACATCTCAAGACATCAGTCAGGAAGTTAAAGCTTGGTCGCAAATGGGTTTTCCAAATGGACAATGACCCCAAGCATACTTCCAAAGTTGTGGCAAAATAGCTTATGGACAACAAAGTCAAGGTATTGGAGTGGCCATCACAAAGCCCTGACCTCAATCCTATAGAAAATATGTGGACAAAATTGAAAATGCATGTGCGAGTAAGGAGGCCTACATCCTGATTCAGTTACACCAGCTCTGTCAGGAGGAATGGGCCAAAATTCACCCAACTTATTGTGGGAAACTTTTGGAAGGCTACCCAAAACATTTGACCCAAGTTAAACAATGTAAAGGCAATGCTACCAAAAACAAATTGAGTGTATGTAAACTTCTGACACACTGGGAATGTGATGAAAGAAAGAAATAAAAGCTGAAATAAATCATTCTCTCTACTGTTATACTGACATTTCACATTCTTAAAATAAAGTGGTGATCCTCAAAATCAAATCAAATCAAACTGACCTAAGACAGGGAATTTTTACTAGGATTAAATGTCAGGAATTGTGAAAACTGAGTTTAAATGTATTTGGCTAAGGTGTATGTAAACTTACAACTTCAACTGTATATACATGTATCCTGAGACCATGTGACAGATCATGTGTCACTTAAATTGCACACAGGTGGACTTTATTTAACTAATTATGTGAATTCTGAAGGTAATTGGCTGTGTCAGATCTTATTTAGGGGCTTCATAGCAAAGGGGCTGAATACATATGCACGTACCACTTTTCCATTTTTTTTTTTGTTGACACAATTCATTTTTTAAATTTCACTTCACCAATTTGGACTATTTTGTGTATGTCCATTGCATGAAATTAAAATAAAAATCTATTTAAATTACATGCAACAAAATAGGAAAAACGCCAAGGGGAATGAATTATTTTGCAAGGCACTGTATAGGAGATTTTGTTTTAAAGATCTAATGCATTTTTATCCGTTCGACAGGGGTGGAATTTTCTTTTGTTTTCCTTTCTTTATCGCGACAAATGTGTGTTTTTTTTATAAATTATGATTGCTGAATACTGTAATTTTCAAGGTACGTGAAAAATACTGTAATTGTCAAGGCATGTGATGTTACCAACTATAAAGCTCCACTCCACATTTAATTCTAAATACCTACTGCTTGAAAAAAACATTTATTCAACAATAAAGACAATGTTTCTTTGCAGCACAAAGATTGTCTTGACTTGAAGAATGCCTGAATTGCTTCACATTGGAATTCGAAGTTACACCATCAAATTGTTTCAGATCATCGGCCTACGTGAGTGCAAGTTACACTATGGCACAGACCGTGGTAATAGGTAGGCACAAGATAATTATTAGAATATGGCAAATATTAGTAAATTCTTGCATTCTATCCATGCTGGCTTTTGTGGGCTATCTGAGACATGAAACAAAGGTGCCCTAGTAGAACACAACTTATGTTTCAAGATTAATTCCTCTCCAAAACACACAAATAACCAACAAAAAGAACCATTGTTATCAACATTTTTACATTTAAACTAGATTGACCACCTTTTCAAAATTAACAGCCTACCTATTTTCTCAAATGGAAAGAAATCCAGTATTCAGCGGCCTGATATCATTTTAAAACTGTGTGGGAAACCCCATGTCAGTCCACAAATGAAAGGCACATATACTGAAATTAGTCAGCAGAACAGAGGTGGATTCCATGAATATTGGCAAGATTTCTTTATTTAATTTTTTCTCCTGTTTTATGGTTAACTCGCCCCGTTTCAGTACACAGTAACGACAGGTGATGACTGCTGCTGTCTTGGTGTTTATATATTTTTTGTGTTTTGTACCAAAACTACTCTACTGGATACCTCTAGTATTTTTGTGTATCTCTGGTAATTAGGAATGGAGGCAGTCAGAAAGAGTTGAGCAGGCCCAGCTTGGCTTCTGTCTGTGTGTGTGTGCGCACACGTCTGTCTGTCTGTCTGTCTGTCTGTCTGTCTGTCTTTGTGTGTGCCAGAGAAGGCCCAGCCAGAGCCAGTTGTGTCCCATTCAAAGGGATTTCATTGGCTCACTGTTCCAGAACTCTGTGTCATGTGGAGAACCTCTACAGCACAATGCCAATCCCTCTTCTAAGTAGATATTATTTTCTTTATTTTTCTTTCTATACATTACTGCAGTGTGTTGTAAACCAGCAGCAAGAAAGCCCAGTGAAAAAAAGTGTAGAGAAGAAATCCAAATTTTAGCTAAAGCAGTCCACAGAGATCCCACATCTCATAGCTCCCCACACTCAGTCCACAGAGATCCCACATCTCATAGCTCCCCACACTCGGCCCACAGAGATCCCACATCTCATAGCTCCCCACACTCAGTCCACAGAGATCCCACATCTCATAGCTCCCCACACTCGGCCCACAGAGATCCCACATCTCATAGCTCCCCACACTCGGCCCACAGAGATCCCACATTTCATAGCTACCCACACTCGGCCCACAGAGATCCCACATTTCATAGCTCCCCACACTCGGCCCACAGAGATCCCACATTTCATAGCTACCCACACTCGGCCCATCGAGAGTTGCTGGTTCAAATACCCGAGCCAACAAGGTGAAAAGTCTATCAATGTTCCCTTGAGCAAGCCACTTAACCCTAATTTGCTCCAGGGGCGGCATATTTACAGTTGAAGTCGGAAGTTTACATACACCTTAGCCAAATACATTTAAACTCAGTTTTTCACAATTCCTGACATTCAATTCTAGTAAAAATTCCCGTCTTTAGGTCAGTTAGGATCACCACTTTATTTTAAGAATGTAAAATGTAAGAATAATAGTAGAGAGAATGTTTATTTCAGCTTTTATTTCTTTCATCACAGAAGTTTACATACACTCAATTAGTATTTGGTAGCGTTGCCTTTACATTGTTTAACTTGGGTCAAATGTCTCGGGTAGCCTTCCACAAGCTTCCCACAATAAGTTGGATGAATTCTGGCCCATTCCTCCTGACAGAGCTGGTGTAACTGAGTCAAGTTTGTAAGCCTCCTTCCTCGCACATGCTTTTTCAGTTCTACCCACAAATTTTCTATACGATTGAGGTCAGTACTTTGTGATGGCCACTCCAATACCTAATCTTTGTTGTCCATAAGCCATTTTGCCACAACTTTGGAAGTATGCTTGGGGTGATTGTCCATTTGGAAGACCAATTTGTAACCAAGCTTTAACTTTAACTTTAACTGATGTCTTGAGATGTTGTTTCAATATATCCACATAATTTTCCTCACTCATGATGCCATCTATTTTGTGAAGTGCACCAGTCCCTCCTGCAGCAAAGCACCCCCACAACAAGATGCTGCCACCCCCTGCTTCACGGTTGGGAAGGTGTTCTTCGGCTTGAAAGCCCCACCCTTTTTCCTCCAAACATAACAATGGTCATTATGGCCAAACAGTTCTATTTTTGTTTCATCAGACCAGAAGACATTTCTCCAAAAAGTACGATCTTTGTTGCAACCCGTAGTCTGGCTTTTTTATGGCGGTTTTGGAGAAGTGGCTTCTTCCTTGCTGAGTGGCCTTTCAGATTATGTCGATATAGGACTCGTTTAAATGTGGATATAGATACTTTTGTACCGGTTTCTTCCGGCATCTTCACAAGGTCCTTTGCTGTTGTTCTGGGATTGATTTGCACTTTTCGCACCAAAGTGCGTTCATCTCTAGGAGACAGAACGCGTCTCCTTCCTGAGTGGAATGACGGCTGCGTGGTCCCATGGTGTTTATACTTGCGTACTATTGTTTGTACAGATGAACGTGGTACCTTCAGGTGTTTGGAAATTGCTCCCAAGGATGAACCAGACTTGTGGAGGTTTACAATGTTTTTCTGAGGTCTCGGCTGATTTCTTTTGATTTTCCCATGATGTCAAGCAAAGAGGCACTGAGTTTGAAGGTAGGCTTTGAAATACATCCACAGACACACCTCCAATTCACTCAAATTACATGATTTAGCCTATCAGAAGCTCCTAAAGCATTGACATCATTTTCTGGAATTTTCCAAGCTGTTTAAAGGCACAGTCAACTTAGTGTATGTAAACTTCTGACCCACTGGAATTGTGATACAGTGAATAACAAGTGAAATAATCTGTCTGTAAACAATTGTTGGGAAAATGACTTGTGTCATGCACAAAGTAGATGTCCTAACCGACTTGCCAAAAATATAGTTTGTTAACAATAAATTTGTGGAGTGGTTGAAAAACGAGTTTTAATGACTCCAACCTAAAACGTAAAACCTTCGACTTCAACTGTATATGGCTGACCCTGTAAACGAACACAGGTCACTGCACCTATCTGGTGTATGTGACAATAAAACATTTATTTTTTATTTTTACTATGACAAAAAAAGTACATCTCTTAAGTACAGTGTACAATCCTGTAAGCTGTCAATGAAGCACATGAACAATCTGCACTCGATACTAATACTGTCAGCTTGTTGAATAATTGGGTGAAGTCTAAAATAAACCTACAACAAAACCTTGCTGTGATAAGCTTCTTATCTGAAAAAAGACACCACTGTTTAGTATCAGGAGGAATCTGAATGCAAATATCTGATTGGTGAGTGAGGAGGAAAGGTCAGGATTCAAATGACAGAGAAAGCACGCTGGCCTTTTTCACTATTACTCAGTCACATTGATTCATACAGCAATATCTGACACCATCTGTGTTGTAATGGTGATTCTGCCATTCCAAAATGAGAGCAGGGATGGGGTCAATTCCATTTCAATTCCAGTCAATTCAGGAAGTACACTGAAATTCCAATTCCAATTCTCTTCAATGCTTTTCAATTAGGAAAATGTTAAATTGGAATTGGGTTTACTTTCTGAATTGAATGGAATTAAAATGGAATTGACCCCAACCTGCAAGAGAGTAATGTAATAATAAAGGACTGTGGTGTTAAAAGCATGGGTAATAACTCTAAGTCTGATTATCATGGCTGGTTTATGAGGGTAAATACTTTTGCAACCCTTCTGGAACATAATGCAAAAGTTTTTTTGCAACAGAATCTGGCAGCTGTTAGACGAATACTGCCAAACATTTTCCTGGATCAAAATAACCATAACATTTTAAATAGATGAGGCAGCACATCATACAGCATATGGACCATGCCATTATCATTTCCTCCCTCCCTCAGAGGTGTTGGCTGAATACTCACCATGGGTTTTTTCCATAAAGATGACTTTGGAGTCAGAGCTGAAGTTCTGTCCCGTCAAGATCATCTGCTGACCTCCCAGGACAGAGCAGCTATCCATGTCTTGTTTCTCCACCATTGGTAGCTCATGGGCCGACCGCTGGGCTGTGGGACGGAAGAGAGAACATGACGTTACACAATCTGTGGTACTGACAGGTCATGTTGGCGTAGTGGGTAGAGAACTGGCCGCTGGGCTGCAGAACAGCAGACTGAGCATGGTATTATGACTTGACATTACACACTCTGTGGTAGGTCAGTTTGATCTCAGGTTGATATTTGCTTTGAACTCACAAGGTAATTGTTGACAGATTTCAATGAATGAGGCTTGTCACGACTCATTTCAAAACCATATTTCCTCATTGTGTATTTCAAATATTTGTCTAAATATAAGATTTGTGTAAACATTAATATAGGCCAATGACTTGGTACAGTGCAGTACATTTATTGCAGTGGGAGGATATGAATGAAGGTTGTAATGTAAAATGCGGCTACACGCTAGAGGCCTGGACACACAGAGCACATCATGGAAGTGGGACACAGTCCAGTGGAAACAAATGACAGAGTGCAGTAACCTACAGTACAGAAAGGGGCAGAGGGGAGGAGGAAGAAGGAATATGGAGGATGGACCTCTCTAACACTATCATCATTACGCAATGGAGCGTATTTTGGCATATGTTCAACAAACCCTGTGACCTAGACACTGAACGGCTACTGTAGTGTGTTCTCTCCTGGAACGGTAGATTTCCTGGACTGATAGCTTAATCAGGAAGCTACGGCCACAGAGACAGCCATAGAAATAGAATAGAGGCAGCCATAGAAATATAATTACTAGAATGGGAAAAGCTCCTCAGACCATGGCAATTCAACTGGAACACTCATGGGTACATTCAATATGGTCACCTGTGCATAAACCCATCAACTTGAATGGGAATTTTGGATATAGTCATTATTTTTGTAATATTTATTTAACTACGAAAGTCAGCTAAGAACAAATTCTTATTTACAATGACGGCCTATCCTGGCCAAATCTGGACGACACTGGGCCAATTGTGCACCGCCCTATGGGACTCCCAATCACAGCCAGATGTGATACAGCCTTGATTCGAACCAGGGATTCTAGTGACGCATCTTGCACTGTGCCTTAGACTGCTGTGTCACTCTCGGGTCCCATAGGGAGGCATCCAGGGTTGGGGAACCATTACGTTACAGCATTAAATGACTCAGCGCTACTCTTGCTATCTATAGTGACTGACCTTATTCCTTTGGATCAACTGTCGGCAGTCTGAAGTTGATTCATGCCAGGTAGCATGCTTGAGTTACAAAGGGACCAAATTAATCACTTGTAATGAATGAGAAGGGCAGTTGCCCTCGTTTTAACTGTTTCATGTTTACTTCTAGAGTAGTTTGTGTGGCAATTAAATTTAAAAACATTTAGTACACATGAACGGTGTAGTTACTTCCTCAAGCTTATCGTCATCGTCCTGCCTTAATTACTGAAATTCAATCTCTACTGAGGCTTGTGAAGTGACCTTTGGACAGTCTACTATACTGTGAGTACACTGAGGATGATACCTGGAGGCTAGTCTCTTCATCCACATCACTGACCGACAGTTTCGCTTACTTATCGGTCATTTTGACAGATGTGCTGGGGGTGTTATAGTACGATTGTGCAAAAACAACTTTGCACCTGATTTTTGGGGGGTCCGGTGATACCAGCACTACATAATCGTAAACATACACATACACACACAGTGTTAAGGGTTGAGAGAACCAAATCAAATTTGTTACATGCGCCAAATACAACAGGGAAGGGAAAGGTGATACCTAGTCAGTTGAACAAATGAATGCATTCAACCAAAATGTGTTTTCTGCATTTAACCCAACCCCTCTGAATCAGACCGCTGCTGGGGGCTGCCTTAATCAACATCATAAGGCACCCAGGGAGCAGTTTTGGGGGGTTAACTGCCTTGACTGCTCAAGGATCGTGAGCATATGTAGTGTGTGTGTGTGTGTGTGTGTGTGTGTGTGTGTGTGTGTGTGTGTGTGTGTGTGTGTGTGTGTGTGTGTGTGTGTGTGTGTGTGTGTGTGTGTGTGTGTGTGTTGGAGTGTTAGTGTAGTATGTGCAAGTGTGTGGGTAGAGTCCCTTGAGTGTGCATAGAGCTGGTGCAGGAGAGTCAGTGCAAATAAAAAGGCTGTCAAGCCTAATCATAAAAGAGGCTTTGTATGTCCGTGTGCCTGGACCATCAGTACTACTCCCAGCTCATTTAAATATAGTCCCGCTTACTATGTGTGTTACCTCTGGTTAACGTCAGTCCAAATAAAACAGGCAAGAAGAAACATAGCTGGAAATATACTGCACTGTGTAAAATCAACATACAAGCACATGTTAAACCTAAACCACCCTTTAGGACACACCTATAGAAGGCTATAGAACGCATAGACAGAATTATACATAAAATAAAATCATAGGTTTATGACATATAGAATGACATGGCCCTTCTCTGGACACTGTGTTAACTAACCTCCAAACGAGCTTCAATGCCATACAACACTCCTTCTGCGTCCTCCAGCTGCTCTTAAATGCTAGTAAAACCAAATGCATGCTTTTCAACCGTTCGCTGCCCGCACCCGCCTGCCCGACTAGCATCACTACTCTGGATGGTTCTGACCTAGAATATGTGGACAACTACAAATACCTAGGTGTCTGGCTAGACTAAACTCTCCTTATTAAACATCTCCAATCCTAAATCAAATCTAGAATCGTCTTTCTATTTCGCAACAAAGCCTCCTTCACTCACGCCGCCAAACTTACCCTAGTAAAACGGACTATCCTACCAATCCTCAACTTCGGCGATGTCATCTACAAAATAGCTTCCAATACTCTACTCAGAAAACTGGATGCAGTCTATCACAGAGCCATCTGTTTTTGTTACCAAAGTCCCTTATACCACCCACCACTGCGACCTCTATGCTCTAGTCAGCTGGCCCTCTATTCGTCGCCAGACCTACTGGCTCCAGGTCACCTATAAGTCTATTCTAGGTAAAGCTCCGCCTTATCTCAGCTCACTGGTCACGATAACAGCACCCACCCGTAGCATGCGCTCCAGCAGGTATATCTCACTGGTCATCCCCAAAGCCAACACCTCATTTGGCCGCCTTTCCTTCCAGTTCTCTGCTGCCAGTGACTGGAACGAATTGCAAAAATTGCTGAAGCTGGAGACTTATATTTCCTCACTAACGTTAAACATCAGCTATCTGAGCAGCTAACCGATCACTGCAGCTGTACATAGCCCATCTGTAAATAGCCCACCCAATCTACCTACCTCATCCAATATTGTTTTTATTTACTTTCTGCTGTTTTGCACATCAGTATTTCTACTTGCACATCATCATCTACTCATCTATCACTCCAGTGTTAACTTGCTAAAATGTAATTACTTTGCCTCTATGGCCTATTTATTGCCTTACCTCCTCACGCCATTTGCACACACTGTATATAGACTTTCTTTTTTTTGTTGGATTTATAGTACTTACAGCACTCGATTGGATGGGAGGAAACTTGCAGTGAGATGGGTTGCCCATTGGGTTGGGGTATGTGGACACGGAACACCAGACGCACACGAGTGTTCTTCCGTCCGATGTCCGTCTCGCCCTTCCTTAGCTCAATGTCAGCATTCCTGAGCTTCAGGATCCCAGCACAGTCGATTCTGTGAGAAACACACCAATATGAGATCTACTGTAAATCCTGTACCGGTACACAAATGTTGCATTATGATTTCAACCGATATGGCTAATTAGATCAGACCTGTGTTCAATTAGTATGTTATTTTTAATTCATATCCTTGATTGAGCTTGCCTGGCACAATGGAACCAATATAATAATTTATCTGTGCAAATCCATCATGCCCATCTTGTGGCACTGGAGACAGGCTGAGTAAAAATGCCCAAAAGGTTAGAAGAAAACAAATACTATTTGAACCCAGTTCTGCAAAAGACACTGCTCTGTATGGGTGGTGTTCGGCATGTGTCACTACTCTAGCTACTCTCACATCGCTTTCATGTTGTTCTTGGGCTCCAGAGGGATCTCCAGAACTTTGGTGGAGTTGATAATCTTCTCGTAGCTGGTGGTGGTGACCGTCTTGCCCGTGATGCGGTGGACCTGGTAGAAGGCGTGAGGCTTCAGGATCCTGTCGTCTGCAGTCCCGATGAAGATCTGAAGGCCTAGGGGCTCCTTACCCCTGTAGCCATGCAACTGGAAGAAACACCAGAGGAAACTCCAATAAAACATTAATAAAACAAAGTCAAGATGTTCTCACTTTTTATAAATGTGTCATTTTAAAATTTAAAGAACATTTCTACTCTACCTGTTCTTTTTCACTCCTTTTATACACTGCACAAAAACTGCTAGGTACCCAGTGTTTTATTACATAGTTGAATTTATATAATGATTGTTTTTTTCTCATTATTTTGCCAATAACTAGATGTATTTTTTTTGCCAGTTTGCTGATAACAGTTTAGGCTGAACATAAATCTTACACCCTGGTAGACACACACACTGCTGGAAACATTAGTATTTTCCAGTCCTCAACATTAGTATTCAGTCAAGTCTCAATTTACTGTTGAGAGTTAGAATAGTAGAATACACAAGGTGCAATTTCAAAACTTTGTTGCAGCAGTTTTCGTCTTGTTACATGCCACTCACTGACAGTCCCTCAATTAGCCCATGTCAGTTGAAATCATTTTGATTGGTAAATTAGTCTAATTAGTCTAGCCAGCTTTCTACACTTGTTGTAATCATGGCCGAATTACCGATGGCCCCCACTGATTTTGTTAGTCACTCTCACTCAGATATCATATTATGTGAGCAAGACAAAGGAGATGATCGTGGACTACAGGAAAAGGCGGGCTGAACAGCCCCCATTAACATCGACGGGGCAGTAGTGGAGTGGGTCGAGAGTTTCAAGTTCCTTGGTGTCCACATCACCAACGACCTATCATTTTCCAAACACACCAAGACAGTCATGAAGAGGGCACAATAAAACCTTTTCCCCCTCAGGAGACTGAAAAGATTTGGCATGTGTCCTCAGATCCTCAAAAGGTTCTACAGCTGCACCTTCGAGAGCATCCTGACCGGTTGCATCACCGCCTGGTATGGCAACTGCTCGGCATCTGAACGTAAGGTGCTATAGAGGGTAGTGTGTACGGCCCAGTACATCACTGGGGCCAAGCTTCCTGCCATCCAGAACCTATATAATAGGCGGTGTCAGAGGAAAGCCCATAAAATTGTCAGAGATTCCAGTCACCCAAGTTATAGACTGTTTTCTCTGCTACCGCACGGCAAGCGGTGCCGGAGCACCAAGTCTAGGACCAAAAGGCTCCTCAACAGCTTCTACCCCCAAGCCATAAGACTGCTGAACAATTAATAAAATCGCCACCGGACTATTTACATTGACGGTAAGGTCTACACTTGTTGTATTCAGTGCATGTGACAATGGCAAAATGTGTTGAATTGCAGGAAATTTGATTAAAAAATGTTTTTTTAATGGTTCTACATATCAAACTTATTTCTTTACCTTTTGTTAACAAATACTTTTTCTGCTAACAGATCCCCCAGTATGTATTAAATTAGAGTTTTTAATCCCAGTGCTGAGTTAATGTAAATGTTATTTGATCAAATATAGAATTTGGCCTTTACTACAATAGTCCATAGAATAGCATTTAATAACACATCCACAAATGGCAAAAATACAGTCAAAAAAATGTATCATAAGGAATATGGTTTTGAAGTGTTTGTCCTATATCTACAAGATATAAGAAAGCTCAGTAAATATTTGTGCTTTTTTTGGAAACATATTTAACCACTTATTTTTGTTGCCACAAAAATAAGGGGTTAAACATACTTCCATTAGTTTGTTTGGGTTATATTCAGACAAGTCCTGTGACACTGATGGGGGTCGTAGAGCAAAACAGAGAACACCATCATGTTGTGAGAGTCTCCCCTTTCCCTAGAGTGGTGACAACCATTCGGACACTACAAACATTTTCGTGAGAAGACCGATTTTCTTTTTGTCATGGTCTGACAAACACCGTTGTAGTTCTGCCACCTTCCACCGCAAATGCGGAAGGCCGACATAGGCGGATGATATCTCTAGCTTAATCTGACGGATTGTAATGGGGATTTTTTTATTATCTTACTTAGATTTACGCATGGGTGCGTTAATAAACTCTTAAGGATTCATGTGTAACGGCTAATTGTATAGCTAATAGTAAATGAGCTTGAACTTTAAAATATTTTAAAAAGTTGGACGGCCGTGTCGGAGGATGGTTTCTGTTTGTCCTAAAGTAAATGGAATTTAAAAGAGCTACGTAGGAATAACTATGATTCACTGGAATACTTGTTCGATTATGAGAAAATTAGACTGCCAAAGCCTTAGCTTTACCCTGTGAGCCAATGTTCCACGGACACTTTCAAGACAAAAGAAAGAAGGCAAGGTCTACGTTAATTCCAGTACTTCTCAAGTTTCTATACAGTGGAGAGGTCTGGTGAATTGGAGGTGGCCACATAGAAAATACATGTTTATAACATGATGTAAAACTCCTAATCATAAATGTTTATCAAAGTCATTACATAAAATTGCAAATAAGCTGTAGGCCTAGTTGTCGACAATATTGAGCTAAATAAAGTCTGCTTGCAACCTCAGACGTCTACACTTTACGTACTTCTCTTTTAACTCACACCACTAAACCCCCTCTGTCTCTGTCACACACACACACACACACACACACAAACACACACACACACACACACACACACACACAGTGTCAAGCTCATGACTTTTTAGACAGATACTTTTAGTTGCAAGTTCACGCTTTGTGGTTTTTGCATGCTTCCTTCCAAGGTAGTTGCTGGTCTCTCCACTAATCTGCATCTGTGTGTATGCATGTGTGTCTGTGTGTGCGTGTGTGTGTATATACACTGAGTGTACAAAACATTCCTAATATTAAGTTGCACCCTCTTTTGCCCTCAGAACAACCTCAATTCATCGTGGCATGGACTCTACAAGGTGTCGGAACCTATTGAGTATGAAAAAACTAGCAGTGTTGCAGCTCTTGACGCACTAAAACTGGTGCACCTACTACCATACCTCATTCAAAGGCACTTAAATATTTTGTCTTGCCCATTCACCCTCTGAATGGCACACAAAGAATTATATATTATTGGATGTAATGTATTTGTATTTTGTATTGTTTTAGTGAGTATGTGTATTGTGGCCTTGTAATTGTCCTTAGCTGCCCTGGAACTACAGTGAAAATTTGCTTTTGGCTAACCCCGGCACATTTACATGAATTTTGCCTTATTGTAATATTGATCTTGATTAATGTGCACTGTCCCCTATAAATAAGTAAATACACAATCCATGTCTCAAGGCTTAAACATACTTATTTAACCTGTCTCCTCCCTTTCATCTACACCAGGTATTCCCAAACTGGGGTACGCGTAATGCCGTCGGGGGTACGCCAAATAAAAATGTGATTCACATGAAAAATATATATGTTTTGGAATTTTAATTTATTCACATTTTCAAACAGTACATTTGTATTTTCCAACGGGGCTATACTGTCACGCCCTGACCTTAGAGAGACATTTTATTTCTCTATTTAGTTAGGTCAAGGTGTGATTTGGGGTGGGCATTCTATGTTGTCTATTTCTTTGTTTTTGCCGCGTATGGTTCCCAATCAGAGGCAGCTGTCTATCGTTGTCTCTGATTGGGAATCATACATAGGCAGCCTTTTTCCCACCTGTGTTTGTGGGAAGTTATTTTCTGTTTAGTCTCTGTTACCTGACAGAACTGTTTGCTTTCGTTTTGTTACTTTGTTCGAGTGTTTTTTGATAATAAAAGAAATCATGAACACTTCACGATGCGCTTTGGTCCACTCCTTCCGATGACAGGCATTACATATACATTTGGGCGAGTTTCTTTTCTCGCCTGAGGAGCCACGTTTCACTGCCAAAAATAAAAGTTAACCATCTAGTGTTCAGCGAAATAACAACACAATGTCAAATACAGGTAGCCTAGTCAAATAAGTAACATCCAATCACATTAGCCATTCCTCTCCATGGGAAACCTTCACTCTTGCGCACACATTTAGAAACGAAACATGACAATGTGAAAGATAAGCCACTGGAGTTTTTTGAACGAGAATAAAGACAACTTTCGAGAAGTAAGACGTGTATAAAAGCCACAGATACCATTAAGAACAAGGGGCTAGAAGCATCTTATATGGTGAGCTACTGAGTGGCAAGGAAAGGCAAGCCCCATACTATTGTGGTGGACTTAATTCAGATGCTGGGACAATGCTGGGGGAAAAGGCCAAAAAAACTATACAGACAATGTCTCCAAACACTGCTTCACGACGCATCAGTGACATGGCAGGAGATGTTTTGAAACAATTACTACTTCACATACAAGCCAGTGAATTATATGCAGCTGGATATTACAACTGGATGACTCAACAGATGTGGCGGGCCTGGCAAGGCTCCTGGTATGTTTATGGGGGGTCAATTAAGGAAGTACGGGACAGCTTTGGACTTTGGTGGTCAAGATGTGTTGGTATGGTTAACTTTGTTAAAGCAAGGCTCCTGAATTCTCGTGCATTTTCTGCATTATGCAATTATATGGGCAGCAACCTTGTAACACTTAACACATACAGAAGTGCACTGGTTATAAAGGGGCAAAGTATTGACATGTTTTTTTTGTGTTTTTTTCTCCCCTTTTTCTCCCCAATTTCGTGGTATCCAATTGTTAGTTACTATCTTGTCTCATCGCTACAACTCCCGTACGGGCTCGGGAGAGACGAAGGTCATGCGTCCTCCGAAACCAGCGCGCATCCAACCCGGAAGCCAGCCGCACCAATGTGTCGGAGGAAACACCGTGTACCTAAGCAACCTGGTCAGCGTGCACTGCGCACGGCCCGCCACAGGAGTCGCTAGTGCACGATGAGACAAGGATATCCCTACCGGCCAAACCCTCCCTAAACCGGACGACGCTAGGCCAATTGTACGTCGCCCCATGGACCTTCCAGTCGCAGCCGGCTGTGACAGAGCCTGGGCTCGAACCCAGAGTCTCTGGTGGCACAGCTAGTACTGTAATGCAGTGCCTTAGACCACTGCGCCACCCGGGAGGACTTGACATGTTTTTTTAAAATTGAGAGACAAGCCTAAAGTTCTTTACTGACCATAATTTTCCCTTGTCTGACCGCTTGCATGATGACAAGTTTTTCTCGCCTGAATGATCTGAATCTAGGATTACAGGGACTCTCTTGAGGCTATGATTAAAAAGTTGGAGCTCTTTTCTGTCTGTATTAACAAGGACAACACACAGGTCTTTCCATCATTCTATGATTTGTGTGCAAATGAACTCAAGCTTACGGACAATGTCAAATGTGATATAGCGAAGCACCTGAGTGAGCTGGGTGAGTAATTATGCAGGTAGTTTCCCGAAACGGATGACACAAACAACTGGATTCCTTATCCCTTTCATGCCCTGCCTCCAGTCCACTTACCGATATCTGAACAAGAGAGCCTCATCCAAATTGCAACAAGCGGTTCTGTGAAAATGTTATTTAATCAGAAGCCACTGCCAGATTTCTGGATAGGGCTGCGCTCAGAGTTTCTTGCCTTGGCAAATCACGCTGTTAAGACACTGATGCCCTTTGCAGCAACGTACCTATGTGAGAGTGGATTCCCGGTCCTCAATAGCATGAAAACTAAATACAGGCACAGACTGTGTATGGAAAATTATTTAAGACAGACTCTCTCCAATACAACCAACATTGCAGAGTTATGTGCATCCATTCAAGCCTACCCTCATTAACCTGTGGTGAGTTATTCACAATTTCTGATGAACAAATAAAGTTATACATGTAAGATGGCTAAATAAAGAGAACAATTATTGATTATTATATTATTATTATTTGTGTCCTGGTCCTATAAGAGCTCTGTGTCACTTCCCACGAGCCGGGTTGTGACAAAAACTCACACTCATTATTATGTTTAATAAATGTATTGTACAGTATGTGTGGCAGGCTTACAATGATGGCAAAAAGCAACATTTGAGAGTGAGCTGACCCTGGTGCTAGCTGGAGGTTGAATGTTTGAATGGGTACGGGACTATAAAAAGTTTGTGAACCACTGATCTACACTGATCTACACTGATTGAAGTGGATTTAACAAGTGACATCACATGGATTGGTGGCCCCTTCACACACTGGTCTCATGACAGTGTTTCAGGAGACAGGAGTGATGAGCTTTTAGTCAGGCATACTCATGTGAAAAAATGAAAAGCAAAAATGTAACGTTTGGTTACCTTTTGACACAATTTTTACATGCTGTATAGAGTTAGCAGCACTTCTTTACATGTTCAATGTAGGCTGAACTGTACATCTGGCAAGAAACAACTTCCCTGAGAGAAAACAGCCTATGTGGTATCGATATTGTTCAGAAACGGTTATTCTAGTGTCAAAATTGACTACAAAGTGTAAATAGGATAATTTTGGTCATAAAGTCAGTCTCGTTCAAAACTGAGTTTTGTAAATGAGTTCGTCATGACTTGAGAGTTTGGTATTGATTTCAACAATGCTCACTTGCCCACTAACACGGGATACACATCTGCAGCAATTGCACTCTATCCAATCCAACTGCAGAATACACAGACAGTGTGACAGACTGCCCAGCAGCGCAGCGGATCAGACTTTGTTAACAGATTTATTCTTAAATGGATTCAATCTTTTTTTTCCCTCATCAATCTACAAACAATACCCCATAATGACAAATCGAAGACAGGTTTTTAGAAATGTTTGTACATTTTTGCAAATACATTTACATAAGTGTTCAGACCCTTTGCTATGAGACTCAAAATTGAGCTCAGGTGCATCCTGTTTCCATTGATCATCCTTGATGTTTCTATAACTTGATTGGAGTCCACCTGTAGTAAATTCAATTGATTGGACATGATTGGGAAAGGCACACACCTGTCTATATAAGGTGCTACAGATGACAATGCATGTCAGAGCAAAAAGCAAGCCATGAGGTTGATGGAATTGTCCGTAGAGCTCAATGACAGGATTGTGTTGAGGCACAGATCTGGGGCAGGGTACAAAAACATCCAAGAACATAGTGACCTCCATAATTCTTAAATGAAAGAAGTTTGGAACCACCAAGACTCTTCCTATAACTGGCTGCCCGGCCAAACAGAGCAATTGGGGGAGAAGGGTCTTGGTCAGGGAGGTGACCAAGAACCCGATGGTCACTCTGACAGAGCTCCAGAGTTCCTCTGTGGAGATGGGAGAACCTTCCAGAAGGAAAATCATCTCTGCAGCACTCCACCAATCAGGCCTTTATGGTAGTGGTCAGATGGAAGCCACTCCTCGGTAAAAGGAACAGCCCGCTTGGAGTTTGACAAAAGGAACCTAAAGGACTGACATACCTTGAGAAACAAGGTTCTCTGGTCTGATGAAACCAGGATTGAACTCTTTGGCCTGAATGCCAAGTGTCACGTCTGGAGGAAACCTGGCACCATCCCTACGGTGAAGCATGGTGGTGGCAGCATCACGTCTGGAGGAAACCTGGCACCATCCCTACGGTGAAGCATGGTGGTGGCAGCATCATGCTGTGGGGATGTTTTTCAGTGCCAGGGACTGGGAGACTAGTCAGGATCTATGGAAAGATTAACGGAGAAAAGTACAGAGATCCTAGATGAAAACCTGCTCCAGAGCGCTCGCGACTTCAGACTGGGGCGACGGTTCACCTTCCAACAGGACAACGACCCTAAGCACAGCCAAGACAGCGCAGTATTGGCTTCAGGACAAGTCTCTGAATGTCCTTGAGTGACCCAGCCAGAGCACGGACTTGAACCCGATCGAACATGCCTGGAGAGACCTAAAAATAGCTGTGCAGCAACGCTCTCCATCCAACCCGACATATCTTGAGAGGATCTGTAGAGAAGAATAGGAGCTCCCCAAATACAGGTGTGCCAAGCATGTAGCACCATACCCAAGAAGACTCAAGGCTGTAATGCTGCCAAAGGTGCTTCAACAAAGTAGTGAGTAAAGGGTCTGAATACTTATGTCAATATATTTATTTTAATACATTTGCAAACATTTCAAAAAACAGTTTTTGCTTTGTCATTATGGGGTATTGTGTGCAGAGTGATTTTGGAATAAGGGGGTAACGTAACAAAATGTGGAAAAAGTCGAGGGGTCTGAATAATTTTCCAAATGCACTGTACCTAAGTCAACATATCTCACATTTAACTTGATAAATACTGCATCAGACACCTGTGCTAGATGTAAAATTGTGCGACTAAACCATACTCTACAAAAACGTCTCAATTATGACAGATTTATAGAGTTCTCTTAGATTCATTCGGACTATTTTGAGGAAGTGATACTGGCTTTGTTCCTATGGTGTCTCATGGGGGACAAACATCAGTAACTGCCACCTAACTACACCCCAAGACAAAAATCTTGCTTTCTTAGTGAGCAACAGAGAAATAGATGTGGAATCAGTGCGTTCAGATGCTCTTTAATAGAAGACATTTCCACATGTTGACAGTCGTCTGTATATTTTAAGCAGGGCCTATAATTTTCAGTTCATATTTTAACGTTTCCACGGCAACGTAATGAAAGCTTCCTTGTGGTTGTTGACTGTCAGAACCTGGCCGAGTGGAAATGAAGCATTTCTCACTTTCTATTTTCTGTCTCTCATGGTCAGTGAGTTGTGCCTGGTGTCATCCAATCATGTGGCTGGCTAGGCACGTCCAAACTCCCTCCCAGTCCCAGACTGAACTCTTCACTTTACTTTTCCCAGTCCCCCTCATTCTGACTCACTCACTGCAACCATGGCAACCGGCTTCTCAAATGGCCTGTTTAGTATTTGCAGCAGTAGACTATTTTACTCACTGTGTCAGACTCAGCTACCTTTGTTCAACACCACGTATTCATGTCACTTTATTACCAAAATGTTCATATTTACACTTTGTAGTAAATTTGATACTAGATTAAATGCTTCTGAACAATATCGATGCCACAAAGGCCATTTTCTCTCAGATAAGTTATTGCCTTCAGTTGCGCTTTAAGTTCAGCTTACATTTCTGTTTTTCATATGAGTATGCCTGACTAAAAGTTCACCACTCCTGCCTCCTGAGACAACTGTCATGAGACCAGTGTGTAAAGGGGTAAGGTGTGTAGATGAAAGTGAGGGGCCAGGGTAATGAAGGATTTGTAAGCCTTGAGACAATTGAGACATGGATTGTGTATGGGTGCCATTCAGAGGGTGAATGGGCAAGACAAAAGATTTAAGTGCCTTTGAATGGGGTTTGGTAGTAGGTGCTAGGCACACCAGTTTGAGTGTTTAAAGAACTGTAATGCTGCTGGGTTTTTCACTCTCAGCAGTTTCCTGTGTGTATCAAGAATAGTCCACCACCCAAAGGACATCCAGCCAACTTGACACAACGGTGGGAAGCAGTGGAGTCAACATGGGTCAGCATCTCTGTGGACCGCTTGACACCTTATAGAGCCCATGCTAAGACGAATTGAGGCTCTTCTGAGGGCAAAAGGGTCATTCCTAATGTTTGGTATACTCAATGTATATTGTTCATAGAAAATTCAATAAATTATAGTCTAGGAAGGTTTTACGGTAGTAAGTATGGGAGTTAGTGTGATGATACATTAGCTGCCATGTATAAGACATCAGTGCAAGATATAACTCATTTCAGTGAGTGTGGCAGGCTGCTAGGAAGAAAAGAGATGGGTGAGAGATAGAGAAAAGATGAGGTAAAGGATGACAGAGCGTACACGGTAACACACAGTAGTCATTTTCATAAGCCAGGCCCTAGGGCAGTAGTACCACATGCTGTAATGATGACTAGGAAATACCATTACACGCAACAGGCCTTCCTATTCAGATTGTCCTACATTAAAATGGGCTACCTAGAACCATAAAGGGTTCTTCGCCTGTCCCTCTTTGGTTTGTGTTTTAACTTTTTGCTGCAACGTACTGTAGATTCCTTTCACCAAATGGTTCCTAAAGGGTTCTTGATGGTTCTTCATTTGTTGAAAACGTTCTACATGGAACCAAAAAAGGTTCCCAAAAGCACCTCCTTTTCTAAGAGTGATACAGAGCCAGCGGCGTACCTGGACGACAGGATGACCTCCAGTGGGGGCTTTGACCGCTCCCCTGCTCCCCTCTGTCTCATAGTGGGCTCGGTGATGAGGCTTGGGCTGCACGTCAACATGGAGCTCGTACTTGTCTGTATGGCTGGGGACAGGCCATTCCAGAGGGGGCAGAGAAGAAAATGGGATGCTACAGGAAATAAGATATGGAAAAAAGGGTTAATTGTCTGTGATTAGGCTTCCTAAAGCGTGGCTCCTAATGTAGTCATATAACTGATACAATGTAATAGACACTAAATCTTATTCATAATATGGGTGTGTCCCTGGTTAGGCAGAAAGTATTCCACTGCACCCTTTATCTATACAGTACAGGCTTCCTACACCATTCACCTGCAAAGGTTGGGGACCAGCTGCTTGGTCCAGATGGGAGGGATCACAAAGAAGGACTCCGCCCCAGTTTTACTCTTAACGTCTTGCTCACAGGACACCAGGTAGTTGACCTCCCTGTGGTTCTCTGGGTAGAGGGCGTACGCCTGGTTGGCCGTCTTCACTACCTTGGTGGGGACCAGACCAGGCTGGACAGTGCCGTAGCCGTTCATGGCCTCAGCCATACTGTTGGGGGTCCCGTAATGGGCACTTGCGTTCTGTTGGGAGTGCTCCCCGTGGCCCCCGTGTGGGGAGGGACTGCGGGAACGGATCCCAGTGACCAGGCTGGGATTCCTGTACATGTCGTAGGTGCGCTTGCCCTGTGGCGAGGTGGAGCGGGATCCTGGCCTAATGGATGGGGAGGGCGAACGGGGGCCGAGGCAGCCCTCCTCAGTACGGGGGGAAGTGCCTGGGGATGTGCGGGGGGAGCCGGTGTGGATGTTCTGGAAGCGGGGGCAGAGGTCTCCGGCCCCGGTCTGGCCACTACTTGGGGACACGCAAGGGGAGGCCCAGGGGGAATAGCTCTCCGAGTGCCAGCTGGTGGAGGAGTTGCTGCTGGCTGGGCTCAGGCACTGGGGCTCTCGGTATACCAGGCTGTCGTGGCCAGGGACGGTCAGAGTGGGCCGGGGACTGATGTTCAGAGGGTGGTTCTGTAGGGAGTCTCGTCCATGGCTGTAGAGCTCACGTGATGGAGTGATCTCGATCCTGGGGCTCAGGGCGATACCCCCAGGCCTGGTGTGGTCCAGGTAGTTTTTAGCCTCCAGGTGTTCATAACCAGAAAGGCTCTCTGGGTTGTGCTCGCTGCACTTGATGTCATAGGGGGAAGTCTCCTCCAGGGGGTATGCCAGATGAGATGCAGCACTGAGGACTCTCAGTGAGGAGAGATTTGGCTCATCTGCTGAAAGGTAGATAGGGAACAAGGAAGAGAAATGATCAGAAGAAAATATATTATTTATAAACGGACTGTCCATTGTCTGTAAAATTACTGAAGATATTACGTTTTCTCCGAAATCACACATCTTACAAAACTTTGGATCCATGTTTGCAATACACATGAGAGCCACATTAAACAGAAATGATATGTTCTTTGAATTCAACAAACAACCATTTCAAATAATAATGTTGTCAATCATTTTTATTCAATCCTTTTGATCAGTTTGATTAACAATCATTGAAAACAAAAGGTTTAGGTGTGGAAACTATTCACATCATCAAATGGGGCCCCTTGTGACTGTTAGAATATTTGTAAACATTAAAGCATGCACATAAAACAAATGACAGATTATGTTTTCCAGTTAGAAAGTGTGTTGAAACAAGCTAGCCATGATTATACAATGTATACAGACATGCAGAGCAAATGCAGGATCAATTGTATAATTTTTGTGAGAAAAAAAATCAATTTCCTTTTAGTAATGTTTACTAGAACTATAAGTGGAAGGAAAATAGCATTCTGTCAAAATCACATCGCTGTTTATTTGTTTTCAATGACGCCACTGCATTTAACGTTTTACGTTGAAAAGTAATATAAGCATCTAAAATGTGAAAAGCGCGCAGAAGACTTGACAAGCCATTGGACAAACCTTGATCTTCCCCGGGAAAGTTGTTGCAAGGTGGTTCATATTCAAACAGGTAATCAAACTCCAACTCATCTTGGCAGTTTACTTGACTCAGTTCTTCTTCCAGCCCTAACTCACTAGGGTCTTTTCTGTCGTAAAACGAGCTCATCTGTCTTATTGAATCAATCTACTTATAATAAAAATTAAAGGAAGCAGATATTTTGTATAATCAATGATGTTACTCTGGCAGTTCTCTTCATCCACGAAGGCCTTGCGATGTCAGAGGCCTTGACGGAGGTGGATAGGCTATGATAGAATCTTCACTTGCTCAATTGAAGCGGTAATACGCCACTGATGCCTCAGTAAAAAAAAAACTGCGAAAAGAACGAGCAGCGAGTGCAACGTAATAGCAGCTAAACTTCCTCTTTCAAACTAAACCTCATATAGAGAGATAAGGCGTGTCTATTTTCATATAGAAGCCCTAAATAAATACGGTGCAAGGTGTCAAAGGCGGAGTGATCACGCCTCCCTATGATCATTGACAGAACAGCTGCAGGTGCACAACTTCATAGTGATGAGTTGCATCAGTGGTACAGTTGATGTGCTGCTGCCCCCGGGTGTCTGGCGCCAAGCAATTACGCATGGTATATAGGGATATCTTACTGTAACTTTTAATACAAACTAAAGATATGCCCAACTAGAGTCGCCTTATATAGCCTACAGTATGAACGGATGTTAGACTGGCTTACTGGATGAGCATTAGAGCATTTTCATCCATTTTCACCCATCATCCCAGATGCTGTATCAATGAGTCAATAAATATTTAAATTATGAATAATTACAACAACAAAAAATAAGTTCACTGGTATGGTCTATGTTCTAATGAATGTATTACGTACTAATAAATGTTTATACCAGACCCTTTATAAACTACATTTGACAAAGGCATTTCTAAAGCTGCCATTGGTTCATTACATGTAAATCCAATGGAAAAAGCTTCAGGATTCGACTGTTTAGGTGGAAAGGTTTGTGACACTCTAAAAACAAAATATTCCTGGAGTATATTTTCGGGGTTCTTCAAATTGAAACTGTGGGGGAAGCTCTATAAGTTCTTTAAAGAACCCTTTTTAATGGTTCCTCAAGAGAACCTTTTAAACACGCTTTTGGGGTTCATTTTTTAACTACCCCCCCCCCCCCCCTATTATTATTATTAATAATACGCAAAACAATAACACAATCTTTTAGTTGTCAGTGTTTATTAGGATTTTAGTGGCATAGCAGAATAAAAAAATTAACTCCCAGCAGAGCCCTAAGTCCAATGGGTATATCCTCTGGAGTGTTGATGTTAATGTGTTGATGTTCTCCGTATCCATAGCCAGAATGATTTTGCAGTGCATGGTGATCGAACAGGTTTCCTGTTATATTCATCAAAGGTGTAGGCAGTGGGTGAAATCTGTGAATCCAAAAAAATAGTAATTATAAAGATGTTTAACAAAACCTGCATATGACAGTATTCATACTTTGGTTTTTGTGGTAAATGTGAATGATTGTTTTATTTTTATAATGGTTTCATACACATACCTTGTCCATAATGTAGGTGAGGATGGTACATGTGATCTGCATAACATACCAATACTAATTGACATACCTTTGTGTGCCTCCTTGTCTGTATGCCTTCAGACACAAAAGTGAGCAGTTCAGTCATCCGCACCCAATACAGCTAGCCTTCAACATGTTCTTATAGCCTACATATTCTTACCTCTTTGATAATTGATATCCATTGAATTGTGTCCATTTTCTGTTTTAGAAAGATTTGCACAAATATAAAAAGATAGATGGTATCATCATAAAACACTATCAATTTAGATCATATAGGGGACAAACCTTACCTTAAATTGAGGAGATCTTTACATTGTTCGGATAAGTGCCTGCCTCTGCTGTCCTTTCAAATTTAAAATCAAATGTTTTAGTTGGGCAGTTAGGTTCCTGCAAGAACCCCCACCAACTAAGGAGGTTCCTCGATAAACCCCACCTCTTATGGGGTTCTTGGAAGAACCTTTTGGGGGTCATTTTCCGTGCCAAGAACGCTAAGGTTCTTCTAAGAACTATGAGCATCTTAGAAGAACCCTCGTTGAACCTCCATTTTTTTGAGTGAAGGAAGTACTGTAGACTAGGTTGAAGATACCCAGGTCAGGACAACCTAATAATTCCATGAGGAAGCTTTTAAAAAATAAACAGATTCATGGGACCAATGTCGTTGCTAACCAGCATCGCTGGTCCCATTGTTTAGAATTCTTCCTAATGTATGCAGAGTTATGGAATATTAGAATCCTCTTGTAGATAGGCCGCCACTCGCTATACGTAACCAAGATGACACTTAGTGGGTTGTACTCATGAAACAGCACAGAATGTACCTCTGTTCAAACTGCACCTCCCAGGGTGCAATGTGCTCAGTCGGATCGTACTAAAAAACAACATTATGTGGTCCAAAACCAGGGCCCGCATTCATAAAGTATCTCAGATTAGGAGTGCTGATCTAGGAGTGCTGATCTCAGTTTAGCATGTTCGATTATAATAAATATGATTAAAAGGACAATGGGAACTGATCCTAGATCAGCACTCCTTCTCTGAGACGCTATATGAATACGAGCCCTGATTTACATTGAATTGAGAGAGCCTGACTTCTGGTCCCAGATCTGTTTGTGCTGTGGCATGACAATGACCATAGGAGTTGATTAAACAGCACATACATATCTAGGATCAGGCTAGAGAAAGTTTTCAGATTATTGTAATTTAAACCCCAGCCTGCGCTCCTTGGTGTCTAAACATGTTTTTTAATAGGATACTTAATATTTGTGATAAACTTGACAGTGGAACAACACCATTTGTAGTTATTACACCTGCAAACCCTAAAGTATCAGCTATTACAGTACAACCATTGTTATAGACTTGTAATAACGTCTTGTAATAACACCATACCGCAATAGCTATATTGTAAAGGTTTACAGCAGAAGTCTGAAATATGTGTGGGTCCTACTCCTAATTGCTCTTAGCAACAATAACTGAAAAAGAGTCCCATGCTAAAATTGGGTGCAGCCTAATAATGCCTTGATAGCAAAAAACGTGTGAAAGGGCTTATTAATGAAATACACATTTTTATAATTTGTTACATTTATTAATCCCCAACCAAACTGATAAATAGCCATGCATACCTTACCTGAAAGTCTCTTGCCTTGGCATTGTCATCATACTGAACTCCCAAAGACGGTCAACATACTGAACTCCCAAGGACGGTCAACATACTGAACTCCCAAGGACGGTCAACATACTGAACTCCTAAGGACGGTCAACATACTGAACTCCCAAGGACGGTCAACATACTGAACTCCCAAGGACGGTCAACATACTGAACTCACAAGGACGGTCAACATACTGAACTCCCAAGGACAGTCAACATACTGAACTCCCAAGGACGGTCAACATACTGAACTCCCAAGGACAGTCAACATACTGAACTCCCAAGGACAGTCATCATACTGAACTCCCAGCCTACCCAGTCAACATACTGAACTCACAATGAATAATGCAAATGAAATAATGTCCCATCCCATACGCTTTAGGTAACAGCTAACAATGTCTATTATACATCTTTACCATTATAGTATTATTATGAATTTTGATACATTACTGCCCATTATAGAGTCATTAATGTTATTTTAAGAATGAGGTTAGCCTACTGGTAATAGATGTAAACTATTAGAATTATAACCTGAAGCGTCATATTCATGTGACTACAATGACGTATAACCCCTACATTAGCCTACCTTACACGGCGCTATAGTGTTCCCCAATGGCTGTCCTGGGGGCATGTAATAGCGAATCGCCTGGTAGGCTATAGGTTGATCAACTCACGGGCGTCAGTTATTTCCCAAACCACTAACTGTACAGATATACCACATACGTTAGACAACTAACGAGTCCATAAACCCTATTTTGTCGAATCTACAATGTAAAATTACATGTACATACGTCCAGGACTAGGCTATTAGGCTACTCGAAAATCAATAGGGTTGATAAATTACCAGATTATCACAATTCAGCACGCGGCATCCATAC
This sequence comes from Oncorhynchus mykiss, assembly GCF_057628025.1. Classification (NCBI taxonomy): domain Eukaryota; kingdom Metazoa; phylum Chordata; class Actinopteri; order Salmoniformes; family Salmonidae; genus Oncorhynchus; species Oncorhynchus mykiss. The sequence goes on along the minus strand of NC_143030.1, from coordinate 68,533,241 downwards.
CTTGATCCATCGACCTCATGTTGTGGTACTGTGCCAATCTCCAAGATTCTCTAAACATTTGGAATACAGTAAAAATTATTATAAAAAAATATTATCCTATCATAGCAATAGAAATCCACTCGCGTAAAAGGCAAAATAAAAATGAAGTATTAGACGTCCAATAGTCGTTTATAAATTCAGAAACATGGAACTAAAATAGACTCCAGCAAGCTATAGTTGAACTTCTTTTCCTTGCTCTGAGGATTACTTGAGTATCAAGAGCGGGTTCCTTCCCTGCTCTGGGTGTTTATAATGGTCCAATGCTGTAAAATAACGGGATTCCCTCAGTGTTTCCTCCTGTTTATGCACTTCGCCATGGAAACCTGGAGCGGCTCCATCTCTCGGAGACTCAGGGCTTTCCTGCAAAGCCCACGCTCAGGAATCCATGACGTCTCCGGCTCATGCGCCAAGGCATTTCTGCGGCTTCTCGCAGACAGTGGCACACAATAACTTCATTGTAGGGATGTGAATAAATTACTGTAGGACAGAGGCAAAAACAATGAAAACAGTATGTATACTATATACAGTACATAAATGTTTTAGGCTACACAATTGTAATGTTTGATGGTCACTTTACTGTAACTTGTACCTTTTAATTGAGTTGTAAAAATCAGAAGTAGTCATATAGGCTTTTCACTTAATTACAGTCTGGTTTTGAACCTGTGGGATATGTTGCTGGAAATAAAATTAGGCTATTGGTTGGCTTGCTTGTCATGTCAAACATGGAATCTTTTTGAGGAATTCTCAGTTTCACCCATTCAACTTTCTATTGGATATATTCTATTCTAATATAAGACGAAAAAAAGTTTGAAATCATGGACTGCTAAATTGACCCCAGCAAACATTTGCATTGCAAATACATGTGGCATATATTACCATTAGACATACATATTTCGCAGGGAAGTATCTAATAAAAAACAGAAGATTATTTAGGCCTTTTTTTTTTTGCACCTTACATGTGAAATTATCTCCAATGGACTTTACATTTGGAGGAATTGGTGCTTCTGGGACATTTCAGACGGCTGTTATGGGACCTTTTTACTGAAGAATGTGTCTGTTTTTTATGATTGTGTTTTGATTTACTGTCATTGTCTCCACCACCCTCCAGGTATTCCCCATCATGCCCTGTGTATTTATGCCGGTGTTCTCTGTTTGTCTCCTGGTTGTGACCCTTGCCTGTCCTGACCCTGAGCCCGCCCGCCTGACCACTCTGCCTGCCCCTGACCCTGCCTGCCGTCCTGTACCTTGGCCCCATCTCTGTATTACCGACCTCTGCCTGATCTGACCCTGAGCCTGCCTACCATTCTGTACCTTTGCCCCTGTTGTTGTAATAAACATTGTTACTTTGTCTGCTGATAGTACGAACTGGCCTTGACTGACCCAGTAGACCCGGACCAGCTGCGCAACGCCATCTCCTCCCACGACCGGAGACCAAGGCTATGAACACCTACATTGGGGACTCCCTAGCTGCAGGATTTATGCATCCTTTGTCCTCTCCCGCGGGTGCAGGGTTCTTCTTTGTGGAGAAGAAGGACAAGTCCCTGCGCCAGTGCATCGACTACTGGGGACTCAATGACATATCGGTGAAGAACCGCTACCCACTACCACTCATCTCCTCGGCCTTCGAGCCGCTCCAGGGGACCACCGTGTTTTTCAAGCTGGATCTACGGAATGCCTACCAACTGGTGCGGATACGGGAAGGGGATGAGTGGAAGACCGCCTTCAACACGGCCAGTGGCCACTACGAGTATTTGGTCATGCCATTTGGCCTCACCAACGCCCCTGCTGTGTTCCAGGCACTAGTAAATGATGTTCTCCGCGACATGTTGAACCGGTTCGTCTTCGTCTACATTGATGACATCCTCGTCTTCTCCCGCTCCCCCCAAGACCATGTGCTCCACGTCTGACAGGTTCTTCAACGCCTCCTGGAGAACCAGCTGTTTGTCAAGGCAGAGAAGTGCAAGTTCCATCGCTCCACCATCCCCTTTCTGGGGAACATCATCTCTGCTGGGAGTGTCCAGATGGATCCCGGGAAGGTGAGAGTGTTGGTGGATTGGCCCCAGCCTTCGTCCAGGGTGCAGCTGCAACGTTTCCTGGGCTTCGCCAACTTCTGTCGCCACTTCATCTGGCATTACAGCACCTTGGCTTCCCTCCCTGTCAGCACCCATTTCTCCCAAGGTTCCATTCCTGTGGTCCCCTGCTGCTGACCGGCGTTCCGGGACCTCAAACACTGCTTCATCACTGCTCCCATCCTGGTTCATCCTGACCCTTCCCGTCAGTTCATGGTGGAGGCCGATGCATTGGATGTAGGAGTGAAGGCGGTCCTGTCCCAGCGTCCTGCCCTGGACCTGAAGCTACATCCCTGTGCCTTCTTCTCCCATCGCCTCAATGCCATGGTTCTCCCAGCCGAACCCCGGGGGGGAGGGGGGTCCCGATAACCGGATGTTCATGCCTGACACGGGCCCACTCCTCCAGGCTGGCCTGCCACCCGGGGTCCTGCCAGATCCTGGCATTTGTGCAACAATGCTTTTGGTGACCCACCATGGTCCCTGACGTCTCCGCATTCATCGCCGCTTGCACAGTGTTAGCTCACAATAAGACTCCATCGGCAAGCTCTGGTTGGCCTTCTGCAACCTCTGCCTGTCCCTCACCATCCTTGGTCCCACATATCCCTGGATTTTGTCACGGGTCTCCCCCTGTCTGAGGGCAACACTGTCATCCTGACTGTGGTCGATGGGTTTTCCAAGGCCGCCCACTTCATTCCTCGCCCCAAACTACCCTTGGCCAAGGAGACGGCCCAGCTCATGGTGCAGCATGTCTTCCGGATCCATGGACTGCCCATGGACATGGTCTCCGACCAGGGTCCTCAGTTCTCGTCCCAGTTCTGGAGGGTGTTCTGCACCCTCATTGGGTCTTCGGCCAGCCTGTCCTCTGGGTTTCACCCCCAGTCCAATGGCCAGTCAGAGCGAGCCAACCAGGACTTTGAGACAACTCTGCGCTGCCTGGTCTCCGCCAACCCCACCACCTGGAGCCAGCATCTTGTGTGGGTGGAATACACATGCAACACCCTTAGCCCATTGAATGTTCCCTGGGGTATCAGCCCCAGCTCTGCTGAGAAGGAGGAAGAGGTTGGCATACCTTCTGCCCAGATGTTTGTCTGCCGCTGTCATCGTACCTAGGGGAAAGCCCAGTCGCCCCTCCTCAAGACCACCTCCAGATATCGACGACAAGCGGAATCCCACAAACTCTCCCCCCAGTTTATTGGCCTGTTTCCCATCTCTAAAATGATTAGTCCCTCTGCTATTCATCTTCTGTTGCCCTGTAATCCTCATATACACCCCACCTTTCATGTGTCCTGTGTTAAATCCACCCCTCCTCCTTTGGCGTACACAGGGATACGCCTCCTGAGTGTTCGACCACGGGGCAGGGGTTTCCAGTACCTGGTTGACTGGAAGGGTTTTGGCCCGGAGGAGATGTGTTGGGTCCCATCTAGTGACATCCTGGACCTAGCCCTCATCGCCCTGTTTGGGATACTGTCACACCCTGATCTGTTTCACCTGTCTTTGTGATTGTCTCCACCCCCCTCCAGGTGTCGTCCATCTTCCCCATTATCCCCTGTGTATTTATAACGGTGTATATAGCAGTCTCTCTTTTCTCGTCTACCTGGTTTTGACCCTTGCCTGTCCTGACCCTGAGCCCGCCCGCCTGACAACTCTGCCTGCCCCTGACCCTGCCTGCCGTCCTGTAACTTTGCCCCGTCTCTGGATTTTGACCTCTGTATCAAGGCACAAGGCGAGACCCAAATGCAGACACAAGAGGCAGATGGTTGGAGTCTTACAATGTTTATTAATCCAAATGGGTAGACAAGAGAATGGTCGTGGACGGGCAAAAAGGTCAAAACCAGATCAGAAGCCAGGACGTACAGAGTTGCAGACAGGCAAGCGGGTACAAAGTCCAGAACAGGCAAGGGTCAAAACCGGGAGGACTAGAAAAAGGAGAATCCAAAAAGCAGGAGAACGGGAAAAACGCTGGTTGACTTGGAAACATACAAGACGAACTGACACAGAGAGACAGGAAACACAGGGTTTAATGTGTGTATTGTATTTTGACATGTATTGTGGTGCTAAACAGGGCTCCTCTGGAAAAAATACCTTGGTCTCTAGATTGACTCCCTGTCAAAATAAAGGTTAAATAAAAACCTGACAGATCGGTACATATGACATTAATTTAACTTTTCATAATATGAACAAGGCCCCACTATCCTGGCTTCTATGCTAATGGTCAACAATGACATGTCATTGTTTGGATTGCATTTTGGCAACACAGTCAGCTCTTGGGGCTTATGCATCATCCTTTTTGGACTTTTAATATGTACATTTGCTACTGTAAATCTATTCACACGTAATACACACACTAGCAATTAAACACTCAAGGTCTACCTGAAGCATTTATCTTGGAAAGGTCTTTTTAAATCATGGGACCGGGTAACCCAAACCAATAAATGTTTCAAGAAAGCCTAATTCAGCACATTAACAAGTTCAGTGTGGTGCCCAGAGGAGGAAGCAGTGGAATTAGACATACAGAGAAGCCAAGGTAAACTTAACAGACATTAGTTCCAAAACCATGCAGGCCTATATCAGGCCCTTACTCTCTTAAACCCATTTTGTGGATTGGTTTATGCTACATAATACAAAGATAGGTGATTAGACATTTTAATACCTTGTAACAGGATGCATCCCAGAGTATGTGGAACTTGTGAATGGATCAAGTACTGGATATGCAACCATTTTGTTTAATTAAGTAAGAGGACATTTCCCACCATTAATATATAATGACTTATGAGGACTTATGGAGGCATTCATGAAGCTTTTAAAGTTGTTGTTCATTTAAAGTGGAAGAACCTTTATACCCATTGCGGTACATTGTACATTGTAGAAAATTAGGACACTGATATGTGTACTGACATCAAATTGAATCTCATTTTATTTGTCACATGCTTTGTAAACATGTGTAGACTAGCAGTGAAATACTTACTTTTCCAACAATGCTGAGTTAAAAATTTAAAATAATGTATAAAATCAAATATAAACAAAAAAAATACAATAAGAATAATATAAAACAAAAGTCTGACGTGAGCAGCAGAGCTTTCCATAGGAAAATATGTGTACTTTAAGGGGCATAATCAGGGATCTGATTCGAGTTCTGACATGGTTTTGGGTGCTAGATCCAGACTATGAAACTAAGTGACTGCAGTCAGTGACTGCAGAAAATCACACAATTCAGAGTATACATTTTAGGGTTAGCCTAACTCTCTGGCCGTCTGAGTTAAATCCATTGCCTACCAGATGTAAATTCCTCCACTGTGACGTTACTCTTGTGCAACGCAAATGATGAATGAGAAAATGAATATAGTTTGAGAAGGGAAACCTGACTGCGCCTGTCCAGAAGGCCGAGTTTGTATTTACGTTTTTTTCTAGAGGAACCCACTTTTTCAAAATGTATGCAGGATTCTTCCTTCACTGTATAACAGCTCATTTAGGGAGCATTGTCTGGGTTATAGCATTACACCATTTTAGTTTTTTCAATTGTAACATGCGTGTTTGAGTTTTGAAACCAGTGAAGCAGTGGAACTTTGATGTGGAAATGCATGGCACATTATATCATGTCTCTTGGAAAGCTTTCGAAGGAAATTCAGACAGATAAAGGTATGCGTAGACATTTGGCTCCATTTGAGTTTCACCTTAAGAAATCCATGCAATTGTATTATTTAAGGTAGACTACGCAATATAACATCATCATCAGCAGTGAGACTTCTTCCTTACAGTAATCAACAACAACCAAATTAAAATCTGCCAAGACTGTAAGCACTGGTTGTTCACAATTTATATCCCTTACAGGGACACCTGCATTTGTAAAAGCAAAAATTGGAATTGTGTTGTTATTGATTTCTGTAAGCAGGAAGTCACCACTCATTTGATGTCATATTGTGGAGTCTACCTTTAATGTGGCACTGCTGTCTTGACTTGAGAGTCATTATTGACATAGTTGTGTGTAGAACTTTACAATGTACACTAGATGTTTTAAGTACTAACTGATAGAGAAGCTTCTGTATTTAGATTTCAGTTTGGACTTCCTGTTCATTGTTTCAGCCAGTGTTTAAAACTTCATTCTTAAAATAAAGTTCTATAAAACAATTTTAATTTCTTAAAGTTGCTGCTTTAAAACTGGACAGAACAGTAGTTCATAGAACTGAACTAAAATGCTTGGATAGTAGAACCAGGCGGTATATTATGTTGTGTAAATAGAGATCCTGTTCTTCTTTTGCCACTTGCCATCTTTGGAAAATATTTCCTTCCTTCTTTTTCCAACTGAATGAACTAATACGTTCCATATCAGTATGGGAACTATATGAACTAATACGTTCAGTATCAGTATGGAAACTATGTATGACCACTATGTATGGATGAAACAACCCCCGTAGCTATGTAATAGGAGTTTGATCGATACTTTAATGTTGGTATAACATTAATTTCTCTGCTTTAGTCCAATGGAAAACAAAGTTACATAGCTCATGGATTCTCCCCTTTTGAGCACAGGTGGTGTTCTGAAATCCCATGAAACAATATCCTCCCAGAAGACACTCTTCGGTGTTGTAGTACCAAGTTTCCGATCCTAACTCAAAACTCTGACATCCTTCTATCCCTTCTATTCCTGTTTGTTTCCACGGTAGCCAAGAGGTGGGGACTACAACGGTGAAACTTCTTTATTCAGCAGTACATGGTAGAGAATAAGCAGCCAGAAACCAACCTTTCAGTCACCCCTGTGCTGTGCCACTCCTGCCCTCTCAGGCTAACACCCATGGGAGACATCTAACACTATGACTGTCTATTCACCCAGCACCTCAATAACAATAACAACAATAACCTCTGACCCCTATAGGAAGAGCTGCGTCTCCTACTTGTACTACAGTACCACAGCTAATACCACTACAACTACTACTCAGTGGTGCAAAGTACTTAAGTAAAAATACTTCAAAGTACTACTTAAGTAGTTTTTTGGGGTATCTTTACTTTACCATTAACTTTTACTTCACGACATTCCTAAAGAAAAATAATGTACTTTTTACTCCATACATTTTACCTGAGACACAAAAGTACTCGTTACATTCTGAATGCATTTCTACTGCCTCTAATTTGGCAGACTCACTAAACACACATGCTTTGTTTGTAAATGAGTGTTGGAGTGTGCGACTTGATATCTGTAAAAAAAGGGGGGAAAATTGTGTCGTCTGGATTGCTTTATATAAGGAATTATTTATACATTTACTTTTCAAGCTTAAGTATATTTTAGCAATTACATTTACTTTAGATACTTATGTATATTTAAAACCAAATACTTTTAGACTTTTACTCAAGTAGTACTTTACTGGGTGACTTTGACTTTCACTTGAGTCATTTTCTTACTAAGGTATCTTTACTTTTACTCAAGTATGACAACTGGGTACTTTTTCCCACTACTGCTACCTCTACAACAACTATTACAAATACAAGTACTACCACTCCCTTAACAGATAGCTCCTCCTCTTCTAATGATGCAATGGAGAAAAAAAAAATTAACTGACAGTTACTGTATATCATCTGAATCGCCTCCCTACCATACTGTTTGAACAGCACTGTACTTCACTCTCCCTCACTAGATGTTATAGAGGATTACAGTAGGAGGGGAAATATTTCAGCGACCCTTCCTTCCCAATAGTAGTAGGTGCTAAGACCAATCAAAGCGTTCCAGTCCTGCCAGGCTATAAATAGCTGTTGAGGAGGGTGTGTGCATGCTCAGCACCTTTTCCTATGAGGAGCCTACTGGTCACCACCAAAATCCTTTGTTTACACTGGACATAATAGAATGTGTAACAGATTGAATTATAATTGACCGTTTTTTTGTATTGATCTGTCACTTTTGATTTATCCGAACAGTACGGCAAATAGGGTTTGACATCATTTTCTATTTGGCATAATAATGTTATTAAAATCATGATTGTTTTTCCGTAAGGGTACATTTTTTCCCCGTGTAGGAGTACAATTGACCCTAACAAGCTGTCTTTCTCTATAGAGGACTCCCTGACATCAGAATGTGTCTTCAGCCATACTGGGTACTCTATATCTCTCCTCTTTTGATTGAGTTGTAGGTTTGGCAATGCTGCAACAAGTGGCTCTGTTGCTCGCTTGAAGCTCTGAGGAAAGAGTTTAAAACATTAAAGATAGGGGTCATTGCTGTTGATTCTGGGGTGGAATTTCAGTTTTCATTGGGCTGATTAACTTAAATGGGTTGTTTTATTGGTATAACCTATGCATTCGGGCAAAAAAACAAAAAAAAACATTGGATGGAGAAGCAGGATTTTATTATGAACACAGTAGTGTTTACAGATTGGGCTGAGGCTTGGTTCCAACTAAAATCATTTCTGGGACGAATACAAAATCTTGGGAGATTCAATACATTTTAACTTGTGCATGTTCTAACTTGGTGTGAGATTCAATTATTATTTGCGAAGATTATGATGTAAAATTTATTTTATACCAACTGAATTTTATCAGATGAACTAAATCCCATAGTTACCTATCATGATAAAATCCCTATCTGACATTACATGGTCAAAGTGACAGGGCATAGACTGACCCTTCCACAGTGAAGGCTACAGGATCTGCTCATCGGAAAGTGTGGCTGACTGTAGAGGAGAGCAGCCTGTGTTGAGTGTCAGGGACTCCCTCCTCTGGTGAAAATGAGACACACTGATTTACATAAGGAAGATTTCCACTACAGTACAGCCTCAGTCTTACAGTTTTACTTGAGGAATAAAAATAAAATAAAAAATAAAAAAATGTACTCACACAAAGCTAAACATATTTTAAAATACTTTTAAAAGGGATTTCAGAGTAATGACAATGAAGGTTCAGTGACTAGAAAGGAAAAAACATTAGATTTATTTGATCACCACTGATATCCACAATTCAATACTATCCTCCTTGTTGTTCTGCTGATAAGAGTGCAATTATACCAACACAAAATGATCAAGGTTAATAAATAAAAACAGGTTATTTACAATTATGCAGTGTCATTCTACCACAATTGATGGTTTGAAACCTCCAAAGTCCACATTATAAAAGAAAGTAGTTGTCAGTGCTAACAAAACTCTGTGCAAAAAAGGCATGTCAAAATTCAAATGGTTTCAATGTTTGAAACGTCAACTAAAATAAGGAGATGTACAGTAGATTACACAATACAAAATGCCTGTAATTCCAACACACTGGGCACACACTGGTTCCATCAACGTTGTTTTCATGCCATTTCAATGAAATGTACATCTGTGTCCAGTGGGAACTGTACAATAAAAGCAGTGAATTAGTAGTTATGCCACACGGCATGCATTCTTGGACTCAAATAATTCACACATTTTAACAGTAACCCTGTCATGGTATTAGGCAACATCTTTATAATGCATCAAATAAGCTAAAATAATATAAATGGAGATAATACAACACAATGTCATTAGTACCAGTCTCTGAATTTACTGAATGGGAGGAACAGTATGGGAGGAATTTATTCTTTTTTTTTCAAATGTGTACTAATACATATTAAACGTCAACACATTCTCCTGGGCCATCCACTCTGAGCAGGTGAAGTGTTATTTTCTATTCCAGACATGTCTGTGTCTGTGGGGAGAAGCAGTGGGAATTGTGGGGGTAGGCGAGGGGTCAACCGGACAGTGGTCAGAGTATTTTCAGCTATGGCTTGAATTGGCTTCATGTCACAACTAAAGTGAATCATGGAATGATACAGTGTGGCCAGAACTGGCGTCAGGAGTGGGCAGTGGCCACATGACAGGGTAGCCTACGGACTCCCTGGCCTAGAGGACACAGCTAATCCGGGGGCCAAAGTGGAATATACGTCTTGGCTACAAATAGCATCATGTTAGTGGCTGAATATTGACCATGCTCTTCAGTTTAGACAAACTGTTTTAACATTCGCCGCCCTGAAGTACGAAATGACAGACACACACACTTTGACATCTGAGCCTGTGGGTTATCATGCTATATTGAACCACCAAGCCACCTCCACTTGGTAGGGTTATAGTCGTTAAGTGACGCACAAACACATACACAAACAGAACTGATCAGTTCACGCATCCATCTTTAAACCTCAGAACTGTTTTTAACATCAAATTGCATAAAGTCCTTGAGAAATGCTACTTCAATAACAATGTTATCCATTAACAGATTGTGCCATAAAGTTTTTTGTATCTGTAATGTAACTATTACAGAATACTGTATGTCAAAATTTTATGGGGGGAATATAAAATGATTACATTTCCCACTATATTTCCAATGTAACTACAACGATTAGTTTTAAGAAATATGTGCAATTAAAACATAATTACCAATTCAATGCATTTCAGACTGACAAGCATGTGTTATTTTTTTATGCAAGTATGTTAGTCAAATCCAAGCAGGCGTTCCTTGTTACAGTTCTATAGGCCTGATGTTTAGATACCAAACAGGATTTCTATATTTCCTATATTGTTGATTGTTGAGTCAGTCCATGATTAAGAGGCACACATAGCCCTCTGTTAGTACATTATGGAACCTATTTCCTGATGGTATTCACACATTTCTAGACACGTTACCATGGCAAAACACAGAATTACGGTTCCAGCTTCAGTCTACATGGAATTCCCAACCAGCGATAGTCAATCCAACCACCAATCCAATCAGTCTGGAAACATACCAAATATTTACATCTAAACAAGGGAAGTATTGTAGACTTGCACAACTTTCTCTCTTCTCAAATCAAACTATTTTTTTCTTCCTACACCATCTCTTCCAATTACACAATAACCTTTAAGAATAAATTAAAGGGGAAGGGAACCCTTTAGGTCCAAATAAAGATATGCTCCATTAGATGAGAGAGGTAGGGAGGAGTGAAAGCAGAGACCTCTCTCCCAGTGCACAGAAGCAGGGATGGAGGTACTGTATGGTGGCGGCGGCAGAGGGGACAGCTGCCTCCTCGTCCCTCTCTAAGTGGTGAGCTTGGAGTAGTTGGGAGGTGAGAAGCGTCTGCGCAGGTACTTGAGGATGTAGAGGGGCAGACAGCTCACCAGGGTGATAACCGTCACCTTCCACAGGAACGACATCGTGGCAATGAAATATACATCTAGAAACAGTACAGGAAACAGAGGGCAGGATGGTGGGTCATTCAAACAGAGATGTTTATACAGTGCCCTCCGTAATTATTGGAACAGTGATATTTCGTTTTTTGTTTTGGCTCTGTACTCCAGCACTTTGGGATTTAAATTATACAATGACTATGGAGGACAAAGTGCAGACTGTCAGCGCTAATTTGAGGGTATTTTCATCCATATCGGGTGAACCGTCCCCTCATTTTAGGGGACCAAAAGTATTTTGATCAATTAACTTCTATGTATATTAAAGTAGTCAAAAGTTGAGTATTTGGTCCCAAATTCCTAGCACGCAATGATAACACCAAGCTTGTGACTTCAAACTTGTTGGATGCATTTGCTTTTTTAAATTATTATTATTATTATTTATTTTTTTACTTTAAGTGAATACTTTTGGTCCCCTAAAAAAATGGGGGGACTATGTACAAAAAGTGCTGTTATTAATGAAAATACCCTCAAATTAAAGAGGACAGTCTGAACTTTAACCTCATCCTCATTGTATAATTTCATATCTAAAGTGCTGGAGTACAGAGCCAAAATAAGAAAAAAATGCTTCCCCGTCCCAATAATTACAGAGGGCACTGTATATGAGAAATTGAGTAAGTATAACTGAATGTAATCAGACTAGTGTGACTACTGTTTGTGTTTCAGTTGCCACTACTCAGTTCATTAGTGACTTAAAATTGGCTGCATCTAACAACCTTTCATCTCAATATCAAATCATTTCTGGGTAACAATATGAAATGTCCTATCCCTGTCAACTGCGTTAATTTTCAGCAAATTTAACATGTGTAAATATTTGTATGAACATAACAAGGTTCAACAACTGAGACATAAACTGAACAAGTTCCACAGACATGTGACTAACAGAAATTGAATAATGTGTCCCTGAACAAAGGGAGGGGTCAAAATCAAATGTAACAGTCAGTATCTGGTGTGGCCACCAGCTGCATTAAGTACTGCAGTGCATCACCTCCTCATGGACTGCACCAGATTTGACAGTTCTTGCTGTGAGATGTTAACCCACTCTTCCATCCAGGACATTTCTGGGGGAATGGCCCTAGCCCTCACCCTCCGATCCAACAGGTCCCAGACGTGCTCAATGGGATTGAGATCCGGGCTCTTCGCTGGCCATGGCAGAACACCGACATTCCTGTCTTGCAGGAAATCATGCATAGAACGAGCAGTGTGGCTGGTGGAATTGTTATGCTGGAGGGTCATGTCAGGATGAGCCTGGAGGAAGGGTCACACATGAGGGAGGAGGATGTCTTCCCTGTAACACACAGCATTGAGATTGTCTGAAATGACAACAAGCTCAGTCCGATGTTGCTGTGACACACTGCCCCAGACCATGACGGAACCTCCACCTCCAAATCGATCTCGCTCCAGAGTACAGGCCTCTGGGTAACGCTCATTCCTTTGACGATAAACGCGAATCCGACCATCACCCCTGGTGAGACAAAACCACGACTTGTCAGTGAAGAGCACTTTTTGCCAGTCCTGTCTGGTCCTGCGACGGTGGGTTTGTGCCCGTTGTTGCCGGTGATGTCTGGTGAGGACCTGCCTTTACAACAGGCCTACAAGCCCTCAGTCCAGCCTCTCTCAGCCTATTGCGGACAGTCTGAGCACTGATGGAGGGATTGTGCGTTCCTGGTGTAACTCGGGCAGTTGTTGTTGCCATCCTGGTTAATTGAACAAGCATGGGAAACAGTGTTTAAAACCTTTACAATGAAGATCTGTGAAGTTATTTGGATTTTTACAAATTATCTTTGAAAGACAACATCCCCTTTTCAGGACCCTTCTTTTTTTGCTGAGTTTAGTGCATTACTGTGATTGTTTTCTATTAAAACAGTAAAAAATAAACAAACATAGCTTCTTAGCAAAGAGCAATTTCTCAGTGGCGAGTGGAAACCTGAAAACTAGCTGTTATTTGCAGAGAGGTTTGGACGTCTTTGTCTTATTGATCTATTAACTAATTTACCGCCTGGTGATATCACCAGGCAGGCCAAAACTTCATTCCACTAAAACAGGCTGAAATTTCTGGCAGTCTTTTCAATCAGCTTAAACTAAAAAGGGCATTACCATCATTTCACAGTATTATTCCAACCTCATAGTATGGAAATGCACAACACACAAGAAAAGTCACGTTTTTGACTGCAGTGGGCCTTTGGAAAAACAGGAGATTAGGGAGACCGAGCATGTTGCCAATACAGTAGATGAGTGAAATGGATTACCATGTAATTGACTCGGATTCAAGCTGTTCCATTCAGGGACATTATGTACCCTTTGTGTTACTTGTGTCGTTAAACGTTAAAATTACCTCTCTTTTAAGAAAGAGAAGAATGAGAAAGTGCACTTTTGACCACGTTCAGGTCATAACGCTGTGGTCTGAAAATGTACCTCCACACCCCACATAAAGGCCTAAAATAAGTTGGAAAACGCAACTAGTGACTGAAGTAACTGATCGGAATCTATGCATCTAGTCCATTTGTCACATTTCTCGCTTTACTTGGGCTTTTTAAGTGACAAATGTCTGCTGCGTACCACTGTTTAGATTTCATAAACTACATAATACAGCCGACACGAAATTCCATAACTAACATCAGCAGCAGTGTGTGGGGTTCTAGATGTGGTACAATCGTTTCTAAACTACAGCAGGCTGTTTAGTCATAAACACAAAGACCTTGGCCAGCATGTGTGTGGTAGAGGGAGCAGGAAACTAACACGAGGCTTTGGCATTTCCACTTCAACACGCTGGCTGCACTCCTCTGGTACTATTTGTCACTTTATTCACCTTTAGCAGGACTTCCTACAGTCAGTAACCTCCAGGTCTCAGACAGCCCAAGGGCACAGTATGAATGGAGAAGACCCTGTCATCACTGAATGCTGACGTACAACTCCAAGGGCAGTGAAAGACCATTACTATCAATCTATCACTGTGTACAGGTTAATACAATTGTGGATACACTATTATTTGTCTCATCTGTATGAAAATTCCTGGCATCGGAATTCCTTGGCCAGAAACATGTCATCAAATGTGTGTGGGTGTTAAGTATGTGTTTTACCCACCTATGAACTCGTGGAGGAAGACGAGCGAGGCGATGTAGCAGGCCAGACTGAGTAGCTCGGCTACGATCATGAGCCAGTGCCACGTCTGGATGGTGAGCGCCACCATCAGCAGCTCCGTGAGGATCAAAGAGGTGAAGGAGATGGCCACGATGTGGACAAACTCTGACTCAAACAGCAGCAATGCCCCATACATGATGATACTGCCTGAGGAGCACAGAGAACAGGTTAGCACAATGTCAAAAGCACTGCTACTGCTTGTATGGATGTGCATGTGCTTTTATTTTCAATCAACAGACATATCTACGGTGCCGTTTAAATGCATGACTGGCAAACTTTAATGCTCAACCTGAACCTTGGCTCTAACTGTTCTGTTCTACACCAGTTATTCCAACGCTACAATCAGAGGAATGGACTACAGAAATACAATGAAGAGAGTGTGAAGTCAGTACAGTACAGCCACATCTATATATTTTGCTATAAAAATAAATAAATAAGGGAATCGATGTCAGGATTTGTAGCTGTGACGGGAAAAGGAAGTGTAACACTTCTCCATGTTATTGTGACCTTAAAACAGAATGTAAAAATACACTTCCTGTGATTGAAAATGTAATTAATACCAACAGATCTGACATGGGACATACAGTATCACAGTTATGTATAAAATACAGCAACATTGTACTTCAATGTATTGCTTATACACATCACATTGTTGGGATAAACCAGATGTACATTTTCTGTTGGACATTGGACAATAAAATTATATTATTCATATAAAAGCATACAAAACATTTCTTCCATGGACAACTGTTATGGAATCGATACCAAACAACCCACCAATGTCCTTAAACACAGAAACCAAAGCCCACTCAATAGCAAATAAGGATAAAAAGGATAATGGCAAAGGAAATGTCAGAATATTCTGCCACACTCTGCTTTGAGAGGGAGAGGTACAGCCACATCTATATCTGTGTGGTGGGAGGCAGGGATTGAGTGCTGAGCTGTAGACTAAAGGTTTAGGGTGTAGCATTGGATGATTCTGGCAACGCCAGTAGTCCTTGTTGGAAAACCACAAAAGGTTATTTAACATTTACAAACCACAGACATCAATAAACTCCACTACTAGCAATTAAGAAGAAAGTGTGTGGGCTGGTGGGGAGCATCATGGATTGTACACCACAGGGCAGGGCAGTTTCTAAAGTACTATCTGTGTAAAAGAGGCCTAAAGGAATTTAAAAAACATAACAAATTCCTAAGAATCTATAGGAATGCCTATTCTACTCAAGCGTTTATTTCCATTACACAAAGCATCAATGTCTTCTTACCTTGGTAGATACTTATTAGGACCCATATCAGAAAGGTCTTAAAGGACAGAGGTCGACCCTAAGAGAGGAATAGAAAAATAACACATTACATTTAATACAATATAATTATTTATAAATACACTGAGGATAACAGTGAGATTAAATGAAAGCTGAATAGAGTTCAAAATAAATGTGTGTGTATACTGTAGATATACTACTCTGAATGTTATGGAGTTTTATGCAGTACATCATTTTGAAATAATGCATATTATACTGCCATATTCGATAGCTAATAAAGTAATATAATGAAGACAGTGTATTACCTTTAGGAGATCCTTATATAACTCAGGATAGAGCATAGCTACTTCTGACTTCACATCTTTATCCAACACGAGGGAGAACACAGGGAACATGGTGTAGATGGTGGAGTAGCTAGAATAAAGAACATAAATCATTGATCAATTTCCATTAAATAGTTTATGTAAGAAATGAAACACAAAAATTATGTTTTATTTGAGAAGTTACAGTGCCTTGCGAAAGTATTCGGCCCCCTTGAACTTTGCGACCTTTTGCCACATTTCAGGCTTCAAACATAAAGATATAAAACTGTATTTTTTTGTGAAGAATCAACAACAAGTGGGACACAATCATGAAGTGGAACGACATTTATTGGATATTTCAAACTTTTTTAACAAATCAAAAACTGAAAAATTGGGCGTGCAAAATTATTCAGCCGCTTTACTTTCAGTGCAGCAAACTCTCTCCAGAAGTTCAGTGAGGATCTCTGAATGATCCAATGTTGACCTAAATGACTAATGATGATAAATACAATCCACCTGTGTGTAATCAAGTCTCTGTATAAATGCACCTGCACTGTGATAGTCTCAGAGGTCCGTTAAAAAGCGCAGAGAGCATCATGAAGAACAAGGAACACACCAGGCAGGTCCGAGATACTGTTGTGAAGAAGTTTAAAGCCGGATTTGGATACAAAAAGATTTCCCAAGCTTTAAACATCCCAAGGAGCACTGTGCAAGCGATAATATTGAAATGGAAGGAGTATTAGACCACTGCAAATCTACCAAGACCTGGCCGTCCCTCTAAACTTTCAGCTCATACAAGGAGAAGACTGATCAGAGATGCAGCCAAGAGGCCATGATCACTCTGGATGAACTGCAGAGATCTACAGCTGAGGTGGGAGACTCTGTCCATAGGACAACAATCAGTCGTATATTGCACAAATCTGGCCTTTATGGAAGAGTGGCAAGAAGAAAGCCATTTCTTAAAGATATCCATAAAAAGTGTTGTTTAAAGTTTGCCACAAGCCACCTGGGAGACACACCAAACATGTGGAAGAAGGTGCTCTGGTCAGATGAAACCAAAATTGAACTTTTTGGCAACAATGCAAAACGTTATGTTTGGCGTAAAAGCAACACAGCTCATCACCCTGAACACACTGTCAAACATGGTGGTGGCAGCATCATGGTTTGGGCCTGCTTTTCTTCAGCAGGGACAGGGAAGATGGTTAAAATTGATGGGAAGATGGATGGAGCCAAATACAGGACCATTCTGGAAGAAAACCTGATGGAGTCTGCAAAAGACCTGAGACTGGGACGGAGATTTGTCTTCCAACAAGACAATGATCCAAAACATAAAGCAAAATCTACAATGGAATGGTTAAAAAATAAACATATCCAGGTGTTAGAATGGCCAAGTCAAAGTCCAGACTTGAATCCAATCGAGAATCTGTGGAAAGAACTGAAAACTGCTGTTCACAAATGCTCTCCATCCAACCTCACTGAGCTCGAGCTGTTTTGCAAGGAGGAATGGGAAAAAATGTCAGTCTCTCGATGTGCAAAACTTATAGAGACATACCCCAAGCGACTTACAGCTGTAATCGCAGCAAAAGGTGGCGCTACAAAGTATTAACTTAAGGGGGCTGAATAATTTTGCACGCCCAATTTTTCAGTTTTTGATTTGTTAAAAAGGTTTGAAATATCCAATAAATGTCATTCCACTTCATGATTGTGTCCCACTTCTTGTTGATTCTTCACAACAAAATACAGTTTTATATCTTTGTTTGAAGCCTGAAATGTGGCAAAAGGTCGCAAAGTTCAAGGGGGCCAAATACTTTCGCAAGGCACTGTATCCAGGTAAATGTAAAAAAATACAGTTATTATATTTTTCCCTAAATGATTGAACATTTCAGGCATCTAATTTCCTGACATTTCGCTAAATCGATTTGAGCTCCATTCTAAGGCTGAAAAGAGGGTATTTTGATGATGTTTTGATGACTAAGCAGGGTTAAAGTAAATTCATTTTTTTTCTACATTCAACCCAATGCAACAATACGTCAACACAATCTCAATGTCATAGCAATCCGACTAACAGTTGAAATGCCATCCTGATAAGCCACAGCTATTGAGAAAAGATCAGCTCACCCAATAATGAGAAATCCTTGGTAGAGGGGGACAGACGCAAAGTAGAAGACAGAGGAGAAGACAGCCTGGGGGAAGAAGAGATCATGAATGAGTCATCATCATAGCAAAATGGTATTATACTGTGAAAGAGTTAATCTGTGTATATCGGAGGGTTAGAGTTAATTTCAGAATAAATGGTGGATTGGCCGCTATGGGTAAAAATCCAGCACTTGAGAGGAAATTAGAAATACAGTGCATTCGGGAAAGTGTTCAGCCCCTTTGACTTTTTCCATTTTTGTTGTTCTTACAGCCTTATTCTAAAATGTCTTAAATAGTTCCCCCCTCATCAATCTACACACAAGTTTCTCATAATGACAAAGCAAAAACAGGTTCAGAAAATGTAGCAAATTTGTATTGAAAAAAACTAACTGAAATATGACATTATTCAGACCCTTTACTCAGTACTTTGTTGAAGCACCTTTGGCAGCGATTACAGCCTTGAGTCTTCTGGGGTATGACGCTACAAGCTTGGCACACCTCTATTTGGGGAGTTTCTCCCATTCTTCTCTGAAGATCCTCTGTCATGTTGGATGGGGAGCGTCGCTGCACAGCTATTGCAGGTCTCTCCAGAGATGATCGATTGGGTTTAAGTCCTGGCTCTGGCTGGGCCACTCATGGACATTCAGAGACTTGCCCCAAAGCCACTCCTGCGTTGTCTTGGCTGTGTGCTTTGGGTCGTTTTCCTGTTGGAAGGTGAACCTTCGCCCGAGCCTGAGGTCCTGGAGCAGGTTTTCATCAAGGATCGCTCTGTACTTTTCTCCGTTCATCTTTTCCTCAATCCTGACTAGTCTTCCAGCCCCTGCCACTGAAAAACATTCCCACATCATGATGCTGCCACCACCACCATGCTTCACCATCACAGGATGGTGCCTGGTTTCCTCCAAATGTGACGCTTGGCATTCGGCTTACTGCTATTAACCCACACAAACGCATTGAATAACAGATTCACTACACAGAACAGATAGTCCCCCCCAAAAAAATCTAAAGGAAATTTGTTCTGAAGTTTCTGTCCTACAGTACCAGTCACAAGTTTGGACACACCTACTCATTCAAGTGTTTTTATTTTTATTTTTTACTATTTTCTACATTGTAGAATAATAGTGAAGACATCAACTTTTAACAAGGCACACCTGTTAATTGAAATGAATTCCAGGTGATTACCTCATGAAGCTGGTTGAGAGAATGCCAAGAGTGTGCAAAGCTGTCATGAAGGCAAAGAGTGGCTACTATGAAGAATTTAAAATATTTTGATTTGTTTAACACTTTTTTGGTTACCACAAGATTCCATATGTGTTATTTCATAGTTTTGATGTCTTCACTATTATTCTACAATGTGGAAAATAGTAAAAAAAAATGAAAAACCCTGGAATGAGTAGGTGTGTCCAAACTTTTGACTGGCACTGTATATCTGAGAGATATAAGAAAGATCAGGATTTTATTTTTTAACATATTTTTGGCATTAAACAGTCCCCATTTATAGTTCCATTCATTTTTTGAACTAGTACCAAAGGACCTTCAGATGAGTCTTATGAGGCCTGTGGGCGTCCTAGAGCAAAACAACTGACATACGTGTTTGTGAGTATCTCACCTTTCCACAGGGGGGTCATATTAGTGCGTAGCTTCAGACAGAAGTTGGCAGATCGGCTGTACCAGCTTCAGAAAATTCCTAAGATGCTTGTGGGGGGCATAGAGCAAAACGGAGAACAGCATTGTGTCTTTCCATAGAGGGGTCATAATAGTTTCTAGCCAAGGACGCTACAGACGATTTTGTGAGAAGACAGATTTGGGGGGTTTCTCATGGTCTGACAAACATCACACTAGCTCTGTCACCTTTCACAGCAGATGCGGAAGAGCGACAAAAAAAAACTTAAAATTGACCGATTTTTGTGGGGATTTTTTGATTATGCTAATTAGATTCCCACAGGGGAGAGGACATCGACTCTGGGGTTAACAGCAGTGGTTGTGGTCAGTGTTAATCTGAGACACATTGGAGGCCTCCCAAACTAGTCAATGGCCTGGTCTGGGAGACTAGAGGGCTGAAGACCTGGCCTTGTGCTTAGGCTGTGTACTCACTGGGGCTGAGGGGGGGGGGGGGCTGGGGTTGGGGCCCCCCAGAAGAGCTCTGACTCATCCCCCACCCTGCTCCACCTCTCTATGCCTGGCCCAAGGTACTCTCACTACCCACTGGCTCTGGGGCTGCATGGTGACTAGGCTTCCAGGGAAGCTGCTGGCTCTCCCTGTCCTGACACTCCCTATCCTGTTTCACCATTTGGTACCCTAGTCCTGACTCACTCCCCACCTTGTTCCACCATTTGGTACCCTGGTCCTGACTCACTCCCCACCCCGTTCCACCATTTAGTACCCTGGTCCTGACTCACTCCCCAACCTGTTCCACCATTTGGTACCCTGGTCCTGACTCACTCCCCACCCCGTTCCACCATTTAGTACCCTGGTCCTGCTTACCTGCATGGTGCTGATGCACAGGCTCCGGTGGATGACAAACTGGGAGAGGCCGGCGGATCTCTTGTAGCTGTTCCGCCCATGGACCATGAGGAGTCGGCCCAAGTGCTTGAACTGAGTCACAGAGAAGTCCGCAGCCAGCGATGCCTGTTTCCCTTCCTGTCAACCAACAACATTGTGGTGGAATTTTTAAGACATTCTGAGATACATTTAGAAAAGGTTAGCAAAGGTCTTTGGTAACCAGAATAACACTTTTTACGAGTTTATATAAAGAAAGTTTAGAGGAAAAGTTGAAACTACTGCCACTGAGTAAACAAGTTCCCTATTTCTGCCACAGTTAAATCAATATTTACCAACTATTGAGTTGATGTGGAGCTCTGGTCCATAGTTATTGAAGGAGCAAGGTGTCCATAAAGTAAGAACTCTACATGGTTGACCTGTCAGCACTACAGTTCAAGCAGTCCCAATAAGAACAGAATACAATACCACATTGTCAGAAGACAACATCACATTCATTTCCTTTACACCCATGACATGTTTTCACACAGTCAAAAATGATTAATCTGTGCATGATGACATAGTGACAAATGTATGTTAAAAGGTGCTCTGGCCAGAGGGGGGCCAGCTCTCAGGAAACACACGACACAGACAGCAGTGACAGTGTGTGTGTGAAAGCAAAGCAACAGGGCGACAGGGATAGAGATGTTCTTACTTTGCCCTCCACTCCCACGCCACAGTCGGCTTCCTGGATCATGCTGACATCGTTTCCTCCGTCCCCTAAGAGAAAACAAACAGACATCAGTGGAAGTGTCAGGAGGAACACGTCTGTTAATGTGACTCACAGCAGAGAGGGTTTAGTGTGTGTATGTGCGTGTATGTTCGTGTGTCTGTCTGTGTCTGCCTGCCTGCCTGTCTGTGTGTGCGACTCCCTCGATCAGATCTCAATCCTTACCATAAGAAAATACTATGAGGCAAACTGTTTATCAAGTTTATATCATGAAAGCAATACCATCCAATATCTTAAAATGTACAGGTCAGTAACCCTGCAGTTAACTATAATTGGAGAGTTTTAGTGAGCCGATTTGAGAGTAGGCTATTTGTTAACTCTGTAACTCCGTATACTGTAATGTCCCAATAGAGAAAGGCTAGAGAATAGAGAAAGGCTTGGGGCTGACACTGGGCAGACTCACCTACAGCACATGTGAGTTTGCCAGTGCGCTCCTGCAGCAGGCGGACTATCTGGGCCTTCTGGGTCGGAGCACAGCGACAACACACCACGGCAGGACACTGACACGCCAGCTCCATAAACTCATACTCATAGAACTTCAGACACACCTGCAGGAGAAGCAGAGAAACAGACGAGGGTTGAGCAACCACTGGGGCCAACGACCAACTGTGGAGATGTCGGGATCTTTATCATTGATATAGACTCCTTCCTCAACGTCTGTTACATTTATCTAGGCAGTTGTCAATTGAGACTCAAAACAATGCAGCAGTGTGAATGGATAAGACTCAACACTGGCTGACGTTTCTCAAGTGTCTCAGTTAGACTTTAACCAATGTTAGACTGACTATTACCAATACCACAGATACCACCAAAGGCCTCTTCAGTAACAGTGCTTTGGTTTGGTTTACACAGATAAGGTAAAGTATTCAGAGTGAGGACGGTGTTTAGCTTACCTCCAGTGAGTCCCCTGATATGACCAGAGCACAGTCGTGTTTCCTCCTGAAAGCGTTGAGCTCCAGATGGGCCTCTCCTCGTGTCGTCACCTAGGACCACAGACAGTACATGGCTTACCATCATGTCAGAGACACACACAGATAGCTATCTAACCCACAGCAGCAGGAGTAGCTGCTCTCCTGACTGCAACTGTCAACCACACTCTAGATTAGCATCAGGGTGAACTGATCAACTGACAAATGTTGAACATATGTAAGGTGTGAAACCATAAGGACGACCAGGACATGAACCCACTAATACATGGCTGATTTTGTGGCTTTATATAGACTACTATTTCTAATGAAATATGGAGGTTGATTGTGTGGACATTACAATATTGCAAATTGTCTAACCTAAGGTCCATATTAAGAAGAAAACATCCCATAGTTTCTGCAACTGTGTCAAACTTATATGTGGACTCGGAATTCCAAAAATGTGGAACTGGAAATGACAACAAGACATAAATATGTCAACCAATGTTATGCACTGGTATGGCTATAATCCTCTCAAATTGCGTGTTCATACGTCAAGTCATCAACCCAGTGCCATTTGTGTCGAACCAGGAAGCCAATAGCAGATGCCTTGGCTATTGGACCACTCAACAGTCACAGCCCCTGCCTGCCCTCCTCTGCTGGGAGAAGCTAAGGGATTGTTTTCATGCTGTGCCAGCCATTGTTATCCTCTTCCAGTAACAATTGTTGTACGCAAGTCCTAAACTTCCTATGGCAGGCAAGCTTTTTTGCAACTGGACGAAGGCCAAAAGGGAAGTCAACAGACTATCAAAGCAATTGTGCTGTTTGAGAGCTAAGCCTGCAAAACAAATTAGAAAGTTAGGTTCTCTGTCTGTGTTCCCTCAGGAAGTGGTTCAGCTGGTACTCACAGGCCTGTTTCCAGACCTGGGGTCAAATAGCATTTAAAAATTATTCAAATATATGTACTATAAGTGTTTGTTTTAGACTGCCTGTAGTGCTAGTCAAGCACAGACAGCTTAAGTATTTGAACCAATATCAAATAGTATTTGAACCCAGGTCTGGAAGGCTCTGGTCTGGTTGACACTGGCTTGAATGCTTATTCTTGTGAGAGGTGATTTATTGTTGGGCCAGCCAAATAGCCAGCGGATCCAGGCTGGGCTACATGGCTGGGGGACTACATAAGCACAGCTATGGGCCTTCACCACACAGAGGATGGATGTCCGCATGAGGTCAGTGCAGACGACAGGAAACTGTGGATGTTCCGATGAACTAGGAATGACCCCTTATGCTAAAGCAATTTATTCCAATTCACAATAAACATTATATTGAAAGTGCAGTGGTTGAACAGAAAAATGCCCTCTACTGCTTTTCCACTCACCGAATTAAAGATGTGGATTTCCTGGTTGCGGGTCACCAGATGAGCATTCTTAGCCGTGCACGTGGCTGTTTCCAGCTTATCTCCAGTTAACATCCACACCTACACAGGTAAAACAGTTTTAAAATGACATTTCTGTGTGATTAATACGTTTTACATTTCTTATCCACATTCAAACAATGACACAACAACAGTTTCAGAGGGCATAAAGCCCAGGGTTAAATAAAGTGTATTGAAAAAAAGTATGAAAATGTATGCACTCTGGATAAAGCGTCTGCTAAATGACTAAAACGTCAATGTAAAATGTATTGAAGTGAATTGTTGCTAAGGCCGTCTACCCCACTGCCCCGGTGACCCCTGACCTTGATGCCTGCATTACGTAGGATCTCCAGGGTGGGCCGTACGTCAGCCTGCAATTGGTCCTCCACCCCTGTCAAACACAGCAGCTCCATCTCCATCTCCAGGCTCTCGATCACCGTGGCAACCTTCAGAGACCGGTCGTGCACACTCAGCTTGGCCTGGACATATCGGGCCTGTGGAGAAAGTAACGAGAGAAATGTGGTGAATATATTTGGATTGTGAGACATTATCCGAATATAGCATATTGGAGTTTAGCTAGTTTGATTTATTAACTGTCAAACATACAAAATCGTCAAATGTAACATGTTTTGGAAGGAGCAAGTAAATGTCCAGCAGTCTCCAGCTCAGAGGAGATAAAGCAAAAAGCTATCTGAGTGACTCACTCAAGAACACAAGATCTATGCGTGAGTCACCACCGCCCACCAGCCAGCTCTCACAATTATACACTCAGGCAATGGGCCTGGTGGGGCTGCAGGGGAGACACTGCCCATCTGCCCGCCCTCCCACCCTGCATTGAGAATGGGAGTGTGTGTGTGTGTGTGAGAGAGAGAGAGGGATATCCGAGTATCAAACAACACACTTGACATCTTAAGAACAATGGCGAGTATCTGTGGAAACTATTTTGTTTTTGTATTTGTTGTTGTTGGTTTGTTGTTGTTGGCAGGTAGGTAGGCTACCTAGCAGATATAAAAGACTTGAAAGGACATGACAACTCCAAGACAACACCTGGAAAGAGTGTATTTTGTGTAGGACGATAAACAAATTAGTGCTATATTGTCATCCAACACAAATGTACATTTCTGTAATCTCATAAGGAGTGGCACTAATACAGTAAAAACAACACATACAGAGGGAGGTGCAGCAACTAGTAAATTCATGTCATTGTAAGAATATTACCACACCTGGTTTCACAAACCCAGACGTTGATCAAAAGGAATTTCCCTTCTATTTATGACACTATGTGGATGTGCTCAAACCACGATGGATACCCTAAGCTTCAGCCTCACTAATGACTTTGCCAAATGGCTATGACACACTGAAATGTCAAGGTCGCTAACAGTGGGCTTGGTTACTCAGGACAGTCAATTCATTCTCCATCTAAACATCCTCCTCCTTCTGTTGGCTTGGGTTACCGCACAGTCCCATACTCTATGGAACAACGTGACGACAGTTACATTGAAGCTCGACCAAAGATAGTGAGGGCATGCTACCAACCTCAAAGTCTTGGTACTGTTCCTCTGTTAGAGACTTTTTGGAAACGACCAAGACCCTCAGGCCTTCCCTGGCCATATTTCCACACTGGAAGAAAGAGCAAAAGTAACACCAAAACATTAATATCAGAACGTTCAAACATACACAAGGACTGAACCTTCCCAAGAAAGGGAAAATTGACAGCAACACCCTAAAGATGACCACAACACGCTATAATCAATTCATGGTGGTAATTTATTCAAACTAAAATGACGTGTTTTAATAGAGGAAACCAAAAATACCTCTTCTTCCAGCCAATCATTATACTGGACGATGCCTGCCATCACTACGTCTGCACCCTTCATGTAGAAAGTTATTTCTCCTGTAGACTCATCCTGTAAAACAGACCATTCACTGTCATTACCTTAATTCAATGCTTGACAAACAGAAATGAAGAAAAACATTCACATTAATCAATAAGTTGGAATGTATGTGTAGAGATACACATAAAGGATTAGTTTATTATTGTTGGTTGGTTGATAGAAAGGGAAACTTATTTTGGTGTTAATGTTCACAAGGGGTCCAAACATGTCTGAAAATATTTTCTTGAGGAAGCCAAGTTTAATCCCAGCCTTCCTAAAGTAGAGTTATACCAGGTCTATCCAAGCCAACAACAATAGTTAGTCATGCAGACAGCACAGAGACTTAGTCATCGGAGTTCATAGCAGGGTAAAGTCTGTCTTAGATCAGCCTATGTCTTGATAGATAAATGGATCAATGCTCAGGATCAAAAGCCATAAAATGTATCTTAAAAAAGAGCAGTTGGTCCCAAACAGTTGGCCCTACTGATATCAGCTATACAATGGATCTTTCAAAGGAGTAGTTACATCAAAACAGACAGTTGGCCGGCAATCAAGCAAAATACAAATGATCTTCCACAATACATTAGATCAGCTGAGGAAAGCATACACCTCTGGCAACTGTAAAGGGATGACTCAAATTAGAATTATCCTAGTCAGCAGCACTCACTCGAACTATGATTCCCATTCGCTTGCTAACATAGGTGAAAGGGAATATCTGTAGGATGGTGAAGTTCAGGATCTGTCCACTAGGAGTCCTCAGCTGCATGGAGTTCTGGTCCCGTCCGACCAGGGTCAGACCCACACTCTCTGTCCATTGCACCAGCGAAACCTAGCAACAGTTTGGTGAATGGGTGGTTATAAAAATACATACATTTGATAAGGTAAAAGGAGAAAGGACTGTTTTAGCATGAAATGGGTTCATCTTGGTTAACCCAGAACTGAAGTATTGCGTAATTGGTCAGATAGTCAATGAAGTTCTGGGTCCATAGTGTTAAGAGAAGAGATAGAATGAGCGGATCCGGAATGAAAAGCACCAACCTCTCTCTTTGCAATTTACAGGCAAGTCTTTGGGCCAAATGTCCCCTCTCCTTCCAAAATTCAAAAGATGCTAACACCTGCAAAATCATGATTTGTCCAAATAATCAGTGCCGAAAAACCCAAGCACTGGAACTAATGCTGCTGATTTCACACATCCCGTTGTATCATGACAGATCTACAGTACCATTTATGTTTACGTAGTCTTTTCACAAGAGATTAACATGATGTACCTTTTCACAGGACAAATGAAAGAACAGGAAATATAAATCTGAGTAGCACATCAAAGAGCTCTACTTCAGCTCAAATCAATAGTATTGATTTGAGAGTATTGATTGACAAACTAGGAAGACAATTTTAAAAGACAATGCCACATGTTGTTTCTGGTCTCTTTTGAAGGGCACATGAGGATAATGCCAAACAGACGACATTTGGAATGATTGAAAGAGTCACTTTTGGGGGGTGGGGGGGGTCAGAAGTTATTTTTCCCAATAACTTCCAGACCACCAGCACAAGATCAAAAACACAATTCATCCCCCATGCCTACACTGACCGGTCTCTAATTTCAATCTCAGATGGACAGGAAGAGGCATCAATTGGACCCTAAACACTTCCAAAGTCCAGTCCCAAACCAAGCCTCTTCCAGCTAACAAACAATACTTATTTTATGCTAATATTTGGCCTGGGGTGGTCTTGAGCTGAACTCCATAATGATCAACAAAGCTCTGACTACCTTGTGTGTTGGTCATACAAGTTGGGGAGAATGAGGTGTTTGACTTAGTCATGGTAACATTAGTAAGGCTACATTCACTATGGAGATGAGCAGTGAATCGGCCTCCAACCCAACAGCACCACCTAGTCATGGGAATGTCTAGGATTTAATTGAGCTGGATCTGCTACTGGCAAATATCTGGAGTCAAAACCACAGCTTGGCAGAAGCTAAAATTCTTATTGGCCCTGCTTGGAAGTATAACCCTCAGGAAATACTTTATACTCTGCCTTTTTTTTTATAAGAACACACTTCTCTTGAGTCGATATCACAATCAATATATTAGACATAATACATATGATATACTAAATAAGCAGATGTAAAAGCACAAGTTTTGGAATAATATCTCCACACAACAACCAGGACTATTCATTTTGATTTCATTAAAAAACGGGTTATATCTGCCAAACATGTACAGGTAACAGCCAAATAAAGAAAACACTTAGTTTAATGAGGTAAATGAGGGATACAAAGTATATTCAAAACAGGTGCTGCCACACAGGTGTGGAATTAACATCCCATCATGCTTAGAGTGATGTATAAAAATACTGGGCAGGCCCAGTTGCCCATTACTTTGTCTACCATGGTTAGAAGAAGAAATCTCAGTGACTTTGAAAGAGGGGTGATTGTTGGGGCACGTTTGGCAGGAGCGTCAGTGACGAAGACTGCTCAACTTGCTGATGATTCACGATATGCCATAGCCGTCTCAGTCTCCAGATCTCAACCCAATTGAACACTTATGGGTGATTCTGGAGCGGCGCCTGAGACAGTGTTTTCCACCACTATTAACAAAACACCAAACTATGGAATTTCTTGTTGAAGAATGGTGTTTCATACCTCCAATAGTGTTCCAGACACTTGTAGAATCTATGCCAAAGTGCATTGAAGCCGTTCTGGCAGCCCTAACAAGACACTCAGTTGGTATTTCCTTTATTTTGGCAATTACCTATATCACATCCAACAAAGCAAGTTAGATAAATGGCTTACGATTATAAACCATGCATGCAACTGCCACTGACATTGTGACCACTACCACCGGCAGCCAACAGTCAACACCATATCTATATATAGACTTCCTGAGAAGCCATAGGAAAGCAAACTGAATTTGAGCCAAGATCATATCAAGCGGATACAATATACCTATTTTATCAATTGCAAAAATATTCAATCAAGAAAGGGAATAGCAACACATTGACTTATATTGTAACCTGTGAGAAATCTTGGAACAGGCCAGGAGCTTCAAGACTCATACATATTTGCGCGAGAAAAAAAAAAGTGCTTGTATTGCATGAAGTTGAGCATACAATAAGCCACAGCTCACCATAAAAACAAAAGCTGTGGGCCATATCAAAGTATCTAATACTAAGGTAGGAGATTCAAAGAGGGAATAGGTTAGCTGAAATCCAATAGACTGGGGAGCACATTAAGGAAATGTGTATTTACACTACGGGAACTGGATCAAGGTGAATTCCTCCTCAGCCTTCCTCCTGGACTTCAAATGATTCATAGCGATCAATGACATAGCTAGGTACACGTGTCATTTGTCTCCTCAAGGTTTCCTTCAAAGGCAGCAGGTAGTCCACGGCAACAACCGCTAAGGGTTCAAACTTCAAAATCACTTGAAGTGACCCTCTCCATCATTTAACTTGGACTCTATTATTCTACTGTCGCAATACCTAGTAACAATTCCCTTTAACCTTCCTGAGGGTGTTGAGTAGACAACTCACATTTTTCCCAGGCAATTTTTTGTACAGTGCCTTGCGAAAGTATTCGGCCCCCTTAAACTTTGCGACCTTTTGCCACATTTCAGGCTTCAAACATAAAGATATAAAACTGTATTTTTTTGTGAAGAATCAACAACAAGTGGGACACAATCATGAAGTGGAACGACATTTATTGGATATTTCAAACTTTTTTAACAAATCAAAAACTGAAAAATTGGGCGTGCAAAATTATTCAGCCCCCTTAAGTTAATACTTTGTAGCGCCACCTTTTGCTGCGATTACAGCTGTAAGTCGCTTGGGGTATGTCTCTATCAGTTTTGCACATCGAGAGACTGAAATGTTTTCCCATTCCTCCTTGCAAAACAGCTCGAGCTCAGTGAAGTTGGATGGAGAGCATTTGTGAACAGCAGTTTTCAGTTCTTTCCACAGATTCTCGATTGGATTCAGGACTGGACTTTGACTTGGCCATTCTAACACCTGGATATGTTTATTTTTGAACCATTCCATTGTAGATTTTGCTTTATGTTTTGGATCATTGTCTTGTTGGAAGACAAATCTCCGTCCCAGTCTCAGGTCTTTTGCAGACTCCATCAGGTTTTCTTCCAGAATGGTCCTGTATTTGGCTCCATCCATCTTCCCATCAATTTTAACCATCTTCCTTGTCCCTGCTGAAGAAAAGCAGGCCCAAACCATGATGCTGCCACCACCATGTTTGACAGTGGGGATGGTGTATTCAGGGTGATGAGCTGTGTTGCTTTTACGCCAAACATAACGTTTTGCATTGTTGCCAAAAAGTTCAATTTTGGTTTCATCTGACCAGAGCAGCTTCTTCCACATGTTTGGTGTGTCTCCCAGGTGGCTTGTGGCAAACTTTAAACGACACTTTTTATGGATATCTTTAAGAAATGGCTTTCTTCTTGCCACTCTTCCATAAAGGCCAGATTTGTGCAATATACGACTGATTGTTGTCCTATGGACAGAGTCTCCCACCTCAGCTGTAGATCTCTGCAGTTCATCCAGAGTGATCATGGGCCTCTTGGCTGCATCTCTGATCAGTCTTCTCCTTGTATGAGCTGAAAGTTTAGAGGGACGGCCAGGTTTTGGTAGATTTGCAGTGGTCTGATACTCCTTCCATTTCAATATTATCGCTTGCACAGTGCTCCTTGGGATGTTTAAAGCTTGGGAAATCTTTTTGTATCCAAATCCGGCTTTAAACTTCTTCACAACAGTATCTCGGACCTGCCTGGTGTGTTCCTTGTTCTTCATGATGCTCTCTGCGCTTTTAACGGACCTCTGAGACTATCACAGTGCAGGTGCATTTATACGGAGACTTGATTACACACAGGTGGATTGTATTTATCATCATTAGTCATTTAGGTCAACATTGGATCATTCAGAGATCCTCACTGAACTTCTGGAGAGAGTTTGCTGCACTGAAAGTAAAGGGGCTGAATAATTTTGCACGCCTAATTTTTCAGTTTTTGATTTGTTAAAAAAGTTTGAAATATCCAATAAATGTCGTTCCACTTCATGATTGTGTCCCACTTGTTGTTGATTCTTCACAAAAAAATACAGTTTTATATCTTTATGTTTGAAGCCTGAAATGTGGCAAAAGGTCGCAAAGTTTAAGGGGGCCGAATACTTTCGCAAGGCACTGTATATGTTGGTCTACTGTATCTTTAACAAAAAACAATATTATAACCTCGCAGAGCAAATGTCAACTGTTAATTAATTATTTGTATAAAACACTAACAACCCCTGGTTGCTATATTTTTGGACAGTTATGTCTAGTAGTTAGGGTGAGCCGTCGTGTACCTCGTCTGGGCTGGCAGCCTGGTAAACCCTACAGGTGTCCTCATAATGCTGCTCTGCCTCGGCCTGGTCCGTCACGCCATTGGCCTCGTACGCGGGCGTCACACAGTGCACCAGGGCGATGGCCTTCACCGCCTCATGCACACGGCTGCTGATGGTCTTACGAACCTTAGTGGCTGCCGGAACTCTGGATGCTGGGAGGTCATGAGAGGGCTGTGGGGTGGAAGGTGCAGAAAATAAAAGTTAGCCGACTGAGTTGGAGCATCTGTCTACCTGCAAGGTTTTCAATAATTAGTAGAGCGTTTTTTAATAATAAACTTTTTTTCTCAGCCATGGATTGACAAACAGTCATCACATTAATAAATTATTAGTGGGGAATATATACTGTAATGTATATATACAGTACATGTACCTGTGAGCTGCCTGATTCAGTAACTATGGCATTAAAGTATATGGAATATATGCGTTTTGTAGTGCTAAAACATAACACTTCTCTGAACTTACTCAGTTCTAAAATGACTACTAACCAAGTCATTTAACTAATCCTACCCTATTCATTCATACCAACCACAGAAAGTAAACACAACCAGGTGTGTAACAAAATAAGAAATATGAACAATTAGCTTTAGTATCTTGCTGCTGCTATTTTTAGGCTGGGGGTTGTGTTTCCACAGGGGTTAATAGTGGAGTCATTAAACTAGGGCAGGTCAGTGCTAGTGGGCTCTGGGGCTAGTGGCTAATCCGGTTTCCTTCTCCACTAACCTCTGGTGTCAAAGGGACAAAGAATGTCATTAGGGGTCAGGAAGCATTCAGCCAAACAATAATCACTTAGCTGATATGC
The DNA here is from genome assembly GCF_057628025.1 of Oncorhynchus mykiss. Classification (NCBI taxonomy): domain Eukaryota; kingdom Metazoa; phylum Chordata; class Actinopteri; order Salmoniformes; family Salmonidae; genus Oncorhynchus; species Oncorhynchus mykiss. The sequence goes on along the minus strand of NC_143030.1, from coordinate 68,501,504 downwards.
TGTCCAAAAGATATGCCCTAAAGACAAGGGTTGTTATTGGTTTTCACACAGAATTCTTTTGAGTTTTCAAGCATCGACTGTCTCACCAATTAGTAATTCATTGCCCACAGCCCATATGGACAGATGCAGAGCCACAGGTCTACATAGAGAGTTTGGCAATTGTCGTTTCTGTCAATGACGCTCTATGTGCGCCACAACTATCTCAATATGGCTCAGTGGTGATGATTATTGTTTACCTGTGTGTAGGCACTGAACACGTGGCTCTGCACCTCGTCCATGGAGTCCATTCCATAGGCCACCGTTCCAAGATGGAGGCGACGGAACACCATCTCATTCTGGGTAAGAGTCCCTGCATCAAACACACAACCACAATTTATACTATTTGTAGCATTTCTACTGATCAAGGGGTTATTTGCACTGGTGTCAGAAGTGTTGGAAGCGAGATGGTAGTGCTGGTGTTAAAATGATTATAATAATTTAAACATAGTGATTTTTAAACAGTCTATAGTACAGTCACACTATGATCTACAAGTCAAGTATCTTTCCATGCTGTCAGTGTCCTGACTGTCTTCACACTTTAAAAGCCCCCCTCTCTGTAGCTAGTATTTCAGGATGACCTGAGAAGCCCCTACAGCACCTACATTAGACTGACCTTTGACCCCTAGGCCTCATCGCCCTGATCATGGACAGGCTTGCCCTAGCACTCATAATGAACATAACCTTAGCAAATATTCAACACTATCAACTCTCATATGACAGACTGACATGTTGGGGCAATGTCCTCTTCTGACTACTAAAACAAGATACAGGCATTTGGCATTGTCTTATATTGTAGCACTAGCCACTACTCGTCCTGTGCACTACAACATTTAGCAGTTTTCTGCAAACCTTATACTTTACTGTCATGTTTTATTACCATAGTTACATATTATGTGAATTGACTAAGCTGACAGTTTATGGAGGCACTCTTACCTCTTAAGCTCAACACAGAGTCCACAGCCACACAGCCGCGATAGTCCGGCAGTCAATAATTACATATTTATGTCTATAAACCACAAAAGTAGCAGACCTGTTTTGTCAGTGAGCAGGTAGGAGATGCGTCCCAGTTGTTCAGGTATAGTGCTGGCCCTGACCACCGTACCAGGGATCTTAGAGTCTCTTCTGATCATCCAGCTGAACACCATCTTACCCATGTCCAGGTTCACACGCAAGCTGGATAGACAAAGTTCACATTTTATTCATTTAATAAAATGTGGATATTAATGGGTTTAGGTTGTCCATCAAACATGCGCATAAGGATATGTAGAAACAATTCAGCAAGGGTAGATTTTATGTAAATGTAGGCCTCAACTGAAAATACCAACTTTTGGTCTTAAACCTGCTGTTAAATGTTGTTAAATATGCATTTATTAATTGCTCATTTAAATTAAATAGAAAGTGTGTTAAACTCCTACCTGATGGGGACAATGTTGGAGAAAAGCAGCAGGAAGCGGAAGATCTGCAGATACCAACGGCCGGCAAAGTGTTGGAGGGCCACCATGACCAGAGACACCACCACCAAAGCCCCAAACAGGATCTTGGTTAAACAGTTCACTTCCAGGTCAAATAGGCCAACCTATAAGAGATGATAAATGAGAATGACATCAGGCAGTACATGTCAAAACACTCTAAACACAATATTATTGAACAACTGTTGAAATGATATGATTATTTGAGTATTGGTAGTGGTTTACTTTACAGTACATAAATTGAGCAGGGTATTTTCTTTTTTTAAGACCTTAAAAAAAAGGTAACACAGTAATAAACTATGAATTACCATGGAAACAGTACCGTAAAATATAGTTCTACCAGAATATTTGCATGAGTTCATGTACTAAAGGAAAGCGTCATGTGCAGGATGTTTGACATTACTATACCTTGTGCCTTGGGTCTGAGGTGTTCATCACACTCCGGAGTTCCTTGCCTGTGTAAATAACTACTCCTACCACAGTGCCTACAGAGACAGAACATTCAAGTAATGGACTGAAACTTTTAAACCGACAAGTTTCGAATCATAAACCATACCATATAATAAAGCATGTAGAAGACTTCCCTTGATGTGAATGCATGTTTTGAAATGTATAATGACAGTAGTACATGAGAGTTTGCCAATTTGCCAAATGACTACCGTATGCTATATACAGTAGATTAGACTCTGAAATCTCTATGTAGTGTTTTTTCCCTTTAGGGAAACGTTGTCTTTTATGGTTAACTACCCCGAACTAGTTTTAAATGACCAAATGTCTGATTGCGCCGGTGTGTGTGTGTGTAGGACAAATCATCAGCACATCAAGCGTGGAGGAAGTAATGCCTCATCACTGCTCTAGCAATAGATGGAGGGAGAGAGGGATGGAGGAAGGGCTGGTACTGCTTCCTTCCATGTTTTAGCTGCTTCAGTGGAGAGAAAGAGCACACCACTGGGGGAGTTGGTATTTACCAGAGGCGATGACAGTGCTGGCCCAAAGGGTATTCTCAATACTGAGACTCTCATTGACTGGAGGGTCTCCATCCTCCTAAAGCACAGCACAGAGGACACAAAACACAGACAGAGTATGGAACATTACTCCATGAAAACAGAAAGTCCTTCATCAAAGTTCACTATATATGGTGGCAATTGTCTTTATGCATGTCTTAAACAAGAAAAGTAAAATATAATTGTTCAGGCCCTAACACTCACCCTGGTGAAAGTGCCAATAAAGTTGTGGATGTCAATGTTTGGTTCCTCTGCATACACATAGGATCTGATCTGGAGAAGATCCTGGAGGAGCAATCACAACATGGTCACTTATCAATAAGCGATAAAAATTCCAAGAACATCCCCCAAAAACATGAGATGTGGCATTACTTTACTACATTTTTCTGCAGTCAGTGCCGTGCCAACATCGTATTCTACTAAAAGATAGATCAGCCATCTGGTCTGGTGACTCACAGCAGCAGTGGGCAGCCTCTGAGTACAGGCCACTGGGTGGCGTAGTTTCCAGTCCGTCTCTCCGTCCAGTTGGTCAGTACGCAGGAAGCAGGAGCCTAGAACAAGGCAGAAGTGAGGAAAATAACTGATCCAGAATGGAGTCAGACACCTCTAGGGGGCACCGTTGTGTAGGCTTTAGAGATTGCAGAAGCATTCAGAGTTATAGGGCCTCCATGGTACAAATAACTACATTCTGTCCATCTAAAAAACGAAATGTGTTACCCTATGTAAATAATGATAATTTACAAACTTGTACATTTTGTCACATGCGTCAACTTCTAGTATTCTTTTATTTGGTGCATCCTTCATCCCCTCTATCTTTCAACATAAACATATCTTACCAAATGACTTACTGCAAAATAGTGCTCAAATATGAATGGTGCCCAACTGCACATTACTCTGGGGATCAACAAGAAAGTGAAGAGGTATCCATGCCAACCCAACTCTCATCCCCCCACAGCCTCCAGTAACCCTAGTTCCTCCTGGTCTGCGTCATCCTGCCTGCCTGTCTATAGCTCAGAACACTGGGCCTAGCTAACCTCTTCATAATTGACCTAATGGCCTCCATGTGTCAGAGAGATAACCAACTAACCACTCTTTCCAGTAAAATAAACATGTTGTTTTTCCTCCCCCCACAGGAAAGCACAACCACAAATAAGCATGCTTCATCTAGTTTGTTTTACTCCAAATCAAGATAATAAAAGTGTAAGGTTGTCGTACTCCAAATGTTTTATTGCATGTTTCCGATGGATCCTAACAGCTGCTAGTTATCGAGGGGGTGGTGGTGTACTTGTTTAGAAAACAACAAGCCTGGTGAAGATGGCATTGTTTTGCATGGGAGCAATTCATTCTGTTTCTGTCACCACTCTTTCAAATCTCATCCAATAACAAATTTGTTTATTCAGATTAGGCTCAGTCTTTGTACCTTGGTTCCCCAGTTTTCTCTTTGCATTTTATATGTTCTTTCTATTCTACACTCTGCCTGTCTTGGGGATTTTCCTTAGGAATTAACTTGCAATTTAAAAGACAAAAATGGTCAGGGGAAATGAATGGACCATGCTTCTTCTGTCTTCTACCACAACCCGTCCCCCCAACCACCACTTTGAACGATAGCCTACTGGACCCAATTACAATTTAGACATTGTTGCACTTCCTGTCCTGGCTCTAGGCTAATCCCTTCACCTCACCACCCTTTTTAAACATGCCATTACCCTAACTATCCTGTTTTGGAGATTTGAATGAATGACCAGCAGATGTTTACCATTTCTTTCAGAGGTCCTTAAGAAGATCATGTCAGCAGGAACTCGCTGGTTCTACAAAGGCAGAAATAAAGAAAAACACGACTTCAACTTGCATCCTGTTCTTCTAAACCCCCCCCCCCCCCCCCCCCCCCCTATAACTGTGGACGTTCAGACTTTTGCTTTAATGTGCTACATTACCTGCATTCAGCTAGTCACAATAATAATCCCTGCAGCAAATCATCCAGCCTTACCCTGAATAGGAGCCTGACCAGGCTTTACACTCTGTTTGACCCAGACTCCACTGTGACTGAATCCTGGTCAGCGTAATTGGAAGATGAATTCTCAACACTATTTAAGTTGACAGATTTCAAAACATTGAGTTGGACATTGATTATTTTAAGTGGTCGATGGGTTTAATAAAGATTCACTGTGGCACTTCAGATCCATGCGGTGGTACACATTTTGAATGTTATTTAAAAAAAATAATGTTTTAACAGATTTCAAAATCAGAAGATCATAACAATTCAGAGTTCGATTTACTTTCAATGTCTGTCTCCTCGTTCATGGATAAAAAATCTACAATGTATAAAGAGAACAACGTGTGACCTATCCTTCAAAGACTCCCAGAATCCACTCTTTCTACAGTAGCCAGTAAAAAATACTGTTAGGAGTTGGAATGTCTATTAGAATTACTTAAGATACTTTTAACAACATAGTGGCGGCAGGTAGCCTAGTGGTTAGAGCATTGGGCCAATAACCGAAAGGTCGCTAACTCGAATCCCCAAGCTACAAGGTGAAAAATCTTTTGATGTGCCCTTGAGCAAGGCACTTAACCCTAATTGCTCCAAGGTCCCTGTTGATAATGGCTGACCCTGGCCATGACCCCACTCCAAGGGGGAGTTGGAATATGCAAAAAAAATCAATTTCACACATGCATATAATACATACTTGTACATGTGAAATAGGACAAATATAACCTACTAAATTATATTTTATTATAATGTTACCAGTGATGATGCCATTTGTGACGCTAATTTGAATGGCACAATTGATTGCCTTGTTTTAACTTTCCCACATGGATATGCCAACTTAATGGCGTTTTAAGTGAACTATCTGGTAAGAATGCATTGGTATTTTCTGGGTGGTCTATATCCTACTAATCTCGGCTAACCCAGAACTTTAATCTTGCGTAATTGGTCAGATGCTCGATTAAGTTCTGGGTCCATACGTGTTAAGAGAAGAGATAGAAAACAACGAGCAGAACCGAAATGAAGAGCTCCCTCTCTCTTTGCAAGTTACGGGCAAGTTTTTGGGCCAAATGTCCCCTCTCCTTCCAAAATTCAAAAGATGCTAACACCTGCAAAATCGTGATTTGTCCAAATAACCAGTGATGAAAAACCCAAGCACTGGAACTAATGCTGCCGATCTCACACATCCCGTTTTATCATGACAGATCTACAGTACCATTTATGTAGCCTGTCCACGAGAGATTAATATCCTACAAGTGTTGCTTCAATTTTTTTTGTCAGTGTCATCAATAATCCAAATGTCAAATGTTTGGTTTTCTGATCCAATTAAGTTCATTTAAAGTTTGTGTCAGTTACGTCTGCATTGAGCTTGACAGACTCAAGCTCAGAAACATTGATCACAAGATTACAAAATCTTTAACTCCTTTCACCTCAAGTCACCAGTCTAGCAGATTAACAGACCAATCATTATTTGTCATATTTGGCAACTTTGCTATCCTGTTATGTAGTTTGCCTAATACATTGATGCAGTTGGGGTGAAATCTATAAAGTGATTCAAACCTTTTCCACGATTATAAGGTCTCCAACTTGAATGCCACTACTTTTCACCTTCACAGTGCCTGAAATAAAAACAAACGTAAAATTAATATTCAATAAGCGTTTTCAGATTGCAGAATGTTGAGTTGACTAAATTCAGTTTGAAAATCATAATGGTATTGTGGTTAGATCAGAAATTAATGATGAATGCTGTTTTATGGACATTCCATTCCTCTTAGGAGAGGAAGAATAGAGTAAAACAACCCAAACAAGTAGATCTAAAACATCCATGTAAACATTCACATGGCTCACACAGGTTTTTTATGAAAGTGCGACATCCTGGTACCATTAACGTCACTCAAAGACACTGTTAAAACACTAGTCTTCATTCTCCCTACTTCTCTTCTCATGGCCCATACATACAGAAACACTATTCAGCTCACTGTTTACGCCAAACTGTCTCCTCCAGGATACCTTGCAAATGTAGACAACTGTTGTTGTAGATTTCCTTCCACTAAATGTGGGGGGGAAAGTAATTTTCCATGTAGGCCTTCAGATCTGAAAGAATGTTGGGAAGGTGGGGGGAGTTGAGCCTTTTCTCTCATTCCATTTGGAATGAACAGGCAAAATTGTTTGGAGCGGGTCACTCACCCTTGACCTTTGCTGTGACCTCATGCTTTTGCATATGTAATACATTAATATTGCTATGCATTTAGGTTTATTGGGCTTGAAAACCCATTCTGTTTCACTTGGTTTTATTATCTGAGTTTAGTCTACTTTATACACAAATCTGCTAACACAAACTAAACTTTCCCAATAAGCTTCAGAAATAATTGGTCAGAAGTCAAAATACTAAGGAGAAAGAAACTACTTTAAAATTATGAATCATACATTCCTACAGGATGATGCAAAAATCCTTGGTGGACGACTGACATCAAAACATAAATGAACAGCATGTTTTGCTCTCGAGTAGCTACTTTCTCAAAGCAAAACAATCTACAGGCATTTAATACCATTATCTCTAACAAGACAAGCCACTGAGGCCACTATCATGGAAGCAACCATTTATTGTGTTTATTGATAAAACAAGCTGCCAGATCAAAGGGGAAAAGTGCTGAAAACCGCAAGAGGTCTCCAGGTTTTTATTGCTAGTAGCACTTTATTCCAAGCCCTCTTGTGTACACTTTTACATCCCTGCTTTGAATTAGCCATCACTCCCCTCCCACCCAGGACCCACTCCCCTGTCAGCTTAGACAGGACCGGACCAAGCTCATACAGTTATAACTGGACTGGAGACCAGGGTTGGGGTTAATTCCAAAAATTCAATTCAATTCCCTCTCCCAGGAAATTCCATTTCATTCAAATTCCAGGTCAGTCTTTGCATTCAGAGCTAATTAAATTCCTCTCAATTTCAATGTTAGGTAAATTCCAATAATTCAATATTATCACTAACAATTCCACAAATTCCAATTAGAACTAAATTCCCTCCGGCTTTCAGGCTGATCATGTCACTGTTCAGACTGCTTCACTATATGGGAAATATAGAAATACAAGTTAAAATAAATCTTGCAATCAACTTTTGATTCTAAATGTATTAATTCCATTCACTGGGAAATCCAATTCAAGTCAATTCCAAGGATTACATGTGTTTGCAATTCCAATTCAAACAGTCCAAACAGTCTAAATCCAATACTATTTCAATTCCATAACATGAAGATGGTTGAAATTCGAATTCAAGAATTTAACTGGAATTTCAAATTAAATTTGAATAGACCCCAACTCTATTGGAGACACCCACTATTCAGGTACTTGTATTATATTGAATAGAAGCATCAGAAAACTACTGTAGGTCATTAATTGGTTGGAGTGGTTACATTGGACCTGTTTATAAAACATATTTATGTTGTTGTTTATTCTTCTTATTGGGTACCAACTGCAAACAAAATCTTACCTCTTATTGAGAGCTTACTATATATCTGTGAATTCACTTCTTTGTCTCGACAATAACATCTGATCTCTTCAACTGCTTCTCTCAAAATGGTAATAATCAAAACAATTCCCTGAAATACAAAAATACAAGACAAACCTTCTAAATGTGTAAATTTACAACAAGTATCTTGTTTTAAAGCAAGTGATTGATGGATCATGTGAATACTTGATGCTATATTACTTTGACAAAATGCTACACTGCTTACCAAAGGAACCCAGTAGGTGTACAGAGCACCTAGCCTGAGCTCATTGACAAACTGAGAACAGGCCAGGAGCAGAAAGTACAAGTTGAAGAAGTACTTGAACTGATTAAACAGCACCTGAGAAAACAAAACAGAACAATATGATTTCACATAAATCAGCCAACCACAAATATGTATGTACATTAGTGGCATTATAATACACTGCTCAAAAAAATAAAGGGAACACTTAAACAACACAATGTAACTCCAAGTCAATCACACTTCTGTGAAATCAAACTCTCCACTTAGGAAGCAACACTGATTGACAATAAATGTCACATGCTGTTGTGCAAATGGAATAGACAACAGGTGGAAATTATAGGCAATTAGCAAGACACCCCCAATAAAGGAGTGGTTCTGCAGGTGGGGACCACAGACCACTTCTCAGTTCCTATGCTTCCTGGCTGATGTTTTGGTCACTTTTGAATGCTGGCGGTGCTTTCACTCTAGGGGTAGCATGAGACGCAGTCTACAACCCACACAAGTGGCTCAGGTAGTGCAGCTCATCAATGCGAGCTGTGGCAAGAAGGTTTGCTGTGTCTGTCAGCGTAGTGTCCAGAGCATGGAGGCGCTACCAGGAGACAGGCCAGTACATCAGGAGACGTGGAGGAGGCCGTAGGAGGGCAACAACCCAGCAGCAGGACCGCTACCTCCGCCTTTGTGCAAGGAGGAGCAGGAAGAGCACTGCCAGAGCCCTGCAAAATGACCTCCAGCAGGCCACAAATGTGCATGTGTCTGCTCAAACGGTCAGAAACAGACTCCATGAGGGTGGTATGAGGGCTGGACGTCCACAGGTGGGGGTTGTGCTTACAGCCCAACACCGTGCAGGACGTTTGGCATTTGCCAGAGAACACCAAGATTGGCAAATTCGCCACTGGCGCCCTGTGTTCTTCACAGATGAAAGCAGGTTCACAATGAGCACATGTGACAGACGTGACAAGAGTCTGGAGATGCCGTGGAGAACGTTCTGCTGCCTGCAACATCCTCCAGCATGACCGGTTTGGCGGTGGGTCCGTCATGGTGTGGGGTGGCATTTCTTTGGGGGGACGCACAGCCCCCCATGTGCTCGCCAGAGGTAGCCTGACTGCCATTAGGTACCGAGATGAGATCCTCAGACCCCTTGTGAGACCATATGCTGGTGCGGTTGGCCCTGGGTTCCTCCTAATGCAAGACAATGCTAGACCTCATGTGGCTGGAGTGTGTCAGCAGAACCTGCAAGAGGAAGGCATTGATGCTATGGACTAGCCCGCCCGTTCCCCAAACCTGAATCCAATTGAGCACATCTGGGACATCATGTCTTGCTCCATACACCAACGCCACGTTGCACCACAGACTGTCCAGGAGTTGGCGGATGCTTTAGTCCAGGTCTGGGGGGTGTATTGGGGGGGGGGGGGGGGGAGAGATCCCTCAGGAGACCATCCGCCACCTCATCAGGAGCATGCCCAGGCGTTGTAGGGAGGTCATACAGGCACGTGGAGGGCCACACACACTACTGAGACTCATTTTTACTTGTTTTAAGGACATTACATCAAAGTTGGATCAGCCTGTAGTGTGGTTTTCCACTTTCACTTTGAGTGTGACTCCAAATCCAGACCTCCATGGGTTGATACATTTGATTTCCATTGATAATTTGTGTGATTTTGTTGTCAGAACATTCAACTATGTAAAGAAAATATTTCATTCATTCAGATCTAGGATGTGTGATTTTAGTGTTCCCTTTATTTTTTTGAGCAGTGTACATGCACGTGACAAGATATTGATCACTAAGGGTTCAGTTGAGACAAAAATAAGCTTATAGTTTCATAGACATATCCACACACAAACACACATTCTAATATACAGTACCAGTCAAAAGTTTGGACACACCTACTCATTCAAGGGTGTTTTATTTATTTGGACAATTTTCTACATTGTAGAATAATAGTGAAGACATCAAAACTATGAAGTAACACATATGAATCATGTAGTAAACCAAAATATACTCTATTTGAGATTCTTCAAAGTAGCCTATCTTTGCCTTAACGACAGCTTTGCACACTCTTGGCATTCTCTCAAACAGCTTCATGAGGAATGTTTTTCCAACAGTCTTGAAGGAGTTCCCACATATGCTGAGCACTTGTTGGCTGCACTCTGCGGTCCAACGCATCCAAAACCATCTCAATTGGGTTAAGGTCGGGTGATTGGTCATCTGACGCCAGCTCTGTTACTCGAACTCTGTGAAGCATTTATGTGGGCTGCAATCTGAGTTGCAGTTAACTTTATTGAACTTATCCTCTGCAGCAGAGGTAACTCTGGGTCTTCCTTTCCTGTGGATGTCCTCAAGAGAGCCAGTTTCATCATAGCATAAGGTGGTTTTTGCGACTGCACTTGAAGAAACTCTCAAAGTTCTTGACATTTTCTGCATTGACTGACCATCATGTCTTAAAGTAATGATGGACTGTCGTTTCTTTTTGCTTATTTCAGATGTTCTTGCCATAATATTGACTTGGTCTTTTACCAAATAGGGCTATCTTCTGTATACCACCCCTACCTTGTCACAACACAACTGATTGGCTCAAACGCATTAAGAAGGAAAGAAATTCCACAACTTTTAACAAGGCACACCTGTTAATTTAAATGCATTTCAGGTGACTATCTCATGAAGCTGGTTGAGAGAATGCCACAAATGTGCAATATTGTCATCAAGACAAAGGATGGCTACTTTGAAGAATTTGTTTAACACTTTTTTTTGGTTACTTCATGATTCCATATGTGTTATTTCATAGTTTTGATGTCTTCACTATTATTCTACAATGTAGAAAATAGTAAAAATAAAGAACAAATGGGAATGAGTAGGTGTTCTAAAACCTTTGACTGGTACTGTATATATGATATATCTCAACACAGACGGACATCAACTTTTCTAGTGCCACCCACGGTCAAGTATAGATTTAACAGTCTCACATAGCTGAATTTCATTACTACCAATGTGCAAGATTACTACAAAGGGAAAGTTTGTGTTCTCTCATTGCTACTGTGAGTAATTTCCTCAACTACTGACAGGTGACAGTGAACACTCACACAACAAGAATAATGTGTTGATTTGAGAATGTGTGAATTTGCAATGCAAAAAAGGACTGGTCTTCTTGTTTTTCCTACTTTTAATGCATGACTTAATATCCAAAAAAGGCACAATGTTTAAGACTAGATAATGTTTGAAAACCAAATTCATATGAAAATTAAGCTCAGAAAATCAGAAAGTGAAAAAAATGTTCCTTACTATTCTTGCCGTGGTTTAGCTTTAATTAGAGACTCAACAACTACAGTAGAGGCACACTAGTCTATACGGCACAGCCTAACATGAGTGCTCATTTGATTAGAATCAGTGTCCACCAACCCCCTATTCGAATCTATGGGGTCAGCTCTACTGCTCACTCTCCACTTTGCCACTAACTCCACTTTGCCACTAAACCGCTAACTCCACTTTGCCACTAAACCGCTAACTCCACTTTGCCACTAAACCGCTAACTCCACTTTGCCACTAAACCGCTAACTCCACTTTGCCACTAAACCGCTAACTCCACTTTGCCACTAAACCGCTAACTCCACTTTGCCACTAAACCGCTAACTCCACTAAACCAATAACTGCACTTTGCCACTAAACTAATTCCGGCTTGTTGTGTTGTGAATGAGGAGCAGATGGCGGTTGCTTGGTTGACCCGGAGTACCTGACACTCACCCCTGGGAGGAAGGTGAAGAAGTTGTACTTCTGGTTGTTAATGACGTTCCGGGGGTACCTCTGCTCCCTCTTCTCTGGGTGGCCCAGCCACACCGTCCGCGGCCGGAAGTCCCCCATGCCGCAGCACCGAGACCACGGGCAGCACCTGAGGAACACCAGTGTAGTTCATCATTAGGGCTAGTTTCCTGGACACAGGTTAAGCTTACTCCTAGACCTGTACATCACAAAGAGTCTCAGGGTGGTGCAGATGTAGGATCAGTCTTGCCTTTTTATTCATAATGAGTATATGGACAGGGGGGGGGGGGGGGGGGCATATCAACACTCCTACTCTGAGATGCTTTTGAACACTGGCCCTAGACTAAAAACAATGCTCAATGAAGAAATTCCAATACAATGCTTTTTAGTCCATGACTAGGAATAATCTGTGTCCGGGAAACTGGCCCTTTTAGAGTTTCTCTCACTGAAATGCCACCACAACAATATGTAAATACTACAGTTGAAGTCAGAAGTTTACATACACCTTAGCCAAATACATTTAAACTCAGTTTTTCACAATTCCTGACATCTAATCCTTGTAAAAAGTCCCTGTCTTAGGTCAGTCAGGATCCCCACTTTATTTTAAGAATGTGAAATGTCAGAATAATAAGAGAGAACGATTTGTTTCAGCTTTTATTTCTTTCATCGCATTCCCATTGGGTCAGAAGTTCACATACATTCAATCAGTATTTGGTAGCATTGCCTTTCAATTGTTTAACTTGGGTCAAACGTTTCAGGTAACCTTCCATAAGCTTCCCACAATAAGTTGGGTGAATTTTGGCCCATTCCTCCTGACAGAGCTGGTGTAATTGAGTCAGGTTTGTATGCCTCCCTGCTCGCACACGCCTTTTCAGTTCTGCCGACAAATTTTCGATAGATGAGATCAGGGCTTTGTGATGGACACTCCAATACCTTGACTTTGTTATCCTTAAGCCATTTTGCCACAAATTTGGAAGTATGCTTGGGGTCATTGTCCATTTGGAAGACCCATTTGCGACCAAGCTTTAACTTCTTGACTGATGTCTTGAGATGTTGCTTTAATATATCCACATAATTTTCCTCACTCATGATGCCATCTATTTGGTGAAGTGCACCAGTCCCTCCTGCAGCAAAGCAGCACCCCCACAACATGATACTCCCACCCTGTGCTTCACAGTTGGGATGGTGTTCTTCGGCTTGCAAGCCTCCCCCTTTTCCTCCAAACATAACGAGGGTCATTATGGCCAAACAGTTCTACTTTTGTTTCATCAGACCAGAGGACATTTCTCCAAAAAGTACAATCTTTGTCCCCATGTGCAGTTGCAAACCGTAGTCTGGCTTTTTTATGGCGGTTTTGGAGCTTGCAGAGCGGCCTTTCAGGTTATGTCGATACAGGACTCGTTTTACAGTGATTATAGATAGTTTTGTACCGGTTTCCTCCAGCATCTTCACAAGATCCTTTGCTGTTATTCTGGGATTGATTTGCACTTTTCGCACCAAACTACATTCATCTTTAGGAGACAGAACGCGTCTCCTTCCTGAGTGGTATAACAGCTGTGTGGTCCCATGGTGTTTATACTTGCGTACTATTGTTTGTACAGATGAACGTGATACCTTCAGGCATTTGGAAATTGCACAATGTAGATGTCCTAACCGACTTGCCACCTACGGTGGTGAGGAATGCTTCAGTCAAGCAATAGGGCCATAGAGGTGGGTCCTGAGTCAGTAAATATTGGCATCATGTGTTAGGCAGCAAGGCCCTAGTTTCATACACCCTTGAACAAAATATTCCACTTCATCTAAGCCAGCAGCCAGCAGGTAACCTAACCTTATGGCTTGACATGTGTCACAATGTTCAGATCAAATATTGTATACATATTCTAGATACTAATTACTTGGATAATGAATCACTGACTGTGGATGAAGTGAGAAATTTAACCCCTTCTAATTCCAAAAATAGGAAGCTGTGTTCAAATTAGGGCTGACTGCTTGCTACAAATTGGATAAATGCAGAACCTAATTTTTCAAGATATTTAGTATAATGAAGTTACCCTTCCAGATGTGCGAGACAACAACTTCAGAAAAGTCCCCTCTGTATTGGAGTTAGGCGAAAGCATGCATGTCAAAATGATTCATATTGAAATAAAATAAGACATACTGCTCACTTCCACAAAAGATGGAATATGTGAACCAATGAGGTTTACGTTAAGAAGTCAAGCTACAGTAGGCCTACTTTATTTTAAAAAGGAAATATTACATTTCAAGAACACATATGGAGCTCCTCCAAGGAAACGGAGGATAATCCCCTTTAGTGAATTTCAAAAAAATAAAAACAGTGAAACATTAAAAAGTTATCCTTTTTTAGATAAAACTACACTAAATATATTCACGTCACCAAATGATTGATTAAAACACACTGTTTTGCAATGAAAGTCTACAGCAGCCTCAACAGCACTCTGTAGGGTAGCACCATCGTTTAGCCAGAGGAGAACTAGTTTCCGTCCTAGCTCTGGGTACATTGACTTTAATACAAAATCTAGGAGTTTTTTGTGGTTCTCTCCCCCTACCAGACACAGTACTTATGACAACTTCCGGAGGACGCCCTCCAACCTATCAGAGCTCATGCGGCATGAACTGACATATTGTCCACCCAATCAAATGAACAGAGAATTAATCTAGTAATTGAATCAAAGAGAGAGACAATAGTTTACTTTTTTTTTTTTTTTTACAAATGAATTTCTTCAAAAATGAAGGAGAAGCAAGAGAGGAGAGCTAGCTATATTTAGTTGTATTTTTGATTAACTTTCCCGAATGCAGCCAGCTAGTTTAGCCTACTCAAACAGAGAGGAATGCTATGTTAGCTAGTTGGCTAACTAACACAGGAACTCTTCCAAGTCAAGGTAAGCTTTAGGTTTTATCAATTTATTGCCACAGGGGGCCGCCAGTGTAAATCAAATCAAATTTGATTCGTCACATGCGCCCAATACAACAGCCACTTGATTGGATGTTCAGGAGTCTTATGGCTTTGGGGTAGAAGCTGTTTAGTAGCCTCTTGGACCTAGACTTGGAGCTCCGGTACCGCTTGCCGTACGGTAGCAGAGAGAACAGTCTATGACTAGGGTGGCTGAGTCTGACAATTTTTAGGGCTTTCCTCTGACACCGCCTAGTATAGAGGTCCTGGATGGTAGGAAGCTTGGCCCCAGTGATGTACTGGGCCGTACGCACTACCCTCTGTGGTGCCATGCAGTCGGAGGCTGAGCAGTTGCCATACCAGAAAGTGATGCAACCCGTCAGGATGCTCTCGATTGTGCAGCTGTAGAACCTTTTGAGGATCTGAGGACCCATGCAAAATATTTTCAGTCTCCTGAGGGGAAATAGGTTTTGTCGGGTCCTCTTCACGACTGTCTTGGTGTGCTTGGACCATGTTAATTTGTTGGTCGCCAAGGAACTTGAAGCTCTCAACCTGCTCCACTACAGCCCAGACAACGAGAATGGGGGCATTCTCGGTCCTAATTTTCCTGTAGTCCACAATCATCTCCTTGTCTTGATCACATTGAGGGAGAGGTTGTTGTCCGGTCAGGTCATTGACCTCCTTCCTATTGGCTGTCTAGTCATTGTCGGTGTGTCATCGGCAAACTTAATGATGGTGTTGGAGTCGTGCCTGGCCGTGCAGTCATAAGTGAATAGGGAGTACAGGAGTGGACTGAGCATGCACCCCTGAGGGACCCCAGTGCTGAGGATCAGCGTGGCTGGTGTGTTGTTACCTACCCTTATCAACTGCTTGCTGCTGACTGTACTTGCATGATTGTAGTGGATTTACTAATGTGTTTGTTCTAATAAGGCTGTAATGTAACAAAACCTGAAAAAGTCAAGGGGAATGAAGGCTATTCCGTGAGAGAAATTGCAAAGAAACCGAAGATCGCTGCTCCTTTCTACTCCCTTCACAGGAGTAGTACACAGCGTTGTATGAGATCTTCAGTTTCTTGGCAATTTCTCACATGGAATAGCCTTCTGTTCCCAGAACAAGAATAGACTGACGAGTTTCAGAAGAAAGATCTTTGTTTCTGGACATTCTGAGCCTGTAATTGAACCCACAAATGGGCCTATGTATGCCTATGTAGATATATGATTAAAAATCAGCCGTTTCCAGCTACAATAGTCATTTACAACATTAACAATGTCTACACTGTATTTCTGATCAGTTTGATGTTATTTTAATGGACAAAAAAAAAAAATATATATATATATATATATATATATATATATAAAAAACAAGGATATTTCTAAGTGATCCCCAAACCTTTGAACAGTAGTAATATATATATATCACACACACGTAAGAACACCTGCTCTTTCCATGACAGACTGACCAGGTGAATCCAGGTGAAAGCTATGATCCCTTAGTGATGTCACTTGTTAAATCCACTTCAAATCAGTGTTGATGAAGGGGAGGAGACAGGGTAAAGAATGATTTTTAAGCCTTGAGACATGGATTGTGTATGAGTACCATTCAGAGAGGGAATGGGCAATACAAAATATTTAAGTGCCTTTCAATGGGGTATAGGTGCCAGGCTCACCGGTTTGTGTCAAGAACTGCAACGTTGCTGGGTTTTCTACGCTCAACAGTTTCCCATATGTATCAAGAATGGTCCACCACCCAAAGGACATCCAGACAACTTGACACAACTGTGGGAAGCATTGGAGGCAACATGGGCCAGCATTCCTGTGGAACACTTTTGACACCTGGAAGAGTCCATGCCCCAACAAATTGAGGCTGTTCTGAGGGCAAAAGGGGGGTGGGTGCACTCAATATTAGCAAGGTGTTCTTAATGTTTTGTATACTCTGTGTACACTGAACAAAAACTTAACACAACAATTTCAATGATTTTACTGAGTTACAGTTCATAAGGAAATCAGTCAATTGAAATAAATGCATTAAGGGGGAAGGAGGGTGGGGAGTTACTCAGTATTAGGAGGTGTT
This sequence comes from Oncorhynchus mykiss, assembly GCF_057628025.1. Classification (NCBI taxonomy): domain Eukaryota; kingdom Metazoa; phylum Chordata; class Actinopteri; order Salmoniformes; family Salmonidae; genus Oncorhynchus; species Oncorhynchus mykiss. The sequence goes on along the minus strand of NC_143030.1, from coordinate 68,484,527 downwards.
CCTAATGTTTGGTATACTTAGTGTATATGGTTGCTTATCTTAACTAATTTGCACTTCATTTAAATCTTAACATTGACATGCTCTGACAAGCACCATCTCTGAGATTGACTCTTCAAATCAAATTGTTTTGGTCACACACATGTTTAGCAGATGTTATTGCGGATGTAGCGAAATGCTTCCTGCCTGAGGGGATGATGGGTGCATAAGGGGTGAATAGGGGATGCCCAGACAGGTGTGTAGCCTAGACTTGGGTGGCCTGCATTAGGTTTTACTTTAACATTTGTGCAATTTTATGAGGGCAATATTATCATTGCATATCATATCAGGAAATAGGAGTTACAATTATTATTATATATAAAATGCACTGTGTAATAATAAGTTACATCATCCATATTATGTGTCTATCAATAGATAGTCATGGTGGTTTGCTGTCCCCTAAACCAGGGTTTCCCAAACTCGGTCCTGGGGCCCCCCATGGGTGCATGTTTTTTTTGTTTTTTTTGCCTTAGCACAACACAGCTGATTCAAATATCCAACTCATCATCAAGTTTAGATTATTTGAATCAGCTGTGTAGTGCTTGAGCAAAAAACGAAACGTTCAAGGGGCGTGCCCCAGGCCCGAGTTGGGAAACCCTTCCCTAAACAAGTGCTGATTCTTATAGTAAGGCCTGCCCTGTTTGGGCTGGTTCAACGCAATGACACAAAGAATGTCAGTCAACCATGCCACATTACCCCAACTTAATTTGAAACATAATGCGGAGGGTGTTGTTTTTTTATCGGTCTATATGCCAATCTAGTCCCACGGATACTTAATAGGCGATTAATATTGTACTAGCATCGACAGGACGGACAGCACCCGGAATATGGATGATACATATTTCCCTAAACAAGCCCGTCAATTGTTCTTTTAGAAAATAGGTTCGTTTCATCTTGAACGTTTAGAATATACGGTTACAATGGAGATATTCGTCTGTGGGTTTTGAAATCAATTCGTGTTATCAGCCATCGAGCTAAATAACAGCCTAACGTCGCCGTTCTTAACATTTACAGTGTATACAACGTATTTTTTGTTCTTACCCATTCCTGTTTTTATTGTCGTGTCTTTTTTTGTCTCTCACTGGTTGCAAAGCAATATTGTCCGTCATTCCTGCAGCCCCAGCTGACGTTGAAGCCAGACGAAGTCCACCTCGCTGTCTGCGTTCTGGGCGGAGGCTTTTCTGTGTCAGTGGCTGCTTTGGGCTTGCTTCAGCTAGTGCCTTGGCTCTTCTCCATCTTAGCCGATTCCATTTCGCTTTATCAAATGTTAGAATTGGTGTGATGAAATATTATTTAAAAATATGAACCTATAGGCTTTTTCCCATACCATACACATCTCCAAGGGTTTAACATTTGTCGTTTTCTCTTCATTCCAACAGGCCTAGGGGCTTGTCCACTGATCAGATAACTTTAAGCCAGTAGCCTATGTATGCTCCATCTTGCTCTCCATTTCAAGAGACACATTCGAATAGGATACTTTACGATTAGGTTGGATAACCCTATTACGCTAATTTCATTTTACTAACCATCCGAAGACCGCTCTAGGCTTTGATCAGTCACAAAAACAGATTGTTAGAGGGGAGGGGGGGCATTTTTTAATAGACTGCTAGTTGGATGGAGATGTAAATGTATTTATTTGGATGCAAATTGACTTGGGCGCAAATATTCATTCCTGGTACAAAGTGAGATCAGCAACCAAACCAACAACTCCAAGTGTGTGATCAGAAGGAGACGAGATGGAAATCAGGGGTGTGCACGATGCAAATGAAAGAAAAGTAGCAAGAACAGACCCACGTTATCCACAAAGTGCATGCATGCCCAGACAGAACAGAGCATTTTGTTGGCAGGACTGTAACAAACTCTTCATAGACAAAACTAAAGCGATCAACTTCATACAATGAAATAAAAACACTGCAACATCACATGGTTTTCAGAATAAGTCATGGCATGATGGGGACAGAAAACAGAATGCAAACCAAAGTTGGAAAAGTCACCCTGATTTTTATTTTTACAAGACCAGAAAGTAACATTTAGGTGACAAGGAAACTGAAAGGACATAAGACATTTACATTGTAAACCAGCCTAAACAGGCTCAACGTTTCTTCAATTGTAGAGACAACCTCAAAGCAGATATGACATGATTAGATTTTTTTAAACAAAGGCACAACTTGGTAAATGCATTTTAATGGGGAATGTACAAAAGTATTCTAGAGTTCATCTGCGCATTCAGAGTTGTGCAAAGATTCCAGTGATACATTCATTACAACTCAGTAGATGAGGAATGAAAGCATATCTTTGCTTACCCAGAATGTATCAGAGCGAATATACCTTTGAAGGTAGGTGGAGGAAAAACAAATATCTAAATGAGGTAGAGAGTCACCCCCAAACGCTCTGACATGACGTGATATAAATTAACAAAAAGTTTAAGATTCAACGGTTGATAAAATAATGTATAGTAGATTTGCACGTTCATCAATCAATGGAGAGAAGTATTGAAATATGTCACTTAAAAAGGTTGGCAATTGAGTGGAATATTGAGTCAAATTCTGAAGTCAACATTTCCAAGTCCTCAAAGTAAGAAAAGATGACAAATCAGTGATGTGCCCGCTCTAATATGACCACCAAGGTAAACAAAGTCAAGCTGGATGGTTTTGAAATGTAGCCATCGAAATTATAAGCTTAACAAAACGTGAAGAAATTTAAAGTGCAGGTATGATTGAGAGAATTCTACTTTATATGGTTGCCCCCCAAATTGCATCATATACACATATGGTGCACTACCTTCAGCCAGGGCAAAAGTAGTGCACTAGGGAATACCGTGTCATTTAAAACACACCCATATCCTTCAGAAAACAACCCACCGAAAGACGCAGAAGCTCTGCTGGTCGGCAAAGGTTAATGGAAGCAAAAATTAAACAATAATGAACAGATCTTTGTAAATATGAGTGTGGGGAAAAAAAGCACAATATGCTACATGGACAAACAGTATCAGTCAAAAGTAACCATTACAATCTTGTGGTGCTTAAAAAAAAATAAGACAATAGAGCAACAATTCCAATTCTAGCTAGGCACTTGGCATGAGGTTTTTCAGTTTTAGAGAGAAAGGCAAAGAAATGACTGTCTCAACATATGTAACGTATCTGAAAAAAGTATTAACCTCCAAAATGGACAACTGAGCAAATCAGTAAGCCTATCTGGATCAAACAAAAGTACATGACACCTGACAGAACTCTCAGTAGACCACCTCAGAGCATCTCCAAAAGATTCCCTCAAACATCGGGATAAATTGTTGGCCATCACAAACTTCCTAAAATGTATTGCACACAATAGGAGTGCCAAATAGTTATGTACTGTGCAGAGGAATCAGAATAACTCCTTGTTTATCGGCACTAAAACAATGGTGTACACAGTCATAAACTGAAGATTTTCTAACACTAGACAAAATCATTCAAAGTACAGGTTCTTCCATCGGGGAGGGAGACATTCTGAATCAAAGCAGTTTCAGGTAAGCCAGACATTCAACTTCTGGATACAAAACTAAAAAAGGTCACGCACAGAAATACCTGCATATATTGAGAAAAAATAAACAGTAAATACAACTATAGTAGTTATATCTAGTTCAACTAAATACAACAGTTAAGGGATGAATTGTTCAAATGAAAGGTTAGTGAAGAGCTGCATCGTTTAATTTACTGAGAGTTTCAAATAGGCTTTGCAAAAACCAGAAATCTTCAGCAAGGGTTAAGGATTATCTCCTAAAAGTGTTGGAATAGCTCATGTTTATTGTACCTGGACCTAGTGGCAAATTTTAGCCAACATTGCTACTATGAACATTCAAAAATCTGCACACAATCAATGAAAAAAAAACAAAAAAAACTAGGCAATACCGATAAAACTGCCTTCTCCCATTTCAAAACTAGTTCACTGCAATTTTCCCTTCCTCCATGAAATGTGGGAACTGAGATTTGGCCACACTCTCTGAGCCATTCTTCTCAATCTCTGCCATGGTGGCAGGCAGGCCAGAGTGGGACCCATCCATTTCCATCAGGCCTCCAGTCGAATGGAACAGAGGACCACCAGCCAGGCTACCAGGCATACCACCATTTTGGATCACAGAGATCTCGTTAGTCTTCATGGACAAGCCGTTGGTGAAAGCAGCAGCATACTGGTTCCACAGAGACTGGTCGAAGTTCATTGGCTGAGGATCCAGTTCCTTGGGAGGTGGCATTATGTTGCCAGACTCTGAGCTCATGGCCATCAGGGCCATGGGGTTGTCCAGAGAGAGGCGCTGGCCACGCCTCACAGAGCTGTTCCACATGTGAGTTGTAACATGGACCTAAAACAATTATACATATTAGAATATATTTTTTTTTGCCAATGTTCATAAAATCATGATCCAGAATGGATTACTACAGAAAATTACTTTAAAATACCTCCTTTTTGTTGCATATACATTACAAAAGTATCATACCAGACCACAGAGTCCATGAAAGATTAAGGCTTTCACAACATTTCTCTTCTATGAAAGAACCTTACCTTGAGGTTGCCTCTAGTGGTGAAGGCCCTGCCACAGACGGTGCAGCCGAAGGGCTTCTCTCCAGTGTGGGTCCTCTCATGAATCTGCAGGGCACTGGCAGAGGAGAAGTTTTTGCCACAGGAGTTACACAGGTGCTGCTTGCTGGATCTACGGGGAGCACTTGAGCTATCCCTTGGCTGCCCTCCTGCTCCCTGAGGCATCTGGGAGCCAAATAGAGAGCTCATGCCCATGGAGCTCTCTGGGGGAATCTGCATCTCCAATTGGACCAGACTGGAGGGCACCCTCAGGAAAGGAGGCAAATGGCTGGGAGCTGTTGAGAAGGAGAAGATTCCAGTTAATAAACAATACTCCCAGATTACTCCCTAGTCAACCTACACTTAAAACCCTAAAGAGAATACCATTGATTTATAATACAGCACATTCTAAACAAAGTTGTTTAAACACTTACCATACTCTCCATTAGTGAAGTACAGGCCAGGCTCTTCTTTTATGGTTTTTGGGGTGAAGCTGGGTGCCGTCAGGTCCAGAGCCCCATTGGACTCACTGGCATCCTGAGAGCCGCTGTCAGAGTCTGGTCTAGGCCTGTTCCGAGTGTAATCCTCAGGGAAGGCTAACTCGGGGGACTTTGACTTGCTGCTTCCCACATGGCTGTTGACTGGGGATGAGGAGTGGAAGGAGACAGGGTCTGAGACGGTGGGGCTGCGGCCGCTCTGGTACTCTTGCTCCCGGAGGCTCTCGGAGGCTGAGGTGGACTCTTTGGGGGGCACTCCATTGCTCTCTGAAGCGGTGCTGCTTTGGTGCTGCAGGTTGAGAGATGAGGTGAGGTTCTTCATGTGGTTCTCCAGTGCCGCTATGCTGGAGAACACAGAGGATTGAGGGGCCTGATGGGGTTGGTGCGGTTCCTCAGACGCAGATGGTGGGAGAGAATCTGAGGTTTTGCTTGGTTTCTCCTGAGAGTCAAGCTCTGTGTATTGGTCTTCCATGCTCTCAAAGCCGTTGAAGTCCATGGACTTCTCGTCGGGCAGAGGGGAGTTCATTTCTTCAGAGGCCTCTAACTGAGTCTCTGGCATGGGGGTGTTGGGGATCTGGCCTCCCATGTGCATGCGGATGTGCTGCTGGAGAACCACAGCATTGGTGAACTTCTTCTGGCAGATGGGGCAGGAGTGTTGCATCTTGAGGGGCGTGTTGGCCCGATGGACACTGTAATGAGCTTTGAGGTTGCCCTTGGTGGAGAAGGCACGGCCGCAGATCTTACACTTGTAGGGCCGCTCACCCGTGTGTGTACGGTAATGCATCTTCAGGGAGCTTTGGCAGCTGAGCACTCTGTGGCAGATGTAGCACTCGTTTGGGTCATTGGTCCTCTTCTCCAGCCCATCCACCATCTGCTGTAATTTGGCCGTTTCAGAGCCTTCATGGTCGCCGGGAGGGTCTTTGCCGTTCATGTGATGCAGCGCTCCCATTAGCTCGTTAGATACCTGGTGGTGCTGATCAGAGCCCATTTCGTGATTGAACGCGTTTGAGGAAATTGATGCTCCGTCACTTCCTGATGATGCCGGTCTTTGGGAGAACGGGTCGCTCTTGAAACCCTCAAACGAAGGCTTGAACCCCTGCAGTGCTGATGGGTGGAAACCTGGAGATGGGATGCCAAGCATTGGCTTCATGTCCACCATGTTGGATTCTTCAATTGGCATTGACATGCCATACGGAATGCCGCTGCTGGTGGGAATGTTGTCAAGGTGTTCTGGCACAGGGTGTGGGTTCATCCTGATGTGAGGGTACTTCTCCTTGTGTCTCTGGAAATGCACTTTAAGGTTTCCTTTGGTTGTGAAGCGGTTTCCGCAGATGTTACATTTAAATGGTCTTTCTCCAGTGTGCGAGCGCAAATGGATCTGGAGCCCGCTGTCGTTCCCAAAGGTTTTCCCACAGTACTTACACTTGTGCTTGTACATGCTGTCGCAACCAGACCCGTTTTTAGACTCCGGCATGTTTGGGATCTTGCTCTTTACTTTCTTAGAGTGATCCATCCCTAACGAGAGGCCAGTGAAGGGACTTTGAAAGGCCTTGGAGCCTGGTGATTGAGGCAGTAACACTGGTAGGCGGTTGGCCAGGTCTGGAAGCCCCTTCAACATATCAGCTTTGGAGGGCATTGGCCCCAGTCCTCCAGCCAGTGAGGTGGGGTTGCTGTTGGACTGGGGTAGTTTGCCCTGTTTGAGGGACTCTATCGAGAGACTCTGGCGGCTAGTCCTCTTACTGATCAGGGCTGCTGCAGCAGAGAGCTGCTGAGAGAGGTGAGCTCCTAGGGCTTTAAGAGGGTCAACTGCTGCCCCATTGACAGAGTGGAGGCTCTGTGGAGCCATCATGGCCACCTGGATACGGATCTGCTCAGTCAGGTGGATCTGTTGGATCTGCTGCTGTTGAAGAGCCACCAGCTGTTCCAGGATCATGGGGATGGCTTGCAAGGCCTCCTGGGATGTCTGTGCAGACCTGCGGTTGTTCAAACCAACGTTCGATGAATGCTGAGTGACGGCCACTTTGGTGCCAGGCATGGACTCCAAGGTGACATTTGAATCTTGGAGTTTGGATGAGGTCTGGCTCTGGTGGTGACTAATTTCAGGCCTGGGACTGTCAGACATCTCTACCTGGTCTTGTTTGGGTGGTTGTTCCGCACCATTTATTTTAGGTTCTTCCTCGTCATCCATCCTTTCCATAGACTCTGCTTTGGACTTTGATAGACAATTACTTCTGGGCTGGCAGTCCCTGTGGTCATTCTGGAAGTCACCAGGGGAGTCTCCTTGTGAGACCTCCGCTGGTACTTCTCTCCCCTCGCCATCTTTCACAATGACTGCCTCGTGACTTTTAGTGCAATTATTCTGATGTTCGAGAAATTCAACCTCGTTGAAAAATTCAGCACCACATTTGGTGCAGACCTTTGCTGTGTCCATTCGAAACCTCTTCACCTCATTTCCAACCTCTTCAGTTTGACCATCTTGTAGAACCCCTGTAATGAAAATAAGTAGGGAAATCTCAGGTTAAAACCATTAAATAACAACCAACTAAAGTCAAAGTATAAATTCATTACAGTCTGAATATAAATTAAGTCTTAGTCTGTTATTAATGTCAAGTCTGTATATAAATTCAATTCAAGCAATTATTTATATACTGTACTTTAATTTCAGTCACACACACAAATGCATTTTAAATATACTAAAGGTTGCATTCAAATACTGCAATAACTAATGGGCCTCATCTACAAAAGAAAGTCTGCTTTTGTTGGGCAAAGCTTGAATCAAAGCTCTACATTCACGAAAGGCATTTCATCAGATTTTCAGTCAATGCATTGCGAACATGAGGGTTTAGTGCAATTTGGGCTCAGTGCACAACTGGCCCAGCAGAGGGCAACATCCGACTTGAGACAAAAACAGGGGCAACCTGGCTATACTGAAACTAATTTCGATGTAGAAACTGAAATGCATTCCTATAGCCAATCCTTATAATAAAGTATAATTGCTAAAATGTTAACCCATACCATATTGTATGGGCCTGTAATAACCAGCCCGAATTTGCCACAATAATGAAAGAATCGTTAGTAACGTATGAACTGCTCCAGAATCTGTTTTCAGCGGCAGAGAAGAGACACGTCATAGTTCCACTCATCGTCGACATCGCTAACGCACTGATACAGGGGCAGGTCAAGTGTTAACTATTAAACAATATTGTCTACATAACCGGCACTTAAATGTAATTCACAACCAATTCTATAGAAATGACATATGCGTATGCCCAGTCAGGGCAATATCTTCACACCAGTTGAATTGTCTAACTTTCACACCCAGAAAAGATCAGGGGAAATCGCCCGCATATCAACATCTCATTTACATGCAGTGTAAATTCGAGCAACTTCTAGCAAAATGGAACACGTGAACCGGTATCAATCCTAAAGTGATAATTTTAAGTGTGTCTGCCCACCCGAGGCAATTTAACAACCAGTCGCATACTCAAATGCTAATGTACTCGACTGAGAGGGAGGGGAAGGGAGGAGGCGAGGGGGTGTAGACCGCCTGTCTGCATTCTTCCAACGCAATTGTTGCTGGATTTGCTAATCGCTCAGTGGGGAGGGTGAAAGTTGCAAATGGCATTGTAGGTAGACTATTCAGAATCCGTTCATTGTCAAAGAAGTTGCCAATGTTGCAGTGCATAATAACACAGTAGGCAGCGGGAGGAGAACGTTACCTTATCAATCACTATGCAAAAGTGGTCGATTATGACAAGCAGCAATGAACCCCCAACAACCCGCAAAATTAGGGAAAAACAAGTTTAAAAAAAAAACTATTTCGATTTAAGTCGGGATATGAAATTATATCAAACAAAACAAAGATCAGAAAAGATTGACTTCACAACGTGTCCCTCGAATCATATGACCACTTGGTGGCGCATAAATTCTATCAGATCACCTGGTCTTATAGTTCAATATGGCACAAGGTGAAACCACACAGGGGTTGCCAGTTAAAATGAATGTACGTTGATACATTGTATCAAACAGAACATAGAGCTATTCTCTGATCAAAGAACACATGCACTCTCCCAATCAAAGCGGTCTACGTGTACGTGGCATTAGTAGGCGATAATCATTCATAAAAGGTGATGTTCATTACTATAGCAACACAAACCGCACCCCCACCCCTTGCTTGCCTACAAACCTACCACTACAGGTCCGTCCATCCCCCCACCTCTCCACATATGTAGGAAAGAAAACAGTCATGCGTTAAACTGGGGGATTTATTGCTTTCAGGTCAGCTTACTCCCGAGTCACAATTCATACTGTCCGACACTTTTGTTGTTGTTAAATGCCACATAACACACTACATCATATTCCATATACACCTACCTAATGATGTAAAGCTACCTACAGAGCAAGTATATTAGTAGGCTATTCAGACACCACATGCAATCAAATCTAATGCCCTAAATGGAGTTAAATTAGGCCTACGTAAAAAATAAACAAATCATAAGACGTGCAACTGGTTCTAAAAGATAGCCAACCAAACAATCAGATACTCATATCCTACAACAATCACGTTAGTGATATTCAGCCAGATGTTCCTGTTTAGTATTTCATAGGTAACATTATAGAAAATCAACTGAAGTTTAAAGAAAAGTTAAAAGGCAATGTCGTTTAGAGTGGGCTTCTGGTTCACTGACAAAAACGAAATCGATTCATCAAATTGGTCAAATGTTTGCAGTTAAGAAACTCATATGTATCCTATTTTTGCAACAAACAAAACAAAAACAGTTGAAAACAAACTCGTAAGTTTATTCATGAAAAAGCGTGGTCGGTTCCAAGGGTCATGATCCAGCCAGGTCAACGTGCGAGGAGAAACAATGTATCACCTTCCAATTAGAATGTTGATATCTTGCAACATTGTATAAATATTACCCTGCGCGACTCCTTCTAAAAGTATTTTATCAGTACAAAAACTCACCCTTTTCTGACGAACCGGGATCATCGGAATTAATTTGCTGTGGTTTAGCTTGCTTACGCCTCGACATGGTGCAAACATCGGGAACAAACAGTAACACAATTTTCTTCCCTTCTTTACAAATTCTTCGGGTTGTAAAATTAGCTCCTCAAGTAGAAATGCGCATGTCAACGTAATTATTAGTATCAATAATGCATTGCGATGTATCATGGTCCTCTGACAGCTGATTGGCTCCAGTCCAAGTGCTTACACATTATTCAAATAGGGCCCATTGATGAGAAAAGCAGTGCCATAAGGGGGCGTGAGATGCGATACTAGTAGATAGACGGTGATGGAGGGAGGGAGGGAGGTACAGGAGATACAGATCTAAACCTACCTTATCTGCCATACTTTATCTATGGAAATATTGTCACTTGGATAATCATAATAATATCATTCAACTCCAAAAGTTTGTTTAGAGTACTCATTAGAACAGTATATTTCATAATGTAGAACCATTTTAAATACCTTTGATAAAAAATGATTCCCATGCAGACATGTTGGTTCATATTAATCTGTCCTTTTCTTCCAACATGCAGTCAAATATATTATTTCTGATCCATTAACCCTGCATGCTATCCTTTGCATGTGATCTAGTTGCGCTAAATATAAAATTATTGTGAAAATGTCCCCCCAAAAATGTATTAAGATCATTCATTAAAGTATTTACATTATCATTTAAAAAATGTATTTACCAATTACTCCCATGGGCTCCCGAGTGGTGCAGCGGTCTAAGTGAAAACCAAATCAAACTTTATTTGTCACATGCCCTGACTACAACAAGTGTAGACCTTACCGTGAAATGCTTACTTACAAGCCCTCAACCAACAGTGCAGTTCAAGAAGGCACTGCATCTCAGTGCTAGAGGCGTCACTACAGACCCTGGTTCGATTCCAGGCTGTATCACAAACGCCCGTGATTGGGAGTCCCATAGGGCGGCGCACAATTGTCACAGCGTCGTCCGTGTTAGGGTTTGGCTGGGGTAGGCTGTCAATGTTAAGAATTTGTTCTTAACTGACTTGCCTAGTTAAATAAAGGTTAAATAAATAAAAAATACCAATAACTTTAGGGAAAGTATTTCTGGTTACTGAAATATAGTTTGTATCATTATTCAAATCATTAAAATTGGTTTAAATCACATGCAAGAGGAGTACAGACAGACAACAGACTCTTTGGCCCAGAGTCCATTAACTCTGACTTTCCATCATAATAGTCAGGGTCAAGACCCCTACTATCCAGAAACTGTAATATCATTGTAGGTGTGGTGAACCATACTGCTATGATGACTAAAATGCTATAATGTACAGTATTTTGGGGAAAAGTCTTTGAGCAGTATATACTTTGTTTGTGTGCCGTTGAGGACGGCCCATAATAATATCTGGAACAGCGCTAATGGAATGGTATCAAACACATAGAAACCATGTTTGAAACCATTCCACTAAGTCCGCTCCAGCCATTACCACGAGCCCGTCCTCCCTAATTAAGGTGCCACCAACCTCCTGTGATCCAGATGGTAAAAAAATACATGTGATCTACAATCCCCTTTCAAAAACTCAAACACATTGTCAGAGCTGCAATCCTTAAAGCTCTTTCCAACAACAAATAACCATTGTCTGGAAATTTCTATGGTCTCCCTCAAATTCAAGATTCACTCTGATTTACACATTATTTACTGTAATTCAACTTGATTATCCTTCAAGGAAAAATGCATAGCTTTGGATGTAAAATTAACATATTTCTCTTTGTCATTAGACCATGTGAGTTCTGGTAAATTGTCAATGTGGTAAAGAATGTATTGCCCACTGAACTCATAAAAGGATAGGCCAACCTATTTTACCTACTCAAACCCCCTTCCCACTGCCAGCCATCTTCAAAAAAAGGAGACTGCTCTAAAATAAACGGGATGGGGGTATTCAAAGCAAAAATGCTTAAATAAGTAAGGACATGAGTAAGTATCTCTGTCCCAGATTTCAGACCACCCGATTACCCTCCATATCGTCGTGTATGGTGGGAGGTGTTCAAGGCTTCCATGCACTATGGACATGGAATTGATTCCATTCAGTAGAAAGACGACAACAAATCAAACAGCTAAGAGGCACATACAAACTTTAGCCACGGCAGAGAGAAATTGACATGCATTTTTCCTTGAAGGATAGTAAAGTTGATTTACAGTATAGAACATGTTAATCCGAGTGAAATTTTAATTTGACGGAGACCATAGAAATTCACTAAGTCTATGGTTATTTACTGTTTCTGTAACAACTGTCTGATGAACGGGAGAAAAAACATGTCTTTGTCGATGACTGAGAGACAAAGAAAAGTCCATACAGGTACATCCAGAAAAACAAAAGTATTTTACTTAGGGACTGACTGAAGGTGAAAAAGAAGGGAGTGTTGTCTAGACGCTTTATAGCCCCAATAAGAAAACTATGCTTGAATACACTCTGTTTCTGTTGCGTTCAAATGAAACAATTCAAAACTGTTGGCTTTTGTGTCATAAATCTGAAATGGTGGGAACCAAAGGGACGCTAACAAAAAATACAACATTTCATTATGAATTTAACAATAAACATGCATCCCTAAGCCATTGCATTGCTCTCAACTGTAAGCACCAGAAGCATCAACACCATAAGAAAAGTAAAACTTTCTTTAGCTCAATATTTGATGTACTTATTTGACTAGGATATACAAAATAATGAGAGCAAAAATAAATACATCTACTGAAATGACTTTAACGATTATTCTTTGACCACATTACAGTTTTGTTACTGTAAACGGTTTCATCAAGAGGTGATCCAAGTAAAGGATGTTTCCTCTTTTGTTTCCTTATGTTAGGAAATAATGCATTACTTGAAATTCATCTTCATTTTGTATTGTAATAAAGCGTGTTTACTTGAGGGACAATAGGGTGTTATTGACGTATGCCCAAACATTTGTTGATGTATATGTGTTATTTTTAAATCCCACTTTATAATCAAAATGTTAATCTAGGAGCCTGCTTTATAAATTGCTTTAAATAAGTTGTCTCTTTTTGTCCATAGTTCCTGCACTCTAATCACATACTTTGATGAGTGATTGAATGCAGAAAGTTGCCTGTCAAATGGCAGTTTATTATTGTGTAGAAAAATGAAGAAAAGTAGCATTCTCCTGAGGAGTGACCTTGTGTGTAATACTGAGACATCCATAGTTACCAGGATCCTCTGACCATTTCACCAGTTATGTGTAGATTCCTGGAGCTGTGGCGGAAACTACACAGGCGATCTTCAGATTTTCTTCTTTCCGTTTTGAGTGTTTTCCCAGATCTTATTTGGATTATTTTCTCCTTTCTTGGTGTACCTTCTTTGGTTGCATCTGAAATCCTTCCTCCCCACAAGAAATATAAATAACATCATTAAAGGAAAACTCTGTCCAAAAACGATCTTTTGATATTTGTTTCATTAGTCCATTGTTGACATAGTCCCAAAGGACTAATGAAACAAATACCAAATGATTGTTTTTAGGTGGAGTTAACTTTAAGAACACACAAAGGAGAGAGGAACCGTTACCATGCAAAAAATTGATTTCAATTAAATGGACGGGCAATGTTGAAGAAAGAGTGTTCTCCATGATTGTGTAACCATCTATACATATAGTGCAACACCGCCTTATCTCAGCTCACTGGTCACCATAGCAACACCCACCCATAGCACACGCTCCAGTAGGTATATTTCACTGGTCATCCCCAAAGCCAACACCTCCTTTGGCCGCCTTTCCTTCCAGTTCTCTGCTGCCAATGACTGTAACGAATTGCAAAAATCACTGAAGTTGGAGACTTATGTCTACCTTATTATAACTTCAAGCATCAGCTGTCAGAGCAGCTTACCGATTGCTGCAGCTGTACACAGCCCGTCTGTAAATAGCCAATCAATTTTTTGTTGTTGCTCTTTTGCACACCAGTATTTCTACTTGCACATCTGCACATCTATCCCTCCAGTGTTAATTGCTAAATTATAATTACTTCGCCACTATGGCCTATTTATTGCCTTACCTCCTTATTTTTTTGCACCCACTGCATACAGATGTTTTATTATGTTATTAACTGTACGTTTGTTTATCCCATGTGTAACTCTGTGTGGTTGTTTTTGTCGCACTGCTTTGCTTTATCTTGGCCAGGTTGCAGTTGTAAATGTTCTTAACTAGTCTACCTGGTTAAATAAAGGTGAAATGTAAAAAAAAATATTTAAAAAAGGGCCATCCAGCAAATGCAAAGGCTTTCATCAACCGATCCATAGTGTTAGGTTGTTTTCAATCGATCAGAAAACACATTTTTGTAACTTTTCCCTTTCTCTTAACACATGTAGGCCTATTTAGTTATTTTGTTGGCCAACTTCAGAATCGAGATTGAGGGCATTGAGGTGTAAAGGCATGGGGTTTGAGAAGGTTTCACAAGTTGAAGCTCGGATGTTGTCTATTTAAAAAAGAAACAGTGCTATGTCATGGTTGTGAGGCATGGAGGGAATTCTAAATGATTTCCAAAGAGTTTTAAGTATGAATTTGGTGTATAGAAGCACTGTATTTCTCAGTGGAATAGTACTGTTCTTCACATCATTGAATACCGTGTTTGGGAAACACTGGTCTAAGGAAGACTAGTTTCAGAGAGTTATACAAAACATTCATAATACAAGGAACATTTTAGATCAATAGCATAGTTAACTACTTAATAAATGCAGACATGGTTCCAACACCTGGGTGAAACATGATGTGAAATGAGTCCCACACAGGAAGTGCAATTTACACAGGCCTTCAGATAGAGATGTGAGTCTTCAAAGATAACAAGATGACTGCTTATTTGTCTCACACCACTGAATGGGAGGTGGATGTGGGGGTTGGGCTCCAAGAGAAAAGTATGTGCCACAGCATTCCACAAACAACTCAGCAGTAACCTCTTGGGCTTTTGTCTTTTGAGTTGTCTGTCTGAGTATTGTAAGTGGGTGTGGACAGTGCAAAACTACAAACTTTATGACCTAATTTTCTCTCAGTGGTTGAGGTCATTTCACATGTGAAAGAAGGAAAAGAGCTTTGTGATTTGTTATCTTTTTATTTACAGTGTTGGTAGTAGTCATGTATCCACCTAGCTCACCCATGAGTGTGTGAATGTGTGTCGGTAGTGTGACTGTGTGATGGAGGGAACAGGAGGAGGGTGGTAGGTGGGGGGAGAGTGATCAGCTCAGGATCCCACACATGGCTGTAATTTAATGGAGAATTACCCACCAGGTTCCTGTCCAGAGAAAAACACACTAATAGTCAGGCTTTTGTTATTGCACGACTATGACAACTGCTTCCATCAACAAACAATAAAGTGTTGAGGGAACAAGGACTTACTGTATGTATGGAGGGTTCCCTGCTGTGCCTACTTCTCACCTGCAGTGGATGATTGACCGCATATTATTTATGAGTCTATATTTACAAGCCAATAGTAAAACATGAATGGATTGGCTGCATGGGATGCGAGATCCATTTTCTGTGTTTCCATTCAGAAAATGAAAAAGCATACTCATTCATTAGACTTAAAAACAGTAAAGAGTACATATTAAGGGCTCTCGTAAATGCATTCACAATGTATCAGCGATATAGTTGGGGTGGCAGGGTAGCCTAATGGTTAGAGCGTTGGACTAGTAACCTGCAAGTTCAAATCACCAAGCTGACAAGGTACAAATACTGTATGTCGTTCTGCCCCTGAACAAGGCAGTTAACCCACTCAATTTCTCTAGCACTTTTCTTCTCTCAGTATCTGACACCACATCAACCAACGCCAAGGTAGCTAGCGACACACCAAAGGAAAATGGCTTTATTTCAGTGATCACTATTTTTTTCCTTTATTTTACTAGGCAAGTCAGTTAAGAACAAATTCTTATTTTCACCAAAGGCAGTCATTGAAAATAAGAATTTGTTCTTAACTGACTTGCCTAGTAAAATCAAGGGGGAAAAAAATAGTGATCACTGAAATAAAGCCATTTTCCTTTGGTGTGTCGCTAGCTACCTTGGCGTTGGTTGATGTGGTGTCGGATACTGAGAGAAAGAAAGTGCTAGAGAAATTGAGACACAGCAAACACATAGAGCCAGGCAGTCACCATCAAGCTGTGAGTCAACAGGGGGCCAATCCTTCAAATCTGAGATGCAATCTGGGGCCAGAGAGCTATAAACGTTTACTGGGTGGGTGGTGCTGGTGCTGGGTAGGGAGAGGGGCCACAGGAGATCAGCCCGGTCCCTTCTTTAATTAGCTTATGGTGATCATGACAGTGGTTCAAATGGCATTGAATAATTTTTTTCTATGCTCGATTGAGCCTGCCTGGCACAATGGAACCAATGGAATAGTCCCAAATGTGCAACCCCCCCCCCCCCCCCCCCCCCCCGCCAAACAATGAATTTGAGAGAAAACAAAGGCCCGATGGTGACGATAGTCCATCAGAAAATCAGCATAGTAAACCCTCTCAAATCAAATCAAATATTAATTGTCACATGTGTCGTAAACAACAGGTGTAGACTAACAGTGAAACCCTTACTTACGGGCCCTTCCCAAAAATATTGAATACAATAAAAAAAAATATAATAATAGAAAACAATAGTAATAGGAGGAATAAATAAATCACGAGCAATGGCTATATACAGTACCAGTCAAAAGTTTGGACACACCTACTCATTAAGGGTTTTTCTTAATTTTTAAAACTATTTTCTACATTGTAGAATAATAGTGAAGACATCAAAACTATGAAATAACACATACGGAATCATTTAGTAACCAAAAAAGTGTTAAACGAATCAAAATATATTTTAGATTTTAGATTCTTCAAAGTAGCTTCCTGTTGACTTGATGACAGCTTTGTACACTCTTGGCATTCTCTCAACCAGCTTTTCCAACAGTCTTGAAGGAGTTCCCACATATGCTGAGCATTTGTCAGCTGCTTGTCTTTCACTCTGTGGTTCAACTCATCCCAAACCATCTCAATTGGGTTGAGGTCAGGTGATTATGGAGGCCAGGTCATCTGATGCAGCACTCCATCACACACCTTCTTGGTCAAACAGCTTTTACACAGTCTGGAGTTTTTTTTGGTTCATTGTCCTGTTGAAAAACAAATGATAGTCCAACTAAGTGCAAACGTGCAGTCTCCTCTGAACAGTTGATGTTGAGATGTGTATGTTACTTGAACTCTGTGAAGCATTTATTTGGGCTGCAATCTGAAGTGCAGCTAATTGCCGATTTCTGAGGCTGGTAACTCTAATGACATATCCTCTGGATTTCTTTTGGCGGTACTCATGAGAGCCATTTTGATCATAGCCCTTGATGGTTTTTGCAACAGCACTTGAAGAAACTTTCAACGTTTTTGAAATTGTCCGAATTGACTGACCTTCATATCTTAAAGTAATGATAGACTGTTGTTTCTCTTTGCTTATTTGAGCTGTTCTTGCCATAATATGGAATTGGTATTTTACCAAATAGGACTATCTTCTGTATACCACCCCTACCTTGTCACAACATAACTGATTGGTTCAAATACATTAAGAAGGAAATAAATTCCACAAATGAACTTTTAACAATTAGTAGGTGTGTCCAAACTTTTGACTGGTACTGTACATGTGGTACCGGTACAGAGTCGATGTGTACATGGAAATTAAGGTAGATATGTACATATACAGTAGGTAGGGGTAAAGTGACTAGGCAAAAGGATAGATTATAGACAGTGTGTGTGTGGCAACAATGTGCCTAGTCCTGATTTGTCCGTGTGTGTGTGTGTGTGTGTGTGTATGTGTGTTGGAGTGTCAGTGTAAGTATGTCTGGGTGTGTGTGTAGAATCCAGTGTGTGTTCATAGAGTCAAAAGGAGTTAGTACAAAAAGGGTCAATGCAGATAGTCCGGGTAGCTTTTTGGTTAAGTATTTATGACTTGGGTGGTTGGAGTCTTTGACACCGCCTGATATAGAGGTCCTGGATGGCAGGGAGCTCAGCCCCAGTGATGTACTGGGCCGTACGCAGTACCCTCTGTAGCACCTTGTGGTCAAATGCCGAGCAGTTGCCATACAAAGCGGTGATGCAGCCAGTCAAGATGCTCTCAATGGTGCAGCTGTAGATCTGATGCCAAATCTTTTCACCTTCCCTTGCAGGTCATTTTGTATGGCCGTTATAGTAAAGACCCCAGGCAGCTCATGAGTTTCAAGTTTGGGGAAGCTTACAATTTCTCCTACCGTTTCTACCAATCTGGGTGCCAGTTATGATTATTTTTATATGCACATATTTCTGTATAAGTTTCATTTCAAAAATTACATTTTCATTTCTCAAAATCATTGTCACGTGGTTGGTTAATCACAAAACAATCAAGTAAAATAGTAAAAATCTAAAAGTTCAAATGAAACTAAGGTGAAAGCACTCCATATGGAGACATTGATACACTGAACATTGAACTCAGATAGGATAGCCTATAGGTCAATGAAGCAGTAAGCATATAACTTCATCTTAAACTAAATGAAATACATAGGCCTAAAGCCTACAAATAAAAACAGTAGAAAATATCCTGATGAAAATTCCAGTTCTTTCAATTACATACACCTCTCTACTCTGCCTGTCTGCCTCACTTTCTAGCTCTGTTGACTTAAGCTATTGCTAGAGAAGTGCAACATTGTATCAACTCACCAACTGGGTCCAGCCTGAAGCTGGACTGGCAACATTGTATCAACTAGCCTATTGGCCCTCTGAGTTTCCATGCCAGTGAGCTCGGGACAGACAGCTGTTTTTTAATGACATTTTCCCTGTGTACATGGAATCATCAGATCATGGTATTTTTCTCTTTCACACTGAGGCTTGGTGATTAACAAGGCTGGGAGTGTTGAAAAGATTTTTCAAATACAGAGGAACTATCATTCGCAACGGATGTAAAAAAAACAGACTTTGTTGAATTACTGTGTGAGGTGAAGGAAAAAAATGACTGAGAAACTCGTGGTGAGTTATGACAATCAGACATTGCCAAATCGTCACTTTCCTACTTTTGCACGCAGCAGACCAGGTAGGCCTACTTCTGTGCGTGCTCAGGCGCACTTGCTCCCTCAACGTTATCAGGCCTACTGACGACATATAATGGGGAATTCATAAAAAAAGAAGCAATCAAAGAGTAAACAATTCACACAATGAATACGCAAAAATTGTCAGAAGACAAATGAGCGCATTCTGGAGAGCTGTTGCATGCATTCTGGAGACAGACTCCCCACCACGTCATGCTCCCTGGTGAACTATTTTGAATAATTTTATTCAGACAGGAGTAATTATATAATTTTGCTGCAACATCAGTTTACTTTAGGGGAATCCAGCATCCGAACATTGTACTGTGACCCGCTAACTTTCCTTTCCAATTAGCAAGAGGCTGAAACCAGAGATCTGTATTTAATAACAAGATGCTCATGTCACCGTCCTAAAAATAGGTGCATTTGTCCCAAAGGCGGAGGTGGGGGTGGTCCATCAGGAAGTCCAGGATCCAGTTGCAGAGGGAGGGACCTTAGCTTTGTGATGAGCTTGGGGGGCACTATGGCGTTGAATGCTGAGTTGTAGTCTATGAACAGCATTCTCATACAGGTGTTCCTTTTGTCCAGGTGGAAACTGACAGTTTGGAGTGCAATAGAGGTTGCATCATCTGTGGGTCTGTTTTGGACGTAATCCGTCTGTGAATGTTTATTAAAGGTCTTATTCACATTGGCTACGGAGAGAGTGATCACACAGTCATCCGGAACAGCTGGTGCTCTCACGCATAGTTCAGTGTTGCTTGCCTCTAATTTCCTAGTTCTTAGATAGACTGGATTTGTGTGCCTTTCCTATTTAGTGCATGAGAAGTGAATCAGTACATGTACATGCGCTCCCACATGGTATGTGCACACACATTCATTGATTAGCTTATGTGAAAATTGCAGCCAGATGGTAAAGTGACTAGTTTCTGGTAATGTGTGATGCAGACAAAACATTGAATGATTGTAACGCACACATGCTCACATGCACGCACACACACATACACACACACACACACACACACACACACACACACACACACACACACACACACACACACACACACACACACACACACACACACACACACACACACACACAAAATGTTTTGGAAAGTGTGGTGATGAAAATTGGATCGAACACACAGTTTGGTACCACAAATACTGTTTACATCACAGGCAAACCTCTCCTCTGTCTGTTGATACAGAACCAACCCACAAAATCATCAACCAACTAGTTTATATTTACATAACAATTTACCACAACTTTGGTGGTTTCCTAACATCAGGCTTTTTTTATTGGACATTCAAAGTGTTATTTGAATGTCATCAGCTGTTCATACAAGAATAAGATGACTTGTGGACCACATTAAAAGTAGGATTCAATGATTTACATGCACAATTCCCCCCAAAATGCAATCTACCTGTCAACATTATTCAGTAGAGTCCCTCCAAACAAATTGAGAAAATTCCTTTTTAGTGATAAAATGTGTTATGAGACAAACTGGCTAAACAACTAATCTAGCTGCCCTTTCATCTGTTTGCCAGCCTTGCCCCAAATTTCTCCTCATTTAAAAAATGGATTATGTAAATAAATATCACCAAGCCAAAATGTTTATTCTATTACACCTCCATGTATTTCAGTTCACTATTAAGCATGCAACATGCACATGCTGCAGTGACTCTGTTTGTCTTCCACAAGAATCTTTGACTAGCTTACTGATAGAGAGACTATATGATGCTTCTGTGGTTTGAAATGACCATTTTACTAGGGGTTAGTAGACATGTATCCCAGCAGCAAGTTTCAGAGTCAGACTGATAGGCCTCTATAATTCCTTACCAATTATTCAAACTGCATTGTTCTACACCACCATAAGCCACCAAATTCCAAAAGGAATGGACATGCCTCAAATCCAGTTTTGCTACACTCATGGGTTTGTGTGAAACACATTCATTTTGAATACTAAAATAGAACCTA
This sequence comes from Oncorhynchus mykiss, assembly GCF_057628025.1. Taxonomy (NCBI): domain Eukaryota; kingdom Metazoa; phylum Chordata; class Actinopteri; order Salmoniformes; family Salmonidae; genus Oncorhynchus; species Oncorhynchus mykiss. The sequence goes on along the minus strand of NC_143030.1, from coordinate 68,463,438 downwards.
TAGGTACTATTGTGTCAGCGTTTTGTTTCTCTATGACTTTTCACATTAAATTGTTATCGTCTACAAAGAACATTTAGGTCCATGTCCTATTTCATGCCTGTAGACATAATCAAAATATTAACAAATGTAAACATATTCAAACAAATTATGAGATTGCAGTCAAAACTAATAGTGACTTCCAATTCCAAATCAACTAAACACAAAGACATGAGACTTCATTCCCTTTGGTGGCTTTTGCAGTAAAGTGACTTGAATCAAAAACACAACATAAAGCACTTGACTAGGGGGGTGTCCATTATCCTTGTGCTCAAAGCCTCAAAGACACCTGGTTGGGTATTCTGGACTCTTTACTAAGGGGTTAAAACAGTCCTTGAGGCAGACCCCTGAACCTCAGGGCTACAGCTTCCAGGAAGGATTTGATAGAAAACAATGTGGGCAATTGCCACCCTCGTTTGAAGCTGGTAAACCATTTTATTATTTGATAATTAATTGATATTTAATATTTCACAGAATCTTTATTCGATAGTACAAAATATTCTAACATTTTAGAATAGTTTTGATAAAATGACAATATCTCTAAATATCTATTCATCTTGCCACCTGTAGGATATATGCAAAGTTCTTACTTGGCTTAGTTTGGTATTGTTTATTATTGGGCTTATGTCATCTCTGTTAACAATACTAGCTCTGATCTGATCTCAAATTAGCATGCGCACTGCATGGGGAAATCTCTAAAAGTGTCTTATTGGTGTCATAGCAACCCTATAAACCGACTCCTGAACAATGGTCAGATGGGCCGTGGGGAGGCCTAACAGCCCTTTTCTTTTTCTACAAATCCACATCTGCTGCTCCCCATTCAGAATTAATGGATGTTCTGCCGATTATTTTCTGTCCTGCTTCCCCATTTGAACATTGACAGGCTGAAGAAATGAGAAGGAAATTAGGAATTCTGCCAACATCTGTTTAAAGAAGTGGGATTTGGTTAGCAGTTAGACCTGTGCAGTCACTGTAGATAACTCTGTGAGCAAGTTGGAACAGCAAACAAACATATTCAACGTGATGTTGGGTCTCTGGATTTAGCCCATGTCAGGTAAATATTTAATTTTTATTTTTTATTTTATTTATTTCACCTTTATTTAACCAGGTAAGCTAGTTGAGAACAAGTTCTCATTTACAACTGCGACCTGGCCAAGATAAAGCAAAGCAGTGCGACAGAAACAACAACACAGTTACACATGGAATAAACAAGCGTACAATCAATAACACAATAGAAAAAAATAAAGTATATATACAGTGTGTGCAAATGGCAATAAATAGCCCATAGTAGCAAAGTAATTACAATTTAGCAGATTAACACTGGAGTGATAGATGAGCCGATGATGATGAGCAGATGATGGTGTGCAAGAGCAGCAAAGTAAATAAAAACAATATGGGGATGAGGTAGGTGGATTGGGTGGCCTATTTACAGATGGACTATGTACAGCTGCAGCGATCGGTTAGCTGCTCAGATAGCTGATGTTAAAGTTAGTGAGGGAAATGTAAGTCTCCAGCTTCAGCGATTTTTGCAATTCGTTCTAGTCACTGGCAGCAGAGAACTGGAAGGAAAGGCGGCCAAAGAGGTGTTGGCTTTGGGGATGACCAGTGAGATATACCTGCTGGAGCGAGTGCTACGGGTGGGTGTTGTTATCGTGACCAGTGAGCTGAGATAAGGCGGAGCTTTACCTAGCATAGACTTATAGATGACCTGGAGCCAGTGGGTCTGGCGACGAATATGTAGTGAGGGCCAGCCGACTAGAGCATACAGGTCGCAGTGGTGGATGGTATAAGGTGCTTTGGTAACAAAACGGATGGCACTGTGATAGACTACATCCAATTTGCTGAGTAGAGTATTGGAAGCTATTTTGTAGATGACATCGCCAAAGTCGAGGATAGGTAGGATAGTCAGTTTTACTGGGGTAAGTTTGCCGGCGTGAGTGAAGGAGGCTTTGTTGCGAAATAGAAAGTTGATTCTCGATTTGATTTTGGATTGGAGATGTTTGATATGAGTCTGGAAGGAGAGTTTACAGTCCAGCCAGACACCTAGGTATTTGTAGTTGTCCACGTATTCTAGGTCAGAATCGTCCAGAGTAGTGATGCTAGTCAGGCGGGCAGGTGCGGGCAGTGAACGGTTGAAAAGCATGCTTTTGGTTTTACTAGTGTCGATGGCATTGAAGCTTGTTTGGAGCTTAGTTAACACATTGTCCAAAGAAGGGCCAGATGTATACAGAATGGTGTCGTCTGCGTAGAGGTGGATCAGGGAATCACCCTCAGCAAGAGCGACATCGTTGATATATACATAGAAAAGAGTCGGCCCGAGAATTTAACCCTGTTGTACCCCCATAGAGACTGCCAGAGGTCCGGACAACAGGCCCTCCGATTTGACATACTGAACTCTGTCTGCAAAGTAGTTGGTGAACCAGGCGAGGCAGTCATTTGAGAAACCAAGGCTACTGAGTCTGCCGATAAGAATACGGTGGTTGACAGAGTCGAAAGCCTTGGCCAGGTCGATGAAGACGGCTGCACAGTACTGTCTGTCATGTATTGTCATGTTGTGTCTTTCTGTCCTTTCCTTTCACCCTGTCTCCCTCTGCTGGTCGTACTAGGTTACCGTTTCTGTCCCTCTTTCCCCCAGCTGTTCCTTGTCTTCTCTGACTACCTCATTCACCCCTTTTCCCACCTGTTCCCTTTTCCCCTCTGATTAGGTCCCTATATCTCTCTCTGTTTCTGCTCCTGTCTTTGTCGGATTCTTGTTTGTGTTGTTCATGCCTGAACCAGACTATCGTCGTGTTTGCTGCAACCTTGTCCTGTCCTGTCGGAACCTGCCGGTCCATCTGAGCCTACGTTTTGTTTTGTTATTAAAGAAGCTCTGTTTACGTTAATTCGCTTTTGGGTCCTCATTCACGCACCGTAACAGAAGAATCCGACCAAGAATGGACCCAGCGACTTCGGATCCTCTCCACTCAGCCGTCGAGATCCAGGGAGCGATGCTAGGCAGACACAAGCAGGAATTGTCTGCTGCTCGACATGCCGTTGAGACCCTGGCCACCCAAGTCTCCAACCTCACAGAACAGGTTCACCATCTCCGCCTCGATCCACCGGCCACTTCCAGGGCTTTCGAATCTCCGGAGCCCAGAATCAATAACCCGCCGTGTTACTCTGGGGAGCCCACTGAATGCCGCTCGTTCCTCACCCAGTGTGATATTGTGTTTTCTCTCCAGCCCAACACTTACTCCAGGAGCACTGCTCGTGTCGCCTACGTCATATCTCTCCTTACTGGACGGGCTCGTGAGTGGGGCACGGCAATCTGGGAGGCAAGGGCTGAGTGTACTAACCAGTATCAGGACTTTAAGGAGGAGATGATACGGGTTTTTGATCGATCTGTTTTTGGGGAGGAGGCTTCCAGGGCCCTGTCTTCCCTATGTCAGGGTAATCGATCCATAACAGACTACTCTATTGAGTTTCGCACTCTTGCTGCCTCCAGTGGCTGGAACGAGCCGGCTTTGCTCGCTCGTTTTCTGGAGGGTCTCCGCGCAGAGGTAAAGGATGAGATTCTCTCCCGGGAGGTTCCTTCCAGCGTGGATTCCTTGATTGAACTCGCTATTCGCATTGAGCGACGGGTTGATCTTCGTCACCGAGCTCGTGGAAAGGAGCTCGCGTTCTCCGTTGCCCCCCTCTCCGCATCACTACCATCTTCCTCTGCCGGCTCGGGTGCTGAGCCTATGCAGCTGGGAGGTATCCGCATCTCGACTAAGGAGAGGGAACGGAGAATCACCAACCGCCTCTGTCTCTATTGCGGTTCTGCTGGTCATTTTGTCACTTCATGTCCAGTAAAAGCCAGAGCTCATCAGTAAGCGGAGGGCTACTGGTGAGCGCTACTACTCCTGTCTCTCCTTCAAGATCCTGCACTACCTTGTCGGTCCATCTACGCTGGACCGGTTCGTCAGCTTCCTGCAGTGCCTTAATAGACTCTGGGGCGGAGGGCTGTTTTATGGACGAGACCTGGGCTCGGGAACATGACATTCCTCTCAGACAGTTAAGGGAGTCCACGGCCTTGTTCGCCCTGGATGGTAGTCCTCTCCCCAGGATTCAGCGTGAGACGCTACCTTTAACCCTCACTGTTTCTGGTAATCATAGCGAAACCATTTCTTTTTTAATTTTTCGTTCACCTTTTACACCTGTTGTTTTGGGCCATCCCTGGCTAGTTTGTCATAATCCTTCCATTAATTGGTCTAGTAATTCTATCCTCTCCTGGAACGTCTCTTGTCATGTGAAATGTTTAATGTCTGCTATCCCTCCTGTTTCCTCTGTCTCTTCTTCACAGGAGGAGCCTGGTGATTTGACAGGGGTGCCGGAGGAATATCACGATCTGCGCACGGTGTTCAGTCGATCCAGGGCCACCTCTCTTCCTCCACACCGGTCGTATGATTGTAGTATTGATCTCCTTCCGGGAACCACTCCCCCCCGGGGTAGACTATACTCTCTGTCGGCTCCCGAACGTAAGGCTCTCGAAGATTATTTGTCTGTAGCTCTTGCCGCCGGTACCATAGTCCCCTCCTCCTCTCCCGCCGGAGCGGGGTTTTTTTTTGTTAAGAAGAAGGACGGGTCCCTGCGCCCCTGCATAGATTATCGAGGGCTGAATGACATAACAGTGAAGAATCGTTATCCGCTTCCTCTTATGTCTTCAGCCTTCGAGATCCTGCAGGGAGCCAGGTTTTTCACTAAGTTGGACCTTCGTAACGCTTACCATCTCGTGCGCATCAGGGAGGGGGACGAGTGGAAGACGGCGTTTAACACTCCGTTAGGGCACTTTGAATACCGGGTTCTTCCTTTCGGCCTCGCTAACGCTCCAGCTGTCTTTCAGGCATTAGTCAATGATGTCCTGAGAGACATGCTGAACATCTTTGTTTTCGTTTACCTTGACGATATCCTGATTTTTTCACCGTCACTCCAGATTCATGTTCAGCACGTTCAACGTGTCCTCCAGCGCCTTTTAGAGAATTGTCTTTTTGTGAAGGCTGAGAAGTGCTCTTTTCATGCCTCCTCCGTCACATTTCTCGGTTCTGTTATTTCCGCTGAAGGCATTAAGATGGATCCCGCTAAGGTCCAAGCTGTCATTGATTGGCCCGTCCCTAAGTCACGCGTCGAGTTGCAGCGCTTTCTCGGCTTCGCGAACTTCTATCGTCGTTTCATCCGTAATTTCGGTCAGGTGGCAGCCCCTCTCACAGCCCTTACTTCTGTCAAGACGTGCTTTAAGTGGTCCGTTTCCGCCCAGGGAGCTTTTGATCTCCTCAAGAATCGTTTTACATCCGCACCTATCCTTGTTACACCTGACGTCTCTAGACAGTTCATTGTCGAGGTTGACGCGTCAGAGGTGGGCGTGGGAGCCATTCTTTCTCAGCGCTCCTTCTCTGACGACAAGGTCCACCCTTGCGCGTATTTTTCTCATCGCCTGTCGCCGTCGGAACGTAACTATGATGTGGGAAACCGCGAACTGCTCGCCATCCGCTTAGCCCTAGGCGAATGGCGACAGTGGTTGGAGGGGGCGACCGTTCCTTTTGTCGTTTGGACTGACCATAGGAACCTTGAGTACATCCGTTCTGCCAAACGACTTAATGCGCGTCAGGCGCGCTGGGCGCTGTTTTTCGCTCGTTTCGAGTTCGTGATTTCTTATCGTCCGGGCTCTAAGAACACCAAGCCTGATGCTTTATCTCGTCTCTTCAGTTCTTCAGTAGCCTCCACTGACCCCGAGGGGATTCTCCCTGAGGGGCGTGTTGTCGGGTTGACTGTCTGGGGAATTGAGAGGCAGGTAAAGCAAGCACTCACTCAAACTCCGTCGCCGCGCGCTTGTCCCAGGAACCTTCTTTTCGTTCCCGTTCCTACTCGTCTGGCCGTTCTTCAGTGGGCTCACTCTGCCAAGTTAGCCGGCCACCCTGGCGTTCGGGGTACGCTTGCTTCCATTCGCCAGCGCTTTTGGTGGCCCACCCGGGAGCATGACACGCGTCGCTTCGTGGCTGCTTGTTCGGTCTGCGCGCAGACTAAGTCCGGTAACTCTCCTCCTGCCGGCCGTCTCAGGCCGCTTCCCATTCCCTCTCGACCGTGGTCTCACATCGCCTTAGATTTTGTCACCGGACTGCCTTCGTCAGCGGGGAAGACTGTTATTCTTACGGTTGTCGACAGGTTCTCTAAGGCGGCTCATTTTATTCCCCTTGCTAAGCTTCCTTCTGCTAAAGAGACGGCACAAATCATCATCGAGAATGTTTTCAGAATTCATGGCCTTCCGTCAGACGTCGTTTCGGACAGAGGTCCGCAATTCACGTCTCAATTTTGGAGGGAGTTTTGCCGTTTGATTGGGGCTTCCGTCAGTCTCTCTTCCGGCTTTCACCCCCAGTCTAACGGTCAAGCAGAACGGGCCAATCAGACTATTGGTCGCATCTTACGCAGTCTTTCTTTTCGCAACCCTGCGTCTTGGTCAGAACAGCTCCCCTGGGCAGAATACGCCCACAACTCGCTTCCTTCGTCTGCGACCGGGCTATCTCCTTTTCAGAGTAGCCTCGGGTACCAGCCTCCGCTGTTCTCATCTCAGTTCGCCGAGTCCAGCGTCCCCTCCGCTCAGGCTTTTGTCCAACGTTGCGAGCGCACCTGGAAGAGGGTCAGGTCTGCACTTTGCCGTTATAGGGCGCAGACTGTGAGGGCTGCTAATAAGCGTAGAACTAAGAGTCCTAGATATTGTCGCGGTCAGAGAGTTTGGCTCTCCACTCAGAACCTTCCCCTTAAGACCACTTCTCGCAAGTTGACCCCGCGGTTCATTGGTCCGTTCCGTATTTCTCGGATCATTAATCCTGTCGCAGTTCGACTTCTTCTTCCGCGATATCTTCGTCGCGTCCACCCGGTCTTCCATGTCTCCTGTGTCAAGCCCGTTCTTCGCGCCCCCGCTCGTCTTCCCCCCCCCCCCCCCCATCCTTGTCGAGGGCGCACCCATCTACAGGGTCCGTAGGATTCTGGACATGCGTCCTCGGGGCCGTGGTCATCAGTACCTAGTAGATTGGGAGGGGTACGGTCCTGAGGAGAGGAGTTGGGTTCCCTCTCGGGACGTGCTGGACCGTGCGCTGATCGATGATTTCCTCCGTTGCCGCCAGGTTTCCTCCTCGAGTGCGCCAGGAGGCGCTCGGTGAGTGGGGGGGTACTGTCATGTATTGTCATGTTGTGTCTTTCTGTCCTTTCCTTTCACCCTGTCTCCCTCTGCTGGTCGTACTAGGTTACCGTTTCTGTCCCTCTTTCCCCCAGCTGTTCCTTGTCTTCTCTGACTACCTCATTCACCCCTTTTCCCACCTGTTCCCTTTTTCCCTCTGATTAGGTCCCTATATCTCTCTCTGTTTCTGCTCCTGTCTTTGTCGGATTCTTGTTTGTGTTGTTCATGCCTGAACCAGACTATCGTCGTGTTTGCTGCAACCTTGTCCTGTCCTGTCGGAACCTGCCGGTCCATCTGAGCCTACCTATGTTTTGTTATTAAAGAAGCTCTGTTTACGTTAATTCGCTTTTGGGTCCTCATTCACGCACCGTAACACTGTCTTTTATCGATGCGGTTATGATATCGTTTCCTACCTTGAGCGTGGCTGAGGTGCACCCATGACCAGCTCGGAAACCGGATTGCACAGCGGAGAAGGTACGGTGGGATTCAAAAAGGACAGTGATCTGTTTATTAACTTGGCTTTCGAAGACCTTAGAAAGACAGGGCAGGATGGATATAGGTCTATAACAGTTTGGGCCTAGAGTGTCACCCCCTTTGAAGAGGGGGGATGACCGCGGCAGCTTTCCAATCTTTAGGGATCTCGGACGATACGAAAGAGAGGTTGAACAGACTGGTAATAGGGGTTGCAACAAAGGTGGTGGATAATTTTAGAAAGAGAGGGTCCATATTGTCTAGCCCAGCTGATTTGTACGGGTCCAGGTATTGCAACTCTTTCAGAACATCTGCTATCTGGATTTGGGTGAAGGAGAAGCTGGGGAGGCTCAGGCAAGTAGCTGCGTGGGGTGTGGAGCTGTTGGCCAGGGTTGGGGTAGCCAGGAGGAAGGCATGGCCAGCCGTAGAGAAATGCTTATTGAAATGTTCAATTATCATGGATTTATTGGTGGTGACCGTGTTACCTAGCCTCAGGGTAGTGGGCAGCTGGGAGGAGGTGCTCTTGTTCTCCATGGACTTTACAGTGTCCCAAAACCTTTTGGAGTTAGAGCTACAGGATGCACATTTTTAGATTGGTAAATTAGCCAGCTATCTAAATTTGTAATAATTATGGTTGAATTTCCGACCCGGGGGGACCCCATTGATTTTGTTAGTCACTCTCACTCAAATATATTAAAAACTGCAAACATTTCTCTCTGTAAAATTACAGGAAATTAGATGTTAAAACGGTAAACTTTTTTCTCCACCCCATGCAAAAATTTGTAGAATTACATGACATATTTTCTAAAATTGTAAACAGTTCTCTCCACCCTATGGCAAAATTGCAATGAATTTGCCATTAAAACTGCTTATTATTCTCTCCGCCCCATGGCAAAATTAGTAGAATTGCATTAAAAAACATATTAAATTGCAAATATATACTCTCCACCACATTGGAAAATGTGCAGAATTGCAGCAAACATTTCTCTATGCCACATGGCAACATTTATAGAATTGCAGGAAATTAACGTTAATACTTTTTTCTCTCTTACTGTCAAGAGGGCGGCCACTAAAATGTTTTTTTGTTGTTGCTTAGGGCCCCCAGAAGGCTAGATCCAGCTCTCACTGCATGTGTGGGTATGGATGTGGGTACGCACACCCGCAAGTCACTGTGGCCCCTCATGATGAGTTCATTTTTTTTGTGGCCTCCACCCCATCAAAGTTGCACATCCCTGGCCTGAAGGATCCTCACTCCAAATATCCTCTGTCTAAAGTGGTTATGGGACTAAGCATTTGTGTCAGCAGCCATCCCCTGGTTAGCTGTTCACTTCAATTCAGAGAATAGGCCTGCAGAGTAGAAAGAGTTAACTTCTCATTTTATTCTAGAGATTTTACGTCTACAACCATACAGCCCAAGAACTTGGGTAAGGATGCACTCTCTTCCTAAAAAACCTGCCGTCTCGTATCATACCATTAGCTTTTTCATATTATATCATGTTTTGAGTGCATTCAAGTGACCTGGAATACATTATGAAAGTCCCTCCTACTTCCTGATTTAAGTCCCATGCTGTTTTTGAATGGAATTCAAGCTTATAGCATCAAATTCATGAACATGTGGTCATTTAAGATATGTATAATTATATTTGTATTCGTGGATTAATTTACCTCTACCTGATGCCTTACATAAGGGTTTCAATTGTTTGTTGTTGTTGTTGTTAGCTTCAGCTAGGTAGCAGTAACTGTGCTTTTGTCTTGAAGCTTAAATCTGATGAGTGTAAGGACCAGAAAATAAACCCTTTGATTGTGAATTGTTGCATTATTCAAGAGTGTAATGTGGTGTGGTTGTATTATTCAAGAGTGTAGCTAATATGGCTAAGATGAAATGTTGCTTGCAAAGCAAGTTGAATAGTGTTTTGTAACCATGCTTACTGGCTCGTGGCTATACTATAGGCTAACGTTACTGGGATATTTACAGTAAATTTTAAGCTGCAGTGCTAGAATGTCCGATGCCAAGCCCCCGAGCTCTCTGACACATGACAGTTCTAATGTAAATTGAAAACTAGTCACGGTGCCTCTGCTACAACTCTCATCAATATGAATAAGCCCTAAATCAGTTTTATTTGTCTTCCTGTTTTGAACAACAAGGTGGAAAGCAAGTGATCTACCTGTGGCTACCTGTAAATCATTGACTTTCTGACCTTGTGTTGCATGTTATTATATAAGGCAGGTTGTATGAAATGATCAGTCATGTCTAAGAAAGAGAATAACATTAAACATAATGCCATGATCAATCAGCCAGTGTCTGAGCTTTGTCCCAGTTTGCTAGAGGACGGGGGCTACAGAGATTCATGGGGTGGGGGGGTGTGGGTACAGAGATGAATGGAGTGGGGGGGGGGGGGGGGTACAGAGCTTGAGGGAGGAGGGGAGATACAGAGCTTGAAAGAAAGAAAGTAAAAAGTATGAGTTGCAAAAAAGAATTAACCCATAGGTGTCCACTGTCCCTTAATTCCTGAAAGACAGCAGCCTTGCTGTTGGTAACAGACAGAGTTGGAGTGAAACCACCTGCCTGTAGCCTACACTAAGCTAACACACACATATTCAGTGGCATAAAGAGATGCCTGTTGGTGTCCCACATGACAGAGGAAGGATTGAAGCTTTAGAGAGGGGATGCACAACGTAAAGCATTCACATGGACTGATGTACTGTATCGTATGACAACAGAGTAAAGGATTTGTACAGAAGGCTAACCTTATTTTTAGCTGACAGTCAGTTAACATGTGTGGTAAAATAGTACAAATGTATAATTCTGCTCTATTCATTTTGATTGAGTACTTCAAACTGGTGTGACTTGTTATAAGAATCGCCAAACTTGTTTCACCACACTCAATGTGTGGTCAATTACTCTTGTCCTCACAGGTAGCCTGATGCACACCACTCCCTAAGCACACACACACACACACACACACACCAGAGCATAGTGACCGATGATACAGAGAGACAAAAAAAGGGGGAAAAGTGAAGTACACAGGAGACATCCAACCCCCGCATCCCATATTGATTAAACAAATTTGCCACAAATCATTTTACAAATGCCCAGTGGGGGGCTATAGAAGTCAGTGGAAATGCCCCTATTCAGATGTCCTTCTCCCCCGTGGGGCAGGAACCCCGGCTCCTGGCTCGTTTAAGCGTGCTGACAGACAGCTCTCTGATCCTCTGGCCATCTGCAGGGAGGGTCGGCCAGCGCACCGCCATGGGGTCTTTGCAATTGTGTCGCCAAACCTTAGGAGATTTAAAAGTGACAAAAAAACAGACCGAGCAAACAGAGAGAGAAAAAAGCTCACTCACGCTTCTGGTTCATTCAGAGGACACATCATGTGTAGTATCCTTCATGGGATATTTATTGATGTTACAAAGAGGCAATTATGAGTACGGAACATAGGTATCTGCTCACCCAGCACACACACAGTTCAAGTACACATCAACCTCTAATATTAAACATTCATCAGTGTCCTGGACATATAAACGAGAGCAGTGGACCTTGTGTAATTTGGGAGAATTACATTTTTATAATGACTGACAACTGACAGCATGGCACAGGAGCCTGGTATGCTGTTGCAGTGACACACACACATTTGGGTCAAACACGTGTTCCATCCAGCACTCCTACCATAGGCCTGCCCCTCTTTGTGAATGGAGGTGGGAGGTGACAATCAGGCAGTGTGTGTTTGTGCGTGAGTACTTTTGAAAGTGTGTGCATGTATGTGCGGGGTCTGAGGGATAACCCCACAGGGAAGGTAGACAGTCAGGAAGTAGCAGACGTAACAGGCTGAGCTGTCCACACATATTCTGACTGCTCTGTCACCAATGGTGAGCCTACAATCTCAGCAATGACCATACTGCTAACATCAGCCAAGTTGTTTACTGATATCTCAAAGTTTGACTCGAATGTACAGTACCTTGATGGGCAGAGGTAGCCTATAATTTTTACATTTTCTCTGGGATTGAAAAGATGGTGATAACAAACTATATACATTTTTGTTAACAAACAACTATTTCATATTACAAACTCCTTCCAGTGCCACCCACAAACTGGAATTCCACTCCCACTCCCACATAATGAGTGTGGGCGGCAGGTAGCCTAGCGGTTAAGAGTGTTGGACCAGTAACCGAAAGGTTGCTGGTTCGAATCCCTGCGCCGAATAGATGAAGAAGAAGAACGCTATCTGTCAATGTGCTCTTGAGCGAGGCACTTAACCCTTATTGGGTCGCTCTGGATAAGAGTGTCTAGTAAATAACAATTTGAAATGTCATCCTGAATGGTTTGACTCTCATAAGGTTGGAGCTTCTGTAAAAATTCCCATAGTGGCTGTTTGTCCTTCCATGTCAGAGGCCTGGCCTGGCTATCCTTCTCATAACCTCAAACATGTGGTCAGCTCTTATTATTTTAACTGCTTCCAGTGACTTGAGATCCTGCTCGACCTCGGAGTGCAATCAGGAACAGGAATGGCCACATTAAACGTCCAGGCTGGGGACAGCTTAGGTTACCATAGTTATGAATAGAAAACTGGGGAGTAAAAAAAACAACAAGGTAAAGGTAACAACCATTTCAAGGTCCTGAGCAGTATGCCTCACAATCAATCATTCTCTAGTCCAGGAAGTCCTCTACTGATTCCATGTAGCTAGGGGGTCAAAACCAACTAAAAACAACATACAGTATATGCAGAACAAATGTCTAAATATTAATCTCATAGTTAGGCATGCCTAGAACTTGCAAAGATACGGAGTGGGCATTGAGGCAAGTTCCAAATCTCTGTTTTCTACTTCTGTTTGAGATTGGTGCATCATCCACACAAATATGGTGATGTTGTTGATATTTCAGTTCTATGAAGAAGATGATGCTTAAAGGGAGGCAGCTGAAGTTGGGGTGGTGACGAAGGACACCCAATTAGTAATGTTTACAGCAACTGTCATTACCACCGAGCATAGCCGCAGGAAGTATGGGTGCTGAGGGTGCTGCGGCACCCATTGAAAAATCAAAATGCAAAACAAAAGATTATAAAAATAAAAAAGAAAAACAAAAGTAGTGCACTGGGCCTTTACTAGTATTAGCGGACCGATATAGCCATCTGTAGCGCTGGCAAAAAAATTATAAAATGCGTGCGACCTCACCCTCAAATATCTTCCCACCGGGAGAGCCATGCACTTCCTGCTGAGAGGGGAGTGGTCCATTACCATGGCTACACAATACTGGGAGCAGCTCTATTGTCATTACCACATAAAACACACACACTCGCTTGCATGCACACACCCTTACACAGACACCAACACATGTGCACATGCACAAACGCACGCACAGATGCATGCACATAAGCATGCACACACACAATGACACCAACCACATGCCAACCTTTTTGCATTCTCCTTCACCTATTCCTGTTTTGAGAGGTTTATAGATTGTGCAAGGAATGAGCAGTTCCACACAGAAACCTAATTCAATCTTATGGCGCATCACTCATAAAGAAGCCTCATGAGTGATGTGAGCGGAGCAAGTTATTGTGACCCTGGAACAGACAACGTTTCCCCTCCTGAAACACAGATGAAATTCCGCTGATTTGTGCTCATCCCAGATCTCAGAGATCACAGAGGACTGTCTGTCACATCAGTTGCTGGGTGGTGTTTATAAAATGTTTTTACACCGGCCATAAAAACATGTCAGCTTGTGTTTGTGTGCGGGGGGTGGAGGGAGTCCTAATAGTCCACAGGCTACATCATGTCCACTGGAGAAAGATGATAACGTGATTGTATAGATTTAGAATTTATTAAGCCAATATGTTGTGAAGAGTTATAACATTGTCTGTTGATATTTATAAGAACAAGTAGGGAGTGTAAGAAAAAACACCAACAAGAAAAAAACATTGTTGTACATTAATTAAGAAAGAGGAAAATCATTTTCTGGAGAGCAATGTTTGGTAGTGTTTATGTACAGTCACACCCTCATCCCATGTTTTCAATTCCCTTTCTCCACTAACAGTCGGAATTTACACATGCTCCGTGCTTCCGTCCAGCCAGCGTCCACACAATGAGATAAATATACTACTCTACTCTACTCTTTTCAGATTCTTCTCATAAAAACCCTTTGATAGTTTAGCCATCTGGCCAGAGCCAGAAAAAAGTCCTCATAAAAGGGGCCCAAATAAGGTCAAGGGTCACCCCCTCCCTGGGTCAGGGCACTTGAAGGTTATTATAGTGAACTTTACTAAAGTTGTCAGCCGAGATCCCCTTGACAAATTATAGCACATTCGGCGGCCTCCCGAGTGGTGTGGTGGTCCAAGATACTGCATTGTAGTGCTTTCTGTGCATCTAAAGATTCTGGGTTCGAGGCCAGGCTCTGTCGCAGCTGGCCGCGACCGGGAGAACCATGGGGAGGTGCACAATTGGCATAACGCCGTCCGGGTTAGGGGAGGGTTTGACCGGTAGGGATGTCCTTGTCCCACCGCACACTAGCAACTCCTGTGGTGGGCTGGGCGCAGTGCATGCTGACATGGTCGCCGGGTGTACAGTGTTTTCTCTGAGACATTGCGAGGTTAGGTGGGCATTGTGTCATGAAGCAGTGCGGCTTGGTTGAGTTGTGTTTTGGAGGACGCATGGCTCTCAACCTTCGCCTCTCCTGATTCCGTACGGGAGTTGCAGCGATGAGACAAGACTGTAACTACCAATTGGATACCACGAAATTGGGGAGAAAAAGGGGTAAAAATAATAAACTAAAACACATTAATCTCTTTTTAACAAGTATTCCATTACAGTCGCCAACCACCAACCATCACCAAAGGAAATTGTGGCCATAGTCACTGGACTGTGAGGAGGGTGGAAGACAAAAGTTGAGGTTATTAGGCCTACCCAGAGAGGAGGTTGTACCATGTAACACAACCATTGGTCATTGGTTCGGATAAACACGGTTCTTGATACAAGTTAGCTTTACATATGAAAGATATATGTCTTCAGAGGTCATTTTACATTACCACCTAATACATTAAAGGTGCAATGCCAGCCTGTCACTAACCCTGGCCTGTCTGTCTGTCCTAATGATTTAGGATGGAAGGATACTATCTACTAATACAGACAATGTCCTGTGAAAAGTTTGTTGCGATCACTTGACATTCAAAATCCCAATTGTAAAACCTCCAAAAAAGACTTAAGTCCAATGAATGTAGTTCAACATAGCTAGAGTAGATGAGACATGATGTAGCTTTGAGGTAGCTCCAACATTCATCTTTATGCCCTCACCATCTGGTCAACCGGTTTCCCGGTTGCCTTTCAAACATAAGAATGTGTTTGGTTCCACTCCACATGCTTTCAAAAAGCCATCCAAAAAGTAAAACAAACGCTCAACATATGACAGCCCCTATGACGCAGTGGGAAGTATGAGACAAAGGCATGTTTTCCAGCAGCTGCTAACCCTGGTCAGTAGGACATTCATCTTGTGCTTATTGTTGGCTGGCTCTTAGAAGAGGTGCTAAGTCCTTGCTCCATGCTCCATTCCCTTCCTAAAAAGGTGACAGTGACTGATGCATGGGGGGTAAGAAGTGTTCAGTTTCAGGGGAAACGGTGACAGAATTGTTGAAACGATGAGCTTCATTAAACACCAATGAGGAGCCCGACCTCTTAGGCATTATAACATAAGCTACAGGTGGAATACGGGTTACCAGACTCACGAGTCAAATCTTATAAAAGTGTTCTTGTGTAATTTCCTCCTCATGCAGCATTCGTATTTATGCAATCTACACATCATTGGGTGTCTCGTCTTTTCAGTTCGCTGCAGCTAGCGACTGGAACGAGCTGCAACAAACACTCAAACTGGACAGTTTTATCTCAATCTCTTCATTCAAAGACTCAATCATGGACACTCTTACTGACAGTTGTGGCTGCTTTGCGTGATGTATTGTTGTCTCTACTAATGTTTGTACCGTGTTTTGTGCGGCTACCATGTTGTACTGCTGCCATGTTGTGTTGCTACCATGTTGTTGTCAAATTGTGTTGTTAATGTGCTGTGTTGTCATGTGTTGCTGCCATGCTATGTTGTCTTAGGTTTCTCTTTACGTAGTGTTGTCTCTCTTGTCGTGATGTGTGTTTTGTACTATATTTTTATTTAATTAAATTTTTTATTTTTAATCCCAGGCCCACGTCCCCGCAGGAGGCCTTTTGCCTTTTGGTAGGCCGTCATTGTAAATAAGAATTTGTTCTTAACTGACTTGCCTAGTTAAATAAAGGTTAAATTAAATAAATAAAATAATTAAATCTACTAAATTATGTAATAATAAAACATTTCTGTCAAACAGTAACAAGCTATAAACAAGGACATGAGACACTAACCGGCAAATCACAAATCTATACATTATAAAATAACAACTATTCATAGATACAAATATTATTTAAAATGTACACTTTTAAAGAGAACATTTTAAAAAAGAGACTGGAAATACACAATACACTAAAATAAACCAGATTTTCTTTCAACATTCTCACTGAAGTTTCTTAGTAAATGAATTAATCTCGAAAGGTGATGAAAAAAGAACTGAGTGAATTTCATGTGGTGAAGAATGCTCCAAGTTTCTTATAATCAGCATGACTATAAGCGGAAAAACAAACAAACACTTTTCTCAAATAACTTTGCCTCAGGGAGCTCTGTGTGGCTAGGGAGGGGCTTCATCAGGGCACACCATTATTAATCTTTCTTAATTGTAGGTTTCTATATTCACAAAGTAACACAGCTGGATTTTTCATCATTAGCCTTGTGTTTATGGAAGCTGCTGAGAGCAGGCTAACAACAACATTTCGATGACAAAAAAGTTAAACGAAAACATCAAGGAAGGAGCATGCATGACAAGTGATCATGGATCTACTGGAGAAAAATACACATCTAAGCATATGCTAAACACGACCAAATGGTTTTAGAGTCACAAATACACAATATGTGAACGGAAATTCATTACTTGTGTATTTAAAGTATTCCATTGCTTGTGTCTTCCCATGCCAACCAATGAATACTTTGGGTTATTTGCTTCATTTATCAAACGTTATATCGTCACATTCTTGTTGTGCAAAATTGCTCTTGTGAGCACCTGCTTGAAGCACAAATTCACATCTTTTGACTTTTTGTGTGCTATGGCCAGGGGCAGTAAAAGAGGGGTATTGGCTAGCTAGGCTGTATGACATGCCTTGAATGCCCATGACCCAGCTTGCATTCCACAAGTTGCACAGGGACAGAATTCTCTTTTGAAAAGGAATGCATCATGGTGGAATAATTGCCCTTACTCTTCTCTGGCCACTTAGTTAAAAGGGATTCAGATTGTTTGGGATGTCTCTGCACTACCCCTCCTTCTCCTATCAGGCAAAGAGAGAGGGGGAAGGGGGTATTTGACTTGTTGGGAGGGAGAGCTGATTTTGGAAAGGGGGTGAAGTAGGGCATCAACATAAAAAGACCAAAATGTTTTATCTCTCTCCATAGTATGGCTTATCCACAGTCAGATATCTCTGGGCTAATGGGCAAACAATGTTCTGCATAGAATGTGTAACCTTCCATTATCCAGTAATAGAGTAAATGCTAACATTTAGGATGAACCTTGAGTTTTTACAAGACATATAATTGATTTCATGGATTCAGACACTTCCAGAAATATATGGCTTAGGGTGCCACTCAAACAGTCACATGCATATCCCACTGGGTCACATGATATTCCATTATTTCCCAAAACCTAAAAACTAAGACTTTTAATCCTGAAGTTTGAAGATATTGATTCTAATATTCTGCAAAGTTCCTGCTAAGTACACATTGTAGCAATGCGTAGGCTGAATTCATTGTTAGGTCATTTGTTTAGTAAAACCTAATTGTTTAGTAAGCTAATATAAAATGTATCTAATAATAATGATAATAATAGTGAAATATAAATCGCTAATCCAAATCATAGTTGTCCCTTGTTATATTGCATATAGATGTTTAGATGCCCTGTTAGCTTTCATAAGGCTGTGTGGTTAGTTGTGGTACTTCTTTTAAACAGTTTTCTCTTTTGTCAGCCCTCTTGTTGGAAAGACTTGTGTAGGGCCTGGTGGGAGGTCCAAGTGATGCTGGCTGTGCACCTTGGAGGCCGTCAGGAGAGGAAGACCACTTCTGTCCAGTTAGAGGACCCCTAGGCCACAGCCGCCACTTGTCTCACACACGATCTCAGTGGCCACACACACTCTGATGGCTTGCTGATACACACTGCATCGCAGGATCATTTCAACTGGGTGAGGATACTAAATCTATTCTTATTGTTAAGTTTAGTCAGTTTAATTATACTGAAATATATTTTATTGTAAAATGAAGTGTTCATGGATTTGTTGTGTATTTTAATTGATCCTTCGCTAAGCCCTGCCCCAGAATTTTGGCCAACCAATTGCAGTGCTCCAAAGGATAGCAACTGTCCCAAATGTTGCAAATGCTAGCTAGCCACTTAATATAACTTGTTTTCTCAAAATGCATGTTAGCTAGCTAAGTAAGCAGTCTTATGAATACAACTCCCATTTGCTGTTGACATCAGGATACAATTTAAGAGCACTATTTAGGTCTAACAGTGGTTATAGCTTTGGCTGCATGCTGACAGGGAATTCAGAGCCATTCAGTGGCTAACTACACTACAAACCAGGGGTTGGAGACCAGTTCAGGGAACTAAACCAAAAACAAGAAAATAACAACATTTTTCAAGGAACAGAATCAGAACCTATACTGATCTATACTGTTCTGGAACAGAAACGTTATTTTAAAAGCACGAGAACCGGTTAATAAAGTTATTTTACATTCTGGGCATTTTTGTTTTTCATTCCCACAGAAAGCAACAAAGTGCCTATGCAAAGCCCTCACTCTGACTCTGTTATTCCAGTGTCTGCCTGCCAGCTGAAAATATGTGCCAGTGTGTGTGTAGGCTACCTTCCCCTCACCCTCTGAAGCATAGACTACTGTAGCCTACTGACGTTAGAAGCGTGATTCAGAAATTAGGGAGAGAGATTTTTAATTAGAAAATAATGCATTCACTTTTTAAATCTTAGATAAGGATACTATACTGCCCTACCAAGCAAAAAGGCAGTAACGGCTCATTTGGTCGAAATTGAGCAAATGTAATTTTTGCTACATTAAATGCATGCGTAATCATGTGGAAAGTATCCTGCCTCTATTGTATTGTGTTTTGGAGAAAATGGGGGTCATGTTAGCAGTAACTGCATAGAGTGGGGTGGCAGGTAGCCTAGTGGTTAGAGCGTTGGGCCAGTAACCTGAAAGGTTGCTGGATCGAATCCCTGAGCTGACAAGGTCGTTCTGAACAAGGCAGTTAACCCATTGTTCCCTGGTGGGCCGTCATTGTAAATAAGAATTTGTTCTTAACTGACTCGCCTAGTTCAATAAAGGTTAACAAACAACCAATGTACATAAAAGCTATTTTTCTCAGTTCCACGCTTGGAGCAGTTACTGCATTTTTGCTTGGTAGGGCAGTATAGTTAACACCTTTCACACTGGATTTATTAGCTACATACCGGTAGGAGGTGCTTTTCTTTTAATTCTGGTGCCGCTCTGCACACACTAGCTTGTTAGCCAACTATGGGAAGTTCAAAGACATTCAAAGTTCCTTCATAATAGAAGCCTCTCCTCCGTAGGTATAATTATGTGGCCTAATTCAGATAATGCATGTCATATCAAGATGGCCAGCGCTCCAAGCCAAGCCCCCTCCTCCACCCTCTCTCCCAACTCCCAACATTTTTGTCGCATCTCACGCCCTACAGTTGTCTGCCCAATGTATGTAAATTACAATTACAACTACAGCTTACCCACTCCACAGTAAGCTGCTCTATCAGCACTGATTGGTAAAGTAATTTCATGTTGAACTAAAGCTCAAATTCAGAGGTTTAAAAAGGAACAGAAAGGAACAATATAAACCGTAACTTACTTTTGGTTTGAACTGGTTCAAAACTTTATTTTGCTGGTTGTAACAGAGGAAACGGAGCGGGGAAAAAATGTGGTTCTGTTCAGAACTAAATGATTGGAAATTACTTTTGGTTCCAACCCATGCTACAAACATAATTTGACCAGGTGCCCGTGAAGTAATTATAATGACAGTCACCACAACATACCACAGAGTTTCCTGATTAGCAAGGGATAGTCTGTGTTTAATTTCATTGTGTATTAAAAACACAGTTTGAGATCATTGGGCTTTCTCCTATAGAGCTCCATTTTTATGGAATGGAGCTCATGTGAGAGACGCAAACTCGGTCTCAACCTTTAAGTCTTTACTGAAGACTCATCTCTTCAGTGGGTCATATGATTGAGTGTAGTCTGGCCCAGGAGTGTGAAGGTGAACGGAAAGGCTCCTCTTTCCACTGGGATTCTCTGCCTCTAACCCTATTACAGGGGCTGAGTCACTGGCTTACTGGTGCTCTTTCATGCCGTCCCTAGGAGGGGTGCGTCACTTGAGTGGGTTGAGTCACTAATGTGATATTCCTGTCTGGGTTGGCACCCCCCCCTCCCCCCATTGGGTTGTGCCGTGGCGAAGATCTTTGTGGGCTATACTCGGCCTTGTCTCAGATGGTAAGTTGGTGGTTGAAGATATCCCTCTAGTGGTGTGGGGGCTGTGCTTTGGCAAAGCGGGTGGGGTTATATCCTTCCTGTTTGGCCCTGTCCAGGGGTATCATCGGATGGGGCCAGAGTGTCTTCTGACCCCTCCTGTCTCAGCATCCAGTATTTATGCTGCAGTAGTTTATGTGTCGGGGGGCTAGGGTCAGTTTGTTATATCTAGAGTACATCTCCTGTCCTTTCCGGTGTCCTGTGTGAATTTAAGTATGCTCTCTCTAATTCTCTCTTTCTCTCTTTCTTTCTTTCTCTCTCTCGGAGGACCTGAGCCCTAGGACCATGCCTCAGGACTACCTGGCATGATGACTCCTTGCTCTCCCCAGTCCACCTGGCCGTGCTGCTGCTCCAGTTTTAACTGTTCTGCCTGTGATTATTATTATTATTTGACCATGCTGGTCATTTATGAACATTTGAACCTCTTTGGCCATGTTCTGTTATAATCTCCACCCGGCACAGCCAGAAGAGGACTGGCCACCCCACATAGCCTGGTTCCTTTCTAGGTTTCTTCCTAGGTTTTGGCCTTTCTAGGGAGTTTTTCCTAGCCACCGTGCTTCTACACCTGCATTGCTTGCTGTTTGGGGTTTTAGGCCGGGTTTCTGTACAGCACTTTGAGATATCAGCTGATGTACGAAGGGCTATATAAATACATTTGATTTGTTTTGATCATTGTGAGGGGATTTTGCCAGTGGTTGAAAGGGGAATTGGGCTTATCTGACTAGGTTGCAACAGTAACCAAGGGGGGCGGGGCTTAGCAAAGGGTCAATCACTTATGTTTGGTGGAGAGGAATGGGCTAGCAGGTTGAACAGGTTTCAAGGCCATGTGAGCTGTGTTACAGTTGACAGATGACCTTTCTGTCAAGTTATGACTGCTAAGAAAGACACTACAGGCCTCTGCTGTGATGTAAATACAGTCTATTCATTACTCAGTTATGTTTCCATATAGGCTGAGGAGGTAGACAAGCGATTATGCAGGCTTTAGGTTCAATTGCTTTGCAACGGAAACACTGTTAGTCAGAGACACACTGCAAGCAGATGTACAGTTGAAGTCGGAAGTTTGCATACACTTAGTTTGGAGTCATTAAAACTCATTTTTCAACCACTCCAAAACATTTCTTGTTAGCAAACTATAGTTTTGGCAAGTCGGTTAGGACATCTACTTTTGGCATGACACAAGTCATTTTTCCAACATTGTTTACAGACAGATAATTTCACTTATAATTCA
Organism: Oncorhynchus mykiss; assembly: GCF_057628025.1. Lineage (NCBI taxonomy): Eukaryota > Metazoa > Chordata > Actinopteri > Salmoniformes > Salmonidae > Oncorhynchus > Oncorhynchus mykiss. The sequence goes on along the minus strand of NC_143030.1, from coordinate 68,441,865 downwards.
CTGTATCACAATTCCAGTGGGTCAGAAGTTTACATACACTAAGTTGACTGTGCCTTTAAACAGCTTGGAAAATTCCAGAGAATGATGTCATGACTTTAGAAGCTTCTGATGGCCTAATTGACACCATTTGAGCCAATTGGAGGTGTACCTGTGGATGTATTTCAAGGTCTACCTTCAAACTCAGTGCCTCTTTGCTTGACATCATGGGAAAATCCAAAGAAATCAGCCAAAAATGGTAGACCTCCACAAGTCTGGTTCATCCTTGGGAGCAATTTCTAAACGCCTGAAGGTACCATGTTCATCTGTACAAACAATAGTATGCAAGTATAAACACCATGGGACCACACAGCTGTCATACCGCTCAGGAAGGAGATGCGTTCTGTCTCCTAGAGATTAACGTACTTTGGTGCTAAAAGTGCAAATCAATCCCAGAACAACAGCAAAGGACCTTGTGAAGACGCTGGAGGAAACAGGTACAAAAGTATCTATATCCACAGTAAAACGAGTCCTATATCGACATAACCTGAAAGGCCGCTCAGCAAGGAAGAAGCCACTGCTCCAAAACCGCCATAAAAAGCCAGACTACGGTTTACAACAGCACATGGGCACAAAAGTCCTCTGGTCTGATTAAACAAAAATAGAACTGTTTGGTCATAATTACCATCGTTATGTTTGGAGGAATAATGGGGAGGCTTGCGAGCCGAAGAATACCATACCAACCATGAAGCACGGGGGGACAGCATCATGTTGTGGGGGTGCTTTACTGTAGGTAGGGACTGGTGCACTTCACAAAATGGATGGCATCATGGGGTAGAAAAATTACGTGGATATATTGAAGCAACATCTCAAGACATCAGTCAGGAAGTTAAGTCTTGGTCGCAAATGGGCTTCCAAATGGACAATGACCCCAAGCATACTTCCAAAGTTGTGGCAAAATGGCTTAAGGACAACAAAGTCAAGGTATTAGAATGGCCATCACAAAGCCCTGACCTCAATCCTATAGAATATTTGTGGGCAGAATAGAAAAAGCGTGTGTGAGCAAGGAGGCCTACAAATCTGACTCAGTTATACAAGCTCTGTCAGAAGGAATGGGCCAAAATTCACCCAACTTATTGTGGGAAGCTTGTGGAAGGCTACCTGAAACATTTGATCCAAGTTAAACAATTTAAAGGCAGTGCTACCAAATACTAACTGAGTGTATGTAAACTTCTGACCCACTGGGAATGTGATGACAGAAAGAAAAGCTGAATTAAATCATTCTCTCTACTATTATTCTGTCATTTCACATTCTTAAAATAAAGTGGTGATCCTAACGGACCTAAGACAGGGAATTTTTACTATGATTAAATGTCAAGAAATTGTGAAATACTGAGTTTAAATGTATTTGGCTGAGGTGTATGTAAACTTCTGACTTCAACTGTAGCTAACATTGCTTACAACAATGCTATAGCATGCTATGCTCTTTGGAAGTCTGTTTGCTATATAATTGTGCCAGCTTGTCAATAAATTTGAGAAAATAAAGATACTTTTCTTAACTTAATTTTTTTTTCTTCCATAATAGTGACAGAAGTGAAACAAACAATGGTCCTAAAACAACATTTCAGCCAGTGCTTGTCTGATTATGATGATATCCAAACAGTTTTCAGTAAAATCAAATCTCTTCTAAAATCTTCTGTGGCAGCACGGGTCCTACAACCCCTCGGCCTGTATAATCAGTACTACCCATCCTACGTAGCTTCTCCACCCCCGTTGAGTGGCTAATTAAAACAGTTTCAGGGACAAAAGAGGGGATCCATTGTATCAGCCGGCCAGCAGTGCAACGGATATGGTGCCAGAGGAGCACAGTTGTCCAGGCTTAGTGCCCCTTCAGACCCAATCACAGATGGATGGACATATCAGCCTCCTCCCAGCTCTGATGAAAGGTTCAGTCGGCCGGAAAACTGCCTCAGATGTGCATTGGGCAATAATGAGGATATGGCTGATATGCTGGCACTGTCCTATGGTGGAATCCTAACCTATAGTGGCTTAAATATGTTTAACACCGATTAAGAATAAAAATCTAATTCAAACTAAAGTATGTTTATGTAAATGCATTGGTTATGTTAAGTTGTAACATCAAAATAAACTGAATTGACAGATTTGGAGTAACAATAAACCAAACACTCCCAACATCCAAGCCTTCTTGAATTTTTATGGTTAATTTTCACATTCCTGAGTTGTGCAGACACCAACCTCCCTTCCCTTTCCCAAAAGAGAGAATCCTGCTGGTGACAAATCTTCCTCCAACTTCCTATCTTTTCTTTCAACTTGAGCAACGGACCAATCAACTAGATGTTTCATCTCCTGACTCACAGCCCTGTTGCCATAATATTTATGCTAGTCATTCAAAAGCTACCCTCATCAAACTGGGTCTCTGAGTCACACTATATTGCTCTGGGTGACCTCATTAAGTACTGACTAAAAGTCTAAATATGGGAATGTCATTTGGAGGGACACAAAAAGCAATCGACACAACACATCTCTTATCTAACAAAAACTGCAGGCATTTTGGAAACAATCTCCTTAGTTTGGTTAAAACCAGTCCAGGTAACCACAATAAAACAAGATATAAGATTCTCAGAGCTTATGTTGAAAGGCATCAATGTCTATTCCTTCATTATTGCCTTGTATTTTCTGATCTTTAGGATATACTGTGTATTTTCAGTTATATTCTGACCTCTGACATGATGCTAACATGTAGGAGGATACACAAAAAAAAAGAATCTGCAGATGACCGACCACTCCACCTATAGAAAAACTAAAATGTCTGCAGCCTATAGGACTGAAATGACCACTCTTCCTTTACTGAAACTAGCACAGTAATCTGTCCAGGAATTCTGGGTATCAAGCTAGGTGTTGACGCTAGACATCCCATCCATGATTGTAAGGCGTTGTTGTTTTCTCTCTGTGGCCCGGCACAGCCAGTACATACTTATCTAACAAACTGTAGGTAAACAGAAACAGTATACATGATTGAATACATTCCCCGATTGGTGTCGGGTTACTTTATTGGATGATATCTGTGGGAGGTCTCCAAAGTTCTGCTTTTTCTCTTTATCAGCCCTTCAGAGCTTTTGAAAAATGGCATGCCATTCATAAGCTAATTAAGCATCTTCTATTGAATAGTGCTAACAGGAAACACTGTGTGACAGATGGCAATACAACAGTCACTGAGAATGGATATATGTCTTTGACCATTTGATTGAGGACCTTTTTACTGAAGACTGTGCTTATTTTCTATGACTGTGTTTTGTATCTCTGTTTTGCTTTTCATATTGTATTGATGTGTATACATTTCTTAATTACGGGACTCATCTGTGAAAGAGACCTTGGTCTCAGCATAACTCCCTGTCAAAATAAAATAAATGTAAACCGAGTGGCCTAAGACCGAGCGGTCTAAGGCACTGCATCCCTGGTTTGAATCCAGGCCGAATCACATCCGGCCATGATTGGGAGTCCTATAGTGCGGCACACAATTGGCCCAGCGTCTTCCGGGGGAGGCCGTCATCGTAAATAAGAATTTGTTCTTAACTGACTTGCCTAGTTAAATAAATAAAATAAAAAATGTATTAATAAAAAAAAACTGGAAATTGTCATATGAATATTAGAAATATAATTGATTATAAAAGTGATAAATGCATATATATTGCAATGCTTCTTTTTTTAGACATGTTTACAATGATTAAAATAAATATTGATTATAGTTTATGAATCATTTATCAATGCTTATTCATTTAAGTCATTTTAAAGGGTTCCCAGTTAATATATACAAAAATTAAGTCATATATTCAAGGCCACACAAATGAATGGCTAGAAAAGTGAATAAATAACATAAAAAAGGTGTTAAATACCACATTGATGGTAGACAGACCCCTACTGAACATTGAAAAGCACCAATAATATTATTAACATAACAAAGGAAGTTATGGCAATGGTAATCTTTTGGGCCAGCAATGTGTGCATGGGTGGGATGCATGTGAAACAACCTGAGAATGACTCCAATGAACTAGCCAATGGTTATAAAATTATGTCACAATATTATTTTGCTTGCAATTATATTTAATAATATATATTAACAATATTTGACTGTTATGATTATGGTTATGATGATAATGATTATTAAAATATTGTCATAATATTATAATAATGATGATCTTATTATGGTTAGTAGTAGCCAATTTTTTGGTGATTATCTTTATTATCATTAGTATGTGCGATTGATGTGGTAGAAGTTTCACAAGTTCAATGCTACATTTGTGGATCCTTTAACAGTATAAACAAAACTTTATCAGACCACCAACAGATTATTAGTTGGGGGTGGGATCACATATGCTAATGATGCAGATGTCTGTCTGCAGTCCTCAACACATTCCAGTCAGCCTATAAAAACAAAGCTTCTTTCTTCCTTGAGGGAAACCCAGTCTGACTATCAGCTTTTTGGGTTCAGAGAGCCAACAAGATCATTCTTTGATACTGAACTATGTTCTCATAAGTATACAAAGAACCAAACTCAAAACAGGCATGTGATTGTCACTCTCCAGTTCACCACTGCCCCCACAAGTACAGTAATTTCCCAAGGCAGTTCTTACCTCATTTTGAGCAGTGTTTGTATGAGTGTGTGTGTGTGTGTGTGTGTGTGTGTGTGTGTGTGTTTGGTCAAGGTGTGAGTTGAGTTCCTTCTGGAGGTTTCGGCCATGTCTCTGTCTGTCTACTGCCATTGTTTTCTCTCCACAGGCATTTATGATATCAATGCAACAAGCTTTGTCCTTAGAAGTCAGCCAGAGTTCATGAACTTATGAGTTACAACGGTAAACATGAATTCGACTTAAATCATTGGTGTTGGGTTGGTGAACATTAAGATGAAACAAAGCTGGATCAAAAAGAACGGGAATATAGAAATTACATTAAAAAAAGGTGATACCGATTATTGATGCGCTAACTCTTCAACACAATACAATTCTCAAATACAATACCCTGATATATTTGTGGCCCTTATCAAACCATCTTATTTCCTTGTTCACTCAACCAACTCTGACTGACAGCGCGCTACATCAAAAAGACAACAAGACCATTTCCTGGGACTAAGAAAGTGTTCAATGCAGGAGCATAGCACTCAGGGGTGGTGGTGGTGGCGGGGAGGGGAGGGAAGGGGGGGGGGGGGGTGCAGAGAGGCTCACATATTAGGTTCAGATGAAAACAACAACAGTGCAAAATAAAGATGAAAGAAAATATTGGAACATTTCTGAAAAGCTATGGCTCTTGTCTTTTCTCATCCTCCCTCTCTAAGCAGTTGGTCTGTAAAAATTAAAAGGCTTTAAAAGGGGCCTAATGGTATCCATGCATGCAGGCCAGGCAGTTCAAGTGTTTCTCTACAAAATGGAGAACAAAGGAGATTCTTCCTGTCGTCTGTTGAGGCATTAAGTTGTTGCTCAGTAAATATGCATCATAACAGAGAGCAACACCATCCCAGCCAGGATCCTTTCACATTTCAATATTAATTCATTCATGCTTTTTGTGTAGATTTGTTTGTAGTAGAACAAGAACACACCGTCTTGTATAACTGGCCTTGTGGGGACACACAATTCAGTCTCATTCAAATTTTAACTAACCCTAAACCTAACACTAACCCTGAAACTAAGCCTAGCTCCTAACCCTAAACCTCATTCAAACCTTAACCCTAAACCCCCAAGAAATAGCATTTGACCTTGTGGGGACTAACACAATGTCCCCAGTTTGTTTACTATTCTTGTGGGGACTTCTGGTCCCCACAAGTATAGTGAAACACGTCCATGTGGCAACACTTCAGACACACACACACGCCTTATTTACACTTCTAATGCATTATGACACTTCCTTAAGATGTCATAACAATTCAAAAGGAGTTTAACATCCTTATAACATAACAACTGTACAATCTCAACTATACCACCATTATAAGCAGAAAGAAGTCCACCTTGTCAACTTGAGTAAGATGCGCTAACTTTATGCTGTGTGAATGTGCTTTCAAAGCAGGGAAAGGAAAACACACACATACACACACACAGCAATGTGTAGGAGGAGTACACTGCTAGGAGATAATAGTCTAAATGTGTAAAGATCAGATTTCCATCATGTTTGTTTTCTTAGGATATGGCATGCCTGAGCAAAGAAAATATTTTGCTGGCTCGTGGCCATCTGTCGAAAGCAATGTCATCATTAAAATGGTAAATATACAATATAGGTTTAACTGTGAGAATATTGATCATATCAGTTTGGAAGTTCAGAAGACCTTTTTAACTATTTTCTCTGCTATAGCATTGTTATACCAGCTGCCTGTTGTTGCATCAAAAATGTTGTATGTGTAATGTGAGAGTTCTTCAGTGGAATGGACAGCTACACACTGAAAACAAAGATCTAACCAGACAAAACTTTGACTGACTGTCCCTCCAAACCTAACTGAAAGTGCATACATAAAAAACACAAAGCAGCCTGCTGACGGTGTGAAAATGATCACAAACAAAGCAGAAAACCACACAAATAGTATGTCTGACTAGAGAGTAACAATTGATTGCAGGAGACAGTAACCAATAGACAACTGGTATTGAAAGGAACAAAATACTACAAGCTAAAGAAAAACCTTTAAAAAATAAAGAAGAAAAGAACACGCAAACATTAATGTTTTGGTGAAGTGACAATAAAACCATGGCTAAAGTCCTTTACATAAAAACACCCAATCCCAATAGCTTGTTTCATTCACAACTGGGCTACCTGGCACAACATCACATTCGTCATAGGTCATTTCAAAATGGTATATCTAGAGCTCAAGTCACAACACATGATATTGCTGAGAGTGTTTAAGAGCAGTGGATACTGTAGCATTCCTTTGTCCATTAAAGGGTTTTTATAGGCTTTGGCCAGCGACACTCAGGGCCTCTCCATTGGCTAAAAATGATACTTCTTTTCTGGCCCCCCTGAGGACTTCTTTTAAAACCCTACTTTAAATCTTAAAGAAACAACAAAAGAGCCTGTCAGTGCAATGCTTTCTGACAGCTCAGTATAAGACAATAAGACAGAAACAACACCACAATTACTAATTCACCATTTAGGTGACTCTACCCACAAGCCTATTTTAAATCTCAAGTTGTTAGGAGAATATAATTTCATGAGTAAAATGGAATAAGTTATGTACTAACTTGAAGATATTATTATTTTCAATATATACGTTTTATTCAATTAATTTGCTGAATCAAACAACACATATGAGTTGTTTTAAAAAAGACATCAGACCTAAAACATGAATAGCTGTAATGTGACTGGCTATCCCATTGTTTTGTCGCTTCTCATAACTCAAGTATCTAAAATCTGAATGCAAATGACAGGGTTCTCTGAGAGCTGAATAGAGCAACATGATTAATCACCAGGTATTTCTACTGTTACAGAGGCACACATGGCAGCCTAATGTTACTCTGTTACTAAAACCCAAGTCATCTGATAACGATCAAACGATTCAAGTGATAAAAGACTCTGAATGCTCTGGAATATTGCTGTAAACAGAAAATCTATGCCATTTATCATTCATACCTGTATTCTTGTAACATGTTGTTTGTCAGGATTTTCAAAAGACTTGAAATCTGAAATTATATGACATGATAAATTCAATGGCCTTCATACCTTCTTGACAAGTAATTACAATTGAAAAATCAAATGAACTTGTACCACTAAGCACATTGAGCACTTGTCACAGGTAATGTCTATTATCAAATGTGTCTGTATTTTGTATTTCAAACACATACTGTATGTATTTATTTGAAGAAGAAACAGTATTGAGTGAGAATCAAGATAAAAAGCCTACCGTGTTGTGAGAAATCAAAACACACTTAAAATGTCAATAGTGTCAGGAGAAAAAGAGACTAGAAATGGAATACAAATCCATATCAACTCTGAACTGATCTGTTGATTTCATTAAGGGCATTCAATGTCTTTTACTGATGGTGCAGCAAATTGTGTGTAAAGGATTCAAAGGTCAGAAATGTACACAACAAAGAGTCTTAGATAGTGGAACATGACAGATTGGACTTTATAGCTTTAACAGATGTGTGTGAAGTAAAAAGTGTAAAGTAAAAAGGACCTAACCTAAACCCAAAATAGGAAATCCAACGTTCCCCATCCTGCCATCCTAAATATTTATTGCCTTATTACTGACAGAGTGAGATTAACCATAAGAACGGTATATTCATGAGGTTTTATGATAATTGACCTTTGACATTTTCACACTATTAAAAGTGGTCATTTACTAGGTTCTATGTTATGGAGGGAAGACTCCCCAGTATTTCCCGTCATTCATTCTCTCTATCACTTGGCCTTTTCTGGCTCTTTTTATGTCCAGAAGGAATGCATCACAAAATGCGATTTCTTTAAGCAACTGTGAGTGGAAATTGCTTTTTCTGGAGACATTTATGACCCCATTCAAAGGCCTGACATCTCAAACACAGGAAGGAAGGAAGTGAGAAGTGCCATACAGTATAAAGAGGTTAATTTACACTTCCTACTATACCTTTTTAACAAAGCCCCACAAAACACACCTTTATTCAAAACAGAAATGTCGGATTATGGCGTTGAATGGTTTTACACACACTCACACCCACCTATGTTAAATGGGTTTGTGGGTGCATAAATGTTGTATGGATGGATGATTTTTATCGGTGAAGCAGGCCCTCCCTCCTCAAGGGTACTTGGGATTAGAACCCTGGAAGTCTCTCTGCTCTCTGTCTGATAATAGATCAAAGAGATGCATCAGAGATCACCTCTAGTTCTTGAACACTTTTCCCACATAGCAACCAGTCATCTTAATGCTTCAGCCAATGGACTCCAGCAATAAAATACCACATAGAAATATCTTAAATGAGATCATTGACCCCACATTATAAAAAGGTAAACAGAAACACACTAGGGTACATTATAATATTGCAGTCTGACTATCCCTTATATACAGTCATAATACTAAAACTGCATTTCAAATTGTACAATTTTTGATGATACCTAATGAGATCAAAAATGTACAAGGATGAAAATAGACAATATGTGTTTATAAATGTGAATACAAATTTGGCATGGTTCAGATCAATAGTTCAGAAGGATTTTAATGTTGGATACTTACTGACCCCAAAAGGCAATCTAGGGACATTACACCAGAGTGCTGGAGTTGTGACAGATTTCTGGTAGCCTTGGACACCCAGGATTCACTGAAGTGACAAGATGTCTGAATATAGAATGGTTAAAATACACTGAGTATACAAAACATTAAAAACACCTGCTCTTTCCATGACAGACTGAGCAGGTGAATCCAGGTGAAAACTATGAACCCTTATTGATGTCACTTGTTAAATCCACTTAAATCAAATGTAGAAGAAGGGGAGGAGACAGGTTAAATAAGGATTTTTATGCCTTGAGACATGGATTGTGTATGTGTACAATTCATTGGGTGAATGGGTAAGACCAAAAATGTTAGTGCCTTTGAAAGGGGTATGGTAGTATGTTCCAGGCGCACCGGTTTGTGTCAAGGAATGCAACGTTGCTAGATTTTTCACGCTCAACAGTTTCCTGTGTGTATCAAGAATGGTCTACCACCCAAAGGACATCCAGCCAACTTGACTCAACTTTGGGAGGCATTGGAGTCAACATGGTCCAGCATCCTTATGCAATGCTTTCAACACCTTGTAGAGTCAATGCCCCGAGGAATTGAGGGCAAAAGGGCAGTGGGGTGCAACTCAATATTAGGAAAGTGTTCCTAATGTTTGGTATAGTCAGTGTATAAGCAAGCATACATACAACTGAATAAATTCATGTTAAATGTTGAGAAATGAAACCATATAGGTTTCAATATATAACCACAATATGCTCCACATAAAGACTGGACTTCAAAGATACTATATCCGTCCTTTAATCTCTAAATCCTTGAAAGGTACAATTATTTCTAGGGCAGGGAATTGCCAGGGACCTCACGATACTTAGGTGCCGATACGGTACGTATTGAGATTCGACACGGCTGAAAACATGTTGACTCACTATTTAATAAGATGAACGAGCTAAACTATGACCTGGAGATTTATATAATATCGTCCCAAAATAATATTGCGATATGTTACTATCGATTTGATCCCCTATCGCTAATTATTTCCATTCTATAGAATCACAAAGTTACATTCCACATATTCCATGACTCTTGGATCTCTTCATCCTTATTGGTGGAGGAGCAGCAAACAATTTGTTCAGACTGTGTCCATCCACTCCTTCCTGAGCCACAGAAAGCAGAGGGGTCACAGTTGAGCTTCTAAAGCTCAAAACGGCCAGCTTTCATCCGAAGCCAAAAAGAGACATTCAATATCCATCTCTACCTTCTCAATTTACATTTATTTTTGCGTTTTATTTGCTTTGAGATCATTTTCTGTAATGAAAAGCGCTATACAAGTTAAATAAATAATAGTTATTAAAGCTATTAGCGCTGAAAGACAAAAATCTATGCTCAACTGCCCCTGAGACTACTTGTTCACGCCCCAAATGGCATCCTATTCCCTATATAGTGCACTAGTTTTGACCAGAGCCTTGTTCAAAAGTAATGCACTACATAGGGAATAGGGTGCGATTTAGTACATAGACCTATTCAATTGCAGCCTTCATTTTCCTGCTGACACTATAAGGACTTGAAGGCTGAATGGCAAAGTGGCTCCAGGAGGAAAATAGCAAACAAGCAGAAGAGGCTTTCAATCAAATGTCTATTGTAGTTGGTAATTTGTGCTTTGGACACATCAACACCTTGACATTTGTTCAAAAATGAAACAATCCTGCAATATCACATATAGAAAGATTTATAATTCTGAAACTGAAGCACGTAGATCAATCTTTATGAAATGTAACATGTTTACCATGACTCTTTGGCTGCGTTTAGACAGCCCAATTCTGATTTCCCCCCCACTAATTGGTATTTCGAACAATCACATCAGATTTTCTTCAGAGCTGACCCGATTAGTAAAAAAATAAAAATCAGACAGGCAGCCCATGTCAATGCCATGAAAGGCTGCAATACAAAGAACAAACGTCCCATAGCTCAATGGTCTCCACTGACATCTAGTGGACAAATTAGAAACCTCTATTGACAGACAATGGGTGACTGGAAAGGTAAAAGGTAATGAATGGCAAGCTATTTCTGTCCATACCCATCTAGGTTTTTAATGTGTTATCAATTTCTATCATGGAGATCTGACTTTGTAATGTTAATACTCATGCATGGTCAATGACAGGTTGTTTAAAGCAGACATGAACCAAGAACAATATATTTCAATTAGCATTTCAAAAACAATAAGAGAGTAGCACAGAAACACAAGCAGATACTGTTTTTATTTGTTTTTATTTCATGACACTTTAAGTAATGCATTTTCTTCATCTGAATTGTAAAGTTCATGATTGGAAAACATGTCAAATATGACTGTAGTCAGATTGACTAGTTTGTACCAAACACACTTCATTTTTCAACTCTGGATTTATGATGAATAACTAAGTTAACCTAAACATGACAAAGCTATGACATGGGTCAAGAGTCAATGTAATGTAACTTGCACATGAATACATGATACATTCTGTAACAGAACATGAGCTGCTATCTAACCGGTTGTTATAGCTATCTATTTGATCTGTTGCAGACAAACAGTACAGTAATGGTGGTCTAGTCAGTCTTGGAGGCCATCAATGGTGTGTGTGTCTGACACTGAATAGAGGTTCTGTGTAGAGACAGAGGTGTTCTAGAACAGGCTGATTCTGGGATTTCACCACCAGAGGCAAGCCGTGGATGACCACTTCCTGGCTGCCTAAACTGATGCTAGGGACCATGAGACTACTGTCCTCCTCACAGGTGGTAATGCCATTGTCCCCAAACTCCTGCACCACTGTTACCTGTGCCTGCTTGGGCAAGTCTTCCGAGGGGCCACCTTCGCTACACTTCATGTCCGGGGGCGAAAACCTGGAGGTGGCCGTTGCCATGGCGACTAGATTACTGTGGTTCCCTCCCTCCGTCACCACAGTAACCTCTGTGCCCCCCTCCTGAATGAGAGCACTGAGACCCTCCAGATCTGAGCAGGTGGTGATGAAGGTCTGTGTGCTGCTGCGGTGGGCTGAGGAGTCCTGGGAGGCGATGGCTGTCTGAAGTAGGGCCTGGTGGAGAGGGTTACGGCTGTCCCCTAGGGAGAGGTGTGTCAGCAGGACTGTCTGAGGCTCCAGAGAGCCCCCCTCTACCTGTTTCTGAGCTCCTAGCTGCTGTATGGGCATGAGGCTCATACAGTTGACCACCATGCCCTGGGTCTCTGGGCTCAGGAAGACAGTGGTGGATCCCTTGGTGTGCTGCCCAAAGTCTAGCCCAGCCTGCAGGGGAAGGAAGGAGCCCTCCTGACCCAGAGGGTGGGAAACTATGATTTGGAGCTGGGCACTGCTGTAGGAGGCCAGGGGGTCCGAGGCCAGTGGAGTCAGGGGGACCTGGTGGAGTGGGATTTGGGTGGTGTGGCTGTCTTGCCTGGGTACATGGCTCACAGTCACAACACTGTGCTGGGAGGTGATGGGCTGGAGCGTCAAAGAGAGAGTCTGCTGGGAGTCTGAGTCCTGGTGCTGCTTCCTGTGGCTGCGCAGAGAGTCCTCACGAACGAACGACGCCTCGCACAGGTCACAACAGAAGGCCCGTGTTGCGTCCAGCTTGGTCCGGTACCGGGAGCTCACAGGCTTGGGAAGGTCCTCTCCGTTACAGACATCAGCTTTGCCTCTTTTTCCATCGACACCTATGTCAGGCTTGTCCGTGTGGCACTTCTTCTTCTTGTGGATGACCAGGTTGCTGCGCTGCTTGGTGGCGAAACTGCAGAAGTCACATTTAAAAGGTCTCTCCTCAGAGTGGATCCGCTCATGGACCTTGAACGCCCCCTTGCTGGAGCAGGAGTAGGTGCACTTGGAGCACTGGATGGGTTGAGTGGGCTGGTGCTCTCGCGAGTGCTGCCTCAGAGCTGTCTTACTGGTGCACAGAAAGTCACAGTCAGGGCAGCGGAAGGAGTTGGCCGTGCCGTGTTTTATCTGGACGTGTGATTTCAGGTTGCCCTTCATGGCACAGCGGTAGTCACAGAAATCACACTTGTAAGGCTTCTCACCCGAGTGTATGCGGATGTGCCTCTTCAGGTCAGAGTTGATCTTGAACTTTGCTTCACACCGAGTGCACTGGAAAGGTGCGTCCCCTAAAGTAGAGGAATATATACATTTATATAACATCAGACAAATAAAACGTACGTTTGTTAGACTTTTTTAGAAGTCAAAAATCAGTCTTATATCAAGATGAGCCCATGTCCCATATTTCAGTCCCAAATGAACGGGAAACAATGTAGACCATTCGCTAACCTGATTTCAGAACCAGACTTACACAATTCAATGCTTAAGTGTACTAATCAACCCAAGCAGACTCACCAGTGTGTGAACGGAGGTGCACGGTGAGCTGGCTGGAGTTGCGGCTGGCATAGGGGCAGATCTGGCACTTGAAGGGCCTCTCATCATAGTGGATACGGAGGTGTTTCTTCAGACTGCTGCTGTCGGCCGCAGCGTAGGGACAGTACTTGCACTTGTGAGGCTTCTCTCCCGTGTGGGAGCGGAAGTGCATGTTCAGCTTGTCCCTCCGGCTGAACCGCTTGTGGCATAGCTCACATTCAAACGGCTTCTCACCTGGGCACACACAAGGATTGGGGAACAAATAAATGTCAAAATCGCAATACATACTAGGATGACAACTCATTAGAATTTGATTTATGATACAATTCCACTGGTATTATTACATACCAGTATGTGTTTTGAGATGTCGCTCCATGTCTTTCTGACCGTACTGTGTCTTGAAAGAGCATCCTAGGGGCAAAGGAATAAATTATGCATTTGATTAGAAAAGTGATTGATTCATGCACCCTGAATATAAGTGTTGTTTGAACCACATTTCAAGAAAACTTTACTGTACTAATAATTTGTGTAAAAGCCAGCTATAAAAAAAGTAAATCGACCCAGAAAAGAGCTAATTGGTTGTAACTGACCAGCGGATATTGTGCTCCCTCCCTCCCTAGCAACAGTATGGAAGGAATGTGTCACAGGACTAATGAAAGAGGAAGTGAGGGTACCAACCTGAGAAACAGCAGCTGCGCCTCTTTGAAGTCAGGGCAGGTTTTAATTTTTTGGAAGGTGTTTTAGAGGCTTTGGTCAGAATCTTTTTGACACCTCTCATAACACACGTCTGGTAGGTTTCCTCGAAAACAAACTCTGTGCTGGAATCTGGGGGGAAAAGTGGAAAGGATTTCTAACTGTATAGGATACATTTCCAGAAAACTGAGGAATTTGTCTAAACATCAGATCGTTACCATGGTTACTGAGTAACCAACTAACCCATTTTTAACTTGTTTTTATAACAAGTTGTATTTGAAGGAGAAAATATATAGGCTATGCATTGTTCCAATGGTATATTTAAGGAGTCTGGGGTAGCCTTTCATAATCTCTTCAAACTAGCCTGTGGATAAAATACCTTGCAAGAATAGTATTACCTGTAAGAGTAGGTGCCGAGTTAGATGCTGCTATGTCAGAGGAGGGTATGTGGCAGCCATTTTGCTTGTGGGCCAGAAAGACTTCAAAGTTATTGTACTGCTGCTTACAGAACCCACAAATGTGGATATCTGGACTCACTTCCACAAGTACATGGTTCCCTCCTGTTGACGAGGAAGAGGGGATAAAATCCTGCTTTCATTCAAGAACATTGACAACCAATAACCTAACCTGCAAATACCAAGACTCATCATACACCTTGGAGTAGGCAGTGCACGATGTTTGAATGGGCTTTGCAATTTGTAAACATAGCTAGCCATATTGTTATATAATTGCAAACACAACTGACAGACGATAAAGGCATTGGATAACTTATTTAATACACAGAATGCGCCAGATTAACAACAAGTTTCAAATATTAATTGGACTACTAAGTGGACTTTGTTTAGAACATTTGACGTTGTTTAGAACATCTTACCCTCTCCGTTAAATGATTCCATCTTCACGCTAATATAACTGGATATCAATTCAGTTAAGGGCTCCCTAAAGGTAGGCTATCGACTTGCGACAGGAAACTCGATTGGAATTAATTCAATATAAAGTATACAACACATCAAGTGCCTTTGAAATCGAAACATTGTAATTATCTACTGACTTTTAGCTATGTACTCCCCTGAACTCTAGTCGGGCAACACTGTTGCAATCATTTTACGACAGACTTCTTTTTCTATGGTATTATTGCGGCCCGCAAACAAGCGTTGTAGCTGCATGATGCCACCTACTGTACAGGTTGTAAACTATAGAAAAAATATTGATTGTAGGAAAAAAAGTGGGAAAAACCGTAATCATAGAAAATAAAAAATATATACTTTTTAATTTTTTAAACATAATTTCCCACTCCTTCAGTCACATTCCAATTCAAGCCACATCCCTACACAGACTCAGGAGCCTGTGAGGGCGATCCTTTTAAAGCATTTCTTGCAATGCCTCGGCTGTAAACTCAGTCACAAAAATCGTTCTGCAGAACTCACAATAATTCCAATTTACTCTAACTTTCTACTTTTAAACTCGGACAAAACAGAGATGCTTGTTCTAGGTCCCAAGAAACAAAGATATCTTCTGTTGAATCTGACAATTAATCTTAATGGTTGTACAGTCGTCTCAAATAAAACTGTGAAGGACCTCGGCGTTACTCTGGACCCTGATCTCTCTTTTGAAGAACATATCAAGACCATTTCAAGGACAGCTTTTTTCCATCTACGTAACATTGCAAAAATCAGAAACTTTCTGTCCAAAAATGATGCAGAAAAAATGTATCCATGCTTTTGTCACTTCTAGGTTAGACTACTGCAATGCTCTACTTTCCGGCTACCCGGATAAAGCACTAAATAAACTTCAGTTAGTACTAAATACGGCTGCTAGAATCCTGACTAGAACCAAAAAAAATGATCATATTACTCCAGTGCTAGCCTCTCTACACTGGCTTCCTGTCAAAGCAAGGGCTGATTTCAAGGTTTTACTGCTAACCTACAAAGCATTACATGGGCCTACCTATCGCTCTGATTTGGTCCTGCCGTACATACCTACACGTACGCTACGGTCACAAGACGCAGGCCTCCTAATTGTCCCTAGAATTTCTAAGCAAACAGCTGGAGGCAGGGCTTTCTCCTATAGAGCTCAATTTTTATGGAACGGTCTGCCTACCCATGTCAGAGACGCAAACTCGGTCTCAACCTTTAAGTCTTTACTGAAGACTCATCTCTTCAGTGGGTCATATGATTGAGTGTAGTCTGGCCCAGGAGTGGGAAGGTGAACGGAAAGGCTCTGGAGCAACAAACCGCCCTTGCTGTCTCTGCCTGGCCGGTTCCCCTCTTTCCACTGGGATTCTCTGCCTCTAACCCTATTACAGGGGCTGAGTCACTGGCTTACTGGTGCTCTTTCATGCCGTCCCTAGGAGGGGGTGCATCACCTGAGTGGGTTGATTCACTGATGTGGTCATCCTGTCTGGGTTGCCCCCCCCCCCCCTTGGGTTGTGCCGTGGCGGAGGTCTTTGTTAGCTATACTCAGCCTTGTCTCAGGATGGTAAGTTGGTGGTTGAAGATATCCCTCTAGTGGTGTGGGGGCTGTGCTTTGGCAAAGTGGGTGGGGTTATATCCTTCCTGTTCCGGGGGTGTCCTCGGATGGGGCCACAGTGTCTCCTGACCCCTCCTGTCTCAGCCTCCAGTATTTATGCTGCAGTAGTTTGTGTCGGGGGGCTAGGGTCAGTTTGTTATATCTGGAGTACTTCTCCTGTCCTATTCGGTGTCCTGTGTGAATCTAAGTGTGCGTTCTCTAATTCTCTCCTTCTCTCTCACTCTCTCTCTGAGGACCTGAGCCCTAGGACCATCTGACATGATGACTCCTTGCTGTCCCCAGTCCAGCTGGCCGTGCTGCTGCTCCAGTTTCAACTGACCTGAGCCCTAGGACCATGCCCCAGGACTACCTGGCATGATGACTCCTTGCTGTCCCCAGTCCACCTGACCGTGCTGCTGCTCCAGTTTCAACTGTTCTGCCTTATTATTATTCGACCATGCTGGTAATTTATGAACATTTGAACATCTTGTCCATGTTCTGTTATAATCTCCACCCGGCACAGCCAGAAGAGGACTGGCCACCCCACATAGCCTGGTTCCTCTCTAGGTTTCTTCCTAGGTTTTGGCCTTTCTAGGGAGTTTTTCCTATCCACCGTGCTTCTACACCTGCATTACTTGCTGTTTGGGGTTTTAGGCCGGGTTTCTGTACAGCACTTTGAGATATCAGCTGATGTACGAAGGGCTATATAAATACATTTGATTTGATTTAATTTCTTATTTGTTTGTGCTGTGCAGTTTATGACCATTGCAATAAATGCTACAAATTCCACCTTTTCATATATAATATAACAGGATCCCTTGATCGCCAAGAAACATTCACTGGTGCAGTCTCAATTACCATTGCATCTTATACGCCACTCACTCCTTCCACTCTTCTCACTGAACAGCCCTTATTCTCACCACCTCTTTCAATTAAATTCCATTCAAAGGGATTTATATGGTTTATATTGCCAAAGCAAGTGAAATAGATAATAAACCATCCAAAATAAACAGTAAACATTACACTCACAAAAGTTCCAAAGGAATAGAGACATTTCAGATGTCATATTATGGTATATTAGCACAATCGGAAAGTATTCAGACCACTTCACTTTTCCTATATTTTGTTACATTACAGCCTTAATCTAAAATGGATGATAAAAAAAATACAATCTCAATCAATCTTCACACAATACTCCATAATGACAAAGCAAAACAGGTTTTTAGAATGTTTTGCAAATTTATTAAGAATAAAAGCTGAAACATAACATTTACATAATTATTCAAACCCTTTACTTAGTACTTTGTTGGAGCACCTTTGGCAATGATTACAGCCTTGAGTATTCTTGGGTATGACGCTATAAGCTTGGCACACCTGTTTTTGGGGAGTTTCTCCCATTCTTCTCTGCAGATCCTCTCAAGATGGGGAGCGTTGCTGCACACTTATTTTCAGGTCTCTCCAGAGATGTTCGATCAGGTTCAAGTCTGGGCTCTGGCTGGGCCACTCAAGGAAATTCAGAGACTTGTCCCGAAGCCTCTCCTGCGGTGTCTTGGCTGTGTTCTCAGGGTCGTTGTCCTGTTGGAAGGTGAACCTTCTCACTATTCTGAGGTCCTGAGTGCTCTGGAGTAGGTTTTCATTAAGGATCTCTCTGTACTTTGCTCCGTTCAGCTTTCCCTCGATCCTGACTAGTCTCCCAGTCCCTGGCACTGAAAAACATCCCCACAGGAAAAGGCAGCCACCACCCTGCTTCACCATAGGGATGGTGACAGGTTTCCTCTTGATGTGATGCTTGGCATTCAGGCCAAAGAGTTCGATCTTGTTTTCATCAGAACAGAGAATTTTGTTTCTCATGGTCTGAGAGTCCTTTAGGTGCCTTTTGGCAAACTCCAAGCGGGTTGTCATGTGCCTTTTACTGAGGAGTGGCCTTCCATCTAGCCACTCTACTATAAAGGCCTGATTGGTGGAGTGCTGCAGAGATGGCTGTCCATCTGGAAGTTTTTCCCATCTCCATAGAGGAACTCTGGAGCTCTGGTTCTTGGTCACCTCCCTGACCAAGGCCCTTCTCCCACGATTGCTCAGTTTGGCCGGGCGGCCAGCTCTAGGAAGAGTCTTGGTGGTCCCAAACTTCTTCCATTTAAGTATCATGGAGGTCACTGTGCTCTTGGGGACCTTCAATGCTGCAGACATTTTTTGGTTCCCTTCCCCAGATCTGTGCCTTGACACAATCCTGTCTCTAAGCTCTACGGACAAGTCCATCAACCTCATGGCTTGATTTTTGCTCTGACATGCACTGCCAACTGTGGGACCTCATATAGACAGGTGTGTGCCTTTCCAAATAATGTTCAATCAATTGAATTTACCACAGGTGGACTACAATCAAGTTGTAGAAACATCTCAAGGATGATCAATTAAAACAGAATGCACCTGAGCTCAATTTCCAGTCTCATAGCAATGGGTCTGAATCCTTATGTAAATAAGGTATTTCTGTTGTTTTTTTTTTATATACATTTGTAAACATTGTGTGTATATTGATGAGATAAAAAGGTATTTTCATCCATTTTAGAATAAGGCTGTAACGTAACAAAATGTGGAAAAAGTGAAGGGGTCTGAATACTTCCCGAACACACTGTACAGTGTTGAAACGATGTGCAAATCTTTGACGAAGTGCTTTGTCAAAAAATGTTATTACAAAAAAGAGGATCCTAACAAACATATGTCCCTTTTTGACCCCCATCCTCCATCAGTGACTCGAACGACGTACACAGGTAAAAGTTGACACGTATTTATTGGGCGCTTTCCTCTGCCCAGGCACTGCTGACAGATGCCAGATAGTCATTTTAGCTAACCACATCGTATGTTATAGCATTCTGTCAGTCAATGACATGGTGCGCAAATATTGGTTGATGTATGCAACATCTGAACAGGGGAACGTAACCAAAGTTAAAATAGATTGGTTGAAATGGGAAACATTAATCGCGGGACTACTTGAAGAAAAATATGACAACACATTTCAAAATGTCAGCTGAAGACGAAACATTATTGTTGGAACTTATGAAGCGTTTAAAACAGCTCGGGACTGTTGACTTACGACTGGGAAAAATCATTTTGAATGGTCATCCAATTTGGAATTCGAAGTCGGCAACTCTGGCATCTTTCTAGAGCTCTGACTTTCTGACCTGACGATCACTGACATCATGATTTTTCCATAGTTCCCAGTTGTCTTAAAAGCACCATTATTCCTCCCTGTTCATCTGCAAGCATATGGTGTGCTTTTCGACAGGTGACTGCTCAAAACGCTCTAGCTAAACATTGCATTTCTACTGCTTGTTGTTGTCTGTTTATTTACCAGCAACTTGCCACTGTGTAATTGTGTAAGTGTTTTCTTCTTTCTTGCGGTCTCTTCTCTCTGCGCTCTTATCCTTCAATAATCGATCTATCTTCCTCTTCTTCTTCGAGATTTGGTTGGCGGAGCATATCAGACTTTTAGTTGCATACACCGCCACCTACTGTACTGGAGTGTGAGGCCAGTCACGGCCTACCTACAATAAATTCCAGTAAATTCCAGACGAGCTTCAATGCCATACAACACTCCTTCCGTGGCATCCAACTGCTCTTAAATGCAAGCAAAGCTAAATGCATGCTCTTCAACCAATCGCTGCCCACACCCGCCCACCGGTCTAGCATCACTACTCTGGAAGGTTCTGACTTAGAATATGTGGACAACTACAAATACCTACGTGTCTGTTTAGACTGTACACTCTTCTTCCAGACTGTACACTCTTCTTCCTATTTCGCAACAAAGCATCCTTCACATTTGGCAGTTGATCTACTTCAATTCGGGTAAATGGCACTGTGTGCTCTTTTCGAAGGATGGATCCCAGTCTGTTCAGGGCTATGATTCACCAAATTATATTTTGAAAGAGGAAGTAAAGTACTAAGAATATGTTTTCGTTTTAGGCTCCTCCATCTCCACTAACTGAAACTAATTGTATGGATTTTTTTCCTAATAATATTGTAAAATTAACATCTGTACAGAAAGACTCTTGTGAAGGCCAAATTACAGAGGGGGAACTGCTTGATCCAATTGGGGCCTTTAAGGATAGGAAAACTCCAGGGCTGGATGGTATACCAGTGGAAGTATACAAAACCTTTTTTGATGTACTCAAAGGACCATTATTAGCATGTTTTAACCCCTCCTATATAAATGGTAGATTATCAGACACGCAACAAGAAGGTCTGATATCATTATTACTGAAACAGGACCCAAGTGGTATATATAAAGATCCAGTCCATTAAAAAAATTGGAGACCTCTTACACTTCAGTGTTGTGATGCAAAAATCCTAGCAAAATGCTTGGCACATAGAATGTAAAAAGTATTGCCAGATATTATTCATCCTAATCAGACAGGTTTTTTACAGGGACGATACCTTAAAGATAATATAAGACAAGTACTGGAAACAATAGAATACTATGAAATATCGGGGACACCAGGACTGGTTTTCATAGCTGATTTTGAAAAGGCTTTTGATAAAGTACGACTGGAGTTTATATATAAATGCCTAGAATATTTCAATTTTGGGGAATCTCTTATAAAATGGGTTAAAGTTATGTATAGTAACCCTAGGTGTAAAGTAGTAAATAATGGCTACATCTCAGAAAGTTTAATACTCTCTAGAGGAGTAAAACAAGGTTGTCCATTATCGGCATATCTATTTATTATTGCCATCGAAATGTTAGCTGTTAAGATTAGATCAAACAATAATATTAAGGGATTAGAAATCCGTGGCTTAAAAACTAAGGTGTCATTGTACGCTGATGATTCATGTTTTCTTTTAAAACCACAATTAGAGTCTCTCCACGGCCTCATAGAGGATCTAGATACTTTTGCTATTCTCTCTGGATTAAAACCAAATTATGATAAGTATTACGTATTGGATCACTAAAACATGCTAATTTTACATTACCATGTAGTTTACCATAAAAATGGTCTGACGGAGATGTGGACATACTCGGTATACAAATCCCAAAAGAAAGAAATTCTCACTCCAATACATTTTTATAGAAAGTTAGCAAAAATAGATAAGATCTTGCTACCATGGAAAGGAAAATACCTGTCTATTTGTGGAAAAATCACCCTGATTAACTCTTTAGTCATATCACAGTTTACCTATTTGCTTATGGTTTTGCCTACACCTAGTGACCTGCTTTTTAAATCATATGAACATAAAATATTCCATTTTATTTGGAACGGCAAGCCAGATAAAATTAAAAGGGCCTATTTATATAACGAATATGAATTCGGAGGGCAGAAATGATTAAATAATAAAGCATTAGACCTCTCACTAAAGGCATCAGTCATACAAAAGTTATACTTAAATCCAAACTGGTTCTGTAGTAAATGTTCAAGAAGGGCCTTTTTCCCTTTATTCAGATTACACCGGCCCACTTTCGATTGTTTGAAAAGGAAATAATCTCCAAAATATCTTTATTTTTTAAACAAGCCTTAGAAAGTTGGTTGCAATTTCAGTTTAATCCACCTAAAAAGACAGAAGAAATAATGAAATAATAAATAATATCTACCCAAAATTACAACAAATTAATTGCAGCATTACCACAAAAATGGAAGAGGCAAGTAGAAGGGGAAAAAAGTAAGGAACTTAAATGGTTAAAGAAAAGTGTGATAAATAAAAACATATACCAATTTCATTTAAGGACCAAAAAACTGACAGCTGTGCCATATAAATTGCAAAATAGTTGGGAAGAGATTTTTGATGTACCCATTCCATGGCACATGGTATATGCAAAACAACGCCACTATACAAAATTCTTGCAACTAATAGAATGTTATACAGTATATATGGGGGATACAATGTTCCCAGCGCTGCAGATTCTGCTGTGAGGAGGCAGAGTCATTAGATCATTTATTTTGGTATTGTCCATATGTAGCTCGTTTTTGGTCACAGGTCCAGGAATGGCTGAAGAACTGCAACATTTGCCTAAAACTAACGCTGCAGATAGCAATACTGGGTGATTTGAAAAGCCATAGTCAATCAATCAATAATATAATAATTAATTTAGCAACATTTTAAATGTTGAATTTACAATCTGTAGAAGCTATGAGAATAGAAAGGTTCAATTTGTTGTGAAGCATCACAGCACAGTTGAAGAATATATGGCAATTATAAATCCAAAATGGATGATGTTGAGAGATGGATGGGAGAGGTTGAATGGAGCTGAAGGGTGGGACTAACAGCAAGATAAAACATGTAATACATATGGGGTCTGTAAAATGTATATAGGTTCAGAACTTTTGTGAAATAGCACAGTTACAAATAGAAATCAAACTGGATGGAAGGACTAAAAACACACAAAACTATCTATTGTAAAACAGACCGTGTCTGTAAAATGTGTATAAGATGTATAAATTGAAGGGAGTATGGCTACGCCAGGTAGGAGACCTGCGCAAACTCCCTGTGCTTACAGGGGGGCTAGAGAGACCGGGCATATGCTGTGGTGCGCATGCACCCGGTGCGGTACATTCCAGCTCCGCATATCAGCCGGGCTAGAGTGAGCATCGAGCCAAGTGCCATGAAGTCTACGCATCTGGTCTCCAGTGCGTCTCCTTGGGCGGCTTACATGGCACCAGCCTTGCGCTTGGTGTCTCCGGTTCGCCTGCATAGCCCAGTGCAAGCTATTCTACCTTGCCGCACTGGCAGGGCTACTGGGAGTATTCAACCAGGTAAGGTTGGGCAGGCTTGGTGCTCAAGAGCTCCAGTGCGTCAGCACGGTCCGGTCTACCCAGTACCACCTCCACGCACCAGCCCTCCGGTGGCAGCTCCCCCCACCAGGCTTCCTGTGCGTGTTCTCGGCCCAGTACTACCAGTGCCAGCACCACGCATCAGGCCTACAGTGCGCCTCGCCTGTCCAGCGCTGCCAGAGCCTTCCTCCTCTCCAGCGCTGTCGGAGTCTCCCGCCTATCTAGCGCTGCCAGAGCCTTCCTCCTCTACAGCGCTGCCGGAGTCTCCCGCCTGTTCAGAACTGCCAGTCTGCAAGGAGCTGCCAGTCTGCAAGGAGCTGCCAGTCTACAAGGAGCTGCCAGTCTGCAAGGAGCTGCCAGAGCTGCCAGTCTGCAGGATGCCGCCAGAGCTGCCAGTCTGCAAGGAGCCGCCAGAGCTGCCAGTCTGCAAGGAGCCGCCAGAGCTGCCAGTCTGTATGGAGCAGCCAGAGCCGCCAGTCAGCATGGAGCAGCCAGAGCCGCCAGTCAGCATGGAGCAGCCAGAGCCGCCAGTCAGCATGGAGCAGCCAGAGCCGTCAGTCAGCATGGAGCAGCCAGTCAGCATGGAGCAGCCAGAGCAGCCAGTCAGCAGGGAGCAGCCAGAGCTGCCAGTCAGCCAGGATCTTCCAGATCCGCCATTCAGCCAGGATCCGCCATTCAGCCAGGATCCGCCATTCAGCCAGGATCCGCCAGTCAGCCAGGATCCGCCAGTCAGCCAGGATCCGCCAGTCAGCCAGGATCTTCCAGATCCACCAGTCAGCCAGGATCCACTAGCCAGCCAGGATCTGCCAGAGCCTACTACCTGCCTGAGCTTCCTCTCAGTGCTGAGCTTCCTCTCAGTGCTGAGCTTCCTATCAGTGCTGAGCTTCCTCTCATTCCCGAGCTACCCCTCAGTCCCGAGCTACCTCAGTCCCGAGCTGCCCCTCAGTCCAGTGGGGCCCTTGGTGAGGACTACAAGGCCAAGGTCGGCGGCGAGGGTCGCCTATCTAGGCACGCTAAGGAGGTGGACTAAGACAATTATGGAGTGGGGTCCACGTCCAGCGCCAGAGCCGCCACCGCGGACAGATGCCCACCCACACCCTCCCCTATAGGTTTAGGTTGTGCGTTCGGAGTCCGCACCTTGGAGGGGGGGGGGGGTACTGTCACGTTCTGACCATCGTTCATGTGTGTTTTCCTTGTTTTAGTGTTGGTCAGGACGTGAGCTGGGTGGGCATTCTATGTTGGATGTCTTGTTTGTCTATTTCTATGTCTGGCCTGATATGGTTCTCAATCAGAGGCAGGTGTTAGTCATTGTCTCTGATTGGGAACCATATTTAGGTAGCCTGGGTTTCACTGTGTGTTTGTGGGTGATTGATCCTGTCTCTGTGTTTGCACCAGATAGGACTGTTTAGGTTTTCTCATTTCATTATTTTGTAGTTTATTCATGTATAGTTTTCCTTTATTAAACAAACATGAATCATCACAATGCTGCATTTTGGTCCGACTCTACTTCGCCTAAAGAAAACCGTTACACTCTCCACATTTACTTTTTGTCAGCCAACAAGTTGAGTAGGCCTAACGAACAGCAAAAGCACTAGCCTATGTCAATTTACTATCCCCAATAGTACAAATGGTGACCTATTCTGTGCAATAAATAAATATTTCAACCATATTCTGGGACAGTTGTGGGATGTGTTAGATCCCAAATTAATACAACCACTAGCATCAAAAAACATTTTTACGCAATGTGGCTGACCCAACAGATCAGAACATTTAGCTTAAAATGATGATAAACTATTAGGCTATTTCTTCACATTATAAGTGCACCAAAGCGCACATTGCAGTAGGCTATAAGCACAAATGTTCCATTAGCGGGAAAACACCATTATTATGCATGTAATGCTTTTATTATAAAAGGTGCATTTTTATGGTGAAAATGATCTTCCCCAAACTTGAGACTCATGTGCTGTTTATATATACCAGTTAGGCTATACACCCCTTGTAAAGTTGATTAATGTGCTTAATTTTAAGAAGTATTTTCCCACTTTAGTTGTGATGCAAACCTTATGAAAACATATAGGCCTATGGGCTAGGCTACATGAGGTGTGCGACTTTGATTCGAAAAAGTTGCACAAAAAATGCATTGTTTCTTGCTTTATGCTAGGCAACATTCACAAGTGATAATATCTAATTCACAAGTGATAGGCTAATATTATCACCCATCTGACTATTCTTGATTTATCCCTCCCGTCGTCCTCGTATTGTGTCTAGTCCCCGCGTCCTCTGGGTCACCCTGTCCCGTCCTGGCTAAAGGCCCAATGTGCGCAAGTGTGACAGGATTTGTGTGAACAGCATTTGCAGATGTATTTCTTACACCAGCAGCACACCGTGTGTGTCTTGGAGTCCTTCTTGGGTGGGCAGAGCTGACACCTCTTCCTCTTACTTGCCCCGGCAGCGGCCGTGCCAGCAGCGGGCCCCTGGCGCTGTTGATCACGAGTCGCCGTAGCACTCTGTAGGACTTTGACAAGTGCTGACGCCGCTTCAGTGCGGGGGAGATGCTGCCTTCTTTGCATCAACACCTTCACAAGTGCCTTTCGCAGCTGCTCGAGGAACACCCTTGGCTTGTTCCGCTTGCGAGGCATCCAGTCAGGCTTGATCTTTCGCCATATGACAAAGGCATTGTAGGACGACACGTCAAGGATGTTGTGGAAGACGACCAGGGGCCAGCGGGCAGTCATCTGTTTGCAGCTGTAGGTGCTAACCACCTTGTCTAGGTTGTCCACGCCGCCCTTGTTGCAATTGTAGTCTAGGATGACGGCCGGCTTCCTGTCGTGGCGATCGCTAATGTGGCCCTCTGTGTGCAGCGTGCTCAAAAGTAGCACGTGCTTTCGGCCTTGTTCTTTCTCACCGTGTCCACCATGGTTAGGTTCCTCTCGAGGAGACGAGAGTGTTCCAAGTGTAGCTGGACTTGGCGTCGCAGGCCACCCACGAATTGAAGCCGTATTTCGCCGGCTTGCTGGGGATGTACTGACGGAAAGGACAGCAGCCTTTTGGAAAGGGGACAAGAGATTAGTGTCGTTACTGTCTCATTGGGGCCAACAGCCTTTTGTGTTACACACGCTGCTAGTGCTGCCACAGCCGCTGCTCCCGTTGCTACAGCTACTACCTCTCTATAGACATATACGCACACACGCGCACACACACACACACACAGTACCTCTGAACGGGACCAGTTGCTCGTTCACCGTCACGTAAGGCCCCGGTTTGTAGAGGGCCGGCAGCCGCACCTCCCACAGGTCCCAGACCTCTCGTATGGCTGAGAGTTTGTCCGTGGCGAGTCTGGCGGGTCTCGACTGGCGGTTGTTGAATCGCAGCAGCCTCGAGTACCTGTGAAAGACCTTGAGCGGCATGGTGGCTCGGAACACGGTCCTGCCGCTCTCGGCGTCCCACAGGCTTGCCGCGGCCTCGCCTCGGGACCTGTAGACGCCCGCTAGGATCAGCAGTCCTACGTAGGCGCGCAGGTCCGTGGCGTCCATGGGTCGCTAGCCGTTGCCGTATTTTCTGGCACCGTGCAGGTTCATCATTTCCAAAATTATCCTTTCTATCGCCGGTGTGACAAACAGGTGGAAGGTGGACGAGATGTCGCAGGCCTGGGTCGCGGCATAGCGGCAGGGCAGGGCTCTCGCGATCTGCCACGCCGGGCCGGACGAGACTCCAGGCCCTACGCCTGGAGTCTCGTCCGGCCCGGCGTGGCAGATCGCGAGAGCCCTGCGGTGGCGGCCACGGCCGTAGCAACGGCGTGGGTGTGTGTGTCGCTGACAATATTAGTATCCCCTCTACGTACGGCCGGCCGGCCAGCTTACGCGGGAGATCAAGACCTGAAAATGCACAAGGCTCGCTTGCGCGCTTGTGTAGCCGTGTGCAGCTGACCCACCCCACCCGAGCCACAATAACACTTGGCTGCTCTCTAGCACACAGCGGAGCATGTATGGACCTGTGCAGTGGCTGGCTGGGTCGCTCTGACCCACCTGGGTCGCTCTGACCCATGAGCGCAGAGCACAGAGCGCAGAGCGGGGAGCCACCCACAACCTCGCCACACTCGCAGACTTTCTACTACACTCAACGGCATATGCCTCGCCAGTGGCTGGCAGGGTCGCTCTGACCCACGAGCGCAGAGCGGGAGCCCTGACCCCAGGACCACGGGAGGGTTAATCTTGTCTTTACATATACTTAATAATATGTGTGAAATATGATTTATTTCAGAATGGACCATTATCATGCACCTGTCTCGAAACAGGGGCTGCGGGAAGAAAATACTTGTCATCTATGCACTTAACTTTTTAAGGTATAGGGGATGCTTGCGTCCCACTTGGCCAAAAGCCAGGGAAAATGCAGCGCGGCAAATTCAAATAAAATGATATAAAAATCTAACTTTCATTAAATCACACACGTAAGATACTAAATTAAAGCAACACTTGTTGTGAATCCAGCCAACATGTCAGATTTTGAAAAAGGCTTTTCGGCGAAAGCATAAGAAGCTATTGTCTGATGATAGCACAACAGTAAACAAAGAGAGTAGCATATTTCAACACTGCAGGCGCTACACAAAATACCTGCAGGGTTGAAAGTCTTAAAATATAAAACATGCCTTACCTTTGACGAGCTTCTTTTGTTGGCACTCCAATATGTCCCATAAACATCAAAATTGGTCCTTTTGTTCGATTAATTCCGTCCATATATATCCAAAATGCCAGAAAAAAACAGCTTCCAATTTGTGCAACGTCACTACAAAATATCTCAAAAGTTGCCTGTAAACTTTGCCAAAAGATATCAAACTACTTTTTAATACAACTTTAGGTATTTTTAAACGTTAATAATCGATCAAATTGAGACGGGTCTATCTGTGTTCAATACAGGAAGACAACAAACCAAGCTACTTTTCAAGTCTTGCGCAACTCTCAACAGTGTTACCCAGTTCTTAGTTACCCAGTTCCTACTTCGTCATTGCACAAAGGAATAACCTCAACCAAATTCCAAAGACTGGTGACATCCAGTGGAAGCGGTAGGAACTGATAACAAGTGCCTAAGAAGTATCGTTTCCCAATGAGAACTCACTGAACAGAGACCTAAAAAAAAAAATTCTGAACGGTTAGTCCTCAGGGTTTTGCCTGCTACATAAGTTCTGTTATACTCACAGACATGTTTCAAACAGTTTTAGAAACTTCAGAGTGTTTTCTATCCAAATTTACTAATAATATGCATATATCTTTGAGTAGCAGGAAGTTGAAATTGGGCACGCTATTTATCCGAAAGTGAAAATGCTGCCCCCTATACCTTAAGAAGTTAAATAATGAATGGAGGACACTTTTCCCATGGTTCTGTCATGTACTGTCATGTTGTGTCTTGTTTCTGTCCTTTCCCTTCACCCTGTCTCCCTCTGCTGGTCGTTGTTAGGTTACCTTTTCTCCCCCTCTTTTCCCCAGCTGTGCCTTGTCTCCTCCTAACTACCTCGTCACCCCTTTTCCCACCTGTTCCCTTTTTCCCTCTGATTAGTCCTCTATATCTCTCTCTGTTTCTGCTCCTGTCTTTGTCGGATTCTTGTTTGTGTTGTTCATGCCTGAACCAGACTATCGTCATGTTTGCTGCAACCTTGTCCTGTCCTGTCGGAACCTGCCGGTCCATCTGAGCCTACGTTTTGTTTTGTTATTAAAGAAGCTCTGTTTACGTTAATTCGCTTTTGGGTCCTCATTCACGCACCGTAACAGAAGAATCCGACCAAGAATGGACCCAGCGACTTCGGATCCTCTCCACTCAGCCGTCGAGATCCAGGGAGCGATGCTAGGCAGACACAAGCAGGAATTGTCTGCTGCTCGGCATGCCGTTGAGACCCTGGCCACCCAAGTCTCCAACCTCACAGAACAGGTTCACCATCTCCGCCTCGATCCACCGGCCACTTCCAGGGCTTTCGAATCTCCGGAGCCCAGAATCAATAACCCGCCGTGTTACTCTGGGGAGCCCACTGAATGCCGCTCGTTCCTCACCCAGTGTGATATTGTGTTTTCTCTCCAGCCCAACACTTACTCCAGGAGCACTGCTCGTGTCGCCTACGTCATATCTCTCCTTACTGGACGGGCTCGTGAGTGGGGCACGGCAATCTGGGAGGCAAGGGCTGAGTGTACTAACCAGTATCAGGACTTTAAGGAGGAGATGATACGGGTTTTTGATCGATCTGTTTTTGGGGAGGAGGCTTCCAGGGCCCTGTCTTCCCTATGTCAGGGTAATCGATCCATAACAGACTACTCTATTGAGTTTCGCACTCTTGCTGCCTCCAGTGGCTGGAACGAGCCGGCTTTGCTCGCTCGTTTTCTGGAGGGTCTCCGCGCAGAGGTAAAGGATGAGATTCTCTCCCGGGAGGTTCCTTCCAGCGTGGATTCCTTGATTGAACTCGCTATTCGCATTGAGCGACGGGTTGATCTTCGTCACCGAGCTCGTGGAAAGGAGCTCGCGTTCTCCGTTGCCCCCCTCTCCGCATCACTACCATCTTCCTCTGCCGGCTCGGGTGCTGAGCCAATGCAGCTGGGAGGTATCCGCATCTCGACTAAGGAGAGGGAACGGAGAATCACCAACCGCCTCTGTCTCTATTGCGGTTCTGCTGGTCATTTTGTCACTTCATGTCCAGTAAAAGCCAGAGCTCATCAGTAAGCGGAGGGCTACTGGTGAGCGCTACTACTCCTGTCTCTCCTTCAAGATCCTGCACTACCTTGTCGGTCCATCTACGCTGGACCGGTTCGTCAGCTTCCTGCAGTGCCTTAATAGACTCTGGGGCGGAGGGCTGTTTTATGGACGAGACCTGGGCTCGGGAACATGACATTCCTCTCAGACAGTTAAGGGAGTCCACGGCCTTGTTCGCCCTGGATGGTAGTCCTCTCCCCAGGATTCAGCGTGAGACGCTACCTTTAACCCTCACTGTTTCTGGTAATCATAGCGAAACCATTTCTTTTTTAATTTTTCGTTCACCTTTTACACCTGTTGTTTTGGGCCATCCCTGGCTAGTTTGTCATAATCCTTCCATTAATTGGTCTAGTAATTCTATCCTCTCCTGGAACGTCTCTTGTCATGTGAAATGTTTAATGTCTGCTATCCCTCCTGTTTCCTCTGTCTCTTCTTCACAGGAGGAGCCTGGTGATTTGACAGGGGTGCCGGAGGAATATCACGATCTGCGCAAGGTGTTCAGTCGGTCCAGGGCCACCTCTCTTCCTCCACACCGGTCGTATGATTGTAGTATTGATCTCCTTCCGGGAACCACTCCCCCCCGGGGTAGACTATACTCTCTGTCGGCTCCCGAACGTAAGGCTCTCGAAGATTATTTGTCTGTAGCTCTTGCCGCTGGTACCATAGTCCCCTCCTCCTCTCCCGCCGGAGCGGGGTTTTTTTTTGTTAAGAAGAAGGACGGGTCCCTGCGCCCCTGCATAGATTATCGAGGGCTGAATGACATAACAGTGAAGAATCGTTATCCGCTTCCTCTTATGTCTTCAGCCTTCGAGATCCTGCAGGGAGCCAGGTTTTTCACTAAGTTGGACCTTCGTAACGCTTACCATCTCGTGCGCATCAGGGAGGGGGACGAGTGGAAGACGGCGTTTAACACTCCGTTAGGGCACTTTGAATACCGGGTTCTTCCTTTCGGCCTCGCTAACGCTCCAGCTGTCTTTCAGGCATTAGTCAATGATGTCCTGAGAGACATGCTGAACATCTTTGTTTTCGTTTACCTTGACGATATCCTGATTTTTTTCACCGTCACTCCAGATTCATGTTCAGCACGTTCGACGTGTCCTCCAGCGCCTTTTAGAGAATTGTCTTTTTGTGAAGGCTGAGAAGTGCTCTTTTCATGCCTCCTCCGTCACATTTCTCGGTTCTGTTATTTCCGCTGAAGGCATTAAGATGGATCCCGCTAAGGTCCAAGCTGTCATTGATTGGCCCGTCCCTAAGTCACGCGTCGAGTTGCAGCGCTTTCTCGGCTTCGCGAACTTCTATCGTCGTTTCATCCGTAATTTCGGTCAGGTGGCAGCCCCTCTCACAGCCCTTACTTCTGTCAAGACGTGCTTTAAGTGGTCCGTTTCCGCCCAGGGAGCTTTTGATCTCCTCAAGAATCGTTTTACATCCGCACCTATCCTTGTTACACCTGACGTCTCTAGACAGTTCATTGTCGAGGTTGACGCGTCAGAGGTGGGCGTGGGAGCCATTCTTTCTCAGCGCTCCTTCTCTGACGACAAGGTCCACCCTTGCGCGTATTTTTCTCATCGCCTGTCGCCGTCGGAACGTAACTATGATGTGGGAAACCGCGAACTGCTCGCCATCCGCTTAGCCCTAGGCGAATGGCGACAGTGGTTGGAGGGGGCGACCGTTCCTTTTGTCGTTTGGACTGACCATAGGAACCTTGAGTACATCCGTTCTGCCAAACGACTTAATGCGCGTCAGGCGCGCTGGGCGCTGTTTTTCGCTCGTTTCGAGTTCGTGATTTCTTATCGTCCGGGCTCTAAGAACACCAAGCCTGATGCTTTATCTCGTCTCTTCAGTTCTTCAGTAGCCTCCACTGACCCCGAGGGGATTCTCCCTGAGGGGCGTGTTGTCGGGTTGACTGTCTGGGGAATTGAGAGGCAGGTAAAGCAAGCACTCACTCAAACTCCGTCGCCGCGCGCTTGTCCCAGGAACCTTCTTTTCGTTCCCGTTCCTACTCGTCTGGCCGTTCTTCAGTGGGCTCACTCTGCCAAGTTAGCCGGCCACCCTGGCGTTCGGGGTACGCTTGCTTCCATTCGCCAGCGCTTTTGGTGGCCCACCCGGGAGCATGACACGCGTCGCTTCGTGGCTGCTTGTTCGGTCTGCGCGCAGACTAAGTCCGGTAACTCTCCTCCTGCCGGCCGTCTCAGGCCGCTTCCCATTCCCTCTCGACCGTGGTCTCACATCGCCTTAGATTTTGTCACCGGACTGCCTTCGTCAGCGGGGAAGACTGTTATTCTTACGGTTGTCGACAGGTTCTCTAAGGCGGCTCATTTTATTCCCCTTGCTAAGCTTCCTTCTGCTAAAGAGACGGCACAAATCATCATCGAGAATGTTTTCAGAATTCATGGCCTTCCGTCAGACGTCGTTTCGGACAGAGGTCCGCAATTCACGTCTCAATTTTGGAGGGAGTTTTGCCGTTTGATTGGGGCTTCCGTCAGTCTCTCTTCCGGCTTTCACCCCCAGTCTAACGGTCAAGCAGAACGGGCCAATCAGACTATTGGTCGCATCTTACGCAGTCTTTCTTTTCGCAACCCTGCGTCTTGGTCAGAACAGCTCCCCTGGGCAGAATACGCCCACAACTCGCTTCCTTCGTCTGCGACCGGGCTATCTCCTTTTCAGAGTAGCCTCGGGTACCAGCCTCCGCTGTTCTCATCTCAGTTCGCCGAGTCCAGCGTCCCCTCCGCTCAGGCTTTTGTCCAACGTTGCGAGCGCACCTGGAAGAGGGTCAGGTCTGCACTTTGCCGTTATAGGGCGCAGACTGTGAGGGCTGCTAATAAGCGTAGAACTAAGAGTCCTAGATATTGTCGCGGTCAGAGAGTTTGGCTCTCCACTCAGAACCTTCCCCTTAAGACCACTTCTCGCAAGTTGACCCCGCGGTTCATTGGTCCGTTCCGTATTTCTCAGGTCATTAATCCTGTCGCAGTTCGACTTCTTCTTCCGCGATACCTTCGTCGCGTCCACCCGGTCTTCCATGTCTCCTGTATCAAGCCCGTTCTTCGCGCCCCCGCTCGTCTTCCCCCCCCCCCCCCCCCCCATCCTTGTCGAGGGCGCACCCATCTACAGGGTCCGTAGGATTTTGGACATGCGTCCTCGGGGCCGTGGTCATCAGTACCTAGTAGATTGGGAGGGGTACGGTCCTGAGGAGAGGAGTTGGGTTCCCTCTCGGGACGTGCTGGACCGTGCGCTGATCGATGATTTCCTCCGTTGCCGCCAGGTTTCCTCCTCGAGTGCGCCAGGAGGCGCTCGGTGAGTGGGGGGGTACTGTCATGTACTGTCATGTTGTGTCTTGTTTCTGTCCTTTCCCTTCACCCTGTCTCCCTCTGCTGGTCGTTGTTAGGTTACCTTTTCTCCCCCTCTTTTCCCCAGCTGTGCCTTGTCTCCTCCTAACTACCTCGTCACCCCTTTTCCCACCTGTTCCCTTTTTCCCTCTGATTAGTCCTCTATATCTCTCTCTGTTTCTGCTCCTGTCTTTGTCGGATTCTTGTTTGTGTTGTTCATGCCTGAACCAGACTATCGTCATGTTTGCTGCAACCTTGTCCTGTCCTGTCGGAACCTGCCGGTCCATCTGAACCTACGTTTTGTTTTGTTATTAAAGAAGCTCTGTTTACGTTAATTCGCTTTTGGGTCCTCATTCACGCACCGTAACAGGTTCATTTTCATGCCAGCCAGGTAGGCTATACTCCTGTTGTAAAGACAAAAGGTGAGAAATATAGTAGGGCTAGCTTATTGAAAGCAGATGGGATTCTCCTCTTTTTAACAGAGGATATCACTCTGTTTTATCGCGCAATTTCATAGCCTATAGAAATGTTGCGCAGCATGAGCTCCGATTATGTTTTTGATGAGATTTTTGATTACAGTTGCATTGATGTCAAGTGCTGAGTTCCAGGCAGTTAGCAAGTTTAGTAGGCTACTAATGACCATCAGCAGCATCAGAGCTTGGAGAAGCCTAATTACCATGACTAAACAGTCACGTGGAATTTAACTGTCTTCATGACTCGTGAATGCTGGTGTGGCGGTAATACTCTAATGGCAATGGTCATTAGTGGTCATCCTTCCATGCTGAAGCAGCAAATCCTTGAAAGATAGACATGCCTACTCACACACTGCACAAACGCACACACACAGTGGGCTGTTCCATAGAGGGCTTGCAGTTGACATACGACATTTCCTGGCGGCCATGTTGGAAGACCACCTCATTAATTCTTCCGGCAACAACAGCTGAGTTGCTACCCCAAACTGCATGATAACAGTGCCTAAAACTAGTTGATTCATCACCACAGTCATTTTCTGTGGATTATTTGGCTGCTCTAACAAGGCAGGAAAGACAATGGGGGAAAAAACATGTTTACAGATTCCCCGCAATCATGAAACACGATTGGTGACACCAATGAGATAAGACTCAAGAACTGTGAGAAAAGAAAAACGTTTTTGCCCATGAAGACCAGAACCCAGACAGCTGTCCGTATAGGGTCTGCTATGACCATTTAATTGCTGGTAAATCAAGTCTGATCAATTGCGAGTTTTGCTTAGCTGTTATGCTAACCAAGTGTTACCAACAACACTAAATTAGACAACATTAGCTGATTCAAGTTTTGGGGAAGCAATATTTTCACCATAAAAATACACCTTTATAACAAATGATTGCATGTGTCTGTCATCACATTTGCAGACTAATGTAAGCCTACTATTCCTAATGTGATGAGTAGATTGGATAGTGATAATTTAGGCTATTAATAAGCGTGTAGTGGCATAGGTTTAGTCTATATCAGTGACGTCTCTTTCCATTGCACAGGAAAAATGTGGCCTTTGATAAACATTTGATGCAATTCTAATACACTTTATATGACTGGAGACATTAGCAGAATATATCTAAGCCTACTGTAGACGTAGACACTGGCAACAAATCAATAAAACCGACCTTGTCTTGAATGTAACCATGTAATCTATAATATGATGTTAGTTTGACAAAAGCTGGATCCCTTCGAGCCATGACCATGAAAATGGGAGACACAATATAACATCCACATAGCCTGGAGGACATTATTGTCTCAAAACAATCCAGTGGTTATTATATACGGAACAAAAATATAAAAATACATGTAAAAGGTTTGTCCCATGTTTCATGAGCTGAAATAAAAGATCCCATAAATGTTCCATACGCACAAAAAGCTTACTTCTTTCCAATTTTGTTCACAAATTTGTTAACATCCTTGTTAGTGATAATGTGTCATTTTTTTATCCTGACATATGAAGAAGCTGATTAAACAGCATGGTCATTACACAGGTGCTCCTTGTGCTGGGGACAAAAAAAGGCCACTCTAAAATGTATAATTCTGTCACAATGACGCAGGTGCAATTGGCATTTTATTTATTTATTTTATTTTACCTTTATTTAACCAGGTAGGCAAGTTGAGAACAAGTTCTCATTTACAATTGCGACCTGGCCAAGATAAAGCAAAGCAGTTCGACAGATACAACAACACAGAGTTACACATGGAGTAAAACAAACATACAGTCAATAATAAAGTATAAACAAGTCTATATACAATGTGAGCAAATGAGGTGAGAAGGGAGGTAAAGGCAAAAAAAGGCCTTGGTGGTAAGGTAAATACAATATAGCAAGTAAAACACTGGAATGGTAGTTTTGCAATGAAAGAATGTGCAAAGTAGAAAATAAAAATAATGGGGTGCAAAGGAGCAAAATAAATAAATAAATTAAATACAGTTGGGAAAGAGGTAGTTGATAGGGCTAAATTATAGGTGGGCTATGTACAGGTGCAGTAATCTGTGAGCTGCTCTGACAGTTGGTGCTTAAAGCTAGTGAGGGAGATAAGTGTTTCCAGTTTCAGAGATTTTTGTAGTTCGTTCCAGTCATTGGCAGCAGAGAACTGGAAAGAGAGACGGCCAAAGAAAGAATTGGTTTTGGGGGTGACTAGAGAGATATACCTGCTGGAGCGTGTGCTACAGGTGGGAGATGCTATGGTGACCAGCGAGCTGAGATAAGGGGGGACTTTACCTAGCAGGGTCTTGTAGATGACATGGAGCCAGTGGGTTTGGCGACGAGTATGAAGCGAGGGCCAGCCAACGAGAGCGTACAGGTCGCAATGGTGGGTAGTATATGGGGCTTTGGTGACAAAACGGATTGCACTGTGATAGACTGCATCCAGTTTGTTGAGTAGGGTATGCTGACTGCATGAAGGTCCACCAGAGGTGTTGCCAGAAAATGTCATGTTAATATCTTTACCATAAGCCGTCTCCAACGTCATTTTAGATAATTTGACAGTATCTCCAACCGGCCTCACAACTGCAGACCACATGTATGGTGTAGTGTGGGTGAGTGGATTGCTGATGTCGACGTCTCCCATGGTGGCGGTAGGGTATTGGTATGGGCAGGCATTAGCTACAGACAGCGAACACAATTGCATTTTATCAATGGCAATTTGAAAGAACAGAGATACAATGACGAGATCCTGAGGCCCATTGTAGTGCCATTCATCCGCCACCATCACCTCATGTTTCAGCATGATAATGTTGCAAGGATCTGTATACATTTCCTGGATGTTGCCCTGACTTGCCTAGTTAAATAATGGTTAAATGAAATACAAATAAAAATCCAGAGTAGCCTACTCTCCCTTCTCTGACAGTTGGAACTGATAGCTAATCCTTTCACCCTCTTCAATGGCGTTAGCTAGCTACCTAGCTACAAATGCTTTTAGAGTTACAACGATAAATACATCAAGATAGCTAACTAGCTAATATGATGTTAGCAAGCTGCTGATATTTAATTAACTTAGTTAACTTTACATACCGTACAGCTAGCTAACTAGTGAACATTACATTAGCAGCTCATTTGAGTTAGCCTGCACATTAAATGTATGTAGCAAGCTAGCTAATACTACATTATTTTTATTTTTTTTTACATATATTTACTTACTTGTATAGGTTCTCCAACTAACTCCATTTTCTAGGTCCTTAGAAAAACAAAATAATTGGCAATCTTCCCAAAGTTTCCAGTGGTAGCAAAACACAGCCAACCATGTAGACGATTGGAGGACTTCCAACATGGTGCCTAGTGCGGTTGATAAGTGATTTGTGATGCAACTGCAACCCCTCTATACGCACAATTACGAGGTTGACTGGTTCATTACCACTGTCTCACCATGCTCAGCCATAGTTTATTGAGCAGATTTTACATACATGATGAAAATACAAATATGTGCAGTATTCGTGTCAGATGAAATTGTATGCTGTTTGCCTTCAGTTTTCTTCCCATCATAAACCATTGTACAGTAATTACAGGCCTGAAGCTTAGCTTCTGTTCTGATCACTTCAGATCACACCACTGTACGTAACAGCATTAGTTGTAGTGCAAACCTGTTTTACCTCTACCCCCCAGTTGGGGAAGTAGATTGTCTGATTTAGGTTCTAGCGGGTAAACCCTGTGACTCTCAGGTAACTGGCAACATAATTGTAATGAGGAAGTCCTTGATTTCCTCCACATATAGATGTGAAGAATTATGACATTGAAATAAGCTATTAAGTTTGATGAGGTACTAGTGCTGCTCTTCCTTAGGCCTAGTCTCTGGCCACTATGGCTGCGTTTACACAGGCAGTCAAATTCAGATGTATTTATTTTTATTTACTAATTGGTCTTTTGACCAATCAGATTAGCTCTGAAAAATATCTGATGTGACCTGATTTGTGTTTTGCCAAGGCAGCAGCTACTCTACCTGCAGTCCTGCAAAAATAAGGCAGTTATACATTTTAAAAACATTACAATACATTCAGAAAATATTTCACAACGTATTAAGTGTGTGCCCTTAGACCTCTACTCTACTACCACATATCTATAACACAAAATCCACATGTACATGTGTGTAAAGTGCGTATGTTATCATGTGTTTGTTTGCATGTGTCTATGTTTATTTTGATTGACAGTCCCCACTGTTCCATAAGGTGTATTTTATCAGTTTTTTTTAATCTAAATTTATTGCTGGCATGAGTTACTTGATGTGGAATAGAGTACCATGTAGTCATGGCTCTATGTAGTACTGTGCACCTCCCATAGTCTATTCTGGACTTGGGGACTGTGAAGAGACCTCTGGTGGCATGTCTTGTGGGGTATTCATGGGTGTACGAGATGTGTGCCAGTAGTACAAATAGACAGCTTGGTGCATTCAACGTCAATACCTCTCACAAATACAAGTAGTGATGAAGTCAATCTCTCCGCCACTTTGAGCCTGGAGAGATTGACATGCTTATTATTAATGTTAGCTCTCTGTGTACATCCAAAGGCCAACCATGCTGCCCTGTTCTGAGCCAATTGCAGTTTTCCTAAGTCCCTCTTTGTGGCGTGACCTGACCACAGTAGTCCAGGTGCAACAAAACTAGGGCTTGTAGGACCTGCCTTGTTGATAGTGCTGTTAAGAATGCAGAGCAGCACTTTCATTATAGACAGACTTCTCCCCATGCTAGCTACTGTTGTATCAATATGTTTTTACCATGACAGTTTACAATCCAGGGTTACTCCAAGCAGCTTAGTCTCCTCAATTTGCTAAATTTCCACATTATTCATTATTTAATTTTTTTAACATTTAGGACAAAATTATTCCTTGCCACCTATTCTGAAACTAATTGCAGCTCTTTGTTAAGTGTTGCTGTCATTTCAGTTGCTGTGATGGATGACGTGTATAGTGTTGAGTTATCCGCACACACAGTCTTTAGTATAGAATGAAAACACAGCCTACTTTTCCAAGTGTGGATTTATGGAGTAATGTCAATCCACATTGATTGAATAGCATGCAAATGATTTGCCCAAAGCCTCAGAAACAAATCCAGTTACAGTGCCTTGCGAAAGTATTCGGCCCCCTTGAACTTTGCGACCTTTTGCCACATTTCAGGCTTCAAACATAAATATATAAAACTGTATTTTTTTGTGAAGAATCAACAACAAGTGGGACACAATCATGAAGTGGAACAACATTTATTGGATATTTCAAACTTTTTTAACAAATCAAAAACTGAAAAATTGGGCTTGCAAAATTATTCAGCCCCTTTACTTTCAGTGCAGCAAACTCTCTCCAGAAGTTCAGTGAGGATCTCTGAATGATCCAATGTTGACCTAAATGACTAATGATGATAAATACAATCCACCTGTGTATAATCAAGTCTCCGTATAAATGCACCTGCACTGTGATAGTCTCAGAGGTCCGTTAAAAGCGCAGAGAGCATCATGAAGAACAAGGAACACACCAGGCAGGTCCGAGATACTGTTGTGAAGAAGTTTAAAGCCGGATTTGGATACAAAAAGATTTCCCAAGCTTTAAACATCCCAAGGAGCACTGTGCAAGCGATAATATTGAAATGGAAGGAGTATCAGACCACTGCAAATCTACCAAGCCCTGGCCGTCCCTCTAAACTTTCAGCTCATACAAGGAGAAGACTGATCAGAGATGCAGCCAAGAGGCCCATGATCACTCTGGATGAACTGCAGAGATCTACAGCTGAGGTGGGAGACTCTGTCCATAGGACAACAATCAGTCGTATATTGCACAAATCTGGCCTTTATGGAAGAGTGGCAAGAAGAAAGCCATTTCTTAAAGATATCCATAAAATGTGTAGTTTAAAGTTTGCCACAAGCCACCTGGGAGACACACCAAACATGTGGAAGAAGGTGCTCTGGTCAGATGAAACCAAAATTGAACTTTTTGGCAACAATGCAAAACATTATGTTTGGCGTAAAAGCAACACAGCTCATCACACTGAACACACCATCCCCACTGTCAAACATGGTGGTGGCAGCATCATGGTTTTGGCCTGCTTTTCTTCAGCAGGGACAGGGAAGATGGTTAAAATTGATGGGAAGATGGATGGAGCCAAATACAGGACCATTCTGGAAGAAAACCTGATGGAGTCTGCAAAAGACCTGAGACTGGGACGGAGATTTGTCTTCCAACAAGACAATGATCCAAAACATAAAGCAAAATCTACAATGGAATGGTTCAAAAATAAACATATCCAGGTGTTAGAATGGCCAAGTCAAAGTCCAGACCTGAATCCAATCGAGAATCTGTGGAAAGAACTGAAAACTGCTGTTCACAAATGCTCTCCATCCAACCTCACTGAGCTCGAGCTGTTTTGCAAGGAGGAATGGGAAAACATTTCAGTCTCTCGATGTGCAAAACTGATAGAGACATACCCCAAGCGACTTACAGCTGTAATCGCAGCAAAAGGTGGCGCTACAAAGTATTAACTTAAGGGGGCTGAATAATTTTGCACGCCCAATTTTTCAGTTTTTGATTTGTTAAAAAAGTTTGAAATATCCAATAAATGTCGTTCCACTTCATGATTGTGTCCCACTTGTTGTTGATTCTTCACAAAAAAATACAGTTTTATATCTTTATGTTTGAAGCCTGAAATTTTGCAAAAGGTCGCAAAGTTCAAGGGGGCCGAATACTTTCGCAAGGCACTGTAAATGTACGTCAAAAGGCTTTTATACAGTATACGGCATTCTGTCACGAAAATGACTAGGACGATTGGGTAATTAATTAAACTTTTACTGCAGTGGGCTAAATCAGGGTCTTTCAGAGTGTTTCTTGGTAGTCTTAAACAAATCTACTTTGAAACAAAAGTATACACCTCACACACATGGTTGTGTGCTTAAAAAAAGAAGACACCTGTACCATGTCAGATATAAAGTTGAAATGTATTCAATTATGAGTTTGCATCCCAATATCAAACTTTATATAATCTCAGAAAAAACAGAAACGTCCTCTCACTGTCAACTGCGTTTATTTTCAGCAAACTTAACATGTGTAAATATTTGTATGAACATAACAAGACTCAACAACTGAGACATAAAGTGAACAAGTTCCACAGACATGTGATTAACAGAAATGGAACAATGTGACCCTGAACAAAGGGGGGGGGGGGGTCAAAATCAAAGTAACAGTCAGTATCTGGTGTGGCCACCAGCTGCATTAAGTACTGCAGTGCATCTCCTCCTCATGGACTGTACCAGATTTGCCAGTTCTTGCTGTGAGATGTTACCCCACTCTTCCACCAAGGCACCTGCAAGTTCCCGGACATTTCTGGGGGGAATGGCCCTTGCCCTCACCCTCCGATCCAACAGGTCCCAGGCGTGCTCAATGTGATTGAGATCTGGGCTCCTTGGCTGGCCATGGCAGAACACAGACATTCCTGCCTTGCAGGAAATCACGCACAGAACGAGCAGTATGGCTGGTGGCATTGTCATGCTGGAGGGTCATGTCAGGATGAGCCTGCAGGAAGGGTACCACATGAGGGAGGAGGATGTCTTCCCTGTAACGCACAGCGTTGAGATTGTCGGCAATGACCACAAGCTCAGTCCAATGATGCTGTGACACACCGCCCAAGACCATGACGGACCCTCCACCTCCAACCGATCCTGTTCAGGTGTTGTTACACGTGGTCTGCCACTGAGAGTATGATCAGCTGTCCATCCTGTCTCTCTGTAGAGCTGTCTTAGGCGTCTCACAATATGGACATTGCAATTTATTGCCCTGGCCACATCTGCAGTCCTCATGCCTCCTTGCAGCATGCCTAAGGCACGTTCACGCAGATGAGCAGGGACCCAGACATTTATTTTTTTGTTTACATCACAGAAGACTGAAATATAAATATTTGTTCATGTTAATTAATTATCAAATGATGTAAGATATGAATAACATTCCACCCATGAGGCCACTAGGTCTTTTGACTGCAGGACAGGGCTACACAGACATAAACCACATCTCATGCTTTAAGAATTCTGTATGACTCTTCATTCTGACTTTGATCTACCGTAAGTTTTCATATTTACGCTGGAGAATTACGTATTACTCCCAGCTTTTACAGTTCAAAATATTATACTTGCCACTCAATACTCAATTAGGCCTATATAATATTTTGTTCTCTGTATATAAACCTCGTGTCTATATCCAGTGTTAATCATGTTCATTTCTATACATTTATTTTATTATTTTATATAAATATATTACACAGTGTACAAAACATTAAGAATACCTGCTATTTCCATGACATAGACTGACCAGGTGAATCCAGGAGAAAGCTATGATCCCTTATTGATGTCACTTGTTAAATCCACTTCAATCAGTGTATATGAAGGGGAGGAGACAGGTTAAGATGGATTTTTTAAAGCCTTGAGAGAATTGAAACATGAATTGGGTGAATGGGCAAGTCAAAAGATTTAAGAGCCTTTTGAACAGGTTATGTGTCAAGAACTGCAATGCTGCTGTTTTTTTAAACACTCAACAGTTTCCCGTGTGTATCAAGAATGCTCCACCACCCAAAGGACTTCCAGCCAACTATGGGAAGCATTGGAGTCAACATAGGCCAGCATCTCTGTGGAACGCTTTCAAAATCTTGTAGAGTCCATGCCCTGATGAATTAAGGCTGTTCTAAGGGCAAAAGGGGTGCAAGTCCATATTAGGAAGGTGTTCCTAATGTTTTTTATAGTCAGTGTATATTTGTATACTCAAATGTAAAGGCCCCACTTATTAGTTTAAATTAATGCTCTACCATTTAGTGTGACGCTCATCATTCTCTCTCTCCAATCTTTGAGATCCTTATGATCCTGTTATAATGTCCTTCTTGATTCCCAGCGAGACAAGGTCAACTATTGTTCCCTCCACCACTGAGGCACGCCAGCTGCTTAGACACTGTAATAATGGCTAAAAGCCTCCTGTTACAGCCCATCATTGCCAACTGCCACACGGCAGATGCTGTAATTGCAGTGTGACTTGCAGGTTGTCAACAGCAATTATAGCATATGTCCACTTGAGGGCACTCGAGGATCACCAGCAAGCCTGGATACAGCACTGCCATCGTGCTACATCCTCATGGTACAATACTTGTAGTAGGGACAGATACAACTTTGTGTTTGACTCAGTTCAGAGTGGAACTGGATACAGGCATAGCTTTCTTTTTTTGTTAACAAGGTTTTGGTAATGTATTGAGCGTTTCCTGGTCAAGATTGATTGACAGACTGCAAAATAAAGACTCCAATAAGCATACTTTGATATGAAATATTAACCTACAGTAGCCTACTTTGTCACCTCAGGCCAAGGTCCACTACTTACAATATGAGGGTCTTGGTGTGCATGCAGGGTTTGAGTCATTTATCTTATTACTTATTCATGTAATTTTCTTATCCTGTGTGATTCAGGGGAAGCTAATTTACTGTTGCCAGCCCACAGGTTGTTATCACAGACAAAATAACTAATCTGATGTTCTACGATAGACACAGCTCCCAATCTATAGGTACAGTTCCCAATCTATAGGTACAGCTCCTAATCTATAGGTACAGCTCCTAATCTATTAGGTACAGTTCCTAATCTATAGGTACAGCTCCTAATCTATAGGTACAGGGTTCCTAATCTATAGGTACAGCTCCTAATCTATAGGTACAGTTCCCAATCTATAGGTACAGCTCCTAATCTATAGGTACAGTTCCCAATCTATAGGTACAGCTCCTAATCTATAGGTACATTTCCTAATCTATAGCTACGGCTCCCAATCTATAGGTACAGTTCCCCATCTATAGGTACAGCCCCTAAGCCTCTGATAACATATACAATTGTGAAGTGTTAACTTCTATGGATGTACTATATTGCAACATAAATCTGTCTGATGTAAACATTGAAAACATAGAGAGACATTGGATACATACCCAGATATACATGCTGACAGTGAGACGCAAGTTATAGTCATCATTCAACTTTAAATCCAAACATGTAGGCCTATGGCCAGCTGAAATTTGTCCTAGTTCAGATGAGGAGAAAGATGGCCCAAAGGTCCATGTTTGGTTTGAGCTGCATGACAAATTAAACACACGTACTGTATGAATTCCTCTGTTTTATCTGATGGCAATTGTTGGCTAGAGACGATGTCTGGGAAACATCAGATGATTCGGACTCTATACTTCATCAAACATGCATACACGCACGCACGCACGCACGCACGCACGCACGCACGCACGCACGCACGCACGCACGCACGCACGCACGCACGCACGCACGCACGCACACACACACACACACACACACACACACACACACACACACACACACACACACGGACAAATCAGGACTACTTCAA
Organism: Oncorhynchus mykiss; assembly: GCF_057628025.1. Lineage (NCBI taxonomy): Eukaryota > Metazoa > Chordata > Actinopteri > Salmoniformes > Salmonidae > Oncorhynchus > Oncorhynchus mykiss. Next base: position 68,397,472 of record NC_143030.1, on the reverse strand, counting down.
TGTATCTACCAAGTGATGCACATAATATGCTTGAAGATGAAGAATAACTGGTGGGGCAGTGTGTGTGAGAATCTGTATTTGACTTCATAGAGAATTGCCTTTTCGTGATTGCTCCCTTCAACAAGCAACATTCCACACACTTTGCCAAACTAACACAGAAATGTAAATACTCTAGGAGATCCATGTTTTAATGTAAATGCATGTTTAACCAAGAGACTATCTTGGAATATGATAATCTAAGCAAACTATTTACTGTAGTTTCTTATAGCCTTGCAATGAGGACAATCGCTGCAAGTATTTTCCCTTCATGTACACTGATATCCGGAAGGCCTTGTTTTCTTATTGTGCTGCTAAATAGTGTCAGCAGGGGGTATCCAAAAGCAGGCTAGAGAAGATGCTACGCTACATGTTTGTACAAGGGCACTGTTCTATTTTGTTGTAGCGGTTGACATTTTGGAACCAGTAGGTCAGCAGAATAATGAAGCAGTATACATGAATCAAAGCAGAGTAGTTTTTGATCATGAGACAAATTAAAGTCATTATCTATACCCTGTGATATAAGACCTAATTCATGTTGTTGAGAGCTGGTTATGAGCACAATTTTAACTCTGTTTGATCATCACTTTTTTATCAATTACTCATATTCAAATACAAAATAATGTTGTTGACCAAAGACTGATTGAGACAAACCATCTTAGACTGAACTATGTCTGGAGTCTGGCAAAGGGATGATACAGATGTTGTCATAATGTAGAAGACTTAGAGTACATAGATAGTTAGATAACCATGTTCTCTGTTCAGGGAGGAGCCACACTCTGCCACTACACCATTGGTTGTCACTAAGGGAGTAAGGCTCATAATTGGACAGAGGTGTTGTGAGATAATGAAGCCAGACCTCACACCTGCCAGACCTCAGGGATTCCTATTGACTGGCCACTTAAATGTTCTCCACTGCGTCTCCACCGCGGGTCTTAAGGGCAAGAGACTGAGTAAGAAACGAATGAAAAAGAAACAGGGTGCTGCTGTAGGGGAGGATCCCTGTCAGGATGAGAATGAGAGCAGAGAGGATCCACCCCCCTTATTCACTACCCAACTGACTGTAAAAATGTCATGAATCTTCAGACAAAATTGTGAAATTGCTGCACCAGCTATTTTGTTTCAAACTCTCAAAACACTCCTCACTTCATTCAATTTCCCCTTGCAGGTTGTCTTTGGTGACAGCGTTTTATGAGAAAAGGGATATTGTGCCAGCTTTTAGCAGACTGCTGTGCAAAAAAAGTGAGGGAACAGCAGAGAGATTGAGACAGAAACCGTTTGATTTGAGGAATGGAGAGAGTACATAGATTTTGAACCAAGATTTTATAGTCTTTAGGGATAGTTTATGTAAGTAGGGATCCACAGATATCGGATGTCTGACTCAGCCATAGTAGCTGAGAGATATGACACAAGTTAAGTATAAGCAGCAGTGGTTAATAGTTATGGGCCAGTAACCGAAAGCTCGCTGGTTCGAATCCCCGAGCCGACTAGGTGACACAAATCTGTCGATGTGCCTTTAAACAAGGCACTTAATCCTAATTGCAACTGTATGGCGCAGTGACTAAAATTTTAATGTGAAAATATAGCATAGGTATGGGCTATGGCCTACACAGGCAACAAGTCACACACCACCAAAGGGCCTCAGAGGAGAGTGAATGTAATCTGCACCAATAGAACTCATACACTGAGTAGACAGCAGAAATGGACGTGGTGATGTGAGTCAATGTGTGGAAGTGTGTTGTAAGTATCTCTAACACGATTTAATACTTAGTATTTGCTGATGTGGATCTCATTTCCTAATCACAGTGAAAAGCCATGCTGAAATGCACCCTGAAATCAAATCACACTGAAACCAAAAGCTTATCAAGATGAAACAGTGCAATTACACCAAATGTATTTATCGCCATCCGTCATGTACGTATTTGTTTGCAGGAAACTAGTTACACACATGCTGCTGGATCCTAGTTGTATTTTACCTGTGTTTGAATTATTTATGGCATATGACTAGATTGATACTACAGTACACAGAGTGCACACAACATTATGCGATGCAAGTATGTGTCAAATCAAAAGTCTCCTTTCCTTGATCCAATTGGCTGTGGATTCAGCCTGAGCTGTCCATCGTCAGACTGCCATTGCTAATGAGATGGGGGGGGGGGGGGGGGGGGTAAAATTGAGAGTGGTGGGCTGGCTGTCATCCGCTAGGTGATGGTTTTAAAACTAAGCAGTGATACTTCATTAATTAACCTTCACATTCTATGTAGATCTTCTCATCAAGATGCAGTTAATTAAAGAAAGGTCATTCCAAGGGCTGCTGGGTAGCGACAGTATTACAATAGAGGAATGGCACTGTTTGAAGCGAGATAACGCCGTGGGGAGGGGGCAGGCAGGGGACAGCCAGGGGGACATTTTGGAGACATTCAGAGATAAAATGGCCAACTGGCAGTGGAGGATGGTGGAGTGCTGAATCCAGGCTCTGGCTCTGAACCCTCAGCCTTTCTTCCACCCCTCAGACCCACTTTGCAAACATATTTTTGGGGGGTTTTTCATTTCACTTTAGTTTTATTTTATTTTTTCACGTACTGTCAAAAAGCTCTAATGGATAAAGCAGAAGTTAAATATTTATCAATCTCAATTGACAGCATCTATCTTTTAGCATCAAGGTGTTTTTTTTACAGTTCATCGGCTTCTCCACCGATTGGGAGCTCTAACCCCACTTTATTTGACCTTGGTTTGTGTCCATAAAACTGCCATCTTAAATAAATAAAAGGCCAGGAACTGAAGCACAACATGAAATAGTGATGGTTCATCTGTGAGTGAAATCCACTTCCAGGGAGTGACTTATTCATTTTGATATCTATCTATCTTTACCTCCATCCCTAAAGGCATCATGCATGATATGCAGACAGCCTTGTGTTACGAAGTCCTAAAGTGGACAGTAGATTTAGAGGGTTGCCATAAAAAAGTATTGACAAAACAAGCATGGTTAGTGAATGAGTCTCCTAGAGATATCACCTTGGGTAAGGACATTTATTTGGCCGGTAATATGAATGTGAACAACTTTAGTCTGTTCACTGACCATTCACTGTCCATTGGTCAGGATGTTAAATTTCTAATAACAAGGACAATGGAAGCTAAGGCTAAAGCTTGTCAGAAATCATGTCACGTGTACTCCCTGTCTGGCCTCTAGGTCACCAGGCTGCTCGTTATGGCACACACCTGTCATCATTGTTATGCGCATCAGCGCATAATGACACTCACCTGGACTCCATTACCTCCTTGATTACCTGCCCTATCTACAGTTGAAGTCGGAAGTTTACATACACCTTAGCCAAATACATTTAAACTCAGTTTATCACAATTCCTGATATTTAATCCTAGTAAAAATTCCCTGTCTTAGGTCAGTTAGGATCACCACTTTATTATAAGAATGTGAAATGTCAGAATAATAGTAGAGAGAAGGATTTATTTCAGGTTATATTTCTTTCATCGCATTCCCAGTGGTCAGAAGTTTACATACACTCAATTAGTATTTGCTAGCATTGCCGTTCAATTGTTTAACTTGGGTCAAACATTTCGGGTAGCCTTCCACAAGCTTCCCACAATAAGTTGGGTGAATTGTGGCCCATTCCTCCTGAAAGAGCTGATGTAACTGAGTCAGGTTGTAGGCCTCCTTGCTCGTACATGCTTTTCCAGTTCTGCCCACAAATGTTCTATAGGATTGAGGTCAGGCCTTTGTGATGGCCACTCCAATACCTTGAATTCGCTGTCCTTAATAAGCCATTTTGCCACAACTTTGGAAGTATGCTTGGGGTCGTTGTCCATTTGAAAGACCCATTTTCGACCAAGCTTTAACTTCCTGACTGATGTCTTGAGATGTTGCTTCAATATATCCACATACTTTTTCTTTTTCATGATGCCATCTATTTTGTGTAGTGCACCAGCCCCTCCTACAGCAAAGCACAATGCTGACACCCCTGTGCTTCACGGTTAGGATGGTGTTCTTCGGCTTGCAAGCATCCCCCTTTTTCCTCCAAACATAACGATGGCCAAACAGTTATATTTTTGTTTCATCAGACCAGAGGACATTTCTCCAAAAAGTACGTTATTTGTCCCCATGTGCAGTTGCAAACTGTAGTCTGGCTTTTTTATGGCGGTTTTGGAGCAGTGGCTTCTTCCTTGCTGAGCTGCCTTTCAGGTTATGTCAATATAGGACTCATTATACTGTGGATATAGATACTTTTGTACCTGTTTCCTCCAGCATCTTCACAAGCTCCTTTGCTGTTGTTCTGGGATTGATTTGCACTTTTCGCACCGTTCATCTCTAGGAGACAGAATGCATCGCCTTCCTGAGGTGTATGACGGCTGCGTGGTCCCATGATGTTTATACTTGCGTACTATTGTTTGTACAGATGAACGTGGTACCTTCAGGCGTTTGGAAATTGCTCCCAAGGATGAACCAGACTTGTGGAGGTCTACCATTTTTGGCTGATTTCTTTTGATTTTCCCATGATGTCAAGCAAAGAGGCACTGAGTTTGAAGGTAGATCTTGAAATACATCCACAGGTACACCTCCAATTGACTCAAATGGTGTCAATTAGGCTATCAGAAGCTTCTAAAGTCAATGAAGTCATGACATCATTCTCTGGAATTTTCCAAGATGTTTAAAAGGCACAGTCAACTTAGTGTATGTAAACTTCTGACCCACTGGAATTGTGATAATTTGTCTGTAAACAATTGTTGAAATAATTACTTGTGTCATGCACAGAGTACATGTCCTAACCGACTTGCCGACTTGCCGAAACTAAAGTTTGTTAACAAGAAATTTGTGGAGTTTTAGTGACTCCAATCTAAGTGTATGTAAACTTCCGAGTTCAACTGTATGTCACTCCCTTTGGTTCCTTCCCCAGGCGTCATTGTTTCTGTTTCATGTCTGTGCGTTGTTCGTTTTTCTTGTTTATTTATTGTTTTATTATTTATTAAATGATTCACTACAGGTTTCCATACCTCAGCGGGTTCGATAGGCTCCCATGCCTCAGTGGGATCGATAGGCTCCCATGCCTCAGCTGGGTGAACAGGTGCCCGTGCCTCGACTGAGGCAACCGGGGAGGTCTCATCAGACTCTCATGCCTCAGCCGGTTCATCAGGTTTCTGAGGTGACCGGTCCGCTCCTGATCCCTGGGATCGTCCCTGTGGTTGGCGTCCTGCGGCAGGAGCCGCACACCGGGGAGTTGATAATGTCACGTATTCTCTCTCTCTGGCGCTCTATGTCATCATGCTCCCGTGCTTCATCCGGATCGACAGGTTCCAGCGCCTTAGCAGAGGGGACTGGTCCGCTCCTGATCCCTGGGATCCTCATTTTGGTCGGCATCCTGCGGCTGGAGACACGCGTCGGGGAGGGGGTACTGTCACGTGTGCTCTCTCTCCAGCCTCTAGGTCACCAGGCTGCTCGTTATGGCGCACACCTGTCACCATCGTTACATCGCATCAGCACATGACACTTACCTGGACTCCATCACCTCCTTGATTACCTGCCCTATATATATGTCACTCCCTTTGATTCCTTCCCCAGGCGTCATTGTTTCAGTTTCATGTCTGTGCGTTGTTCGTGTTTCTTGTCTTGTATTATGTTTTCATTTATTAAATGATTCACTCCCTGAACTTGTTTCCCAACACATCCACAATGAACTAAATGTGTTCCCTTACACTGGCTCAGCCTCTTGAATCACTGTGGCCTCACCTTTGTTGGAGAGCATCTGTGAAAGAGCCTTTTTTCATGTTTTCTAGGCGTAACTGCTTCCCCATGTCCATTCAACCCTCCCACGGACAACCATACATGTCTTTTAAGGATGACTTCCAATAGCTGGTGGGGGTGTTTGTGTATCCCCCACCCCTCCTTATGATACAGTAACTGCTGACCCGGGAAAGAGCACCATTACATCATGCAAGGAGAAGGTCGGGCTCCCTCTCCTGCCTCCTTATTGGGGCAGACCGACAGTTGCTAGTTGGCGAGACATTATCGTGGGCCTCTGCAACAATTTATCCTTAGAGCACTGCAATCTGCCATGTAGCCCCTGAGAGAGCTGCAGTAAATCAGCCATGTCTGGGTGCTGTCTGCACCATTGTTTGATCTCTTTCAGACACTCTAATAATCTGCTCCCCTCTGATTGATACCTTCACACAACAAAGCGCATTACACAAGCAAACCATAGGAGCCATCAAAGTGTGTGTGTGTGTAATGTAGTGTTTTTCAACTGGTCATCAGTATGGTCAGTGGCCTGAGGAAGGGAGAATAGGAGAGGAATGAGTCTCTGAACGAATTTTAGGTCAATGGGTTCACAAAATGATCATTGGTTGAAGGGAGAGTCGGGGAAAAGGACAGAAAGTCACTGCCGCCATTACCCTCAACAAAAAGTACCCTGAAAAGAATGAGAGAGCCATTGAAATAGTCAGGTTTCTGCAGAAGACATATTTCTTTACAGACTAAATGCTGATTTCGATCATGTATAGTTTAACATCTCTTATGTAAAGAACCATAACTGATTCAACATATTGTCGTCCCTTAGAAAGGGCGCTAGTTTGAATACCCGAGCCGGCAAGGTGAAAAGTCTATGCCCTTGAGCAAGGCACATCATTTTCTCCATGGGCGCCATAGTACCTTGGCTGACCCTGTAAGACAATAGATTTCACTGCACCTATCCAGTGTTTGTGACAATAAAATATTTATTATTGTTATTATACATATGCTAATCCTGGATTAAAGTCATAAATAATGTTAGCTTCTAAACAACAATCTTACAGAAAAAAACATTGTTGTAATTGTCTCTTCGTTCAAGTACATATAGATATATTTCAGATTGGAATGTTCATACTGTAACAAATACAGTATAACTTTTCAAACTGGCTGGTTGTGTATTCTTGGTAAAATGCTGTTTAATTTAATTTAATTCACAGCCTCCCATGAAATCAAAATGAAATGCATCCTTCCAAATTACATTCCAACTCCTCGTTGATATTGCTCATATACTGTACAATGGAGAGCAATGTCCCATTCAACAATACCCATACAATTTGTGCTATAGTACACAGCTTTGAAATGTCATTGGTTTGAGTGTGACACAAAAACATAACTCAACCTCATCCACCATTCTGTGATATTAGACAACATAGCTTCCAATTACTCAGCTCCGAATTCAATAGATATTTGGTCTGCATTGAAATATAGTGGTTTGAATCCAATCCAAAAAGTGCTGCCACTTTAGAGACCACTTCAAAGCAGTATCCTGCATGAGTAAATGCATGAACATGGCCAAACTGAATTAAACTCAATAGAAAGAAGAAGAAACCATACTATGAAACAAAGATAAATTACATAAAGAATGTAAAAATGTTGGGCAAAAAGGCAAACTCTGCTCCCTTCATTGAATCAGATGGCTCATTCATCACAAAACCCACTGACAAATTGATATTAAAAAGATTGTGGGGGCTGTTTTGTTAGACTTCAGTGTGGCTTTTGACATTATCAATCATAGTCTGCTGCTGGAAAAACATATGTGTTATGGCTTTACACCCCCTGCTACATTGTGGATGAAGAGTTACCTGTCTAACAGAACACATAGGGTGTTTTTTAACGGAAGCCTATCCAACATAATCCAGATAGAATCAGGAATCCCCCAGGACAGCTGTCTAGGAACCTTCCTTTCAATCTTTTCTAATGACATGCCACTGGCTTTGAGTAAAGCCAGTGTGTATTTAGATCCCTTGTCTTTTTCCACATTTTGTTACGTTACAGCCTTATTCTAAAATTGATTAAATATTTGTTTTCCTCATCAATCTACACACAAAACCCCATAATAACAAAGCAAAACAAGTTTTTTAGAAATGTTTGTAATTTATAAAAAAAAACGGAAATATCACATTTACATAAGTATTCAGACCCTTTACTCAGTACTCTGTTCAAACACCTTTGGCAGTGATTACAGCCTCGAGTCTTCTTGGGTATGACGCTACAAGCTTGACACACCTGTAGTTGGGGAGTTTCTCACATTCTTCTTTGCAGATCCTCTCAAGATTGTCCCTGCATAGCTATTTTCAGGTCTTTCCAGAGATGTTCGACCGGGTTCAAGTCCGGGCTCTTGCTGGGCCACACAAGGACATTCTGAGACTTGTCCTGAAGCCAATCCTGTGTTGTCTTGGCTGTGTGATTAGGGTCGTTGTCCTGTTGGAAGGTGAACCTTCACCCAAGTCTGAGGTCCTGAGCACTCTGGAGCAGGTTTCCATCAAGGAACTCTCTGTACTTTGCTCCATTCATCTTTCCCTCGATCCTGACTAGTCTCCCAGTCCCTGTCGCTGAAAAAACATCCCCACAGCATGATGCTGCCACCACCATGCTTCACCATAGGGAAGGTGCCAGGTTACTTCCAGGCGTGAAGCTTGGCATCCAGGCCAAAGAGTTCAATCTTGTTTTCATCAGAACAGAGAATCTTGTTTCTCATGGTCTGAGAGTCCTTTAGGTGCCTTTTGGCAAACTCCAAGTGGGCTGTCATGTGCCTTTTAATGAGGAGTGGCTTCCATCTTGCCACTCTACCATAAAGGCCTGATTGGTAGAGTGCTGCAGAGATGGTTGTCCTTCTGGAAGGTTCTCCCATCACCACAGAGGAACTCTGGAGCTCTGTCAGAGTGACAATTGGGTTCCCCCAATTGCTCAGTTTGGCTGGGCGTCCAGCTCTAGGAAAAGTCTTGGTGGTTCCAAGCTTCTTCAGTTTAAGAATGATGGAGGCCATTTTGTTCTTGAACCTTCAATGCTGCAGACATTTGTTGGTACCCTTCCCCAGATCTGTGCCTCGACACAATCATGTCAACTGGCACTGTCAACTGTGGAACCTTATATAGGCAGGTGTGTGCCTTTCCAAATCATGTACAATCTATTGAATTTACCACAGGTGGACCCAAATCTCAAGGATGATCAATGTTAACACGATGCACCTGAGTCTCATAGCCAAGGGTCTAAATACGTATGTAAATAAGGTATTTATGTGTTTTAAAAATGTCTAAAAACCTGTTTTCGCTTTGTCATTATGGGGTACTGTGTGTAGATTGTTTTCCTTGTCAATTAATTTAATCAATTTTAGAATAAGGCTGTAACATAACAAAATGTGAAAAAAGTCATGGGGTCTGAATCCTTTCCGAACGCACTGTATATGTATACGGATGACTCAACAATATACACGTTAGCTACTACGGCGACTGAAATGACTGCAACACTTAACAGTTAGTTTCACAATGGGCGGCAAGGAATAAGTTAGTCCTAAATATTTAAAAAACTAAAAGCATTGTATTTGGGACAAATCATTTACTAAACTCTAAACCTCAGCTAAATCTTGTAATGAAAACTTTGGAAATTGAGTAAGTTGCAATGACTAACCTTCTTGGAGTAACCCTGGATTGTAAACTGTCATGGTCAAAACATATTAACACAACAGTAGCTAAGATGGGGAGAAGTCTGTCCATGATAAAGCTCTGCTCTGCCTTCTTAACATCACTATCAACAAGGCAGGTCCTACAGTACGGGACCTAGTTTTGTAGCACCTGGAATAATGGTCTGTTGTGTGGTCAGGTGTCACAAAGAGGGACTTAGGAAAATTAAAATGGGCTTAGAACAGGGCAGCACCGCTGGCCCTTGGATGTACACAGAGGCTAACATTAATAATATAATAATATATTAATAATATAATAATATAATATGCATAATCTCTCCTGTGGATGAGATTTTGACTTTATCAGTACTTGTATTCGTGAGAGAGATTGACATGTTGAATGCACAGAGCTGTCTGTTTGACCTACTGGCACACAGCTCAGACACCCATTCATACACCACAAGACATGCCACCAGAGGTCTCTTCACAGTCCCCAAGTCCAGAACAGGCTATGAGAGGCACACAGTAATACACAGAGCCATGACTACATGGAACTCTATTCCACATCAAGCAACTCATGCCAGCAATAAAATTAGATTTAAAAAACAGATAAAAATACACCTTATGGAAGTTAGACAACCCTTAGACAAGGTTGACAAACCAGGCCTCCCTGGGTCTGGATGTATGGAACCTCAGGGACCATGCCTTTAACACGGCAGAGGGCCAGACATGGTCTGCGTCCAAAATGATACCCCATTCCCCATATAATGCACTACTTTTGACCTGGTAGAAATGTACAGCCTCACCAACCAACTCAACAACAACCCCACCCCCTAACTCCTCTCCCTTTATTCATTCCCTTTGGAGCAGAAGTCTCCAGAACCAAAATAAAATACACCAGGGACCTCTAATAAAATATATCAGGGACATCTAATAAAATACACCAGGGACCTATAATAAAATACACCAGGGACCTCTAATAAAATACACCAGGGACCTCTAATAAAACACATTAGGGACCTCTAATAAAATACACCAGGGACCTATAATAAAATATATCAGGGACATCTAATAAAACACACCAGGGACCTCTAATAAAACACACCAGGGACCTATAATAAAATACACCAGGGACCTCTAATAAAATACACTAGGGACCTCTAATAAAACACACCAGGGACCTATAATAAAATACACCAGGGACATATGATAAAGAAGAAAATCTACTATATCATCAGTAGACATTCAGGGGCAACATGTCTGTTCTGCATTACTGTCTTATTAGAATTCCAACATTGTGTTTCTCTGTATGTGAGATAGAAGTTATGTTATGCTCTGGAGACTGGATGAATGATGCTGTTTGAGGTATTTAAACGGGTGTTCTGGCTCTTACCATGTGTTCAGATTGTTTCATGTGCACCCGTTCCTAAACTGTATACACTACCGTTCAAAAGTTTGGGGTCACTTAGAAATGTCCCTGTTTTTGAAAGAAAAGCATATTTTTTGTCCATTAAAATAACATCAACTTGATCAGAAATACAGTGTAGACATTGTTAATGTTGTAAATTACTATTGTAGCTGGAAACTGATGATATTTTTATGGAATATCTATATAGGCGTACAGAGGATCATTATCAGCAACCATCACTCTTATGTTCCAATGGCTCGTTGTGTTAGCTAATCCAAGGTTACCATTTTAAAGGCTAATTGATCATTAGAAAAACATTTTGCAATTATGTTAGCATAGGTGAAAACTGTTGTTCTGATTAAAGAAGCAATAAAACTGGCCTTCTTTAGACTAGTTGAGTATCTGGAGCATCATCATTTGTGGGTTCGATTACAGGCTCAAAATGACTAGAAACAAAGACCTTTCTTCCGAAACTCGTCAGTCTATTCTTGTTCTGAGAAATGAAGGCTATTCCATGTGAGAAATTGCCAAGAAACTGAAGATCTTGTACAACGCTGTGTACTACTCCCTTCACAGAACAGCTCAAACTGGCCCTAACCAGAATAGAAAGAGGAGTGGGAAGCCCCGGTGCACAACTGAGCAAGAGGACAAAACAGCAGTCTCAATGTCAACAGTGAAGAGGCGACTCGAGGATGCTGGCCTTCTGGGTAGAGTTCCTCTGTCCAGTGTCTGTGTTCTTTTGCCCATCTTAATATTTTATTTTCATTGGCCAGTTTGAGATATGGCTTTTTCTTTGCAACTGCCTAGAAGGCCAGCATCTCGGAGTCGCCTCTTACCTGTTGACTTTGAGACTGTCATGTTCTGACCATCGTTCGTGTGTGTTTTCCTTGTTTTAGTGTTGGTCAGGATGTGAGCTGGGTGGGCATTCTATGTTGGATGTCTTGTTTGTCTATTTCTATGTCTGGCCTGATATGGTTCTCAATCAGAGGCAGGTGTTAGTCATTGTCTCTGATTGGGAACCATATTTAGGTAGCCTGGGTTTCACTGTGTGTTTGGTGGGTGATTGTCCTTGTTCCTGTCTGTGTTAGTTTGCACCAGTTTAGGCTGTTTCGGTTTTCACATTACGTTTATTGTTTTTGTATTGATCGTGTGTCGTCTTTATTAAACATGTATCAAGAATACCACGCTGCGTTTTGGTCTGACTCTCCTTCACCGAAAGAAAACCGTTACAGAGACTGCTGTTTTGCCATTACTATTTAATGAAGCTGCCAGTGGAAGACTTGTGAGGTGTCTTTTTCTCAAACTACATACTCTAATATACTTGTCCTCTTGCTCAGTTGTGCACCGGGGCCTCCCACTCCTCTTTCTATTCTGGTTAGAGCCAGTTTGCGCTGTTCATTTCTCAGAACAAGAATAGACTGACGAGTTTCAGAAGAAAGTTCTTTGTTTCTGGACATTTTGAGCCTGTAATCAAATCCACAAATTCTGATGCTCCAGATACTCAACTAGTCTAAAGGTCAGTTTTATTTCTTCTTTAATCAGAACAACAGTTTTCAACTGTACTGACATAATTGCAAAATGTTTTTCTAATGATCAATTAGCCTTTAAAATGATAAACTTGGATTAGCTAACACAATGTGCCATTGGAACACAGGAGTGATGGTTGCTGTTAATAGGCCTAAGTAGATATTCCATAAAACAATCAGCCGTTTCCAGCTATAATATTAATGTACAACATTGTCAATGTCTACACTGTATTTCTGATCAATTTGATGTTATTTTAATGGACAAAATTTGTGCTTTTCTTTAAAAACAAGGACATTTCTAAGTGACCCCAAACTTTTGAACGGTAGTGTACGTACAGTATATTCAAAACCGTATATGAATCACATAAGGACAGTATCATGTTGTAGTCTCTTTATGGAGTAAATGGACATGTGATCCCGTGTCAATCAAGTTTCTTAAGAGATCATAGTATCAGAGGTCATTCTAATCAAAAGAGAAACAGTTACATGTTTAACAAATATGCCACAAATTGCCATCCATAGACACTGATTTATCCAATGCGAACTCCAAAAAGTTATAATTATCTAGATACAAAAAGAGCAGTAATCTTGTCTTTGTGTCTTTTCAAATCTACACAGTGCACTTCCTCCACCTACCTACAGTACCTGATCTGTGATTTAGCAGGACAGACAGACACATCACACTTCTGCTGCTGCCTGGAGGGCACTGTAAATATCACCTTTCTTGTTATCGCCAAGACCTGTTTTTCCCATAAATAGGGGAATATGTAACTCAATATACTGTCGGATAAAGCCATTCGCTTTCAGAGGACATTGTATGTGACCTGTCTTTAGTGCCCCCAGTTAGGTATGAACATAAAGATGAATAAGTAATGGGGATACAGATAATATTTTTCTTCAGATCCCTTTATAAATGTTAGATTAAAGCTGGAATCTTTAATGCTATAATGTCCGTTTTGGGATAAAACAACAAAGAAGTTACTGCAAACAACAATTGCAGACATCATTACAGACGGTACAGAAACGCAGGACAGCAGAATATGTGCTGGTATTTTTTTTACTACCTCCATGTAGTCCACAAAACAAAAACAATAACTAAGGTGCTGTGGCGGACAGTGGCACTGTTTCCCCTAATGCAGATTCTATCTTTAAAGTTACTGATCACAGTGTAAGTGGTCATGCTAAACGGATTTTCCAAGAACACAAAGTACTTTGTGTTTTTGTGCATTATTTATATTGTTAGATTCTGTGATATCACGACATACTCCAGTCTAGAAGGTATGGATTCTGTTGGAAAAATGCCTATAACCTCTTGGCACGTTCCAAATTCACAAATTAAAATACATGTCACGATCGTCGTAAGAAGCGGACCAAACTGCAGCGTGGTAAGTGTTCGTCATTTTAATTGAAAAAACTGAACACTACAAAACAACAAAAGTGAAGCTAATAAACAATAGTGCTGACACAAACACTAGACATAGACAATCACCCACAAAGTACCCACAGAATATGGCTGCCTAAATATGGTTCCCAATCAGAGACAACGATAGACAGCTGCCTCTAATTGAGAACCAATCTAGGCAACCATAGACATACAATTTACCTAGAAAGGAAACAGCCCCATAAACATACAAAACCCCTAGAAAAAACAAAAAAGACATACATCACCCATGTCACACCCTGACCTAACCAAAATAACAAGGAAAACAAAGAATACTAAGGTCAGGATGTGACAATACATCTCTGCTCTGAACAATAATATTGTTATTTCAAATAACTGATTGAAATAACAATTTCAACTGGCTACAAGGCCCTCCCCCGTCCTCCCTTTCAGCAAATCAGATCACTCCTCCATTTTGCTCCTCCCCTACTATAGGCAGAAACTTAAGCAAGAAGTACCCATGGTAAGGACTGTTCAACATTCGTCAGACCAATTGGAACCTATGCTTAAAGATCGCTTTAATCACGCGGACTGGAAAATGTTCCGGGTTGTCTCTGAGAATAGTATTGACGTATACACTGACTCAGTGACTGTGTTCATCAGGAAGTGTTCCCACTGTGACAGCATTCCCTCAAAACTGAAAGCGCGAACCACCTCATTTCACCACGGCAAGGTTCTCCGTGACAGACATAAGTAAGACATTTAAGCGTGTTAACCCTCACAAGGCTGCCGGCCTATACAGCATCCCAAGTTGTGTCTTCAGAGCATGTGCAGACCAGCTGTTTGGAGTGTTTACGGACATATTCAATCTATCCCTATAACAGTCTGTTGTTCCCACTTGCTTCAAGATGTCCATCATTGTTACTGTACCCAAGAAAGTGAAGGTGCCCAAACTAAATGACTCGCTTCTGTCATCATGAAGTGCTTTGAGAGGCTAGTTAAGAATCATATCAACTCCATCTTACCTGACACCCTAGACCAGGCCTGCACAACTCCAGTCCTCGGGGGCCTGATTGGTGTCACACTTTTGCCCCAGCTCCACCTAACACACCTGATTCAAATAATCAACTAATCATGATCTTCAGTTAAAAATGCAATTATTTTGAAATCAGGTGTGTTTGATAGGGATGGGGGGGGGGAAGTGTGACAATCAGGCCCTCGAGGACTGGTCCAAGCTCATCAGTAAGCACGGGGCCCTGGGTCTGTACCCCGCCCTGTGCAACTGGTTCCTGGACTTCCTGACGGGCCGACCTAAGGTGGTGAAGGTAGGCAACAACACCTCTGCCAAGCTGATCCTCAACACGGGGGCCCGACAAGGGTGCATGCTCAGCCCTCTCCTGTACTCCCTGTTCACCCATGACAGCGTGGCCAACTCAATCATCAAGTTTGCTGACGACACAACAGTGGTAGGCCTGATTACCAACAACGATGAGACAGCCTACAGGGAGAAGGTAAGGGCCCTTGCAGAGTGTTGCAAGGAAAACAAACTCTCCCTCAACGTCAACAAAACGAAGGAGCTGATCGTGGACTTCAGGAGACAGCAGAGAGAGCACACCCTAACCACATCGACGGGGCCGCAGTGGAGAGGGTGAAAAGTTTCAAGTTCCTCAGTGTGCACATACAGTTGAAGTCGGAAGTTTACATACACCTAAGCCAAATACATTTAACATCTATTTTTTAACAATTCCTGACATTTAATCCTAGTAAACATTCGCTGTCTTAGGTCAGTTAGGATCACCACCTTATTTTAAGAATGTGAAATGTCAGAATAATAGTAGAGAATGATTTATTTCAGCTTTTATTTATTTCATCACATTCCCAGTGGGTCAGAAGTTTACATTAGAGGTTGACCGATTATGATTTATCAACACCGATACCTATACCGATTATTGGAGGACCAAAAAAGCCGATACCGATTAATCGGCCCATTTTTTACATTTATTTGTAATAATGACAATTACAACAATGCTGAATGAACACTTATTTGAACTTAATACAATACATCAATAAAATAAATTTAGCCTCAAATAAATAATGAAACATGTTCAATTTGGTTTAAATAATGCAAAAACAAAGTGTTGGAGAAGAAAGTAAAAGTGCAATATGTGCCATGTAAGAAAGCTAACATTTAAATTCCTTGCTCAGAACATGAGAACATATGAAAGCTGGTGGTTCCTTTTAACATGAGTCTTCAATATTCCCAGGTAAGAAGTTTTAGGTTGTAATTATTATAGGAATTATAGGACTATTTCTCTCTATACCATTTGTATTTGTATTTGATATACCTTTGACTATTAGATGTTCTTATAGGCACTTTAGTATTGCCAGTGTAGCTTCCATCCATCTCCTCCCCGCTACCTGGGCTCGAACCAGGAACACATCGACAACAGCCACCCTCGAAGCAACCCATGCAGAGCAAGGGGAACAACTTCTCCAAGTCTCAGAGCGAGTGACGTTTGAAACACTAATAGCGTGCACCCCGCTAACTAGCTAGCCAGTTCACATCGGTTACACTAGCCTAATCTTGGGAGTTGATAGGCTTGAAGTCATAAACAGCTCAATGCTTGAAGCATTGCAAAGAGCTGCTGGCAAAACGCACGAAAGTACTGTTTGAATGAATGCTTACGAGCCTGCTGGTGCCTACCATCGCTCAGCCAGACTGCTCTATCAGATCATAAACGTAATTATAACATACAAACACACAGAAATACAAGCCTTAGGTCATTAATATGGTTGAATCCGGAAACTATAATTTCGAAAACAAACCGTTTATTCTTTCAGTGAAATACGGAACCGTTCCGTATTTTATCTAACGGATGGCATCCCTAAGTCTAAATATTGCTGTTGCATTGCACAACCTTCAATGTTATGTCATAATTATGTAAAATTCTGGCAAATTAGTTTGCAATGAGCCGTGCGGCCCAAACTGTTGCATATACCCTGACTCTGCGTGCAATGAACGCAAGAGAAGTGACACAATTTCACCTGGTTAATATTGCCTGTTAACCTTTCTTTTAGCTAAATGTGCAGGTTTAAAAATATTTACTTCTGTGTATTGATTTTAAGAAAGGCATTGATGTTTATGGTTAGGTACACGTTGGAGCAAGGACAGTCCTTTTTCGCGGATGTGCACCGCATCGATTATATGCAACACAGGACAAGCTTGATAAACTAGTAATATCATCAACCATGTGTAGTTATAACTAGTGATTATGATTGATTGATGTTTTTTATAAGATAAGTTTAATGCTAGCTAGCAACTTACCTTGGCTTCTTACTGCCTCTAGTTTACATACACTCAGTTAGTATTTGGTAGCATTGCCGTTCAATTGTTTAACTTGGGTCAAATGTTTCAGGAAGCCTTCCACAAGCTTCCCACAATAAGTTGGGTGAATTTTGGCCCATTCCTCCTGACTGAGCTGGTGTAACTCAGTCAGCTTTGTATGCCTCCTTGCTTGCACACACATTTTCAGTTCTGCCCACAAATGTTCTATAGGATTGAGGTCAGGGCTTTGTGATGGCCACTCCAATACCATGCCTTTGTTGTCCTTAAGCCTTTTGCCACAACTTTGGAAGTATGCTTGGGGTCATTGTCCATTTGGAACACCCATTTGCGACAAAGTTTTAACTTCCTGACTGATTTCTTGAGATGTTGCTTCAATATATCCACACAATTTTTCTCCCTCATGATGCATTCTATTTTGTGTAGTGCACCAGCCCCTCCTGCAGCAAAGCACCCCCACAACATAATGCTGCCACCCCCGTGCTTCACGGTTAGGATGGTGTTCTTCGGCTTGCAAGCCTCCCCCTTTTTCCTCCAAACATAACAACGGCCAAACAGTTCTATTTTTGTTTCATCAGACCAGAGACAGTGGTTTCTTCATCCTTGCTGGGCGGCCTTTCAGGTTATGTCGATATAGGTCCTGTTTTACTGTGGATATAGACACTTTTGTACCGTTTCCTCCAGCATCTTCACAAGGTCCTTTGCTGTTGTTCTGGGATTGATTTTCACTTTTCGCACCAAAGTACATTCATCTCTAGGAGACAGAATGTCTCTCCTTCCTGAGCGGTATGACAGCTGCGTGGTCCCATGGTGTTTATACTTTCATACTATTGTTTGTGCAGATGAACGTGGTACCTTCAGGCATTTGGAAATTGCTCCAAATGATGAACCAGACTTTTGGAGGCCTACAATTGTTAATCTGAGGTCTAGGCTGATGTCTTTTGATTTTCCCATGATGTCAAGCAAAGAGGCACTGAGTTTGAAGGTAGGCATTGAAATACATCCACAGGTACACCTCCAATTGACTCAAATGATGTTAATTAGCCTTGAAGCTTAGAAGCTTCTAAAGCCATGAGATGTCATTTTCTGGATTTTTCCAAGCTGTTTAAAGGAACAGTCAACTTAGTGTACGTAAACTTCTGACCCACTGGAATTGTGATACAGTGAATTATAAGTGAAATGATCTGTCTGTAAACAATTGTTGGAAAATGACTTGTGTCTTGCACAAAGTAGATGTCCTAACCGGCTTGCCAAAACTATAGTTTGTTATCAACAAGACATTTGTGGAGTGGTTGAAAAACGAGTTTTAATGACTCCAACCTAAGTGTATGTAAACTTCCGACTTCAACTGTAACTGACAACCTGAAATGGTCGATTCACACAGACAATGTGGTGAAGAAGGCACAACAGCGCCTCTTCAACCTCAGCCTGAAGAAATTATGCTCAGCCCCTACGACACTCACAAAATTATACAGCTGCACCATTGAGAGATATCAGTCAGCTTACCTGTAGCTCGGAAAGCTCTCGCCAGTTCATACAACGCGTTTCAAACCAGAGCATACCAACCTATTTTTTTCTCCATATCCCCGGATTCCTACCGCAAACTCTGAACCGCAAACTGAACCGCAAACTCTCGTTTTCGTCCCGGAGCAAGCACCAACTAGCTTGGGGCTAGCCCAAGCTAGACCCATCTCCAGGCTAGGGCTCCTGGGCTACTACTGAAGCTTACTCCTCGGCTACAACATCCGGACCCCTTCTACTGCCGGTACGGGGCACCGCATCGCCGATACTTCACGACTGGAATACCGACATAATCTGCCCGAGGATCCCAACAGGCCCCTCAGGCGCGATGTCCCCTGAAGGCCCTTTCTGCTAACTGCGGCTTGCTAGCTATCTATAGCATATTGGATTGTTAGCTGATCCACCGGCGAGTTTCGTGGACCACTATACCAATTTTGCCAATTGGACTTGGACCCCTCTGCTACTTAGAACCCTACTAATTCCACAACTGGTCTATAGACTTCCCCGCAAGAGGAGGCAAAAACAGACTTTTCCCCATCACGACGTCCCTCTAAGGCCCTTATGCTAGCTTGTTAGCCATGGCCTGTTAACTGCTAGCACTGGCCTGCTAACTGTCTGAATCGCCGTGCCCCTGCCAGCCCAACCACTCACTGGACCCATACGATCACTTGGCCACGCATGCCTCTCTCTAATATCAATATGCTTTGTCTATTACTGCCCTGGTTAGTGATTACTGTCTTATTTCACTGTAGAGCCTATAGCCCTGCTCAATACCCTTAACCAATCATGTTTTTCCACCTCCCACATATGCGATGACATCACCTGGTTTAAACGTCTCTAGAGACAATGTACTCTCTTCCTACCATACCTTTGTCTGTACATTATGCCTTGAATCTATGCTATCGTGCCCAGAAACCATCTCCCTTTACTCTCTGTTCCAAACATGCTAGACGGCCAGTTCTTATAGCCTTTAGCCGTTCCCTTATCCTACTTCTCATCTGTTTTGCGGTGATGTAGAGGTTAATCCAGGACCTGCAGTGCCTAGCTCCACTCCTACTCCCCAGGTGCTCTCATTTGTTTACTTCTGTAACCGTAAAAGCCTTGGTTTCATGCATGTTAACATTAGAAGCCTACCCCCTAAGTTGTTTTATTCACTGCTTTAGCACATTCTGCCAACCCGGATGTCTTAGCCGTGTCTGGATCCTGGCTTAGGAAAACCACCAAAATCTCTGAAATTTCCATCCCTAACTATAACATTTTCTGCCAAGATAGAACTGCCAAAGGGGGCGGTGTTGCAATCTACTGCAGAGATAGCCTGCAGAGTTCTATATTACTATCCAGGTCCATACCAAAACAATTAGAGATTCTACTTCTAAAAATTCACCTTTCCAGAAACAAGTCTCTCACTGTTGCCGCTTGTCCCCAGCTGTACCCTGGACACCATATGCGAATTGATTGCCCCCCATCTATCTTCTGAACTCTTGCTGCTAGGTGACCTAAACTGGGACATGCTTAACACCCCGGTCATCATACAATCTAAACTCGATGCCCTCAATCTCACACAAATTATCAATGAACCTACAAGGTACAACCCCAAATCCGTAAACACGGGCACCCTCATAGATATCATCCTAACTAACTCACCTTCCAAATACACCTCTGCTGTTTTCAACCAAGATCTCAGCGATCACTGCCTCATTTCCTGCATCCGTAATGGGTCTGCTGTCAAACGACCACCCCTCATCACTGTCAAACGCTCCCACAAACACTTCTGCAAACAGGCCTTTCTAATCGACCTGGCCGGGGTATCCTAGAATGACAATGACCTCATCCCGTCAGTAGGGGATGCCTGGCTATTCTTTAAAAGTGCCTTCCTCACCATCTTAAATAAGCATGCTCCATTCAAAAAAAATTGAACTAGGAATAGATATAGCCCTTGGTTCACTCAAGACCTGTCTGCTCTTGACCAGCACAAAAACATCCTGCATTAGCATCGAATAGCTCCCGTGATATGCAACTTTTTAGGGAAGTTAGGAACCAATATACACAGGCAGTTAGGAAAGCTAAGGCTAGCTTTTTCAAACAGAAATTTGCATCCTGTGGTACAAACTCAAAAGAGTTCTGGGACACTGTAAAGTCCATGGAGAATAAGAGCACCTCCTCCCAGCTGCCCACTGCACTGAGGCTAGGACACACTGTCACTACAGATAAATCTGCAATAATTGAGAATTTCAATAAGCATCTTTCTACGGCTGGCCATGCTTTCCACCTGGCTACCACTACTCCGGTCAACAGCCCTGCGCTCCCCACAGCAACTCGCCGAAACCTCCCCACTTCAGCCAGGCTAGACAATCTGAACCCTCTCTTTCTAAAATGATCTGCCTAAAATATTGCAAGCCATATTACTAGCCTGTTCAACCTCTCTTTGAGAGGTCTGAGATTCGCATAGATTGGAAAGCTGCAGCGGTCATCCCCCTCTTCAATGGGGGAGACACTCTAGACCCAAACTGCTACAGACCTATATTCTACCCTGCATTTCTAAGGACTTTGAAAGCCAAGTTAACAAACAGATCACCAACCATTTCGGAACTCAACGTACCTTCTCCGCTATGCAATCTGGTTTCAGAGCTGGTCATGCGTGCACCTCAGCCACGCTCAAGGTCCTAAACGATATCATAACCCCCATCGATGAGACATTACTGTGCAGCCGTATTCATCGACCTGGCTAAGGCTTTCGACTTCTGTCAATCACAACATTCTTATTGGCAGACTCAACAGCCTTGGTTTCTCAAATGATTGCCTCTCTTGGTTTACCAGCTACTCCTCAGATAGAGTTCAGTATGTCAAATCGAAGGGCCTGTTGTCCGGACCTCTGGCAGTCTCTATGGGGGTGCCACAGGGTTCAATTCTCGGGCCGACTCTCTTCTCTGTATACATCAATGACGTCGCGCTCGCTGCTGGTGATTCTTTGATCCACCTCTATGCAGACGACACCATTCTGTATACCTCTGGCCCTTCATTGGACACTGTGTTAACTAACCTCCAGATGAGCTTCAATGCCATACAACTCTCATTCCGTGGCTTCAACTGCTCTTAAATGCAAGTAATACTAAATGCATGCTAATTAACCGATCGCTGCCCGCACCTGCTCGTCCGCCCATCCAGCATCACTACTCTGGACGGTTCTGACTTAGAATATGTGGACAACTACAAATACCTAGGTGTCTGGTTAGACTGTAAACTCACCTTCCAGACTCACATTAACCATCTCCAATCCAAAATTAAATCTAGAATTGGCTTCCTATTTCACAACAAAGCTGCCAAACATACCCTTGTAAAACTGACCATCCTACCGATTTTCGACTTCGGCGATGTCATTTTTAAAATAGCCTCCAACACTACTCAACAAATTGGATGCAGTCTATCACAGTGCCATCCATTTTGTCACCAAAGTCCCATATACTGCCCACCAATGCGACCTGTACGCTCTCATTGGATGGCCCTCGCTTCATACTCATCGCCAAACCCACTGGCTCCAGGTCATCTACAAGTCTCTACAAGTCTCTGATAAGCCCCGCCTTATCTCAGCTCACCATAGCAGCACCCACCCGTAGCACGCGCTCCAGCAGGTATATCTCACTGGTCACCCCCAAAGACATTTCTTCCTTTGGCCGCCTCTCCTTCCAGTTCTCTGCTGCCATTGACTGGAACGACCTGCAAAAATCTCTGAAGCTGAAGACCCTTACCTCCCTCACTAGCTTTAAGCACCAGCTGTCAGAGCAGCTCACATATCACTGCACCTGTACATAGCTCATCTGTAAATGGCCCATCCAATCTAACTCATCCCCATACTGTATTTATTTATCTTGTTCCTTTGCATCCCATTATCTCAACTTGCATATTCATCTTCTGCACATCCTACCATTCCAGTGTTTAATTGCTATATTGTAGTTACTTTGCCACCATGGCCTATTTATTGCCTTACCTCTCTTATCCTACCTCATTTGTACATGCTGTATATAGATTTTTCTACTGTATTATTGATTGTGTGTTTGTTTATTCCATGTGTCGAACTGCTTTGCTCTATCTTGGCCAGGTCGCAGTTGCAAATGAGAACTAGCCTCAACTAGCCTACCTGGTTAAATAAAGGTTAAATAAAATAAAAAATGAAATACAAGACTATAACTACCAATTGGATTTCATGGAATTGGGGAGAAAAAAGGGTACAAAAATAAATATTTTGTCTTGCCCATTCTCCCCGCGGAATGGCACACATTGATGTCTCAAATGTTTCAAGGCTTAAAAATCCTTCCTTAACCTGTCTCCACCCCACATAGCCTGGTTCCTCTCTAGGTTTCTTCCTAGGTTTTGTTCTTTCTAGGGAGTTTTTCCTAGCTACCGTGCTTCTACACCTGCATTGCTTGCTGTTTGGGGTTTTAGGCTGGGTTTCTGTACAGCACTTTGAGATATCAGCTGTTGTACGAAGGGCTATATAAATACATTTGATTTGATCTACACTGATTGAAGTGGGTTTAACAAGTGACATCAATAACGGATCATAGATTTCACCTGGATTCACCCGATTAATCTGTCATGGAAAGAGCAGGTGTTCTTAATGTTTTGAACACTCAAGGTACAGTAACATTACTGCTGGCTGATCTACATGCTGAACGTTGTTCTCAAAATGTTTACAATTAGCATTTTATTCATGATCCCCACTGTGTAGGCCTATGTGACACATATTGTAATATAATACATCATCATCAATAGAATTAGCAAGACTTGCATGATACAGTAACTGATACATGAAAACCTTCACCAGCACTTCACAGGTCTCACATACAGTACAGTACTTTTGTGTTACTGATGTTGACACAGGGCTGTGGGACAGGGATCAGTGTGACAGTTTCAGGTGCTGGAGTCTATTAATAGCTTGCCTCTCAGCCTCAGCATTTTATCATTCTGGTGTCCAAGCGCTGAAGGTTTCCTGGTCCTGCTTCACAAACACAAGGAGGAAGTAGTGCATCTCCATCTCAATCCCCCCGCCCCTGTGCGATTAGTTACACAGGAACCTGTGAGTATCCTGGTGATTCGTCTTCTGTCAGGCCTTCAGTGTTTATCCTTTGCAATCCAACAGGATCGGAATCAAAGACGGTGGCATTCATTCAGCATGAGAAATGACCTGTCTTTCCCAGAGGTGAAGAAAGAGAAGGAGGGACCACGGATCAACAAAAGGCAATAGCAACAATACATCATACACTGTTATTTAGTCCCTAAAGTGGCCTACAGACAGAGAAAAAAGCAAAAGCAAGACATTGTCCGTGTTCAAATAATAAACTGGCGTACTACATACTTAAACACCATACTATGTACCAGTGGAGGCTGGTGACTTGAAAAATTAGTATGGGAGACCCACGAGATGTCAAATTGTGTTTAAAGAATCGTCAAAGAGTAATTATTTTAAACTAAAGCATTTAATAAATACATTTATAGTACAATATTACGGGCAATGGGAATGAGAGGGCGACTTACACAGTAAGATCACAGCAGTGATTGAATGAGGGTATGAGGCATGCGTTGAGGTGTTCAGAGGCTTGACTTCATTGCAGGACAGGATTTGTCTGGTAAGACAAAAAACAATAATACACTACACAGTTTGACCAAAGAGCTTAGAATGAGTTAATCCAAGCAAGGAGTAAAATCATTGATGTGTAATAATGTGATTGTGTTTGTGATTGACTCTACATAGAGTATTGAGAGAAAATTGATAGGGGTACTCAAAGTGCTTGGAGAGGAAACATTCAATGTAGCAGTGGATGAGCGGGCACATGAGACATGGCTTCAGTTCATGTCAGGGCAGAGTTGACAATGGTAGTAGAGTGGTCATCTCTTAATCAAGGAACAGGAGGGGACTTAGCTGGAAATACAAATAGCAGATACGTTCCATTACAGCTGTGCCATCATAGGTTTGGACATGTTTCTCTGTAAAGTTAAACACAGAGTTGGCATATCACCCACTTTACACATCAAAGTAGCCCAAGAAACATTCCTGAATAATGCCCTGATCATCCACATACCTGACGATAACTGACAACTGCAAGCAAACTGGTGGCACCGTAGGTCCCAGAGTGGGTGGGTAATTTTTACCCCCTGGGGCTCAGAGTTTTTCCTTATCTGTTACCTAACCAGGAAAACTCTGGACCCTATAAGGTATGACAGTGATTAATCAGTTGTTAAAAGGTTTTATAAGGGGGGGGGGGATGAAAACCCTATCAAACTGCAGCAACCTTATACTTGTTCATATCAATTATATTTAGACTAGATTGGGAAGGGGATTTCCTCTAACCAGACACAGAGACAACAACTGATAGACAATATAATTCACAGGGCTGAGTTTGCTTTATGCAAGTTTGCATCATGCAGTTCTATGCAACTGTAGGCCTTATAAGAAATTATCTCACATCTGTCAATACTATTACGTTGATTGATTAATTCCAGTTGATAATGTTGGATTGAAAACGTTTAGGCAGCCTTGCCAGCCCAATATTGAATATAAACCAAATTTGATCACATTCGCATTTTCTCCTAACACACACATGGACTATAAATACATAACGTTACCAATTAATTTACACTGACCAAATGGACAACGCACATAGGCTATTATGCATCTGCTCTTATTAGTAGCCTACAGTTGATCAGACTGAAAAATTGTCCAGTTTTCATCCCATAGTGCATGTCAGATCTCTAATGTTAAGGTGTAGCCTAGGCTGCTGCAACATTTATATAATGAGTTTTTGCTTGTGTCTGTCCGGAGTGATTATGTGTTTTTATCTTTGCTAAATATATACCGGAGGAAAGTGGAAAGCCTACTTGTCAACTTCTCTCTTTAATCTAACTTTTAATGGATGATGCAATGGAAGCTATAAAATCACTCGGAATTGATTTTCGACATCCCAGAAGAACAATTGAAAGTTCGATACGTTCAGCAAGTAAAGCATTGTTACGTGCAATTACCTCTGCAAGCTCATTGTAGTTTCTCTTGTCGGCGGAACGTTCCCTCTCATAGTGTCCTCTAAAAGCAAATTCTTGCATGCCCAAAAACACAGGGGTGTTGATAAGCCGCTTGAGAACATCCCTGTTTCTTCTAACTTTCTCGTTGTGTCGCGCAGTTTGAATACGCATATTCGATGCAGCTTGTCCCCCGAAGCTAGAATCTGGTGTGGGCATTTATATGCTGCCTGCTGAACGATCAATGCTCTCCAGGTCACTGTACCTACTGCTCTTTCGCCCAAGGCTCAGATTTTCCAAAAAGCAGGCTAGATTGATGAAAGGCTCCTTGTTAACCAGCTAACGTTATACTTTTGATACCAGTTGGTATTGAATGCCCTCACCTTTTCATCCTTCTTCATCTAACTGATCGCAGGCAGAGATTGACCCTCACTTTTAATTCGTACCGTGTTCCCCAGAGAATGAAAGAGGTTCTTCAACGTAGAACCCCCATAATGCTCTGTGGCACAATCCCAATACAACTCCCTAGGTTCGTTCTCTGATCGTAAATCTATGATTGGATGGACAACATGTCAGTTCATACTGCAAAAGTTTGTAATGGTTGGAGGACCTGTTCATAATTACCATGTATGTCTATGGAAGCAGCTGAGGCCTACGAGCCTCCTAGGTTTTGTATTAAAGTCAATGTAGCCAGAGGAGGACGGAAGCTAGCTGTCTTTCTGCTACACCATGGTGCTACCCAAGACATTGCTGTTGAGGTTACTGTAGACCTTCATTTCAAAACAGTCAATTATTTGGTGACATATGAATATATTTAATACAGTTTGATCTAAAAAGGATAACTTTTTTAATGTTTCACTATTTTTGTTGTTAGGCGAGGATGGTCCTCCACTTCTTCCTCTGAGGAGCCTCCACTGCTAAGTAAAAAGTATGCAGTATGCTAAGGTCACAAAGCAGTGGAGGCTCCTGACTGGCTGAGTAGGTAGGCTGAGTCGGGGTGGATTTTTCCAAATTCCACAGATATGCATTGCATTAACCAGCCTGATAATAGCTCCTTCTCAATTTGATAAAGGTATCTTAACTCTGAATAGAATAGGAACTGTGTTATATGCCTACTCAGGCTGGTTATAGGCAGTATATCACATTAAACCTATACCGTAGCACATATAGCCCATCTATCCTTTTTAAAAACTTATTCGGGATCGGTGTCCCTTCCACGGGAAGGTTGAACTAACGTATGCTAATGAGGCTGTAAGTAACAAGAAAATATCCAGGACATAGACATATCGGATATTGGAAGAAAGCTTAAATTCTTGTTAATCTAACTGCACCGTCCAATTTACTGTAGCTATTACAGTGAAAGAATACCATGATATTGTTTGAGGAGACTGCACAATTTTGAACATAAAAAGTTATTCATTAACAAATTAGGCATGTTTAGGCAGTCTTGATACAACATTTTGAACAGAAATTCAATGGTTCATTGAATCAGTCTCAAACTTTGCACAGACAGTGCTGCCATCTAGTGGCCAAAATATATACCGCACCTGGGCTGGAATAATACATTGTGGCCTTTCTCTTGCATTTCAAAGATGATGGTACAAAAAAATGCTAAAGAACAGTTGTTTTTTTCTTTGTATTATCTTTTACCAGATCTATTGTGTTATATTCTCCTACATTCCTTTCACATTGCCACAAACTTCAAATTGTGTCCTTTCAAATAGTACCAAGAAAATGCATATCATTGCTTCAGGCAACAAAAAAATTAAAAGGGGGGCGGATCCTTAAGAGGGACTGAAGACAGAAACAGATCATTTGGTTCCATTTCAACAAATGTATTAGTGAAAACAAAGTGCTGTAACATATATACATTAAATAGCCTGGTACACACACTAACACTTTTCAAATATTCAAATCTAAAGGTTATTGCACAGAAAAACGTGGACAGTTGGGTGCATCAAAAGTTCAGAAACGCTGGAGAGCGACATAATTAACTAAAGCACTATCATTGGGAAAGAGATCAAAATGACTGCTAAGGCTTGATCCAAACATTAAATAATTAAATAGGTAGTCTAACCTACAAAACTAAAACAATCCATATGTTCAAATCAAAAGGTCTGATTAACATGACATCAATAACGCAGCCACATTCCGAATCCCCGGTGCTGACACATTCGGAAATCAAAAGATGATTTAGAATTTAGTTTAAAATCTCTGACAAAGTGCAAGAGAACAATACACACTTTTCAATGAGAAAGCAGAAATTCACAACAACAAAAATAATTTTAAAATCATGTAGCCTACAATGCAATACTCTTGATTATTAAGGAGAAAAACTACTTAGCCTACATTTAAACACCACTGCAGTAGCTTTGCTATTTGGCAGCTTTCCAATTAAGTAGCCTAGTTTTTTATTTGGCTACTTGAAGAGAACTAGGGCCTATCACTCTCAGTGTTATGGTGCGTGAATGAGGACCCAAAAGCGAACTAACGTAAACAGGGCTTCTTTAATAACAAAACATACGTAGGCTCAGATGGACCGGCAGATTCCGACAGGACAGGACAAGGTTGCAGCAAACATGACGATAGTCTGGTTCAGGCATGAATAACACAAACAAGAATCCGACAAAGACAGGAGCAGAAACAGAGAGAGATATAGAGGACTAATCAGAGGGAAAAAGGGAACAGGTGGGAAAAGGGGTGACGAGGTAGTTAGGAGGAGACAAGGAACAGCTGGGGGAAAGAGGGGGAGAAAAGGTAACCTAATAACGACCAGCAGAGGGAGACAGGGTGAAGGGAAAGGACAGAAACAAGACACAACATGACAATACATGACAGTACCCCCCCACTCACCGAGCGCCTCCTGGCGCACTCGAGGAGGAAACCTGGCGGCAACGGAGGAAATCATCGATCAGCGCACGGTCCAGCACGTCCCGAGAGGGAACCCAACTCCTCTCCTCAGGACCGTACCCCTCCCAATCTACTAGGTACTGATGACCACGGCCCCGAGGACGCATGTCCAAAATCCTACGGACCCTGTAGATGGGTGCGCCCTCGACAAGGATGGGGGGGGGGGGGGAAGACGAGCGGGGGCGCGAAGAACGGGCTTGACACAGGAGACATGGAAGACCGGGTGGACGCGACGAAGATATCGCGGAAGAAGAAGTCGAACTGCGACAGGATTAATGATCTGAGCAATACGGAACGGACCAATGAACCGCGGGGTCAACTTGCGAGAAGCGGTCTTAAGGGGAAGGTTCTGAGTGGAGAGCCAAACTCTCTGACCGCGACAATATCTAGGACTCTTAGTTCTGCGCTTTTTAGCAGCCCTCACAGTCTGCGCCCTATAACGGCAAAGTGCAGACCTGACCCTCTTCCAGGTGCGCTCGCAACGTTGGACAAAAGCCTGAGCGGAGGGGACGCTGGACTCGGCGAACTGAGATGAGAACAGCGGAGGCTGGTACCCGAGGCTACTCTGAAAGGGAGATAGCCTGGTCGC
The DNA here is from genome assembly GCF_057628025.1 of Oncorhynchus mykiss. Lineage (NCBI taxonomy): Eukaryota > Metazoa > Chordata > Actinopteri > Salmoniformes > Salmonidae > Oncorhynchus > Oncorhynchus mykiss. The sequence continues at coordinate 68,368,331 of NC_143030.1, read as the reverse complement.
AGACGAAGGAAGCGAGTTGTGGGCGTATTCTGCCCAGGGGAGCTGTTCTGACCAAGACGCAGGGTTGCGAAAAGAAAGACTGCGTAAGATGCGACCAATAGTCTGATTGGCCCGTTCTGCTTGACCGTTAGACTGGGGGTGAAAGCCGGAAGAGAGACTGACGGAAGCCCCAATCAAACGGCAAAACTCCCTCCAAAATTGAGACGTGAATTGCGGACCTCTGTCCGAAACGACGTCTGACGGAAGGCCATGAATTCTGAAAACATTCTCGATGATGATTTGTGCCGTCTCTTTAGCAGAAGGAAGCTTAGCAAGGGGAATAAAATGAGCCGCCTTAGAGAACCTGTCGACAACCGTAAGAATAACAGTCTTCCCCGCTGACGAAGGCAGTCCGGTGACAAAATCTAAGGCGATGTGAGACCACGGTCGAGAGGGAATGGGAAGCGGCCTGAGACGGCCGGCAGGAGGGGAGTTACCGGACTTAGTCTGCGCGCAGACCGAACAAGCAGCCACGAAGCGACGCGTGTCATGCTCCCGGGTGGGCCACCAAAAACGCTGGCGAATGGAAGCAAGCGTACCCCGAACGCCAGGATGGCCGGCTAACTTGGCAGAGTGAGCCCACTGAAGAACGGCCAGACGAGTAGGAACGGGAACAAAAAGAAGGTTCCTAGGACAAGCGCGCGGCGACGGAGTTTGAGTGAGTGCTTGCTTTACCTGCCTCTCAATTCCCCAGACAGTCAACCCGACAACACGCCCCTCAGGGAGAATCCCCTCGGGGTCAGTGGTGGCTACTGAAGAACTGAAGAGACGAGATAAAGCATCAGGCTTGGTGTTCTTAGAGCCCGGACGATAAGAAATCACGAACTCAAAACGAGCGAAAAACAGCGCCCAGCGCGCCTGACGCGCATTAAGTCGTTTGGCAGAACGGATGTACTCAAGGTTCCTATGGTCAGTCCAAACGACAAAAGGAACGGTCGCCCCCTCCAACCACTGTCGCCATTCGCCTAGGGCTAAGCGGATGGCGAGCAGTTCGCGGTTTCCCACATCATAGTTACGTTCCGACGGCGACAGGCGATGAGAAAAATATGCGCAAGGGTGGACCTTGTCGTCAGAGAGGGAGCGCTGAGAAAGAATGGCTCCCACGCCCACCTCTGACGCGTCAACCTCGACAACGAACTGTCTAGTGACGTCAGGTGTAACAAGGATAGGTGCGGATGTAAAACGATTCTTGAGGAGATCAAAAGCTCCCTGGGCGGAAACGGACCACTTAAAGCACGTCTTGACAGAAGTAAGGGCTGTGAGAGGAGCCGCCACCTGACCGAAATTACGGATGAAACGACGATAGAAGTTCGCGAAGCCGAGAAAGCGCTGCAGCTCGACGCGTGACTTAGGGACGGGCCAATCAATGACAGCTTGGACCTTAGCGGGATCCATCTTAATGCCTTCAGCGGAAATAACAGAACCGAGAAATGTGACGGAGGAGGCATGAAAAGAGCACTTCTCAGCCTTCACAAAAAGACAATTCTCTAAAAGGCGCTGGAGGACACGTCGAACGTGCTGAACATGAATCTGGAGTGACGGTGAAAAAATCAGGATATCGTCAAGGTAAACGAAAACAAAGATGTTCAGCATGTCTCTCAGGACATCATTGACTAATGCCTGAAAGACAGCTGGAGCGTTAGCGAGGCCGAAAGGAAGAACCCGGTATTCAAAGTGCCCTAACGGAGTGTTAAACGCCGTCTTCCACTCGTCCCCCTCCCTGATGCGCACGAGATGGTAAGCGTTACGAAGGTCCAACTTAGTGAAAAACCTGGCTCCCTGCAGGATCTCGAAGGCTGAAGACATAAGAGGAAGCGGATAACGATTCTTCACTGTTATGTCATTCAGCCCTCGATAATCTATGCAGGGGCGCAGGGACCCGTCCTTCTTCTTAACAAAAAAAAAAAAAAAAAAAACCCCGCTCCGGCGGGAGAGGAGGAGGGGACTATGGTACCGGCGGCAAGAGCTACAGACAAATAATCTTCGAGAGCCTTACGTTCGGGAGCCGACAGAGAGTATAGTCTACCCCGGGGGGGAGTGGTTCCCGGAAGGAGATCAATACTACAATCATACGACCGGTGTGGAGGAAGAGAGGTGGCCCTGGACCGACTGAACACCGTGCGCAGATCGTGATATTCCTCCGGCACCCCTGTCAAATCACCAGGCTCCTCCTGTGAAGAAGAGACAGAGGAAACAGGAGGGATAGCAGACATTAAACATTTCACATGACAAGAGACGTTCCAGGAGAGGATAGAATTACTAGACCAATTAATGGAAGGATTATGACAAACTAGCCAGGGATGGCCCAAAACAACAGGTGTAAAAGGTGAACGAAAAATTAAAAAAGAAATGGTTTCGCTATGATTACCAGAAACAGTGAGGGTTAAAGGTAGCGTCTCACGCTGAATCCTGGGGAGAGGACTACCATCCAGGGCGAACAAGGCCGTGGACTCCCTTAACTGTCTGAGAGGAATGTCATGTTCCCGAGCCCAGGTCTCGTCCATAAAACAGCCCTCCGCCCCAGAGTCTATTAAGGCACTGCAGGAAGCTGACGAACCGGTCCAGCGTAGATGGACCGACAAGGTAGTGCAGGATCTTGAAGGAGAGACAGGAGTAGTAGCGCTCACCAGTAGCCCTCCGCTTACTGATGAGCTCTGGCTTTTACTGGACATGAAGTGACAAAATGACCAGCAGAACCGCAATAGAGACAGAGGCGGTTGGTGATTCTCCGTTCCCTCTCCTTAGTCGAGATGCGGATACCTCCCAGCTGCATAGGCTCAGCACCCGAGCCGGCAGAGGAAGATGGTAGTGATGCGGAGAGGGGGGTAACGGAGAACGCGAGCTCCTTTCCACGAGCTCGGTGACGAAGATCAACCCGTCGCTCAATGCGAATAGCGAGTTCAATCAAGGAATCCACGCTGGAAGGAACCTCCCGGGAGAGAATCTCATCCTTTACCTCTGCGCGGAGACCCTCCAGAAAACGAGCGAGCAAAGCCGGCTCGTTCCAGCCACTGGAGGCAGCAAGAGTGCGAAACTCAATAGAGTAGTCTGTTATGGATCGATTACCTTGACATAGGGAAGACAGGACCCTGGAAGCCTCCTCCCCAAAAACAGATCGATCAAAAACCCGTATCATCTCCTCCTTAAAGTCCTGATACTGGTTAGTACACTCAGCCCTTGCCTCCCAGATTGCCGTGCCCCACTCACGAGCCCGTCCAGTAAGGAGAGATATGACGTAGGCGACACGAGCAGTGCTCCTGGAGTAAGTGTTGGGCTGGAGAGAAAACACAATATCACACTGGGTGAGGAACGAGCGGCATTCAGTGGGCTCCCCAGAGTAACACGGCGGGTTATTGATTCTGGGCTCCGGAGATTCGAAAGCCCTGGAAGTGGCCGGTGGATCGAGGCGGAGATGGTGAACCTGTTCTGTGAGGTTGGAGACTTGGGTGGCCAGGGTCTCAACGGCATGTCGAGCAGCAGACAATTCCTGCTCGTGTCTGCCTAGCATCGCTCCCTGGATCTCGACGGCTGAGTGGAGAGGATCCGAAGTCGCTGGGTCCATTCTTGGTCGGATTCTTCTGTTATGGTGCGTGAATGAGGACCCAAAAGCGAACTAACGTAAACAGGGCTTCTTTAATAACAAAACATACGTAGGCTCAGATGGACCGGCAGATTCCGACAGGACAGGACAAGGTTGCAGCAAACATGACGATAGTCTGGTTCAGGCATGAATAACACAAACAAGAATCCGACAAAGACAGGAGCAGAAACAGAGAGAGATATAGAGGACTAATCAGAGGGAAAAAGGGAACAGGTGGGAAAAGGGGTGACGAGGTAGTTAGGAGGAGACAAGGAACAGCTGGGGGAAAGAGGGGGAGAAAAGGTAACCTAATAACGACCAGCAGAGGGAGACAGGGTGAAGGGAAAGGACAGAAACAAGACACAACATGACAATACATGACACTCAGCCCACCTATTCCAATGCATTGTGAATTCCACTAGATGAAGAGCCAAAATGAATATAACATCCTGGCATTTAAGCCATACTCGTTTTCAGTGGTGTAAAGTACTTAAGTAAAAATACTTTAAAGTACTACTTAAGTAGTTTTTTGTGGTATCTGTACTTTGCTTTACTATTTATATTTTTGACAACTTTTTATTTGACTTTACTACATTCCTAAAGAAAATGATGTACTTTTTATTCCATGCATTCTCCCTTGACACCCAAAAGTACTTGTTACAATTTGAATGCTTTGCAGGACAGAAAATTGTCAAATTCACACACGTATGAAGAGAACATCCCTGGTCATTCCCACTGCCTCTGATCTGGCGGACTCACTAAGCACAAATGCTTTGTTTGTAAATAGTGTCTGAGTGTTGGAGTGTGCCCCTGGCTATCCGTTTGCTTAATATAAGGAATTTTAAATTATTCATACTTTTACTTTTGCTTTTGATACTTAAGGATATTTTAGCTACATTTACTTCTGATACGTAAGTATATTTAAAACCAAAAACTTTTTGACTTTTACTCTAGTATTTTACTGGGTGACTTTTACTGGGTGACTTTCTTTACTTTTACTCAAGTATGAATTAACAATTTTTTTCAAGACCACTGTCAATTAGCAACCACCTGAAGCCCTGCATTGACTGTCCTCCAGCAGATTGCAACTCATCCATGTTTTTACATTTTTAGTCCCACAGGGTCTGGCTGCGGCGGTGGTCGTTGTAATCCTTCTGCCGTGACAGGAAGAGAGAGAGAGACAGAAGAGGAACAGAGAGAGATGGAGTAAGAGAGAGAGAGAGGGGGGGGGGGGGTGGACAGATGAGGAAGAGATAGGGACAGCGAGAGAGACAGAAGTGGTGAGAGAGAACTAGAACAATAAAGAGAGAGTGAGAGAGAGACTGGCAGAGACCAAGAGATACTGTATCAAGATAGAGCAAGATAGAAAGAGAGACATGGGAAAGTGAGAAAGAGGGGGTGGGGGAAGAGAGAGAGAGACACAGATAGGTTGAGAGAGCGAGAGCTTCTCCACACCACCACCATCCACCCCAAGCTGATGTGTCAGGCTTATCACCCAGCCGAGTGGTCCTGAGGTGACATCCTCCACTGAATCCGTGACATTTCACAGACGGTGCAAATCTATCCATCTTTATCAAGCATCTGCCTCCATTTTAGCATTCCTCGAGTTAGCATATCACAGAGAACCGGTCAGAGGCTTTCTCCCTAAACTAGGCATTGTGAGTCCACAGGACTACTCTAGTCACTTTCCACTGCGGTGGATTTTAATCTGACCAGCTGCATGTACTGTACAGTTGAAGTCGGAAGTTTACATACACCTTAGCTAAATACATTTAAACTCAGATTTTCATAAAACTCCTGACATTTAATCCCAGTAAAAATTCCCTGTCTTAGGTCAGTTAGGATCATCACTTTATTTTAAGAATGTGAAATGTCAGAATAATAGTAGAGAGAATGATTATTTCAGCTTTATTTCTTTCATCACATTCCCAGTGGGTCAGAAGTTTACATACACTCAGTTAGTATTTGGTAGCACTGCCTTTCAATTGTTTAACTTGGGTCAAACGTTTCAGGAAGCCTTCTACAAGCTTCCCACAATAAGTTGGGCGAATTTTGGCCCATTCTTCCTGACTGAGCTGTTGTAACTGAGTCAGGTTGTAGGCCTCCTTGCTTGCAGATGCTATTTCAATTCTGCCCACAAATGTTCTATAGGATTGAGGTCAGGGCCTTGTGATGGCCACTCCAATACCTTGACTTTGTTGTCCTTAAACCATTTTGCCACAACTTTGGAAGTATGCTTGAGGTCATTGTCCATTTGGAAGACCCATTTGCGAACAAGTTTTAACTTCCTGTCTAATGTCTTGAGATGTTTCTTCAATATATCCACATAATTTTCCTCCCCCATGATGCCATCTATTTTGTGAAGTGCATCAGTCCCTCCTGCAGCAAAACACCCCCACAACATGATGCTGCCACCCCCGTGCTTCATGGTTGGGATGGTGTTCTTCCGCTTGCAAGAATCCCCCTTTTTCCTCCAAACACAACAATGGTCATTATGGCCAAACAGTTCTGTTTTTGTTTCATCAGACCAGAGGACATTTCTCCAAAAAGTACGATCTTTGTCCCCATGTGCAGTTGCAAACTGTAATCTGGCTGTTTTATGGCGGTTTTTGAGCAGTGGCTTCTTCTTTGCTGAGTGGCCTTTCAGGTTATGTTGAAATAGGACTCGTTTTACTGTGGATATAGATCCTTTTGTACCTGTTTCCTCCAGCATCTTCACAAGGTCCTTTGCTATTGTTCTGGGATTTGGAGGAAAAAGGGAGGGTCACACCCTGATCAGTTTCACCTTTCCTCGTTATTGTCTCCACCCCCTCCAGGTGTCGTTTGTTTTCCCCAATGTATTTATCCCTGTGTTTCCTGTCTCTCTGTGCCAGTTCGTCTTGTATGTTCCAAGTCAACCAGCATTTTTCCTGTCTTTGCTATTCTCTTTTTTCTAATTCTCCCGGTTTTGACCCTAGCCTGTTCTGGACTCTGTACCCGCCTGCCTGACCATTCTGCCTGCCTTGACCACGAGCCTTTCTGCCACTCTGTACCTCCTGGACTCTGATCTGGTTTTGACCTTTAGCCTGTCCATGACTATTCTCTTGCCTAATCCTTTTGGATTATTAAACATTGTAAGACTCCCGCCTTGTGTCATGATAGGGGTAAGCTTGCAAGCCGAAGAACACCATCCGAACCGTGAAGCAAGGGGGTGGCAGCATCATGTTGTGGGGGTGCTTTGCTGCAGGAGGGACTGGCACACTTCACAAAAGAGATAGCATCATGAGGTGGGAAAATTATGTAGATATATTGAAGCAACATCGCAAGACATCAGTCAGGAAGTTAAAACTAAGTCGCAAATGGGTCTTCCAAATGGACAATGACCCCAAGCATACTTCCAAGGTTGTGGCATAATGGATTAAGGAGAACAATGTGAAGGTATTGGAGTGGCCATCACAAAGCCCTGACCTCAATCCTATCGAAAATCTATTGGCAGAACTGAAAAAGCGTGTGCGAGCAAGGAGGCCTACAAACCTGACTCAGTTACACCAGCTCTGTCAGGAGGAATGGGCTAAAATTCACCCATCTTATTGTGGGAAGCTTGTGGAAGGCTACCCGAAACATTTGACCCAAATTAAAAATTTGAGGTAATGCCACCAAATACTGATTGAGTGTATGTAAACTTCTGACCCACTGGGAATGTGTTGAAATAAATAAAAGCTGAAATAAATAATTCCTTCTCCTATTATTCTGACATTTCACATTCTTAAAATAAAGTGGTGATCCTAACTGACCTAAGACAGGGACATTTTTACTAGGTTTAAATGTCAGGAATTGTGAAAAACTGAGTTTAAATGTATTTGGCTAAGGTGTATGTAAACTTCCGACTTCCAACTGTAGGTCATTTGTCATTCCAGACCAGGATGCATTAGACGCTCTAGGGATTTCTTTAGAAAAACATGATAAAGTTCAAAGAAAACATCTCAGAAGTTTGAGGCAAAAGGCTGGCTGACAGTAACAATTTTTTTATCGTGAATCAGTCAGCATTGCTTCATATGACAACATATGAAATTTGGAAGTTACAACATTTATCCTTTGAATGATTAAACTTCTATGGAAAAAAAGTTCTGTAGAAATAGTTTTATGTGACATAGTTTTTTTTTAATAACATCATAATAGATTCATTATGGAATGAAAGAGCACCATTGTGCAACGTATGTCATGAGATGGTTTGCCAGCTTGTCAACATTGTGTGGGAGTTTTCTGGCACAGATGTGTTCAATAAACCAAAGATCCATGCTTCCCAGAGCTTTGTTTCCCAACAACAATTAAGTTACTTTTCCACCGGCTAGCTATGCATCACCAATAGAAAATAGACAATGTTAACACAATCAGACATCTAAAACACCATAGAACAGAAAGTTCTTGGAAACGTGGTTGCCACTTGGGTTCAATAGTGATTTTATCGTACAGTTGTTTGTGTAGTAGATGTGTATTAGAATAATTGATTAATATAAACATGAATCTATGGGGAAAACTATAGCCCTAACATGAGAGCCATGAATGTGGATGAACAAAACTAAATGAGCAGCGACAGAGGGGCATCTGGGAAAACAACGTCTGCAGTGTTGAGGTTAACTTGTCCTGTGATTACAAAGTGCATTCCCGGAGCAGGTGTTGCATTGTGCCTGTGTGAGTGCAAGCAGGACTCAAATAGGCACAAACAAGCAGGCACACTAACGTGAAACACACACACACGCAAACACACAAACATATTCACACTGAACTTCAACCCACCACACACACCACACACACCACACACACACACGTGCACACACACACACACACACACACACACACACACACACACACACACACACACACACACACACACACACACACACACACACACACACACACACACACACACAGAGTACTCCCTCCCCACCACCACACAAAGAGAAAGCGAGAGAGTGGAAATAGAGAGGAGAATGGTTGCCTCCCCGACCATATGCTTTTGGCCCAACGCCTCTGCTGTGCGCCCCATGTGAAAACATGAATGAGCAGCCTGCAAATCGATAGGGACAAGAGATCTGGTGTTGAGCAAATCCAGTGCAGACTGACATGTTCTCCGTGTAATCTCCCGCATTGTGCTGCGAGGGGAAAGCTTATCCTGCTCTGACTGGCTGCTAAAAGGCTGCTTTGCTGTACTTCATATCTTTCTGCTCTGCTCTCTGTGAAGAGAAAGGAAGGGAAAGGGAAGGGAGAGCATGATTGCAACCCAAATGGACACCCTATTCCCTATTTAGTGCTCTACTTTTGACGAGGGCCTATCGAGCTCTATTTGGGGCTGAAGCATACGCTTCCTATGTGACTGTGTACTCTCCCCCTCCTCCTTCCTCTGTGACTGTGTACTCTCCCCCTCCTCTTTCCTCTGTCACTGTGTACTCTCCCCCTCCTCCTTCCTCTGGGACTGTGTACTCTCCCCCTCCTCTTTCCTCTGTCACTGTGTACTCTCCCCCTCCTCCTTCCTCTGGGACTGTGCACTCTCCTCCTGCCCCTGTGACTGTGTACTCTCCACCTCCCTCTGTGGCTGTGTACTCTCCCCTCATCCTTCCTGTGTGATGGTGTACTCTCCCCCTCCTACTTCCACTGTGACTGTGTACTCTTCCCTTCCTCATTCATCTGTGACTGTGTTCTCTTTCCTCCTCCTTCCTCTGTGACTGTGTTCTGTTTCCTCCTCCTTCCCCTGTGACTGTGTATTCTCCCCCTCCTCCTTCCTCTGTGACTGTGTTCTGTCCCCCTCCTCCTTCCTCTGTGACTGTGTACTCTCCCTCTCCTCCTTCCTCTGTGACTGTGTACTCTCCCCCTCCTCCTTCCTCTGTGACTGTGTTCTGTCCCCCTCCTCCTTCCTCTGTGACTGTGTTCTGTCCCCCTCCTCCTTCCTCTGTGACTGTGTACTCTCCCTCTCCTCCTTCCTCTGTGACTGTGTACTCTCCCCCTCCTCCTTCCTCTGTGACTGTGTACTCTCCCCCTCCTCCTTCCTCTGTGACTGTGCACTCTCCTCCTTCCTCTGTGACTGTGCACTCTCATCCATCCTCTGTGACTGTGTACTCTCCCCTCCTCCTTCCTCTGTGACTGTATACTCTCCCCCTCCTCCTCCCTCTGTGACTGTATACTCTCCCACTCCTCCTTCCTCTGTGGCTGTGTACTCTCCACCTCCCTCTGTGGCTGTGTACTCTCCCCTCTTCCTTCCTGTGTGACGGTGTACTCTCCCCCTCCTCCTTCCACTGTGACTGTGTACTCTTCCCTTCCTCATTCCTCTGTGACTGTGTTCTCTTTCCTCCTCCTTCCTCTGTGACTGTGTTCTGTTTCCTCCTCCTTCCCCTGTGACTGTGTACTCTCCCCCTCCCCTTCCTCTGTGACTGTGTTCTGTCCCCCTCCTCCTTCCTCTGTGACTGTATACTCTCCCCCTCCTCCTTCCGCTGTGACTGTATACTCTCCCCCTCCTCCTTCCTCTGTGACTGTATACTCTCCCACTCCTCCTCCCTCTGTGACTGTATACTCTCCCCCTCCTCCTCCCTCTGTGTCTGTGTACTCTCCCCCTCCTCCTCCCTCTGTGTCTGTGTACTCTCCTCCTCCTCCTCCCTCTGTGACTGTATACTCTCCCACTCCTCCTTCCTCTGTGACTGTATACTCTCCCCCTCCTCTCTCCTCTGTGACTGTATACTCTCCCCCTCCTCCTTCCTCTGTGACTGTATACTCTCCCCCTCCTCCTTCCTCTGTGAATGTGTACTCTCCCCTCCTCCTCCCTCTGTGAATGTGTACTCTCCACCTCCTCCTTCCTCTGTAAATGTGTATTTTCCCCCTCCTCCTTGTCAGATGCTGGATTACGGCAGACATTATCCCTCCCTGACTCGCCAAAAAAGGATGCTTCTTCTGGTCTTCTTTCAAAATCATAGGATTTACGGCACAGGATTCAGCAAAGGTTATTCTGTGCCAATTGTGATTCCTGCTAAGTATCCGATGCAGGATTAATAGGCTTGATATGATGTGCTCTCTCTTCTGTAGAGCTACTGTTGTGGCAGGAGTTGTCAGCTGAGGAAATAAAAACACACACATTGATTTCAGGATTCATATGTTACGAAGAACCTTATGATGTTCCACAGTGCTATATTACTTTTGAACATTGCTAATAGAAGATAGAATGAGATGGCCTGTTTATAGTAGAAACATTGTCACGTTCTGACCTTAATTCCTTTGTTTTGTCTTTGATTTAGTATGGTCAGGGCGTAAGTTGGGGTGGGCAGTCTATGTTTGTTTTTCTATGTTGGTTTTTGTGTTCGGCCTAGTGTGGTTCTCAATCAGAGGCAGGTGTCGTTAGTTGTCTCTGATTGAGAATCATACTTAGGTAGCCTTTTTCCACCTGGGTTTTGTGGGTGTTTATTTTCTGTTCAGTGTTTTTCCAGCACCATTCAGGACTGTTCGTTTGTCGTTTTATTTATTGTTTCAGTGTTCTATTACTTTATTAAAGAATATGGACACTTACCACGCTGCACCTTGGTCCTCACCTCCTTCCACCTACGACGACGCACGTTGCACACATAATGACACTTGTAGGTGAAATGTCAGGATCGGCATTGGCACTTCTATTGCAAAAAGAAATGACCGCTTACAACTGACATTAAATTAAATCTTAACATTGCGGCACAATTTATAAAGGCATAATAAAAAGCAGTGACCGGCTCAGGTTAGTCTTGTAAAAAAGCAGTATACGTGTTGGAAATTGTAATGAAATACAGCAATGACTTTGCTGATCTACAAATAAACTAAAAAAATATATCTGAAATCTGATGCCTGATTTAGTACTTATAGACAGTGGTGGAAAAAGTACAGAATTGTCATACTTGAGTAAAAGTAAAGATACCTTAATAGAAAATTACTCAAGTAAAAGTGAGTCACCAGGTAAAATACTACTTTAGTAAAAGTATAAAATTATTTGGTTTTAAGTACACTTAAGTACTTTAGACCACTGGTTACAGAGTGTGTGAGTGTGTGTTCCAGACACAACAGGCAGTCACCTAAACAGCCAAGCCAACCATCCATTCAGCTCAGTCACCTTCACAGCCATGCCAATCATCCTTCCAGCACAGTCACCTTCACAGCCATGCCAATCATCCTTCCAGCACAGTCACCTTCACAGCCAAGACAACCATCCTTCCAGCACAGTCACGTACACATGCATTTCTGCATGCCTATGCAGCTGGGTGGGTTGTGTATGTATGCCGCTGGTTTACTGGCTGAGAACTTAGCTGAAGCAGGTGTGACTATAGGCTCCTTGTCTGGCAGCCTCTGCTCTGTGCAGATGTGAGAAGAGAATAGGATTGTCTGATCAGACCAGGGCTTAGACTCAGTTAATAAACCCCCAGCCAGTTCCTGTCCGGTGTGTCTGTCTGCTTGCTGCCCTTGGAGCTTACACCAAAGCACCAATCAAAAACGAGTGCAGATATCATTTGTCATCAGGGATTTCCCGCTGGAGAATTACAGAGAAGATACAGGTCTGGATCAATACTATGGATTTTCGCTGCAGTAGCTGATTGTCCAATTGCAGTGAAACATGTGCCGGGATAAAAGGACAAGTCTGCCATTTGTACAGACTGCAGAGTCAGCAAAAGGTTCTGGCTGTCAGATGCTTATAGCCTGCTGTGATTGAAAATGATCTTTCTGCAGTGTCCAAGTCCTATTTAACACACTGCTCTCACATGGAAGGGATGTGATTTTTAAAAGGATCCTCTCTCTCTCTCTCTCTCTCTCTCTCTCTCTCTCTCTCTCTCTCTCTCTCTCTCTCTCTCTCTCTCTCTCTCTCTCTCTCTCTCTCTCTCTCTCTCTCTCTCTCTCTCTCTCTCTCTCTCTCTCTCTCTCTCTCTCTCTCTCTCTCTCTCTCTCTCTCTCTCTCTCTCTCTCTCTCTCTCTCTCTCTCTCTCTCTCTCTCTCTCTCTCTCTCTCTCTCTCTCTCTCTCTCTCTCTCTCTCTCTCTCTCTCTCTCTCTCTCTCTCTCTCTCTCTCTCTCTCTCTCTCTCTCTCTCTCTCTCTCTCTCTCTCTCTCTGTGTCACTGCTGAGTACAGCTTTGGCCACACAGTTATGGAGATGATCGAAACAGACACACCATGGATGCCAGTGTAATACAAGCCTTCCTTTACAGAGTGACTTGAAGAATTAGTGAAGATGTGGACTGAATTGGCTAAACCTCTTCACTACACCGACCTCTGAGTGCATTTAGCTACCCATCCATCCTTATAATTCCTCCTCGTTGCAAACTTGGATTTAAATATATATTTCAGACACTGACAGTAACAACTAAACTGTAAATGTTCAAGATTATCGTCTTGAAGAGCTGCTGCTACCATTGCACTTGTAACCTTATCCTTTTTGCTAGAGCACCAAACATTTGGTTGTGCAACTTGGTTGTTTCAATGATACTTAATGGCTGGCCCTGTGTTGTCAATTTCTTCGGAATGTGTATTGAACCAGCTCAGTGGTTGATCACTTCTCCTGCTTCATCATAGCTTCCTTTAGATCCTCAGAGAGTATATGCCTGTGGAATGGGTCAAGACTTGAGTCAAGTCAAAGTCGTGCATTGTAGGAGCAAGTCAAGTCTAGTCACATGTTTTTAAGTCAAGTCTTGGCTGTAGCCATGAAGTGCTGTGAAAGGCTGGTCATGGCTCACATCAACACCATTTTCCCAGAAACCCTAGACCCACTCCAATTTGCATACCGCCCCAACAGATCCACAGATGATGCAATCTCTATTGCACTCCACACTGCCCTTTCCCACCTGGACAAAAGGAACACCTATGTGACTACAGATCAGCAGATCAGCTAAGGACCCTGAGACTAAACACCTCCCTCTGCCACTGGATCCTGGACTTCCTGATGGGCCGACCCAGGTGGTAAGGGTAGGTAACAACACATTTGCCATGCTGATCCTCAACACGGGGGCCCCTCAGGGGTGCGTGCTCAGTCCCCTCCTGTACTCCCTCTACACTCATGACTGCATGGCCAGGCATGACTCCAACACCATCATTAAGTTTGCAGATGACACAACAGTGGTAGGCCTGATCACCGACAATGATGAGACAGCCTATAGGGAGGAGGTCAGAGACCTGGCTGTGTGGTGCCAGGATAACAACCTCTCCCTCAACGTGATCAAGACAATGGAGATGATTGATGACTGAATCCAATTCTTTGTTTTCGAAACTTCTTCGCCATATTCCCGTTGAAACATGTCATTTTGAATGTCACCATGTAGCTAATAGATACTCCATCGTCAAATTCACGTTGATGAGAGGAATCACTTGAAGCCTTTGCGTCTGGTCAGTTCTTTCATTTTTGCCCAAAGGATTGTTGTTAGTGTACGCCTCCTTTTCAAAAAAGCCCGACTAGGGACAGGGGCAAGAGCATGAAGCGCCACCCAACACAAGTTGTAGTCTTTCAGAGACTGGAAGAAATGTGTCTGCTTGTACAGTATATTTAACAATGGATCGGTTAATAGGAACATCGCTGAAAGACGTCCAATGGCTCTATCGGACACGTACGTGCCTTCACGTAATCCCACAAATGCCTGGCCAATTATGTGTGAAACACATCTCATTGTACTAGAAATGCCTCAGGCATGGTGAAAACAAGTCCAGATTCCATAAGGGTGAAGTTCACATATAAACTAATTCCAAATGCAAACTTTATAAGAACATTTTACATTTCAAGCATTGCTACATACCAAAATACCAGTAGCCTATGCTAGTAATTGTTGCCCTATTGCTGATGAGCAAAACAGTTAATATTCTTGATCACCAAACTATTTATTTACTATGGCAATCCTCTCTCACCATAATTTCATGTTTGCACTGCACCCTATTCTATATCTGTACACCAAATCAGCAATCTGTTCGCTAGCTCACCACCTGACCAATATTGAGTGACAGTTTTCTAGTCCAATCAGAGTGCAGAGTGTGCGTTTCACTAGCCAATCTGTTGCAGGTTTTTTGCAAAGGTGGTGCTGCGTCTACTGTCTCTGGCTTCATGCAGAGTAATCCACGTAGACTCTGTGCCACAAAATGAGTGACAGAACACTACAGAACCTGGTAAGATAAGCTCAAGTCATTAGTCTCAAGTCAAAGTCGAGTCCCAAGTCTTGAGGCTCCAAGTCCAATTAAAGTCTGAAGTTATTTTATTTTCTATCAAGTTGAGTCTCAAGTCATCAAATGTATGACTTGAGTCCGCAACTCTGGGTACGCAAGGACATTTTCATGCAAGGACATATGCAAGGACTACCTGACATGATGACTCCTTGCTGTCCCCAGTCCACCTGACCGTGCTGCTGCTCCAGTTTCAACTGTTCTGCCTTATTATTCATGCTGGTCATTTATGAACATTTGAACATCTTGGCCATGTTCTGTTATAATCTCCACCCGGCACAGCCAGAAGAGGACTGGCCACCCCACATAGCCTGGTTCCTCTCTAGGTTTCTTCCTAGGTTTTGGCCTTTCTAGGGAGTTTTTCCTAGCCACCGTGCTTCTACACCTGCATTGCTTGCTGTTTGGGGTTTTAGGCTGGGTTTCTGTACAGCACTTTGAGATATCAGCTGATGTACGAAGGGCTATATAAATGCATTTGATTTGATTTGATATGTTGGGTAGACCACTAGGCCTTGACCATGGAGCC
Source organism: Oncorhynchus mykiss (assembly GCF_057628025.1). Classification (NCBI taxonomy): domain Eukaryota; kingdom Metazoa; phylum Chordata; class Actinopteri; order Salmoniformes; family Salmonidae; genus Oncorhynchus; species Oncorhynchus mykiss. Next base: position 68,353,011 of record NC_143030.1, on the reverse strand, counting down.
TAATAGTCATACTGTATCTGCCACTTCAGTCCTGTGTGCCAAGTCAATCCACTGTCTGAGAGATGGGTCTTAGGGCACCATGCCAGCCATTGAAAATTATAAGAACATGCACTAACCCCCATGTAAGTAACTGAGTATGAATGTACTTTGGCCCCTAGTCTAGTCTAGCCTGGTTGCCAGAATGTGTCTGTCTTCAATGACTTAACATTGTTGCATAATTCGACAGTTGGCTAAAAAGGAACAGACTTGCACCAAGGCTACCCTTCATCATTTGAAAATAAAGAAAGTTGCCTGGGTCATGGCAAAGCCAAAACGAAACAGTACTTTGTAAGAAAAAAAACAATGGTCAGTATGTCTCTCTACGTGTTTATATCTTTGTTCTACTGTATCTCAAGTGATTCATTATGAATGTTTGAGGGAACATTTAGATAATAAATTGTATAATGTGTCATAGAGCAGAAAAGAGAGTTTATAAATAAACATATGTCATAATAATAATGATGAAGACATGCACGTGCGGTAATTGCTATTATTGCCACACACAAATTGAAACGCATTATCTGCCTGACTCCAGCTATTAGTTGTCATCACGTGAGAAAACATGTGCTCGTTGGAGATAGCTGTCTGCTGACACCCAAAGTAATCGAGGAAGTAGTCTGGCTGTTGAACGCACTCAAAGGGGAAAATAAACACTTGATCAGAGCAGTTTTATGTCTGGAGATGATTTGATTTCATATAATGTCTATTTTGCAACCAGCGTTGACATTAATTTGCATGATAGCAAGTCAAAATGTGACATTTATATTTAGACGTTCCCCCAATGTTTGGAGGACAATTGGATGGTCTTTTTTCTTCTGTCAGTCTCTCAGCACCGCAGTCTCATTATATCATATGTAACAGAGCACTGAGTAGATAACTCCCTCCACACATTGCTGTGTCAGGTCAATGTGCCATTCCTTACACGGTCACAGATTTCATTCTTTGGTGTAGTAGGCCTATTTACGAACAGTGATGGGGACTGTAGAATAAAATAAAATAAACAATGTTAATCAATAACTCGTGAGAGTGTTTGCACAATGCTGTAAAAGCATCACTGTGTAATAGGTGAACACAAACCGCAATCAGCTTTCACAGCACTATGTAAAACTATTTACCTAAACTGTCATGCTACGTATGCATATATGTGTTTACAATGTAAATGTATATTAATCAACATTTAAGTCAAAGTTAGAAGATATGTTTTAGTTAGTCTGGACTGCCTCCATAGCCTGCCCATGTTCTTCTGTTAGTTGATCCTGGCAGACAGGGCAAGTTTGTTGTTGGTGCCTCAGCCCGTAGACTTGTGCCTAGTTCCTGGTGCCTCAACCTGTAGCCTGGTGCCTAGTTCCTGCTGCCATTCTAAGGCAGAAGGGAAGCGATGAAGCGAGAACAGGGGGCTTCTTCCCCATGATCTGGAGCCAAGTGGCAGCACTTAAGGTGAAAGGCCAAGGCGCTGGAGAAGTAATTTAATCTGAGCCTCTGCCCAATTCCCTGGGCTACTGAGTTTAAGAAAGGTCGCACAGAGAAACAGGGGCCGGCGACCCCTTCCCAATTACGGGCTGCTACAGCAGAACATATCACAGCACCGTCCGGAGTGACAGTCATTTAGCAGCAACTCATCTGAGGAGAGGGAAGTCGAGAGATGGATGATAAGGAAATACAAAATGATTTGCCAGGACCTGCCACTTCTCTTTCTACACCACTAGGCCCCGGCCCGCTGCTCCCTGGTTCGGCTCCCCCCACCTCTTCCTTCCTCCTCCTTGTCTCATTCACACACATTAGCTCTCATATATTTGCTCTCCTCTCCTCTCTTCCCACCCCCTGCCACCCCTGCTGCCCGTCAACCTCCCTCCCTTCCACAGACACGTGACAAACACTACGACTCTGCAAGATTATTGGGGCAATCACTCATGCAACAGCCTGCCCAGCTTTCCATGGGGGCTCCAGTATTTGTCACTGTCACTTCCCCAAGTGCTGCTCCATTGTCTTGGAAATTGTATGTGTAAGGCAAGAGATGCCTGTGACCCACTTCGACAAGGGAGCCGGCGATGTGAGGGCGCTCATCACACAGAAAAAACAGCAGTTTGATGTGTCCTATTATGTGTCCCAGCAAGAGCCATAAATAATTTTGACAAGTTTTTTGTTGCGCGTGAAAGTCCTTGACTCTGCCTCCTGTTCCAGCACCTCCTCTCTGGTCGGGAGAAGCTGCCAAGCACCCCCGATGATAGATGGCACAGTACAGCAAATGACAACGGGATAGATTTTTAGTTTGTGCTTTGGAAGGGGTCAGTAATGGTGCTTTGGAAGGGATCAGTAATGGTGCTTTAGAGGGAATCAGTAATGGTGCTTTGGAGGGAATCAGTAATGGTGCTTTGCTGTACAAAACAAACAAAAAGAGAAGGACAAGAGAGAGAGGGAGAAAGAGAGAGCGGGAGAAAGAGAGAGATGGAGAAAGAGAGGGAGAGAGAGAGAGAGGGAGAGAGAGAGACAGGGAGAGACGGAGAAAGAGAGAGAGGGAGGAAGAGAGAGAGGGAGAGAAAGAGGGACCGAAGGAGAGAGGGAGGGAGAGAGAGAGTAAAAACAAAAAAATAAAGATCCTTCGATGCAGTCTGGAGAAGGAGAAGAAGTAACCAGTGACACATTCTTTGTTTTATGTATTTGAGCACCTAAATATATTAAATAAGAGTTTGTTAAACCACATGATTTAGCTTTTATGTCCATCAATGAGCGTAAAATGCCAGCCTGGTCTCAGCATTATATTTTACTAAAATCTATGCCACTCAAATACGAGACACTGAAATTAGTATAATATGTTACATTTGGCATGGTAAAATAAGACAGTAGGTTACTTAAGGCAAAAAACTAGAGGGTCGGGGTGGATAGGTAGGCATATAATGCGAACGTCTAGCAACCCAAACGTTGCGTGTTTGAATCTCATCATGGACAACTTTAGCATTTTAGCTAAGAAGCAACTTTACAAATATTTACTACTCTTCAGCAACTCTGCAACTATTTAGCTTGTTAGCAAACCTTTCCCCTACACTTAACCTTAACCATTTAACCTAACTCCTAATCTTAAACCTAATCTAACGTACCATAATCATACCAAAGCAGTCGAATGTAATATATCATACTAAACAGGTCAAAGCAAACTGGTGCGATCATGAAGTAGGATACTACTATATGTCTTATAAATTGTATTATATTGTATGACATCTATTACATTGGTAGGCCAATGGAATGTAGCCAAAAATAAAGTAACATATAGAGTGTTACGGATTTTAGTCAAATATGATATATTTTGCTCTGAGATCAGGTTACAGCGAAAATGCGGAAATCCTATACTATACTTCCATATACTATACTTCCTTTATCGCTACAATGTATTTTTTTTGTAGTTACTTGGGGTAGGCCTAAATAATGTCGTTATTTAGGCCTACCCCAAGTAACTACAAAAAAGATTTTAGATGTTTTTCGACTTACATTTCTAACTTGTAACCATGAACATCTCTTCAATAACATACATCAACGTTAGATTAAGTACCACCTGCAGGCCTCAGTGCCAAGCAGGCAGGATACTGGTCGAGAAGATGATCACTCATTGTAATGAGAGTAGGTCGACATGCTCCGCTGCAGCAACATTTATGAAGCCTTTCCACCTTCAGTCCAATCCTCAACCATTAGTTCACCTCTCTCCTTATCGCAGAGCCAAGCTGTGACGCTGTGATATCATCATTCACCCCTTTTTACTTGCTCTCCTGTGATGGGCGGATTTGTGGTTAAGGTATTGGTAATGGTCATGGTAGTTGTAGTGGTTATGGTATTGGTTATGGTATTGATAGTGGTTATGGTATTGATAGTGGTTACGTGACGGACCCGAGGTGCACACAAACAGAAAAATAATTACCCACAAAACACAGGTGGGAAAAGGCTACCTAAGTATGGTTCTCAATCAGAGACAACGATTGACAGCTGCCTCTGATTGGGAACTATACCAGGCCAAACACATAGAAATCGAAAATATAGAAAAAAATACATAGAATGCCCACCCCAACACACGCCCTGACCAAACCAAAATAGAAACACAAAAAAGGAACTAAGGTCAGGACGTGACAGTACCCCCCCCCCCTACCCCCCCCAAAACCGGACAGGCGGGAGACCCTGGCGGCACCGGACAGGCCGGAGAATCTGGCGGCGCCGGACAGGCGGGAGACTCTGCCGGCGCCGGACAGGCGGGCGGCTCTGGCGGCTCCTGACTGATGGGCGGCTCTGGTGGCTCCTGACTGACGGGCGGCTCTGGCGGCTCCTGACTGACGGGCGGCTCTGGCGGCTCCTGACTGACGGGCGGCTCTGGCGGCTCCTGACTGACGGGCGGCTCTGGCGGCTCCTGAATGACGGGCGGCTCTGGCGGCTCCTGACTGACGGGCGGCTCTGGCAGCTCCTGACTATCGGGAGAACTTGGAGGGAGGAGACGGAGAGACAGCCTGGTGCATGGGGCTGCCACAGGACCCACCAGGCTGGGGAGACCTACAGGAGACCTGGTGCGTGGAGGAGGCACCGGATTCATAGGGCCGTGGAGACGCATTGGCGGGCCCGACCGCATAGCAACCAACCTCTCCAACCTGACTCCGCCACACTCCCCATGCGCTCCCCCAAAAAAATGTTTTGGGGCTGCCTCTCGGGCTTCAGTGACCGGGTCTTGTCCTCTACCATTCTCTCCTCCCCAGTCCAACTCCTCCTCCAGGTTGGCGGACACTGCTTGGTCTTCTTGTGGTGGGTAATTCTGTCACGCTCGCTATCCTCAAACTCCCTGTCATAAATCAACCAAGGCGCAGCGTACATGTAGTTCCACATCTTTTAATGAAAGTGAAACCGAAATAACCAAAAAACAAACAGGTAAACAGCAAAAAACGGGAGGCAACCGAGGTGCACACAAACACACATGGAAAAATAATGACCCACAAAACACAGGTGGGAAAAGGCTACCTAAGTATGGTTCTCAATCAGAGACAACGATTGACAGCTGCCTTTGATTGGGAACCATACCAGGCCAAACACATAGAAATAGAAAACATAGGGCCTCCCGGGTGGCGCAGTGGTTAAGGGCGCTGTACTGCAGCGCCAGCTGTGCCACCAGAAACTCTAGGTTCGTGCCCAGGCTCTGTCGTGACCGGGAGGTCTGTGGGGCGACGCACAATTGGCCTAGTGTCGTCCGGGTTAGGGAGGGCTTGGCCGGTAGGGATATCCTTGTCTCATTGCTCACCAGCGACTGCTGTGGTGGGCCGGGCGCAGTGTGCGCTAACCAAGGTTGCCAGGTGCACAGTGTTTCCTCCGACACATTGGTGCGACTGGCTTCCGGGTTGAATGCGCGCTGTGTTAAGAAGCAATGCGGCTTGGTTGGGTTGTGTATTGGAGGACGCATGACTTTCAACCTTCGTCTCTCCCGAGCCCGTACGGGAGAGATAGTAGCTACTAACAATTGGATACCACGAAATTGGGGAGAAAAAGGGGTAAAATTTTAAGAAAAAAAAAAGAAAAAAATAGAAAAACACATAGAATGCCCACCCCCCCAACTCACGCCCTGACCAAACCAAAATAGAGACATAAAAAAGGAACTAAGGTCAGGATGTGACATTGGTACTGGTTATGGTAGTGGTGGTTATGATCGTGGTAGTGGTTATGGTATTGGTAGTGGTTATGGTAGTAGTAGGGTTATGGTATTGGTAGTGTTTATGGTATTGATAGCTACAGATATGAATAGATTTAAAGGACATTGCTTTGAATTAGGTAGACCTACAGTTGCATCAATAACGTGAAGTGAAAGATGTACTGAAAGATGAAAGATGTTCATGTACTGTTATTTACATTATCACCATACAGTATAATACATCTGAACTGTAAGTTTGTCCACAGTTCCTCCAACACAATCTATTCCAGTTCCTCAATCAACATTATTAAATTGTCTCAAAAACGCACTGCAGTGGTGATGAGGATCATCCATATTGTTGCATCCGATAGTTATGTCTGCTTCCATGAAATCCATCTTGTACATCAAAGAACATTACAAAGCTAATTAAAAAGTGGGCTAACGCCAGCAGATTCCATCAACTCAAACAGTGATCACTCTCTACTTAATCATATATCATCGTATATCATCTAAAATACTGTACAAGAAAATACGATCAACAGAAGGAGAAAAAACTCCCCATACACACAAATACAAATGGTATTTGTCTATTTTAGGGGTATCTGAATCTTCATATCTTAATGCGATGAAACTTATTTGAAATATGCTGATTACAACGGACTGAGAATGTGGCATTAAAATAAATACTCCTGAGAACCTCTCAGACTGTGTACATTTAGCACAGCGGCACTATTAGGAATAATCTGTCCAATTAAAGGTTGTGTAATTAATTAAGTGCACATTCTGTGAACAGGAGAGAGGGGAGAATTGATCAACCCTGCTAAAATATGACCTATCTTGTCTTAAAGACTAATATGTTTAAACAAAAATATGAAAATTGATGACAACATCATTTGTAACAAAATGCTCACAGTGCAACTATAATGCATTTATACCTGGATTCAGTGTTTTAGGGATTGTCTCTTACAGAATCAGTGATGTACTTCCCTGAGCTGGCTGACAATATCTTTCAATTTTGGTCATTTTTTTTGTTTCACCTTTATTTAAAAGACAAGTGAGTTAAGAACTAATTCTTATTTACAATGACAGCCTACTATCCTTTTGTAATTGTGCACCTCCCTATGGGACTCCCAGTCACAGCCAGTTGTGATGCTGCCTGGAATTGAACCTTGATTTGTAGTGATAACCCTCTAGCACTGAGATGCAGAGCCTTAGACCACTGTGCCAATCGGGAACCCAATGAAGGGCACTTCTCTGCCTATCCATTGAAGCATTCTGTTACTGACGTGTTACTTTGTATTATCACTTAATATAGGCTATTCACACTGCAAACATTGCCCAGCAAGACAAGTATATGTATCTTGATAATATGTAACTTGGTATGGTATTGTACAAACATTCTGAAACCACAACCCAGAAGTGTTGTAGAGCAGACAACACCTTTCTGTGCAAACTTGCAGCTAAATCGGAGCCAAAGTTGTGTGTGCGTGTGTGTGTATGTGTGAAGGCATGCTTCACCTGGCATTATGTTCCAGTACTGTACCACAGAGCCAGAATCACATATGGCCCTGTTCAACACTACAGGGAACCGGACACTGGACATTGCCATCAAATTAACGCCATCATATTCCAACCGGGACGTGGTTAGACAAAAGACATGAATCAACACAATTCTGAAATGCCAGAGAGAAAAGCGTATTCTCCACCGAACAGCAATTTGGCAGTGTTGACACTAGTGGCGGTCAGTGCCATTTAAGATGAGGGAGGACAATTTGTTTTCTTCTCATGACTATGGCCTTATTTCTATTATAGCATGTTGGATGACTGTCATTAATTTTCCATTCACCCAGTTCAATGTAACAGTGATAGGTTTAGGCTACAACATGACATTCAAAATTTCCCTATACCCATCATGAGATTGCTAAAACCTAGCCTATGAATTTAAGTTTACAATGTTGGTGCACACAGGTCGAGAGAAACATTTGAAGTGACAGACAGTAACACATGGAAAGACAGTGACACCACCTTGCACACTCTTGCCTGCATCTGGCTGATATAGGGTGTAATCATTAGTCCAACAGTTCAGGTATGTTTATCCCTGTTTTGTTCCATTTGCTTCTGTTTAAGAAACGTTTTTTAACAGAATCGGCGGAATGAATACACCCATGATCACACATAAACACAGTTCCCTTTCAGAGCAGCCACGTTGTATTCCTTCTTGCATCTATGTGCTCTCCTCCTCTCACCATTTCCCTTCACTTGTGGACTTCAATGCACAACACATCAGCTGTATGTGACCAGGCAAAAATCCCTTTCTAAGCCAAACCACATCATAACTGCAACACACAGCCTAAATCGTTGTCATCATATTAGTTAAAGTAACTTCATAGACAACATAGCTAATAGAACTAACGCATTAGTAAACCCGCTATAATCATGCAGTAACGTTACAGTATGCAGTCAGTAAGCAGTTTGGCACTTACACTGGCGGGCCCTGGTTGCAATAAATTAGTAAATCCAAAAGCTTACCTTGACTTGGAAGAATTCCAGTGTTGTGTTGGATAGTCACAGCCAGCTAGCTAACATAGCATCCCTCTGTTTGAGAAGGGTGCTTGAGCAGGCTAAACTAGCTAGCTGCATTTGTTAGCTAAGTAAGTGAAATTGAGAGTGGAAAAAAATACAATCTCTCTCTTGCTTCATTTTGGAAGAAACTGTTCAGCTATTGTTTTTCTCTCTCTTTGAGTCAACTACTCACCACATGTTATGCACTGCAATGCAAGCTACAGTTGAAGTCGGAAGTTTACATACACCTTAGCCAAATACATTTAAACTCAGTTTTTCACAATTCCTGAATGGGGAATCATCAGAGAAAATTACTTTACCCCAGTCCTCAGCAGTCCAATCACTGTACCTTTTGCAGAATATCAGTCTGTCCCTGATGTTTTTCCTGGAGAGAAGTGGCTTCTTTGCTGCCCTTCTTTGACACCAGGCCATCCTCCAAAAGTCTTCGCCTCACTGTGCGTGCAGATGCATTCACACCTGCCTGCTGCCATTCCTGAGCAAGCTCTGTACTGGTGGTGCCCCGATCCCGCAGCTGAATCAACTAGAGGAGACGGTCCTGGCGCTTGCTGGACTTTCTTGGGCGCCCTGAAGCCTTCTTCACAACAATTGAACCGCTCTCCTTGAAGTTCTTGATGATCCGATAAATGGTTGATTTAGGTGCAATCTTACTGGCAGCAATATCCTTGCCTGGGAAGCCCTTTTTGTGCAAAGCAATGATGACGGCACATGTTTCCTTGCAGGTAACCATGGTTGACAGAGGAAGAACAATGATTCCAAGCACCACCCTCCTTTTGAAGCTTCCAGTCTGTAATTCGGACTCAATCAGCATGACAGAGTGATCTCCAGCCTTGTCCTCGTCAACACTCACACCTGTGTTAACAAGATAATCACTGACATGATGTCAGCGGGTCCTTTTGTGGAAGGGCTGAAATGCAGTGGAAATGTTTTTGGGAGATTCAGTTCATTTGCATGGCAAAGAGGGACTTTGGAATTAATTGCAATTCATCTGATCACTCTTCATAACATTCTGGAGTATATGCAAATTGCCATCATACAAACTGAGGCAGTAGACTTTGTGAAAATCAATATTTGTGTCATTCTCAAAACTTTTGGCCACGACTGTACAGATGGGCTTTGTACAGGTGCAATGATCTGTGAGCTGCTCTGACAGCTGATGTTTAAAGTTAGTGAGGGAGATATGAGTCTCCGGCTTCAGTGATTTTTGCAATTCGTTCCAGTTATTAGCAGCAGAGAACTGGAAGGAAAGGCAGCCAAACAAGGAATAGGCTTTGGGGGTGACCAGTGAAATATACCTGCTGGAGCATGTGCTATGGGTGGGTGCTGCTATGGTGACCAGTGAGCTGAGATAAGGCGGGGCTTTACCTAGCAAAGACTTATAGATGATCTGGAGCCAGTGGGTTTGGTGACAGACATGAAGCGAGGGCCACCCAACGAAAGCATGCAGGTCGCAGTGGTGGGAAGTATATGGGGCTTTGGTGACAAAACGGATGGCACTGTGATAGACTGCATCCAATTTGCTGAGCAGAGTGTTGGAGGCTATTTTGTAAATGACATCGCCAAAGTCAAGGATCGGTAGCATTGTCAATTTTACAAGGGTATGTTTGGCAGCATGAGTGAAGGAGGCTTTGTTGCGAAATAGGAAGCCGATTCTAGATTGAATTTTGGATTGGAGATGGTTAATGTGAGTCTGGAAGGAGACACCTAGGTATTTGTAGTTGTCCGCATATTCTAATTCAGAACCGTCCAGAGTAGTGATGATGGACGGGCAGGTGCAGGCAGCGATTGGTTGAAGAGCATGCATTTAGTTTTGCTTGCATTTAAGAGCAGTTGGAGGCCACGGAAGGAGAGTTGTATGGCATTGAAGCTCGTCTAGAGGTTTGTTAACACAGTGTCCAAAGAAGGGCTAGAGGTGTACAGAATGGTGTCGTCTGTGTAGATGTGGATCAGAGAATCATCAGCAGCAAGAGCGACATCATTGATGTATACAGAGAAAAGAGTCGGCCCAAGAATTGAACCCTGTGCCAACCCCATAGAGACTGCCAGAGGTCCGGACAACAGGCCCTCCGATTTGACACACTGAACTCTGCCCGAGAAGTAGTTGGTGAACCAGGTCGAAGCAGTAATTTGAGAAACCAAGGCTTTTGAGTCTGCCGATAAGAATGTGGTGATTGACAGAGACAAAGCCTTGGCCAGGTCATTGAAGATGGCTGCACATTATTGTCTTTTATCGATGATGGTGATGATATCGTTTAGGACTTTGAGAGTGGCTGAGGTGCACCCATGACCAGCTCGGTACGGTGGGATTGGAATTGGTCGGTGATCTGTTCGTTAACTTGGCTTTTGAAGACCTTAGAAAGACAGGGTAGGATAGATATAGGTCTGTAACAGTTTGGGTCTAGAGTGTCTCCCCCTTTGAAGAGGGGGATGACCGCGGCAGCTTTCCAATCTTTGGGGATCTCAGACGATACGTAAAGGGAGGTTGAACAGGCTAGTAATAGGGCTTGCAACAATTGCAGCGGATAATTTTAAAAAGAGAGAGTCCAGATTGTCTAGCCCAGCTCATTTGTATGTGTCCAGATTTCATCAGCTATCTGGATGAAGAGTGAAGTAGACATGGGAGCGGTTTGGGCAAGTTGCTGTGAGGGTGCAGGGTTGCTGACCGGGATAGGGGTAGACAGGTGGAAAGCAAGGCCAGTCGTAGAAAAATGCTTATTGAAATTCTCAATTATCATGGATTTACCAGTGGACAGCTGGGAGGAGGTGCTTTTATTCTCCATGGACTTTACAGTGTCCCAGAACTTTTTGGACTTTGTGCTACAGGATGCACATTTCTGTTTGAAAAAGCAAGCCTTAGCTTTCCTAACTGCCTGTGTATATTGGTTCCTAACTTCCCTGAAAAGTTGCTTATTGCGGGGGCTATTCGATGCTAATGCAGTATGCCACATGACGTTTTTGTGCTGGTCAAGGGCAGTCAGGTCTATAGTGAACCAAGGGCTATATCTGTTCCTGGTTCAACATTTTTTTTTGAACAGGGCATGCTTATTTTAGATGGAGAGGAAAGCACATTTAAAGAATAACCAGGCATCCCCTACTAACGGAATGAGGTCAATATCCTTCCATGACACCGGGGCCAGTTCGATTAGAAAGGCCTGCTCGCTGAAGTGTTTTAGGGAGTGTTTGACAGTGATGAGGGGTGGTCGTTTGACCGCAGACCCATTACGGATGCAGGCAATGAGGCAGTGATCGCTGAGATCCTGGTTGAAGACAGCAGAGGTGTATTTAGATGGCAGGTTCGTCAGGATGATATCTATGAGGGTGCCTGTGTTAATGGATTTGGGATTGTTCCTGGTAGATTCATTGATAATTTGTGTGAGATTGAGGGCATCTAGCTTAGATTGTAGGACGGCCGGTGTGTTAAGCATGTCCCAGTTTAGATCAACTAACACTACGAGCACTGAAGATAGATGGAGGACAATCAATTCACATATGGTGTCCAGGGCACAGCTGAGTGCAGAAGGTGGTCTATAGCAAGTGTTAACGGTGAGAGACTTGTTTCTGGAAAGGTGAATTTTTAGAAGTAGAAGCTCAGATTTTTTAGGCACAGACCTGGATAGTATGACAGAACTCTACAAGCTATCTCCGCAGTAGGTTGCAACTCCGCCCCATTTGGCAGTTCTATCTTGTTGGAAAATGTTATAGTTAGAGATGGAAATTTCAGGATTTTTGGTGGCCTTCCTAAGCCAGGATTCAGACACAGCTACGACATCCGGGTTGTGTGCTATAGCAGTGAGTAAAAAAACTTAGGGAGGCTTCTAATGTTAACATGCATGAAATCAAGGCTTTTACGGTTACAGAAGTCAACAAATGATAGTGCCTGGGAAATGGGAGTGGAGCTAGTTGCTGCAGGGCCTGGATTAACCTCTACATCACCAGAGGAACAGAGGAGGAGTAGGATAAGGGTACGGCTAAAGGCTATAAGAACTGGTCGTCTAGTGCGTTTGGTACAGAGAGTAAAAGGAGCAGATTTCTGGGCGTTGAAGAATAGATTCAAGGCATAATGTACAGACAATGTTATGGTAGGATGTGAATACAGTGGAGGTAAACCTAGGCATTGGGTGACAATGACAAAGGTTTTGTCTCTAGCGACATAATTTAGACCAGGCGGGGTCACCGCATGTGTGGGAGTTGAAACAAAAGGGCTAGCTAAGGCATATTGAGCAGGGCTGGAGGCTCTACAGTGAAATAAGACAATAATCACTAATCAAAACAGCAATGGACAAGACATTTTGACATTAGAGAGCGGCAACCGTAGCCGAGTGATCATAGGGCCCAGTGGAAAGCTAGGCAAGCTGGTGGCATGGCGATTCAGACAGCTAGCGGGCCGGGGCTAGCAGGCTAGCAGAGGGGCCTTTAGGGGGAGGTTGTGACGGAGAAAGTCTGTTGTAGCCCCCTTGGACGGTTACGTCGGCAGACCAGTCGTGTTGGATCGGCAGGGCAGAGATTACAGAGTATTTTGTGTAGATCGTTGAAAAGAAAGAAAATGTGGAAAAAGTCTACTGGTGTGAATACTTTCTGAAGGCACTGTGCATGTAAGGGAATACCCCCCTGAAATGGACAAAAATGAATGGCAACATATTGGCATAGGACAAACCATATACACGATGTCCAATACCACCCAATGTGGCGTTGATTCGTGCAAAGTGTATGGCAAATGCCATATGGCAATTGCCAGTTGTAACACTTCAAAAAGTGAGTGCGCTCCACCGTGGTTTTTCATTTTGGAAATGCAACCCAAGTCAACATCCAAAAACAAAATTTTGAAAAAATGATTTTTTTGTCAAAAACTTATCACCCCTTAAAAAAGTGCTTTCTGGACCGTTTTTCAAAATTCTTTCGATTTTTTGTCAATTATTCATGTGTAAGAACTGTATGAATCTACTTATGTAAAATGTTATTATCATAATATTTGTTTTTTTACTTGTGCATAAGGCGTATGTTTTGTCCATTTGCAATATGATTTCATAGGATGTCAAAGTCAAAAGTAAATTTTTTGGGGGCCAAAATTGACTGAACTGATGAACTCGGGATGGCCGGGCAGTGATAGTTGTTCATTTCCATCACTCGTTGTGTTGATTTTATCATGTCCATTTGGTGATGTTTTTTTCACCATTGAATCATATTGCAAATGCACGTGCATTTGCAATATGTTTCAATGGGCATTTACCATCACGAATTTGGCATGCTATAAAAATCCTCCAGGAATGTGAAATTGACTGGCCCGATGAACTCGGGATGGCTGGGCAGTGATTCTGGTTCATCTCAATCGCTCGTTAGTGTTGATTTCAGAATGTCCATTTGGTGATGTTTTTTCACTATAGAATCATATTGGAAATGCACGTGCATTGTTGTGCAACTGGTAACCCAAAAATAAAAATATGGTGATTTCCTTACGTCCATTTGTTTATGTTTTCTTACTTTTGCAAAGTCACTGTGCATTTGCAATATGCTTCAATGGGCATGTACCATCACGAATTTGGCATGCTCAAAATTCAAACTATACTTTGCTCAAACAATACTTTTGTCAACTTGTATTATCATATTTTTTTTTGTTTTACTTGTGCATAAGGCACATGTTTTGTCCATTTGCAATATGATTTCATAGGAAGTCAAAAGTCAAAGTCAAAAGTCACTTTTTCTTTGGCCAAATGCCAAAATAAATTTGACATGCTCAACAATACTGCAGAATTGCAAAATTGACTGACCTGATGAACACAGGATGGCCGGGCAGTGATAGTTGTTCCTTTCCATCACTCGTTGTGTTGATTTCATCATGTCCATTTGGTGATGTTTGCAATATGTTTCAATGGGCATTTACCATCACGAATTTGTCATGCTATAAAAATCCTGCAGGAATGTGAAATTGACTGGCCCGATGAACTCGGGATGGCTTGGCAGTGATTCTGGTTCATCTCAATCGCTCGTTAGGGTTGATTTCAGAATGTCACTTTGGTGATGTTTTTTCACTATAGAATCATATTGCAAATGCACGTGCATTGTTGTGCAACTGGTAACCCAAAAATAAAAAATATGGTTGTAAATGCATTTACTGGGACTCCTATTGTCCATGCCCGCTATGGGAGCACCCTACTACGTCCCTCTATCCACGGGGGCCGTCCTGAGTGCTTTATGGACAGTTTAAAATATGACGATGGATGCAGATTGTGATTTTCCTCCATGCAACTGGTGATCTGAAATGTGCATCTGGTAACCCAAAAACTTAAATACTGTTTTAAATACATTTACTGGTACTCCTGTCATCCATGCCCGCTATGGGAGTACCCTACTACGTCCCTCTATCCATGGGGGCCGTCCTGAGTGCTTTATGGACAGTTTAAAATATGACGATGGATGCAGATTGTGATTTTCCTCCGTGCAACTGGTGATCTGAAATGTGCATCTGGTAACCCAAAAACTTAAATACTGTTTTAAATACATTTACCGGTACTCCTGTCATCCATGCCCGCTATGGGAGTACCCTACTACGGCCCTCTATCCATGGGGGCCGTCCTGAGTGCTTTATGGACTGTTTAAAATATGACGATGGATACGCATTGTTTTCATGATTTCATTATGTCCATTTTTTTATGTTTTCTTACTTTTTCAAAGTCACTGTGCATTTGCAATATGTTTCAATGGGCAGGTACCATCACGAATTTGTCATGCTATAAAAATCCTGCAGGAATGTGAAATTGACTGGCCCGATGGACTCAGGATGGCTGGGCAGTGATTCTGGTTCATCTCAATTGCTCGTTAGGGTTGATTTCAGAATGTCCATTTGGTGATGTTTTTTCACTATAGAATCATATTGCAAATGCACGTGCATTGTTGTGCAACTGGTAACCCAAAAATAAAAAAATGGTGATTTCATTATGTCCATTTGTTTATGTTTCCTTACTTTTTCAAAGTCACTGTGCATTTGCAATATGTTTCAATGGGCAGGTACCATCACAAATTTGTCATGCTATAAAAATCCTGCAGGAATGTGAAATTGACTGGCACGATGAACTCGGGATGGCTTTGCAGTGATTCTGGTTCATCTCAATTGCTCGTTAGGGTAGATTTCAGAATGTCACTTTTGGTGATGGTACCTCACTGTTTAAACATATTGCAAATGGACAAGAGTCAAGTGGACAAGAGTCCATCAGTCAATTAGATATCATTCTGACACCAAACTGATACAAACTGACACCAAACCCACTTTTTCCAACTCGTTTAGTAGCCAACTATTACATACTTCAGAGCTGGCCCAAAATTCACAACGCCTTCGGTTCAAACCATAAAAAAACCAAAAAACACGTAGTTACGTTCTAGCTGCAGGTCCATTTCTTATGTTATGTGTTGGCCTAGCTGAGGCGACCCCGAATCCCAAGTTTCGGCTCAATAGGTCATTTGGTGTCCGAGAAAAACCCTAATTGGTGCTGAAAATCCACTATTTTCCATGACTTGCTACGGGGTCCTTGAATGAGCCATCGGACAGAAACGTTGGGGTCTGTCTATATGGGCCGAGACGTTCGCAATGCACCTAGTCTTGCGACTCTGGGACATTTCTAAATGTCGTCATTTTCGTGATGCAAAAATGAATTGAAGGTATTGCAAATGTACGAGGCTGTTTCTCGGTCCGAGAACCTTCTAGAGCCACCTAACTCACCACGCACTATCGACCGGAGGTCTAGAACAGGTTTCTAAAGTTTCGGGACTCTAGGTCTGACGGTTCTTATTTAGCTTGAACAAAGCTAACTATTGCAGCCACTGTCTGTCTCTATGCACCCCAATACGTCCCTCCTTCCAAGTTGTGTTTTAGTGTGATTTATTTTTCCTTTGAATTTCTTGGGGAAAAAATGACTTATTTACAGTTCATGGGGGTTGCCTAATCACACATATGAAGTTTTGGAAAGATCAGACTTTTTTAACCCCTCGAAACAGCCCCTGAGACACCAATTATGGCACTTCCGGTTGGCACAGGAAGCTATAAATCAAAACATATCCTCATTGGGGTATGCTTTTACAGAATCCTGAGTTTTAAGTCCTTACGTTAAGAACTGACTGATTTACACAGGGTTGAATGCACTATGTCTATCAAACTGCAGGCAGGGTAGGGGTAAACACTTTTAGGGTGATTTTAACCACTTCCCGTTTGTCCAGGAAGCTTAGAATCAACACAGGTAGACCTCATAGTGGCCTGATGGACTGGTATCGAAGACAGGTTCATACGACATTCATAACCCATATAGGCTTCAGGTTGAATTTATGAGTGCAGGCAATGTATTCCTATGGGGAGAGATGTCACTGTAATCTGTGAGATCAAAAAACCCTGTTTTACTGTTAAGGGTTAATGCCACACGGTCAAGGTTAGGCTTGCACAGATCGGGATGACCTTAGGAACATTCCTGTGGTGGAATTTTTCTTCTCACCCTAACGGTTCTCTCACTGTCACCCAAAAGCAAATTATGTTGTGGGGCAGGCTTCATTTTGGGCCTACTATTCTAATGGTCGCTGCGCCTAGACCGAGCGAGCTACGGTCAAGCGGGATATCTCGTTGAACTCGGCACGGCCTAGGGATTATGGTAATGCCATTGCCTGCTCTCTGTGTCTTTAAGCACCACACTTTGTCACTCCATCCTTGCTGTGTGTGTGTGTGAGAGAGCTTTTCTTTGACATCTGTTGGGAGAAATGACTGACTTACAGTTTATGGGGGTTGCCTAATCACACATATTAAGTTTTGAAAAGATCTGACCTTTATAACCCTTGGAAACAGCCACTATGACACCATTTAAGGCACTTCAGGTTGGCACAGGAAGCTATAAATAAACTCATAGCCTGATTGGGGTATGCCTTTACATAATCCTGAGTTTTAAGTCTTTACGTTAAGAACTGAGTTATTTACGGAGGGTTTAGTATGTGTGTGTTATTTCAGAAAATCATAGAAAATCACAGAAATCTCGCAGAGCTCCGCAGCACACTTTAAAATGATTCGTATGAACACCCTGCAACTGGATCTGTAACTGTTGAAAAAAAAAACGCCTATTTGTGAACATCACCAATTTGTCAATGTCCCATTTCTCTTAAATGACGATAGATAAATGGCTGGTTCTTTTTTTATTGACACCGGAGGCTCCTTGACTTTGACCTGAAGTGGAAAAATAATTTCTCTATTTCCATTTTGGACCTTTAATCCCAGAAAAATGGTCAAAACTCAAAAACTGTTGAGGCCTAGACGCCATCTTGTTCGGGGCCAACTGCCCATTATGCCAAACCTACGCTCACCAAGTTTCGGCTTCGAAATATTTTCAGTTTTCGAGATAAGGCCCCGTCGTGATTCGTGATGTTTAGTCCAATTGCCATATCATTCCTTATGCCCTCTTGTGGGAATTTCCGGGATAGCGGAAAAATGGTCCAAAACTTGTTTATTTTATAAAACGGAAACCGAATGTCCGACAAAGTTCATTCGATGACTTCCCGGTAGGTCCGGCCCTACGGCACGGCCCGACCGCAAATTTTACAAACGTTTTCGGACATCTAGTAAGGGACCGTACATTTGCAATATGGACTTTCTCAATAACCATACACGAAATGTCAAAATGTTCCCTTAAGGTATGTAATGATACGTACTTATTGGTGAGGGAAAACGTTTTAGGGATATGGATTCTTTCCTTCAGACATACTGTATAGTATTCTCTCTCTCCCTCTCTTTCACTCTCTCTCTCAGAAAGTGAGCTGGAGGACTGAAGATAAATATATAGTGTAGTCAAAGTAGGTCAACAGCAGCAGTCTTTTCTAGGTGAACACACCTACCTACTATAGTGTAGTGCAGGTGAGTTGTGCTCAGTGGACTATGGTGTTGACTGTAACAATGCTCTGCTACTCTACTTGACAGCCTCTTACCACAGCAGACCCTGTCAGTCCACCCAGGTGTCAGCTGGGTGTATGAATGCTCACTGGACATCCTCACAAGACATTGTCACAAGATTCTCATAAGACATTATCATGGAGAGTTTCTGTACGGTTCTTTTCTGTGTTGAGGGAAGCTCGTCCTCATTTGGAAGTGACTGGACATGACCATCCAAATCAATCAGGTCAGAATATGTATTTGTTGTTGTTACTGTAATCATTTATCAGTATAGTAGGCCTAGAGACCTCGTAGTAAAGAACTCATGGAAACTAGAATAGAATGTTGCCTCAAAAGGTTGAGCGAGGACCATGACAGACATGACCAAACATACTTGTGTACTGTAGGACAAAGATTTAAAAGTCCCAGAACAATAAAATCCTATCAGGTGTTTAATCTTTCACAATATTATAATTCAGAACCCTAGACCCACCTCATAAAGGCAGTAAATTACAAAACATAATGGCTTTCTGTCATAGATGGTGTATAGCTCCCATCACAAGCACTGTCTCTTCTCTTAAAGAAAGCTCAGTTTAAATACAGACACCTCTCAAGTGAAAAACGTGCATTAAAACTAGTCATCTCATTAAATGACAATAAATGCTTCATTGAAGAATCCCGTCCATAGTTCCCACTCCTACTAGGAGTAGTACTGTTGACCAATCACCGACGAAAGGGGCATGGATTTCGACTACTGAACTTCGACTTGCCTCAAAAAAATACAAATAAATGGATGAGCGTGATCAGCAGAAAAAACCCTGCCGAACACCAAAACGAACAAAAACGTCACAAAATGTTTGTCATAATTCATGTGCCAACTGTTGCACATGGGAAACATGTGACAGGCTTAAGTCTAGTGTTTTAGCGATGTTGGATTGTCATTATAAAGAAAGAAATGCCATTGGATGCCCAAACTTTAAGGCCTTCAAAGGATGTGTGTGTGTGATCATGACATGGATTATCTCAGACCAACTAACAGTCAAAGCCATGGGAGGATCAAGGTATATAAGTACTTCATTCTAGTACCTGTCCTGCTTGATTATACACGGAGTATACAAAACATTAAGAACACCTGCTCTTTCCATTAAATAGACTGACCAGGTGAATTCGGGTGAAAGCTATGATCCCTTATTGATGTCACCTGTTAAATCCACTTCAATCAGTGTAGATAAAGGGGAGGAGACAGGTTAAAGAAGGATATTTAGCAATCCTTGACACATTTGAGAAACGGATGTATGTGTGCCATTCAGAGAGTGAATGGGCAAGACAGAAGATGCAAGTGCCTTTCAACGGGATATGGTAGTAGGTGGGAGTCGCACCGGTTTGTGTCCAGAACTGCAACACTGCTCAATAGTTTCCCATGTGTATCAAAAATGGTCCACCAGCCAAAGGACATCCAGCCAACTTGACACAACTGTGGGAAGCATTGGCGTCAGCATTGGCCAGCATCCCTGTGGAATCCTGTCAACACCTTGTAGAGTCCATACCCTGACAAACTGAGGCTTTTCTAAGGGCAGAAAGGTGGGGGGGGGGGGGGGGGGTGTGTGCAACTGTCTTTGTTCCTAATTTTTGGTATACTCAGTGTTTGTAACTTTAGTGTGATATTGCTTCATTGACATTTACAACAAGCCATCCTCTACCATATGGACTCATAAACTGAAGATCACAGACTGACAAAAGCAATCAGCTTTTTAATTAACGGAATTAACAGTGCGATGTTAAACTATAATGACGGCAGTAAAAACACTGGATGTGACAATCACGTCACAAAAAACATCCATAACTGTTATTTTCATTAGCTCAGGAAAAAGACAATACAACTATATGGGAGGGATGGAGAATGCTCTCTCTAACCCTCCTGTGACCACTCGTACATTAGTAGAAGATAATGATATTGTGCTGATGATGGGCAATAAAAATAGGGAATGAGTTCACCTTTACCTTCCATGTAAGGTATTTTTTTAAATAGGAAAATGGTTATGTTGTTCAACATAGCGCACTACAACAACAATAAATGATTTAATCCCCCTCTTTTTAAAAGTCACTAATCAAATACAATAGACAACCAGATTGGCTTTGGAAAGGCATTGGCAGCTGTTGAAAAGGCATTGGTAGCTGTTGATTAATCCTAATACATGTATGAGCATGTATGCACACGTAAATATGTTCACACACACACACACACACACACACACACACACACACACACGCACACACACACACACACACACACACACACACACGGGAAGATAAACCACACCACACCACAGCACACAAAAGAAAAGTCAAACTATCAGAAATAATGAAAAGCCATCAATAAGAATTCAGCAGAGATTTGTTTCATTCTGTTTTCTACAATGCTTTTCAACCCATTATTTTCTGTAAATGTCAACCAGCCCGCTGTATTGATTCTATTATTTTTGACCTTGCATTAGTGTCAGCTAATCTCGCATGCCATAAAATTTCATTTTATGGTGAAAAATACTCTGAGGCCCTAAGGGTGAGTTATACACAGGTTGCAGTACCCTTGGGATTCAGAAGTGCACCCTTGGGTAAACAAAAAATAAATGTAATGTTTCATAACCCCTTTAAGGTGAGCCAGCGGCACTGGGGGTTTCATTTCTTCTCCAATTTTCTTTTTTCATATTTTTGATTTTTTTTCATATTGGCTCAATATATGATTTTAAGTAGGTACCGAGTCTTATTCAATGTATGGTTTAAAGTAGGTTGCGAGTCTTATTCAATGTATGGTTTAAAGTAGGTGGCGAGTCTTATTCAATGTATGGTTTAAAGTAGGTGGCGAGTCTTATTCAATGTATGGTTTAAAGTAGGTGGCGAGTCTTATTCAATGAGTGGTTTAAAGTAGGTACCAAGTCTTATTCAATGTATGGTTTAAAGTAGGTACCGAGTCTTATTCAATGAGTGGTTTAAAGTAGGTACCGAGTCTTATGCAATGTATGGTTTAAAGTAGGTTGCGAGTCTTATTCAATGTATGGTTTAAAGTAGGTTGCGAGTCTTATTCAATGTATGGTTTAAAGTAGGTACCAAGTCTTATTCAATGAGTGGTTTAAAGTAGGTTGCGAGTCTTATTCAATGTATGGTTTAAAGTAGCTACCGATTTTATTCAATGTATGTTTGTTTTTTTCTTCAGGCTTTAAAAAAAATTATAATGTTGGCTCAATATGTGATTTAAAGTAGGTACAGAGTCTTATTCAATGTATGGTTTAAAGTAGGTACCGAATCTTACACCATGTGGGGTTTAAAGTAGGTAACGAGTCTTATTCAATGTCTGGTTTAAAGTAGGTAACGAGTCTTATTCAAAGTGTGGTTTAAAGTAGGTACTGAGTCTCATTCAATGTGTGATTTAAAGTAGGTACCAAGTCTCATTCAAAGATAAATGGATGTTTTTTTTTCTACTGTCACAGCCATAATCATCCATAACATGGGACATACAAAGCAGAAAAGATGGGGCCCTGGAAGATCATGAACTCAATGCGTCATTTAAATTGTTTTTGTTGTTGTTTTTTTTACATTGTTTCAGTATATTTGCTATAAAATAGTCCCCCCCCCCACACACACAGCCCAACAGTGATACTGTATTTCACAGTGATTTCGAAGCAGCGAATGAATGGGTGGTGTGCTTGTCACTTTATTTAATAATCTCCTACCAATCCTTCAACTCTGGTGCATGTTAAGGGCTCTTCAAGCCATGAAAACAGCTTGCTGTGAGCAGCCCAACTGTCAAGGTCTCCTTTGCTGTCCATGATGGAAATATCAACCCAGTGAGCCGTGATGGACATCTCAATATGAATCCTACTCAGCTCTGCTCTGCCCAACACCTGCCTAACAGTACTCCTTCAGATAATTCATGGGCATGTGCTCTGCTCAGAGCACATGTCCAGGCTTGTGAAGCTGATCTTCAACTGATCTACTGTTCAATCTCCCCACAATGTCAAACTGAAAACATTTTTTAGATATTGCCATCAGTATGATAAAAAAGAGCCTATGTGTACACATCACTTGTGTCCATTCAAAATAAGTACTATGACTGTCTGGACTATTTCCAGATATTGAACAAATTACTGAGGTGAATGAAAAGGCAAAGTACAATGATGAACTCAATGGAAAGCGTTCTCTGAAAAGCATTGTTTCAGAAATGATTTCCATTTAGTGTAGAGTCCTATTGGCATTGAGACCACATTGGAACAAGAGGACACCATTTCAATACTTTTCCAAATATCTATGTCTTTCTGGGTTATTGGCCAGAATGTATTTTATGTCGATCCCTCATTTCCATTTCCAGTATCTGTTGTGAAGCACAAGACAAGGACACGATAGTCATGTGACTCCATATGGAGCGTGTCCAGGGGAGATTCTCAATTGGGGAAAGGTCTGTCCTCTCCTCGACTCTTCCGTCCTCCTCTCCTCAGTGTGTTCGAGGAGAGTGTCATGTCGTTAGTAAGCAGATGGAGGAGCATGCTCACCTCTTTGATGACATACTTTGGCAGATGGAGGAGCATGCTCACCTCTGATGACATACTTTGGCAGATGGAGGAGCATGCTCACCTCTTTGATGACATACTTTGGCAGATGGAGAAGCATGCTCACCTCTTTGATGACATACTTTGGCAGATGGAGGAGCATGCTCACCTCTTTGATGACATACTTTGGCAGATGGAGGAGCATGCTCACCTCTTTGATGACATACTTTGGCAGATGGAGGAGCATGCTCACCTCTTTGATGACATACTTTGGCAGATGGAGGAGCATGCTCACCTCTTTGATGACATACTTTGGCAGATGGAGGAGCATGCTCACCTCTGATGACATACTTTGGCAGATGGAGGAGCATGCTCACCTCTTTGATGACATACTTTGGCAGATGGAGGAGCATGCTCACCTCTGATGACATACTTTGGCAGATGACACACAAGATGATCCTCCTGGTGGCTAGTGCAGAAATGTTTTAAAATCCACCACATCCCTTTTGAATCAGCTGTTGTTTTCTGGAAGGAGAAAAGCATTTAAAAATCATATGCTACTTATCCTTTTACCAGTAAAATGTTCTGCACAACTAGCTACATTTGTTTTTTTTATCACTTTACACATTTTCTTTTGGGGATTCCACCCCTTTAACATATGCTTGATGACACGTGAGTGGAGAAGGAGAGTCTCATATCATACAAGTGCTTTTGTTTCCATGTTTTCTCTCCTCTCCTCACCTCCACCCCTGGATTACCTTTGACCTTTTTCAAAAGCACGCGAGGAAAAGACGGAGGAGAGGATGCGAGGAGTCGAGCAAAACCAATTGAGATTCTCCCCAGGTGTCTTCTTCCTCTGTTGACTTGCATAAACAAACACAACAACATTGAACTTTTAGGTTGAACAGAAGTACTAGAGAATGTGAAATGTGGAAAACGAAATGTTTTGTTTATAAATGAACTATATTGTTAGAAGCAGTTCACTAATACTACGTGTTGTATTTTTTGATCAAAAACACACATTTAGTTGGTGAGCACCCAATGCGTATGGGGATCACATATTTCTAGAACATATGCAACTCTATGCTTGAAATGTTATGTTTGTTTGTCTTTAACACTCCATTTCACCGTATTGTGTTTCCAATATGATGGAAGTTGGTGATGGAATTATTGAAATGCCTGGATCTCATCCGAATTTAACGAGCCAAATTACATCATTATGAGACAAGCTTACCTTTAGCCCCCATTGGTGCGACAGTACAAAGCCTCTCTCAGGGAAAATAATGTCATAAATAAATGAGCAGACGAGTTTGGTTCTGACAAGTGAGGGACATGGTGTACCAGGAACATTTTTGATAGTGATCTAATTCATCTGGCAGCCGTGGATGTTGATTAAATCAGGATGTCAGCCACTTGACAAGACAAGACACAAACCGACGTGGAACCTGTTTGAACAGCGTGAGCAGTGCGAGATGACCAGGGAGATTTGCTCCAGAACTGCCTGCCTGCATAGCTGCTGAACGTTGAACACATGCATACCACACACACACATAAACCCACATAACCCCCCCCCCCCACACACACACACACACACACACACACACACACACACACACACACACACACACACACACACGTTAACGTCACTTTCCACAACATGTCCAGATAGAAATCTACCCACCAGAGCTTACTTACAGTACCTCTTCTGTTCTCTCTCACAGCCCCTGCCCTGGCTACTTACTCACAGGATGACATCAGCCCTCTCTGACACTCCTGGCTGAGAGGAGCACTTCCCCCGACCCAACACGCACGCGCACACGCACACACACACACACACACACACGTTTTGTGTTTTGAGCTTCACTGAGCCCAATGTGATGGCATGGTTGATGCCACCATGAAGTATCTCTGACTCAGACAGACAGACAGACAGACAGACAGACAGGCAGACAGGCAGGCAGGCAGGCATGCAGGCATGCAGGCAGGCAGGCAGGCAGACAGACAGGCAGGCAGACAGGCAGGCAGACAGGCAGACAGACAGACAGACAGACAGACAGACAGACAGACAGACAGACAGACAGACAGACAGACAGACAGACAGACAGACAGACAGACAGACAGACAGACAGACAGACAGACAGACAGACAGACAAGCAGCAGGCAGAACATGTAATAAATAACAGGCCCTATAATTAAAGTATGTGAAAAACAAATACATTCTGAGTCAGTACTCAAAATAATAGACCAAATGCAAGAGAGTAATGCTTGGGGTTGACACATTGCTTACAGTACACAATGGGACTGTGGTTGAAAGGGGAGGTTCAGAGGTTTCTATTCAACTGCTGAGCAGAATTTATCAGTTAAAAAAATAGGTGACTACAACAAAATGTGATGTGCAACATTATCAAAACGTAAAAATGGGATGCAAATAATATAATCACAACAAACAATAATAATGGTGAGAGTATCTAAAATAATGGCACATTTTTCTACTTCCCTTTCACTTGAGATATACTGTACCTTGATCACATCTAGAAATTCTTATGTGATCACCACATACTAACAAGTATTAAGAAGTATTCTCTAGATGACAAACTAGATGCACTCAATGAATAAGACCTGGGGTCAAATACTAGAATATTAGAATATTTTATACTTCAAATAGAAGTAGTTGATTTGGGCCACATTATTTGAAAATAATAAAATATACAGAAAATAAGTATTTAGATAACAAATACTCAAATGCACACATATTTGAACCCAGGTCTGCAATGTTGGACTACCCAGCAGCATCTCCTCTCCACCTGACCCAGCCTACTGTTCTCCTTCCTGCCTGCCCCATGGAGGTCAAAGTTACATGTACAACGTTGCTCTGCTAATCTCCTTTGCCACTCATAAAATGTACACTACATCTCCCTCTTGGAGACCTGTCATTTTGGTGCTGCCTTTGGCTGTCAGTGAATGTAAATAATACCTCGGAGCATTCTGAGAAACCCTTGATTATTTAAGGAGCTGAATCTGGATGTCTGAAAAAATGTAAACATATATGCTGCTTTGAATTACTTCACATTAGTTACAAGAAAATTACATTTTTGGTAGAACTTTCAGATTTCGATGAGTGTGTCTGTTACAAAATGCCATCTCTACAAATTAACACTCCTGATTCCTACTTACAAGCAAAGCAAAATCTCAAACAGGAAGTACCATTGACGCCCTCAATACAAAAGTGGTCCGATGAAGCGGATGCAAAACTGCAGGACTGTTTCTCTAGCCCAGACTGGAATATGTTCCAAGATTCATCCAATGAAATTGAGAAGTTTACCACATCATTCACCGGATTCATTAATAAGTGCACCGATGACGTCATCCCCACAGTGACCGTACATACATATCCCAACCAAAAGCCATGGATCACAGGCAACATCTGCACTGAGCTAAAAGCTAGAGATTCATTCAAGGAGAGGGACACTAATCAGGATGATTGTAAGAAATCCCGCTACGACCTCCGATGAGCCATCAAACAGGCAAAGCGCCAATACAGGACTAAAATTGAAACCTACTATGACAGCTCTGATGCTCATCGGATACGGAATGGCTAGCAAACTATTACGGATTACATAGAGAAACCCACCTGTTAGCTGCCTAGTGATACAAACCTACCAGATTAACTAAATGCCCTCTACGCTCGCGTCGAGGCAAGCAACACTGAACCATGCATGAGAGCACCAGCAGTTCAGGATGGCTGTGTGATCTCGCTCTCCGTAGCCGATGTGAGTGAGACCTTTTAAACAGGTTAGCATTTAGACTAATTACCAGGGCATTTAGTAAGAGCATGTGCTGACAAGCTGGCTGGTGTCTTCACTGACATTTTCAACCTCTCCCTGACCCACTCCATAAAACCTACATGTTTCAAGCAGACTACCCTCCACACTGACCTCTCCCACCTGGACAAGAGGAACACCAATGTGAAAATACTGTTCATTCACTACAGCTCAGCATTCAACACCATAGAGCCCTCCAAGCTCATCACTCAGGATGTTTAAGTGTCACGTAGCCCCTGGAGCAAATTAGCGTTAAGTGCCTTTTGCACTAATTATTTCGATTTGTAGTTACCTAGCCAGTTTACCCCTACCTACAGTGCATTCGGAAAGTATTCAGACCCCTTCACTTTTCCCACATTTATTTACATTAGAGCCTTATTCTAAAATTGATTAAATCATTTTTCCCCTCATCAATCTACACACAATACCCCATAATGACAAAGCAAAAACATTTTTGCTAATGTATTACAATTTCAAAGCTGAAATATCACATTTACATAAGTATTCAGACACTTTACTCAGTTCTTTGTTGAAGCACCTTTGGCAGTGATTACATCCTTGTGTCTTCTTGGGTATGACACTACAAGCTTGGCACACCTGCATTTGGGGAATGTATCCCATTCATCTTTGCAGATACTCTCAAGCTCTGCCAGGTTGGATGCGGAGCGTCGCTGCACAGCTATTTTTGTTCTCTCCCAAAATGTTTGATTGGGTTCAAGTCCGGGCTCTGGCTGGGCCACTTAAGGACATTCAGAGACTTGTCCCGAAGCCTCTCCGGCATTGTCTTGGCATTGTCTCCCAGTCCCTGCCACTGAATAACATCCCCACAGCATGATGCTGCCACCCCCATGCTTCACTTTAAGGATGGTGCCAGGTTTCCTCCAGATGTGACGCTTGGCATTTAGGCCAAATAGTTCAATGTTGGTTTCAAGAGGGTCCTTTACGTGCCTTTTGTCAAACTCCAACCAGGCTGTCATGTGCCTTTTAGTGAGGAGTAGTTTCCTCTACCATAAAGGCCTGATTGGTGGAGTACTGCAGAGATGTTTGTCCATCAGGAAGGTTACCCCATCTCCACAAAGGAACTCTGGAGCTCTGCCATAGTGACCATTGGGTTCTTGCTCAGTCTGGCCGGGCAACCAGCTCTAGGAAGAGTGGAAGGTGGTTCCAATCTTCTTCCATTAAGAATGATGGAGGCTACTGTGTTCTTGGGGACCTTCAATGCTGGAGACATTTTTTGACAACTGTAGGACCTTATATAGACAGGTGTGTGCCTTTCCAAATCATGTCCAATCAATTGAATAATCTCAAGGATGATAAATGGAAACAGGATGCACCTGAGAGCAATTTCGAGTCTCATTGCAAAGGGTCTGAATACCTCAGTTTTATTTAAAAACCTGTTTAAAAACCTGTTTTCGATTTGTCGTTATGGGGTATTGTGTATACATTGGAAAAAAGGAAAAAAAGAATTTCCTCCATTTTAAAATAAAGCTTTATAGTTACAAAATGTGGAAAAAGTGAAGGTGTGTGAATACTTTCCAAATGCACTGAATATGTACATTTCTACCTCAGCTACCTTATTTATCTATCCTTTTCTCTCAGCATTGTTGGGAAGGTCCCATAAGTAAGCATTTTAGGCTGGGTTTCTGTACAGGACTTTGAGATATCAGCTGATGTAAGAAGGGCTTTATAAATCAATTTGATTTGATCTGTTGTTTATGAAGCACGTGACAAATATATTCTGGTTTAATGTAATCCTTGTAGCCATTGTGTCTCTTAGACATTGGACTCTTAGACATTATTTTATTCTGTCCTAATCAAAATGTATGGATTAGTTAGATTATAGGAAACATGTTTACTGTAGTTCTGTTTACTGTAGTTCTGTTTTTAGATGGTTTTATTGGGATCTGTATCTCCCTTTCAGCAACATCCCATCAAATAGGGGATGTCCTGAGGACATTCTGCGACGTTCCCATTAGGTCCCTTAAGGGTTACGGCACTAAGGTATCCCTCTGGCGTTCTGAGAACGTTCTATGAACATTGCTTAATTGTCCTAAGGGAACGTTCTCCGGGGGACCCCTCCTCCACATTGAGACTTGTGCTGTCTGCCATCCTTCACCTGAAGAAGCCTGTCTCCTCAGCATCAGGTCAGTTGAATGAGCCCATCAGTCCAGCAGTCGACAGTCACCGTATTGTTTTCTACCATCTACAGTATGGCATAACCTCAGGCCTTGTCACTCAATGAGTTGCTCACAATTATACAAACATGTGAAGCTCACAACATGTCATTCTGATCCTCGTCTGTCACAATGGAGAGAGAGAGGTTGAAAACAATCTTCAAGGGACAATAGTTGTCATTTGTGTGCAACAAGTAACAGAGAAATATAATGTCAGTATTTATAATCTGTCTTTATGTAGAGTAAAAATACAAAGTTTGAGGTTAACAAAGTATTTAAGTCAATATTAAACCAATGTCTTTGTCAAATTAGTAACTAATTCAGTCACAAATGGGAATGATTCATTCATTTGAAATGCATCTGCATATTTGAATCTAATACATTTGAAATGCAGGCATAATAAGAGATGGCAATTCCGTGTGCAGTCAATTTGGTGTCCGTCGGGACATAAAACTGCATATCATACGATAAGAGTCTAGATCAAGCAGGAACAGGTACTTTTTTTTTTTATCGCAGATACCTTTTTTTTCAACGCAAGAATAGTTAGAAGACAGTTATGAATTTACAATTAGCTTCATCCTGGCAAACTTCTTAAGGTTTATGACAGTGTCTCTCTGGCCTTCACTAAAGGGCATGTGTGTGAACCATGAATTTCTTACGACAGCCCTATGATACCAGAGAGGATATATTTAGTGAGGATAACTAGTACTGCACAGTATAATCTGACACTTGTACCACAAGGGAGTCATACTGCATTGCTCACAAATGACAGTGTCACTGTTGGTTTGCATCCCTGGTGGAATAGGTTAAAGAGAACAAAACATGTTTTTGCAGTGGAGTGCCGCTCCACAAGACAGATCTAATAAAACTATATTTGATTTAGGGGGTATGATCTGACTGTGCTTGTCAGTGGTGAGTGAGCCCCCAGAGCTCCCAGACAGCAGAAGTCTGGCTGAGGAAGGACAAAGACAGAGTCCTTCAGAGCAATCTCAGTAGACTCAAGAACAGGAGTCTGCATGACTGGCCTGCTTTTGATGGCTGACTCCAACAGTGCATTTCAACTTCCTTCTGTTGCCAAGCCTTGCTCTCAGTTGCCCTGAGACTTAGTTCAAAAACAAAAGTGTGCTGTTTCTGCCATTTTAGTTATGGAGATTTGATAAGAGTAATTATAAATAAGAAATAGATACATGGAATGAATGCATAAACATCAGTTATTGATTGGAAAACATTGTAACAAATCCATAAAATCATTCCTGCTAGTGCTACTGGTAATGGTCTATTATTGTCACGCCCTGGCCATAGAGAGGCTTTTATTCTCTATTTTGGTTAGGCCAGGGTGTGACTAGGGGTGGGCATTCTATGTTTATTTTTCTATGTTTTTGTATTTCTTTGTTTTTGGCCGGGTATGGTTCTCAATCAGAGACAGCTGTCTATCGTTGTCTTTGATTGAGAACCATACTTAGGTAGCTCTTGCCCACATGGGTTTTGTGGGTAATTGTTTTCTGTTGCGTGTTTGTATCTGCACCAGACAGATCTGTTTTGTTCGTTCATGTTGTTGTTTTTTTGTATTTTCAGTGTTCTATTCCTATTAAACCATATGAACACGTAGCACGCCGCACCTTGGTCCTCACCTTCTTCCACCAACGGCCGTTACAATTATACAATATTTCCCTATTGCTTCAAACTGGTCCCGATATTTTAGTTTAAACTAGAACCAACAATTAACATTTGAACAACTATCAAACTCTAGTAAAAAATAACAACCGTGTTGAAAGTGTACTCAATGAGGCAATTCGTTAGGCAATGTCAAACAGTGGTCCTCTTCAGTTTGTTGCTGCTCTTCCTTACCTCTCTCCTTGGCTACAGAGAATACACTCAGGTCCACATTCACCATGGTGATTAAACCTCAGCCTGCGTCAGCCTACACCTGCCTCCTCTCCTTCTCAGGAGGATCCAACAGTGGTTGCATAACAAAGCTATATTGACACACTATGGGAGTTCCTTTAGCAGCTCCTTCAATCACAGTCTCATGGCCATTGGAAAATTTCAAGGGGGGACTGACTGCATTGCATTTGGGGAATTTGATTTTGGATTCATGTTGATAAAATAAAATAAATGTTGTCCCTTCTTATTCTGGGATGGTCTTTTTACACAAGTATTCACTAAATAATATCGCACCAAGCAATAATCTGGTATTGTGTAACAATTAGCATAACATTAAATTTAATTTCTTATGTTCATTCTATAAAGATACCTTGTAGTACAAGGACCTGGAATGAACAAACTGAATTGAAAACATCAAATTAGACTCTTCCTCAGGAGAACTCCTGAATGATGATTGGATAAAAATGGCAGTTATAGAATATTGTACAATGTGTGTGCATAATTTAGGTTTTGGGAATTAGTAACTGGCAGGCTTTTTTTCAATGATATGTTTGAATTATTTCTCATGGGTGTTCATAATGGCGATATAAATCTTTCTGTTTGCAATTACAGACTGGCATGGTCTATTCCCCACTGGGTGATCGCCTGCGAACAATGACATATTACCGGCTGGCCGGCAATGGTCATTAAGAACTGATATGGGATTTATGGGCAGTCTTTAAACATGAGATGGTATTAAAGAGATTTGAATACAGGCAAAATGGCACAGCAGAGGATTCTGCCTGTTTGAGCTAAGATGTAGCTAATGAATCGTGGTTGGTTGAAATGCTAGGGGATAAAATAGTTATTTTGGGCAAGACCAATTTCTTATTGAACAAAATTAGTCTGGTATTTATTAGAAAAGGATGTGGTAACAATGGTTACTTTCTGGTTCTTACACAATTGGTAACTACCTGGGAGCTAATGTTGGCAAACGGTGCTTGGTTGAATGAATCCTAAGAAACAACCAAGTAATCCATGGGGTTTTACTGTATTATTACTAGTGCTCGCAGAGTTAATCGAGTTAACTTTTAATAATTTGAATTCCCAAATTTCATATTTTTGTTATCGAAATTAATCACATTGTCAGAAATAGATTGACATTGAGGTTAAATAAAGTCTGCTTTCTCATTTGATCTAATTTTGTTAATGGTTACATTACACAAAATCAACCAGCAATCCGGGAACATTAGCTCAACATTCTCAGAACCTTCTCCGAATTTAAAAAAATGTAATATTAACGTTCACTAAAATAAATTAACGTTCACTAAAATGTTGTGCGCCATCTGTTACAACCACCACAGACCATTCCCCAGAAGTTCTCATTAGGTTTCCAGATAATGTAATATCACAATGTACAAGTAATGTTTTCCCAGCAAACCAAAATTGATTCTGTTCCCAGAACATTCATTAAGTTGTGGCAAATGTTCTCATGACACAACAATTGTCTAGTACAATGTTTGTATACTGTAAAACATTTGCATGATGTTGCAAGGATGTTCGCAGAACACATTTAGTTTGTTCTTTAAAGGCTCCCAGAATGTTTCATTTTGTTGTGGGAACAGTCTGGTTGGAACATTGTGGGGACAACACAAAATATATGTTCCCAAAACACAAAAACTGTCAAGTTGTGCAAATAACTCAAAAATATATATTTTAGGGAACAAAAAACATTCACCAGATGTTACAAGAACATTCCCAGAACACATTTAGTCTGTTCTTTAAAGGTTCCCAAAATGTTTAATTAGGTTGAGGGAATAGTCTGCTGGGAACATTGTGCGGACATCACAAAAAATAAACTCAGCAAAAAAAGAAACGTCCTCTCACTGTCAACTGCATGTGTAAATATTTGTATGAAGATTCAAGATTCAACAACTGAGACATAAACTGAACAAGTTCCACAGACATGTAACTAAAATAAATTGAATAATGTGTCCCTGAACAAAGGGGGGGTCCAAATCAAAAGTAACAGTCTGTATCTGGTGTGGCCACCAGCTGCATTAAATACTGCAGTGCATCTCCTCCTCATGGATTGCACCAGATTTGCCAGTTCTTGCTGTGAGATGTTACCTGACTCTTCTGCCAAGTCACCTGCATGTTCCCAGACATTTCTGGGAGGAACGGCCCTAGAGCACACCCTCCGATCCAACAGGTCCCAGACGTGCTCAATGGGATTGAGATCCGCGCTCTTCGCTGGCCATGGCAGAACACTGACATTCCTGTCTTGCAGGAAATCACGCACAGAATGAGCAGTATGGCTGGTGGCATTGTCATGCTGGAGGGTCATGTCGGGATGAGCCTGCAGGAAGGGTACCACATGAGGGAGGAGGATGTCTTACCTGTAATGCACAGCATTGAGATTGCCTGCAATGACAACAAGCTCACAACAAGCTCAGCTCTGATGATGTTATGACACACTGCCCCAGACAATGATGAACCCTCTACCTCCAAATCGATCCCGCTCCAGAGTACAGACCTCGGTGTAATGCTCATTCATTCGATGATAAACACGAATTCGACCATCACCCCTGGTGATACAAAACCGCGACTCGTCAGTGAAGAGCACTTTTTGCCAGTCCTGTCTGGTCCAGTGACGGTGGGTTTGTGCCCATAGGCGACGTTGTTGCCGGTGATGTCTGGTGAGGACCTCCCTGACAACAGGCCTACAAGCCCTCAGTCCAGCCTCTCTCACCCTATTGAGGACAGTCTGAGCACTGATGGAGGGATTGTGCGTTCCTGGTGTAACTCGGGCAGTTGGTTTTGCCATCCTGTACCTGTCCCTCAGGTGTGATGTTCGGATGTACCGATCTTGTGCAGTTGTTGTTACACGTGGTCTGCCACTGCGAGGACGATCAGCTGTCCGTCCTGTCTCCCTGTAGCGCTGTCTTAGGCGTCTCACAGTATGGACATTGCAATTTATTGCCCTGGCCATATCTGCAGTCCTCATGCCTCCTTGCAGCATACCTAAGGCACATTCACACAGATGAGCAGCGACCCTGGGCATCTTTCTTTTGGTGTTTTTCAGAGTCAGTAGAAAGGCCTCTTTAGTGTACTAAGATTTCATAACTGTGACCTTAATTGCCTACCGTCTGTAAGCTGTTAGTGTCTTAACGACTGTTCCATTGAACAAGTATGGGAAACAGTGTTTAAACCCGAGTTATCTTTGAAAGACAGGGTCCTGAAAAAGCGACGTTTCTTTTTTTGCTGAGTTTATGTTCCCAAAACACTAAAACTGTCCAGTTGTGCTGACATTCAGATATTTTTGTATCAGGTTGCACAAAACATTCCTCTGATGTTGCAAGAATGTTAACAGAACAGCCTTTCAGAGTTGTTTAACCTTTTACTGCAGTGGGCTAAATCAGGGTCACAAAGAGTGTTTCTTGGTAGTCTTAAACAAATCTACTTTGAGATTAAAGTATTCATCTCACACACATGGTTATGGGCTTAAAAAAATACAGATATATAATTGACATTAATAACATTTTGAGTTTGTGTCCCAATATTATACTCTATATACGTCTGAAATATAACAAACACGTTTGACGTAGAAAATAACTGATTTTCTGGAGTACTTCATTTAAAAAAAAAAGTGTTATTTTCCATATGCACAAAAAGCTTATTTCCCTCAAAATGTGTGCACAAATTTGTTAATATCCCTGTTAGTGAGCATGTGTCCTTTGCCAACATAATCTATCCATCTGATAAGT
Source organism: Oncorhynchus mykiss (assembly GCF_057628025.1). Lineage (NCBI taxonomy): Eukaryota > Metazoa > Chordata > Actinopteri > Salmoniformes > Salmonidae > Oncorhynchus > Oncorhynchus mykiss. The sequence continues at coordinate 68,318,690 of NC_143030.1, read as the reverse complement.
GTGGTATATCAAGAAGCCAATTTTGCAACATGATCATTACACAGGCGCACCTTGTGCTGGGGACAATAAAAGGCCACTCTAAATTTGTCACACAACACAATGCCACAGATATCTCAAGTTTTGAGGGAGCGTGCAGTTGGCATGCTCACTGCAGGAATGTCCACCAGAGCTGTTGCCACATTATTGAATGTTAATTTCTCTACCATATGCCGCCTCCAATGTCGTTTTAAAGAATATGGCAGTATGTCCAACCGGCCTTACAACCGCAGACGACATGTGCTTCTTCACCTGCAGGATAGTCTGAGACTAGCCACCCGGACAGCTGATGAAACTGTGGATTTAGTTCGGCATTGTAACCGACTTCAGTGGGAAAATGCTCACCGTCGATGGCCACTATTATGCTGGAGAAGTGTGCTCTTCACGGATGAAGCCCTGTTTCAACTGTACCGGGCAAATGGCACACAAGTGTGTATGGCGTTGTGTGGGAGAGCTGTTTGCTGATGTCAACATTGTTAACAAAGTGCCCCATGGTGGTAGTGAGGTTATGGTATGGGCAGGCATAAACTTCTGACAATGAACACAATTGCATTTTATCAATGGCTTACATACTCACCAGACATGTCACCAGCAATATTTCTGCTGCTTGGCCGCCTCCGAGAACATTCCTTTGTGCTTAATAAGCATATGATTTGTCATGGAGCTAGTTGTGCTGTGATAGGGTCGCATTTTCCATGCAGAAAAAAACAAAAAAAACACATAAGAAATATCTTTGCTGCGTTTTATAAACTGCTTGTTATTGTAATCTCCAGCAGCAGCCGCTGATTGGCTGAATACCCAGGGAGCGAGGTGGTTGGAGTTGTCAACAACGCAGCATGAAAGAAATATGACGCCAAGTTTTCTAACTACCGGTAGTTTCTTTGAGAAGATTTATAAAGTGATCTGTGTATTTTAACAACAGCATTAATACACCTATTTCACTTTTGCATGTCAAAAACAAAATGAGTACTGATGCACATGCTGCCACTGTTTTGAACAGATTAGATTATACTATTTAGAAAGAGAAGTCAGCTCACAAACAAACATGTGCATCAGGGAGTATGGTTGTCACTAGTTACCACACTACTAAGCTAACTTATGGAATTGTTTTAAGATGGTCATACCATGGATCATTAAGCTATTTAATTTGGAATTTTAGGACCCCTGTATATATAAAAAAAGTATATAAAAATAATGTTGATAGAATATTGAATTTGGCCTTTAAACTCTGCACCACCAGGGAAGCTCTTTTACATCTTATTGTTTCAGTAGTTACAGTAGCTACGGCAGTATGGTCAATCAGGAATTCCATGCTTTTTAGTGTTCTTAGATATAACTACCTTATTCACTAGCACTCCACCCATCCTTTTTATATGCTGCGTACTTCTGGGCCCATATTTACAAACCAAGACAATGAGTGCGGATTTAGGATCACTTTTGCTTTTCAGATCATTGAAAATAAGACAGGGTGGACCATATCAAGTGCAGTGCAACTGAAGCACAAAATGAGTGTGATGCCAAGCAGAAATGACCAGCGTCGCCCTGTTCATTAGGGCATTAGGGGCGGCGCCCCACTTGTGATTGATCGACAACAAAAAAACGTGGGCAGATGGGCCATGTAAACATTACTTGGATTGTTTTGCCAGCTATTTGCTATGAGGGAGAACTGCCCCAATAAAATCACAGGATTTCATAGCAAAATTATAACAGCACAAAGTAAATGGGGTGCTCAAATATTTGTCCATTAAGTCATAACTTCTAGGTCTGCTCTACTCTCCCTCCCAATGAGTCTCACGCGCCAGACGGCTTACTTCCTCATGTGAGACTAGATCAGGTGCAGATTGTGACAAAGCAAAAAGCAAATTGTAATTAACTTGTAAATAAATAATCATAACAGTTATGGGAGCCTGGGACCTGATAAACCGGACATTTACATCCAACAGGAGTCGAAGGACAGAGGGATGCACTAGCTAAAACCTCATTGCACATCTGGTAGGGCAAAAAAGCATGGCCAATTTTGTTTCCCCCCATGTTATTCATCAGGTTCTACTGTAGGTGACAGGGCAACATGTGTGGAATAAAACAGCATAAAACTAGGTGAATCACAATGCATTATCAAATTAATTAGCCAGCTACAGTAATTTTGAGAAACATTGAGAAATAGTTTGGGTGATGTTTTGCTCAAATTAACAGCAATCTACAGTACCAGTCAAAAGTTTGGACAAGAGTGTGCAAAGCTATCATCAAGGCAAATGGTGGCTACTTTGAAGAATCTCAAATGTAAAATATTTGTTGAAATTTTTAACACCTTTTTGGTTACTACATGATTCCATACGTGTAATTTCATAGTTTCGATGCCTGCACTATTATTCTACAATGTAGAAAATAGTAAACATAAAGAAAAACCCTTGAATGAGTAGGTGTGTCCAAACTTATGACTGGTACTGTACCTTTGATAAGCAACTAGCTAGCTATATCTAGCTGGTTGCTTGCCAGCTAATTACCATGCCAATTTCAAGTCTTTCTAAACTCATATCTGACTCAGAAATATGAAGTTATTTCATAATAAAAGTTAACTGGCTAGCGCAACATGCTTTCTGACATTATGTTAGCTAGCTATCCCCAGTTAGATCATTGTATTAGAAAATTGTATTAAAAGACGTGACTTTGGAACCAATCACTGCAGGTTCACACCCCATATGTGCAGATGGACAACATGTAAAAAACAAAAGATTTGTAGGATTGAATGCTGTTCAAATGTCTTATAAATAAAATTACAATTCCATGTGTCTGTATATCACATACAGTCCTCAAATATGAATTGTCATTAAATGGGGAGAGAAAGGTAATTTGGATATATTCCAATCTGCTGTCCTATGCTTTAAGGAGCTACAGTTTTGCATGCTCAAAATATTGTGGTGATATTAGTTCAAACTGAAATATAACATTTACAAAATGTTACAAGGACCTCCAAGACAATGTAAAATGTACACTACCGTTCAAAAGTTTTGGTTCACTTAGAAATGTCCTTGTTTTCCATGAAAACATACATGAAATGAGTTGCAAAATGAATTGGAAACATAGTCAAGACGTTGACAAGGTTAGAAATAATGATTTTTTATTGAAATAATAATTGTGTCCTTCAGACTTGGCTTTTGTCAAAGAATCCTCCATTGGTAGCAATTACAGCCTTGCAGACCTTTGGCCTTCTAGTTCTCCTGAAAGAGATTTCACCCCATGCTTCCTGAAGCACCTCCCACAAGTTGGATTGTGTCAGGTGCGTGAATGAGGACCCAAAAGCGAATTAACAAACAGAGTTTCTTTAATGATGAACACACGTGGGCTCAGATGGACAGGTAGATTCCGACAGGACAGGACAAGGTTGCAGCAAACACGATGATAGTCTGGTTCAGGCATGAGACACACAAACAAGAATCCGACAAAGACAGGAGCAGAAACAGAGAGAGATATAGGGACCTAATCAGAGGGAAAAAGGGAACAGGTGGGAAAAGGGGTGAATGAGGTAGTCAGAGAAGACAAGGAACAGCTGGGGGAAAGAGGGACAGAAACGGTAACCTAGTACGACCAGCAGAGGGAGACAGGGTGAAAGGAAAGGACAGAAAGACACAACATGACAATACATGACAGTACCCCCCCACTCACCGAGCGCCTCCTGGCGCACTCGAGGAGGAAACCTGGCGGCAACGGAGGAAATCCTCGATCAGCGCATGGTCCAGCACGTCCCGAGAGGGAACCCAACTCCTCTCCTCAGGACCGTACCCCTCCCAATCTACGAGGTACTGGTGACCACGGCCCCGAGGACGCATGTCCAAAATCCTACGGACCCTGTAGATGGGTGCGCCCTCGACAAGGATGGGGGGGGGGGGGAAGACGAGCGGGGGCGCAAAGAACGGGCTTGATACAGGAGACATGGAAGACCGGGTGGACGCGACGAAGGTATCGCGGAAGAAGAAGTCGAACTGCGACAGGATTAATGACCCGAGAAATACGGAACGGACCAATGAACCGCGGGGTCAACTTGCGAGAAGCCGTCTTAAGGGGAAGGTTCTGAGTGGAGAGCCAAACTCTCTGACCGCGACAATATCTAGGACTCTTAGTTCTACGCTTATTAGCAGCCCTCACAGTCTGCGTCCTATAACGGCAAAGTGCAGACCTGACCCTCTTCCAGGTGCGCTCGCAACGTTGGACAAAAGCCTGAGCGGAGGGGACGCTGGACTCGGCGAACTGAGATGAGAACAGCGGAGGCTGGTACCCGAGGCTACTCTGAAAAGGAGATAGCCCGGTCGCAGACGAAGGAAGCGAGTTGTGGGCGTATTCTGCCCAGGGGAGCTGTTCTGACCAAGACGCAGGGTTGCGAAAAGAAAGACTGCGTAAGATGCGACCAATAGTCTGATTGGCCCGTTCTGCTTGACCGTTAGACTGGGGGTGAAAGCCGGAAGAGAGACTGACGGAAGCCCCAATCAAACGGCAAAACTCCCTCCAAAATTGAGACGTGAATTGCGGAACTCTGTCCGAAACGACGTCTGACGGAAGGCCATGAATTCTGAAAACATTCTCGATGATGATTTGTGCCGTCTCTTTAGCAGAAGGAAGCTTAGCAAGGGGAATGAAATGAGCCGCCTTAGAGAACCTATCGACAACCGTAAGAATAACAGTCTTCCCCGCTGACGAAGGCAGTCCGGTGACAAAATCTAAGGCGATGTGAGACCACGGTCGAGAGGGAATGGGAAGCGGCCTGAGACGGCCGGCAGGAGGGGAGTTACCGGACTTAGTCTGCGCGCAGACCGAACAAGCAGCCACGAAACGACGCGTGTCATGCTCCCGGGTGGGCCACCAAAAACGCTGGCGAATGGAAGCAAGCGTACCCCGAACGCCAGGGTGGCCGGCTAACTTGGCAGAGTGAGCCCACTGAAGAACGGCCAGACGAGTAGGAACGGGAACGAAAAGAAGGTTCCTAGGACAAGCGCGCGGCGACGGAGTGTGAGTGAGCGCTTGCTTTACCTGCCTCTCAATTCCCCAGACAGTCAACCCGACAACACGCCCCTCAGGGAGAATCCCCTCGGGGTCAGTGGAGGCTACTGAAGAACTGAAGAGACGAGATAAAGCATCAGGCTTGGTGTTCTTAGAGCCCGGACGATAAGAAATCACGAACTCGAAACGAGCGAAAAACAGCGCCCAACGTGCCTGACGCGCATTAAGTCGTTTGGCAGAACGGATGTACTCAAGGTTCCTATGGTCAGTCCAAACGACAAAAGGAACGGTCGCCCCCTCCAACCACTGTCGCCATTCGCCCAGGGCTAACCGGATGGCGAGCAGTTCGCGGTTTCCCACATCATAGTTACGTTCCGACGGCGACAGGCGATGAGAAAAATACGCGCATGGGTGGACCTTGTCGTCAGAGAGGGAGCGCTGAGAAAGAATGGCTCCCACGCCCACCTCTGACGCGTCAACCTCGACAACGAACTGTCTAGAGACGTCAGGTGTAACAAGGATAGGAGCGGATGTAAAACGATTCTTGAGGAGATCAAAAGCTCCCTGGGCGGAAACGGACCACTTAAAGCACGTCTTGACAGAAGTAAGGGCTGTGAGAGAAGCTGCCACCTGACCGAAATTACGGATGAAACGACGATAGAAGTTCGCGAAGCCGAGAAAGCGCTGCAGCTCGACGCGTGACTTAGGGGCGGGCCAATCAATGACAGCTTGGACCTTAGCGGGATCCATCTTAATGCCTTCAGCGGAAATAACAGAACCGAGAAATGTGACGGAGGAGGCATGAAAAGTGCACTTCTCAGCCTTCACAAAAAGACAATTCTCTAAAAGGCGCTGGAGGACACGTCGAACGTGCTGAACATGAATCTGGAGTGACGGTGAAAAAATCAGGATATCGTCAAGGTAAACGAAAACAAAGATGTTCAGCATGTCTCTCAGGACATCATTGACTAATGCCTGAAAGACAGCTGGAGCGTTAGCGAGGCCGAAAGGAAGAACCCGGTATTCAAAGTGCCCTAACGGAGTGTTAAACGCCGTCTTCCACTCGTCCCCCTCCCTGATGCGCACGAGATGGTAAGCGTTACGAAGGTCCAACTTAGTGAAAAACCTGGCTCCCTGCAGGATCTCGAAGGCTGAAGACATAAGAGGAAGCGGATAACGATTCTTCACTGTTATGTCATTCAGCCCTCGATAATCTATGCAGGGGCGCAGAGACCCGTCCTTCTTCTTGACAAAAAAAAACCCCGCTCCGGCGGGAGAGGAGGAGGGGACTATGGTACCGGCGTCAAGAGCTACAGACAAATAATCCTCGAGAGCCTTACGTTCGGGAGCCGACAGAGAGTATAGTCTACCCCGGGGGGGAGTGGTTCCCGGAAGGAGATCAATACTACAATCATACGACCGGTGTGGAGGAAGAGAGGTGGCCCTGGACCGACTGAACACCGTGCGCAGATCGTGATATTCCTCCGGCACCCCTGTCAAATCACCAGGCTCCTCCTGTGAAGAAGAGACAGAGGAAACAGGAGGGATAGCAGACATTAAACATTTCACATGACAAGAGACGTTCCAGGAGAGGATAGAATTACTAGACCAATTAATGGAAGGATTATGACAAACTAGCCAGGGATGGCCCAAAACAACAGGTGTAAAAGGTGAACGAAAAATTAAAAAAGAAATGGTTTCGCTATGATTACCAGAAACAGTGAGGGTTAAAGGTAGCGTCTCACGCTGAATCCTGGGGAGAGGACTACCATCCAGGGCGAACAAGGCCGTGGACTCCCTTAACTGTCTGAGAGGAATGTCATGTTCCCGAGCCCAGGTCTCGTCCATAAAACAGCCCTCCGCCCCAGAGTCTATTAAGGCACTGCAGGAAGCTGACGAACCGGTCCAGCGTAGATGGACCGACAAGGTAGTGCAGGATCTTGAAGGAGAGACAGGAGTAGTAGCGCTCACCAGTAGCCCTCCGCTTACTGATGAGCTCTGGCTTTTACTGGACATGAAGTGACAAAATGACCAGCAGAACCGCAATAGAGACAGAGGCGGTTGGTGATTCTCCGTTCCCTCTCCTTAGTCGAGATGCGGATACCTCCCAGCTGCATAGGCTCAGCTCCCGAGCCGGCAGAGGAAGATGGTAGTGATGCGGAGAGGGGGGCAACGGAGAACGCGAGCTCCTTTCCACGAGCTCGGTGACGAAGATCAACCCGTCGCTCAATGCGAATAGCGAGTTCAATCAAGGAATCCACGCTGGAAGGAACCTCCCGGGAGAGAATCTCATCCTTTACCTCTGCACGGAGACCCTCCAGAAAACGAGCGAGCAAAGCCGGCTCGTTCCAGCCACTGGAGGCAGCAAGAGTGCGAAACTCAATAGAGTAGTCTGTTATGGATCGATTACCTTGACATAGGGAAGACAGGACCCTGGAAGCCTCCTCCCCAAAAACAGATCGATCAAAAACCCGTATCATCTCCTCCTTAAAGTCCTGATACTGGTTAGTACACTCAGCCCTTGCCTCCCAGATTGCCGTGCCCCACTCACGAGCCCGTCCAGTAAGGAGAGATATGACGTAGGCGACACGAGCAGTGCTCCTGGCGTAAGTGTTGGGCTGGAGAGAAAACACAATATCACACTGGGTGAGGAACGAGCGGCATTCAGTGGGCTCCCCAGAGTAACACGGCGGGTTATTGATTCTGGGCTCCGGAGATTCGAAAGCCCTGGAAGTGGCCGGTGGATCGAGGCGGAGATGGTGAACCTGTTCTGTGAGGTTGGAGACTTGGGTGGCCAGGGTCTCAACGGCATGTCGAGCAGCAGACAATTCCTGCTCGTGTCTGCCTAGCATCGCTCCCTGGATCTCGACGGCTGAGTGGAGAGGATCCGAAGTCGCTGGGTCCATTCTTGGTCGGATTCTTCTGTCAGGTGCGTGAATGAGGACCCAAAAGCGAATTAACAAATAGAGTTTCTTTAATGATGAACACACGTGGGCTCAGATGGACAGGTAGATTCCGACAGGACAGGACAAGGTTGCAGCAAACACGATGATAGTCTGGTTCAGGCATGAGACACACAAACAAGAATCCGACAAAGACAGGAGCAGAAACAGAGAGAGATATAGGGACCTAATCAGAGGGAAAAAGGGAACAGGTGGGAAAAGGGGTGAATGAGGTAGTCAGAGAAGACAAGGAACAGCTGGGGGAAAGAGGGACAGAAACGGTAACCTAGTACGACCAGCAGAGGGAGACAGGGTGAAAGGAAAGGACAGAAAGACACAACATGACAATACATGACAGATTGGCTTGATGGGCACTTCTTACGTACCATACGGTCAAGCTGCTCCCACAACAGCTCAATAGGGTTGAGATCCGGTGACTGTGTTGGCCACTATATTCATAGACAGAATACCAGCTGACTGCTTCTTCCCTAAATAGTTCTAGCATAGTTTGGAGCTGTGCTTTTGGTCATTGTCCTGTTGTAGGAGGAAATTGGCTCCAATTAAGCGCCGTCCACAGGGTATGGCATGGCAATGAAAAATGGAGTGAAAGCATTCCTTCTTCAAGATCCCTTTTACCCTGTACAAATCTCCCACTTTACCACCACCAAAGCACCCCCAGACCATCACATTGCCCCCACCATGCTTGACAGATGGCGTCAAGCACTCCTCCAACATCTTTTCATTTTTTCTGCATCTCACAAACATTCTTCTTTGTGATCCGAACCTCTCAAACTTTGATTCGTCTGTCCATAACACTTTTTCCAATCTTCCTCTGTCCAGTGTTATTTTGCCCATCTTAATCTGTTATTTTTATTGGCCAGCCTGAGATATGTATTTCTTTGCAACTCTGCCTAGAAGGCCAGCATCCCAGAGTCGCCTCTTCACTGTTGACGTTGAGACTGCTGTTTTGTGGGTACTATTTAAGTTCAGGACTTATGAGGCATCTGTTTCTCAAACTAGACACTAATGTACTTGTCCTCTTGCTCAGTTGTGCACCGGAGCCTCACATTTCTATTTCTATTCTGGTTAGAGCCAGTTTGCGCTGTTCTGTGAAGGGAGTAGTACACAGCGTTGTGCGAGATCTTCAGTTTCTTGGCAATTTCTCGCATGGAATAGCCTTCATTTCTCAGAGCAAGAATAGACTGCGGAGTTTCGGAAGAAAGGTCTTTGTTTCTAGTCATTTTGAGCCTGTAATCGAACCCACAAATGATGATGCTCCAGATACTCAACTAGTCTAAAGAAGGACAGTTTTATTGCTTCTTTAATCAGAACAACAGTTTTCACCTGTGCTAACATAATTGCAAAAGGGTTTTCTAATGATCAATTAACCTTTTAAAATGATAAACTTATTTTATTAGCTAACACAACATGTTGGAACACAGGAGTGATGTTTGCTGATAATGGGCCTCTGTACACCTACTTATGTAGATATTCCATAACAAATCAGCCGTTTCCAGCTACAATAGTCATTTACAACATGAACCATGTCTACACTGTTTTTCTGATTAATTTGATGTCATTTTAATGCTTTTCTTTCAAAAACAAGGACATTTCTAAGTGACCCAAACTTTGAACTGTAGTGTATATTGTATGAAGATCAATAAATATTATGTTAAACCTAAAACGAATATGCTATGAACGTCATAAAAACAGACTTATTTGGAAATTGTGGAATGTGTATCATTGTGGGAATGTTCAATGCAACCTATGAGAATATCACAAGAATATTCTTGCAACATCCCAGACAACTACCATAACTAAATTAAATGTTCTGAGAACATTTAAACAACTTAGACCAGGTGTTCTGCTAACATGCTAGGAATGTCCTGTGCAACCCAACTTAAACATTGCATGAATGTCATCACAACTGAGCATATTTTGTGTTGTAGGAACCGATGTACCCACATTGTTCCCACAACCTAATAAAATGTTATGTCAACATTCTTGCAACATCAAAGGAATGTTTTGTGCACCCTGACACAAATATTATCTGAATATCAGCACAACAGCACAGTTTTAGTGTTTTTGGAACCCATCTCTTGGTATACAGTATCCCCACAATGTTCCCACAACCTAAATAAACATTATGGGAATGTTTAAAGAACATACTAAATGTGTTCTGGGAAGGTTCTTGTAACACCAGGTGAATGTTTTTTGCATTGTAGAATTGTACAAACAACTATACAGTTTTTGTGTTTTGGGAACATATATTTTGTGACGTCCCCACAATGTTCCCACCAGACAGTTCCCACAACCTAATGAAACCTTCTGGGAACCTTTAGTTTAAATGTGGTCTAGGAATGTTCTACAAACATTCTATAATCATCAGCATGACTAGACAGTTTGAATTATTAGAACATTTGCTGCGATCTAACAAATTTCCTGGGAACTTTCACAGAATCAATTTTTGTTTGATGGGAAGACGTCAATATTCTTGTAATATTTGCATGAAATATCTTAAATTACAAAAATGTAGCATGTTCAGAATGTGTTATTTATTACAAATAAATGCAGCAACTCCTGCAAGTTAACTCAATTATATTTTTTTATCGTTTGGCAGCCCTAGTTATTACCCTAAGACCATGTACTTACCTGGTAATTTCTGTACTATACCAGAAATATAACATTTGTCAATCAAGAACATAATAAAACTATATTAGCCTGTAAGCGGTCATGAGAAGCAAAGGCAAAGTCATACTAAAGTACCTAGACAGTATAATGAATCTCTCAGCGCCGTTGCATCCTCAATAGCTCTACAAGCATCTGACTAATTTCCAGTGGCAATTAGGAGCCTTTATACATTCCAAACTGCACTGCTCCTGCAGCTGCTACCTCTGAGGGAATATAAGGAGCTTAAACATTAGATGTGTTCATTGGAAAGTGAGATATCAAGCCTTTGCCTCATCACATTAGTGCCAGCCCTTAAAGTGACTGTTTACCATGAGGTAGTGTTCACGGCTTTTAATGAGCTCTCTGCCTGTTCTGGTATCATTCCAATTAGGCCTTCTTCTCAGACTATTGCATGATTACCAACATATGAAGCCTCAGACACCATTGTATTAGGTACAGCAGTGAATGGAGCCCAGACTGTTTTCCCTGTATAAGCCAGCACCTGGTGAATTACACATAGTAGCATATGATTAAACAGGTATTGGTTTATTAATACAGAGGAGAGGAGTATACACATCCCTTAGGTCACACCTGTGAAAATTCATATGCGAATTGAATATTATTTTCTAGAATTGTAATTATAGACTACAGGTTGATGGAGGTTACGTGCCCCCACAGGTTTAATGTGTTGAATGCCTCCTTTCTTACAATAAGATGGTATTCTCAAAAGAATATGGATCGACTGACATTAGTAGTATAGATTTTGAATGACATCATGTCTCCTGAGTGGTGCAGTGGTCTAAGGCACTGCATCTCAGTGCTAGAGGTGTCACTACAGACCCTGGTTCAAATCCAAGGCTGTATCACAACTGGCTGTTATTGGGAGTCCCATAGGGTGGTACACAATTGGCCCTGGGTTAGGGTTTGGCCATGGTAAGCTGTAATTGTAAATAAGAATTTGTTCTTAACTAACTTGCTTGGTTAAATAAAAGATCTCTGATGTGATGACAAACCATCACTAAGAATAGGCTGATCTGATGTGGTACAATTCTGGCCACTGCCATATCCCGAGCTAGCAGAAGCTATTGTATTTCTGATCAAAACACAGGCATTTACACTGACAGCTTGTGGATCTCACATCACGATGTCTGTGGCTCTCCAGGAAATGTGCCTACTTTTCTGCACTACTTTTTATCAGGGCCTGTGTGGATCTGGTCAAAAGTAGTGCACTATATAGGGAATGTGCTACTTGGGAAGCACCCTTAATCTCATCCTATCGTATAGTGTGTCTGTGAAGATGCTGATTTGTCAAGAAACACACTACCCAGACATTAAAGTATTTATATTTTGACGCAACAGAATGCTGTGGGAGAGTATGATGAAGGACAACATTATATAGGCTACTTTAGCTATTAGCTATGTTAGTTGCCGTCATCACTGACAGAAAGCAGTATTAGAATTTAATGTATAGTAGCCTATAATTCCAGAAAATGCTATTAAAACAGGAGACATTGATAATGGCTAAAACCGACACCAGATTTAGATTTAGCCTAGATTTGACACTCTTCACATGAAGAAGAGACAGGGGAAAAAATTATACAAGAGAAAGACCTTAAAAGAATCAATTTGGCAAGGTGTCTGGGAATGTGACTTCATACAGCACTGTGATTCCAACTGTCTTCCAGAAAGAGTGGGATGACTGTCTCTCTTCCACACTGACAGGCAGGCCGGGGCCAAATTGACAGTTCTTTAAAGCAGCTGACAGAAAGCGGAATTAATGAAGTCATTGCTGGACTTTAATTGTGTTAAGAAGTAAAAAAAGAAAATAATCTAATATAAGAAAAGGTTACCAAGTCCTCTGTGGTGTCAGATTATCTACTTCTATGAATATTAATGTGCCTAATGAAGACAATCTTTGCTTCATTACCTTCATTATTCTGTATTCAGGTGCCAAGCTTCCACTGCCATTGATTTGTTGTTAACGAACAAATATGTCATGGGAGAAATGACAGTCTTACCTTTTATCTGAAATGTATCAAAATGCCTTTCTTTTCAGATGATGAGATTCTTTTTGTGTGGATTTTTTCCCATGCATATTTAATTTTCAAAAACAGATTTGAGTGTGTATGTAATCGTGGCACACTTGCAAGTAGGCTATATTGGATAAACTGGATAAGCAATATTATTTTATGGTGAATAATTTAAAGGGGGCAGAGGGAATGTAAAATCTATATGGACATTATACACTCCATTCCACTGGACAACAAATAAACAGGAGGCCACTAGAGCAAAATTGTTATAAGGGTCAATTACTGTGTAGACTTATGTTAATATTTGTATCATTCTATACTATACTATACTATACTATTCTATAGTATAGTATACTATACTATACTATACTATACTTCTTTCCTGATTCCAAGAGATAAACACAGTGATTCTATTGCGTCTAAGCAAATAGATATTAGAGGACAAATAGAGAATCTACAAGTCTGAGGATCATCAGCTTTGCAAGGTGGGGGAACGCAAATGTCGGCCATTGTTGGCAGATACCGTTATGTGATAAGATGTTTGATGACAAGTTACGTGCTCCTTCTGCATGCTACAGTATGGGTCCTGGGGGAGGGAAACACCAAGTGCTCCCCAAACTTCAATATTAACCGAGCATTATGATCACCAGTTTCATTGAAGAGACAGAAACACAGAAATTAAAATGAACCTCGTTCTCCATGACAAGGCTACCTGAGTCCTTGTGAAGGATGAGCTATGTCTATTTCTGGAGAATTAAGTGCTGAGTCTTTGCCACAGGGCAAACCCTGAATAGCCAGGGCTGAAATTACTTGAAAAGGGACAGGACTGATGTCTCTCCATGTACTCTCCACATGTCATTGAAGGAGTGTCTTTTTCCCCAGAACTCATAGATCAACATGGAAATCGACTGACTGTACACGAGGACTGATATGCAATGGTGAAATCTTTTGTGGGAAATGATCCTCCCAAATATACAACGAGGAAATGTATGTTCCTGATAAAAATGTATGTTTGTATGCAATATAATGTACATCTACAGTACGTGTTAGATAAACTGTATGCCATTTGGTATCACATTGTGCACTCAATGTGAGTTGTAAATATAATCATCATGACATCGTTTTGAAGGTTTTCTCAGGAAAGTCTAAAAACAACATGGAAGATTGAAATCCCTGCTCTGTTCTAAACATGTCTGGTTGAGGAAGGATATACTGTCATAATATTGATATATTATGACAGTAAATATTCCTATTTGTCCAGATGTCTTTCTTTGTCCTGAATGGTTAGTATAAAGGAATAATCACCTTAGCTAATGTATGTCTTGGAGTGATGTATACAACTGTGTGAAGGATGGGGAAGTATGTACCTCTGGTCTTCTTTTTACTGCATCTGACAGATTACTTTTTCAGTGTCTTTGTCTGTTCTCTGCATGTGGGAGTTCCAACTACTCAACTAAGATATTTAGTCAAACAATAAACTTTGGCCATCATCACTGAGTTACTGATGATGATTTGAAGTGGGTTTTGGGGAAACAGTAATTCAGGCCAAGATGATTGTGTTTGTGGACACAATAATTTTGGAGGATCATGATGAAAAATTCAGATTTTTTTTATTTTATAGATTAGTTATTTTCATGTAGTTTTATGTTTCAGCAGTCTGTGTAACAAATGGAACTCACAGCACACTAATCTTAAACAATTTGGAAGAGATCATGAACAATATATGAAGTCATGAACAATATTTAGCTTCATTGGAATGTTTGACTTTTCACCATGCACAATGACTTTTGTTTGAGATGCTGCTCAACCTCAGCCATTGTATGGCACAGCAGTCTGTGACAAATTGATTATTTTGATTCAGATACCGTTATTCTGCATTCCTGTTGAAATGTTTAAACATTTACTTTGTGTTAATTTTAAAAAGGTTGTTCTCCTTTTCCTCATGAGGAATTGTTGAATAAGCAATGTTCTCATCATGTTCTCAAGTTTATTGACTTCCATGTCACTGTAAATACCATTAGACTTTAAAGGGAATATACAGTACACTGTATTGTAAACAATGCTGAATATCTCATCATTTTTATTTGTATTTACCTTCTTATGAATGTATGAATTAGTAGTAGTGTGCCATTTGTTTTTCCATCCGATCTCTGCAACGCCACAGACGACCCAGGAGACTGTAGGAAGTGCCTGATCTGAGAGAAAAGTAATGATAAGTCCTTCAACAACGCTTTTCTCTCTTCCACAAGCCTAGTCTGGCCTACCTATTAACACTTCCTTTAAATTATTCATGCTGATGGATAAAACACCTCCACAATTAATTGCATATAAGCCACCAGCACCCTCTGAAAACTACTGATAGGGCAGATACTGCAATCACCGCATAGCCAACACCCATTCTTTTACTTTGAGGCGTTTTCAGGATTTTATAGGCTCATTTGTTGCAAAACAAAAATAATAGCAATTTGATACTAACACTATTATGTAAACATCGCTTTGGACGCTGAAATGAATTGTATCAGATATTTGGTAGGCTACAGTAGATACACACAGTAAATGAAGGTCTGATGGCCTCCTCCAGTAATAATAAGCATTGAAGAGATAGAAAGAAAGAAAAGATAGACCCTTAAGATATGAAACTTTCCTAGCTTGTATACTGTATTCTGTTTCATGGACAGAACTTCAGAGAAAATGAGCACCACACGTCTGACATGCTCATGTAAATTAGATTAGATTAGAACCCGAACCTTGAGCCCGTCCGCTATGCAAAAGGCATTTCATTTCACATATTAATTATAAAACATTCAATGGATGCAGTATTAATTGCCCTACTTGTTTAAAAATCTTAAAGATGGTCGGTTGGAGAGTTTTGGGATCACACTTCATACTATATACATGTGTGTTCAAATCATCATTTTTTCCCCACACCATGTATCTTCTCTAAAAGCTCATATCTGGACAAAACTTTCAAACATGTCCATTTGAACCTTACCTAATTGACTTCAGTGACCAACCACTTTCATGTAGAGTGGCAGGTAGCCTAGCAGTTAGAGCATTGGGCCAGTAACCAAAAGGTTGCTGGTTTGAATCCCCAAGCTGATAAGTGTTGATGTGACCATGGACAAGGCACTTAACCAACATTTTCTCCAGGGGTGCCATACGACTTCAGCTGACCCTGTAAAATTCCACATTTCCCTGCATATATCCGGTGTGCATATATCCGGGGTATGTGACAATAATAAAACATCTTTAATATCTCAGATGCAATTAAACATAAATTCAATCAAACATTTGAATAGTGATATAGTCAATGTTGTTATTAACTTTTCTTTAGATTTCTTCCGCATTATGGGCTGTAGATTCTGTATCACCAGACATAAAATACACAAGATATAAATAATTGTATTTTCAACTACAGTATGCATACCCACAGCTAAGGCTAATGTGTAGCCCAGCGTTTTATTGCCGTGCTGCTGAGTGCAATGCCATGCATGCAGCCCAAAAGGCTTCAAATCATTGGGGAGATTGTTAGGCTTCTGTGGAAATTATGGAAATGCAGGGGGAAATGGACAAGCAACACTTCATAACAATTAATCAGAGTCCGCTGATTAATAAAGTTCTATATTTTTTTTATTCTCGATGATTCAGAGGATTATCAAAAGGACACTGTCCTTGTCATATTGATTAAGAGAACGCCTCTGCAAGAGGACGACGCGCTAAAGGGAGATGCTCTCTCTCTTGCCCGTAAAATAAATATTAAATGAGAATATTAACTCGTTAACCTTGACAAGTATTTGTAATTTTCATAAGGGGGGAAAACTATAGCAGATTCAGCATAAAAAAATGCTGTGTGGGTTTAAGAAAGGGATGGCAGAGGGGAGCAGGGTGAGAGGGACGACGACAACACAAAACAAATTACAGAGAATGAAGAATGCTACTGCATGAATCCTGCCATTTTTATGGGCTGAAATGATTAATTTGTTTGTTCAAATTCTCAATTAAGGCAGGAGGAACTGTGGAGAAATAGAGGATGAGAGCACTGCAGTGCAGTGCGGTGCTGTATTGCCTTTGCTAGGACCCAAGGGAAAGATACCTGATACAGTGCATTCAGAAAATATTCAGACCCGTTGACTTTTTCCACATTTTGTTATGTTACAGCCTTATTCTAAAATGGATTTAAAAAAAAAATCCTCATCAATATGCACAGTACCCCATAATGCAAAGCAAAAACAGTTAAAAAAAACAGAAATACATTATTTAAATAACTATTCAGACCCTTTGCTATGACACTCGAAGTTGAGCTCAGGTGCATCTGGTTTCCATTGATCATCCTAAAGATATTTCTTCAAATTGATTGGAGTACATCTGTGGTAATTTCAATTGATTGGACATGATTTGGAAAGGCACAGACCTCTCTACATAAGGTCCCATTGTTGACAATGCATGTCAGGCACAGATCTGTGGAAGGGTACCAAACATTTTCTACAACATTGAAGAACACAGTGGCCTCCATCAACTACCAAGACTCTTTCTAGAGCTGGCCACCCAGCCAAACTGAGCAAATGGGGGAGAAGGGCCTTTGTCTGGGAGGTGACCATGAACGCAATGGTCACTCTGACAGAGCTCCAGAGTTCCTCTGTGAAGTATGATAGTTGGCAGAATCATGCTGTGGAGATGTTTTTCAGCACCAGGGAGACTAGTCAAGATTGAAGGAAAGATGAATGGAGCAAGGTACAGTGAGATCCTTGATTAAAACCTGCTCCAACGCACTCAGGACCTCAAATTGTGGCGAAGGTTCACCTTCCAACAGGACAACAACCCTAAGCACACAGCCAAGACAACGCAGGAGTGACTTGGGAAATGTCTCTCAATGTCCTTGAGTGGCCCAGCCAGAGCCCAGACTTGAACCCATTCAAACATGTCTGAAGAGACCTGAAAATAGCTGTGAATTAGTAAAAATTCCCAAAAATCAGTTTTTGCTTTGTCATTGTGGGGTATTGTGTGTAGATTGATGAGGAAAAAGTCGATTTAATCCATTTTAGAATAGAATACAGTAATGTAACAAAATGTGGAAAAAGTTCAGGGGTCTGAATTCTTTCCGAATGCACTGTACATTGGCCTTGGGTCACGTAAACGAACATATGTCCTTACATAGGCTGAAACAGGACTAAAAATGTACATACATAGGCTGAAACAGGGATAAATATGTACATTCATAGGCTGAAACAGGAATAAATATGCACATACATAGGCTGAAACAGGGATAGAAATGTTCTTACATAGGCTGAAACAGGGATAAATATGTACATTCATAGGCTGAAACAGGGATAAATATGTACATACATAGGCTGAAACAGGGCTAAATTTGTACATCCAGTAATATAGGCTGAAACAGGGCTAAATGTTTACATACATAGGTATTTATATGGGATTTATTTTAGACATAACATAGTAACATGTATATATGTAAGATCAAGCAAATACAAATCGTTTTCATTCCTCATGTCATTCTGCCTACTATATTTATTTGTCCAGGTTTCTCGATCAAGCGCAATGCCCTTAAAATGTCAGTTGTCTTCTATTAGAAATAAAGTGCAGATCACCACACACACACACACACAGCAGCCTTGGCATCACACACATAGAACATAAAATATGTAGCTTGCACTTCTTTTTCCCCAGGGGACCAGTGCACTTATTATTGTCAGAGTGACAGATGTTTTTCAAATGATGCCGTCCCATGTGTGTTGAACCTTTACCGAAACCATGAGAGACTATTGAATCCTCTACACAATCTGATTGAAGAAATCTCCATGACATTAGGAGTCTCATGAGTCTGCTGGGAGTTCCACTTCTGTTGGATGCACTCGGATTGTAAAGATCTCCAGTAACCAGCAGGAGATCTCTTGACTGCAGGTCTTACGGAGGAACAGCAAATTCTAGTGAGAATATCACCAATTATATGTGGACAATACAACCACTCTTAGCGTGTACATTGGATGAGGCAGCTGCTCATATGTTCCCAGAACCACTCTGAGATAGAGACTTCACATCGTTCTTGTCACTGATTTGACAACAATGCTGCATTTCGATGGCTTATAATGCTAAGTGTCTGTTGGGCAACCTGCCCAAAAACCCAAACAACAATCCTTTACTGTCCAATGCAAGCCTTACTCAACGTTAAATCATCAAAACATTTCCTGACAGAGGAAGTTATTGCATTTGGCATACACTACAGTTTTTTTTAAGACAAAGCGCAACTCCGTTATAATGTTTTAGACCGTTTTATGATTTTCCTAATGAAATCACAGTGTGTTTTCCAGATCAGTGGTTGCATTTAATGGTGTTGGCCACCTTTTCCTCCAACAAGGTGTCCTCTAAAAATCCAGGACGGCAAGGCATTGACTGGAGCCAGCACTTCACAGTGAAGTGAAAATGCTTATTAGTCAAACAATGCCCATGAGAATAATGCCAGCATCAGCCAGTAGTGAAGGATAACTCTGTCTCCATGACACTCTGGAGCCTGTGTTCCACACCAGTCCTGCTTGAGTACACAGAGTACACACATTATGTATATGAGTAAACCATACAGTACTGCAGGCAAGGCCAAGGTAAAGGACAGTCGTTTTTAGCAGCACAAGCCTCCTATGAAGTATGAATTTCATGAATTTGCATACGTTTTAGGGTTTTACTAGTCAGTTTCTGCTCATTTTTTGCTAATTTGGCTATTAGATACCTAAAGACATGTCACGCTAATCATCTTATACATCTCACTATGATTCTAATACACCAGTCCCTTGTTTGCACATGTTTAGTACAAAGAGGTATGTCAAAGCACTGTGTATTTATGGGGAACATTTGCTGCGTACGGAAAATATGGAAATCAATTTCCCGCTCCTACTGATAATTGATGGCTTTTCTGAGTGTGCTCCCAGAGAGAAAGATGACAAGCCAGGTCTATCATAGTTTGAATGGTAGTAAAACTGCCAAGGCCTCATTTCCTGGAGGCTTCTGACCCCTGAGCAACCCAGTGTCTCTCTTACTGCCTAGAGCCAACACTCATTCATCAACCAGGCCTGGAACAGGTCCAATGTGTCAATATCACTGTCCCACACATCTTTCTATCTATATGGACTGTATGTATCTACTGTAGGTGTATTTATGAATTAATCTATTGGTTATGGTAACTGTGTAAAATCACAGATTATAGATATGCACAGAGTATACAAAACATTAAGAACACTTTCTCTTTCCATGACATAGACTGATTAAATCCAAGTGAAAGTTAAGATCCTTTTTTGATGCCACTTGTTAAATTCACTGCAATAAGTGTAGATAAAAGGGAGAAGACAGGTTGAATAAGGATTTTTAAGCCTTGAGACAATTGAAACATGGATTGTGTATGTGTGCCATTCAGAGGTTGAATGGGCAAGACAAAATGTTTACGTGCCTTTGAACGGGGTATGGTACTAGGTGCCAGGTGCACCGGATTGAGTGTGTCAAGAACTGCAACGCTGCTGGGTTTTCCACGCCAACTATTCTGTATCAAGAATGCTCCACCACCCAAAGGACATTCTGTCACGCTTGCTCCCGCTCCCCCTCTCTGGCGCTCGAGGACGCCAGGCAGCCCATAATTACGCACACCTGTCACCATCGTTACGCGCATCAGCACTTCATGGGACTCACCTGGACTCTTAACTTTTTGATTGTCTCCCCTATATCTGTCACTTCCTCAATATCTTCCCCGTGTCTGCATTAATGGCGTTTTGTTTCCCTTGTCCAGATGCTGTCCTTGTTTTGTTTCATGTCCGTTATTTATTAAATATTCACTCCCTGTACTTGCTTCTCATCTCCCAGTGTCTGTCCTCACAGAATGCAGACACCAACATTGGAAGCAACAGAGAGTTCTTTGTTTCTTGTTTGGGTTGGTGACGTTGGGTCCAGGTGTTGCTCCCAAAGGAACCAGGGGAGCCTCAGCTGACTCGTCTGGCTTCCATGTCTCAGAACCTCAGATTTCCCACTTCCTGGTTGGATTTTTCTCAGGTTTTTGCCTGCCATATGAGTTCTGGTATACTCACAGACATCATTCAAACAGTTTTAGAAACTTCAGAGTGTTTTCTATCCAATACTACTAATAACATGCATATATTAGCTTCTGGGCCTGAGTAGCAGGAAGTTTACTCTGGGCACGTTTTTCACCCGAAAGTGAAAATGCTGCCCCCTATCCCAAACAGGTTTTAACTGACCCTTTTTTTCAATTTTTGCCTAAAATGACATACCCTAATCTAACTGCTTGTAGCTCAGGACCTGAAGCAAGGATATGCATATTCTTGATACCCTTTGAAAGGAAACACTTTGAAGTTTGTGGAATTGTGAAATTGATGGAGGAGAATATAACACATTAGATCTGGTAAAAGATAATACAAACAGAAAACATGCATTTTCTTTTTTTTTTCCATCGTCTTTGAAATGCAAGAGAAAGGCCATAATATAATATTGCAGTTTAGGCACTATTTAGATTTTGGCCACTAGATGGCAGCAGTGTGTGAACAAAGTTTCATATTGATCCAGTGAAGCATTGCAAAACTGGACAACATTTTGTATCAAGTCTGCCCAAATGTGCTGAATTGGTCAATTGATACATTTCCAAGTACATAACTATAGAGAACATACAAACATGATATGGTAATACAAAATGTAAGTTTACACAGTCCCAGAAATAACATACATGACGGATCATAAGCTTATACACTAACTTTCACACATCTAGATGGCTGGGCAGGTTGGGTGTGGAGCCAGAGACAGCAGGGGTTCAAACTGTAGAACCCAGTTCCTACATTTGAATATAAAAATGGATTTTATCAAACAAAACCATGCTACATTTTTATCTCTGAGACCCTCAGGATGACAAATTAGAGAAAGATTACTGAATGTAAGTACATTATTTACCTTCAGAGGTGAACGTATCAAACCAGTTGCCGTGATTTTTTGTTGTTGTTGTTGTGCACTCTCCTCAAACAATAGCATGGTGTTGTTTCACTGTAATAGCTACTGTAAATTGGACAGTGCAGTTAGATTAACAATAATTTAAGATTTCTGCCCATATAAAACATGTCTATGTCCTGCAAAGATTATTGTTACTTACAATGTCATGCTAATCATATTAGCGTACATTAGCTCAACCGTCCCGGTATAGGGGACACCGATAACGTAGAGGTTATTAAGAACGGGAAGCATATAAATAGCGCACATAGAACAGATCTACCACTTCTTAGACTTGCTTTCAATGAGAATGACAGATCACATTTCTATGTGAAACTTGGTCGAGTCTCCTAAAAAGTTCAATATTTTTTTATATTTATTTAGTTGTACTGCATATGAATGGGTATCTCTGAAAATTCCGACTTGTTAACTGGTTGAACAGCAGTATGTACTTCAAATAATGTGTTACCCATTTACAGCAAATAAAGCCTTATACTTTGTCGTGTCTTTGGCTATGCCGGATTAAGTGATATGATATACTATTCTATAAAATAATTTCTCCGTAATTAATATTACCTGATTGAGCTAATCATGTAAATGTAATTAACTAGAGAGTCGGGGCACCACAAAATAATATTTATAGAGCTGTTATCTTCCGAATAAACTCTTAAAGACCTAGTCACATTTTACATCAATAGCAGACAATATTAATCGTCACCTTAATTCAGTCTCACCTGAAAGTTGTAAATTCTTGGTTATCTTCACGAACCCTGGCTAACAAGTTGAATCAGCAATACAAAATTGGGTTTAATTATTTATTTACTAAATACGTATCTAATCACACAGAATTACATATACAAAGAATGAATTATACCTTGATTACAATTTACGTCATAAAGGAAAACGTCCCTAGCGGGCGGAACAGATATGACAGTTTTTTACACAAAAGAAAAGGGTCTGGGTTTGAGTGAAAGAGCGGGAAGACTGAGGGACAAAGGAAGAAGCTGTGCTATCATAAATACAGTATCTTATGCATTCTAAATTACCACACATTTGGAAAAGGAAAATGCAATGAATATTTACTCTGAGCTGCGCTTCGGTAGGTTGGTGGTAGATGGAAGGCCGTGTTGCCAAACTGAGTCCTTTGTCCTTTGAAGAATGTCTCAGGTGGTCAATTGGATACGTTGTAGTAATGTCGTTGTGTGGTAGACGGGATATTCTGTCTGTCCTTTACTAGCCCGCGTTTGCAGCTGCTGTGGCTAACTCAACGGCTAGGAGGTATCACTTCTGTAGTGAATAAGAGTTCAAAGTTCATACCATTCGCAACCAAAGCTCACGCTGATGTTGGCTTCGTTCTGTAGTTATTATCTGAACCATTCTGACATCGGACCGTCGTCCTCACATCCTCGGAACATTTTCCTCAAAGGCTTTATATAGTGGAGCGAGAAGGGTGTGTCTGAAAAGTTTTATAACCCATGACTCTTCACAGCCACTGATTGAGCAAAGCCCTAACCTTATGAAAACCCAATTCTCACATTTTAGAAGCTAAAATCACATTTCATCCCATCACGAATAATTTTATATTCAAACATTTAAATTGAACAACAATTCCATGTGAATCCGATAACTCTGATGTGTAGACTTTCCACTCTAGAGTTTGTCATCTTATCATTGATGAGAATGTCTCAGATGACAACCGAACTGACATCATATTCATTAAGTACCACCGCATATGTTCAATTGGTTGGATTACCAGAATATAGTTAATTTCCCCCCACCTTCTGATGTTCCCAGAATCTTTATGTTAACCAAGGGGTTTGCAAATGTAACATCAGTAGGGTAGAGAGAGGAAAAAGGGGGGAAGAGGTATTTATGACTGTCATAAACCTACCCCCAGGCCAACGTCATGACAACTTGGGGCGGGCACAATTACTGCATAACTGTGTAACCGACAGTTATGAATGAAGACTGTCATGAAAATAGAATAACCATCACAACTGTATGCATATATTATTATTTTTTTCTGGAGAGGAGGGGTGACCAGGTGACTGAAGACGGGATGACCAGGCAATTCATGTGGTTGAATGTGTTTCTGCAGTAAATGGACTCTTAACAACGTGATGAAACTTTGTTGCTCCTTGCTAAAACAAGCAAGGTTGTTGTAGCAAACGAGTCTTCAGTTGCCTAGACAATGCACCCCTACCTGCAGCAGCACATATAGAAATATAATGGATAGAGCGGGCTTGAAACCTCTAACCCTGGCAATTTAACTGGTAAATTCATGGGTACACTCGCAGTGGCTGCATGGTATTGTGAGTCACTATTTTCCATGGTAATATAGAATGTTTATTCAAATGATGTTAACTGATGTGGCACATGCAATGGAATCTATTGTTTGTAATGTCAGTTGAGTTGAATCAACAAATACCAGCACATATTGATGGGTACACTTCCTGGTTTTACTTCCTGCTTTGCTAATCACAATGTCCGCCAGTCCACCCATTATGCCATCATTGACTTGAATGGGGACGCCGGTTTTATTCATTCTATTTCTATGGCAGCACATGCAGCCAGGAGCAGAGGAGAGGAGAAAATGTGCATATTTTTTTTAATCCATGACAGTCACAGCCCTACCGATACTGTAAATGAGTGTTGATGTACTACAGGATGAGTCTTTAGATGCTAACAGAACAGTACCATCAGAGAAAGAAGTGGTGAGTATAATATCATTCATGTCTTTGGGGCATACAAGTGAAAAATTCAGGATGGTAAGTTGGCGTTTTCAATATAGCATTGGTAAGCTTCACTAAATAACGGTTGCATGTCTTTCGGCTCTAATTTTAGGTATTTTGTCAGGTCTGCTTCATCTCTTTGATGGCATCGCTGACGATTAGCAAGACAGTGCCACACAAAACCATCTGGACAGACACACATCTCTCATTGCTGAGGGAGACAGTTTTGGGTCTGACAAAAATACATTTCAAGGTCATCGTTGTTGTCACTTTAAAAGTATCAGGTTCCCTTGGAGACATACATATTTACTGGATGACATTCATATTGAGATGGCAGACTCACTTGATAAAGTGTTTTGGAAAATGTTAAGTTTTGTTTTTGCATCTTTTACTTTCGGTTTTGTACACCAGCTTTAAACATACACTCTTTTCTGTTATGGAAAATATTT
The DNA here is from genome assembly GCF_057628025.1 of Oncorhynchus mykiss. Classification (NCBI taxonomy): domain Eukaryota; kingdom Metazoa; phylum Chordata; class Actinopteri; order Salmoniformes; family Salmonidae; genus Oncorhynchus; species Oncorhynchus mykiss. The sequence continues at coordinate 68,293,857 of NC_143030.1, read as the reverse complement.
TTCCCAGTGGTTTAGATGGTACAGTGATTCTCTACACTATCTTGCTTGTTTTGTCACTAACTGAAATTAGGAGAACTATTTGAATTTAAGCAATCAGGAAATGGTGGAGCGATTTCTGCATTGTCCATCTTTAAGTGTTACCAAGTTGGTTAGGTTGAAACACCAACCAAACCCATGGCTGTCCCTGCTGATTGCATTACGTACAAAACAAACCATACGACACTTCAGACTGACATGTGCTAAAGTGCATTATAGTTATAGCTGGGATAAAGGTCACGTAGCCTTCTGTTATAAATGAAATCAGACAGCTTGAGCATACTTGTAGTGTCAAGTCTGAAGGAAAATCCCTTGGATCTTTTAGGGACAGACGTAGACAGACCTCGAAAGATCCTCTCCTCTCCTTTGTGAGTAGCAGACACTTAATCATCAAATTGAACAGAGAGAGAGAAGTATTTCAACCAGTTCATTACATAAGAGATAATAGACATGACATGGAGATGCTGTGCCTCATGGAGATGCTGTGCTGTGTTAAAATGTGAAAATGCCCTCGTGATTTTCACTACTGTCTTTCTGAACTAGAAGGTTTGAAACCTTCCAGGGGTCATCAGTATTCTGCATCATGCAGGAACAGTCAACGAACAGTTCATACTGGCTAATTCATCTTTCCTTCATGATATTGTCTGGTCATCATGTACATTTGGAGGTCTTATTTATTCTGTTTCTAGAATGTAGTATATCTACATATTCATTGTAGGCGTAATTGTCTGTCAACTACCCTGTCCGGAGAAGCCTGTATAAGTGTGCGAGTAGCAGACTTTTGCTCAGAGGGAGAGAGAGAGACTTGAAAGGAAGTAAGCAAATTAATGCAATGCCTCATTAGCATGGTTTTATTTGACCATGCTTGCGCGGCCAATTAGAGAGCATATGTAATTTAAAACATTCAACCTAAATAGAACAAACTTAAACCAAAAACACATTTTTCTCATGGGACTCCATCTTTGCCTTGTTTCAATTCAAATTACGTTTTTCCCAGTAACACAATTTATAATGTTACTGAAGTGTATACATATAATATTATGGGTATATTCAGGCTTAAACGCATGTAGATGGCTTATCTATCTATGGTGTGAATACCATTTTACATTAGGTCAAGGTTAAGGCCAGAAATCACTAGGCTCACATCTGGCTATGGCTGACATGTTTGGCTATTGCTCTTTGTAATCAATACCTTCCATCCTGTCTTAAGAAATGGATGCTTGGCTGAAATATCTGTGTTCTGCCCTAACGACACAACGTGCAGCTCTCAGCTCAGCCCTCACGACACAACGTGCAGCTCTGACCGAACGACACAATGTGCAGCTCTGCCCTAACGACACAACTGCCCTAACGACACAACGTGCAGCTCTGCTTGAGCCTAAGTCGCAGTCAGAAATAGATTGACAGCCAGTTCGCCGATGAATCATTCCCTTACTGAAGATTTAACAGAGCATACCTCACAATCACAAAAAGAGACAGCAGGGACTGAAAAATTTATACAAGTAAAAGGCTGCTGGTATATAAGACACATATCAACTGATCTGCACCAATGCTAGCCTTATGACCAAAGCAAAGTCCAGGTCCCAAATTGTTACTGTACAGTGGACTCAGAGCCTCAGCCACGTGAAAAATAGTAACACCTGTATTGCTTATACTGGTTGTTATGCATTGGAATAAAATGTTGAGCAATATGCATAACCAAATGCTGGAATAATGAGACTGCATGTGTGGTCTCCTCCTTGGAGATGCCAGGAACGGAGCCATCTGTGCGGATACTGCCAGCTGTTGTCGTTCTTATAACATGTTTATTAAAAGCTGAAGTTGTTGTCCTCTTCAAGAAAATGAAAAAAATATAAAGTATTGGTGGCAATGTCTGTCTGTGATCGGATTGTCTCCATTGTCTTTATTAGAAAAGGAGTTGGGATTCATTGTCTCCACTGTCTTCATTAGAGAAGGAATTGGAATTTATTATCTTCACTGTCTTCATTAGAAAAGGAGTTGGGATTCATTGTCTCCACTGTCTTCATTAGAAAAGGAGTTGGAATGTATTATCTTCACTGTCTTCATTAGAAAAGGAGTTGGGATTCATTGTCTCCACTGTCTTCATTAGAAAAGGAGTTGGAATGTATTATCTTTACTGTCTTCATTAGAAAAGGAGTTGGGATTCATTGCATCCACTGTCTTCATTAGAAAAGGAGTTGGAATTTGTTATCTTCACTGTCTTCATTAGAAAAGGAGTTGGGATTCATTGACTCCACTGTCTTCATTAGAAAAGCAGTTGGGATTCCTTGTCTCCACTGACTTCATTAGAAAAGGAGATGGGATTCATTGTCTCCACTAACTTCATTAGAAAAGGATTTGGGATTCATTGTCTCCACTAACTTCATTAGAAAAGGAGTTGGGATTCATTGTCTCCACTGTCTTTACTAGAAAATTAGTTGGGATTCATTGTCTCCACTGACTTCATTAGAAAATGAGATGGGATTCATTGTCTCCACTGTCTTTATTAGGAAATAATTTGGGATTTATTGTCTCCACTGTCTTCATTAGAAAAGGAGTTGGGATTCATTGTCTCCACTGTCTTCATCAGAAAAGCAATTGGGATTCATTGTCTCCACTGTCTACATTAGAAAAGGAGTTGGGATTCATTGTTTCCACTGTCTTCATTAGAAAGGGAGTTGGGATTCATTGTCTCCACTGTCTTCATTAGAAAAGGAGTTGGGATTCATTGTCTCCACTGTCTTTATTAGAAAGTAATTTGGGATTTATTGTCTCCACTGTCGTCATTAGAAAAGGAGTTGGGATTCATTGTCTCGACTGACTTCATTAGAAAATGAGATGGGATTCATTGTCTCCACTGTCTTTATTAGAAAATAATTTGGGATTTATTGTCTCCACTGTCTTCATTAGAAAAGGAGTTGGGATTCATTGTCTCCACTGTCTTCATCAGAAAAGCAATTGGGATTCATTGTCTCCACTGTCTACATTAGAAAAGGAGTTGGGATTCATTGTTTCCACTGTCTTCCTTAGAAAGGGAGTTGGGATTCATTGTCTCCACTGTCTTCATTAGAAAAGGAGTTGGGATTCATTGTCTCCACTGTCTTTATTAGAAAGTAATTTGGGATTTATTGTCTCCACTGTCGTCATTAGAAAAGGAGTTGGGATTCATTGTCTCCACTGTCTTCGTTAGAAAGGGAGTTGGGATTCATTGTCTCCACTGTCTTCATTAGAAAGGGAGTTGGGATTCATTGTCTCCACTGTCTTCATTAGAAAAGGAATTGGAATTTATTATCTTCATTGTCTTCATTAGAAAAGGAGTTGGGATTCATTGTCTCCACTGTCTTCATTAGAAAAGGAGTTGGAATGTATTATCTTCACTGTCTTCATTAGAAAAGGAGTTGGGATTCATTGTCTCCACTGTCTTCATTAGAAAATGAGTTGGAATGTATTATCTTTACTCTCTTCATTAGAAAAGGAGTTGGGATTCATTGCATCCACTGTCTTCATTAGAAAAAGGAGTTGGAATTTATTATCTTCACTGTCTTCATTAGAAAAGGAGTTGGGATTCATTGACTCCACTGTCTTCATTAGAAAAGCAGTTGGGATTCCTTGTCTCCACTGACTTCATTAGAAAAGGAGATGGGATTCATTGTCTCCACTAACTTCATTAGAAAAGGATTTGGGATTCATTGTCTCCACTAACTTCATTAGAAAAGGAGTTGGGATTCATTGTCTCCACTGTCTTTACTAGAAAATTAGTTGGGATTCATTGTCTCCACTGACTTCATTAGAAAATGAGATGGGATTCATTGTCTCCACTGTCTTTATTAGGAAATAATTTGGGATTTATTGTCTCCACTGTCTTCATTAGAAAAGGAGTTGGGATTCATTGTCTCCACTGTCTTCATCAGAAAAGCAATTGGGATTCATTGTCTCCACTGTCTACATTAGAAAAGGAGTTGGGATTCATTGTCTCCACTGTCTTCATTAGAAAGGGAGTTGGGATTCATTGTCTCGACTGACTTCATTAGAAAATGAGATCGGATTCATTGTCTCCACTGTCTGTATTAGAAAATAATTTGGGATTTATTGTCTCCACTGTCTTCATTAGAAAAGGAGTTGGGATTCATTGTCTCCACTGTGTTCATCAGAAAAGCAATTGGGATTCATTGTCTCCACTGTCTACATTAGAAAAGGAGTTGGGATTCATTGTTTCCACTGTCTTCCTTAGAAAGGGAGTTGGGATTCATTGTCTCCACTGTCTTCATTAGAAAAGGAGTTGGGATTCATTGTCTCCACTGTCTTTATTAGAAAGTAATTTGGGATTTATTGTCTCCACTGTCGTCATTAGAAAAGGAGTTGGGATTCATTGTCTCCACTGTCTTCGTTAGAAAGGGAGTTGGGATTCATTGTCTCCACTGTCTTCATTAGAAAGGGAGTTGGGATTCATTGTCTCCACTGTGTTCATTAGAAAAGGAATTGGAATTTATTATCTTCACTGTCTTCATTAGAAAAGGAGTTGGGATTCATTGTCTCCACTGTCTTCATTAGAAAAGGAGTTGGAATGTATTATCTTCACTGTTTTCATTAGAAAAGGAGTTGGGATTCATTGTCTCCACTGTCTTCATTAGAAAAGGAGTTGGGATGTATTATCTTTACTCTCTTCATTAGAAAAGGAGTTGGGATTCATTGCATCCACTGTCTTCATTAGAAAAGGAGTTGGAATTTATTATCTTCACTGTCTTCATTAGAAAAGGAGTTGGGATTCATTGACTCCACTGTCTTCATTAGAAAAGCAGTTGGGATTCCTTGTCTCCACTGACTTCATTAGAAAAGGAGATGGGATTCATTGTCTCCACTAACTTCATTAGAAAAGGATTTGGGATTCATTGTCTCCACTAACTTCATTAGAAAAGGAGTTGGGATTCATTGTCTCCACTGTCTTTACTAGAAAATTAGTTGGGATTCATTGTCTCCACTGACTTCATTAGAAAATGAGATGGGATTCATTGTCTCCACTGTCTTTATTAGGAAATAATTTGGGATTTATTGTCTCCACTGTCTTCATTAGAAAAGGAGTTGGGATTCATTGTCTCCACTGTCTTCATCAGAAAAGCAATTGGGATTCATTGTCTCCACTGTCTACATTAGAAAAGGAGTTGGGATTCATTGTTTCCACTGTCTTCATTAGAAAGGGAGTTGGGATTCATTGTCTCCACTGTCTTCATTAGAAAATGAGTTGGGATTCATTGTCTCCACTGTCTTTATTAGAAAGTAATTTGGGATTTATTGTCTCCACTGTCGTCATTAGAAAAGGAGTTGGGATTCATTGTCTCCACTGTCTTCGTTAGAAAGGGAGTTGGGATTCATTGTCTCCACTGTCTTCATTAGAAAGGGAGTTGGGATTCATTGTCTCCACTGTCTTCATTAGAAAAGGAGTTGGGATTCATTGTCTCCACTGTCTTCATTAGAAAGGGAGTTGGGATTCATTGTCTCCACTGTCTTCATTAGAAAAGGAGTTGGAATTTATTATCTTCACTGTCTTCATTAGAAAGTAATTTCGGATTTATTGTCTCCACTGTCGTCATTAGAAAGGGAGTTGGGATTCATTGTCTCCACTGTCTTCATTAGAAAAGGAGTTGGGATTCATTGTCTCCACTGTCTTCATTAGAAAGGGAGTTGGGATTCATTGTCTCCACTGTCTTCATTAGAAAAGGAGTTGGGATTCATTGTCTCCACTGACTTCATTAGAAAAGGAGATGGGATTCATTGTCTCCACTGTCTTCATTAGAAAAGGAGTTGGGATTCATTGTCTCCACTGTCTTCATTAGAAAAGGAGTTGGGATTCATTGTCTCCACTGACTTCATTAGAAAATGAGTTGGGATTCATTGTCTCCACTGTCTTCGTTAGAAAGGGAGTTGGGATTCATTGTCTCCACTGTCTTCACTAGAAAGGGAGTTGGGATTCATTGTCTCCACTGTCTTCATTAGAAAAGGAGTTGGGATTCATTGTCTCCACTGACTTCATTAGAAAAGGAGATGGGATTCATTGTCTCCACTGTCTTCATTAGAAAAGGAGTTGGGATTCATTGTCTCCACTGTCTTCATTAGAAAAGGAGTTGGGATTCATTGTCTCCACTGACTTCATTAGAAAATGAGTTGGGATTCATTGTCTCCACTGTCTTCGTTAGAAAGGGAGTTGGGATTCATTGTCTCCACTGTCTTCACTAGAAAGGGAGTTGGGATTCATTGTCTCCACTGTCTTCATTAGAAAAGGAGTAGGGATTCATTGTCTCCACTGTCTTCATTAGAAAAGCAGTTGGGATTCATTGTCTCCACTGCCTTCATTAGAAAGGGAGTTGAGATTCATTGTCTCCACTGTCTTCATTAGAAAAGGAGTTGGGATTCATTGTCTCCACTGGCTTCATTAGAAAAGGAGTTCGGATTCATTGTCTCCACTGACGTTATTAGAAAAGGAGTTGGGATTCATTGTCTCCACTGGCTTCACTAGAAAAGGAGTTGGGATTCATTGTCTCCACTGACTTCATTAGAAAAGGAGTTGGAATTTATTATCTTCACTGTCTTCATTAGAAAGTAATTTCGGATTTATTGTCTCCACTGTCGTCATTAGAAAAGGAGTTGGGATTCATTGTTTCCATTGACTTCATTAGAAAAGGAGATGGGATTCATTGTCTCCACTGTTTTCATTAGAAAATGAGTTGGGATTCATTGTCTCCTCTGTCTTCGTTAGAAAGGGAGTTAGGATTCATTGTCTCCACTGTCTTCATTAGAAAGGGAGTTGGGATTCATTGTCTCCACTGTCTTCATTAGAAAATGAGATGGGATTCATTGTCTCCACTGTCTTCATTAGAAAAGGAGTTGGGATTCATTGTCTCCACTGTCTTCATTAGAAAAGGAGTTGGGATTCATTGTCTCCACTGACTTCATTAGAAAAGGAGTTGGGATTCATTGTCTCCACTGTCTTTATTAAAAAAGGAGTTGTGATTCATTGTCTCCACTGACTTCATCAGAAAATGAGATGGGATTCATTGTCTCCACTGTCTATATTAGAAAATATTTTGGGATTTATTGTCTCCACTGTCTTCATTAGAAAATGAGTTGGGATTCATTGTCTCCACTGTCTTCATTAGAAAAGGAGTTGGGATTCATTGTCTCCACTGACGTCATTAGAAAAGGAGTTGGGATTCATTGTCTCCACTGACGTCATTAGAAAAGGAGTTGGGATTCATTGTCTTCACTGTCTTCATCAGAAAAGCAATTTGGATTTATTGTCTCCACTGTCTACGTTAGAAAAGGAGTTGGGATTCATTGTTTCCACTGTCTTCATTAGAAAGGGAGTTGGGATTCATTGTCTCCACTGTCTTCATTAGAAAGGGAGTTGGAATTCATTGTCTCCACTGTCTTCATTAGAAAAGGAGTTGGGATTCATTGTCTCCACTGTCTTTATTAGACAATAATTTGGGATTCATTGTCTCCAATGTCTTCATAAGAAAGGGAGTTGGGATTCATTGTCTCCACTGTCTTCATTAGAAAAGGAGTTGGGATTCATTGTCTCCACTGACTTTATTAGAAAAGGAGTTGGGATTCAATGTCTCCACTGACTTCATTAGAAAATGAGATGGGATTCATTTTCTCCACTGTCTTTATTAGAAAATAATTTGGGATTTGTTGTCTCCACTGTCTTCATTAGAAAAGGAGTTGGGATTCATTGTCTCCACTGTCTTCATCAGAAAAGCAATTGGGATTCATTGTCTCCACTGTCTACATTAGAAAAGGAGTTGGGATTCATTGTTTCCACTGTCTTCATTAGAAAGGAGTTGGGATTCATTGTCTCCACTGTCTTCATTAGAAAATGAGTTGGGATTCATTGTCTCCACTGTCTTCGTTAGAAAGGGAGTTGGGATTCATTGTCTCCACTGTCTTCATTAGAAAGGGAGTTGGGATTCATTGTCTCCACTGTCTTCATTAGAAAATTGAGATGGGATTCATTGTCTCCACTGTCTTCATTAGAAAAGGAGTTGGGATTCATTGTCTCCACTGACTTCATTAGAAAAGGAGTTGGGATTCATTGTCTCCACTGTCTTTATTAAAAAAGGAGTTGTGATTCATTGTCTCCACTGACTTCATTAGAAAATGAGATGGGATTCATTGTCTCCACTGTCTTTATTAGAAAATATTTTGGGATTTATTGTCTCCACTGTCTTCATTAGAAAATGAGTTGGGATTCATTGTCTCCACTGTCTTCGTTAGAAAGGGAGTTGGGATTCATTGTCTCCACTGTCTTCATTAGAAAGGGAGTTGGGATTCATTGTCTCCACTGTCTTCATTAGAAAAGGAGTAGGGATTCATTGTCTCCACTGTCTTCATTAGAAAAGCAGTTGGGATTCATTGTCTCCACTGCCTTCATTAGAAAGGGAGTTGGGATTCATTGTCTCCACTGTCTTCATTAGAAAAGGAGTTGGGATTCATTGTCTCCACTGACGTCATTAGAAAAGGAGTTTGGATTCATTGTCTCCACTGACGTCATTAGAAAAGGAGTTTGGATTCATTGTCTCCACTGACGTCATTAGAAAAGGAGTTGGGATTCATTGTCTCCACTGGCTTCACTAGAAAAGGAGTTGGGATTTATTGTCTCCACTGTCGTCATTAGAAAAGGAGTTGGGATTCATTGTTTCCATTGACTTCATTAGAAAAGGAGATGGGATTCATTGTCTCCACTGTCTTCATTAGAAAAGGAGTTGGGATTCATTGTCTCCACTGTCTTCGTTAGAAAGGGAGTTGGGATTCATTGTCTCCACTGTCTTTATTAGAAAATAATTTGGGATTTATTGTCTCCACTGTCTTCATTAGAAAAGGAGTTGGGATTCATTGTCTCCACTGTCTTCGTTAGAAAGGGAGTTGGGATCCATTGTCTCCACTGTCTTCATTAGAAAGGGAGTTGGGATTCATTGTCTCCACTGTCTTCATTAGAAAAGGAGTAGGGATTAATTTTCTCCACTGTCTTCATTAGAAAAGGAGTTGGGATTCATTGTCTCCACTGTCTTCATTAGAAAAGGAGTTGGGATTCATTGTCTCCACTGACTTCATTAGAAAAGGAGTTATGATTCATTGTCTGCACTGTCTTTATTAAAAAAGGAGTTGTGATTCATTGTCTCCACTGAATTCATTAGAAAATGAGATTGGATTCATTGTCTCCACTGTCTTTATTAGAAAATTATTTGGGATTTGTTGTCTCCACTGTCTTCATTAGAAAATTAGTTGGGATTCATTGTCTCCACTGTCTTCGTTAGAAAGGGAGTTGGGATTCATTGTCTCCACTGTCTTCATTAGAAAGGGAGTTGGGATTCATTGTCTCCACTGTCTTCATTAGAAAAGGAGTAGGGATTCATTGTCTCCACTGTCTTCATTAGAAAAGGAGTTGGGATTCATTGTCTCCACTGTCTTCATTAGAAAAGGAGTTGGGATTCATTGTCTCCACTGGCTTCATTAGAAAGGGAGTTGGGATTCATTGTCTCCACTGTCTTCATTAGAAAAGGAGTTGGGATTCATTGTCTCCCCTGACGTCATTAGAAAAGGATTTGGGATTCATTGTCTCCACTGTCTTCATTAGAAAAGGAGTTGGGATTCATTGTCTCCACTGACTTCATTAGAAAAGGACATGGGATTCATTGTCTCCACTGTCTTCATTAGAAAATGAGTTGGGATTCATTGTCTCCACTGTCTTCGTTAGAAAGGGAGTTGTGATTCATTGTTTCCACTGACTTCATTAGAAAAGGAGTTGGGATTAATTTCCAACTCCCATAAAATATGTTGATCATTTTAAGAGATCTATACAAAATAATTCAGACAAAAACTGGACAAATATAAATCAAATATCCCTTAAGACTTATGATTGCGTTTGTATGATACTACTATATCAACTGAGTCATATCTTCATTATGCATGCATAATTATGAGATCATGAGATCAAATCAAATTACTTTCTATTTTCAGAGTCAATTAAAAAAAAATTGATTGGCTACAATCAGGCAAATGTTTGCACAGCAGGCAACCACCAACCTAAACTTCTCAAGTTAGAATCAGATCAGATCTCCCATAATTGAGGGTGGCAGAACAGCAGACCACCCTCTGTAGCTGTCAACAAGATGCGTCAGGGATGCATCCTGCCATCCTTCCTGGGCTGGGTGATGGACACGGAGAAGGAGCACTGGAAATGTCCATCAGCATCCTTTAGCCAGTGCCATGTGCTGAACAAGACAGATTAGGTCTGAACAGACACTGACAAACCCAGGGTGGACACACTGTCGACACAGACTAAAGCAATGCCAAGAGACAAGTGACAGGTTGCTTTGATGCCTTACCTAAGTGCCCACTGCAGTAGGCCCACATGCAAACAGGGAGGCAGAAATAGGCACACGGAGTGGATGCTCTCATGCTCACACACACACACACACACACACACACACACACACACACACACAGACACACACACACACACACACACACATTATTTTAAATATACCCTAAAGATACATATAGGCCATCACAAAGGTTTAAACTGCAGAAACTCAGGGAAAGGCAAAACGATGTACTAACAGCAGGCCTACAGTTCACTAACATGTGCAATACATTGACATACAGCTCTAGACTAGGTAAGATGTAGAGCTCTAGACAGAGTGTTCAATGTTCAGTACTTTAACAAACAAATTATCTTTTTCTTTTTAAGCAATTACCTGCCACAGGGTGAACCTTATAGGATCAAGTGAAATGTTTGAGATAAATCATTAAAGACACTGACAGGGCATTTATCTTCACTCCTGCTTTACTGCCTCAAGTGCACAACATACACACCGACACAGACACATATCGACACACACACACACCAACACGCATGCACACACACACACACACACACACACACACACACACACACACACACACACACACACACACACACACACACACACACACACACACACACACACACACACACACACACACACACACACACACACACACATACACACACTCCCTGAACCCAATGGGTGTTTTTGAACAGCCCTGCTGCTTAGTCCCAGTGCGCCTCAGTGTGTGTTCTTGTAAGAACACAGTTGCATGTGTCAATCCTCCAGTGGATCCATGTTCTTAAAGCACTTCATTTTGAAATCAAGCATGAATAATTAATTAATTTCACAAGGCTTCCTTAACGATATATTACAGGAGAGGAAATAGGTCAAGCGACTCGATGGTAGCCTATGCCAAAACTAATATATTAGGATTGATAAACTGGGTGGTTTGAGTCCTGAATTCTGATTGGCTGAAAGCCATGTCATACGACAGGTATGACACAACATTTTGTTTTACTGCTCTAACTACGTTGGTAACCAGTTTATAATAGCAATAAGGCACCTCAGGGTTTGTGATATATGGCCAATATACCACCAGGCACCACGTTGTGTCGCGCTTAAGAACAGCCCTTAGCCGTGGTATATTGGCCATATACCACATCTCCTCGGGCCTTATTGCTTAAATATTATCCTAAAGATATCAAGGCCATTGTTTAGTCAACTTAGATAATAGACACCAAATTTAGAATTAAAAACAACAGAGATATTTAGATCCAAATACAATATTATTGGACATTGAGCAATGTCATTCTCTAACATGTTAGTCTTGGCAAACTTTGACAAGGATTTCTCACAGTGGAGCGTTTGCTTCAAGGTTAGCAATCAGAGCATAAAACAGTAAAACCATTGTGTTAGTCATTGTCATAAATATGTGCATTTCAAATGACTCCAAATTAATATACAAAGTTCTCATGCAACTAATTGTAATATAGTTTGATATTTTATTGAGGCTCTTTGTTCTTTTGACTAGTTTTTTCCCCAAACTGGTTTCTATATTTGATTTTGAAATGGGCATCTGCTGTTAACAGTATGCATATGTTGTTGTTCTACTTTGTAACCTATGACTCTCAAGATGGATCACTGGCTGTCCGTCTCACATGAAATTTCAGCTTTGAATCAAAAACAGGTTTGGATTCCCTAGGCCTTCCTTCTTTCATCATGGTGTCATGATGCTGGCCTAGGGATAGGTTTTTGACAGTCATAAATACCTCTCCCCCTTTTTTTCCCTCTTTCTACCCTACTGATGTGACTATTGAAAATCCCTTGGTTAACATAGAGATTCTGGGAACTTTAGAAGGTGGGGTGGAAATGAACCATATTTTGGTCATCCAACCAGTTGAACATATGCGTTGGTACTTAATGAATATGATGTCAGTTCGGTTGTCATCTGAGACATTCTCATCAATGATAAGATGACATAAACTGTCCAGTGTCCATCAGATCCACATGGAATTGTTGTGCAATTTAAATGTTTGAATATGAAATTATTTGTGAGGGAATGAAATGTGATTTTAGCTTCTAAAATGTGAGAATTGGGTTTTCATGAGTGAATTAGGCCTGACTCAGTGGCCCGCCCACGTGAAGAGTCATTGGTTATAAACTATGAAACACACCCTCCTCTACCTTCCTATATAAAGCCTTGAAGACAATATAACTTCATGTTCCGGGGACATTAAGACGACGGCCTTGACGTTAGAAGGACAGGTGACACCTACAGATCAAAGCCAATCTCAGCTACCTAACGCAATTAGCATTGAATTCCCACGTGAAGAGGACGATCGACACGTTCAATATGATGAATTTCAACAATACCAGCCAGAATATAGCATGAGCATATAAGCATGGCAACGGGGTATGAACTTTGAACTCTGATTCACTCCAGCCACCAAGCGTGGACTGGGAAAGGACAGACAGAGTATACCGTCTACCACACAACGACGTTACTAAAACGAGTACAGTTTACCACCAGAGACGCTCTTCAAAGGATGGAATAACTCTTGGGCAACTTGGCCTTCCATCTACCACCAACCTATTGAAGCACACCTCAGAGTAAATATTCATTGCATTTTTCTTTTCCAAATGGGCTATAATTTAGAATGCATAAGATCCTGTATTTACGATAGAGTAGCTGCCTACGGCCCAATAGAGATATCGCTTCTCCCTTTGTTCTTCAGTCTTCCCGCTCTTTCACTCAAACCCAACCCCCTTTTCTCTGTCTCTAACCAACTGTCATATCTGTTCCGTCCGCTACGGACGTTTTCCTTTATGAAATAATTTGTTATCAATGTATGGTTCATTCTGTGTATATGTAATTCTGTGTGATTAGTTAGGTATTTAGTAAATAAATAATTAAACCCAATTTTGTATTGCTGATTCAACTTGTTAGCCAGGGTTTGTGAAGATAACCAAGAATTTACAACTTTCAGATGAGACTGAAATAAGGTAACGATTAATATTGACTGCTATTGATGTAAAATATTACCAGGTCTTTAAGAGTTTATTCTGAGGATAACTGCTCTATAAATATTATTTTGTGGTGCCCCGACTTTCTAGTTAATTACATTTACATGATTAGCTCAATCAGGTAATATTAATTACAGAGAAAGGATTTTATAGAATAGCATGTCATATCACTTAATCCGGCATAGCCAAAGACACGACAATGGCTAGTATATTTTAATTAGACTGGCTATGCTGCTTGGTTTTGTAGCCAACCTGCGTAACTAAAGAGTTGAACCAAAGATGCAAATGAGTACTGGGTTGTTGGGTTGTTGCAACATTGGAAACAGTCACGAGGAGGTGAAACTAACTGCTCTTAGTGAATTCCAGAACACTGATTTCCTTAAATAAGTAAATCCTTGTTCAACATGAGGTCGTGGTCAAAAGGTTTTTATTTTGTTTCACATACACTATATATACAAAAGTATGTGGACACCCCTTCAAATTGGTGGATTTGGCTATTTCAGCCAGTACCGTTGCTGACAGGTGTATAAAATCGAGCCCATAGCCATGCAATCTCCATAAACAAAAATTGGCAGTAGAATGGCCTTACTGAAGAGCTCAGTGACTTTCAAATTGGCACTGTCACAGGATGCTGCCTTTCCAACATTAAACAGTTTTTTTTTACAGAGACATTTGAGAGATTTTTTGACAAAAAAAATGTGACTGATTGATGTTGAAGTGCATGTTTGTGCCTTTCTTGTGTTTAGCGAACATCGATTACATGTTTCATCATTGAATGAGTACATGTGAGCAACATCATTTGCAATTGGAATATGTTATATGATTTTATAATGTTGGGGCTTTGATATCCTCAGACAGACAAAAAAATTCAAACTAAGTATACACACATCAGTGTGTCTTTGTTTACGGCCTTCTCAGCATCCAGGCAACACAATGCATCTAATTGCTGCAACACTGAACATTTTGGAAGCTTGAAGCCACAAGTGTCCACAGTTAGGAACATAATCCCACTAAAACTGGTTTGTTACCATATGTTATGGTTGTGGATCATCAGCTATGTGGTGGAAAATCCATAAGCAGCCAAGTAAGAGAGATGCAGCCGTGTAACACTGAAATGCTTGACAAAAAGATGAGAAATTGTACTATAGCATAGACTAGTAGCAATATACAATATACTGTATATACACTGATTGTACCAAACATTAGGAACACATGCTCTTTCCATGACATAGATTGACTAGGTGAATCCAGGTAAAAGCTATGATCCCTAATTGATGTCCCTTGTTAAATCCACTTCAATCAGTGTAGATTAAGGGAAGGAGACAGGTTAAATATGGATTTTTAAGCCGTGAAACAATTGAGACATGGATTGTGTATGTGTGCCATTCAGAGTGAATGGGCAAGACAATATTTAAGTACCTTTGATTGGGGTATGGTAGTAGGTGCCAGGCGCACCGGTTTGAGTGTGTCAAGAACTGCAACACTGCTGAGTTTTTCACGCTCAACAGTTCCTTGTGTGTGTCAAGTTAGCTGGATGTCCTTTGGGTGGTGGAGTCAACATGGGCCAACATCCCTGTCGAACACTTTCGTCACCTTGTAGAGTCCATGACCCGACAATGGTGTTTGTACACTCAGTGTATAGCAGAGATATCCCATAGACATCAATGCATGATTCACGCATGCACACACGCACACACACACACACATGCACGCACGCACGCATGCATGCACACGCACACCCACACACACACACACACAGCCTCCCATAGACATCAATGCATGATTTACACACACGCACGCACACACAAACATAAGAACACACACCCCTGAACTGAGGGGAGCTGGGTGGCGGTGTACACACACACATGCTTCTTTTGAAACACACAGCCGGGACCGGGGTGGGTGTTAAAAGCTGTCAGACAGGTATGGCTGGGGTTGCATCTAAACCGTGATTGATCACACCGGTTCAGGCCGAGTTCAGGGGAGGTCGCTGGCATTGTGGGTAAGATGACTGATATCCACATCAATGGCATGATGGAATATTATTATGAAGCCATTTGTAATGTAGGGACGGACTGGCCAAGGCAAACCAGTTTCTCCGAAAGGGTTTGTGAGATCATGTTGCACTGTGAGGACCACCGAAGTCATCCATCATATTACCTAAACCTAGTTTCTGATTATGTCATGAGAAGCTTCTCTATGTAATAGGAACACAATTTGTCTAAACTCCTACTTACCTCAATAATCTAGTAAGGACATTTCTGGTGAAGCAGTTGGTCAAGTTCTCCTGCAGCATTGCAATTCTCAAACAGAAATTGTAGAAATGGGCGGGGATTAGACATAATTATCACTGTACAAGATATTTCTAAAATATTAGAGCACAATATTACAGCACAAAACGTGTTTTTGTGAGGGTGAATGTGAAGTTGATGAACATGATGCTACGCAAGACTGATTCACAGATTACAAAGACATAAACAGGTGTTGTATACTTCTTATACAACTCTATAACCTCATATTATAGCATTTACTATGTTTGGAAGTAATTTCAGTTTTGAAATGCCTATTTCTTTCTTGCTTCCAACATCTCAGCACAACATTGTGAAAACAAAAGGTAATTTAAATTGATGACGTATAGTACCTTCTTTAAAAAAAGTTCCTACCGGGCCATATCCTGGTATTTTCTCTGGCCCCTGTCCCTTTAATAAGTTATTGAGCGTAACAAATGTATGGTTTCCACTAGCTTCCATAGCCATAAAACGAAAATTGGCACAAAATAAAGTCGCTTTTTGGTCTTACTTTAAGGTTAGCAGTGTTGTTACGGTTAAGGTTAGGTTTAATATACACATTTTATAAGATACATTTTAGAAATGGGCGGGGTTTAGACATAATTATGACTTTGTGGCTAGTGACGACCAAATGTCTGACTGCCATCATCAAGTCCAGGCGAGGAGGGAGGAGTTTTTAATGTTCAGTTTGTACTATGTATCGATGTTTGCTGGCATCGCCTCACCCTGCCTGCTCCTTGCGTGATATAGCCTACTGTACCATTACCCAAACGTTTTACGCTCCATATATGCTATTTATACAGGGTGCACTCAGAACCTGACTGGCATCTATCTGACGGACGTCGTCCTATGGCTTTGGTGGACCGAAACGGAAAGAAAAGGAGAAGACAATCCGCCCTATATGATCTAGGAACCGTGAAAGAAGAAGAATTGCTTTGACACCTGCATTGCCCAGGCAACGTTTTCTGACTCTGGATTTTATAGTAAGAGGAAAGAAGTAGCCTACTCTGAGAGCAAAATAGAGTCGCTCGCTCTGCATGGACTAGCTTATTAGACTGCATACTGATTTAACCTGGACAGAGTGAGCTACGTGAACTACGAGTTAAAAAATGCCAAGAAGGAAACAGCAGGCGCCGAAAAGGGCTGCGGGTAAGAGGACATTCACACGTATATTGGTATTGAACAATATTAGATGTTATTCTTATCAAACTGATATAGCCTCTTTACTGACCCAAAGCGAATATCAAAGTGACGGTAATACGAGATGACAAAGGTGCAATTTATTCAAATATACTCGAGTCTTTTTTTATAATAAGTTAAAGTTTTCTGTTTTTTGAATAAGAGAGAGATGCATAGGCTATAATGCGCACATATGTGGGGGTAATTTCATTGAATTAGTCTACTTTAGGGTTTGTAATTTAGTCCAAGTCATTCGAAAATAGTTTTACTAGAAAGCAAAAGTTGTGTGTATTACCATACACGATTAAGACGTGCGTAAAAGTACATTTCAGATGTGTGCTTCGGGTAGGCTGTCTGAAACAGTTTAACTTACAAAGAACTCTTATTATTTGATATCACGGACAAATGGAGAACAGTACTTTTTGGCGTGTGTGTGTGTCTACTGTGTTATGTGTTTAAACAAGATGTAGAACACCTGAGACAATCATTGACAACCACTAACAGTGTAATGCAAATGTTATGTAAATAGTTATACCTGACTGTCACTCAGTAAACTGAATACATACAGTAGGCCTACATCATCTACAGTGCAAGGTGGAAAATATGAACAAAGCTCTGTTGCCTAAATGTAGGTGTTATGGTTCATCAGGAAAAATACATGCACATCTTTCAAATAAGGCTAGAGTTTGTGTTGCCCTTAGTTTTTTGTGCGTGTACTTAAGCATATTTCTCAGTGTGGCCTTTCTTCATGTCATGACAAATAGTACTGTAGTGCTAAAGGTCATCAGTGTGCCAATACTTGGTTTGTTATGGTGACCAACTAATTTTAGTGTTTACTAATCGGGTTACTTAAGCCAGATTGATCATTACCAAAACCATCAGGCTGTCCTACTCCTTCTTTCATCCTTTGTTACTTCACTCTGCTAAATAATTGGTGTTAATGCTCAGTAATTCAGGCCATATACATCACCTGTATGATTAACCTTGTTCTTTGACAGTGTTTCCACCATTGTAATAACGCACTGTAGTGCAGACCAGTGGCTTTATTAAAATAGGGACTGAAAATATTTGAGATGATGGATATGAATTGATTGATAAAAGGTATTGTCAGTGGAGGTGGCAGGATGGGGTGGGTATAATTTGTGCAACGTTCCAACAGGAATCTGTTCCAAAAACTTCAGAAATAACAAGGTTGCCAACAAACAACGCATACAAAGTTGGATAGCCGCTGAATAAGATACCGGGTAGGGAGTGAGCTATTAGTTTTCACTCACCACGTTTATTCAGAAAAACGTCTCTGGTAGCCTATGGACAACGATTAAGAATAAGCTACGTTGGTGAGTTGATGCCTATTCGGCAGCTAGTTAGCTAGGTGAATTGATCATGCTACTTTGTATGCGTTGTTTGTTGGCAACCTTGCACTTTATGTAGTTTGTGGAACAGATTCCTGTTGGAACGTTCCACAAATTTATACCGACCCTGCAGTTCAGTGGGTTTCGAAGTTATCACTCCTTTTTATGATTGCGGATGTAGGCACCAGATGGTGGTGGTTCTCTGCCAGTAATGGCAGATCAATATAGTCGCTTAAGATCGTGAAACCCTTATCTAATAGACACCCACTCAAGTGTATGGACACACACACACACACACACACACACACACACACAGACTGACAGAAAAGCACCTCCAAACACACACACACACACATCCTTATATACACACACACACACAGTGCCTTCGGAAAGTATTCAGACCCCTTGACTTTTATCACATTTTGTTACGTTACAGCCTTATTCTAAAATGGATAGTAAAAATAATGTAAAAAAGCACTCTACACACAATACCCCATATTGACAAAGCGAAAAAAAAAAAATTAAACTTTTGCTTATTTATTAATAATAAAAATATAATTTATTACATCAATAGTCAGGCCCTTTGTTGTGAGACTCGAAATTGAGCTCAGGTGCGTTCTGTTTGCGTTGATCATATTTGAGATATGTTTTTACAACTTGATTGGAGTCCACCTTTTGGTTATTTCAATTGATTGGACATGAATTGGAAAGGCACATGTGTATATATAAGGTCCCACAGTTGACCGTGCATGTCAGAGCAAAAACATAGCCATGAGGTCAAAGGAATTGTCCGTGGAGCTCCGTGATGGTATTGTCAAAGCACAGATCTTGGGAAGGGTACCAAAAAATATCTGCAGCATTGAAGGTCCCGAAGAAAACAGTGGCCTCCCATCATTCTTAAATTGAATAAGTTTGGAACCACCAAGACTGTTCCTAGAGTGGTGGCCAAACTGAGCAATCGGGGGAGAAAGCCCTTGGTCAGAGAGGTGACCAAGAACCTGATGGTCACTCTGACGGAGCTCTAGAGTTTCTCTTTGGAGATGGGAGAACCTTCCAGAAGGGCAACCATCTCTGCAGCACTCCACCAATCAGGCCTTTATGGTAGAGTGGCCAGACTGAAGCCACTCCTCAATAAACGGCACATGACAGTCCGCTTGGAGTTTGCCAAAAGGCACCTAAAGACTCTCAGACTATGAGAAAGAAGATCCTATGGTCTGATGAAACCAAGATTGAACTTTTTGGCATGAATGCCAAACGTAATGTCTGGAGGAAACCTGGCACCATCCGTACGGTGAAGGATGGTGGGGTTGTATTTCAGCGGCAGGGACTGGGAGACTAGTCAGGATTGAGGGAAAGATGAACGGTGCAAAGTACAGAGAGATCCTTGATGAAAACCTGATCGAGTGCTCAGGACCTCAAACTGGGGCAAAGGTTCACCTTGCAACGCAACCACGGCCCTAAGCACACAGCCAAGACAACGCAGGAGTGGCTTCGGGACAAGTCCTTGAATGTGGTTGAGTGGCCCAGCCAGAGCCCGGACTTGAATCCGATCGAACATCTCTGGAGAGACATGAAAATAGCTGTCCAGCAACACTCCCAATCTACCCTGACAGAGCTTGAGAAGATCTGCAGAGAAGTGTGGCAAGCTTGAACTGTCATACCCAAGACGACTCAAGGCTGTAATCGCTACCAAACGTGTGTCAACAAAGTACTGAGGAAACTGTCTGAATACTTATGTCAATTAAATATTTTATTTTTTTAATTGTATTTTTTTATACATTTGCAAAAATTTCTAAAAATCTGTTTTTGCTTTGTCATTATGGTGTATTGTGTGTAAATTGGGGGGGGGGGTCTGAATACTTTCCGAATGCATTGTAATGTACATACCTACATACACAAAACACCAGTCTCAATGTCAACAGTGAAGAGGCGAGTCCAGGATGCTGGCCTTCTTGGCAGAGTTGCAAAGAAAAAAACATACCTCAGGCTGACCAATAAAAATTTAAAAATTAAGATGGCCAAAAGAACAGACACTGGACAGAGGAACTCTGCCTTGAAAGCCAACATCCCGGAGTCGCCTGTTCACGTTGAGACTGGTGTTTTGCGGCTACTATTTAATGAAGCTGCCAGTTGAGGACTTGTGAGGTATCTGTTTCTCAAACTGGACACACTAATGTACTTGTCCTCTTGCTCAGTTGTGCACTGGGGCCTCCCGCTCCTCTTTTCTATTCTGGTTAGAGACCGTTTGTGCTGTTCTGTGAAGGGAGTAGTATTTAGTGTTGTGCGAGATCTTCAATTTCTTGGCAATTTCTCACATGGAATAGCCTTCATTTCTCAGAACAAGAATAGACTGCCGAGTTTCGGAAGAAAGGTCTTTGTTTCTAGTCATTTTGAGCCTGTAATCGAACCCACTAATGATGATGCTCCAGATAGTTGTATTGCTTCTTTAATCAGAACAACAGTTTTCACCTGTGCTAACATAATTGCAAAATGTTTTTCTAATGATCAACTAACCTTTTTAAAATGATAAACTTGGATTAGCTAACACAACGTGTCATTGGAACACAGGAGTGATGGTTGCTGATAATGGGCTTCTGTACGCCTATGTAGATATTCCATAAAAAATCTGTTGTTTCCAAGGATAATAGTCATTTACAACATTATCAATGTCAACACTGTATTTCTGATCCATTTTATGTTATTTTAATGGACAAAAAAAATTGCTTTTCTTTAGAAAACAAGGACATTTCTAAGTGACACCAAACTTCTGACCGGTAGTGTGTATACACACACACACACACACATAGTTGAAGTCGGAAATGTACGTATACCTTAGCCAAATACATTTTAAACTTAGTTTTTCACAATTAACATAGATAAGTTAGGATCACCACTTTATTTTAAGAATGTGAAATGTCAGAATAATAGTAGAGAGAATGATTTATTTCAGCTTATATTTCTTTCATCACATTCCCAGTGGGTCAGAAGTTTACATACACTCAATGAGTATTTGGTAGCATTGCCTTTCAATTTCGGGTAGCCTTCTACAAGCTTCCCACAATAAGTTGGGTGCATTTTGGCCCATTCCTCCTGACAGAGCTGGTGTAACTGAGTCAGGTTTGTGGACCTCCTTGCTCGCACATGCTTTTTCAGTTCTGCCAACAAATCTTCTATAGGATTGAGGTCAGGGCTTTGTGATGGCCACTCCAATACCTTGACTTTGTTGTCCTTAAGCCATTTTGCCACCACAACTTTGGAAGTATGCTTGGGGTCATTGTCCATTTGGAAGATCCATTTGCAACCAAGCTTTAACTTCCTGACTGATGTCTTGAGATGTTGCTTCAATATATCCACGTAATTTTCCTCACTCGTGATGCCATCTATTTTGTGAAGTGAACCAGTCCCTCCTTTAACAAAGCACCCCCACAACATGATGCTGCCACCCCCGTGCTTCACGTTTGGTATGGTGTTTTTCGGCTTGCAAGCCTCCCCCTTTTTCCTCCAAGCATAACAATGGTCATTATGGCCAAACAATTATATTTTTGTTTCATCAGACCAGAGGATATTTCTCCAAAAAGTACGATCCTTGTTCCAACGTGTAGTTACAAACCGTAACTGCACACTGTCTTTTTTTATGGCAGTTTTGGAGCAGTGGCTTCTTCCTTGCTGAGTGGGCGATATAGGACTCGTTTTACTGTGGATATAAATACTTTTGTACCTGTTTCCTCCAGCATCATCACAGAAGCTTCTAAAGCCATGACATTTTCTGGATTTTTCCAGGCTGTTTAAAGGCACAGTCAACTTAGTGTATGTAAACTTCTGACTCACTGGAATTTTGATACAGTGAAATAATCTGTCTGTAAACAATTGTTGGGGAAATTACTTGTCATGCACAAAGTAGATGTCCTAACCGAATTCATTAAAAATCCTACAATGTGATTTCTGGATTTTTTTTCTTCTCATTTTGTCTGTCATAGTTGAAGTGTACCTATGATGAAAATTACAGGCCTCTCAGATCTTTTTAAGTGGGAGAACTTGCACAATTGGTGGCTGACAATACTTTTTTGGACCACTATATATACACTGCTCAAAAAAATAAAGGGAACACTAAAGTAACACATCCTAGATCTGAATGAATGAAATATTGTTATTAAATACTTTTTTCTTTACATAGTTGAATGTGCTGACAACAAAATCACACACAAATTATCAATGGAAAACCACACTACAGGCTGATCCAACTTTAATGTAATGTCCTTAAAACAAGTCAAAATGAGGCTCAGTAGTGTGTGTGGCCTCCACGTGCCTGTATGACCTCCCTACAACGCCTGGGCATGCTCCTGATGAGGTGGCAGATGGTCTCCTGAGGGATCTCCTCCCAGACCTGGACTAAAGCATTCGCCAACTCCTGGACAGTCTGTGGTGGATGGAACGAGACATGATGTCCCAGATGTGCTCAATTGGATTCAGGTCTGGGGAACGGGCGGGCAAGTCCATAGCATCAATGCCTTCCTCTTGCAGGAACTGCTGACACACTCCAGCCACATGAAGTCTAGCATTGTCTTGCATTAGGAGGAACCCAGGGCCAACCGCACCAGTATATGGTCTCACAAGGGGTCCGAGGATCTCATCTCGGTACCTAATGGCAGTCAGGCTACCTCTGGTGAGCACATGGAGGGCTGTGCTGCCCCCCAAAGAAATGCCACCCCACACCATGACTGACCCACCGCCAAACCGGTCATGCTGGAGGATGTTGCAGGCAGCAGAACGTTCTCCACGGCGTCTCCAGACTGTCACGTCTGTCACGTGCTCGGTGTGAACCTGCTTTCATCTGTGAAGAGCACAAGGCGCCAGTGGCAAATTTGCCAATCTTGGTGTTCTCTGGCAAATGAAAAACGTCCTGCACGGTGTTGGGCTGTAAGCACAACCCCCACCTGTGGTCGTCGGGCCCTCATACCACCCTCATGGGGTCTGTTTCTGACCGTTTGAGCAGACACATGCACATTTGTGGCCTGCTGGAGGTCATTTTGCAGGGCTCTGGCAGTGCTCCTCCTGCTCCTCCTTGCACAAAGGCGGAGGTAGCGGTCCTGCTGCTGGGTTGTTGCCCTCCTGTTGTCTATTCCATTTGCACAACAACATGTGAAATTTATTGTCAATCAGTGTTGCTTCCTAAGTGGACAGTTCGATTTCACAGAAGTGTGATTGACCTTGGAGTTACATTGTGTTGTTTAAGTGTTCCCTTTATTTTTTTGAGCAGTGTATATCACACACACACACAGTTGAAGTCAGAAGTGTACATACACCTTAGTCAAATACATTTAAACTGAGTCTTCTTGGGTATGATGCTACAAGCCTGGCACACCTGTATTTGGGGAATTTCTCCCATTCTTCTCTGCAGATCCTTTCAAGCTCTGTCAGGGTGGAATGGGAGCTTTGCTTGACAGCTATTTTCATGTCTCTCCAGAGATGTTCAATCGGGTTCAAGTCCGAGCTCTGACTGGGCTACTCAAGGACATTCAGAGACTTTTCCCGAAGCCACTCCTGCATTGTTTTGGCTGTGTGATTAGGGTTGTTGTCCTGTTGTAAGGTGAACCTTTGCTCCAGTCTGCGGTCCTGAGAGCTCTGGAGCAGGTTTTCATGAAGGATCTCTCTGTACTTTGCTCTGTTAATCTTTGCCTCAATCCTAACTAGTCTCCCTGTCCCTGCCACTGAAAAACATGCTGCCACCACCATGCTTCACCGTAGTGATGGTGCCAGGTTTCCTCCTGACGTGACCCTTGGCATTCAGACCAAAGAGTTCTATCTTGGTTTTATTAGACCAGAGAATCTTGTTTCTCATATTCGGAGAGTCATTTAGGTGCCTTTTGGCTAACTCCAAGTGGGTTGTCATTTGCCTTTTGCAGAGGAGTGGCGTTCATCTGGCAACTGTACCATAAAGGCCTGATTGTTGGAGTGCTGCAGTGATGGTTGTCCTTCTGGAATGTTCTCCCATCTCCACAGAGGAACTCTAGAGCCCTGTCAGAGTGTCGCCTGTCGGGTTCTTGGTCACCTCTCTGACCAAGGCCTTTCTTCCCAGATTGCTCAGTTTGGCCAGGCGGCCAGCTCCAGGAAGAGTCTTGGTGGTTCCAAACTTCTTCCATTTAAGAATGATGGAGGCTACTGTGTTCTTGGGGACCTTCAATGCTGCTGAAATGTGTTGGTACCTTTCCCCAGATCTGTGCCTCTACACAATCCTGGCTCGGAGCTCCACGGACGATTCCTTCGCCCTTATGGCTTGGTTTTTGCTCTGACATGCACTGTCAACTGAGGGACCTTATGCAGGTTTGTGCCTTTCCAAATCATGTCCAATCAAATGAATTTACCACAGGTGGAGTCCAATCATTGTAGAAACATCTCAAGGATGGTCAATGGATACAGGATGCACCTGAGCTTCATTTCAAGTCTCATAGTAAAGGATCAGAAATCTTATGTAAATAAGGTATCTGTTTTTTATTATTTATAAATTGGCCAAAATTTCTAAAAACCTGTTTTCACTTTGTATTGTGTGTATATTGATGAGGAATAGTTTTTATTTAATCCATTATATAATAAGGCTGTAACAACAAAATGTTAGAAGTCCAAAGGGTCTAAATGCTTTCCATATGCACTGGGTATTTATTATTATTTATTATTATTATTCACACACTAAGTATTTTTGTCCCACAAAAATCCCTTTTCTTAAAAACAATGTGTCCCCAACCCACTATTATCCTGGGAACTTTTGAAAAGATGCCTAAGATCCCTTTACACGCTCTCAGCTGCCTCGTCTGTAATCTGGTAAATGTGTCAGCCCTTTAGAGAAATAAGCCTTCCTGAAGAGTTTCTTCATTGTTGAGGTAATTGTCTCCTCTTTGACAGGCACATTCATCAGTGGCTTAATGGTCAATCAAAAGTTGGCAGGCAGAGTGTTTCCATTCTTTCCTATCCACTACATTAGGAATACTTAATCAAAATGTCTCCCGGTAATGGTTGTGAAGAGTTCATGACTGACTGATCCGTTGTCTGTGCCCATAGAAAATTAACAGCTCGGCACCGGAGAGATGTTGGCCTGCAGATAAACAAATTGTGTATTAATATTTCATCTTCAAGACCTGGGATGTGCTAGCAGGCAGCTGAATATTCCTGGGCGTTGTTGTCATTTTTCTCACTCGCTTTTTTCCCCCTCTGTATTCTTGAAGGCTCTTTGCAGCTGTAACTCATTTCGCTTGATGACTTTACTGGGGTTACAGAGAGTGACGACAAATTGATTACCTGGCAGAGCAAGAATGGTGCGAAGAGAGACACGGGCTGACAGTCATGTTATAATAATATGTTTAGTGATGTGTGGATGGGAACCGGGAGAGAGGGCTATTGAAATGAGATGCAAGGATTCGTTTTTTTGTGCGGATGTAGTAGGCCTATACCTCAGTGAAAATGTGATTTTGAAGGTGTAATGAAGAGAATGTCCTCAGCTACAGCCCATTAATTTATGGGACATTTTGTGTGAGGCGACAGACATTCATGCGAATTTCAGTTACAGTATTAGATTTGCTCATCATTCATTGAACGTAAGGGTGACTTAAAGTTACAATTCCTTCCTGGCACCAAGGATTATGGGATGGAGTATAGGAAAGCATTTCAGTGTTTTGTTTCATATGTTGCAGACACATGCAACCCTATGACTGGACTAAATACTGTAGCTCTAGCTGTGCCTCAAACCGTTAGCCCAATTTAGCTTTTAAACAAGATACATTGGACAACAAACAAAGGCTTTAAGTGTTGCAGTGCCAGTACGTGAGTGACAGTAGCTTGTGGGGATTGGCAAGCTGAAAGTGATTTGTTCTGGAAACATCTTATCATCAAGAGAGATGTTGTTTATTCTAGTTCATGTAAAAAGAAAAGGATGTCCAGAGTAGCAGTTTGATTTGAAAGACAAAAGATGAAAGGTAAGGTCACCACCAAATATAGAAGTGATACATTTTCTGTCCTATTTTTCTATAGAAGATTATAACCTTTGCTAATTATTGTGTTTTGTACCAAAAAGTGTTGACTTTGTCAAAGGTCTTGATGGCTTAGTTTTGCTCTCATATTGAGTTGTCCTCATATTTAGTATAAGAGTAATATGGGGTGTGTTGTGATTTTGGAATGATAAATGCTGTTTAGTAAATGTTTTTTATCCAAAGAGACTTACAGTCATGTGTGCATACATTTTTCGAGTGGGTGGACCCAGCAGGATTCAACCCACAATCTTGGCATTGCAAGCACCATGCTCTACCAGCTAAGCTATAGAGATCTCATTACATTTCACGACAGTGAGGTGAGGTGACAGCAGGTGTGGATAGGTAATAGTGCGCCCCCCTGCTATCTATGTGATAAGAACAGAGACTCCTATGCCCTCCAGCGGACTGATCTCTCCTGTGTGGAAAACAGACTTATGATTGCTCTCAAGGCGAGTGCCTGACTGCCTGTGCAGTGTTGCACCGTACCTCCTCAGTCACAACGAGACTGCAGCCTACAACTGCAGCTTGCAACTGCTCATTCACCTTGCGTTCCCTCTGAGACCTGTGCTAGTTTCCAGGCAAATTACACAATTTGATATGCCATTGGGCTGGGTAATTCATGTGTCCATGTGATCATCGTAGCAGAAAAAGGCTTTCTTGTTATATTTTTGTTCCTCATTAAGGCAGACAATAACTAGAATATTGGGAGAGTTTAATGTAAGCAGGCTATATCTCAAGGATCAAGGAAAGTATGCCACAGCACTGTGCTTTGTCCAGGTTACAGATACAATGGTTAAATGACCGAATTGGGGAAAAGACTGAAGAGTAAGGGCTGTTCATCTAAATGTACTTTGAAGATGAAAATGGGGAAGGATTAGTAGAGATAATGTAATAAAACACTGTTCCTGCTGTGTGACGGATGTTTGTATATGACGAAGTACAGTGGAGGATTTCCACTTGCCAAGAGCACTGCATTCTTGTAAGTATGCAATAAACACATTTACCCTGTACATTACCTTATAAAACACAGTTTACTCCAACACAGGAAAGACGAGGACTACCTGAGAATTGTTGAATGAAATGTATGGTTGTAGACCTACTTTTTGGACATATGGCTATGAAGGCAGTGCTGGATCAGGTATCTAGCGCCATATGCCTCTCAAATGGATACATCCATATAAATCCATATCTGTTCTATTTGACCCAATTCACAGAAGAATATCCTGTGCTGTATATATGATGTTCTCTCATTTTAGTTGTATACACAACATATTGTGTACACCACATCATATTGTATACTTGTGAAAAAAATAAAAAAGTAGTTGTGTGTAAGATTAGCATAGAGAAATTTCAAATTTGACGACAGCACCTCAACTATACAACATTTGAGCAATTTAGTGCTTTTGAGGAGGTTTTGTTTTGAATCTTATTTTTGGGGGGTTTTGATTAATTCATTTTATTTTTTTACACATAATGTGGGTTGAATGCTGTAACAACACAGAATAAAACAATTTAATACCAGTCCCATTGTTAGTGTCTGCCCATTACTGCTAATCGGTTAGTACCCATAATTTATTTATTCACATTACTTTAATCAAATATTTCAGTAGTTGTGTATATTACATTTGATTACTTGATTATTTTATTCTCAAGTCATCAACTCATCTCTTTAGAGCTGCTGCCTATACTGTCTGACAAACATCATTTTAGTAGTTCTTCAAAGTAAATAAGGCTTTTATGACTGCTGAATACCTACTATCAATCACTTAGATTGGGTATTTTCAGGTAGAGAGACCTCGTGAATTAACTGCTCTCTATCCCTTTCCATCACGCATTCTCTCTTTCCTTTTCTTCCCCACACTAACCTAATGTGGCAGGTGTAAAAGAAACACACAGACCAGACAAGTAGGCGTGCAATGGATAATGGTCATTGTAGTTAGTTTAGCGCAGACAATGTGGTAAATTATGTAGAATTATTGGTCTGTTGGAAGCTACAACTCCCTACAACATCACAAAGTTTGCAGTAGTGATCTGATTTGTCTTTAGAGAAACTGTGCAAAGTGCACATTAAGCTCACTGAAAAAAGACACATAATAGAACTGATTGGGTCAATTAGTTGTTTTAAACAAAAAATAATCAACATTTTGGTTAATTGCTCAGTGCCACTGAATGCAAAAAAATCTAAAACGCAGTGAAAACATTAATCTGAAGTTATCTGCGGTGTACCTGACTTGCTTCTAATCAAATCCTTAATAGGCTTAAATTAAGATGTATTATGCAAATTAACTCTCAGCAGTTACTGTCTGCAGGAGCTAGGACAATATTGTGCTAATGGTGTAATCTGTTACAATTTATAAAGGTAAGCTGACTTCATACTGTGGCTCTATGCTTTTCCTAGAGGTCAAAAGGCAGTTCAATTTGCATTTAAATGTTGTTTATATTTTAGCATTTATTCTTAGAAAAAAGGGTTCCAAAAGGATTCTTCAGTTGTCCTCATATGAATAACTTTTAAAGAACAATTTTTCTTTTCAGGTAGAACCCTCTGTGCAAATGATTCTACATGGAACGCAAAAGAGTTCTACCTGGAACCAAAAAGCTGACCTCCCTGGCCTATGCTCTCCATTCTCTAGACTGGGTTCAAACGGAGGCTTTTACGTTTGAAAGAATTTCACCAATTCAATCACATTTCGTGTCTTGAAAGAACGACTCTTGTACATTAACCTCTTAGTATTCAACTATTCAGGAATATAAAGTGGGCAAAAAATCATGGTATTTTCAATGTCAATTACTGTATACTACTGTATTTGACAATCAATTCATTGATCAATCAACAGACTAAACAGAACCGTATATCGGTTTCTTCTGATTTTGGGCATTTAAAACTATTTTGCTATGATAGCAAAATATCAGATAGATATACAGATAGACATATAATGTCAGTTGATGGGCCTCTTAGTAACATATTGCAATAAACATTCATACTGAACAATATTCCTAATTCAATACAGCAAATGTAGTATGGTTACTCAAATCAGACTGTTTTCGCTCTTCACTTTCCATTGGTGTGCATTTCAAGCCTTGAGTTATTTGCCTGCATGTGCTGAGCCAGTCTTTTGAAACCAACATCTTAATTGAATCTCATTAAATAGCACTGACAGCTTGGGTGTTTTTGTTGAATATAGAGTAATTCTGCTGTGCTTGCAACTTGATTAAGAGGATTCAAGAGAACATATTATTGTATGCCTTGGTTTACTCTGGTATGTAAAATTAAGTCAATCATTAAAGGGAATAACCTTTTTTTTAAAGGGAATTAAACTTTTTACCAGGCATGTACTTACTAGGTAACAGTTATGTTCCTTACAGTGCATTCGGATGTTATTTAGACCACTTCGACCCTTTTCCACATTTTGTATTCGAAGGAATTGTCGGTAGAGCTCTGAGGCAGGATTGTATCATGGTACAGATCTGGAGAAGGGTAACACCAAATGTTAGCAGCATTAAAGGTTCCCAAGAACACAGTAGACTCCCTCATTCTTAAACGGAATAAGTTTGGAACCACCAAGACTCCTCCTAGAGCTGGCCGCCCTGCCAAACTGAGCAATTGGGGGAAAGGGCCTTGGTCAGGGAGGTGACCAAGAACCTGATGGTCACTCTGACAAAGCCACTCAGTAAAAGGCACGTGACAGGCACCTAAAAGGACTCTGACCATGAGAAACAAGATTCTCTGGTCTGATGAAACCAAGATTGACCTCTTTGGCCTGAATGCCAAGCGTCACATCTGGAGTCTTGGTATCATCCCTACGGTGTTGGCAGCATCATGCTCATGTTTTCAGTGGCAGGGACTGGGAGAAGGATCGAGGGAAAGATGAACAGAGAAAAGTATAGAGATCCTTGATGAAAACCTGCTCCAGAGCACTCAGGACCTCAGACTGGGGTGACGGTTCACCTTCCAACGGGACAATGACCCTAAGAACACAGCCAAGACAATGCAGGAATGGCTTTGGGACAAGTCTGTGAATGTCCTTGAGTGGCCCAGCCAGATCCCGGACTTGAACCCGATCAAACATCTCAGGAGAGACATGTAAATAGCTGTGCAGCGACGCTCCCCATCCAACCTCATAGAGCTTGAGAGGAACTGCAGAGAAGAATATGAGAAACTCCCCAAACACAGGTGTGCCAAGCTTGTTGTGTCATACCCAAGACGACTCGAGGCTGTAATCGCTGCCAAAGGTACTTCAACAAAGTACTGACTAAAGGGTCTAATTACTTATGTAAATCTAGTATTTTATTTGATATACATTTGCAAAAAATGTATAAATATATCTGTCATTATGGGGTGTAGGAAATATTTTAATCAATTTTAGGACAATGCTGTAACGTAACAAAATGTGGAAAAAAGTGGGTCTGAATACTAAACAAATAATACTAAACAAATAATTGAGCATCTTAGACAATTACTGCATGAGTTCATATGTATGTAATATCTTGTAGTATGTTATCTTGTAATGGCGTGGTATTTTGTTATTCTACTGGAACAGTGTTACCTTGGAAACTCAACATGCACAACAACAACGTACTATACAGTAACAGGACAGTTTGCATGCAACTCAAAATGTGAATCATTTTCACTTTATTGTTGCATTTATTCATGCAGGGCACAATATATTATCTTAGCTACAATAACAGAGTCCGTAGTAGACGGAGTTATGAAAAATATGCATCCTGTATCATCTAAGCTAGCAATAAAAGGCAATTGGAATTGGTTCAAAATTGTCTGTCCTTGTAATGAGAGGATGACGAATGGTATAATTTAGGGAAAGGAAATAAATGCGGGCAGACCAAAGAAATAATGGTTCTGTTGCATTTTTTATTCGCCATGAAGATTCACTAATTCTGCTAAATATACCAGGAAATGTATGATCGCCAGTTAATCATTAGGTATTTTCTAACATTGTTATAGTCTGGTAGTAACACAAATGATGTATGGACAATGTAGATTTGATAGTGTGTGTATGAAGACGAGTAGGCTACACAAATATTTTCAAAATTGAATCCATTTCTTAGCCCACTTTTTCTTCTTTAGCCCCCCCCCTCTTTTTTACCATTAACTCAGATCATCCTGTACTTAAGAACATGAATCATTGCAGATTCCAGTACTTGGCCCATGTATCATCTCAGATTGCAGACATCTGATTAAACTACACAAGTCCTTTTCACCATTTTTAAGATTATGAAAAGGGTAGGGGTTTTCCGAAGGAGATGGATCTAAAGCTCAATAATTTTGTCCTCCCATGATTAATAGTAGACAGGGAGGGCTTTGTACAGGAAAGAGATACACTTAGCCCACAATTAGATGTATCTAAGTGAAAGAAAACATGATGCCAAAGGCTTCCTGTATGAAATGACATGACTAATCATGAAAGGTTCACGTGGGTGTTAGATGCTGTGATGTCACAGATGAGATTTTAGAGACCGCAAATGTTTCATGACTGATTGGACAAATGCGTTTCTGGCATTTCCACACAATTCTAAAGTACACCCAGGCAACTTTTTCCAAAGAAATGTTGTTAGTTGAAAGGCAGAGAGGTGTGTGTGTGTGTGTGAGGGTTTCCGGTAATAACCGTCTTTTGGCGTTTTATTATAATTATTTTGGGCGAGAAATTAAATTGGTGCCGACCAATTGTCCGAGAGAATAAGAAATCCTGTTGCGAAATAATGCGTTAAAGACTCTTCATTGATGCAAATACCAGTTAATATAAATACATTTGACTGGTAATGCTATTTGGCCTATAGGTTAATTTGCAAAATTTAGTGGAATTAAAATGTTGCTTGTGTACACAGTATATGCGTTATGTATCTTATTTATCACACTAGTACAGCATTCAGATACTGCTGCCGCAGTATGCATTTTGAATGCATACACTACCGGTCAAAAGTGTTAGAACATCTACTCATTCAAGGGCTTTTCTTTATTTGGACTATTTTCTACTTTGTAAAATAATAGTGAATACATCAAAACTATGAAATAACACATGGAATCATCTAGCAAACAAAAAAGTGTTAAACAAATCAAAATATATTTTAGATTCTGCAATGTAGCCACCCTTTGTCTTGACAGCTTTGCACACACTTGGCATTCTGTCAACCAGCTTCACCTGGAATGCATTTCCAACATTCTTGAAGGAGTTCCCACATGCTGAGCACTTGTTGGCTGCTTTTCCTTCACTCTGCGGTCTTACTCATCCCAAACCATCTCAATTTAGTTGAGGTCAGGGGATTGTGGAGGCCAAGTCAATTTTATTTTATTGATTTATTTAGCCAGGTAGGCCAGTAGAAAAATCTATGTACAATGTGTGCAAATGTAGAAGAGTAGGGAGGTAAGGCAATAAATACGCCATAGAGGAAAAATAATTACAATTTAGCATTAACACTGGAGTGATAGATGTGCAAATGATGATGTGCAAGTAGAGATACTGGGGTGCAAAAGAGGAAGAAGATAAATAACAATATGGGGAAGGGGTAGTTGTGGTGTGCTATTTACAGATTGGCTGTGTACAGGTACAGTGATCGTTAAGATGCTCTGACAGCTGATGCTTAAAGTTAGAGAGGGAGATATGACTCCAGCTTCAGTGATTTTATTTTTTTGCAAATCGTTCCAGTCATTGGCAGCAGAGAACTGGAAGGAAAGGCAGCCAAAGAAGGAATTGGCTTTTGGGATGACCAGTGAAATATACCTGCTGGAGTGCGTGCTACGGGTGGGTGTTGCTATGGGGACCAGTGAGCTGATATATGGCGGGGCTTTACCTTGTGATGACTTATAGATGACCTGGTGCCAGTGGGTTTGGTGACGAACATGTAGTGAGGGCCAGCCAAGCATACAGGTCGCAGTGGTGGGTAGTATGAGGCTTTGGTGACAAAACGGGTGGCACTGTGATAGACGGCATCCAACTTGCTGAGTAGAGTGTTGGAGGCTATTTTGTAAATGACATCGCCGAAGTCAAGGATCGGTAGGATAGTCCATTTTACGAGGGTGTGTTTGGCAGCATGAGTGAAGGATGCTTTGTTGTGAAATAGGAAGCTGATTCTATATTTAATTTTGGATTGGAGATGTTTAATGTCAGTCTGGAAGGAGAGTTTACAGTCTAACCAGACACCTAGGTATTTGTAGTTGTCCACATATTGCAAGTCAGAGCCGTCCAGAGTAGTGATACTGGGGGGGGGGGGGGGGGGGACAATCGGTTGAAGAGCATGTATTTAGTTTTACTAGCATTTAAGAGCAGTTGGAGGCCATGGAAGAAGTGTTGTATGGCATTGAAGCTCGTTTGGAGGTTTGTTAACAGTGTCCAAAGAAGGGCCAGATGTATACAGAATGGTGTCGTCTGTGTAGAGGTGGATCAGAGAATCACCAGCAACAAGAGCGACATCATTGATATATATATACAGAGAAAAGAGTTGGCCTGAGAGTAGAACCCTGTGGCACCCCCATAGACTGCCAGAGGTCCGTACCATAGGCCCTCCGATTTGACATACTGAACTCTATCTGAGAAGTAGTTGGTGAACCAGGCGAGGCAGTCATTTGGGAAACCAAGGCCATTGAGTCTGCCAATGAGAATACGGTGATTGACAGAGTCGAAAGCCTTGGCCAGGTCGATGAATACGGCTGCACAGTGCGGTCTTTTATTGATGGCAGTTATATTGTTTTGGACCTTGAGAGTGGCTGAGGTGCACCCATGACCAGCTCGGAAACCAGATTGCATAGTGGAGAAGGTATGGTGGGATTTGAGATGGTCGGTGATCTGTTTGTTAACTTGGTTTTTGAAGATTTTAGAAAGGCAGGTCAGGATGGATATAGGTCTGTAGCAGTTTGGGTCTAGAGTGTCTCCCCCTTTGAAGAGAGGGATGACCGCGGCGGCTTTCCAATCTTTGGGGATCTCAATTCGAAAGAGGTTGAACAGGCTAGTAATAGGGGTTGCAAAAATTTGCCGGATAATTTTAGAAAGAGAGGGTCCAGACTGTCTAGCCCAGCTGGTTTGTAGGGATTCAGATTTTGCAGCTCTTTCAGAACATCCGCTGTCTGGATTTGGGTTAAGGAGAAATGGGGGGGGGGGGGGGGGGGGGGGGGGGCTTGGGCAAGTTGCTGCAGGGGGTGCTGAGCTGTTGGCCGGGGTAGTGGTAGTCATGTGGAAAGCATGGCCAATCGTAGAAAAATGCTTATTGAAATTATCGATTAGTATATTCGATGCCAATGCAGAATGCCACGGGCTGTTTTTGTGCTGGTCAAGGGCAGTCAAGTCTGGGGTGAACCAAGGGCTATATCTGTTCTTAGTTTTTTAATTTTTTATTGAATGGGGCATGCTTATTTATGATGGTGAGGAAAGCACTTTTAAAGAATAACCAGCCATCCTCTACTGACGTGATGAGGTCAATATCCTTCCAGGATACCTGGGCCAGGTCGATTAGAAAGGCCTGCTCGTTGAAATGTTTGAGGGAGCATTTGCCAGTGATAAGAGGTGGTCGTTTGACCACAGACCTATTACGCACACAGGCAATGAGGCAGTGATCGCGGAGATCCTGGTTGAAGACAGCAGAGGTGTATTTAGAGGGCAAGTTGGTCAGGATGATATCTAAGAAGGTACCCATGGTTACGTATTTATGGTTGTACCTGGTCGGTTTCTTTAATAATTTGTGTGAGATTGAGGGCATCTATCTTAGATTGTAGGATGGCCGGGGGGTTAAGCATATCCCAGTTTAGGTCACCTAACAGTACGAACTCTGAAGATAAACGGGGGGCAATCAATTCACATATGGTGTCCACAGCTGGGAGCTGAAGGGGGTTTATAACAAGCGGCAACTGTGAGAGACTTGATTCTGGAAAGGTGGATTTTTAAAATGTGATTTTCTGGATTTTTTTTTCTCATTTTGTCTGTCAGAGTTGAAGTGTACCTATGGTGAAAATTACAGGCCTCATCTTTTTAAGTGGGAGAACTTGCACAATTGGTGGCTGACTAAATACTTTTTTGCCCCACTGTACACGGGAAAAGACAAACACCCATGTCCGACTGCTCCGCCATCTTGGATTAAAATAACCGTTCCACAGCCTGGAGTTGTGTTGAGTCATTGTCCTGTTAAAAAACAGGTGATAGTCCCACTAAGCACAAACCAAATGGGATGGCCGATCACTGCAGAATGCTGTGGTAGCCATGCTGGTTAAGTATGCCTTGAAGTCTAAATAATCAGACAGTGTCACCAGAAAAGCACCCCCACACTGACACCTCCTCCTCCATGCTATACGGTGGGAAATACACATGTGGAGATCATCTGTTCACCCACACCGCATCTCACATGGCGGTTGGAACCAAAAATCTCCAATTTGGACTCCAGACCAAAGGACAAATTTACACTGGTCTAATGTCCATTGCTTGTGTTTCTTGACCCAAGCAAGTCCCTTATTCTTATTTGTGTCCTTTAGTAGTCGTTTCTTTGCAGCAATTCGACCATGAAGGCCTGATTTACACTGAACAGTTGATGTTGAGATGTGTCTGTTCCTTGAACTCTGTGAAGCATTTATTTTGGGCTGCAATTTCTGAGGCTGGTAACTCTAATGAACTTATCCTCTGAAAAAGAGGTAACTCTGGGTCTTCCAGTCCTTTGACTGTCCTCATGAGAGCCAGTTTCATCATAGCTCTTGATGTTTTTGCGACTGCACTTGAAGAAACATTCAAAGTTCTTGAAATGCTCCTCATTGACTGACCTTCATGTCTTAAAGTAATGATGGACTGTCGTTTATCTTTGCTTATTTGAGCTGTTCTTGCCGTAATATGGACTTGGTCTTTTACCAAATAGGGCTATCTTCTGTATACCACCCCTACCTTGTCACAACTCAACTGATTGGCTAAAATGCATTAAGAAGGAAAGATATTTCACAATTTTTAACAAGGCACACCTGTTAATTTAAATGCATTCCAGGTGACAACAGTACCTCATGAAGCTGGTTGAGAGAATGCCAAGAGTGTGCAAAGCTGTCATCAAGGCGAAGAGTAGCTGTTTGAAGAATCTCAAAAATGAAATATAATTTGAAATGTTTAACACTTTTTAGATTTTGACATGATTCCATGTGTTATTTCAAAGTTTTGATGTCTTCACTATTATTCTACAATGTAGAAATGATTCAAAATAAAGAAAAACCCTTGAATGAGTAGGTGTTCTAAAACTTTTGACCGGTATTGTGTACTTTGTTTGAAACCTGAACGTTTTACTACATATTATGAGGCATGTCTTACCTTGCTTCAAAGTAGCCTAGCCAAAATCAAACCAAATCTGTTGAGGCAATTATTTTATATTATAAACTGGGTGGTTTAAGACCTGAATGCTGATTGGCGGGCAGCCGTGGTATATCAGACCGTATACCACAGGTATGACAAAACATTTAATTTGAATACTCTAATTACATTGGTAACCAGTTTATAATAGCAATAATGCACCTTGAGGGTTTGATACAGTTGAAGTCGGAAGGTTACATACACTTAGGTTGGAGTCATTAAAACTCGTTTTTCAACCACTCCACAAATTTCTTGTTAACAAACTATAGTTTTGTCAAGTCGGTTAGGTCGGAAATATCAATACCTATTCACTTATAAGTTAAATAATCTGTCTGTAAACAATTGTTGGAAATATTTACTGTATCACAACTCCAGTGGGTCAGAAGTTTACATACACTAAGTTGACTGTGCCTTTAAACAGCTTCGAAAATTCCAGAAAATGATGTCAGAAGCTTTAGATGCTTCTGATAGGCTAATTGACATCATTTGGAGGTGGTGTACCTGTGGATGTATTTCAAGGCCTACCTTCAAATTCAGTGCTTCGTTGCTTGACGACATGGGAAAATCAAAAGAAATCAGCTAAGACCTCAGATAAAGAATTGTAGACCTCCACAAGTCTGGTTCATCCTTTGGAGCAATTTCCAAACGCCTGAAGGTACCACGTTCATCTATGCAAACAATAGTACGAAAGTATAAACACCATGGGACCACGCAGCTGTCATACCGCTCAGGAAGGAGACGCATTCTGTCTCCTAGAGATGAACGTACTTTGGTGCGAAAAGTGCAAATCCATCCCAGAACTGCAGCAAAGGACTTTGTGAAGATGCTGGAGGAAACGGGTACAAAAGTATTTATATCCACAGTAAAACGAGTCCTATATCGACATAACCTGAAAGGCCGCTCAGCAAGGAAGAAGCCACTGCTCCAAAACCGCCATAAAAAAGCCAGACTACGGTTTGCAACTGCACATGGGGACAAAGATCGTATTTTTTGGAGAAATGTCCTCTGGTCTGATGAAACAGAAATAGAACTGTTTGTCCATAATGACCATCGTTATGTTCGGAGGAAAAATGGGGACGCTAGTAAGCCGAAGAACACCATCCCAACTGTAAGGCATAGGGGTGGCAGCATTATGTGGTGGGGGTGCTTTGCTGCAGGAGGGACTGGTGCACTTCACAAAATAGATGGCATCATGAGGAAGGAACATTATGTGGATATATTGAAGCAACATCTCAAGACATCAGTCAGGAAGTTAAAGCTTGGTCACAAACTTCAACTGTATATGGCCAATATACCACGGTATTCAAGCACTCCGCATTGCGTCTTGCAATAAGAACAGCCCTTAGCCGTGGTATATTGGCCATATACAACACCTCCTCGGGCCTTATTACTTAATGAACTATCTTTTATTGTTAAATAGCCAAAGGCACAATCCTAGTTATACTAGCAACCTATGCAATTATTATGTATTCTTTTGGGCCTACTGTTACATTAGTATGAATTTGATCTATCGTCCCACAACTGTCTGGAATAGGCTATTTATTTCTTGACAAGTTGACTGATGGCATAGGTAAACTTTTCTACTATGGGGGATAGTAGATTGACAGGTAAGTGATTTTGCTGTTTGTTACTTGTCTTGTTGGGTGAGAAAAAAGTACATTTGTAAAGTTATTCTAACATCTTCAAAGTGCGCATCAGAATTTGGTAAGAAGGACCGCACATCGTTGCAACCTTGACTTGCATGTTCTGTTTTAATATTAATAGCATAATCTAAATGAGATTTCTGTCATTCTGAACACCGTGGGTGGACGCCCTAATCAGGTTACACACCCAATGCATATGGGTCAGGTACATTTCTCAACTGAACGGTAAATTTAAATGTTCCCGGTCAATTGTCTGGCGCCACATTTTTTTCCTAACGAAAACCCTGGTGTGTGTGTGTGTGTGTGTGTGTGTGGGAGGCAGGGCTTTGGGGGATCAGCAGTGTAATACATGCCATTACATTGCCAGGGGGAGTCATTAACGGTCAGCAGGATCCTGTTCCACATCATACTGCAGTCAAATGAATTCTGTGGTAAAATGACTATGCATTTCAGTGGAAACCAGAATTTAATGTTCTCAGGCGTTTCCACTGTTGTTCCCTGAACATACAGTGTACATATTTATTTGTCCCTTACTGTTTTTCAATAATATGGAAAGTGGAAAAGGGAAATATCAATACTTATTGAGCTAACAGTGATGTGATCAGGTACTGGTGGGAAGTCTTCACATTCAGAAGGAATGTTCAAATGAGTCCAAAAGCCATTTTAGCTGTAAAAGACAATATTTTTCCCCCTCCCTCTCATATCCTGCAAAACATGCTGACTCAGCATTTCCTTTTTGTTTTGATCAAAGTTCATTAGTTTTATATTTTTATTCATTGATTTTTTTTATTTTTTATCTTTAACTCTGCATTTTTGGAAAAGGACCTTTCAGTAAGCGTTTCACTGTTAGTCTACACCTGTTGTTTACGAAGCATGTGACAAATACAATTTGATTTGAATTATCTCACAGTCCCCTCAGGTAATTTTGTGAAGTAAATCACAGCCATTTTCTCCATGACGTCTGTGGTGTAGTGTTTGGATAAGAGGGAAGCCATTGTCTGGAGGTGTCTGGAGGTGAAAGTTATCATGTTGGGAGTGAACCACGAGCTAGTCGTCCCCTTGGCCATAATAAGCCACAGTAATCCTCTGTCTGTGAGTCTGAGTGACATGACCAGAGCTCAGGGCTGTGGGAAGATCATCTCCACGACAACGTAAAAGAGGTCACACATAGATCAAAGCACGTTGCCCAGAGCCATGACATTAACACTGGACCGGCTCTTTGTCAGCTGGACAGGGTACTGCATATCTCTTCATATCTACTGGAAACATACATCCAAACAATCTGCTCCTCTATCATTGTTGTGAACTGAGCCAGACTGTTTCAGTTCTGTATGTACCCAACAACAATCATTGCATGTCTCAGTACTGTACAGTATATGCATTCATCCACAGGCTGGCTGTGAACAAGGCTTAGAGACAGGGGTTGATTCACTTTGAAAAGGGACTTTGTGATTGGCTGTTCGATACGTGAAACTGTATATCAGATGTCATATGGAGGATGTAAGGGGATTCATTTCTGATGTCTATTTAACACCTATATCAGTCAAGGAGTGAAGTGTTTTGGGAACACATTTGATGTAGTTTATATAGATTTGAATTTGTGTTTGTAAACATTGTTAAATGTTAAGTGCATTTCCTTTGTATTTTGACAACACCCTAACCCCCCCTTCAGAATAACTTTGACTCTGAACCCCTAACCCTATTTGCCGCCACTTCCATTTCCTGAAACACAAAAGAGGTGGATCAAGAAGCGCTGAGTTATGACTCATGACTTCCTGTCCTGTCCACTCTCTTACCTTGTCAATCTAAGAGACTCATGCAGCTGTCAGGACACATGTACTATGGCCAAAATAACAGCTGCTATTCATTGTCTTAGAAAATTGCTTATCCTTATGTTGTTGTTGTTTTGTAGTGTGTTTGCATGTATGTCTTGTGCTCTACTGTACATACACAATTGCAGTCCTTATACATTGTGTCAGTGACATGTGTTTGCACACTTGTTTGTGCGTACATACTGTATGTGTTTATTTTTGCATGTTCCCTACATGAACTATGGCAGCCCCACCATTCTGGCATGGACCCAACTGAGAAGGTTCCGGCAGTGTCCAGACGCATCCTTTTAAAAGGACCTCATCAGGTCCTGAACCCCCCCCCCCTCGCCTGCCGGAGGGCATTCATATTCATTTCCTCCTCTGATTTGGGGGAAATGATAAAAGGCGAGTTTCTTCCCCCCACTCTTATTTCCTGCCTGCATTACTTACAACACGAACCTGCACACTCATTCACATTTAAATGTTTTGTATTTTTTAAATGTATTATTTCCCCCTAACCCTACCACCCCTCCTCTAATTGAAGTAAAGTAATGGACAACAGTACTTAGGCTTCCAGTTCCAGCTTATACATTCCCATTTGATTTAGACCCTAGACTGTTAATGATTGTCATGCCATGTCAGAGGGTAGGATGAAGGAAAGCTCCATGTTAGGATCTGTGATTACTGAGTGTAGTGTTAGTGAACTCTTTGTTGGGTGTTTTTTTTTTTTTTATGACATTCATCACTCCAGATATCCATATCTTAGTTGCTTCATATACTAGTACACTTTTGTGTCATCTTAAATATGTTTTTCTCATCCTGAACTGAAAAAAAAACTCTAAATTAAGTTAGTAGTGCCCAATGATATAGAGATTTGAAATAAATTACTATGATTAGACTGCTGGCTGTATATTTATTTTCTTACTGAGGACGTTGAGTAAATTAATGGTAATGAAAATAAGTCAGTCATGTAACTCAACCCTTTAATTACTGGCGTACTTTGATGTTGCTATATGATACAGACAGCATACGCATCTACCTATTTATCCAAAACTCCGGTATCATTACATCTTATCCAGAACGACTTACGGGAACAATTAGGACTAAGTGCCTTGCTCAAGGGCACATTGACATATTTTTCACCAAGTGAGCCCAACGCTCTTAATCACTAGGCTACCTTCCACCCTATCATTTGCACAATATTAAGTATCCTTCCTCTAAATATGCAGGCCTGGGTGGGGTAGCTTAGCCACTTAGTGACTCTGTAGGCTGTAGTCTGTATGGTTGCCATGTCAACTCTAAACACACATACACACAACTGCAGCACCTTTAGCTTTGAGAGGATGATCTCCACTCTGGCTCAGATCATGAGGGGTCTCTGTCTCGGCTCTGTTCAGTCAGCGAGGAATGTGCTCTCTGCTCTCTGCCTCCCTCTCGCCTACAGACACATTGAGCAAAATGTGTCTGCGGTCTTCAAACAGCCCACATTGATCGTTGTTCATGACAGAAAGTCATCGGAACGTTTATGCTTATTCTAGTGAGAGCGGAACAGTGTGTTTGTTTCGATCTGAGTAACATAAACAACTTTTTTAGTAGATAGGCCTTAACTACAGTTACTGTAAAGACACCTACTTCTTCTTGTAATAGGTGGTGCGATTCAATTGTGGATAACGACATGGAAACTGAAACAAAATAAATTGCCAAGGTTGTTCATTATCGTATTTACACACACACACACACACACACACACACACAAAAAGTGTGTGTGTGTGAGAGATGCTGTATGGGCAGCCTATACTGTATATGGGCTAGCTGAGATTCCAGTCTGTGAGTAATTGACTTGCTCTGGTAAACTCCTGAATGACACAGGCATAATTCACCCTAAAAGTTTGCACTGTCACCAAGATGAGCTAACTGTCTCCCACAAATATATGGGTGCAATTTTCGTAATTCGGTTTATAGCAATTCTTGGGAGAGGAGAGTGAGATTGCGATATTACAGACTTTATTACTGCAGCTGAACACCATCTAGCACCTTTCCCCTCAGTATCTCTCTATTCCTCTATTGAACACTATTGTGAAGGTTTACATGGCCCACTCATTTGAGATATTACCAAAGCAAAGATTTTAAACATTACTTGCGTACAATACAGAATAGGAGGATGAAAAGTCGCCATACATAATGTCTTATTACCCATGCCTACCGTGTATTCTATTACTGATGTAATAATGTCAGAAATTGTGTTCCAGTTTCCTGGTCCTCTTGTACATTACTGTAGTTGCACTCACTTTATCCCAACATTTCACCATCATTGTAAAGCCCTAGTTATTTTGTTGCTTTGACAAAATCATCTCTGAAGATGATTATTTATTTAATGTGATTCATTTACATCTGACCCGCATTTTAAGGTCAACACTTCCGTGAACTGAACTCTCGTTTTAATATTGTGAAACTATTCATTTTAAAATATATACTTTTCGAAAGACACATTTGAACATCTAGTAGTCAAATCATAGAGTAAAATAAGGTGAGCTGGTTCCACTCTGGCAATCTTATGGTGTTTCTGGTGGGAAACTGAGCTGG
Organism: Oncorhynchus mykiss; assembly: GCF_057628025.1. Lineage (NCBI taxonomy): Eukaryota > Metazoa > Chordata > Actinopteri > Salmoniformes > Salmonidae > Oncorhynchus > Oncorhynchus mykiss. The sequence goes on along the minus strand of NC_143030.1, from coordinate 68,251,237 downwards.
TCTAGCAACACTGTTACACATAGGCTAGAAATGTTTTTAACAATTTCTTTGTTGTTGTGAAGGTTTCATTCAGTTGCCATTCCCTGTTGCACATAAGATTCCATTCCCCCTATAGGTGGATGAAGGGGATGTACTGTACCTGAGGGGGTGAGGCCTGGATGGGGGATCACAGGGTGATTGCTCTGGGGGTAGAGGAAGAGAGGGGGAGGGCAGATGGAATTGTCCCAGCATTCTTCTCCTCTGGGGTCCTGGCGTAGAAGAAACAGGTTGGTTGGGCTGAGCTTTCCCCACCTGATATTTATTTTTTATTTCATCTTTATTTAACCAGGTAGGCTAGTTGAGAACAAGTTCTCATTTACAACTGCGACCTGGCCAAGATAAAGCATAGCAGTGTGAACAGACAACAACACAGAGTTACACATGGAGTAAACAATAGGAAAAAAAAGTCTATATACATTGTGTGCAAAAGGCATGAGGAGGTAGGCGAATAATTACAATTTAGCAGAGTAACACTGGAGTGATAAATGATCAGATGGTCATGTGCAGGTAGAGATACTGGTGTGCAAAAGAGCAGAAAAGTAAATAAATAAAAACAGTATGGGGATGAGGTAGGTAAATTGGGTGGGTTATTTACCGGTGGACTATGTACAGCTGCAACGATCGGTTAGCTGCTCAGATAGCAGATGTTTGAAGTTGGTGAGGGAGATAAAAGTCTCCAACTTCAACGATTTTTGCAATTCGTTCCAGTCACAGGCAGCAGAGAACTGGAAGGAAAGGCGGCCAAATTAGGTGTTGGCTTTAGGGATGATCCGTGAGATACACCTGCTGGAACGCGTGCTACGGGTGGGTGTTGCCATCGTGACCAGTGAACTAAGGCGGAGCTTTACCTAGCATGGACTTGTAGATGACCTGGAGCCAGTGGGTCTGGCGACGAATATGTAGCGAGGGCCAGCCGACTAGAGCATACAGGTCGCAGTGGTGGGTGGTATAAGGTGCTTTAGTAACAAAACGGATGGCACTGTGATAAACTGCATCCAGTTTGCTGAGTAGATTATTGGAAACTATTTTGTAGATGACATCGCCGAAGTCGAGAATCGGTAGGATAGTCAATTTTACTAGGGTAAGTTTGGCGGCGTGAGTGAAGGAGGCTTTGTTGCGAAATAGAAAGCCGATTCTAGATTTGATTTTGGATTGGAGATGTTTGATATGAGTCTGGAAGGAGAGTTTACAGTCTAGCCAGACACCTAGGTACTTATAGATGTCCACATATTCTAGGTCGGAACCATCCAGGGTGGTGATGCTTGTCTGGCGTGTGGGTGCAGGCAGCGAACGGTTGAAAAGCATGCATTTGGTTTTACTAGCGTTTTAAGAGCAGTTGGAGGCCACGGAAGGAGTGTTGTATGGCATTGAAGCTCGTTTGGAGGTTAGATAGCACAGGTTCCAAGGAAGGGCCGGAAGTATACGGATTGGTGTCGTCTGCGTAGAGGTGGATCACGGAATTGCCCGCAGCAAGAGCAACATCATTGATATATACAGAGAAAAGAGTCGGCCCGAGAATTGAACCCTGTGGCACCCTCATAGAGACTGCCAGAGGACCGGACAACATGCCCTCCAATTTGACACACTGAACTCTGTCTGCAAAGTAGTTGGTGAACCAGACCATGCAGTCATTAGAAAAACCGAGGCTACGGAGTCTGCCGATAAGAATATGGTGATTGACAGAGTCGAAAGCCTTGGCCAGGTCAATGAAGACGGCTGCACATTACTGTCTTTTATCGATGGCGGTTATGATATAGTTTAGTACCTTGTGCGTGGCTGAGGTGCACCCGTGACCGGCTTAGAAACCAGATTGCACAGCGGAGAAGGTACGGTGGGATTCGAGATGGTCAGTGATCTGTTTGTTGACTTGGCTTTCGAAGACCTTAGATAGGCAGGGCAGGATGGATATAGGTCTGTAACAGTTTGGGTCCAGGGTGTCTCCCCCTTTGAAGAGGGGGATGACCGCGGCAGCTTTCCAGTCCTTGGCGATCTCAGACAATATGAAAGAGAGGTTGAACAGGCTGGTAAAAGGGGTCGCGACAATGGCGGAGGATAGTTTCAGAAATAGAGGGTCCAGATTGTCTAGCTCAGCTGATTTGTACGGGTCCAGGTTTTGCAGCTCTTTCAGAACGTCTGCTATCTGGATTTGGGTAAAGGAGAAGCTGGGGAGGCTTGGGCGAGTAACTGCGGGGGGTGCGGAGCTGTTGGCCGAGGTTGGAGTAGCCAGGAGGAAGGCATGGCCAGCCGTTGAGAAATGCTTGTTGAAGTTTTCGATTTATCATGGATTTATCGGTGGTGACCGTGTTACCTAGCCTCAGTGCAGTGGGCAGCTGGGAGGAGGTGCTCTTGTTCTCCATGGACTTTACAGTGTCCCAGAACTTTTTGGAGTTAGAGCTACAGGATGCAAATTTCTGCTTGAAAAAGCTGGCCTTTGCTTTCCTGACTGACTGTGTGTATTGGTTCCTGACTTCCCTGAACAGTTGCATATCGCGGGGACTATTCGATGCTATTGCAGTCCGCCACAGGATGTTTTTGTGCTGGTTGAGGGCAGTCAGGTCTGGAGTGAACCAGGGGCTATATCTGTTCTTAGTTCTGCATTTTTTGAACAGAGCATGCTTATCTAAGATGGTGAGGAAGTTACTTTTAAAGAATGACCAGGCATCCTCAACTGACGGGATGAGGTCAATATCCCTCCAGGATACCAGGGCCAGGTCGATTAGAAAGGCCTGCTCGCAGAAGTGTTTTAGGGAGCGTTTGACAGTGATTAGGGGTGCTCGTTTGACTGCGGACTCGTAGCGGATACAGGCAATGAGGCAGTGATCGCTGAGATCCTGATTGAAGACAGCGGAGGTGTATTTGGAGGGCCAGTTGGTCAGGATAACGTCTATGAGGGTGCCCTTGTTTACAGATTTAGGGTTGTACCTGGTGGGTTCCTTGATGATTTGTGTGAGATTGAGGGCATCTAGCTTAGATTGTAGGATTGCCTGGGGTGTTAAGCATATTCCAGTTTAGGTCACCTAACAGAACAAACTCTGAAGCTAGATGGGGGGCGATCAATTCACAAATGGTGTCCAGTGCACAGCTGGTAGCTAAAGGGGGTCGGTAGCAGGCGGCATCAGTGAGAGACTTATTTCTGGAGAGATTAATTTTAAAAATTAGAAGTTCGAACTGTTTGGGTATGGACATGGAAAGTATGACATTACTTTGCAGGCTATCTCTGCAGTAGACTGCAACTCCTCCCCCTTTGGCAGTTCTATCTTGACGGAAAATGTTATAGTTTGGTATGGCAATCTCAGAATTTTTGGTGGCCTTCCTAAGCCAGGATTCAGACACGGCAAGGACATCAGGGTTGGCAGAGTGTGCTAAAGCAGTGAGCAAAACAAAGGGAGGAGGCTTCTGATGTTGACATGCATGAAACCAAGGCTTTTTCGATCACAGAAGTTAACAAATGAGGGTGCCTGGAGACATGCAGGGCCTGGGTTTACCTCCACATCACCCGCGGAACAGAGGAGGAGTAGGATGAGCGTGCAGTTAAAGGCTATCAAAACTGGTCGCCTAGAGCGTTGGGGACAAAGAATAAAAGGAGCAGATTTCTGGGCGTGTTAGAATATATTCAGGGCATAATAAGAGGTTGTATCTCTGGACATGCTGGTTGTAATGGGTGAGGTCACCGCATGTGTGGGAGGTGGGACAAAGGAGGTATCAGAGCTATGAAGAGTGAAACTAGGGGCTCCATTGTAAACTAAAACAATGATAACTAGCCTGAACAACAGTATATAAGGCATATTGACATTTGAGAGAGACATGCAGCGAGGCATAAAGTAATCGCAGGTGTTGATTGGGAGAGCTAGCTAAAACAACAGGTGAGACAACATCAGCTAAAACAACAACATCAGGAAATATGGCGATGACTAGGCAGAGAGGGTCGGATTAACTACACACAGAGCCTGAGTTTGCGGCTGGGGTCGACAGATAAAAAATAAATAAACAGAATGGAGTACCGTGATTAATGGACAGTCCAGCAGGCATCCGCTATGTAGCCAAGTGATCATAGTGTCCAGGGGGCAACAGTAGATGGAACAGGGAAGCCGCCACTACGCTAGCGACACAGCGTTTAAAGTTAGTAGCCCTGGGCTAGTAGGAGCGTCTGCTCCGACGGAGGCTGGATGAAGGCACAGCGGATGGAGTATTTGTCGGCAGACCAGTCGTGGTGGTGCGGCGAGGCACTGCGTCGACAGAGAATCCAAGCCAGATGGCGAAAGGGGTATTGTGGAATTTAGTTTGCTAGCCGGGAGATGTGCCTGGCTCACGGCTAACTGGTGCTAGCTTCGTGGCAGTGGAGTTAGCCACTAAATCCAATCGGTAGCAGCGGTGATCCGGTGGCAAGGTCCAGAGTTTACAGCAAGGATCCGGTGGAGTATTGGGTTCTAGCCGTGTTTTTGATTGGGGTTCGGGTGAACAGCTGAGTAGGCCGGGAGGTGGGCCTCAGATAGCTTCGGTACTGGGTACCATGGTGAGTGCAAGCTAGCTTTGAGCTAGCTAGCTGCAAGCTGTGAGCTAACTATCTAGCTTCAAGCTAGCTGTGATGATCAGAAGTAGTGGTCCAGGCAAGAATCCGGAGTTGTGGAGAGACAGTCCGATACTGATAGACTAGCGAGTATTATCCAGGCTAAAAACAGGGCTGGTATCTGTGCAGAAGGTAAAAGCCGCTAGCAGTAGCTAACAATGACTAAATAGCTTGTAGCTAATTAGCTGGTTAGCTTCTGGAGGTTCTTGTATGTGTTCTAACATTTAAAATAATAACGATTCCGTATCACATTGGGTGAGGCAGGTTACCGGAAGGTATAATCAAATTAAAAATCGAAAAGAGATTGAAAGTAAATTTGAAATACATATACAAAAAATACAATATTACACGAGAGGACAAACAAACAAACACTCACTTATTGCCACTCACTTTTATTTTATTTATTTAACTCTTGAGATTGGAAAACTAGTTTTTTTATGAAGTTGAATATGTGTTCTTATTGTCAGAATGTTAATTAGTTGAAATCAAAAGTTTTTTTGACAAAGTTTCACTTCTCAAAAGGCAATGAATTGGTGGAAAGAGCCATTAACATTTGAGTTGGCTTGTATTATGTTTTATGTTTGCCTTCTAGTAGTCCGGACTAAAAAGGCAAACGTGTGGTTCAGTTGGTACAGCATGGCACTTGCAATGCAGGAGTTGTGGGTTTGATTCCTACGGGGGACCAGTACAAACAAAATATGAAAATGTATGCACTCACTACTGTATGTCGCTCTGGACAAGAGTGTCTGCTAAATTACTAAAATGTAGAATGTAATGAACCACAAAAAAATAAGAATTTTTCTGAAATTAATGATTTTACTTTACACAAACAATAAGAATTTGTGCCAAGGACTACAAAGGATTACAAATGAGATCATGATGTATGAGTTGTTGTTGTTGAGCTATAAAGCAAAAACAAAATGTATTTAAATGTCATCTACAAAAACCTTCCCTACTAAAGCAAACAGGTTCTCTACCAATCATGATGCATTTTCAATTGTCTTTTTTATTAAAATGAAATCAAACTTTATTGGTTGTGTAGACAGTGTAGCAGATGTTTTAGTGGGTTCCGCGGGATGCTTATGTTACTAGCTCCTAACAATGCAGTAACATTTCAAACAAGTACAAAAAACATTTAATTTTAATTAAATTGAACAAAATCAAGAAATATCTTAACAAATCGAATTAACAACCCAAGTAGTCCAAATGCATTCTTTACGTATATACACCGGATGAATTTACACAAGATACAGTTGAAGTTGGAAGTTTACATACACTATACATGTATTTCAAGGCCTACCTTCAAACTCAGTGCCTCATTGCTTGACATCATGGGAAAATCAAAATAAATCAGCCTACACCTCAGTAAAATAATTGTAGAACTCCACAAGTCTGGTTCATCCTTGGGAGCAATTTCCAAACACCTGAAGTTACCAGGTTCATCTGTACAAACAATAGTACGCAAGTATAAACTCCATGGGACCACACAGCTGTCATACCGCTCAGGAAGGAGATGCGTTCTGTCTCCTATAGATGAATGTACTTTTGGTGCGAAAAGTGCAAATCAACCCCAGAACAACAGCAAATGACCTTGTGAAGATGCTGGAGGAAACAGGTACAAAAGTATCTATATCCACAGTAAAACGAGTCCTATATCGACATAACCTGAAAGGCCGCTCAGCAAGGAGGCCAGACTACGGTTTGCAACTGCACAAAGGTTGTACTTTTTGGAGAAATGTCCTCTGGTCTGATGAAACAGAAATATAACTGTTTGGCCATAATGACCATTGTTATGTTTGGTGGAAAGGGGGAGGCTTGCAAGCCGAAGAACACCATCCCAACTGTGAAGTACGGGGATGGCAGCATCATGTTGCGGGGTGTTTTGCTGCAGGACGGGCTGGTGCGCTTCAAAAAATAGATGGCATCATGAGGCAGGAAAATTATGTGGATATATTGAAGCAACATCTCAAGACATCAGTCAGGAAGTTAAAGCTTGATCACAAATGGGTCTTCCAAATGGATAATGACCTCAAGCATACTTCCAAAGTTGTGGCAAAATGGCTTAAGGACAACAAAGTCAAGGTATTGGAGTGGCCATCACAAAGCCCTGACCTCAATCCCATACAAGTCCATGCTAGGTAAAGCTCCGCCTTATCTCAGTTCACTGGTCACGATGGCAACACCCACCCGTAACACGCGCTCCAGCAGGTGTATCTCACTGATCATCCCTAAAGCCAACACCTCATTTGGCCGCCTTTCGTTCCAGTTCTCTGCTGCCAATGACTGGAACGAATTGCAAAAATCGCTGAAGTTGGAGACTTTTATCTCCTTCACCAACTTCAAACATCTGCTATCTGAGCAGCTAACCGATCGCTGCAGCTGTACATAGTCTATCGGTAAATAGCCCACCCACTTTTACCTACCTCATCCCCATACTGTTTTTATTTATTTACTTTTCTGCTCTTTTGCACACTAATATCTCTACCTGTACATGACCATCTGATCATTTATCACTCCAGTGTTACTCTGCTAAATTTTAATTATTCGCCTACCTCTTCATGCCTTTTGCACACAATGTATATAGACTCTCCTTTTTTTCTACGGTGTTATTGATTTGTTAATTGTTTACTCCATGTGTAACTCTGTTGTCTGTTCACACTGCTATGCTTTATCTTGGCCAGGTCGCAGTTGCAAATGAGAACTTGTTCTCAACTAGCCTACCTGGTTAAATAAAGGTGAAATAAAAAAATAGAACATTTGTGGCCAGAATTGAAAAAGCATGTGTGAACACGGAGGCCTGCATCCTGATTCAGTTACACCAGCTCTGTCAGGAGGAATGGGCCAAAATTCACCCAACTTATTGTGGGAAGCTTGTGGAAGGCTACCAGAAACACTTGACCCAAGTTTAACAATTTAAAGGCAATGGTAGCAAGTACTCATTGAGTGTGTGGAAACTTCTGACCCTCTGGGAATGTGATGAAAGAAATAAAAGCTGAAATAAATAAATATTTCTACTAATTATTCTGACATTTCACATTCTTAAAATAAAGTGGTGATCCTAACTGACCTAAGACAGAGACTTTTTACAAGGATTAAATGTCAGGAATTGTGATAAACTGAGTTTAAATGTATTTGGCTAAGGTGTATGTAAACTTCCAACTTCAACTGTAGTTATCACAGATAAACAAGAACACTATCGCCTATGACAAGCTTCTAGTTAAAGTCTTCTATTTTGAAAGTCTTGATATTGACTATGGACAGAAGTCAATTATAGCACATTGCTTTTTTGGCAAATTCAAATTATCGTAGAACCTTTCACTTATATCGACCATTACCAAATGTTGATTGATAAAAGAACTTTTTCAAGTAGAAGTTTCAAGGATTTAAACTGAGTTTAAATTCATTTGGCTAAGGTGTATGTAAACTTCTGACTTCAACTATATACTAAGAATGATATGTACAGCAGTAGATGCAGTATATTGCAGTGAGCTATGTCAAGAATCCAGTATATAAATAATGGAACATACAATAGTAGAATGAACAGCTCATTGTTGAACCCTCTCATTGGATCGTTTTCTCATCTTTACTCATGTGCCAAAACATAATGTGAGCTCATAAAAAATCTAATATACATAGGCTGTATACACTTCCCATAAATTGATTTTGACTCAAGCGTTTGAACAAAAACATCACTGTTACATTGCCCATGTTAGAGAGCTGATGCCACTCCCCTCTCTGGCTCCCTGTGAATACTCTCTTTTAATAGTGTGATGGGTGGTAGCTGAAAAGGTAGCTTACTTTGTGGGTTGAGGGAGAGGAGAGGTAGGATGGGGTTTCTTTGACTGGCAGCAATCAATCACTTTGAGTGCAGGCTAATGAAGCGGCCTGTGGTTTATTAAAGGCTAGCAGGGAAAAGATTACTGCTGGGCCTGGATTTCGACAGACGGGCAGGCGGGCAGGCAGACGGGCAGATGGACAGACGGACGGACGCTATAATTGACGGTTAGAAGGCCAGCCATAAAGCAGTCAAGGTGTTAACTCAACACTGGCTCCTATTATGTGACCTGGGTATATATGTGAATGCAAAGCTTTATACATTCTGTATTTTAGTAGGAGGAGAGAGAGAAAATCATTTTTGGGGGATTAGCCGACGCAAATGGCGACACATAATGACGCCATCCTGGGGTCGACACATAATGAATTACAGACAAAAAGGCTTTACAATTGACATACATTTAAAATCAAATCACATTTTATTGGTCACATACACATGGTTAGCAGATGTTAATGTGAGTGTAGTGAAATGCTTGTGCTTCTAGTTCCGACCGTGCAGTAATAACAAGTAATCTAACAATTTCATAACAACTACCTTATACACACAAGTGTAAAGGAATGAACAAGAATATGTACATATAAATATATGGATGAGCGATGGCTGAACAGCATAGGCAAGATGCAGTAGATGGTATAGAGTACAGTATATACATATGAGATGAGTAATGTAGGGTATGTAAACATTATATAAAGTGGCATTGTTTAAAGTGACTAGTGATACATTTATTACATGCAATTTTAATTATTAAAGTGGCTAGAGATTGAGTCAGTATTTTGTCATCAGCCACTCAATGTTAGTGATGGCTGTTTAACAGTTTGGCCTTGCGATAGAAGCTGTTTTTCAGTCTCTTGGGCCCAGCTTTGATGCACCTGTACTGACCTCGCCTTCTGGATGATAGCTGGGTGAACAGGCAGTGGCTCGGGTGGTTGTTGTCCTTGATTATCGTTTTGGCCTTCTTGTGACATCTGGTGGTGCAGGTGTCCTGGAGGTCAGGTAGACCTCACTACCCTCTGGAGAGCCTTGCAACTGTGGGTGGAGCAGTTTCCGTACCAGGCGTTGATACAGCCCGACAGAATGCTCTCGGTTGTGAATCTGTAAAAATTTGAGTGTTTTTGGTGACAAACCAAATTTCTTCAGCCTCCTGAGGTTGAATAGGCGCTGCTGCGCCTTCTTCACCACTCTGTCTGTGATGTGTATGCCGAGGAACTTAACTTTCTACCTTCTCCACTACTGTCCCATCGATGTGGAAAGGGGGGTGCTCCCTCTGCTTTTTCCTGAAGTCCACGATCATCTCCTTTGTTGACGTTGAGTGTGAGGTTATTTTCCTGACCGCACATTCCGAGGTCCTCACTTCCTCCCTGTAGGCCATCTCGTCATTGTTTGTAATCAAGCCTACCACTGTAGTGCCGGCTGCAAACTGATCAAATCAAAATTATTAATAAAGCCCTTCTTACATCAGCTGATATCTCAAAGTGCTGTACAGAAGCCCAGCCTAGAACCCCAAACAGCAAGCAATGCAGGTGTAGATTCACGGTGGCTAGGAAAAACCACCTAGAAAGGCCAGAACCTAGGAAGAAACCTTGAGAGGAACCAGGCTATGAGGGGTGGCCAGTCCTCTTCTGGCTATGCCAGGTGGAGATTATAACAGAACATGGCCAAGATGTTCAAATGTTCATAGATGACCAGCAGGTCAAATAATAATGGTGGTTGTCGAGGGTGCAACAGGTCAGCACCTCAGGAGTAAATGTCAGTTAGCTTTTCATAGCTGATCATTCAGAGTATCTCTACCACTCCTGCTGTCTCTAGAGAGTTGACAACAGCAGGTCTGGGACAGGTAGCACGTCCGGTGAACAGGTCAGGGTTCCATAGCCGCAAGCAGAACAGTTGAAACTGGAGCAGCAGCATGGCCGGATGGACTGGGGACAGAAAGGAGTCATCAGGCCAGGTAGTCCTGAGGCATGGTCCTAGGGCTCAGGTCCTCCGAGAGAGAGAAATGGAGAGAGAAAAAGAGAGAGCATACTTAAATTCACACTGGACACCGGATAACACAGGAGAAATACTCCAGATATAACAGACTGACCCTAGCCCCCCGACACATAAACTACTGCAGCATAGATACTGGAAGCTGAGACAGGAAGGGTCGGGAGACACTGTGTCCCCATCCAACGATACCCCCGGACAGGGCCAAACAGGCAGGATCTAACCCCACCCACTTTGCCAAAGCACAGCCCCCATACCACTAGAGGGATATCTTCAACCACCAACTTGCCATCCTGAGACGAGGCCGAGTATACCCCAGAAAGATCTCCGCAACGGCACAACCCAAGGGGAGCGCCAACCCAGACAGGAAGATCACGTCAGAGTCTCAACCCATTCAAGTGACACACCCCTCCTAGGGATGGCATGAAAGAGCACAAGTAAGCCAGTGAGCCAGTGACTCAGCCCCTGTAATAGGGTTAGAGGCAGAGAATCCCAATGGAGAGAGGGGGACCGGCCAGACAGCAAGGGCGGCTCGTTGCTCCAGTGCCTTTCCGTTCACCTTCACACTCCTGTGCCAGACTACACTCAATCATAGGACGCACTGAAGAGATGAGTCTTCAATAACGACTTACAGGTTGAAACCAAGTCTGCGTCTCTCACATGGGTAGGCAGACCATTCCATAAAAATTGAGCTCTATAATAGAAAGCCCTGCCTCCAGCTGTTTGCTTAGAAATTCTATGGACAGTTAGGAGGCCTGCGTCTTGTGACCATAGCGTACGTGTAGGTATGTACGGCTGGACCAAATCGGAAAGATAAGTAGGAGCAAGCCCATGTAATGCTTTGTAGGTTAGGAATAAAACCTTTAAATTGTCCCTTGCCTTAACAGGAAACCAGTGTAGAGAGGCTAGCAGTGGAGTAATATGATCATTTTGATGCCATTCAAGGTATAATCAGGACCAGCTTAGAGCAGAAAGTCTTTCTATACGCTGACAACCTCTTTTTGTTTATCTCTAACCCTGAATCCTCATTGCCACATGCCTTATCTGTTCTTAAAAAGTTTGGATCAGTCTCAGGGTACAAGCTGAATCTAGGCAAGCGTGAGCTTTTTCCAGTAAATATGGCTGCTTTAACGTGCTCTTTTACAAGTTTTCAGTTTAGGATTATCCAGGATCAATTCACCTACTTGGGAGTTAAAGTAACAAGGAAATATTTACATTTCTTTCAGGAAAACATTGTTGTTCTAGCAGACAGTTTGAAACTATCTTTTACTTTTTTGGAATTCGCTACCGCTTTGTCTTATTGGAAGGATTAATGTTAATAAAATGACTGTTGCCCAAATGTTTATTTATTTAAATGTTTACCCATTTTTATTCCAAAATCATTTTTGAATTCACTGGATCAAACATTCATGTATTTTATTTGGGATGGCAAGTTACGACAGATTGGTATAAAACATTTACAGAAGCCAAAAGCATTGGGTGGTTTAGCTCTACAAAATGATCAGACATACTATTGGGCTGCAAATTTCAGAGCCCTTTTGTACTGGCTGCAGACTGACCCTACTGGCCCTAGACCACTCTGGGTCCAGATGGAGTCTGTATCGTGTAAATCTGCACCTACTTCTGTGTTGTGCTCGTCTCTCCTAGTGTCCCTAGGCAAAAGGTGTGTCAACCCAATTGTAAAGCAGTCTCTTAACCTTTCTAGCGCAGGCGTTCCGCTAGCGGAACCCCTCGATAACATTCCACTTGAAAAGGCAGCGTGCGAAATTCAAATATATATTTTTTAGAAATATGTAACTTTCACACATTAACAAGTACCATACAGCAAATGAAAGAAACTTGTTAATCTATCCATCGTGTCCGATTTCAAAAATGCTTTACAGCGAAAGCACAACATATGATTGATTATATTAGGTCATAGCCAAGTCAAAAAACACAGCCATTTTCCAGCCAAAGAGAGTCACAAAAAGCAGAAATATAGATAACATTAATCACTAACCTTTGGTGATCTTCATCAGATGACACTCATGGGACATCATGTTACACAATACATGTATGTTTTGTTCGATAATGTGCATATTTATATCCCAAAAACTCAGTTTACATTGGCGCCTTACGTGCAGTGATGTTTTGATTCCAAAACATCCTTTGATTTTGCAGACATACTCATAATAAACATTGATAAAAGATACAAGTGTTATTCACAGAATTATAGATACACTTCTCCTTAATGCAACCGCTGTGTCAGATTTCAAAAAAACTTTACTGAAAAAGCATAATCTGAGAACGGCGCTCAGAGCCCAAAACAGCCAGAGGAATATTCGCCATTTTGGAATCAACAGAAGTTCGAAAAAACACTAAATATTAACTTACCTTTGATCTTCATCAGAAGGCACTCCCAAGTATCGCAGTTCGACAATAAATGACTGATTTGTTCCATAAAGTCCATAATTTATGTCCAAATAGCCACTTGTTAGTGTGTTCAGCCCAGTAATCCATCTTCATGAGGCGCGAGCACTTTGTCCTGACAAAAACTTGAAAGTTTCCGTTACAGGTCGTAGAAACAAGTCAAACGATGTATGGAATCAATCTTTAGGATGTTTTTAACATAAAACATCAATAAGCTTCCAACCGGAGAATTTCTATGTCTGAAGAAAAGCACTGGAACGAGCTAACTCTGTCGGGAGCGCGCGTCATGAGCCTGAGACACTCTGCCAGACCACTGACTCATTCAGGTCTAATGAGCCCCTTCCTTTATAGTAGAATCCTCAAACCAGTTTCTAAAGATGGTTGACGTCTAGTGGAAGCCATAGGAAGTGCAACTTGACTCCATAGACACTGTGTATTCGGTAGGCCAAGCTTTGAAAAACTTCAAACCTCCGATATCCCACTTCCTGGTTGGATTTTCCTCAGGTTTTTGCCTGCCATATGAGTTCTGTTAAACTCACATACATCATTCAAACAGTTTTAGAAACGTCAGTGTTTTCTATCCAATACTACTAATAATATGCATATATTAGCATCTGGGACAGAGTAGGAGGCAGTTCACTCTGGGCACGCTATTCATCCAAAAGTGAAAATGCTGCCCCCTATCCCAGAAAGGTTGAAATGTGGAATCAGTTCCTTTCAGCCTTTAGCCTCCGAGGCTTTTCTCTATCGGGCCCAATCAATTAGAACATTTTATTTATTCCGTCTTCAACCTCTCTGGGATCGTTCGGGATGTGAGCGTCCCACCTCTCAACAGCCAGTGAAACTGCAGGACGCCGAATTCAAAACAACAGAAATCCCATAATTAAAATTCCTAAATTTTACACAATTTTAAAGATTAACTTCTCGTTAATCCAACCACAGTGTCACATTTCAAAAATGCTTTTTGGCAAAAGCACAACATATAATTTATGTTAGGTCAGCAACTAGTCACAGAAAGCATTCAGCCATTTTCCAACCAAAGAGAGGAGTCACAAAAAGCAGAAATATAGATACATTTTATCACTAACCTTTGATCTTCAGCCGATGACACTCATAGCACTTCATGTTACACAATACATGTATGTTTCGTTCGGTAAAGTTAATATTTATATCCAAAAATCTGAGTTTACATTGGCGCGTTACGTTCAGTAGTTCCAAAACATCTGATTTTTCAGAGAGCCACATCAATTCACAGAAATACTCATAATACACATTGATAAAAGATACAACTATTATGCACGGAATTATAGATACACTTCTCCTTAATGCAACCGCTGTGTCAGATTTCAAGAAAACTTTACCGAAAAAGCACACCATGCTATAATCTGAGTACAGCGCTCAGAGCCAATACAAATATCTGCCATGTTGTGTCAACATGTCAACTTTAGTCAGAATAGCATTACAAATATTCACTTACCTTTGATGATCTTCATCAGAATGCACTCCCAGGAATCCCAGTTCCACAATAAATGTTTTTTTTGTTCGATAATATCCATCATTTATGGCAAAATATTTCCTTTTGTTAGCGAGTCTAGTCCAGTAATCCACATTCATGAAGCGCGTTCACTAGTTTCAGACGAAAAGTCAAAAAAGTTCTGTTACAGTCTGTAGAAACATGTCAAACGATGTATGGAATCAATCTTTAGGATGCTTTTAACATAAATCTTCAATAATGTTCCAACTGGAGAATACCTTTGTCTTCAGAAATGAAGTGGAACGCAGCTACCTTTCACTTGAGCGCGCGAGACTGAGCTTGTGGCGGCTGGCAGACCTCTGACTCAATCCCCTCTCATTCCCCCCTCCTTTATAGTAGAAGCATCAAACACTTTTCTAACGACTGTTGACATCTAGTGAAAGCCTTAGGAAGTGCAAAATGACCAATATACCACTGTGTATTCGATAGGGGCTGAGTTCAAAAACTACAAACCTCAGATTTCCCACTTCCTGGTTGGATTTTTTCCTCAGGTTTTTGCCTGCCATATGAGTTCTGTTATACTCGAAAACATCATTCAAACAATTTTAGAAACTTCAGAGTGTTTTCTATCCAAATCTATTAATTATATGCATATTCTAGCTTTTATAGCTGAGTAGCAGGCGGCTTAATTTGGGCACGCTTTTCATCCAAAATTCCCAATATTGCCCCCACCCCAAAGAAGTTAAATAATGGGGCTTTTGGCATCTGGCACTCACTAGGCCTCTCCTCACTAGCCAATTATTCTATGATTTGCTTCACTTGCTCAGCTTCAGGAACAGTTCAACCTCCCCCAATTCCACTTTTTCCGCTATCTCCAGACTAGAAACTTTGTCAGAGCTAACACACCTGAATTTCCCCATAGGCCTGCGAATACAGCTTTAGAGAGCATATTTGAGCTGAACAAGCTTCCTAGGGGTGCAATTTCAGATCTATATGCAATCATTAATGTCTTACAGAACTTTTCTTTGGTGCCTTCAAAGACTCGATGGGAAAAGGATTTGGGGGAGGAACTTGGGGAAGACACCTGGGAATCTGTGCTGCACTGGGTGCATTCGTCCTCTTTTAGCACCAGACACCACCTCATTCAATTCAAGGTGGTTCACCATATCCACTGGTCTGGGGCCAAACTTGGAAGAATATTCTCTGATTTTGCTTCTACCTGTGTCCGATGTAAAACGGAATCAGCCACACGGGATCATATGTTTTGTGGCTGTCACAAACTCAGGTTTCTGGGAATTCATATTTAAATGTTTCTCTGATATATATATATATATATATATATATATATATATATATATATATATATATATATATATATATATATATATATATATATACATACAGTGCCTTGCAAAAGTATTTGGCCCCCTTGAACTTTGCGACCTTTTGCCACATTTCAGGCTTCAAACAGAAAGATAGAAAACTGTATTTTTTTGTGATGAATCAACAACAAGTGGGACACAATCATGAAGTGGAACAACATTTATTGGATATTTCAAACTTTTTTAACAAATCAAAAACTGAAAAATTGGGCGTGCAAAATTATTCAGCCCCTTTACTTTCAGTGCAGCAAACTCTCTCCAGAAGTTCAGTGAGGATCTCTGAATGATCCAATATTGACCTAAATGACTAATGATGATAAATACAATCCACCTGTGTGTAATCAAGTCTCCGTATAAATGCACCTGCACTGTGATAGTCTCAGAGTTCCGTTAAAAGCGCAGAGAGCATCATGAAGAACAAGGAACACACCAGGCACGTCCGAGATACTGTTGTGAAGAAGTTTAAAGCCGGATTTGGATACAAAAAGATTTCCCAAGCTTTAAACATCCCAAGGAGCACTGTGCAAGCGATAATATTGAAATGGAAGGAGTATCAGACCACTGCAAATCTACCAAGACCTGGCCGTCCCTCTAAACTTTCAGCTCATACAAGGAGAAGACTGATCAGAGATGCAGCCAAGAGGCCCATGATCACTCTGGATGAACTGCAGAGATCTACAGCTGAGGTGGGAGACTCTGTCCATAGGACAACAATCAGTCGTATATTGCACAAATCTGGCCTTTATGGAAGAGTGGCAAGAAGAAAGCTGTTTCTTAAAGATATCCATAAAAAGCGTTGTTTAAAGTTTGCCACAAGCCACCTGGGAGACACACCAAACATGTGGAAGAAGGTGCTCTGGTCAGATGAAACCAAAATTGAACTTTTTGGCAACAATGCAAAATGTTATGTTTGGCATAAAAGCAACACAGCTGAACACACCATCCCCACTGTCAAACATGGTGGTGGCAGCATCATGGTTTGGGCCTGCTTTTCTTCAGCAGGGACAGGGAAGATGGTTAAAATTGATGGGAAGATGGATGGAGCCAAATACAGGACCATTCTGGAAGAAAACCTGATGGAGTCTGCAAAAGACCTGAGACTGGGACGGAGATTTGTCTTCCAACAAGACAATGATCCAAAACATAAAGCAAAATCTACAATGGAATGGTTCAAAAATAAACATATCCAGGTGTTAGAATGGCCAAGTCAAAGTCCAGACTTGAATCCAATCGAGAATCTGTGGAAAGAACTGAAAACTGCTGTTCACAAATGCTCTCCATCCAACCTCACTGAGCTCGAGATGTTTTGCAAGGAGGAATGGGAAAATAATTCAGTCTCTCGATGTGCAAAACTGATCGAGACATACCCCAAGCGATTTACAGCTGTAATCGCAGCAAAAGGTTGCGTATTAACTTAAGGGGGCTGAATAATTTTGCACACCCAATTTTTCAGTTTTTGATTTGTTAAAAAAGTTTGAAATATCCAATAAATGTCGTTCCACTTCATGATTGTGTCCCACTTGTTGTTGATTCTTCACAAAAAAATACAGTTTTATATCTTTATGTTTGAAGCCTGAAATGTGGCAAAAGGTCGCAAAGTTCAAGGGGGCCGAATACTTTTGCAAGGCACTGTATTAAGGTTGATGTGCCTATTGATTCTTACTGAATGTGTCCTGCGGGTACCTTTTTCACCTTGTCCTGTCAGAGACTAATATGTGAGCTTGTTTTGCCCTGTTTTTTTTATTTGTTTTGTTCACTCTTACATAAAATGATCATAATTTTTTTGTTTGAAGCATTGTAAACTTTATACATTTTTTGGGGTCCAGTGGATGGTTGGTCTGTGTCCATGACTGTCTGTGAGTGGTTGCATTTCTTCACCCCTATCCCTTGTCTGTTTTCAGGTACAAAGTTGAGGTGTCTGCTCTGTCCCCTTTAACCTTGGTAGCCTTCTGCCCGATGTGTTTAACTTGTCCAAAGTACGGTATCTTTAAAGCTATTCTTTTTTATTTGTATTTTTTCTAGTTGAGTATATTATTTATATTGTTTTGTGTTGTCCTGTGTGTAAAACTGAATAAACAGAGTTTTCAAAAAAAACATTCATCTGTTGAAGTTTATATAAGTAACTTTTTCTTGTCATTTTTTTTAAAACAGAGAGAGCATTTAAATCAAGGCACACAAATATAGTTAGGAAGACAATTGAGTAGCAAGAGTGATTTTAATGGTGGTGAAACATTACGGCTGCCATTAGAGACCTTTTTATTGCCTTCTTTTTGTCCCTCAACCCGCCCGCCAAGAGGAAAGAAAACCCTTGTGGTGCGAAGTAGCCTCTTTACTTTTAAGAGATAATTTAAAGCCATTTCCAATTAATTCCCTTATCTGTCAGCAGGCTTTACAGGGCTTCCGATGCAATTACTCTACTAACTGAAATGAGGTAAAGAAAGATAACTCTGAGGTAAATCTATCGTATTAGTTGTCTGTCTTTAGATTGATACCATCAACTAAAAAGGGCTCTTGCTGATCATGAACTGTACCAAAAATGGAAAATCCTTTGAAAACAGAGATTATAGGGTACATAGCTACAACTTTTTTAAAGCACTGTAAATGATAACGATCAAACAAATTCTCGAAAACCACCAAACAAATTCTCGTTAGACATTCTAATTACATATCCTGATCAGATTTACATATGGTGGGTGTGAGTCATACGTTTCCTCCCTGCATCAGGTCCAACCTGCAGGTCTCCCAGGGGTCTGACTCTGGGATGGGGTGAGATGAACTATATGGCTCCATCCCACAGTCCAGACGGTAGTATATCATCGAAATCGCAGCCGCATGGGCGTGTGTGTGTGAACGCGCTGCTCATAAATATCCCCTCCCCCATAGGGGCCCCTCTGATGGTGATGGCGAAAGGATGTTGCTGTCTGAGTGATTGAGTGCTCCTGATCCTGGCCCTGGGCACATCCCTGTACTCAGCACCCAAATGGGAGGCCTACCGCTGAGCAGAGTACTCGGCTGGCTGGCCTGAGGGGGCTCTTCTACTAACGCAGGCCGATCAGTCGCAGACATACAGCTACACACACAGCATAAAAGCTGCAGAGACCCTTTCTCCCTTTCAGACCAAAGACAAAGGAACACTTGCAGTGCAGCCAGCTATAGCGTGAACACAATGTGAATGGGGTATTGTCTCATAGTAGGCCTACATCTGTGGGGAGAAACATACATTAATTTATGAAATGTGAAACTTGGTGTGCTGAATTGTTTTATTGTAGTAGAAAAACATGATACAATTTATGGGGGGTAGATCATGTGATAAATGTGTCTTCACGTAACCTCCTAAAGGCATCAGCAGACTTCATTTCGGCTGGCGGCTAGGCAAACCGAACGAGTATGCTCGCAATACACCCTTAAAAGATTCAATAGTACTGTTTTGTACATTTTGAGACACCATGGCCAGCATTCACTTCCTCAAAATAATCAGAATTAATCTAAAAATATCTCAAGAAATCTGCCATTCATTTTTTTGTTTTTAGATCTTAGTTAAATTTAAAATTGTGCGACTAAGACGTTTGGTGCAGGGTTTCTCAATAAAACAAATGTCCCTCGTTGAATGACAACAAAGAAGAATTCCTAATGTTGACCAGTCACCAACGGAAGGGCATACAAAAATGTTTGCGTGCCGGAACAGCCCCAAATAAACCCACCAACGTCCAAACAAAAACGTTACAAAATGTCATCATAGTATATACACAAACTCTTCTGAGCGGTTTCGGCTGGGAAGCATGCGGGCTCCTTAAGTACTGTAACATTATCAATACAGTATTGTGTGCCCTGCCGTTAACTTCAAATAGGAATCTCCCCCTCTCTCTCGCTCTCTCTCACCTATTGCTCTCTCTTTCTCTCCCCTCTTTCTCTTTCATCTCTCTCTCAAACCCTCTCTCTCCCTCCTGTCTGTCTATCACTCACTCTCACAGGAATCTGAGATAATCAAGGAGCGGTAATTAGCCTGACTTGCTTCATGGTAATTGGGGTCAGGAGGAGGTTGATCTTTCTCTGTTTTTCTTTTCTTTCTGATAATTACGTACTTTAGGTTGCTCAAGACAGCTTTTTTCCTTCAGTCTTTTCCTCAACTCGTCCAGCTGAAGTGGATAGCAGCCATTTTATGGGCTCCTGACCAATTCTGCTGTTTGGTGTTTTTTTTACACTGATATTAACCGTTTTGTACATTATGTCTTCGCCATGATTTCCTATGACCGAAAAGAGCTTCTGGGCATCAGAACAGCTATCACAAACCTCAATTAGAATGACAATTTCTATTTCAACGAGTTCACAGCTCTGGACGTTATGCTTACTTTCGACCGGGCACTAATCCCTTGGATTCGAAAGAGGAAGTGACGGCGCAAGAGAGGCAGGCGAGCCGGCATCCTGACGAGACTACGTTGGCAAGCAAATAAATCACTTCTACCCTCCGTTCTATTTGCAAACTTACAGGCACTAGAGAACAAACTGGACAAGCTTGGTTTGAGACTATCCTATCAACGGGACCTGAAGAACTGTAATATTTTATGTTTATTTTTCAATGCAACGTCAAGACAGGTCGGCAGCCTCGGGTAAGCGAAACAACAGCTGGTGTGCGATCTCTGATGTTAAGGAAGTCTCAAGTTTTTGATCACCTGAGTTAGAAAACTCACGATAAGCTGCAGACCATACTTATTTACCAAGAGAGTTTTCATATTTTTTTTAGCTGTCTATTTACCACCATAAACTGAGGCTGACAATAAGACTGCATTTAACGAGCTGTATAGGGCCATAAGCAAACAAAAAAATGCACATCCAGAGGCTGCGCTTCTTGTGGCCAGTCATTTTAATGGGGGGAAACTGAAATCCATTTTAACACCATTTTTACCAGCATGTCACCAATGCAACTACAAAACTCCAGATCACCTTTAGTCCACACACAGAAACACAAAAGGCTCTTTCTCACCCTCCCTTAGGAAAATCTGAACATAACTCTATCCTCCTGATTCCTGCTTACAAGCAAAAACGCACAGGAAGTACCAGTGATGCAGTCAATACGGAAGTGGTCAAATGAAGCGGATGCTAAACTAAAGGACTGTTTCGCTAGCACAGAGTGGAATATGTTCCTGGATTCATCCGATAACATTGAGGAGTTTACCACATCAGTCACCGGTTTCAGTAATAAGTGCATCGGCAACGTCTTCCCCACAGTAACTGTACGTACATATCCCAACCGGAAGCCATGGATTACAGGCAACATCTGTACTGAGCTAAAGGCTAGAGCTGCTGCTTTCAAAGAGTAGGACACTAATCCAAATGCTTATAAGATATCCCGCTACGACCTCCGATGAACCATCAAACAGGCAATGCATCAGTACAGGACTAAGGTTGAATCCTACTAACGGGCTCTAATGCTCGTTGGATGTGGCAGGACTTGCAAACTATCACGGATTACAAAGGAGAACCCAGCCATGAGCTTGCCAGTGTCACACGCCTACCAGACTAGCTAAATGCCTTCTATGCTTGCTTCGAGGTAAGCAACACTGAACCCTGCATGAGAGCACCAGCTGTTATGGTTGACAGTGAGATTTTGCTCTCCGTAGCCGATGTAAGACTTTTAAATAGGGTAATGTTCTCAATGTCGTGGGGCCAGCAGATTACCAGGACGTGCACTCAGAACATGCGCTGACCAGCTGGCAAGAGTCTTCACTGACATTTTCAACCTCTCCCTGACCCAGTCTGTAATAACTACATGTTTCAAGCAAACCAGCCTGCCCAAGAACGCCAAAGTAACCTGTCTAAATAATTATCTCCCCGTAGCACTCACTTCTGTAGCCATGAAATGCTTTGAAATGCTGGTCATGGCTCACATCAACACCATCAGCCAAGAAACTCTGGACCCACTCCAATTTGCATACCGCCTCAACAGATCCACAAATTATCTCTATTGCACTCCACACTGCCCTCTCCCACCTGGACAATTGGAACACCTATGGCAGAATTCTGTTCATTGACTACAACTTCATGTCAACACCATAGTGCCTTCCATGCTCATTGCTAAGCTCCATACTTCTGGTTGGGATATGTACATATGTTCCCTGTGGGGTCCCAGGGACTGAACACCTCCCTCTGCAACTGGATCCTGGACTTCCTGACTGGCCGCCCCCAGGTGGTGAGGGTAGGCAACAACACATCCGCCACTCTGACCCCTCCTGTACTCACTGTTCACCCATAACTGCGTGACTGCGCATTATTAAGTTTTCTGACGACACGGCAATGGTCACTGTTAGTCTACACCGATGCATGTGACAAATACAATTTGATTTGATTATTTTATGTTTGTTTTTTACATAATGACCCTTGCATTTCATCATCAGTCAGTAGCAGCTCAGGCATTTGAGAAAGGTTAGAGTTCATGTATTGAAACCATTGTCTATTCCTTTTTAGGTTTAGTCAGCCAGTGCCTCAGTCCTTGCTGAACTTTCAGCCTGAGCATTGACACTGTCCAGGTCTGTCCCACTTGGTAAGAGACGCTGCATTAGAGGAAGGGAGAGTTTATTTCCTGTTCTTGCAAATCATATATCAGTACAAATCCCCTCTGTGCTGTTTGGCAACGGCATAATGAAGGGTGTCATTTATCATACAGGTTGAAAGAGGCTGTGGGAGAAGGGATTAGAATTTTTTTCTGAGGCGTGTGGATTCTCCTTAGTGGAGGATGATTAAATGCTGGAGATTTTCAAGCGGGGATATAAGTAGCACCTCGTCTAGATGTTACTTTGTGCCCTGTTGTATTGCTTGGCTCTATCACTCATTGTGTCAGAAAAATGAGATTTAGATGGTTTCGTATGGCGATGAAGACAGAAAAATTGGGACATGTCGTTAGCAGTATTATTTTTAAACCTACTGGTACGTTCATTAATAGACATTGCAGTATTTATTTGGTTGGCAATCTATAGCATTATGATCAGTGGCGACCCGTCATTCAGCCCCCCACCTGTTTAGCCTAAAAACATTATAATAATTTATTTATTTTAGTTGTTGCCTGTTTTGCATGTTATTTTGGCATTAATATGTGTCACATATAGGTCTGCAAAAGTGTATGTGCTTCTACACCTGCATTGCTTGCTGTTTGGGGTTTTAGGCTGGGTTTCTGTACAGCACTTTGAGATATCAGCTGATGTACGAAGGGCTATATAAATACATTTGATTTGATTTATGTATGGACGTATACATACAGTCAGTCAGTCAGTCAGTCGTGCGTGCCCAAAAGTTTTGAGAATGACACAAATATTAGTTTTCACAAAGTCTGCTGCTTCAGTGTCTTTAGATATTTTTGTCAAATGCTACTATGGAATACTGAAGTATAATTACAAGCATTTCATACGTGTCAAAGGCTTTTATTGACAATTACATGAAGTTGATGCAAAGAGTCAATATTTGCAGTGTTGACCCTTCTTTTTCAAGACCTCGGCAATCCGCCCTGGCATGCAATCCGCCCTGGCAGCCCATTCTTGCATAATCAATGCTTGGAGTTTGTCAAAATTTGTGGGGTTTTGTTTGTCCACCTGCCTCTTGAGGATTGACCACAAGTTCTCAATGGGATTAAGGTCTGGGGAGTTTCCTGGCCATGGACCCAAAATATTGATGTTTTGTTCCCCGAGCCACTTAGTTATCACTTTTGCCTTATGGCAAAGTGCTCCATCATGCTGGAAAAAGCATTGTTCATCACCAAACGGTTCCTGGATGGTTGGGAGAAGTTGCCCTCGGAGGATGTGTTGATACCATTCTTTATACATGGCTGTGTTCTTATGCAAAATTGTGGAGTGCCCACTCCTTTGAATGGTCTCAGGATGCTTTACTGTTGGCATGACACAGGACTGATGGTAGCGCTCACTTTGTCTTCTCCGGACAAGCTTTTTTCCGGATGCCCCAAACAATCGGAAAGGGGAGTCTTCAGAGAAAATGACTTTACCCCAGTCCTCAGCAGTCCAATCCCTGTAACTTTTGCAGAATATCAGTTTGTCCCTGATGTTTTTCCTGGAGAGAAGTGGCTTCTTTGCTGCCCTTCTTGACACCAGGCCATCCTCAAAGTATTCGCCTCACTGTGCGTGCAGATGCACTCACACCTGCCTGCCTGCTGCCATTCCTGTGCAAGCTCTGTACTGGTGGATCCCCGATCCCGCAGCGGAATCAACTAGAGGAGACGGTCCTGGCGCTTGCTGGACTTTCTTGGGTGCCCTGAAGCCTACTTCACAACAATTGAACCGCTCTCCTTGAAGGTCTTGATGATCGGATAAATGGTTGATTTAGGTGCAATCTAACTGGGAGCAATATCCTTGCCTGTGAAGCCCTTTTTGTGCAAAGCAATGATGACGGCACGTGTTTCCTTGCAGGTAACCATGGTTGCCAGAAGAAGAACAATGATTCCAAGCACCACCCTCCTTTTTGAAACTTCCAGTCTGTAATCCGAAGTCAATCAGCATGACAGAGTGATCTCCAGCCTTGTCCTCGTCAACACTCACACCTGTGTTAACGAGAGAATCACTGACATGATGTCAGCTGGTCCTTTTGTAGCAGGGCTGAAATGCAGTGGAAATGTTTTTATGGGATTCAGTTCATTTGCATGGCAAAGAGGGACTTTGCAATTAATTGCAAATCATCTGATCACTCTTCATAACATTCTGTAGTATATGCAAATTTGCCGTCATAGAAACTGAGGCAGCAGACTGAAAATTAATATTTGTCATTCTCAAAACTTTTGGTCACGACTGTACGTGTGTGTGTGTGTATGTATATATATATATATATATATATATATATATATTACACACACACACACACACACGCATATACAGTGGGGAGAACAAGTATTTGATACACTGCCGATTTTGCAGGTTTCCCTACTTACAAAGCATGTAGAGGTCTGTAATTGTTATCATAGGTACACTTCAACTGTGAGAGATGGAATCTAAAACAAAAATCCAGAAAATCACATTGTATGATTTTCGGCAGTGTATCAAATTCTTGCTCTCCCCAGTGTGTGTGTGTGTGTCATAATTTAGTAACATTTGCTTATAACTGCTTATAATTGAAGCTATCGTTGAAGTACCTTGTTGAGTGAGAAAACGTCCAGGTGTGTTGAATTCTGATTAGTGATCAAATAGAGCTATTATTATTTTGTATTACTTTAACTGATATCTGTAAACTGTGTTGATATCCAGTGGTTTCTGTGGTGTATTTTGTTTGTTTAATTGACACATGGCAACCATTGAGTATTCATTAACATAATCACTAACTACCAGCTGTAAGATTTTGTTTAACCTTTATTTAACTAGGCAAGTCAAACAGAAATTTGCATCCTGTAGCACAAACTCAAAAAAGTTCTGGGACACTGTAAAGTCCAGGGAGAATAAGAGCACCTCCTCCCAGCTGCCCACTGCACTGAGGCTAGGAAACACTGTCACCACCGATAAATCCACGATAATAGAGAATTTCAATATGCATTTTTCTACGGCTGGCCATGCATTCCACCTGGCTACCCTTCCACCCTGCACCCCCCACAGCAACTCGCCCAAGCCTCCCCCATTTCTCCTTCACTCTCACTGAGTGCAGGGTAGAGCAGAGGTGTGTCGGGGTGTTTTCTAAACCCAACTCGGAGTGCATGACCTTTTCCAGTAGCAATAGAGTCTGGAGCCAGTATCTTGACATGTAAGGCTGCCACTGCCTTCTGAAGGGGAGTGTAGCTGCCCCTGAGGTAAATGAAAACATTTGGTTCTTGCCAGACCTGCTCAAGTCATGTCTCAACTGGGCCACATGGGCAGGCAAGCGAGCAAGCAGGCAGGTGGCACGTGTGCCAGAGGAGAGGAGATCTACACTAGAGACTGTACCGTGGTGGTGGCCTACTTCTTCTTCTGTCTCCATGCAGGCCAGTGCCACAACCCAATGAATCCATTTGTCTTGTTTCAGAAACACACCTGTATAAAGCATGACCTGCATGCATTGAGGTGAGTTAATCTTCTACAGACTAAGCTCTGTCTAAACTGGGGGGGGGGGCTCATGGTCTGACAAATACCGCTCTAGCTCTGTCACCTTTTTACCGCAGATGCGGAACTACAACATTGACGGATACGGTGGATTGAGAAGGGGTTTTAAAGGGTTTATGCAACATTTTGCCACGGTCTTTACAGCATTAAACCATTATCTAACTTACACTCTTAGTAAAAAGGGTTCCAAAAGGGTTTTTTGGCTGTCCCCATAGGAAAACCCTTTTTGGTTCAAGGTAGAACCCTTTTTGGTTCCAGGTAGAACCATCTGTGGAAAGGGTTCTACATTGAACACAAAAGGGTTCTACCTGGAACTCACTGTTATCCTATGAGGACACCCGAAGAACCCTTTTTCTAAGAGTGTACAGTATGATGATAAAAGGCATCTTACTACAGTAAGTGGTACAGTACAGTGGTATCCTGGGTAAAATGTTTCTATAACAATATGTTCTATTGTTCTTGTGCATATTAACTTAGCATTATTGCAGTGGAAAGAATGGAAACACAGAGCATATTCTTCCTGTCATCCAGTGTAGTGATGTTCCGTAGACAGGCATGACTAATCAACCTGCTGGCCTATCTGTTTTCTACTCTGAAAATTCACCATGGAGGGTTGATACTGTCACGAACTCATATCAACATTCACAATTACTGAACAGCCCCCATATGAGTCCCTAAGGGAACCATGATTGCAATTAAAAAGCATGGGCCAAATGTAAATTAAGTAAACTACTTGAAACGGGAAACAATGAATGCTTGAAATTCCTTGACTCTGTGCTACAATTTAACTTCCATTTTATCTTTGTTGCCTGTTGCCCATTAAGATAATAATAGAGCTTTATTTCACTGGCATACTCATTATAGTCCCTGTGTCTAAAACAAATTGCTTCATTTTGAAAAATATTGCTATTAAACATAATTATGTTAAGGATAGCTGATACTATGGTATCATAATATAAAAATTAAGAAACTGTAATTTACAGCTTTCTTTTAAAATCAAACCCCCATTAAATGTTTGTTTTTTATTTTTGTGTTGCTCTTCAGCTGAGTGAAATTTAGTTGTAGATAGATAGGGAGAGGAGAGACGAGGAGAGCACTGCAGTTCATGGGGTTATTAAAATCAGTAGAGCAACAGCAGCTGAACTTCTGTATCCAACGTGATTGATGACCCAAGCCTTATTTGCTGAGGCGGAGTGTTTGTTCCTGTGTAATTGTCTACCAGATGGCTAAGCGAAGTGTTCTTAAATGCCTTTAGACCTGCAGGGGTCTGAGGTCCAAACATTTTAAGTACTAATGGTATTGTTGTTGTTCTTAACATCCTGCAGTTTGAAATGATTTTTGAGATCATGATTCACTAGCAAGCATTGAGTTGAAATAAGTCCTCCTAAACTCCACTTACTTAATGTGTTCAACCTAGATCTTTTCCAGTGATGGTATTTGTAAAACTAAAACAACCTGTCTTCAGATCAAATTTTATTGGTCACATACAAGTGTTTAGCAGATGTTATTGTGGGTGTAGCAAAATTGTTGTGTTTCTAACTCCGACAGTGTAGTAATATCTAACAAGTAAGAATGTTGACAGAAGGGAAGAGAGGAAAAAACAGACTATTTGTATCCGCTAGCTAGGCTAGCTGAGGTAGAGTAGCCAGATTGTGCAGAAAAGTGGATCTAGGTGGCAGTGTGATCATCAATCACAGGCCCTCAAGGGGAGCTGCAGCTAAAGCTGGGCTGAAGTGCTATCTGTCAGCTGCTTCTCTGATACAGGCCCGGAGAGGAGAGGGGCCCTTACAGCAGCCATCAGCTCATATTCCAGAATGCCATGTAAACACGTACAAGTGCTCCTGTCAAAATAACCCCTGTCCCAGTTCAGCAGGTCACACATATTTCCACAAATGGATGGATAGTCGGTCATCCTTGTTTAGTGGGATGAAGGAGGACACGTTGCATTGGGATGTTTTACATCCTGGCTCTTCTAGATAGACTGCTGCCATTGTTTTTCTGTTGGCATCAACGGCTGGTTTTAAACTACCATTCAATATTTGTCATTTATAAGGGTATGTACTGTGTGTACTGTCTCGCTCCCTCTACATCCTACTTTTGAATAAATCCACCAAGAGCTTCTCCACTGAACCACTACTGTCAGTACCTCTCAAGATGGATAGTTGTGTTGCATGCTTGTTTATTCGGCACTGGGAAGATATATACTACCGTTCAAAAGTTTTGGGGCACTTAGAAATGTCTTTGTTTAAAATACATTTTAAAAGCAATTGTTTTGTCTATTAAAATAACATCAAATTGATCAGAAATACAGTGTAGACATTGTTAATGTTGTAAATGACTATTGTAGCTGGAAACTGATGATTTTTTATGGAATATCTATATAGCCGTACAGAGGCCCATTATCAGCAACCATCACTTCTGTGATGACCTTCTAGGCAGAGATGCAAAGAAAAAGCCATATCTCAGACTGGCCAATAAAAATATTAAGATGGGCAAAAGAACACAGTCACTGGAGGAACTCTGTCTAGAAGGCCAGCATCCAGGAGTCGCCTTTTCACTGTTGAGAGTGGTGTTTTGCGAGTAGTTTTTAATGAAGCTGCCAGTTGAGGACTTGACACTCTAATGTACTTGTCCTCTTGCTTAGTTGTGCACCAGGGCCTCCCACTCTTTCTATTCTGGTTAGGGCCAGTTTGCGCATTTCTCAGAACAAGAATAGACTGACGAGTTTCAGAAGAAAGGTCTTTGTTTCTAGCCCTTTTGAGCCTGTAATCAAACCCCCCAATGCTGATGCTCCAGATACTCAACTAGTCTAAAGAAGGCCAGTTGTATTGCTTCTTTAGTCAGCACGACAGTTTTCAACTGTGCTAACATAATTGCAAAAGGGTTTTCTAATGATCAATTAGCCTTTTAAAATGATAAACTTGGATTAGTTAACACAAAACGTGCCATTGGAACACAGGAGTGATGGTTGCTGATATTGGGCCTCTGTACATCTATGTAGATATTCCTTAAAAAATCTGCCATTTCCAGCTACAACAACATTAACAATGTCTACACTGTATTTCTGATCAATTTGATGTTATTTTAATGGACAAAAAAATAGCTTTTCTTTCGAAAACAAGGACATCTCTAAGTGACCCCAAACTTTTGAACGGTAGTGTATATACAGTAAGTATAATTGGTCATTTCTATAGTTACGTGGAGTCCTAGTTAAAAGCCCAGAGTGGGGGAGATGGCATGCCTTGGGGGGTGGGAGGTAAGGAGTTTGGGAAATAGCGAATTGTCTGATGCTTTGATGAATGACTCCACAGGTTTTTATTTTTTACTGCAAGTGCTGGGTCCTTTTAGCTACTTTTTGCTTTCACCACTGTCCAAGAAAAAGTATGTGATGGGTCCAAGGACTGAGTAGCATCGTCATGTCATGTGCAGCTGCAGCCACACAGCGAACAGGGTGGTCCGAGCTGAGCAATAGTTACATGCTGCATTTGCGTAGGCGCAGTACACTTGACTGCAGTCTGCTGGTCTAGGGACCTGGAATGAATTTGCCTGTTTAAATACAAATATTCAGGATATGTTGAATATAAAGCCGCATGTTGTTTTGTCGATTTTCGTCAATTGGAAGAGCAACACTACTAGGAAGAAACACTGTTTAGTAGTCAAAGCTACAGTAGTATCCCTGTGATTCTACTTTGATTATGTTCCACTTTGGGCTTGGAGCCAACATGAGCACTCGCTTCGTTACTGTATGGATCATCTTTTAAGACCATTTAAGATCACAGTGCCCAGAGTCACAGTCAAGTAATGACTACTTCAACAGACTCAGATGTTCATTAAGCTCTTTCATTCATTCAACTTGAGGAGCACTTCTTCTTTGACGTGCTTGTCTTTTTTAGTTTATTTCTGTACAGAATAAACATACCACCGGTGTTATGACAAATTCTTATTTTTTATTTAAAGCAGATATGCTATTTGTGTTACTTCTGAGATCTCCCTCGGTGGTTTGAATTTGAAAAATAATTATACGAGTTGGGACAACAATAAGAAAACAGAGAAAGAAAAACTGAAACAGATGAATGGCAAGCAATTACTTCAGTTGTCCATCAAACTGTTTTGATCCATTGTTGAATCAAACATGATTGATATACAGTATCAAATCTCACCTGAAAATGATTACTACTGTATTTGAAAAGCTGTTTATGTCAGTGTGCATGTGAGCTTCTGCATTCAATATCCACAGCATTCCACTGCCACAGAGTTTCAATTCTAGATGGCCATTGTGTCTTCAGTTGCGATTTAGACAAAAAAAAAGTATTTTCCCAGCTGGAATGAGTGCGCTTTTGCTGTCGTTCAGCAACAACGGAGAATATCCCACAAAACGCTGTTTGTGTCTCGGATGTCCCCAGTCTCCCTCTACAGCCATTGAATATAGGACAGTTAGGACAGTCCACCAGGCCTTGGTAATCTTGCTACATACTCATCACGTAGCCCTTTCCTCCCATACACATTATAAAACCTGGTTGCTTGGATCCTGGATGCTGATTGGTTGATAGCAGGGAGATAACACACAATAATTCCTGAAAAATACAAAGATGCTTTAATGGCATAACTTCTTTTCAAGTATCAATATGTATCCACTGTCCCGCACCCCAGCCAGGCAATTAAACTTCAAATGCCCTCGGGCGGATGGGGGGATGGGGGGGCGGGCGTCTAGAAATGATTTCCCCATGCTTCTTACCTAGCATTTGGTTTGGTACAGCGGGGGTTAATGTAAGCCTCACTGTCTGACTATCTGACCTCGGAAACAACGTTTCACTTTTAAGTTGTAATCTGCCCTGTACAAGTGAACGGTGCCCAGACGAGACACATTTTTCTGAGCCAAGCGAAATCACACATCAACATCATTATCATGGATATATCCAATTAAATACCAATAGAAAAAGCTAAAACAAATAAATGCAGCTAGTGTACTGTCATTCCAGTGCAATGTTTGATGTGACTAAATTAGCCCAAGTTGGCTAGCTAGCTAACAAGGTGCTGTTCATATCAACATCACCAACTACTAGCTTGCTATAATATGGACTGGCCAACCATTTACTATATTTATTTATTAAAGTGATTCTCTGTTACTATTGTATACTTTTTAGTCAGGAGTTCTGAAAGTAGTGCTCACAAGACAAAAGTGGTCCCCAAAAATTGATTGCGTACTATATCAAATATGTGCGCCACGTCATTTCTCTCTCTCTGTCTCGCTCTCGCTCTCGCTCTCTGCTGTATATGTGCATCTTGCTAGCTGTCAGTCAAATGGTGAGGCACTGAAGCTCACAGCTTCTGGAAAACAGTTGCTTTCAAACTAGGGATTTCGTGACTAATTGAGGTAAGACAGTACTTCTGCCCATTAAGCATGTATGAACTACACATTGATAAATCCAGCCCAAAGTCTGAGGTTTAAAAAATACTTGCTTGTTGCCAAAGTTCCGGGAACATGTCTTTAAGTCATTAATTATTGAAATTCTTGTCTCTCATCATAATTTTATCTCTGCTAGCTAGCTAACTGTATAGCTAGCTAACAAGCTACATGCCAGTGATTTGTTTAGCATAGCAACATGAAATAAATAGAATGAACAACTGGGTCAAAACATGAGAACAACCATCCCATTTGGATATCAACATCAGAATCTCCGAACTAACGATTGGTTTTTGCCCAGATTATTTTGTATGGTGGAATTTACTCAATATACTTGTTTTTAACCCTTTACACTCGTGGGAATTGGCCTATATGGATAAGGCTAAATTGAAAAGCATACAGTATGCATAACAATGGTAGGAATTTAAAGGGAACAGTTCGGAGATAATGGGAAAATTATTATACCAAATGTGAGGACACAACAGTTCACCTGACACAGTACTGTATCCAAAAATGTTTACATTCTGTGCATTTTACATTGAAATCTGAAAACCTGGATACATTCAGTAATGTAAAACTAATCCTGGAAAATGTGGGGTAGCTGCAACATAAGACAAAAACATGACAAGGGTCTCAGTGAGAGGACTAACTGGTGTCTCCAAGAGGCCACACACCTCTCAAGTGTGCACAATTCCTAAGCAATTTCAATGCACTTTTATGACTCAGTCTTATAAGGTATTTCTGTAGCTCTTCTAGCTGTGCCATTGAGGGTCTAGAGCAAGCACACTTGTTGTTTCATTTGAAACACAACCTTGCATCCCCGCCATCACACAATTACTGTTGCTGTTTATACAATAAAATAAACGGTCCATTATAAATCGCAATCTGGGTTAGGTGGGCATAATTTGAAAGTTCTATTGGCAACATAAATTATAAAATATAATCTTACTCTTAGGCTTTCACAATGCAATTCAGTGAAACCGTTTTTGTAATTTTGGTGAGCATAGAAAGAACTCGAGTGCGTTCAGGTGCCCCGGCAAATTTTTTTCACAATTAACAGAGACAGGCTCATTCTGTTCAGAACAACCCAGGGTATGTTGCCATGTCATCTTGTAACTGTACATCAAACATAGTGACACTGTATATGATTTGGAAAGTGCAGGTTTGGTTTGCTTGTTTGAAATCAAAGCAGTATTTATTATACTCCTCAACGTCTCACCTTTGAAAATACATTGAGTCATCTTAATTTATAGCGTTTCCCTCACTCAGACATTTTTTTTTTTTGTTGCAAGTTGACCAATTGCTGGGAAGAATGGGGGCAACTTGTCACACGCTTAAGTTCAGTCAAAACCCATAGATTGCTGTGAAGTGCAGAGCCAGAGCTCTCACATCCTGTATAGCATGTTACTGTAGAGCCACTATGTTCCAATTTAGGTGCTTATTAGTGCCCAAATCAGCCATTTTCAACCCGTATACGGGTACAAGTGTAAAAGGCTACTGAAAACATGTCATTCATCTTGTTTTTATATGTTGGCAACCGGTTCATTAAAGCAATAAGTTCCTCAAACCCAGGAATTATTGTGTGATAACTCCATCCTAAGGGCTGTTTCACAAGCCCTTGGCTTTGCCTCTGGCCTAATAACTGCCCCTAGTTGTGAGTTATCACATGATAATTCCCAGGTTCTCATGCCTTATTGCTTAAACAGCCCACCCACTAATGCCCCTGGGCGCAGTCCATTCTGTAGGCTGCTTGATGTCACAGTATGTCAAAGCATCCATATGCAAACAGAGATGTAGAACACCCCATAGGCTTTTAATATTGAAAAATCAAAGTGTTACCATTAGAGCAGTCATTTCCATTTTGTTTGACTGAGCAGTGAGGCAACACACAACAAAATAACCTTTTGCATGCCAAATCTCTTTGGAAAGCTAGGACATGATATTACATATCCCTCTATCTCTCCCTCTTCTTCCTCTGCTTGCTAATGTCTTTCTAGAACTTGAACAAACAGCGTGTGTGTAGGACACATAAGACAGATGTTTAGGATTACTTTCACCTTGTTTGCACTTTAACAGAGTTTAGCTGATGTGGAATGCCACTCATTCAGCCTCCTTGCTACCCCAGGGCTTTTCTATCCTTTTTTCCATACAGCCATCTGTACTGGACAGAGAGTAGCTCTAACCCACTTCTCAGGCCATAATCTCCGCAAGTGGGATTTGTATCCAAAGAAAAAGGTTAAATAGACTTATCTTAAATACAACCAACTTCTGTTATCAAAAACTGAACTGATGTGTATTACTCTATTGAATAGGCCTCATTCAAACACGGTTTACTATTTGCATGGCTATGTTATCACTTGTGTGTAGGCCCGCTGTATGCTTTTATCAGTTTGTGCTGTCGGGTCTGTTTGCAGACTAGGCCCTCATTGATATTGTTGAGGAGTGACTATCTTTAAGCAGTGCACTTATCTAATCCGTCTGCTGTGCTTTGGGAAGCCAGAGGAAGCGGCTACGGGACAGAAGCAGAGAGGGGACAGGGACGGGCTGTGGATGCTACGGCATATTTAATTATCGTTGATATTGCCACAGCGAGAGAAGGAGAGAGAGGCAAGAGGAGAGGATAGAGGAGCAGAAGGAGGGAGGGGATAGAAAGCGAGGACCCGCCATGTTCACTTTTTAATTAAGGCTCCGTAGTGTAACTCGTCAATGTACATTATTGGAAGAATGAACGTCAATGCCATTGCTTCTTCTCCCCCTCCTTTATCTCTGTCAATGATTCAAAGACATGATTTATGGTTTGTCTCCGTCTTTCAGGATCATCCATCAAGTTCCGGCTCTGCCGCCGCGCCACCCGTTGTAAATCATTCTGAAAGCCTGTCACTCATTACCATTAACCCCTCCTCTGTCGCTCTGGTCTGCGGCTTCCTCAACCTCTCTTTTTTTTCTCTCCTCCCCCTCAATGCACAACCTACAGCCACACAGGGTATCAGTTCCGTTTCGCTGCCCCGTCCGTCCGCCTACCTTCTTTTCAATAAATTAACCAATGAACAAAAAGGCCCTGTACTCGTCAGGCAGGCAGGCAGCTCCTACTCCTCCTCCATTACATTAATGCTGCTTTCATAACCAAGTGGGAAGTGGGAATTTACCACATATGACTGGGACAAATCCACATAAGCAGCCCTCCACCTGATAATTACTAGTTGGAAACCGGTCTATTGCCACGTTCACGCGCTAGTCGGGACTAGGAAACTCAAATGTCCAACTTGCTAATTGGTTGAACGCAGCACCTGTATAACTACCACCAATTAACATGTCAGACATTTCAGTTTCCTAGTTCCGACTAGTATATGAACACAGCATATCATTCTAAGCCCCCACTTCTCCTACATGGTGACCTCTGACATTGCCTACTAAGGAAATTACCTTGATAACAGCATTTTCAGCAGTTAAATGCAACATCAAAACTTTATTTATAAAAAGCAATTTATTAATATGGTTTTTGAATGCTATAATTCATTTGCATTTCTCAACAAGTTCAAAGCACATGAATGCATCCAACTGGTATTTACAATGGGTAAGTTCCCACCTCATACTTGGTTACGAATGCAGCATAACACCACAGAAATGTCACTGCTGAGAAGCTCAGCGTAATTGAGGATGTAGCACATGCAAAACAACAAAAAATGTTTTCTAATGGAAATATTTGAACACCTATATGTGCACATAATTGTTTTACTCAGTTACATACATATACTATGTAAATCTATGGATTTAATAACCTAACAAACTAAAGGAATATCATCACAAGGATTTTGTTATTTGTAGCCAGGGTTATAAAGTTACTCTGTACTTTCAAACCAGTATTTGTGGTGGGCCCTTCCACTAAATTATATTGCTTTACTGGAAACGGTAATGCTTTACAAACCGAGGCTTACAATGACACAATGACTGTACTCTTTAACCAGATCTTATAGAAAAAGGTTTTTATGAACTGAAACATTGACTCAATAGAGTGAATGTCAATCTGTCAACAATAGATGATGCCCCGTCGCAGGAAGCTTCAATTCACTAGCTGCTTTCTTTTACCATTCTAATCCACATCTAGGTATCAACGCAACAGAATATCCACGAACAGCGGAAAGAAGCCATGAGCCACAGTATTGAGGGGCAACTTTCAGAAATTTGGTGCCAACACATTTCACTATTTGGGCAACCATTGTTCTCAGAACGGGCTGTCAAAGTGACAATGCAGCAGCAGGTAAATCCAGAAGTTTGCGCTTTTCAGAAAAACTGCGAGCCCTAATCATTTTTGCAGAAGGACATTTGACAACAAATTTGCCAGTAAAATGAATGGGAGGGAGGCTCGGTTGTTTTGAAGCATTTCTGCCTTTCTTACTTTTTAGCTTGTCTCGTTCCCGAAAGCTGCTGCAGGTTTGGCGGGTCTGCTTCTCCCCTTTACACTTGCCATGAAACAGCCTTTGGTCCCACAAGAAACCATCTGACAGTACCACGCTTCTGTTGTATTTAATGAAGGGAAAAAGCAGCAATCTACTATTAATGAATTTGGAATATAAAAAATGCCTCCCTTTGCTGAAAACGGCACAAAACTGCTTATATAGGGAAAGCCTCTTCTGGATTCCCGTCCAGATTCTAATGAAAGATCCATAGAGCCAGAAGAGGGAGAGAGTTAGTGAAATGCAGATTGTTTTAATAGAATACACACTTCACCATGCAGCTGCAGTATCAGATTCATGATGGCCAGCGTTTTTGTGAAGTTCATGATGCTGTGACTATATACATTCACTTATCTCGGAGAAGAGGAAATGTAACAGAGAGTGAACCATGTAGCGACAGAGGTGGACCACCAGCAGCCTTTATATTTCATGTTGTACACTGAACAAAAATATAAATGCACCATGTAAAGTGTTGATTCCATGTTCTTCACTTATGAATCCTGGTTTCAACTGTACCGGGCAGATGGCAGATGGCGTGTATGGCACCCTGTGAGAGAGCGGTTTGCTGATGTCAATGTTGTGAAAGGAGTGCCCCATGGGGGCAGTGGAGTTATGGTATGGGCAGGCATAAGCTACAGACAATGAACACAATTGCTTTATATTTTTATTTTAATGTACAGAGATACCGTGAAGAGATCCTGAGGCCCATTGTCATGCCATTCATCCACTACCATCACCTCATGTTTCAGCATGATAATGCACGACCCCATGTCGCAAGGATCTGAAAATGTCCCAGTTCTTCCATGGCCTGCATACTCACCAGACGTCACCCATTGAGCATGTTTGGGATGCTCTGGATTGACGTATACAACAGCGTGTTCCAGTTCCTGCCAATATCCAGCACCTTCGCACATCCATTGAAGAGAAGTGGGACAACATTTCACAGGCCACAATCAACAGCCTTATCAACTCTATACACTGCATGAGGTAAAGGTTGTCATACCAGATACTGGCTGGTTTTCTGATCCACGCCCCTACTTTAAAAAAAATCTTTATCTGTGACCAACCGATGCATATCTGTATTCCCAGTCATGTGAAATTACATATGATATGTAATAGCTTATTGCCACAACAGAATGTGTTATATAGCAAAGGACCAAAATATAATGTATAGGTTATTTAATTGATTTAAGAATTTTCTCTAAAAAGATTCAATTCAACCACTTTCACTTTCAATATAGCAAAATCTAATTAAATAAAAATCTCTATTTGCAATCAAATGACCTGGTAAATGTATAATACATTTGTTTTATTAGTCTGTATGTGGCAGAACTACTGGGCATCATAAAATCCCAGTCCGGTCAGACAAGCGTAGAATAATTGTCCCATCCTCCTCCTCCCAGCCTGTGGCTCATAAAAGCTTTGAACAAAGACCTAATCTGTGCGAGGCAGTGGTCCTTTAAACGATGGCCCACTTTCCCCTACCCTGCCTGCCAAACCACGCAAACATTCCTGACTGACATTCAATCAGAGAAATTTGAACCGAAGCAGGATGGTCTCTGATGTACCTCTGTTTGCTTGACTGGTCAGCTCCAATATGCACAGTTTGGATGGGTGGCGTACAGTAAGATGATGAGTTCTCTCTGATAAGGGTGAATGAGGGGTAAACTGCTATTCTGCAGAAAGGAACCATCAGACCTCATCACGTCGCTCCTGGAGAGCCATGTCACAAGCTCTTCAAATACCAAGTGACAGAGAGGAGCAAGCAGCAGCACGCTGGGCTGTACTGAGTAGCAGCTCTGTCTCTCTGTCCCCTTGTCTCTCTCTGTCCGTCTGTCTGTCGCTCGCTCTCTCTCTCTGTCTCCCTCTCGCTCGCTCGCTCTCTCTCGCTCTCTCTCTCGCGCTGTCTCTCTCGCGCTGTCTCTCTCTCTCTCGCTGTCTCTCTCTCTCGCTGTCTCTCTCTCTCTCTCGCTGTCTCTCTCTCTCTCGCTGTCTCTCTCTCTCTCGCTGTCTCTCTCTCTCTCGCTGTCTCTCTCTCTCTCTCGCTGTCTCTCTCTCGCTGTCTCTCTCTCTCTCTCGCTGTCTCTCTTTCTTTTTCTCAGATAAAAATGTTTTTTTTTTTATTATATTGACAGTAGTACTTGCTGTTCATGATTAAATGTACTGTTTTCCTTTTCCTAAGAAAGTATTTGTTGCATTTTCCAGAAAGAAAATCCTTGAACTTAACAATGGACTGTAGTGCCACCTCCAGTGAGGCAATATTCTCGTGGTTCCATCTATATTTTTTGGAAGGGTGTGTAGAATGTCCCCTGCCAGCCCTCAAAGCGGGGCCCTCCTCTTCTGGTGAGATGCAACACAAGGCAACAGTACTGCATGTGAGGCGGTGGCAGGCAGGCGTCATGGCGGCTGGCGTTAGCACGGTGGCACGCTTACGTGATGACTTGGGTGCTAGAGTGCAAATTGCATTGCTCTCCTGCTATTCACTTCCAATTAGGCAGCGGGCCGAGTGATGCATCTCGGAGCAGGAGCTTCTAGCAGCCAGGCATCAAAAAGAGCAGTGTCGCTCAGTGACATCATTGAGGGAAGGAGGGGAAGGAACTCCTGGAGCTACAGTAGGATGGCAGCCACAGCTTAATGTGACTAGGTGAGAATTGTGATTTAGTATCGATGAAGAAACAAGGACACTGACGATTGACAGCATTTTTATTTTTAACATGAAAATCCCCAAATCAGAAAGATAAAAATCTCCAAATAGATTCAGCTCCTTTTTAGTCTTACAGTCTTGAAACATATTGTAGCTGTTTCAAGATCAAGTGTCAATGGTGTAGGTTAGTAAGGTTTTCAATGTTTTACCTACATTCACTAACCAACTTGTTGATTTTTGCCCAAATCAACCACCAGATGGTAGGGTATGGTCTGGCGTCATATTTATGATCCTATCATATAAATCTATCCATCCCAGTAGCTACATCGTGCTGCCTTTAGCACAATTCACAATCTGCCTTTCTTCACGTTGTCCACGTCTGCTTTGAAATGTTGAGGTTCTTTATTTGATCATATTAGACTATGAAATATTGAATGTGCCGGTGTATGAAAGCAAGGCATTTATCTGCATGAATAGCCCCTGTTTAGTGAAGTAGGTAATGCGCTTTAAGTATCATCCCATTCATGCATACAAAAATGTACACTAAACTCTGTCACATGGTTTCACACTGCAGCAGAGCCCTCAGAGAGATCTTAAAGCTGCAATGTGTAACTTTTTGGGTGACATAGAAATGTGAGTTATAGATATGTCATTCTCGTTGAAAGCAAGTCTAAGAAGCGGAAGATCTGTTCTGTGTGCATTATTTCTATGATTCCCATGCTTAAGTTTTGTTTTTGCATCTTTTACTTTCGGTTTAGTATACCAGTTTCAAACAGCTGAAAATAAAATATGTTTGGTTATGAAAAATATATTTCACAGCGGTTTAGATGGTACAATGATTCTCTACACTATACTTGCTTGTTTTGTCACATAAACTGAAATTAGGCGAACTATTTGACATTTTGTGATTTCTGCAACCACTGCATTCTGACTTCATCTTATTGTTGCTGGTAACATAAGCGTTCTGGGTGTATTTATGACTGTGGGGGTGATGTACTGTATCAAGCCAAATAAACCATCTAGGCTATAGGTGGAGTGTGAGAAAGATCGTAAAAGTTATTTAGGCCTACTTAATTTACAATTTTTTAAAATACAGATATTTTGTGTCTTGTCTATTACCTTCCAGTAATAGTTAACTGGATCACATAGGCTAGGCAGTTTGTGAACCCTGTAAACATGTCCCTTCATTGTTTCGAGACAGTATATTTGACTTGTTTGTCTTTTATACTATCTGTAAAATAAAGCAATGATTATTGAGTTTACAGTAAACTATTGGCCCGGATTAAAAATTAACTCATGCAATGTCAGCCGTGTATCCAGTCCCAGATTGATCTAGATAAACAGCATACTGTAACCTGACTTCAACTGACTGACGTCTGTCAAATAGTACATCTCTGTCAAATATTACATAGCTGGTATGTCTCTCGGTCTTATGACAGGCTTGTGCATTAAGCGTAAGTTAATACTGTACATAATGATGACTAACCACTAGAAAAGTGTAGCCATCTTGCAGACACTATGAAGTCAACAACAAAAGTATAGTTTTAGTAGATATTTTATCAAAATTACAGTACAGTGCGTCAGCCCCCCACAGCCTCTCTTTGAGATGTCTCCCTTCACACTACAAGGACTCCAACTCCATAGAGGGCTCTGGAGAGGAACCTACAACATATCTCACTTACCTTATTATAGAACTGAAATCTATAGAGTCGACAACATGAAACTGCTCATTTACAACAATATATCAACAAAAGTCTTGCAGAATTTAGGGAGAAAATTTGACTCCAGAAGACAGTCTGTAGATTGCTTTATTTGCCCGACCTGTTTTATTAACATGTAGACTCTAGAAGCTGTATTCTTATGTGGGACACCATAGACGGACGGACGGGCCTGCGGTTTTATTAACATGTAGACTCTAGAAGCTGCATCCTTATGTGGGACAGCATAGACGGAGGGACAGCATAGACGGAGGGACAGCATAGACGGCGGGACAGCATAGACGGAGGGACAGCATAGACGGAGGGACACCATAGACGGACGGACACCATAGACGGAGGGACAGCATAGACGGACAGGCCTGCTGTTTTATTTTTTTCTATTTAGCGTGCCATAAATCCGGGAGATGAAAATGTCATGGAGCAGGATCATTTTCCAAAGAGGTTTTGATTGCTATGAGCGTGTAATTGATTGTTCCAAGGACAGGGGGAAATCTAGAAATGTCATAACAGTCCTGCTTAGGTCGGTCCCACTGCCAGGCAATCAATGTGAAGTAAAAAGGGATATTGATTTGTGAGGTGCGAAAACTGTAGCTTGAGACAACCGGAGAGCAGTTCAGGAAAGTGGCACAGACGTGCAGACCTGTCACTGGCACCTATGAATTACCCAATTTTCTGTGAAGATAGTACTACCTGGGATATTCAGGGTATTGCAGGCAGCTGTCCATTAGCTAATCCTGTCAGGCTGCTCACTGACTGCCTTGTCACTTTAATGAGGGAAATGTTGACCTTCCATGGGATAAATGTTGATATCTTTACCATTACAAAGTTAATACTAAAAGGCTAATAGTGGAAGTTAAATACTGTTACTGGGGAAAAACACAGACTAATTTCAGCATTCTAACTTGGAAAATGCCAAGATTGTCATACATTTTTAAATGTTTGTATTTCTGTATTCTGACATGTTTAATACCCTTTCAGTATTGTTTTAACTGGGGGGAAAAATCATTCCTGTAAGTGTGAGAATATGATTTCTTATACTACGTCTACCACTACCCATTCACTAGGCTGTGTTCTAAAATTGCCTTGGCTCAGAAAGTGACTGCTTCTCCTGGATATTCAGGCCTTGTTGTGCCAGGGGTCTGTTCTAACGGATTCATGTTATAAACACCTCAAGTAGCTGTTTTATGATGGACACTGTAGGTTTTTTGACCTTTGCATATCCCTGTCTGAAGATATACATTTGTAGTGACACAGATTGGAGGCTTTGCAGGGGTTTATGACATGATAAATCTCAGCCCTGGCATGCCAACCCTCTCATTTTACAAGCCTAGTTAGACTGAATGCTGCCTATACCAGACTAAAAGGCACAACATTTCCTCGGAAGGTCTATTTTGTAGTTTAGGAAACATTCCTAAAAGTTGATGATCACTGAAATTATGACATCATCAGTATTATTACATCTTGTTTAATCTTGTACTGTATTTTGACAGTTGTAGCAATTGTAAACCACAGGTATTCAGTTGACAATTTACTACTAGGGTGGAGTGTTCCAGTTTTGCATTGACACATTTTGTCATCATAAAGTTTTAGGATCTTAATTTGAGACTGTTTGCTACAGCAGGAAAATAATCCAGGAAATGTGAATTATTATGTGGATTATGCTTAATGGACATTTGTAAGAGAAATTCAAGTCTGAAATTTGGAAATTAGTGGAAATTACAATCTTCAGAAGCCTTTTCAAGCCTCAAATAGACTACAAGTTTTACATTTCCTGCCTTCCTGGAAAGTTATTCTGCAACAGGTAATCAAATGATGATCATACATTTGTATCAGAGATGTAGACTACAATGTCCCTAAGTAGCATCAGAGAAGGCTCTGCCCTTGCATTTGATATTGCTAATTGGCATCAACCAAGGGTTGGCAAAATGGAGTTACAAAGAGTGTGATAAGTGGAAGTAGACATGTGGGTATCTTGGAGTCACCCCTGCCTGGTGCCTTTGGATGTTGATAACCAAAGATACTGTATATAATGACGAGATGGTCTTGTCTCCGCACTAACTATGGGAGTGGTTGTCGCAAATGTGGGAAGGCAGGCGGTCTGTATTCCCGCATGGACGGGAGTGGAACTTCTCGCGTCACATCTTTTTCACTGATATTACTTCTGATCAAATGGGCAGGAAATGCTGCTGATAATTTCTCTCAATTTCGTCTGGAAATACAAAATATACTGAATGTAGACTATTCTCACATTCTGTTACTTTAGGATTTTAATTCCTTATAATTAAGTTATCTTAATAACTTTTTGTTTCATTAAATAGCCATGCTGAGTTTGATAGTGCTCTATGGCAGTGTAGATAAAGCTACTTGAACATAGTAAATTGTATCATCTAATTGCCATGAAATAACAATTTATTGGATGCATGTCAGCTCCATTGCTGTATGATTGCTAAATGTCTTAGTGAAATATTTATTAATGCTAATTCCTAATCCATGAATTAGTTAGAAGGTTCACTATCTGCATGAAGTAGGCTAAGTAACGCTGTTCTGCTATATCTGCCATATGTCACCAGACAATCCTTGAAACTTCTACTTGAAAAAGCTCTTTTATCAATCAATATTTGGTAATGGTCGATATAAGTGAAAGGTTCTACGGTAATTTTGAATTTGCCAAAAAGCAATGTGCTATAATTGACTTCTGTCCATATTCTTTCAAGACTTTCAGAATAGAAGACTTTAACTAGAAGCTTGTCATAGGCGATAGTGTTCTTGTTTATCTGTGATAACTACAGTTGAAGTTGGAAGTTTACATACACCTTAGCCAAATACATTTAAACTCAGTTTTTCACAATTCCTGACATTTAATCCTAGTAAAAATTCCCTGTCTTAGGTCAGTTAGGATCACCACTTTATTTTAAGAATGTGAAATGTCAGAATAATAGCAGAGAGAATTATTTAATTTCAGCGTTTATTACTTTCATCACATTCCCAGTGGGTCAGAAGTTAACATACACTCAATGAGTATTTGGTAGCATTGCATTTAAATTGCTTGACTTGGGTCAAATGTTTTGGGTAGCCTTCCACAAGCGTCCCACAGTAAATTGGGTGAATTTTGGCCCATTCCTCCTGACAGAGCTGGTGTACCTGAGTCAGGTTTGTAGGCCTCCTTGCTCGCACACGCTTTTTCAGTTCTGCCCACACATGTTCTATAGGATTGAGGTCAGGGCTTTGTGATGGCCACTCCAATACCTTGACTTTGTTGTCCTTAAGCCATTTTGCCACAACTTTGGAAGTATGCTTGGGGTCATTGTCCATTTGGAAGACCCATTTGCGACCAAGCTTTAACTTGGTGATGTCTTGAGATGTTGCTTCAATATATCCACATAATGTTCCTTCCCCGTGAGGCTATCTATTTTGTGAAGTGCACCAGCCAAGGTGCGCTTCACAAGACTTGTGGAGGTCTACAAAAATTCTGAGGTCTTGGCTGATTTCTTTTGATTTTCCCATGATGTCAAGCAAGATGCACTGAGTTTGAAGGTAGGCTTTGAAATACATCCACAGGTACACCTCCAATTGACTCAAATGATGTCAATTAGCCTATTAGAAGCTTCTGAAGCCATGACATCATTTTCTGGTATTTTCCAAGCTGTTTAAAGGCACAGTCAACTTAGTGTATGTAAACTTCTGACCCACTGGAATTGTGATACAGTGAATTATAAGTGAAATAATCTGTCTGTAAACAATTGTTGGAAAAATGACTTGTGTCATGCACAAAGTAGATGTCCTAACCGACT
This sequence comes from Oncorhynchus mykiss, assembly GCF_057628025.1. Taxonomy (NCBI): domain Eukaryota; kingdom Metazoa; phylum Chordata; class Actinopteri; order Salmoniformes; family Salmonidae; genus Oncorhynchus; species Oncorhynchus mykiss. The sequence continues at coordinate 68,207,482 of NC_143030.1, read as the reverse complement.
TAAACAAGAAATTTGTGCAGTTGTTGAAAAATTAGTTTTAATGATTCCAGCCTAAGTGTATGTAAACTTCCGACTCCAACTGTATGTATAAAACAATCAATAAAACATGTCTCTGTACTCTGACAACACTCCCTCTCCAGCATGGGGGGAAGAGGGTGTTTTGGAGGCCATCAATGATCTGTTGGCCAATCCAGAAGTTTATCTTGTGGTTGAGGGTCATAGCACATTCGGGAATCTTTGGTGTGCTGCGTGGCTCCTTGTTCTCCATGTTTGTTTTGAAGTTTAGTGTCCCATGACCATCTTCATCCATTAGCTGGCAACCAGTTCACCTCTAGAGCTTGTCCTGAGGCACTTGTGAAATACTGATTTAAAAAAAACCAGTATTTTTTTCCAAATGCGAAGGAGGATGACATTCTTCATTCTATGGGCTGACCCAGTGTTCTGTAGTACTTGGAGTGCTCCTTACATTCAGCATTCCATAGAGTGCCCCTAAATCAAAGGTGAAATATTACCCACATTAAATGCATAGGTTCCTAAACAAGGCCGTTGTGTCCTTTTCATGTTTATGTAAAAGCACATCTGCCATAACTTCTCCCAAAATGCAAATTTTCCAACATGAATAAGAGAACATACTGCAAGATTTCTCTTCAAAAGTATTTTTTAAGTAGTTTGTTTTCATATTGTAGACTGGCTAAATTTGAAAGGGACCTTAATTCAACAGACAAGAGTTTGATTGTTTTGTATTGATAATAGTTTTACTGATTTAATTTACTGTATGAATATCTGATACTCCAGCCTTGTTCAAAACGGCTTAATATGCTGTATCACAAGTAATGCAAATTAGATGATGTTAAATATGTCAATTAGAAAAATTGTTGTTTAATTATCAGTTAATTGATGCAATAACATTGAGCCCCATGTGTGTGAACAAACAGGTGAATAATGAAATGGATAATTGCTGTTTGAGACTGTCAAGGACAATATAACAATGTGACATATTGCCAGCAACTTCTAGAAATGTTAGATAATGATCTTATGATAAATACATATATTTTCAACAATTTACTGGTTCTTTGTTGTGCTGTGATTCATGTGTTAATAATTATCCAGATTTAGGTTTACATTTGCATAAATAATTCAAATTTCACTGTCAAGAAAGACTGTCTCACTCTGTAACCACTTAAATGGAGACAGGATACATTTCATCTCATTTTGAAATCTGAAATGTAAGTAAACCCCTCATCTTGCAAGGCTCAGGCTTTTTCATTTATTCATAGAACACTTGTGGAATATTAGAATATCGCGCAGTCTTTGTAATTTGCTGCAACACAATCTGGTGGATCCAAGCATGGAAAGATATTATCCAACTGAGAAAGCTTCAGTTTTTTCATTGCAAGTTCATTGCAGTTTGGAGATACTCATAATCACTTTAGAATAGGCCACTTGCAATAACACTTAGTAAATCCCTACAAAAAATCAATTGCCTTTTGCCTGTCATTGGCCAACGATTGTTGTAAACATTTCAACATGAGGCAGGGAACCATTTGACACAGCACTAAGTCAATGGCCCACCGTGAATCACAAGGAGCTGCTTGACCTCTAGTAGTTTGTTAAAAAAGGCATGTGACATCCACACTGTTGATCCTCTCATGTAGCTCAGGCCTGCATTGTGCATGTAGCCTTGTGTGGATTTCACAGTTTCTCTGAAAACAGAACAAACAAAACCTCATGTTTTGACGTACTTTGCATATTTTTCCACTCTTGGAAATATTTCAAATGCTCAGAAGTGATTGCAACTCAACTAATTTCCCTCTCCTATGGTGATTTTTTACTATTATGTAGTCTAAACAGAGATAGGGGTCTTTTAATGAATAACCTCGCCCCCAGGCTATTGGGCATATAAGCCTGGGATATCAACGATTCAAACTTGGCCTTAGAATTCTATGTTCACTCCCACTATGGGAATTGCCTACTGAGTCAAGTATTTGTCATAATTTATCACATGACTGTGAGGCGTGGGGAGGGTTACAAGGAAGATGTTGTAGATTAAGCCAATGCCTATGCACCGGGAGTTTCTCCGGGTCTTTCTTTATTGGCTAACGAAGACACAGTTTGACGCGTTGGTCCACCAGATTTTCATTGGATGGAAGTGTCTGGGAACGAGATTATGTGAAGCGTAATAACAAAGGCCTCTAAATTGTTTCTCTCTTTCTCCTTCTTTTTCAGTATACGAGCCTGATGAACATGGCGTCATGCGAGAGACCATCCCTGAGGATGACAGAGAGAATGACACTCCAACTGAAGAGAAGACGAGTCCCAAGGCCTCAGAGGACAAAGAGATTGACAACAAAAGCAGCTACAGCTACCAGGACTCCCCCGTCAGTGTCCTTTCCCATCAAGAAGCCGAGTTGGAGTCGCGCCTTAGCGACGCCAGCGATAGACTCTCACTCTCAGACTTCAAAAGTTCCTCACCACCTGAAAGCCAGAAGGACGAGGGGAGCAGCGGTTCGAAATACAAGGATGACATGCACAGCAGCCTGGAGAAAATGAGGGCCGCCTATGCTAACTTCCTCTCAGATTCCTACTGCACAGGATTCGGAATGGACTTGAAAATTAGCAAAACTCCCAGCAAGGCTAACTGTGACAGCACCAATGTTAGCACCAAGAGTGAATTTGACTGGCATCAGGATGCACTATCCAAAACCTTCCAGCAAACACACTCCCCAAAGCCTGTGTCCAAACCCAACCTCTTCAGCTCGGTCCACCTCTACAGACAAAGCAGCAAAGCAGGTGGGACAGTGTTTACAGGGGCCAGCCGTTTCAAGTGTAAGGACTGCAGTGCAGCCTATGACAGTATTGTGGATTTGACAGTGCACATGAACAAGAGTGGACATTACCAGGACAACAATCATGGCAAACCAAGCAATGCCTCCACATCCTCTTCCAAATCAAGGAAACGAAATTTGCAAGACATTGAAGGGAAAGAGGATGCACAGAAAGTTCTGAAGTGTATGTTCTGTGGCCATTCTTTTGAGTCCCTCCAGGACTTGAGTGTCCATATGATAAAAACTAAGCATTACCAAAAAGTGCCTTTGAAAGAACCCATTCCAGTACTCTCACTGAAATTACTGCCACCAGCAAAGAAACTGACCTATGAGGCCAACAGACCTTGTTCTCCTGATTCTACCACAGGGTTAGCTGGCTACAGCGAGGCCCAACGGTCAGCTGCTATTTCAAATGCTAACAGTAATCGCTATGGTTATCAAAATGGGGCTAGCTACACTTGGCAGTTTGAGACATGCAAATCTCAGATTCTAAAATGCATGGAGTGTGGAAGCTCACACGATACCCTGCAACAACTCACCACTCATATGATGGTCACTGGACATTTCATGAAAGTTACAAACTCAGCCTCTAAGAAAGGGAAACAGTTAGCTCTGGATCCCTTGGTTATAGAAAAGATGCAGGTTTTAGCTGAGCCGCTTGCTAACGAAACTGATGGCGATAAAGTGTCTCCAAAAACATATTCCCCAAGGGTCAGTGAGAAAGATAGCCAGAGGGATGACACATTGGACAAAATGGAAGAAAGAGAAGTGAAAGATGACAAGGCAGACAGTGAGGATCAAAAGGCAGGGAACAGGGTGATTAAATATCGATATCTTCGTGAGGAGGATCTGGAGCAGCAGGGATCGTCAGGTGGTGGAGGGGATATCCTCAAGTCTTTAGCCAACACAGTGGCCTCTGCAATCAACAAGGCTCAGACTGGGACCCCCAGCTGGAGTGCCTACCCCAGTATCCACGCTTCCTATCAACTCTCTGGGATCATCAAGAGCAGCACTCATCTCTCAGCGTCTCCCCCCATTCAGATAAAGCACACATTCAACCACAAGCTGAGACCGATCGCCCCAAAGGGGAAGTTTCTTCAGGGTGCTGGGGGAGTTGACACTCCACAGCAACCGTATCGAAAAGCGGACACCAAGAAAGAAAAGATTGGCATTAGCGATGGTAAAGAACGTCTGAATATTAAGTTTGATCTGGTGGAGAATAATGACAGCGATTGTCAGGATGATTCCTCTACCTCTTCAAAGCTCAATATAGGCTGTCTGAATGAAGGGAGTGATGTGATCAGAGGGAAGTTGAGCCCAGATTTCTCAGACAGAGGCAAGACACCAAGCCCTCCTGCCACCGGTGGAAGAAGCACTACTTCAGAGCTTGTCAATGACACCCCGGAAATACTCGGCATAAACCCTCTAAGTGCACTGCAGTCAGTTCTGAACAGCCATTTGGGTAAAGCAAATAAGCCCACCAATTCAAGATCTGAAAATAGTAAACCATCTGCTCGCTCTCAATCTATAATAGCTGAACTCAACCAGAGTATGGAGAAACCAGCAGTGATGCATGCTACCCCTGCTAGGAACAGCGCTAACATTGCCTTCCTGTTTGCTAGCAATGATCAGCCAATAGACCTGACAAAATATAAACCTAACAAGCCAAGTTCCTCCCACCTACAAACCTTTGCCCCAATGCCACAGAAACACGCTCTGTCTGACATTGCTGACATGGTCAAGGTTCTTCCTAAAGCCACCACACCAAAAGCCTCTATGCCATCAAGGATACCCACCATGAAACTGGAATCAGACGTGAGACGCTCTGAGGACGTGTCGGCTGAGGTATACTCGGTTCACAAGCGCAAGGGAAGGCATTCGAACTGGAACCCCCGACATCTTATCATCCTCCAAGCCCAGTTCGTCTCCAGCCTCTTTCTGACTTCTGAGGGCAAGTACTTACTCTCAGATCTTGGTCCTCAGGAACGAATGCACATCTCTAAGTTTACTGGACTGTCCATGACAACCATCAGCCACTGGTTGGCCAATGTGAAATACCAACTTAGGAAAACAGGGGGGACCAAGTTTCTGAAGAGCATGGACACTGGCCATCCGATCTTCTACTGCAATGACTGTGCTTCCCAGTTCAGGACACCACCAGCATTCATCTCTCACCTGGAATCACACCTAGGGTTCCAAATCAAAGATATGCGCAAATTGCCTATTGAGCATCAGACGAAGGTAGTGGAGCCAGAACTGTCAAAGGCTCTCAGTGTCCGTGCGACAGAGACGCTAGTCACAGAGGAGGATGTTGACACTAAGTTCAAATGTAAGCTGTGTTGTAGGACATTTGCTAGTAACCATGCAGTTAAACTCCACTTGAGTAAAACTCACAGCAAATCGCCTGATAACCATTCACAATATGTGGAAATGGATAAAGAGTAGGAGTTGTTCATTTTTGCTACCTTTTTTGTTGTTGTTCATTTTTGAAACACTGGTTAGATATTTCAGCCATGTTTCCAGTAGCATTGTGTAGTATGAATAAAGACATTGAAAACATTTGATTGAATATGACATGGACACACTGGCTAGACTAAACCCTAAAATGTTAAAGAATACACCAACTTATACCTTTGCACCCTTCTCAAATGCATCACCAGTAATGAAATGTATTACTGCTTGAAATATAATTGCTAACGTTTGCATGCAATAGCTCTGGCTATGACTACTATTTATTTGTATAATATGTCAAGTTTCAATTGTATTATTACTAAGACAATGTAATGGATAAATTGTAATGTTCATCTCCAATGCTACACCTTTGTAAAATATGCAGCTGTTTTAAACAGGTAGCCAGACACATGTTAACACATTTATTGCACTGTACATTGAAATGTACAGTTAATTGCTACGTAAAAATGTTTTGTGTTTCATTGATAGAACAGAAAAGCACTTTAATAAATGTTAAATCAACAGTTTAGACTCAGATTATGTACATGAACCCAACAACAGGTTGGAAACAAGGAAAAATCAAATATAAATGGGTTTCATTTTAAAAGGATGACAGTGAGACAAATGATACCTGCACCTTTTTTTTTACCAATTGAAATAAAGAATTAACATTTGATACCAGACTGTGTTCATTTTAAGTTTTCATGAGTCTCCTGTACGTCTCCTGAAATATTGTAAATTAACAATATATGCGTAGATCAATGTGTGGTCGGGAATGTCTGTTCTTCATAACAAGTAGACATTTTCTTCAGCTCTTTTATTTCACAGCTATAAAATATAATTGCCTGCTAAATTCATAAACATTTTACACAATTTATCTCTCTTCTTTCCAGCAATCAAGTCCCTCAATTACCACCACCATCAAATCTCTGTTTAATAACAGGCGGCTGACATTTGATGGCAAATGGAGAAAAGCACATGGGCTCTATGGTGATTTGAATACTGTGACACCAACTTGCCCTCTGTTGGAAATGAGCAGGCAATCACAATTGTTCATCAGATGACTCCTAATGCAGTTAAAGTATTCAGCTATAATTTCTTCTTGCATTTATAATTACTGTCATATACCACACACCTCAGTGAGCAGATTAAAGCTATAAATGATGTAATGCCTCACCAATGGATCCCCTAATTCGTCTGTAGAGCCATTATGTTGTAGAGCAGCAACTTATTTTAAATTGAGACCAGCACAAATGATCTAAGATATGGGAAGATTATAGTGGGAAAACGGATTGCAATATTCAGATCATTTGTGTTTATTCATGGAAATTAAAATGTGAGATTGAATTGTCTTATTAAAGAGGAGATATGCCTCAGTACTGCTGCAGTTGTAAGCATTCAGAATGTCACAATTTTGCTTAAGTTCCTTTATCCTTTGTGAAATTACTATAGAAATTCACTGCAGTATTGGATGTGGGACAACAAGCATATATAGTAGTCTGGCTCTATCAGCATAGCATGCAAGTGATCAACATTAGGTTAAGGCTTACCATTGATAAAATGCTGTCATCAATGCAATCAACTGGATTGTTTCTTACCTTGATTTGGTCTAATAAGTCAGTCACATTGGTGATTTGTTACTGTACAGGGAAGTGAAACACTTAGGAACATGTGCTCTTTCCATCACATAGACTGACCAGATAAATCCAAGGCTATGATCCCTTATTGATGTCACTTGTTAAATCCTTTTAAATAATTGTAGATGAAGGGGAGGAGACCGGTTAAAGAAGGATTTTTAAGCCTTGAGACAATTGAGACATGGATTGTGTGTGTGTGCCATTCAGAGGGGGAATGAATAAGCAAGTCAAAATATTTAAGTGCCTTTGAACGGGGTATGGCAGTAGGTGCCATGTGCACCGGTTTGAGTGTGTCAAGAACTGTAACGCTGCTCGGTTTTACACCCTCAACAGTTTCCTGTGTGTATCAAGAATGGTCCACCACCCAAAGGACATCCACCCAACTTAAGACAACTGTGGAAAGCATTAGCGGCAACGTGGGCCAGCATTCCTGTGGAACTCTTTCGACACCTTGTAGAGTCCATGTCCCAACGAACTGAGGCTGTTCTGAAGGCAAAAGGGGATGCAACTCAATATTAGGACGGTGTTCCTAATGTTTTATACACTCAGTGTATAATCTATAAGTAAAATATATGTACTGTATATGTGACCATGAGCTAAAACAAATATTCCGCAAGGTTCAAATTCAATTTTATCAAACAAAAAACAGACTCTGGTAAGTGAGTTGCTAAACAATCCAGGCTTCATGATTTTTCATATGGATTGTTTCCATTTCCATACAGTTAATCTTTGTACACGATTTGGGCATGATTATTAAGATTTTTCATTTTCATTTGCAAAATAACTGGGCACCTCCGCAATGGCTGAAGGTAGTAGTATTGTATCCCTACTGCACTTCATGGACTGAAATATATGGTTAGCAGCAGGGGTGCAACTTTGGTGGGGGGGACATAATACATTTTTTTTTAAATATCATTTTTTTATCCAGTCCGATGAACACTCCAAACACCCTACACGACCGCTCGGAAGTGTCAGTATGGTCCTAAAGCACACCGTTGCCTTGTTTTGTATCACATTCCAATTAGAAAATTGGGCTCCCGAGTGGTGCTGCACTACATCTCTGTGCTAGATGCGTCACTACAGACCCTGGTTTGATTCCAGGGTCTGGAATTGAACCATACCCTGGGAGTCCCATAGAGCAGCACACAATTGGCCCAGTTACACCCCTGGTTAGCAGAGACCGTAGTATACACAGTACTGTAAATCCAGAAGTTGTGGTGAATTGTCAAAGCTAGACTGTGTTAGCATCCATGGAAATTGAATGAAGGAAAAGTAAATAAAATAAACTTTGGAAAAATATTAGTACTGTTATGTGAAATTCTCTGTCTTAGTCATATCGGGTTTAAGAAATTATTCTTGCCTAATGTTTTGCAGTCAATGAAAAGTAACAGCCTGCCTATACCATGATGCGGTTTGTCTAGCTGTAAAATTGTTTTTGAAACATTTAAACTGTCTTATTAAGGTCTATAAATGTCATGATTCTGATTATTCACAGTCTGATGGATCCGAAACATCAAAACAGCTTACTCTCTCCACACAGGCTAGGGCTTGGAGATTCTTTTTAAAAACTGTACCAGTGGCTTAGTAGAAAAATCGAATTATGCACATAACTATGCTAGCATTGCAGACACAGCCGTGAAAACCGAACTTAGCAAAATTGATGCCAGCTCGCATTTGCAAATCCTTTGTCAATCTGCCATTAAACATGTTATCAAATAATGATAAGTGTACGCCCATTGCTTGGTCCGCTATGATGTTGATGTGCTGTAATGGGACATTGGAATTTGCCTGCTTGGATACACACAAAACATTAACTATATGCCTGACTTTGTTTCTTTCTATGGGTTAGACAGGGATGTGTTTTCTGCATTTTCTGTGAATCACAGAGGAAAAGAGGGTTGGAAGAGGGTTGTCACACAACATCATCATAATAAGTGAATCTCATTTGTTTAATGAATTACCATGAAAATAATTACCTGTTAGAGATAAGGGACAGAGACCGAGCCCTTGAGTATCATTTCTTCTTCCCTGAAATCTTTATGATTTGTAATGTCCATTTTACACCATTACACCTCATTACTTCTAGGCCTCCATTTTCAGTCCTCATACTGTATGCATGACATATTGCATGAGCAAAGAATGGATTGCAATTTTCACATAAAAGCGCTCATTGCACAGATTTTACCTATAGATGTGGTCAAAATTAGTAGCCATCTCCATTACGCCTCCGTCAGTAGGCCTATCTCTCATGTTATTTATGTTAGATTGTTGTGTTGTTACAAATGTGCTAATCATATCAAACACTTGATTAATATACTTCAAAACATTTTATCAATCAAGTGGCATGATACAGCATATTCATCTTGCATCATACATTATAAACTCCTTGTTATTTAGCAATTATGGCACATGCATGTCTTATCAATCATGTAACCTGATACCTGATTCTAAAACGAAAAGATAAGGGTTGATAAAGTAGTTGAGAACAGGTGAAAACTCAGGAACAGTGCTGTATTCCATTAGAAGTCTACAAAATGTTCTATCATAATTGTTCAAACATTATTTTCATAATTTAGGCCGACTCATGATTTCTGCCATCTTTTCTTCTAATCATCCTCTCTTCCTTGTGCTTTCTCTGTCTGTCTCTTATGGTTTAACTTATAATGGTCGTCCTTAATTATTAATTTTGTTTCATTTCTTGTTCAATGCGAAATACATAGGCCAGTCAATGATTGAGTCATATCATTACTTCTCTGTGAGAGGAGAATAACATTTGAAAGGCTTCACCATTGCACTATCAATGCAGAGTCCAACGCAGTGGGGTGTATTCATGTATTCATGGATGTATTCATGGATGCCAAGGGAGGCCAGGTTTCCCCAAAAAATATACCAATGTCAAAAAAAAGAGAAGATCTTTCATATCTCTGTATTTCATCATTTTCCTTCAATTTGCAAGGAGCTGAATGTATCTCACAGGAGAAAGCATCCGAGCAAACAAAACTGTGCCCCTCTGTCTCTCTACATGTAGTCCATCTATCTGATGCTGTCTTGTCGAAACAAGTATGACATTGTTGCCACCTGTAGCATTGAAGGCAAGGGAAGCCAGAGAGCATTTGGGCTCCCATAATAAAAAAGTATACAAAATTTGCCAATCAGCGTTGAGCTAAACTGAGCGAGCTCAACTGTACATCCCATTGAGAGCATCCGTCATTGACAGAAAAACTTGAATTGTTGCATCTCGTTGTGTTGTTGTCCTCTGGTGGCTAGCTAGATAAAATTGGCACTTTCCTAAATTAGCCATGGATGGAGATCGGGATTTGGACTTGTGGTTTTATTTAATTCGCCATACTAGCCAATGATTAAAATGGCGGTTTTGATCCAACCATTAATTCATACATTGTTGTGCCCTTGGCCTGAGAGTATGGAAGTTCAATATGTAGCTAGATGTAGAAGGCTAATGTTAACTAGCTAATGATGCCCATGTATGGAGGTTAGGCTAGCGAACAACTATTTAGCCATGTAGCCAAGGACAACAAAAAATGAAAATGTGTACTGTATGATAGTGATAGATAGTGGTAGTGATAGACCATTTCGTCAACGTGAAAGAGAGGAGGATGGTATTGGCATTTCAAGTCTGAATTTGTCCTGCTAGGTGACCTAAACTGATACAGTGCCTTGCGAAAGTATTCGGCGACCTTTTGCCACATTTCAGGCTTCAAACATAAAGATATAAAACTGTATTTTTTTGTGAAGAATCAACAACAAGTGGGACACAATCAGGAAGTGGAACGACATTTATTGGATATTTCAAACTTTTTTAACAAATCAAAAACTGAAAAATTGGGCGTGCAAAATTATTCAGCCCCTTTACTTTCAGTGCAGCAAACTCTCTCCAGAAGTTCAGTGAGGATCTCTGAATGATCCAATGTTGACCTAAATGACTAATGATGATAAATACAATCCACCTGTGTGTAATCAAGTCTCTGTATAAATGCACCTGCACTGTGATAGTCTCAGAGGTCCGTTAAAAGCGCAGAGAGCATCATGAAGAACAAGGAACACACCAGGCAGGTCCGAGATACTGTTGTGAAGAAGTTTAAAGCCGGATTTGGATACAAAAAGATTTCCCAAGCTTTAAACATCCCAAGGAGCACTGTGCAAGCGATAATATTGAAATGGAAGGAGTATCAGACCACTGCAAATCTACCAAGACCTGGTCGTCCCTCTAAACTTTCAGCTCATACAAGGAGAAGACTGATCAGAGATGCAGCCAAGAGGCCCATGATCACTCTGGATGAACTGCAGAGATCTACAGCTGAGGTGGGAGACTCTGTCCATAGGACAACAATCAGTCGTATATTGCACAAATCTGGCCTTTATGGAAGAGTGGCAAGAAGAAAGCCATTTCTTAAAGATATCCATAAAAAGTGTCGTTTAAAGTTTGCCACAATCCACCTGGGAGACACACCAAACATGTGGAAGAAGGTGCTCTGGTCAGATGAAACCAAAATTGAACTTTTTGGCAACAATGCAAAACGTTATGTTTGGCTTAAAGCAACACAGCTCATCACACCATCCCCACTGTCAAACATGGTGGTGGCAGCATCATGGTTTGGGCCTGGTTTTCTTCAGCGGGGACAGGGAAGATGGTTAAAATTGATGGGAAGATGGATGGAGCCAAATACAGGACCATTCTGGAAGAAAACCTGATGGAGGCTGCAAAAGACCTGAGACTGGGACGGAGATTTGTCTTCCAACAAGACAATGATCCAAAACATAAAGCAAAATCTACAATGGAATGGTTCAAAAATAAACATATCCAGGTGTTAGAATGGCCAAGTCAAAGTCCAGACCTGAATCCAATCGAGAATCTGTGGAAAGAACTGAAAACTGCTGTTCACAAATGCTCTCCATCCAACCTCACTGAGCTCGAGCTGTTTTGCAAGGAGGAATGGGAAAAAATGTCAGTCTCTCGATGTGCAAAACTGATAGAGACATACCCAAAGTGACTTACAGCTGTAATCGCAGCAAAAGGTGGCGCTACAAAGTATTAACTTAAGGGGGCTGAATAATTTTGCACGCCCAATTTTTCAGTTTTTGATTTGTTAAAAAAGTTTGAAATATCCAATAAATGTCGTTCCACTTCATGATTGTGTCCCACTTGTTGTTGATTCTTCACAAAAAAATACAGTTTTATATCTTTATGTTTGAAGCCTGAAATGTGGCAAAAGGTCGCAAAGTTCAAGGGGGCCGAATACTTTCGCAAGGCACTGTAGGTATCAGTCTGGTGTTTTCTGTAATGACCTTAGTGATCACTGTTTTACAGCCTGTGTTCGTAATGGCTGTTCACTGAAATGACCTGTCCTGATTTGTCATAGACTTTAAAGAGCAAGCCTTCCTTCATGAACTGGCCTCTGTAAAATGGTATAGAATCAGCTTGATCCCCTCTGTCGAAGACGCTAGGACCTATGGTATTGTTACCAAACACACCCCCATAAACAAAATGAGAATTAAAAACAGGTTCAGCCCCTGGTTTGACCGTGATCTTGCAGAGTTACTCCACCTCAAGAATTGCATTTGGCGAAAGGCTCGGCACACGCATACTCAGGCTGACTGGCTTTCGTTCAGACAAATGAGAAATAAGTACACTCAGGCTATCTGGAAGGCCAAAGTTATTTACTTTAAGGAGCAGTTCTCTCTCTGTGGGTCTAACCCCAAGATGTTCTGGAAAACGGTTAAAGAACTGGAGAATAAACCCTCCTCCTCACAGCTGCCCATGTCCCTTTAAGTTGATGATGTGGTTGTTACTGACAAGACGCACATGGCTGAGCTCTTTACTCACCACTTCATTAAGTCAGGATTCCTGTTTTACTCAGTCATGCCTCCTTGCCATCCAACATTACCACATCTACCACCCTTTTCAATGCGACTATCCCCGATGCTTCTCCCTCTTTTTCCCCCTGCCCGCTACAAAGTTTCTCCCTGCAGGCAGTCACTGAGTCCGAGGTGCTATAGGAGCACCTGAAACTTGACCCCCAAAAAACATCTGGGTCAGAAGGTTTAGACCCTTTCGTCTTTAAGGTTGCTGCGCTTATCATCGCCAAGCCTATCTCCAACCTTTTAACCTGTCTTTCCTTTCTGGGGAGGTTCCCATTGCTTGGAAGGCAGCCACGGTTCGTCCATTATTTAAAGGGGGAGATCAAGCTGATCCTAACTGTTATAGGCCTATTTCTATTTTGCCCTGTTTATCAAAATTGTTGGAAAAACTTGTCAATAATCAACTGACTGGCTTTCTTGATGTCTATAGTATTCTCTCTGGTATGCAATCTGGTTTCCGATCAGGTTATGGATGTGTCACTGCAACCTTAAAGGTCCTCAATGATGTCACCATTGCCCTTGATTCTAAGCAATATTGTGCTGCTATTTTTATTGACTTGGCCAAAGCTTTTGATATGGTAGACCATTCCATTCTTGTGGGCCGGCTAAGTATTGGTGTCTCTGAGGGGTATTTGGCCTGGTTTGCTAAGTACTTCTCTCAAAGAGTGCAGTGTATAAAGTCAGAACATCTGCTGTCACAGCCACTGCCTGTCACCAAGGGAGTAACCCAAGGTTCAATCCTAGGTCCCACACTCTTCTCAATTTACACCAACAACATAGCTCAGGCAATAGGAAGCTCTCTCAACCATGTATATGCAGATGATACAGTCTTATACTCAGCTGGCCCCTCCCCGGATTTTGTGTTAAATGCTCTACAACAAAGCTTTCTTAGTGTCCAACAAGCCTTCTCTACCCTTAACCTTGTTCTGAACACCTCCAAAACAAAGGTCATATAGTTTGGTAATAAGAATGCCCCTCTCCCCACAGGTGTGATTACTACCTCTGAGGGTTTAGAGCTTGAGGTAGTCACGTCATACAAGTATTTGGGGGGTATGGCTAGATGGTACACTGTCCTTCTCTCAGAACATATCAAAGCTGAAGGCTCAAGTTAAATCTAGACTTGGTTTCCTCTATCGTAATCGCTCCTCTTTCACTCCAGCTGCCAAACGAACCCTGATTCAGATTACCATCCTACCCCTGCTAGATTACAGAGACATAATTTATAGATCGGCAGGTAAGGGTGCTCTCGAGCGGCTAGATGTTATTTTCCTTTTGGCCATGGTCATCTCTGTTTGATGCTTATTTATAAAACCCTCTTAGGCCTCACTTTGTCACGCCCTGGCCATAGAGAGGCTTTATTCTCTATTTTGGTTAGGCCAGGGTGTGACTAGGGTGGGCATTCTAGTTCCTTTATTTCTATGTTTTCTATTTCTTTGTTTTTTGCCGAGTGTGGTTCCCAATCAGAGGCAGCTGTTTATCATTGTCTCTGATTGGGGATCACATATAAGATGTCATTCTCCTATTTGTGGGATCTTGTTTTTGGTTAGCTCTGTGAAGCCTGCAGAACGTGACGTTCGTTATTCTTTTGTTGTTTTGTTTGGTGTTCTAAGTAAATAAAGAATCATGAACACTTACAGTGAGGGAAAAAAGTATTTGATCCCCTTCTGATTTTGTACGTTTGCCCACTGACAAACAAATTATCAGTCTATAATTTTAAGGGTAGGTTTATTTGAACAGTGAGAGACAGAATAACAACAAAGAAAATCCAGAAAGACGCATGTCAAAAATGTTATAAATAAGTATTTGACCCCTCTGCAAAACATGACTTAGTACTTGGTGGCAAGTAGAGATCAGATGTTTCTTGTAGTTGGCCACCAGGTTTGCACACATCTCAGGAGGGATTTTGTCCCACTCCTCTTCGCAGATCTTCTCCAAGTCATTAAGGTTTTGAGGCTGACGTTTGGCAACTCGAACCTTCAGCTCCCTCCACAGATTTTCTATGGGATTAAGGTCTGGAGACTGGCTAGGCCACTCCAGGACCTTTATGTGCTTCTTCTTGATCCACTCCTTTGTTGCCTTGGCTGTGTGTTTTGGGTCATTGTCATGCTTGAATACCCATCCACGACCCATTTTCAATGCCCTGGCTGAGGGAAGGAGGGTCTCACCCAAGATTTGACGGTACATGGCCCCGTCCATCGTCCCTTTGATGCAATGAAGTTGCCCTGTCCCCTTAGCAGAAAAACACCCACAAAGCAACAAAAAAAAGCATTTTAGCTGTGTAGAGAAAAATCTGCAGCTTGAATGTGAATGTCCTGCATTTTGCCATAGGTCGTAGATCAAATGTTGCTGTTTTAAAGCACATTTTCTGCAAATACTACACATTTTTCCATGGGTCAGAGACAACATGTTGCAGTGTTAAAACTAAGGTAACACTTTATTTGGACAGTCCATCTGTAGATGCTCTACAGATTATCTACAGACAATCGGTACCATTTCAACTAACTATCTACTAACCCTATCTCTAGCTCTAACCTTAATTCCTATCCTAACCCTAAACTTAACCCTTACCCTTATACTAAAACTAACCCTAACCGTAGCAAGCAGTTGCTTATTAAAATATCGTTTTTTTGATAGTATGATCATCTGTAGAGCATCTACAGATGGAACACCCAGACTATTCAAATAAAGTGTGACCAAAACTAATTTGATCTGATTCTACTCATTTTACAATGGGATGGAGATAATATTTAGCAGTTTTAAAGCTAATGCCCTTCAGTTCTACACATTTTCCCCTGTCTTAAGCCATCTTCATATGATATCTGAGTGAGAGTAACTGACAAAATGAATGGGGGCCCCCTGAAGGTCAGGGGCCAATGTGCACGGTCAGTAATTTGGCCATGATGACTACAAGGTTTTAAAATCTGGTTAGACTAACTTACTTGGCGATCTAAAAAAATGTATCTGACATGGGGTAATTGAGTAGTTCAGAGGACGATAAGGTAGCTAAGGTGAAACAGTCCCCCCCGTTTATCCAATATTCTCCTATTTGCTTTGGATAGTGTGATTATTTTTAGCCAGACATAGACCATCTATTCAAATCCTCTTAATTCAAATATTGTTTAAAGTCCACATTTAGCATTTCTGTATTCCCCTTACAAAGTTTATTATTAAACAGGATGAGTTTGCCACAGAGAAATGTGGATGAATTTCAGCGTAGGAATGCATGGCCAACATTTTCATTGCAATCATTTACTGGAGGAGAAAACAAACACTCGATTGCCAGCAGTTCATCAGTGCATCCTTCAAATGTGTCACCCAGCCTGACTCAAGGCACCATGCTGGCTCAAATTGAAGCTGACATGTCCCGAATATGAACACAACAAATCACACATTTTTATTGGAGCCTAATCTGCAGCCTAGCCCCCTTGCAGACGTCAGCACAATCACGGACGCCTCTCTAATTCCTGCCGACTGGCTGCTTGTGCCTCCCAAGCATCTTCAGACTCACAGACCAAACACTAATGGCTGGACGCCAGAGATGAGGGTGACACCTATGCTTATCAGATGACTTTAATACAGTTGTAAAGATGTGTGAGGGGAGAGAGGAGGATTCTGCCTCGGTAAATACATGGTTGAGATGTAAATAGAGCTTACATCTGCAACAATGTCTGTGTTCAGTCAAATCAAATGTGGTTGTTTTATGGAAGGGTGCTAAACCAACTCTGAATGTAGCTATATTGTCTGTATGGTATTTGGTCAAAAGCATTAAACTAAATATAATTGTCAATGCATTAATGAAGTCTTTATAAACCCTTTATAAAGCCTACAGTTGAAGTTGGAAGTTTACATACACCAAATACATTTAAACTCAGTTCTTCACAATTCCTGACATTTAATCCTAGTAAAAAATCCCTGTATTAGGTAATTTAGGATCACCACTTTATTTTAGGAATGTGAAATGTCAGAATAATAGAAGAGAGAATTATTTAATTTGAGTTTTTATTTCTTTCATCACATTCCCAATGGGTCAGAAGTTGTTTAACTTTGGTCAAACATTTCATGTAGCCTTCCACAAGCTTCCCACAATAAGTTAGGTTAATTTTGGCCCATTCCTCCTGACAGAGCTGGTGTAACTGAGTCAGGTTTGTAGGCCTCCTTGCTCACACACGCTTTTTCAGTTCTGCCCAAACATTTTCTTCCTGACTGATGTCTTGAGATATTGCTTCAATATATCCACATATTTTTTCTGCAACATGATGCTATTTAATTTGTGAAATGCACCAGTCCCTCCTGCAGCAAAGCACCCCAACAACATGATGCTGCCACCCCCGTGCTTCACAGTTGGAATGGTGTTCTTCGGCTTGCAAGCATCCCCCTTTATCCTCCAAACATGATAATGGTTATTATGGCCAAACAGTTATATTTTTGTTTCATCAGACCAGTGGACATTTCTCCAAAAAGTACCATCTTTGTCCCCATGTGCAGTTGCAAACCGTAGTCTGGCTTTTTATGGCGGTATTTGAGCAGTGGCTTCTTCCTTGCTGAGCGGCCTTTCAGGTTATGTCAATATGGAACTCATTTTATTGTGGACATAGATACTTTTGTACCTGTTTCCTCCAGCATCTTCACAAGGTCCTTTGCTGTTGTTCTGGGATTGATTTGCACTTTTCCCACCAAAGTACGTTAATCTCTAGGAGACAGAATGCGTTCCTGAGCGTTATGACGGCTGCGTGGTCCCATGGTGTTTATACTTACTATTGTTTATACGTACTATTGTTTGTACAGATTAACGTGGTACCTTTAGGCGTTTGGAAATTGCTCCCAATAATGAACCAGACTTGTGGAGGACTGCAATTTTTTTCGGAGGTCTTGGCTGATTTCTTTTGATCAAGCAAAGAAGCACTGAGTTTGAAGGTAGGCCTTGAAATACATCCACAGGTATCAGAAGCTTCTAAAGCCATGACATAATTTTATGGAATTTTCCAAGCTGTTTAAAGGCACAGTCAACTTAGTGTATGTAAACTTCTGACCCCCTGGAATTGTGATACAGTGAATTATAAGTGAAATAATCTGTCTGTAAACAATTGTTGGGAAAATTACTTGTGTCATGCAGAAAGTAGATGTCCTAACCGACTTGCCAAAACTATAATTTGTTTTCAAGAAATTTGTGGAGTGGTTGAAAAACGAGTTTTAATGACTCCAACCTAAGTGTATGTAAACTTCCGACTATATATGGATTTTTCAGAAATTATTCATAGAAATATATCATTTGTAGCAAATTCATTATGCTTGATGATTATATGTCTATTATTAGATTGATGAAAAACAGAAAGATGAAGTTTTGGCCTTAGGATGCTTTTCAACCGCTCTTCTGTACATTAGGCCTAAGCTGTCTAAGAGCATGCAGAGATAAATAAAAAGGATGGGAGGATGAATGCAGGCCCTGTGTTTTCTCTTCACCTCCTGCCCTCCTCTCCTGTCATCTGTTGCCCCACAGCAGGCCAGAGGTTGTTGGCGTTGTGCTCATTTGTAATCCGTCTCACTGTCAGACGAGCAGCTACTAGGTCACCCATCACTCACAGTGACATGAATCAGGTTTGACACCAGCAGATTTAAGCCATTTCTCTCAGTCTGTAAACACAGGCAGAGTTCACATAGCAGGCCCAAATCAAAAGAACAGCCTTCACTAACCACACCATGGCCTGAAACCACTGGCCTCAGGACAGGTGCATGACCCACAAGAGCAGTTTTACATTTAGAGCACGGGTTTGAAACGGTTCAGGAAACAGAACCAAATACTGGAAAATAAATACATTTTTCAAGGAACAGAACCAGAACTGAGAAGGAAAGTGATCTATACTTTCCCCAACAGAACCATTATTTTAAAAGCATGAACTGGTAAATACACTCCTTTTCATGTTCTGAGCATTTTTTTCCAGTCCCACAAAAAACGCAACAGTGCGCCTATGCAAAGCCTTCACTGTCACTAAGAAACGTATTCTAGTGTCTGTCTGCCTGCCAGCTGAAAAACTTTGCGAGTGTGTATGTGTGTAGGCTACCTGCCCCTCCCCTCCCTCCAAACTATGAATAGTCTACTGCAGCTACTGACGTTATAGGTGTGATTCAGAAATTAGGGAGAGATTTTTAATTAGAGAACACCGGATTAAATTAAATTATAGTTAAGGATACTATAGTTATCACTTTCACATTGGATTAACTACAGAAAGTAAAGATGTGTTTTTATTTTAATTCTGGTGCTGCTCTGCACACACAAGCTTGTTAGCTAGCTCTGCTCTAGCTCGTGAAAAGGCAGCATTATGTGTAATGTAATGGAACTGAGAGTCATGATCATGGGCTAGCTCCAGTCAAACGTTAGTTAAGCCAACTCTCTGAAGTTCAAAGACATTCAAAGTTCCTTTATAAGAAACCACACCTCCGTAGGTATAATTATGTGGGCTTAATTCACTAGTCTTCAACTGGCAGCTTCATTAAATAGTACCCTCAAAACAGCAGTCTCAACGTCAACAGTGAAGAGGCGACTCCGGGATGCTGGTCTTCTAGGCAGAGTTGCAAAGAAAATCCATATATTAGACTGGCCAATAAAAATATTAAGATTAAGATGGGCAAAAGAACACAGACACTGGACCGACACTGGACAGAGGAACTCTGCCTAGAAGGCCAGCATCCCAAAGTCTTCTCTTCACTGTCAACCACGATCAAGTAGCAGTGGGGATGTCTGTTTTGATTGTCTTGTCCCCGTCCTTTGTATATATAGTTTTTCTTCGTATATACACTATTTCATGTATATTGGTATATATACAGTGCCTTGCGAAAGTATTCGGCCCCCTTGAACTTTGCGACCTTTTGCCACATTTCAGACTTCAAACATAAAGATATAAAACTGTATTTTTTTGTGAAGAATCAACAACAAGTGGGACACAATCATGAAGTGGAACGACATTTATTGGATATTTCAAACTTTTTTAACAAATCAAAAACTGAAAAATTGGGCGTGCAAAATTATTCAGCCCCCTTAAGTTAATACTTTGTAGCGCCACCTTTTGCTGCGATTACAGCTGTAAGTCGCTTGGGGTATGTCTCTATCAGTTTTGCACATCGAGAGACTGACATTTTTTCCCATTCCTCCTTGCAAAACAGCTCGAGCTCAGTGAGGTTGGATGGAGAGCATTTGTGAACAGCAGTTTTCAGTTCTTTCCACAGATTCTCGATTGGATTCAGGTCTGGACGTTGACTTGGCCATTCTAACACCTGGATATGTTTATTTTTGAACCATTCCATTGTAGATTTTGCTTTATGTTTTGGATCATTGTCTTGTTGGAAGACAAATCTCCGTCCCAGTCTCAGGTCTTTTGCAGACTCCATCAGGTTTTCTTCCAGAATGGTCCTGTATTTGGCTCCATCCATCTTCCCATCAATTTTAACCATCTTCTCTGTCCCTGCTGAAGAAAAGCAGGCCCAAACCATGATGCTGCCACCACCATGTTTGACAGTGGGGATGGTGTGTTCAGCTGTGTTGCTTTTACGCCAAACATAACGTTTTGCATTGTTGCCAAAAAGTTTAATTTTGGTTTCATCTGACCAGAGCACCTTCTTCCACATGTTTGGTGTGTCTCCCAGGTGGCTTGTGGCAAACTTTAAACAACACTTTTTATGGATATCTTTAAGAAATGGCTTTCTTCTTGCCACTCTTCCATAAAGGCCAGATTTGTGCAATATACGACTGATTGTTGTCCTATGGACAGAGTCTCCCACCTCAGCTGTAGATCTCTGCAGCCCTAGCATACTACTCGCCAATGTCCAGTCTCTTGACAACAAGGTTGATGAAATCTGAGCAAGGGTAGCATTCCAGCAAGACATCAGAAACTGTAACGTTCTTTGCTTCACGGAAACATGGCTCACTCGAGAGACACTAACGGAGTCGGTGCAGCCAGCTGTTTTCTTCACGCATCGCGCCGACAGAAACAACCATCTTTCTGGTAAGAAGAGGGGCGGGGGGGTATGCCTTATGATTAACGAGATGTGGTGGGCGGGGGGGTATGCCTTATGATTAACGAGATGTGGTGTGATCATAACAACATACAGGAACTCAAGTCCTTCTGTTCACCTGACTTCAGCATATCGATTGCGCAACCAGGGCTGGTAAAACGCTAGATCATTTTATTCTAACTTCCGCGATGCATATAAGGCCCTCCCCCGCCCTCCTTTCGGAAAAGCTGACCACGACTCCATTTTGTTGCTCCCAGCCTACAGACAGAAACTAAAACAAGGAGCTCCCGTGCTCAGGTCTGTTCAACGCTTGTCCGACCAATCTGATTCCACGCTTCAAGACTGCTTCGATCACGTGGATTGGGATATGTTCCAGATTGCGTCCAACAACAACAGTGGCGAATACGCTGACTCGGTGAGCGAGTTCATTAGAAAGTGCATTGACGATGTCATACCCATAGCATCGATAAAAACATTCCCAAACCAGAAACCATGGATTGATGGCAGCATTTGCGGGAAACTGAAAGCACGAACCACTGCTTTTAACCAGGGCAAGGTGACCGGAAACATGACCGAATACAAACAGTGTAGCTATTCCCTCCGTAAGGCAATCAAACAAGCTAAGCGTCTGTATAGAGTAAAGAAAGTAGAGTCGCAATTCAATGGCTCAGACACAAGAGGTATGTGGCAGGGTCTACAGTCAATCACAGATTGCAAAAAGAAAACCAGCCCCGTCGCGGACCAGGATGTCTTGCTCCCAGGCAGACTAAATCATTTTTTTACCCGCATTGAGGACAATACAGTGCCACTGACATGGCCCGCTACCAAAACCTGCGGACTCTCCTTCACTGCAAACAATGCGAGTAAAACATTGAAACGTGTTAACCCTCGCAAGGCTGCAGGCCCAGACGGCATAACCAGCCACGTCCTCAGAGCATGCGCAGACCAGCTGGCTGGTGTGTTTACTGACACATTCAATCAACCCTTATCCCAGTCTGCTGTTCCAACATGCTTCAAGAGGGCCACCATTGTCCCTGTTCCCAAGAAAGCTAAGGTAACTGAGCTAAACTAATTCCGCCCCGTAGCACTCACTTCCGTCATCATGAAGTGCTTTGAGAGACTAGTCAAGGACCATATCACCTCCACCCAACCTGACACCCTAGACCCACTCCAATTTGCTTACCGACAAAATAGGTCCACAGACGACGCAATCGCAACCACACTGCACACTGCACTAACCCATCTGGACAAGAGGAATACCTATGTGAGAATGCTGTTCATTGACTACAGCTCAGCATTTAACACCATAGTACCCTCCAAACTCGTCACCAAGCTCGAGACCCCGCCATGTGCAACTGGGTACTGGACTTCCTGACGGGCCGCACCCAGGTGGTGAGGGTAGGTAACAACATCTCCACCCCGCTGATCCTCAACACTGGGGCCCCACAAGGGTGCGTTCTCCTGTACTCCCTGTTCACACACGACTGCGTGGCCATGCGTGCCTCCAACTCAATCATCAAGTTTGCGGACGACACTACAGTGGTAGGCTTGATTACCAACAACGACGAGACGGCCTACAGGGAGGAGGTGAGGGCCCTCGGAGTGTGGTGTCAGGAAAATAACCTCACACTCAACGTCAACGAAACAAAGGAGATGATTGTGGACTTCAGGAAACAGAAGAGGGAGCACCCCTCTATCCACATCGACGGGACAGTAGTGGAGAGGGTAGTCAATTTGAAGTTCCTCGGCGTACACATCACGGACAAACTGAAATGGTCCACCCACACAGACAGCGTCGTGAAGAAGGCGCAGCAGCGCCTCTTCAATCTCAGGAGGCTGAAGAAATTTGGCTTTTCACCAAAAGCACTCACAAACTTCTACTGGTGCACAATCGAGAGCATCCTGTCGGGCTGTATAACCGCCTGCTACGGCAACTGCTCCGCCCACAACCGTAAGGCTCTTCAAAGGGTAGTGAGGTATGCACAACGCATCACCGGGGGCAAACTACCGGCCCTCCAGGACACCTACACCACCCGATGTCACAGGAAGGCCATAAAGATCATCAAGGACAACAACCACCCGAGCCACTGCCTGTTCACCCCGCTATCATCCAGAAGGCGAGGTCAGTACAGGTGCATCAAAGCAGGGACCGAGAGACCGAAAAACAGCTTCTATCTCAAGGCCATCAGACTGTTAA
This sequence comes from Oncorhynchus mykiss, assembly GCF_057628025.1. Classification (NCBI taxonomy): domain Eukaryota; kingdom Metazoa; phylum Chordata; class Actinopteri; order Salmoniformes; family Salmonidae; genus Oncorhynchus; species Oncorhynchus mykiss. The sequence goes on along the minus strand of NC_143030.1, from coordinate 68,184,488 downwards.
ACAGCCACCACTAACATTGAGTGGCTGCTGCCAACACACTGACTCAACTCCATCCACATTAATAATGGAAATTGATGGACATTGATGTAAAAATATATCACTAGCCACTTTAAACAATGCTACTTAATATAATGTTTACATACCCTACATTACTCATCTCATATGTATATACAGTATATACTACCCACCACTACTGTACTCTATACCATCTACTCCATCTTGCCTATGCCGTTCTGTACCATCACTCATTCATATATCTTTATGTACATATTCTTCATCCCTTTACACTTGTGTGTGTGTATAAGGTAGTAGTTTTGGAATTGTTAGGTTAGATTACTCACTGGTTATTACTGCATTGTCGGAACTAGAAGCACAAGCATTTCGCTACACTCACATCAACATCTGCAAACCATGTGTATGTGACAAATACATTTGATTTGATTTGATGTTTATTTTATTCAGAGTGATGTTTTTTTTTTACAAGATAAACAATAGTCCACAAACCCAATAAAAGGCTGGTTTGATTAGGAGAAACATTGCTTCCAATTTTCTCACAAAACCAAATTCTAATTCCACCCAGTATTGCAACCCATTATTTGAATTCAATTCAATATGATTGAATTGCACTGAAAGGTGATATGCATATTAACCATTATATTCAACATTTACAATGTAATGATAGTGTGTGAAACAAAATGAAAATTGTTATTGAATGAATATAGAAATTAATTTACAATATGTTAACATTCGTTGTAAAAAGCATAATAACAATTCCAGCAGGGGAAAAAATGAATAACTGCAATAGCAGCCATCTTTAATTTCAGCATTCAGACATGGTCATGATATTATTGTGCTCTCTTATAAAGCCCAGCCTGTGCAGACAGGGAAAACAATATAGCGTTTTGTTATCTATCTCTATCCTACAGCTTTAAAGAGAAGGATTCTATGTCATAGAATGAGCATGAGCAGACTGAGGAGGAGATCTATCATTGTAGAGTCAGTAGGCTTTTGTGTGTAAATCATGTGTCACATGGCCGGCAAGTTCATTCTCCGGCCACGGAATACATTTAGGCTTCCACTTCTCCTATTTAATTGAGTGCTTTCAGCAATTGTTGGTGTTGTATATAGATTATTGTTTTTTAATCATACACCTTTTCATTATTTGTTTCATTAACTGTCCTTGTGAACTCAAACCAGAAGAAGAAGTAGCTTTATTAACTCAAAACATTGTATTGTTTTTGTATTGTATTTGAATTATTATGCTGCCCCAAAGGGAATGACTGTCAGAACAGTTCAAGTTTTAATGTGACAAAGTTTTGACAGCAGGACAAGATAAGCAAATGACAAAATTGTGGTAAACTTAAGACTTTGAATTTCTCCCATCAGGGTAATCTGTCCTGTACACGTTAAAGTATTGAGTGCTACCTTGGGACTTTCAGAACCCAAAACACAGATGGCGCTTCAACAATGAATGATCTGACTTCATTATTTACATGCCCTTCAGCCTTGTGGAGTTTCTGTGAACCATTTCTCATGTAGAACATAATGCTGACCACACCAGCCAGTGCAGAAAAAGTTAAAAGCACAGTAGTCACACAAAATATGCTGTAATACATTCTTTCAGAATGGTTCAGGATGTCATAAATATCATACCAACATACTTGGGTAGTATAAGTAAACTGCATCATGGTGAAAACAACTATTAAAGTTAAAACAAATCATCATCAAAGATAATAAAAGTTCATTTCCAACGTCCTTGTGTCATCATTTAAGGTTAAAATGTAATTTTAGTTTAAGTATAAATATACAGCTCTTCAAGACAAATAAGACAGCCCTTGTTCAGCTCTCCCCAGGCAGGCAGTACCACGGCGGAAGCTACAGCATGGTACTGTACAGTTGAAGTCGGACATTTACATACACCTTAGCCAAATACATTTAAACTCCGTTTTTCACAATTCCTGACATTTAATCCGAGTAAAAATTCACTGTCTTAGGTCAGCTAGAATCAACACTTTATTTTAAGAATGTGAAATGTCAGAATAATAGTAGAGAGAACTATTCATTTCAGCTTTTATTTCTTTCATCACATTCCCAGTGGGTCAGAAGTTTACATACACTCAATTAGTATTTGGTAGCATTGCCTTTAAATGGTTTAACTTGGGTCAAACAATTTGGGTAGCCTTCCACAAGTTTCCCACAATAAGTTGGATTAATTTTGGCCCATTCCTCCTGACAGAGCTGGTGTAACTGAGTCAGGTTTGTAGGCCTCCTTGCTCGCACACGCTTTTTCAGTTCTGCCCAAAAATGTTCTATAGGATTGAGGACAGGGCTTAGTGATGGCCACTCCAATACCTTGACTTTGTTATCCTTAAGCCATTTTGCCACAAATTTGGAAGTATGCTTGGGGTCATTGTCCACTTAGAAGACCCATTTGCGACCAAGCTTTAACTTGGTGATGTCTTGAGATATTGCTTCAATATATCCACATGATGTTCCTGCCTCATGATGCCATCTATTTTGTGAAGTGCACCAGTCCCTCCTGCAGCAAATCACCCCCACAACATGATGCTGCCACCCCCGTGCTTCACGTTTGGGATGGTGTTCTTTGGCTTGCAAGCCACCCCCTTTTTCCTCCGAACATAATGATGGTCATTATGGCCAAACAGTTATATTTTTGTTTCATCAGACCAGAGGACATTTTTCCAAAAATTGACATTTCTCCATCTTTGTCCTCATGTGCAGTTGCAAACCGTAGTCTGGCTTTTTAATGGAGGTTTTGGAGCAGTGGCTTCTATCTTGCTGAGCAGCCTTTCAGGTTATGTTGATATATGACTTGTTTTACTGTGGATATAGATACTTTTGTACCTGTTTCCTCCAGCATCTTCACAAGGTCCTTTGCTGTTGTTCTGGGATTGATTTGCACTTTTCTCACCAAAGTACAATCATCTTCCTGAGTGGTATGACAGCTGCGTGGTCCCATGGTGTTTATACTTGCATACTATTGTTCGTACAGATGAACATGGTACCTTCAGGCGTTTGGAAATTGCTCCCAAGGATGAACCAGACTTGTGGAGGTCTACCATTTCTTTCTGAGGTCTTGGCTGATTTCTTTTGATTTTGCCATGATGTCAAGCAAATAGGCACTGAGTTTGAAGGTAGGCCTTGAAATACATCCACAGGTACACCTCCAATTGACTCAAATTATGTTAATTAGCCTATCAGAAGCTTCTAAAGTCTTGACATCATTTTCTGGAATTTTCCAAGCTGTTTAAAGGCACAGTCAACTTAGTGTCAACTTCTGACCCACTGGAATTGTGATACAGTGAATTATAAGTGAAATGATCTGTCTGTAAACAATTGTTGGGAAAATGACTTGTCATGCACAAAGTAGATGTCCTAACCGACTTGCCCAAACTATAATTTTTTAACAAGAAATTTGTGGAGTGATTGAAAACAATTTTTAATGACTCCAACCTAAGTGTATGTAAACTTCCGACATCAACTGTATATTTCTGATCTCTATTATGGCTAAGTAGCTCCTATTATAGCTACATACTGACTTAGAATATGACTTTGAATATGTTGACAACTATAAATACCTAGGTTTCTGACTAGACTGTAGTCTCTCCTTCCAGACTCACATTAAGCATCTCCAATCCAAAATTAATTCTAGAATCAGCTTCCTATTTCGCAACAAGGCCTCCTTCACTCATGCTGCTAAACATACCCTCGTAAAACTGACTATCCTACCGATCCTTGACTTCGGCGATGTCATTTACAAAATAGCCTCCAACACTCTACTCAACAAATTGGATGCAGTATATCACAGTGCCATCAGTTTTGTCACCAAAGCCCCATATACTACCCACCACTGCGACCTGTATGTTTTCGTTGGCTGGTCCTCGCTACATATTAATCGCCAAACCCACTGGCTCCAGATCATCTACAAGACCCTGCTAGGTAAAGCTCTGCCTTATCTCAGCTCACTGGTCACCATAGTAGCACGCGCTCCAGCAGGTACATTTCGCTGGTCATGCCCAAAGCCAACAAATCCTTTGGACGCCTTTCCTTCCAGTTCTCTGCTGCCAAAGACTGGAACGAATTGAAAAAATCACTGACGTTGGAGAATTACATCTCCGTAACTAACTTTAAGCATCAGCTGTCAGAGCAGCTTACAGCTGCAGCTGTACACATCCCATCTGTAAATCGCCCATCCAACCAGCTACCTACCTCATCCCCATAATTGTTTTTGTTTTTCTGCTCTTTTGCACACCAGTATGTCTACTTGCACATCCTCATCTGCACATCTATCACTCCAGTGTTAATTGCTAAATTGTCATTTCTTCGCCACTATGGCCATTTATTGCCTTAGCTCCTTACTTAATTTGCACACACTGTATACAGATTTCTCTATTGTGTTTTTGACCGTATGTTTGTTTATCCCATGTGTAACTCTGTGTTGTTGTTTTTGTCGCACTGCTTTGGTTTATCTTGGTCAGGTCGCAGTTGTAAATGAGAACTTGTTCTCAACTGGCCTGCCTGGTTAAATAAAGGTGAGAAAAAAAAATTATACAGTGCATTCGGAAATATTCAGATATTTCAATATTTTTTGTGAAGAATCAACAACAAGTGGGACACAATCATGAAGTGGAATGACATTTATTGGATATTTAAAACTTTTTTAACAAATCAAAAACTGAAAAATTGGGCGTGCAAAATTATTCAGCCCCTTTACTTTCAGTGCAGCAAACTCTCTCCAGAAGTTCAGTGAGGATCTCTGAATGATCCAATGTTGACCTAAATGACTAATGATGATAAATACAATCCACCTGTGTGTAATCAAGTCTCCGTATAAATGCACCTGCACTGTGATAGTCTCAGAGGTCCATTAAAAGCGCAGAGAGCATCATGAAGAAAAAGGAACACACCAGGCAGGACCAAGATATTGTTGTGAAGAAGTTTAAAGCCGGATTTGGATACAAAAAGATTTCCCAAGCTTTAAACATCCCAAGGAGCACTGTGCAAGCGATAAAATTGAAATCGAAGGAGTATCAGACCACTGCAAATCTACCAAGACCTGGCCGTCCCTCTAAACTTTCAGCTCATACAAGGAGAAGACTGATCAGAGATGCAGCCAAGAGGCCCATGATCACTCTGGATGAACTGCAGAGATCTACAGCTAAGGTGGGAGACTCTGTCCATAGGACAACAATCAGTCGTATATTGCACAAATCTGGCCTTTATGGATGAGTGGCAAAAAGAAAGCCATTTCTTAAAGATATCCATAAAAAGTGTCGTTTAAAGTTTGCCACAAGCCACCTGGGAGACACACCAAACATGTGGAAGAAGGTGCTCTGGTCAGATGAAACCAAAATTGAACTTTTTGGCAACAATGCAAAACGTTATGTTTGGCATAAAAGCAACACAGCTGAACACACCATCCCCACTGTCAAACATGGTGGTGGCAGCATCATGGTTTGGGCCTGCTTTTCTTCAGCAGGGACAGGGAAGATGGTTAAAATTGATGGGAAGATGGATGGAGCCAAATACAGGACCATTCTGGAAGAAAACCTGATGGAGTCTGCAAAAGACCTGAGACTGGGACGGAGATTTGTCTTCCAACAAGACAATGATCCAAAACATAAAGCAAAATCTACAATGGAATGGTTCAAAAATAAACATATCCAGGTGTTAGAATGGCCAAGTCAAAGTCCAGACCTGAATCCAATCGAGAATCTGTGGAAAGAACTGAAAACTGCTGTTCACAAATGCTCTCCATCCAACCTCACTAAGCTCGAGCTGTTTTGCAAGGAGGAATGGGAAAACATTTCAGTCTCTCGATGTGCAAAACTGATACAGACATACCCCAAGCGACTTGCAGCTGTAATCGCAGCAAAAGGTGGCGCTACAAAGTATTAACTTAAGGGGGATGAATAATTTTGCACGCCCAATTTTTCAGTTTTTGATTTGTTAAAAAAGTTTGAAATATCCAATAAATGTCGTTCCACTTCATGATTGTGTCCCACTTGTTGTTGATTCTTCACACAAAAAATACAGTTTTATATCTTTATGTTTGAAGCCTGAAATGTGGCAAAAGGTCGCAAAGTTTAAGGGGGCCGAATACTTTCGCAAGGCACTGTAACTATTCAGACCCTTTACTCAGTACTTTGTTATTGCACCTTTGGTTGCAATTACACCCTCAAGTCTTCTTGGGTATGACGCTACAAGCTTGGCACACCTGTGTTTGGGGAGTTTCTCCCATTATTCTCTGCAAATCCTCTCAAGCTCTGTCAGGTTGGATGGGGAGCATTGCTGCACAGCTATTTTCAGGTCTCTCTAGTGATGTTCGAGCTCTGGCTGGACCTCCCAAGAACATTCAGAGACTTGTGATGAAGCCACTCCTGCATTGTCTTGGCTATGTGCTTAGGGTTATTGTCCTGTTGGAAGGTGAACCTTTGCCCTAGTCTGAAGTCCTGAGCACTCTGGAGCAGGTTTTCATCAAGGATCTCTCTGGACTTTGCTACATTCATCCTTCCCTCGATCCTGACTAGTCTCCCAGTCCCTATTGCTGATGAACATCCCCACAGCATGATTCTGCCACCACCATGCATCACCGTAGGGATGGTGCCAGGATTCCCCCAGAGGTGACTCTTGGCATTCAGGCCAAAGAGTTCAATTTCGGTTTCATCAGACTGAGAATCTTGTTTCTCATGGTCTGAGAGTTCTTTAGGTGCCTTTTGGCAAACTCCAAGCGGGCTGTCATGTACCTTTTACTGAGAAGTGGCTTTCGTCTGGCTACTCTATCATAAACGCCTGATTGGTGGAGTGCTGCAGAGATGGTTGTCCTTCTGGAAGGTTCTTCCTTCTCCACAGAGGAACTCTGGAGCTCTGTGAGAGTGACCTTTGGGTTCTTGGTCACCTCCCTGACCAAGGCCCTTCTCCCCCGATTGCTCAGTTTGGCCAGGGGGACAGCTCTAGGAAGAGTCTTGGTGGTTTCGAACTTCTTTCATTTCTTGGGGACCTTCAATCCTGCAGAATTTTTTGTTACCATTTCCCAGATCTGTGCCTTGACACAATCCTGCCTCAGAGCTCTACGGATAATTCCTTTGAACTCATGGCTTGTTTTTTTTTCTCTGACATGCACTGTCAACGTAGACAGGTGTGTGTCTTTCCAAGTCAAGTCAAGTCATCTCAATGATGAACAATGGAAACAGGATGCAACTGAGATCAATTTTGTATCTCATACTGTTGCAAAGGGTCTGAAAACTTATGCAAATAAGGTATTTCTGTTTTTTGTTCTTAATAAAAAAAAAATCTTTGTCATTATGGGGTATTGTGTATAGATTGATGAGTTTTTTTTATTTAATACATTTTAGAATAAGGCTGTCATGTAGAAAAAGTCAAGGGTTCTGAATACTTTCTGAATGCACTGTAGCTACAATGGTGGCTACATTACTTACTATTACGGCTACATGGCTACTATTATGCCTACATAGTGTGGCAGACGACAGTTAGAGGTGAGGGGAGTGGTAATTGAGGAGATATATCTTGCAGGTAGCTGGCTCCACCCCCAAGCCTTATATGGACTTCCTGCCCCAACGAGGAAAGGCTGTGAGTCGTTAAGCCAGGGAGTGCTTCGGGATAAAGGAGGATGCAGCCTCCACAAAGGACCGGATTGGCTGAGGACCCGAGTGTGAGGATTACCCCTGGAAAAGAGCATTGTGATTGGTGAATTCTCCCTTCTTTCCCCGTGTATGAAAATCCCCGATAAACTTCCCCTTTGCATTCTATTTGTGCTACTGGTTCCTGTTTTGTTAGTGAATTGGTGACGTGGAAACCCCACACCCTTGATCTTGCTACAATAGATGCTATTTGTGCTACTGTAAATAGCTACTATAGCTAATAGCTACATAACCTGACCTGTAGGTATAGTCACTCATTCAAGACACCTATATGATAACTGTGAGATGCAGGCCTCCAAATACAATAATGTCTTTGCTTCACTTTCAGCACAAATAATCATCTTATGTCATAAAATAATGTGAACACTCAACTTGTCAGACAGCTCCCACTCTGAGCTCTCATCATCCTTCTCCCAAGCATTTCTATTTAATTTAAGTGTTCTGGGAAGTACATGCGTTTTGTTTTAATGACGTTTCTGAAGTTGACTGATCTGTAATGTAAGCTGTTCCAGTCCAAGTTTTTCTTTCTATCTTCTTTGTGTGACTCTCATATACAGGACTTTTCTCCTATTAAAAGGAAGTGTTGGATATTTAATGTAAAGGTAGACTTAGCAACAATGCATCATCATACAGACCTCAACAACATATTTTAAACATAGCAAGACTGCCCCATAACATCTCCATAACTTTCCCATAACCTTTCCAAAACCTACCCCATAACATCAGCAAAATATTCTCATTATGTACCCATAACATCACTATAACATTCCCATAAAGACCCCATAATGTTCCAATAACATTACCATAATGTCACTGATGTTCCCATAAAGACCCCATAATGTTCCAATAACATTACCATAATGTCACTGATGTTCCCATAAAGACCCCACGATGTTCCAATAACATTACCATAATGTCACTGATGTTCCCATAAAGACCCCATAATGTTCCAATAACATTACCATAATGTCACTGATGTTCCCATAAAGACCCCATAATGTTCCAATAACATTACCATAAAGTCACTGATGTTCCCATAAAATCACAACATTCCCATAAGGTACCCATAATATCCTCATAATGTTCCCATAATGTTCCTATAATGTCCCCATAACATTCCTATAATGTTTCTATATTGTCGCCAAATCATCCAGGTACCCAAAACATAACCATAATGCTCCCAGAATGTCCTCATAAAATTGCCATAACATCACTATAACAAACACATTTCCAAAAACCTTGAAAGACATTATCATGAACTCATGCTAACAAGCATGATACAACTGCATGTACTCAATAACCACTCATAAATGAATAGGCTACTTACCAAATGCTACTTACTGAAATGATATTGAAAGCAGTGAAATTGACCCGAAAAACATCAAAGACATGGCAGATGTCATCAGCCATGCAAAATCAACAAAAAAAAATCTAATCACATTCAATTTGTAACATGTTTCATAGACAATAGGTATTGACTAAGAAATAGTGGCACAAATAACTTGTAAAAAATAACATGGCTATATATAGGGAGGAGGAAATAACATGGCTGTATACCGAGTCGATGTGCAGGGGTACGAGGTAATTGAGGTAGCTATGCACCTTACATACTGTATATACTGAACAAAAAAAAAATGCAACATGCAACAATTTCAACGATTTTGCTGAGTTACAGTTCATTTAAGGAAATCATTCAATTGAAATAAATTCATTAGGCCCAAATCTATGGGTTTCACATAACTGGGCAGGGATGCAGCCATGGGGGGGACTGGGAGGGCATAGGCCCACCCACTTGGGAGCCAGGCACACCCACTTGGGAGCCAGGCCCAGCCAATCAGGATGTTTTTTCCCCACAAAAGGGCTTTATTCCAGACAGAAATACTCCTCAGTTTCATCAGCTGTTTGGGTGGCTAGTCTCAGACAATCCTGCAGGTGAAGAAGCCGGATGTGGAGGTCACGGGCTGGCGTGGTGATGGCAGTTGTGTGGATGATTGGACGTACTGCCAAATTCTCTAAAATGACATTGGAGGCAGCTAATGGTAGAGGAACTTTAAATTCTCTGGAAACAGCTCTGGTGGACATTCCTGCAGTCAGCATGCAAATTGCACTCTCCTTCAAAACTTGACACATCTGTGGTAAAACTGCACATTTTAGAGTTGCCTTTTATTGTCCCCAGTAGACAACTCAGTGCATTACGCCTGTGTAATGATCATGCTGTTTAATCAGCTTCTTGTCAAGCAAACTTAATGATGGTGTTGGAGTCGTACGCGGCCACGCAGTCGTGGGTGAACAGGGAGTACAGTAGGGGACTAAGCACGCACCCCTTGTTGAGGGTCAGAGTGGCTGATGTGGTGTTGCCTACCCTCACCACATGAGGGCTGCATGACAGGATGTCCAGGATCCTGTTGCAGAGGGAGGTGTTCAGTCCCAGTGACCCTAGCTTAGTGATGAGATTCAAGGGCACTATTGTGTTGAACACTAAGCTGTAGTCAATGAACAGCATTCTCATGTAGGTGTTCCTTTTGTCCCAGTGAGAAAGGGCAGTGTGTAGTGCAATAGAGACTGCATCATCTGTGGATCTGTTGGGGTGGTATGAGAATTGGAGTGGGTCCAGGGTGTCTGGGATGATGATGTTGATGTGAGCCATACCCAGCCTTTCAAAGCATTTTTCATGGCTACAGATGTATGCTATGGGGCAATAGTCATTTAGACAGGTTACCTTGGCATTCTTGGGCACAGGGACTATGGTGGTCTGCTTGAAACATGTAGGTATTACAGACTAGGTCAGGGAGAGGTTGAAAATGTCAGTGAAGACACTTGCCAGCTGGTTAGCTCATGCTCTGAGTACACGTTCTTGTAATCCGTCTGGCCCTGCGGCCTTGTAAATGTTAACATGTTTAAAGGTCTTACTCACATAGGCTAATCGAACACCCATCCAGTGCCAAGGCATTATGTTTGAAAATGTTTCAACAAAGAATCAAACCAATAGACAATATCTGCAAGGAAACTGAGACAGATTTTTACAGACTGCCACATCAAAACGCAGAAAGCCTAAAGGCTTAAAATAATACAAAAAGTCTAATCAGACGAGCAATCCCTGATGTTAATGAAGGTGTCACACATTGCACAAAGAAAGTTGTGCCTGGCATTCTTCCATTTTTTCGGCTGCCTACACGAGTGACATTTCATCTCACATTCAAAGAGCGCATAGGCCCTTAATGAAATGCATAATTAACATATTCTAATTGTGCTGAGCACAGTGATGGTTTTGACAGAGCTCACTTTCCATGTCTAATTCAATGCTAATTTAATCTGTTCTTTTCCCGCCGACATGACCTTTTCTTGATTGAGTTTCACCGTACAGAATTTTTTGATGGATTGATTTATCAACCTCTTGGATTGCAACAAAAGCAGCAATTTCATACAGAAAAAAAGAGACGGTTGGAGAAAAGTAAGACAATGGAGACACCAGACATGAAATTAGGTGACAGGAGAGATGGAAAAAAAACACATTCATTAAAATGGAATAATGTCAGGCAACCTGAAACTGTGTCCATCAGTGATATATTATGTTATAAAAGCATTCCTTGGTGACATAGAGTACCAGTCCAAAGTTTGGACACACTACTCACTCAAGGCTTTTTCTTTATTTTTCACTATTTTCTACATTGTAGAATAATAGTGAAGACATTAAAACTACGAAATAACACACATGGAATCATCTAGTAATCAATAAAGTGTTAAACAAATTAAAATATATTTTAGATAGTGGGACTATCATTTGTTTGTCAACAGGACAATGACCCAACACACCTCCAGACTGTGTAGTGGCTATTTGACCAAGAAGGAGAGTGATGGAGTGCTACATCAGATGACCTGGCCTCAACAATCACCCGACAACAACCCAATTGAGATCGTTTGGGATGTGTTGGACCGAGGAGTGAATGAAAAGCAGCCAACAGTGCTCAGCATATGTAGGAACTCCTTCAAGATAGTTGGAAAAGCTTCCTCATGAAGCTGGTTGAGAGAATGCCAAGAGTATGCAAAGCTGTCATCATGGCATGGATCTAATGGGACACATTTTCGCAGTCATTTAATCAAACTTGCTGAACATTGCTTAAGCCATTCAGCTGGCTTACCTTTCAGAGAACATTTAGTGGGAAAACTTAAAAGCTTCATTTCACAAGATAAAGGAAGACCAACTCTATTCATGTATCTTCTAAATCTGAATATTTACTAAAGGGTGATGCTGAACAGACAGCTCAGAAGACATCCCCTACTTGAGACTGAAATAGGGGTTTTAAATATGTCAATGTCTTGCAATCATCCAGCACCTCTCCTTTTCTATTATGCAGAATACAGAAAATATTCACCCAAAATGTGAAAGATTCTGGAATTATTACAACATGTTTTCTCTTGTATCATTTTGAATGATTCAAGTAAATGGACTAGTCTTTTTCTGAACCATATTATGTTGTGTGGACATTACAATGCAATATGAATGGATAAATGTGGATACATTTGGATAAATGTGAGATTTTTACAACAGTAAATGCCAAATTGACACAGAGTTCCAAGGTCCTTCCAGTGGCTGTTTCTAATCCTGGTCTTTCTCTAAGTGAAAATATTGGTATTGAAATTGGGTGCAGAAACTGGGAATCCTAGGAAATGTGCAGCTGTCCGTCCGTCCGTCCGTCAGTCAGTCAGTCAGTCAGTAGCAGGGATGCGGGGATTATGCAGGGCTCAGAGCGGTAATTGAACACCGCCGGGCCCGCCCTCATTTACATCTCTCCCTTCTGCCGCATCTTTGATTGGCAGCTGTACATGAAATGCCACATCAGTTGAAAGTATGTTGTGAGCTGGCACTAACAATCCCGTGACTCCGGGGAAACCTGCCATATTGTAATTTGGTTATCAGGCATGAAGGAAATAATTCTAATTGCCAGGAAATGTGAGGCAGAATAAATACTTCACTGCTGCAAGTTGCCCAGGGTGACAGTTCTTATTTAATATACAAGAGTGTCCTGTTGCCTGCAGGATTTGGGGAAGGGAAATTAAGGGAAGGAAAGGGAATGAGGGGAAGGGCAAGAAAGGGAAAGGAAGGGAAGGGAAAGGAAGAGGGATAGGTGAAAGGAAGGAAATAGAAAGGAAAGGTAGAGAAGATAAAGGAAATGAGGGTAGGGTAGGGAAGATGAAGGGAAAGGAAAGGAAAGGAAAGGTAGGGAATGGAAAGGGAAGGAAGGGAAGGGAAGGGAAATGAAAGGAAGGGAAGGGAAGGGAAAGGAAAGGAAGGGAAAAATATGTGAAATTAAGGGAAATTAAAGGAAGGGAAGAGAAAGGAAAGGAAGGGATAGGAAGGGAAGATGAAATGAAGGGTAGATGAAATGAAGGGAGGGGAATGGAAAGGAAAGGAAGTGAATGAAAATTAAAGGAAGGGAAGGGAAGAGAAAGGAAAGGAAAGGAAGGGAAGACAAGGGAAAGAAAAGGAAAGGAAGAGAAAGGAAGGGAAGGGAAAGGAAGTGAAGGGAAGATAAAGGAATGAAAGGGAAAGGAAAGAAAATGAAGTGAAGGGAAAGGAACGGAAAGGAAGGGAAATGAAAGGAAAGAGAAAGGGTGGGAAAGGGAAGAGAATGGAAGGGAAGGGAAAGGAAAGGAAGGGAAGAAAAGGGAAGGGAAGTGAATGGAGGAGAAGGGAAAGGAAAGAGAAAGGAAGGGAAAGGAATGGCAAGAAAGGGGGAAGGGAAGGGAATGGAATGGAATGAAATGGAATGGAACAGAAAGGAAGGGAAGGGAAGAGAAAGGAAGGGAATGAAAGGGAAGGGAAAGGGAAAGGGTCAGGAGAAGGAAAGGGAAGGAAGGGAAGGGAAAGGAAAGGAAGAGAACGGAATGGGAAGGAAGGGAACGGAAAGGAAAGGAAGGGTGGAAAGGAAAGGGTGAGGGGAAGGAAGGGATTGGAAGGGAAACAGAAATTAAGGGAAGGGAAGGGAAAGGAAAGGGAAGGGAAAGGAAATTAAAGGAAAGGAAGGGGAGGAAGGGAAGGGGAAGGAAGGAAGGAAGGTAGGAAGGAAAGAGAAGGGAAGGGAGGGGAAAGGTAAAGTAAAGGGAAACCCATCAAGACAGTCATGAAGCGGGAAGGGAAGGTAGAGGAAAGGGGGGGAAGGGAAGGAAGAGAAGGGGGAAGAGAAGGGAAAGGAATGGCAAGGGAAGGGAAAGGGAAGGAAGGGAAGATAAAGTTAAGGAAGGAGAGGGAACGAAAGGGAAAGTAACAGAAAGGAACGGAAAGGAAGGGAATGGAACAGAAAGGAAGGGAAGAGAAAGGAAGGGAAAGGGGAAGGGAAAGAAGGGAAGGGAAAGGAAGAGAACGGAAAGGAAGAGAAAGGAAATTAAAGGAAAGGAAGAGAAGGGACCAAAAAGAACACAAAGGAAGGAAAAGGAAGGGCAAGGAAAGAAAGGAAGGGAAAGGAAAGGGAAAATAGCAAAAGGAAGGGAAGGGGTGGTAAGGAAAGGGTGAGAGGAAGGAAGGGATGGAAGGGAAACAGAAATTAAGGGAAGGGAAAGGAAAGGGAATATAAAGGAAGGGAAGGGAAAGGGAATGTGAAGGAAGGGAAGGGGAAGGAAGGGAAAGGAAAGGAGAGGAAATGGAAGGAAGGAAGGAAGGAAGGAAGGAAGGAAGGAAGGAAGGAAGGAAGGAAGGAAGGAAGGAAGGAAGGAAGGAAGGAAGGAAGGAAGGAAGGAAGGAAGGAAGGAAGGGGAGGAAAATTAAGGGAAGGGAAAGGAAAAGTAAAGGGATGGGAACACATCAAGACAGTCGTGAAGAGGGAAGGGAAGATAGAGGAAAAGAAGGGAAGGGTGGAAAGGAAGGTAGAGAAGGGAAAGGAATGGCAAGGGAGGGGAAAAGGAAGGAAGGGAAGGAAAGGAAAGAAAGGGAACGGAAAGGGGAAGGGAAGGGAAGGGAAATAAATGAAAGGAAAGGAAGAGAAGAGAAGGGACCGAAAAGAACGTAAAGGAAGGGAAAGTAAGAGAAAGGAAAGGGGAAGGGAAAAGAAAGAAAAAGGAAGGGAAGAGGTGGAAAGGAAATGGTGAGTGGAAGGGAAACAGAAATGAAGGGAAGGGAAGGGAAGGGTAGGGAAGGGTAGGGAAGGGAAGAGAAGGGAAGGGAAGGGAAAGGGAAGGGAAATTAAAGGAAATTAAAGGAAAGGGAGGAAAGGAGAGGAAAAGAGAAAGAGAGAGAGAGAGAAATAGGGAGATACATGGGGGAGAAAGAATGAGAGAGATAAATAGGGAGATACATAGGGGAAGAGATAGAGAGAGAGATGGGGGAGGGGGGTACATAGAGATTCATCAATCTAATTATACATAAATACCAAGATTAAGAGAAACTGCGTCAATTTACACCCTTCAATGGAATGAACTGGAAGGTGTGACATGATGTGTGGATTATTTCTCAAGGGGGTTAGGAGCTTCTCAATTCCAAATGCCTTGGTGTGGGTGGCTCAGACAATGATCGCTGTGGTTGGGTTATTATCCTCTGTGTCAGCAGGGATACATTTGAAGAGGGCCGCTCGTCTGCAACCATGCCTCTTTGTGAAAGATCATTAGCCTGGCTGTCAATTTCCCCCTAACAGCATCTAGATGCTATAATTACATCCTTCTCAAGTCCTCATATTATCTACATACCATTCTACTGCAGGACTGAAGACTGGATAGTCTGGAGAATGCATAAAAGCTCTCTGAGTTGCTCCCCCATTTGTTTAAGGAAGGTTATGGGGAGCATGAACAGTACAGTTGGTAGGCAAATTGCATAAGTTTGAGTTTGTAAGTCTGAGTTTGTTTGTACTGCATCTACATGGACATTCATAAAATATCTGCCTTTTTCAGTTTTTGACTTTCATACTTCACCAAGAGAGCACTATTAGAGGCTGACAGACAGACAGGCTGAAACTGACAGATCAGTCAAGGTTCACAGTTTCCCTGGTACCTCTTCATGTCTGGGATCACTAAGTGCTGAAGAGTGGTAGGAGAGGGGTTCAATGGTGGGGCATTAATCTGTTACCTGGTCAAACAGCACTGTATGTGAATTGACAAACTCAGGGCATCATTAGTACTACAGATGTAGGTGCTTCATTTGAGCCAATTTGCCACAGCAGGAAAATAATCCTGCAGCAACAGGAAATGTGAATTATTATTTGGATTAAAATTAAAGGACATTTTTTGGAAGGGAAAATCAAGTCTGAAATGTAAAAGTGGAGGGGTGGTGTCTCACAGGGGGAGTAGACTTCAAGGTGTTGTTGCCCCAGGTTACTTTATGTCTGGTCTGGTCAGTCAGTTGGTCTGCTGGTTGATCCCCATCTAAGGGTCAGACAGAAGCAGGGAGCCCCATTGTCATTTCCAGTCTGTTGCAATCAGCTCACAAGGTGATCTGGTCATTTTAGGGGAACCAAAGTTTTGGGATAAATTCACTTAAATGTGTATTAAAGTAGCATTGGTCCCATATTCATAGCACACATTTGTTAGATGCAGATAATTGTTTCAGATATTTTTATGCTCAAAATAAATTCATGGTAAATAATGTATTGCATCATTTTGGAGTGACTTTTATTGTAAATAAGAATATAATATAATTCTACACACTTCTACATTACTGCAGATGCTACCATGATTACGGATCATCCTGAATGAATCCTGAATAATGATGAGTGAGAAAGTTACAGGCGCACAATATCATACCCCCAAGGCATGCTAACCTCTCACCATTACAATAACATGGGAGGTTAGCATTTTTTGGGGGGGGTATAATCATTATTCACGATTCATTCAGGATGATCCGTAATCATGGTAGCATCCACATTAATGTAGAAGTGTTTATAAATTTGGTCTAATCTTATTTATAAAAATACCCTTAAATTAAAGCTGACAGTCTGCACTTTAACATCATAGTTATTGCATAATTTCAAACCCAAAGTGCTAGAGAGCCAAAACAACAAAACATGTGTCACTGTCCCAACACTTTTGGAGCTCACTGTATGTAAATATGTGATATGTGACATCAACATATCTCAGGCTTCTTCTAGGGTATATCTTAGGCCACTTACCACCCTTCTGACGCTCTCCTTTGAACGTTTTTTCATAAAGGCTCACAAATCAAAAGACATCAACATAAATCAATGCACCTGCGGAACAGTTTTCAGTCATTAATATGTCAGGTTAGGGTTGGAGCTAAAACGAGAACGGGATGTCAGGAGTTGTAGGGGTTGTGTTTACTTTGTTCAGAGTTACGTGCAGTGGTGTATTTAGCGTATCTTATTCATTATCTTGGCTTGTCCTCATACCTATCTATGTATTCATTTATGTACACTATTTATTTATTTAAACTATTTATTTATTTATACTTTCAATGTATTTATAGCTCTCTTTATACCTATCTATGTATTCATTTATTTATACTATTTTCTGTATGTATACATTATTTATACTCTCTATGTATTTATACCTCTCTTTATACCTATGGCATTGCCAGACTAAGTTATGTCGATTGCCTGTGAAGATGGGATAACTTGGAAGCACTCACACAGGCCAAGGAGATTTAGTCTGTAAACTGTTATTTGCGAATAGAGAAGGATCCCAATGGGCAACGCACACACTGGTTGAATCAACGTTGTTTGCAAGTCAAAATGATATGGAACCAACGTGGAATAGATGTTGAATTGACGTCTGTGCCCAGTGGGATAGTTTTTAAGATTCTAGGTCTAAACCCCTAATTCCGACTGACAAACCATCTAAAATCATGTTTAATTATGTTAGATTTATTCTACTCTTTTGAATCCATTTTTTTATTGTAAACAAAGCAAATGAGAATTAAGCTTTTTCAACCCTGAGGGTCATGAGCCTGAAACTATGAGCGTAGCATAATCTTTACTCCTACTGTGTTTTGATTGTAAAATTATATTTTATTTTAATTTAATTTAACCTTTATTTAACTAGGCAAGTCAATTAAGAACAAATTATTATTCACAATGACGACTTACACCGGCCAAACCCTGACAACGCTGGGCCAATTGCGCGCCGCCCTATGGGACTCCCCATCATGGTCGGTTATGATACAGCCTGGATATAACTTTTTTTTAAATATTAAAATATAGTATAGACTGTTCAACAAAACAACATTGTTTTACTGCCTCATTAATGTCATTGCCTGATTTGATTGGACAGTCTACAAAAACATACAGAATCCAAAACACTAGCCCAAAATTATAGCAATGTGTTGGCTTTTGTCCCAAATCTTGTGATGTTGTGGACTTCAAAAATATTGTCCTTACTGACGCTTGACGCAGCCGTGGTAGGGCAACATTTTTCCAAACCTCATATTTGTGAGACATCAAACATTTTCCTGCATGGAACTTTTGGCAGTAGCTCTGGGCTGCCTGCGCATTCTGAGAAGATAGAAGAAAATAAAACAGCGTATCTAAACCAGGTCAGTCATGACTTGTATCACCAACTGTGTAACTTTGTCACAGTGTTTCAAGTTTTTGCTGAACCTGAACATATTCAAAGTTTAATTGAAGATTGAGACCTCATATCACAATGTCAACAATAGGCTACTATTTCCTGTCTGTTTTACAAATCTGTGATCGTAATTTATATTTCTAAGCTAATAACAGCAAACATGTATTGTCAATTGCCAACATCAATGCTTGCTGAGGTATCCTTAATAGGGAGCTTAACAATTGTGGAGAAAGACAACCTTCACAACTTTGAAGCACACATACAACTTCAGATCAATTGATTTTAAGTGCAGTGCAGCAAGAACTGGCCATACTAAAACTCAAAACTAAATCAACATTTCGAAGTCTACGAAGCTCTCTACTTTTGAGATGGAGCACAGAGGAGTGGATTGACAAGACTTCATTAACATGGTTTAGAAATAGGCAGCTCACTGGTCCACCTTGAAAAAGAAAGGGGATACTTTATCAGATTGATTATTTTACAAGACTGAAGAATAACCTTTCTTCTTCCACTCAGAATTGAAAAATAATACTCTTGAACATCAAAGGCAGCCATAATTGACACGTTACAACCGTGTAAATAGATCAAACCGGAGAGAGACTTCAATGAAATAACCTTACAGTGTGATGGAGAGACGGGAGCTGGGTTAAGAGAAGAGTAGGCCCGATTATGCATTCAGATTTCCCCCTTACACCACTCTGGTCATAAAAAAGGAGTGTGGACTCGCTGGAGAGTGGAAGAGTTTGGAATGAGAAAGCGAAATAGAAAGAAAAGAGAGAAAGGAAGTTTGAGTGACTCCTTCAACGAAGGAGATCTGTGGACATGTCAGTTGATTAGTGCTCTTGATTAGCATTTGTAAAAGACCCTGGCGCTCCATTATTTATATTCCTATTTTACCATGATCTGGTACACTGTGATTCATCTTGTCACTAGGCCTGATTGACAGGGTCAAGTCTTCATATTCCATTTTATAAAAAATAAAAAAGGGAAATAAAACCCTAGATCCCTGAATGTGTTAGCTTCATTGCCACAAAGTTCTATGTAATATAGAGATACGTGTTCTTATGCACCCATCCGCCGAACTTGGTAACTATTCTCTCCTATTTCCCCCTCTCCATCTCTCTACATGTCTCTTTGTCTATCTCTCCCCTCTCTCTACCTCCCTTCTCTCTTTCCCCTCTCTCACTCCCTTGTCTCTCTCTCCTGCCGTCTTGTCATCTGATAGGTCAGGAATGTTTTCATTTTAAGGATAGATTCTGCCTGTCATGCAAGGTGGCATGATTGCATGTAGTTCAGTAGATGAGATGTGAAAGGTGTAAAATAAGAAGATAAGATGTGAAGGGTGTAAAACAAGGAGATGAGATGTGAAGGGAGTAAAATAAGGAGATGTGATGTGAAGGGTGTAAAACAAGGAGATGAGATGTGAAAGGTGTCAAATAAGGAGATGAGATGTGAAGGGTGTCAAATAAGGAGATGAGATGTGAAGGGTGTCAAATAAGGAGATGAGATGTGAAGGGTGTCAAATAAGGAGATGAGCAAGAGAACAAAGAGGAAAGAAGTGCTCTCTTTATTTCACAGATTGAATGTCTATGAATAGAGATTAAAGCAGGGGATCCACTAAGATGTGAAATTAACCCTTGATTACTGATGAATCTCAGAGTCGGAAGCAGAAAAAAAACATTTAAAAAAAAATCTGACCACTCCATAATGGTAATTGTTTTAGGAGAGTATAGGTCTGGGCCTAGATCACATTTCCCTGAATATCAACCTACCATGGTGGTAGCAGGCTAGCAGTATAAATGGCTGGGGATAGGTGACTACATTATTAACCATGCTGAAAATGCTAACAGAAAAAGACTGAGACGTGATCTGAAATTCAGCAGCTTGGTTGCATCAGAGAAAACTAACCTTTCTGTTAGATTGGGCTGCCTCCACAAGGACAGTGGCTTTGAAAATATAAATTAAAATGCAGAAATGAATGTTCATGGGGGATATTGAAGTACTGTATATCATGTCTTACTATTGCACTGTATTTTTTAACATACTAGCCAGAAAGACCATTAGGTTAAAAACATTTTAATAGTTCATGATCTGACGAAAACAATGTAATTTCGTTAAAGTACCACTGTACCATATAAATTGTGAGAACTTAACGTCTCTAAATGTTTCATATCCAGTGTTCCTATAAGGTACTGTTACTCCAATCCAATCTAGTCTACCAGACTATTTTACTAGCTACAATCTGATCCCTGACTGAAGCCAGAGTATCTACTGTAACGTAATGTGTGTTCATCTCACTATATAGACCAGGGCTCTCCAACCCTGTTCCTGGAGAGCTACCCTCCTGTAGGTTTTCACTCCAAACCCAGTTGTAACTAACCTGGCTCAGCTTATCAACCAGTTAATTATTAGAATCAGGTGTGGTAGATTAGGGTTGGAGTGAAAACCTACAGGATGGTAGCTCTCTAGGAACAGGGTTGGAGAGCCCTGATATAGACACAATATCAAGCAGTCATCCAGAGAAGGAAACAGGATATCTCTTCATTTAGACCTGCTGTTCACAACTCACAGATGCCGGAAGTGTACAACCTCAACCAGAGGGCCTGCGTCCCAAATAGCACCTGATTCCTTATATAGTGCACTATTTGTTACCCACGGCCAAAAGCATAGGGTGCCATTTGAGTGTGTAGATGTTCACGTGATTAGTGATAATTAAGTGAGGACTCATTTGTATATTAACTTATCTTAAATAAGTGTGAGTTCAATTAGTTTTTTTGTCATATTATTTTGCAATCTGATTTTCGTGAAGTGTCTATTTCATTAGATTTAAAGTCTTGAGCATTTAGATTTTTTAGATTTTTCTATTTTGACGGCTGCTGCATGAAGCCATAGCCTCACCCTCACTAGAACACAGTTCACAATACACCATGCAATAATAACAGACACTAAAATAAGGTTTTGGTGAAGGTTTATGGGAGTTTTTAGATGGTCAGTGAAATCTCTAACAGAGGCATTTGTGCAGTATTCACATCATATCACAGTCCACAACCTAGATAGAATACTACACATTAAGGGCCTTATATTCTCCTACCTACGTGTATGCTCAGGTTGACGTTTCATCTTGTCCTGGAGGCAGAGCTGAGCGATTTCCACCTAGACGGGCCAGCTGCAAATATTGTAAAATGTGCTTTTGGTCTTAATTTCAGGTTTAGGATAGGAATAAAGTTAGCATTGAGTTTAAGGTTAGGATTCAGTTTAAAATCAGATTGTATGACTCTGTGGCTGTGCCAGCAAGTGACTACCCTGAAGAGCTGCCTCCAGTACGAGTCATCCCAATATATGCCAACATGCTACCTATGTGGGCATGACCATGACAAGATGCATACAATAACACATGTACCTTGTCTCACACTTGCACAGTCACAAATCTGATTTGCACCTAGTTCTCCTGGATGGACAAACAAGGGAGGAGGAGGGCAGATAAAGTGACAAATAAAGTGGCATAATGAATCTAAAAGACAAACATTCATTCAGATCAAACGCACTCAGGAGCGAGTCATGCTCCGGCAAATCTCTTTCAGGGCTGCCAGGCTACAGGACGAGAAGGGGTGAACCTCTAACCTCTGACTGGGCTGCTTGGATACGGCGGAAGGGATTAACCTCTGACTGGGTTACATGGATACAGGAGAGCAAGGGGTGAACCTCTGACATGGCTGCCTTGATACAGGAGCGGAAGTGGTGAACCTCTGACAGGGCTGTCTGTCTACAGCAAGGGGAGGGAAGGGAGGGTGTGGAGGGGTGGGGAGATGATGAGCTAGGGTGCATAAAATCGAATTATTCCCAGTGTGTGTGCCTACGATGGTGCAAATGGCTGTCTTCTGTCCTCTCAATGGCAGCCAAGCCAATTAAGCTTTATTCTCTAACAAAACACCTTGGAAATCCCCACAAGGTTGTTTTTACTGTACATGAAAAGCTTTGGAAGGATGTGTAAACCTGAGAGAGAGTGGGTTGGTTGGATACAAGAAATTAAGACAATATGGTGTTATGGTAGGAAAACAGTTACACCATGACAGACAGACAGAGTAGACAGCTATGATGGGTGTTGAGTGAGAGGGAAAGGTGAGATAATCAATTAAAGCTGTCAGTAATTGGGAGCGTGTAAAGCCCATAATGTGCATTCTCTCACTCTCTCGATGACCCCCCCCCCCACCCCCCATATCATCCATTGGATCTCAGGTGCTTAGCCATGCAGATCTGCCTGACAGCCCAGTACATCTCTGTCTGCCTAATTGGACAGTATAGAGTTGTTTATGGATATTGCAGACATTTAGGACACTGTTGGGGGCTGCACAAAAAATAATTAGCAAAGGGCTCCTATAACTGGACTGTCAGCCTCACTCCACTAACATCAAAAGCACCACAACAAATAAATGTTTATTTTTTTAATGTAACAGTACACTTGCTTGACATTCAAACATGCTACACTTCAGCAGACACTGTTATCCAGAGTTACAGTAGTGAGTGCATATTTTTTGTACTCTTTCATACTTGTCCCCTGTGGGAATCAAACCTACAACCGTGGCATTGCAGGCGCCTGCTCTACCAACTGAGCCACATGGGACATATGATATGTCCTGTGTTATAATGTGGATGGCTGAAACACCGGCAGCTTGTCTTACAGATGTAGGATCTTAATTGTATTACACGTTTATCAGCTTCTGATTAACAATACCATTTTATTTAGATTTTATTTGAGATGAACTTCTGATTTAAATAAATTCACTGAAAACCCACACTAACATATATATTAACAGTATTGCACTTTTCATGTAGCCTACTTTTAGCCAGTTAATAGCCTAACCACCGATCAAGCAACATTGTGGACTAAACATTAAAATCCTGTTGCTGCGGGAATATTTTGCTGTGACAATATAGGTAAAATTAAGATCCTTCATCTGTAACACTCTCACTGCGGGTATTTGATGTGCTAGCAAGGTGGTATAATTTGAATTAGCAAACCAATCCATCAGTAGGAATGTTATTGAGTCGCAATGTTTACAAATATAGTAATAGTTCAGATTGGAAGTTTGCATGTCATTTATTATGTAAATTGATGTATTTGGTGATGAACATGACTGATAGGCCTTGTACATGTGTATTGGGGTAAGATATTGTAGCATTGAGGTTAGCATGCTCCTCTGCTAGTCTCTCTGTGTCTGTTAACATATCCACAACATCTTTCTATTAGAAGAGTAGCAACGACAAGCAATAATGACCCTCTGACTCTGTGGTGCTGTTTTGTAAGGACAAACTTCTTCTGATTTTCACATTTCAGAAGGTATCAATTACAAATATCATTGCAGGTATTCAATTATTTAGTCCGTTTTATTGATCGTAATCGTTTTACTGATTGAAACTAGAACCTCACATCAGACTCTCAATAGACACAAAATGAGAAGAGAAGACCAGGGTAAATTCAGAGGCCTTTGTATAGCAGTCTACACTTTATATAATCCCATATGTACTAAGTATCACTTCCTGGGTGACATTCAAATCAAATCCAATCAAATGTATTTATATAGCCCTTCGTACATCAGCTGATATCTCAAAGTGCTGTACAGAATCCCAGCCTAAAACCCTAAACAGCAAGCAATGCAGGTGTAGAAGCACGGTGGCTAGGAAAAACTCTCTAGAAAGGCCAAAACCTAGGAAGAAACCTAGAGAGTAACCAGGCTATGAGGTGTGGCCAGTCCTCTTCTGGCTGTGCCGGGTGGAGATTATAACAGAACATGGCCAAGATGTTCAAATGTTCATAAATGACCAGCATGGTCAAATAATAATAATCACAGTAGTTGTCGAGGGTGCAGCAAGTCAGCACCTCAGAAGTAAATGTCAGTTGGCTTTTCATAGCTGATCATTAAGAGTATCTCTACCACTCCTGCTGTCTCTAGAGAGTTCACAACAGCAGGTCTGGGACAGGTAGCACGTCCGGTGAACAGGTCAGGATTCCATAGCCGCAGGCAGAACAGTTGAAACTGGAGCAGCAGCACGGCCAGGTGGACTGGGGACAGCAAGGAGTCATCATGCCAGGTAGTCCTGAGGCATGGTCCTAGGGCTCAGGTCCTCCGAGAGAAAGAGAGAATTAGAGAGAGCATACTTAAATTCACACAGGACACCGGATAAGACAGGAGAAGTACTCCAGATATAACAAACTGACCCTAGCCCCCCGACACATAAACTACTGCAGCATAAATACTGGAGGCTGAGACAGGAGGGGTCAGGAGACACTGTGGCCCCATCCGATGATACCCCCGGACAGGGCCAAATAGGAAATTCCTGTGGCTTGGCCGCTAAGACACATCTCTGAACTCGCACATTACTCTTCATCCCCCACTAACAATTTAGTAATAAAGTATTGATTTCCAGATTCTCCCGCTTCTCTTATGGATATTAAATTGTGTTTGATAAACTGTGCCTGGCACCCTAATCTGCACTGTCCCTTTCCCCCCACTGTCTGTAAAACAAAGTGCCACTGGGGAGATAATGACAACGGAACATCGCTGAACTCATTTAATCCATTTGTAACACTTGACAATGAAAAAGGGAAGACACTTTTCAAGCGGCAATGTCAAAGTTTATGGTGACACTTTATTTGGATATGTGTCTGATGTATTTCTGCAGGGCTCATCTGTAAAAGAGACCCTAGTCTCAGTATGACTTCCCTGACAAAATAAAGGTTCAATAACAAAATGTAGTAACAAAATTGGATAGTCCATCTGTAGATTCTCTACAGACTATCAGTAGCATTTCAACTATCTACTAACCCTAACCCTAAACTTAACCCTTACCCTAACCCTTATTCTAAACCTAACCCTAACCCTTATTCTAAACCTAACCCTAACCGTAGCAAACTTACCAACAGAGTGTGACCATCTTTAAGCGCATCTCTACAGATGGACTATCCTGACTAGCCAAATAAAGTGTGACTAAGTGTATTGCTCAGGTTATGAACGGTCCTTATTGGAACCCAGCAGACATCTTGAGCTAGCGTTCAGCTATTAATTTATGGGCCCCCGTGTACCAGTTACTTTTAAAGGAAATGTTTGGATAATGCTAGGATATTAGTGTTGTACCTGGGTTGTCTGATTTCCGGTGCACCGGAGATTAATGTGTCATGTCAAGAAATAGAAAAACAAAGAGGCCGAGACATTGGTCTTCAATCAAGTAGGGGATGTTACATGCCAGTCCCACGTGAGGGCTATGTGGACTAGGGATTCCAGTGTTTTTATGCTCTCATATCAAAGCTATAGGATGCTATCATACCAGACCATCATTATTGTACCAAAAAAACATTTATCGAAGATGTCCCCTGTTAAACCAGCCCATTATGTGTTGCCATAATAGTGCTTGTTTACATTCTACACACCTGATTGAAAACATACGTTTCTTAAGTCTTCGCTCTTTCTCTAACTGTACAATACTCTGCAAATCAGGATTTCACAATGCAGACGACTGACTTTAGTCTGGATAAAGATATAATTTACATAATTAAAAAAAAAATGTAAATGGCCTCTCTGTGCTAGCTACAGATTGGTCATATCTCCCTCAGAACCAAGGCAATATTTTCAGTTGCACCATCCAACATTATTAGCTAGATTCTCCTTCTATTGTCAACATCACTGTTTATTGCATCTTTTAACTAAAAAGGGGCAATCAGCACTTGCTACATCCATTTTTGGACTTTTAAATTAATGATATGCACCCAGTGATTCTTGAAAAATATAATGTATGAATGCCTCATGAGCTTAGTTCAAAGTAAATGTACACTATATATATATATATATATATATATATATATATATATATATATATATATATATATATATATATATATATATATATATATATATATATAAATGTAAACATACACTATATACACTATATAGCCTCAAAACATAGTTAAAACTATAACATTGATATCATGGATGGTCAGTCCTTGCATCCATAGCTCTGTCTATGAATTTGAGAGTGGTTACATTTCTCCAGCCCTATCCCTCAGCTTTTTAAGAAAACAGGGGTGGGGACCCACATTTGCCTCATGCAGTACGACACACCTTCGCATAGAGTTAATCAGGATTTTGATTGTGGCCTGTGGAGGCACTGGGTCTCAACCCCGCCCTGTGCATTGGACTCCATGTTCACCCACGACTGCGCGGCCATGCACGCCTCCAACTCAATCATCAAGTTTGCAGACGACACTACAGTGGGCTTGATTACCAACAAAGACGAGACAACCTACAGGGAGGTGAGGGCACTCATGAGTGTGGTGTCAGGAAAACAACCTCTCAACATCAACAAAACAAAGGATGATTGTGGACTTCAGGAAACAGCAGAGGGAGCAGCCCCCTATCCACATCGAAGGGACAGCAGTGGAGAAGGTGGAAAGTTAAGTTCCTCGGCGTACACATCAGACAAACTGAAATGGTCCACTCACACAGGCAGTGTGGTGAAGAAGGAGCAACAGCGCCTCTTCAACCTCAGGAGGCTGTAGAAATTTGGCATGTCACCCAAAACCCTGACAAACTTTTAGACGCACAATCGAGAGCATCCCGTCGGGCTGTATCACAGCCTGGTACGGCAACTGCGCCGCCCTCAACCGCAAGGCTCTCCATGACACCAATAGCAACTGATGTCACAGGAAGGCCAAAAAGATCAAGGACATCAATCACCCGAGCCACTGCCTGTTCACACCGCTACCATCCAGAAGGCTAGGTCAGTACAGGTCCAAAACTGGGACCGAGAGACTGAAAAACAGCTTATATCTCAAGGCCATCAGACTGCTAAACAGTAATCACTAACGCAAAGGGACTGCTGCCTACACTGAGACCCAGTCACTGGCCACTAATAAATTAATCACTAGTCACTTTATACAATGCACTCTAAATAATGGCACTTTAATAATGTTTACATATCTATATATACACACACTTCATACCATCTATTGCACCTTTCCTATGCCGGTCGGCCATCGCACATCCATATACTTACATGTACATATTCTCATTCACCCCTTTAGATGTGTGTATTAGATAGTGGTTGGGGAATTGTTAGATTACTTGTTAGATATTACTTCACTGTCGGAACTAGAAGCACAAGTATTTCGCTACACTCAAATTAACATCTGCTAACCATGTGTATGTGACAAAGACAATTTGATTTGGAATGTTGTCCCACTCCTCTTCAAAGTTGCTGGATTTTGGCGGGAACTGGAAAACGCTGCCATACACATCGATCTAAAGCATCCCAAAAATGCTCAATGGGTGACATGTCTGATGAATATGCAGGCCAAGGAAGAACTGGGTCATTTTCAGCTTCCAGGAATTGTGTACAGATCCTTGCGACATGAAGAGGGAACGCAACACCCTGCTACAACTAAACTCTCTGTGAAGTGAAAGCGGTATGGACTGTAGGTGCGAGTAAGGATGACAACAGGCAGAATGTGGTACCGTTTACAAGGACTTTATTCCTTTACACGGTAATATGGGGAAAAGGGGCTGGACGGAACCAAAGCAAAGAAAGTAAATCTGAAAGCCCCCCCCTCTCCTATCTTACCTGCCTACCCACTACTTACCTAATTTAGCACCACCTGGTGCCCTAACCAAAATACAGGGGGGGTGGCCGCCCAGGTCTTACAGCTGACAAATCAGCTGCTTGAGGGATTTCAGGAAGCCATTTCCTGAAATAAACACATGCAAATACACAAACTTCAACACATAAACTGGGGAACGTAACACACCCACCACAAAAATTGAAAACCTAGTTTTGCAATAACAAAAGCCAGCCCAGTTAGTAAACCCGTGATAGAGCGTCAGCAACCACATTCACCGAGCCCTTCACATTCTATCAATACAGTCATCTAAGCGAGGTAGAGGAAAATAATCAGACTTTGTAACTGCATTTACTTAGTCCGTACATAAGCGGGACGTACCATCAGGCTTAGGAACAAGAATACATGGGGAACTCTAGGAGCTGTTACTGGGTTTTGCCATGTCATTCTGTAATAAATAAGCTACCTCACTTTTCATTACCTCCCTTTTCTTAGCATTAACCCGATACGGATGCTGACGTATAGGAACAGCGTTCCCCACATCCACGTCATGTTCCAAGATGGATGTGCGACTTGGAATGTCCTGAAACACACTGAGAAAACTGTTTATCAATAGGATAAGATCCTTAGTTTGATCGTTATCCAAATGTTCCATTTGAGAGGGTAACTTCTTCAGCATCTCTGAATTACATAGGCGTTCACCTTGCTGTAACGTATGGCGTAACTCCAACCCGTCCTCCTTATCCTCATCTAGGTCCCAGCCAGGCTTCAGCACCACCGCAGCCACACTGGAGACGACGGGCTGGACCGGCTTACTTGAGGAGCTGTCTGGAGAATCACGCACATAATATGTTTTCAGCATGTTAACCTGTTAGATCTCTAGGGGCGCTATTTCATTTTTGGATAAAAAACGTTCCCGTTTTAAGCGCGTTTCAGAATCTGCAAAGATTTTGTCTGTAAGTGCCCCAGAACTCATTCTACAGAATTTCTGAAGCTCTGTTTTCCATTGTCTCCTTATATGGCTGTGATTGCGCAAGGAATGAGCCTACACTTTCTGTCGTTCGCCCAAGGTCTTAGCAGCATTGTGACGTATTTGTAGGCATATCATTGGAAGATTGACCATAAGAGACTACATTTTCCAAGTGTCCGCCTGGTGTCCTGCGTGGAATTCGGTGCGCAATTGCCAGCTGCTCGTACTTTTCCATTTGATATAGGGGAGAAACCATGTGTCCAAGAACGATGTATCAATGAAGAGATATGTGAAAAACACCTTGATGATTGATTCTAAACAACGTTTGCCATGTTTTCAGTCGATATTATGGAGTTAATTTGGAAAAAAGTTCGCGTTTTGAGGACTGAATTTTCGGATTTTTTTTGGTAGCCAAATGTGATGTATAAAACGGAGCTATTTCTAATACACAAAGAATCTTTTTGGAAAAACTGAGCATCTGCTATCTAACTGAGAGTATCCTCATTGAAAACATCAGAAGTTCTTCAAAGGTAAATGATTTTATTTGAAGGCTTTTATGTTTTTGTTGAAATGTTGCATGCTGGATGCTAACGCTAATGCTAACGCTAAATGCTAACGCTAAATGCTAACGCTAAATGCTAACGCTAAATGCTAATGCTAGCTAGCTACTTTTACACAAATGATTGTTTTCCTATGGTTGAGAAGCATATTTTGAAGAGATGAGATGACAGTGTTGTTTACAAAAGGCTAAGCTTGAGAGATGGCATATTTATTTCATTTCATTTGCGATTTTCATGAATAGTTAAAGTTGTGTTATGCTAATGAGCTTGCTGATAGATTTACACAATCCTGGATACAGGGGTTTTTTCATAGCTAAACGTGACGCAGAAAACGGAGCGATTTGTCCTAAACAAATAATCTTTCAGGAAAAACTGAACATTTGCTATCTGAGAGTCTCCTCATTGAAAACATCTGAAGTTCTTCAAAGGTAAAGGATTTTATTTGAATGCTTTTCTGTTTTTTTGTGTAAATGTTGCCAGCTGAATGCTAATGCTAAATGCTACGTTAGCCATCAATACTGTTACACAAATGCTTGTTTTGCAATGGTTGAGAAGCATATTTTGAAAATCTGAGATGACAGTGTTGTTAACAAAAGGCTAAGCTTGAGAGCTAGCATATTTATTTCATTTCATTTGCGATTTTCATGAATAGTTAACGTTGCGTTATGGTAATGAGCTTGAGTCTGTATTCACGATCCCGGATCCGGGATGGGGAGATCAGAAAGGTTAACATGACACACACGGGAAGATCGCCTTCGATCTGGTGTCTTTATCACATAATTGGTGTCATTGAGTTCCTTTTCCACCAGATATGGTCCAGAAAAACGTGCTGACAGATGAGCCAGGGATTGGCAACAAAACTAAAACTTGATCCCCTGGTGCAAATGAACGGCCAACAGCCTTTTTGTCATAATGCAACTTCATGCGTTTTTGAGACGAGGAGAGAGACTTTTGGGCTAACGCACATGCGGCGTGCAGTCTCTCCCGCATCTTACTGACATATTCCAAAACATTTTTAGGGGCGCTACTGGGTGTAGGAGATAAGATATGCTCCTTCAAAACTTTAAGCGGACCCCGTGGGGTGTGTCCAAACACAAGGTCAGCAGGGCTGAACCATAAGGACTCTTGTATCGTTTCCCTTATAGCAAATAGGACAAAGGGCACCCCCTCATCCCAGTCAGTATTGGGATCCATACAATACTTGCGTAGCATTGCCTTCAGCGTCTGATGCCAGCGTTCTAGAGCCCCTTGACTCTCTGGATGATATGGACTGGAGACCTGATGAGAAATACACAATGTCTTTAACACATTTGAAAACAGTTTTGACATGAAGTTGGATCCCTGATCAGTTTGGATTATTTTAGGGAGTCCAAACGTAGAGAAGAACTTCACTAGTGCCTTCACCACAGTCTTAGCCGTTATAGTACGGAGAGGAATAGCCTCTGGGTATCGAGTAGCACTGCACATTATTGTTAGTAGGAACTGGTTACCTGACCTGGTTTTCGGCAATGGACCTACACAATCAATTATCACTCTTTCAAACGGTTCCCCCACCACAGGAATCGGGCAGAGCGGCGCTCGAGGAACTGTTTGATTAACTTTCCCACTGAGTTGACATGTGACAGGTTTTACAAAATTGGACCACGTCAGACTTCAAACCTGGCCAGAAGAAATGACGAAGGACCCGGTTATAAGTCTTTGTGATCCCCAAGTGTCCGGACCACGCCTGGTCATGGGCGAGTGACAGCACCTGCTGTCGGAACGGTGTAGGAACAACCACTTGACACTTCACTCCAGTCATTAATGGTGTCATGAGATGCCCATTTCCGCATCAAAACTCCTGCTTCCATAAAGTAGGCGGTCTCTCTAGTTTTAGCTTCCTCAATGGAAATTACCGAAGCAAAACACTTGCGAAGACTGGTGTCTTCTTTTTGACATTCAATCACCTTCTCTGGGGTGACAGACAAAATAAGGTCATGTAATTGGGGCACAATTTCGTTTTCCCCTGCCTTAGTTTTTACGGGGGTAAAAACTGTCGGCATTGCAGAAGGCATACTCGGTGCATTGTCTTCGACCTTAATAACATTCTCAAAAATGGAACTAGCCAAATCCACCACATCTCCTAGCTTGCGAGATTGTGCCCTCGTTAACACACAAGCAGGAAAAACGTGGAAATGCTTGAACCAATTTCTCATCTGTAGTTCTAATTTCTGGGTTGTCTACTACCTCTAACACAGGAGTGACATTATCACCAGCAATATCATTCCCTAGTAGCAATGTGACTCCTTTTACTGGCAGTGTAGACACTACACCAACACGGAAATGTCCTGATACCAAGTCTGACACTAAGTGGACCCAGTGTAATGGTACAGGTACAGTTTTTGACTCTATCCCCTGTAATATGACATGCGAGCCACAATACGTTTCAGGAGACCAGGGTAAAGCATCAGTAACGATTACTGACTGCGCCGCCCCGGTGTCTCGTAGGATTTGGATAGGCTTTTGATCAGCTGGTTCTCCTGTTAAGGAAACAACCGGCAGAGATAAACGGAGCATAGAAAGGATCCGGTTTCTCAAATGCTGAATTAATAACTCGATCCAATGGACGAGCCAAAGACTTGTCTAAACCCAAACTTTTCATTTTTGGGGACGGTGACTGGGACTGTTGCGGTTTATTTTTCAAAACTGGGCAGTCCGCAATCACGTGACCCTTTTGGTGACAGTAAAAACATTCACGGATTTCATGAAAAGGCTTAGGGTTGTCAGAGGAAAAGCGACCTGAACGAGGAACTGATGACGTAATCGTCCGGCCTTCAAAACGTGGTGCACCAAAGACAGTCTTGTGTGTCAAAGCGTACTCATCTGCCAACACTGCTGCTTGGGCCAATGTCACTACTTTCTGTTCATTTAAATGAACTACAATTCTATCTGGGAGGTTGCTTTTAAAGTCCTCCAACAGCATCAACTCCTGAATATCAGCAAAGGTGTTACCTTTGCTGGCTGAACACCAGCGACTAAACAGAGACTCTTTGTCCCTAGCAAATTCAACAAATGTACGGTGATAGGGTTTCTTGTGGTTCCTGAAGCGCTGTCTATAAGCTTCAGGCAACAACTCATAAGCCCGCAACACAGTAGTTTTAACTGTATTGTAGTGTAAACTGTCTTCCAGGGAGAGAGCAGCTACTACTTCCTGGGCTTTCCCAGACAATTTACATTGTAACAGGAGCGACCAAACCTTGAGTGGCCAATGCAGCGCAGTGGCCACACGCTCAAACGCAGAGAAATAAGAATCCACTTCCGACTCTCGGAATGGAGGGACTAAAGCTATGTTTTTACTCACGTCGAAGTGGGTTTGATGATGAGCAGCTTGTGGAGTCGCACTGGAGCCAGCGTCTAGCTCCAGTTGTCGGATCCTCACCTCCTTGTCAGCTTCTATTTTCCTAATTTCAAGTTCAAAATTAATTTGTCTCTTTATCTTTTTGCTCCATTTCTAACCGAGCCAGCCTCACCTTCAGCCTAGCAGTCCCATCTGAACGACCCGAAGCAGAAGATAAAGGATCGAATCGGGGCAATGTAAAGGACCCCTTCCTCCGCCCTGTCCTCCGACTTGGCATCAGAAGGTCTACCCGTCTCCTCTCCTTGCAATGAGAGAATCCGTTCTCTCACTAAACCCTCCCTGACTAGCACCAAAAGCTCAGCCTTTAGGGTTTTCTCAGGGAAAACAAATCCATAATGGTCAGCTACAGCTATTAGGTCTACTTTACGAAACCTCACCTAACAATCAATAGAGGGCGCTTCAAAAAACTTGGAGATGGCTGAGGCAGCCATCTTATACAACGCAGTCTCCTGAACACACTAACTAAACAAGTCATCCAAACTCACAACCTACCATCACACCTCAATCACTAACCACAGAGAGCTCAGAGCAGCAGGGTCCGGTGGGTTTAATGGAAAAATCCCGGATGAGCCCCCATTATGTTACGCACGCCTCTATGAAGAGGGAACGCAACACCCTGCTACAACTAAACTCTCCGTGAAGTGAAAGAGGTATGGACTGTAGGTGCGAGTAAGGATGACAACAGGCAGAATGTGGTACCGTTTACAAGGACTTTATTCCTTTACACGGTAATATGCGGAAAAGGGGCTGGACGGAACCAAAGCAAAGAAAGTAAATACACAAACTAAAGCAAATACACAAACTACAACACATAAACTGGGGAACGTAACAATGCTGAAACATGAGATGATGGCGGCGGATGAATGGCACGATAATGGGCCTCAGGATCTCGTCAGGGTATCTCTGTGCATTCAAATTGCCATCGATAAAATGCAATTGTGTTCAATGTAGGTAGCTTATACCTGCTCATACCATAATCCAAACACCACCATGGGGCACAACGTTGACATCAGCAAAAAGCTCGCCCACATAACGCCATACATGTAGTCTGTGGTTGTGAAGCCATTTGGACGTACTGCCAAATTCTCGAAAACGACATTGGAGGCGGCTTATGGTAGAGTAAATAGCATTAAATTCTCTGGCAACAGCTCTGGTGGACATTCCTGCAGTCAGCATACGAATTGCACGCTCCCTGAAAACTTGAGACATCTGTGGCATTGTGTTGTGTGGAAAAACTGCACATTTTAGTGGCCTTTTATTGCCCCCCAGCACAAGGTGCACCTGTGTAATGCTGTTTAATCAGCTTCTTGATATGCCACACCTGTCAGGTGGATGAATTATTTTGGCAAAGCAGAAATGCTCACTAACAGGTATGTAAACAAACGTGTGCACACAATTTTAGAGAAATAAGCTTTTTGTGCGTATGGACCACTTCTGGGATCTTTTATTTCAGCTCATGAAACATGGGACGAACACTATACATGTTGCATTTATATTTTTGTTCAGTGTAGAAGCCAATTTAGACCCTGAAACTCCCAGATCAGCCCACAGTAATCTGATTTCTCCTGCTCCCAAGAAATCTCCATGTATAGTGTTTATCAACTGGATTACTGGCAGGTAGGAAACATAACCCAATTTGAGGTTACTAGTTTCTCTGTGTGTAGTATTCAGTGTCACATCGCATTAGAGGAGAGAGGGTACTGCTTTGTGAAATACGTGCAACTAGCTCTCTTTCAGCTCTATCCACAATAATCATGAGCACAACACATCCCACTTCTAGCACTGGGATAAAAACATTGTTTTCTGCCTTTCCCAACATGCCCATCATGCACTGGCAGTGACAGATTTGAGATGAGGCCGATGGAGTGGTGACAGGGCTGGAAGGGCTCTTATGTGGTTACACTCTCCTCCCAGGATGGACACAGTTGAGGTGCCATTTCTCTCTCTCTCTCTCTCTCTCTCTCTCTCTCTACATTATGCAGCAGGACCTTTGTAGGTCTATATGGAAGACCTTTTGTAACAGATGACCCCAGTCCGTGTAGCCCCATCACCAGAGAGGTCAATCCCAAACAAACAAGAGCAGCGCTCCCCTTCAGGGTGATTATTGATAAAGAATGGCACGGCAATGCGGACACAGGGGAAATACACTCTGGGGGCCAATCACTTCTCCTTTTCTGCTGCCTTCTCAGGGTGGAAACCAGTCTAATGTACACATAAAGGAGGGGACCACTACTCTCTCCCTATGCTGCAATAGTTTATGTGTCAGTCTGTTATATCTGAAGTATTTCTCCTGTCTTATCCGGTGTCCTGTGTGAATTTAAGTTTGCTCTCTAATTCTCTTTTTTTTTCTCTCTCTCTCTCTCTGATGACTCCTTGCTGTCCCCAGTCCACCTGGTCATGCTGCTGCTCCAGTTTCAACTGTTCTGCCTGCAGCTATGGAACCCTGACCTGTTCACCGGACGTGCTACCTGTCCCAGACCTGCTGTTTTCAACTCTCTAGAGACATTAGGAGCAGTAGAATGATCGGCTATGAAAAGCCAACTGACATTTACTCCTGAGGTGCTGACCTGTTGCACCCTCTACACCACTGTGATTATTATTTTTTTGACCCTGCTGGTCCTCTATGAACATTTGAACATCTTGGCCATGTTCTGTTATAATCTCCACCCGGCACAGCCAGAAGAGGAAATAGCATTGGTTCCTCTCTAGGTTTCTTCCTAGGTTCTAGGCTAGGTTTTAGGCTGGGTTTCTGATGTAGCTGATGTAAGAAGGGCTTTATAAATGAATTTGATTTGATTTTTGGACTGGAGTCCTGTGAAGAAAATAGAAGAGGGAGGAACCATCAGGAATGCAGGAGGCCATGTCGGTTTGTGAAGAGAAAATGCCTCTGTCGTAATAGTAAACAAACAGCTCCCTAATATCATTGAAGGGAAACAATCATCGTTTGCTGCTGCATTAAAATGTCAGATGACTGGCAAGGTCAAGTTCATTAAGGCCAAATGCAGTGCTACGATGATGAATACATAATGGAAACGAGAATGTGGTTCCATTACACTTTTCCCCTTGTGACCAAAGACCGTGTATCAATCCCTATGAATCCAAAGGTGTTGAGACATTAGGCAGGATCTATTACTTTGACATATCTTGTATGTAAAATTATATATTGTATCTCTTGTTGGGTGGGAAATGCATAACTTAAAAAAGATATACATAAATACCTGTTTATAGAATAATACAGCCACATCAGGAAACCCCAATGTCAAGCTATATACAACACTGTAAGAGCAACCTGAGCAACTGTATGATATTTAGGCCACACATTGTATAGCAGCTCGTGTGTGTCCTGTTAGTGAGTGCTTCGAGGTGGCAAACTCAGGCAGATAACAGATAAGAGTTATTTAGGAAGTGCCATGTCCCACCAATCACCCTCCCCTTCTAAAGGGGCTCCAACGGCACCTGAGGGGGAATCTCATGGCTGTCATCCCAGAAAGCCACAATGATGCTTCCTAGCCATCTGTTCTCCATATGAGCAAACATTTCTCAGAAAAGCCACCTCAATCATTGCACGGATATAAGATGTATTCAGCATAATTAGGTCAATACATTGGATTCTGCAGTATAGAAAGACCTTTTTTTGACTCAAAACATGAGAGATAATGATCGACATATTGGCCAGACATTGTGCCTATGGATCTGGCATCTGAAGTGTGAAAAAAGTGAGAGAAAAAAAGTGGGGGAAAAAACACAACAGTGGGACCCTGTCAGCAGTACACTTCCTGTAAATAACCCCTCCATGTCTTTTGTTTCATCATGGCTCTGCAAATTACCCCAGGCCCCTTTGGAGCCGACAAGAAATAGCATTATTTTATAGCACTGAGGGGGGAAAACAGAACGAGAGAGAGAGAAAAGGGAGATGGAAAAAAAAGGTCCTTCAGGGAGCAGGGTGTAAATGAAGTTCCAAGAATGACACAGGCGAGAAATGAGGCGTGGATGGAAAATATACGCTGCACATCATCCGATACAGATGCCAGTGGAAATGGCTTCATTGAAGTGTCAGCCCTCATCCATCAATCAAGAAACAATAATGCTGCGGCGATGGGGCGGCTTTTATGGGGTTTACTCATGGGTATCAGAAACAGCACTTAAGTGTAGTTCTGACACAGGCAGGGAGAGAGAATAACAGAGGTGAGGTGCCAGGCTTATTTCACATGCAGGTAGAGTACATAAGGAAAATAGTGGTGGGTGGGGGGAGTAAATAGACAGTCAGTGCCCCCCTGACAAAAAGAAAGCTTTGGAACGTAGAGAAATATTGTACTCTTTGCCCAGTGGCAGGTTGGCCATCTGGCAATTGGGCTGGACCATTTTTTTTTTGCTGGGTGGGCAAGTCGAAATTGACACATATTTTTTATATTTATATATATATATATATATATATATATATATATGTATGTGTGAGAGAGAGAGAGAGAGAGAGAGAGAGAGAGAGAGAGAGAGAGTTAGAGAGAGACAGAGAGAGAGAGAGAGAGAGAGAGAGAGAGAGAGAAATAAAACAATTAAAAAGGTGACATGGCCGGCAGCTAATAATCTATAGTGAGACTTCGGTTGATCAGTGGGCAACGGCCAGCCCTGGTCCTACCAAGATGGGCCGGCCTGGTTTCAAAGTCGAACGTGGCATCAGCAAAGAGACCTGCTCCGACTCTGTCATCAGTAAGACAGCCAAGATCATTGATTATAAAAAATGGAAAGGGTGCCTATAAATGTAGAAATAGCACATTGTACATTGTCACCTCACTCAAAAAGTCCTATTTTTGGGGAGCGGCTAAAACCATGATTTGTGCATTATCCTCATGATTCCTGTAATGTAAGTGTCCTCACAGGGGCTTGCTGCTGTGATGAGCCACACTCCTCTCCCCCCATTCGCTCAAGAGTAAAAATGCATTCAAATAGTATAACATTACAAATTTGGAAGCTTTGTTTCCTTGACCCAGTCAAATAGAGGAGGGTCTTAGCTTTCTGCTCAATAGCATCTATTTTACAACCAAAATAAAGCTGGAGGGTATACACTATTTTACTATATACCGGTATTGATGCACAGACCGGTTTGGGTTTTTCAATGTTTGGTTTGTTTGTTTTGCTTTAGGACACCCACAAGCCTCACAAGGCTCGTCTGAAGGTCCTGGTACCAGTTTTAAAAAATTATGGAAATATATGGAGATAGTTTAGTGCCTAAAATAAGGGAATGAATACATGTAAAAAACAAAAACAAATGTTTGATCTCTCAGATACAGGACAGACAGTTCCATGTAGTGAATCTGTTAATCAATGCATTTCTATTGGCTAATAGCAGTAACGCCAAACTCAATGTTTCATCCAATAATTGTGTAATATATTTTTTGATACCTTATTTTTTAAATTCCCTGGCTTAGACAGGGCTTAGACTCTAGAGGGGTTAATGTGACACACAACTCTTACTGTCTGCAAAATACTGTCTGCTAGTTTGTCTTTTCTTAGCAAGTTGTGGTTAAAATTAATATTGTTAGTTGCTAATGTTAATCACTAGTTAGCTGGCTAGCTAGCTTGCTAAATGTACTAAGAGTCAGAACAAACGTAGCTATCTACAACCTTAGAAAAAAATAGTTCCAAAAGGGTTCTTCGGTTGTCCCCATAGGATAACCCTTTTTGGTTCCAGGGAGAACCATTTTTGGTTCCATATAGAACCTTCTGTGGAAAGGATTCTACATGGAGCCTAGAAATGTTCTACCTGGTTCTACCTGGATGGTGAAGCGTGATTCATCACTCCAGAGAACGCATTTCCACTTCTCCAGAGTCGAATGGTGGAGAGCTTTACACCACTCCAGCTGACGCTTGGCGTTGTGAATGGTGATCTTAGGCTTGTGTGTTGCTGATCGGCCATAGATTTCATGAAGCTCTCGACAAACAGCTCTTGTGCTGACACTGCATCCAGAGGCAGTTTGGAACTCGGTAGTGAGTGTTGCAACCGAGGACAGACGATTTTTACGCGCTATGCTCTTCAGCACTCGGCAGTCCTGTTCTGTGAGCTTGTATAACCTACCACTTCGCGGCTGAGCCTAACAGCACTTGCAGTTGGCCGGGGTAGCTCTAGCAGGGCAGAAATTTGACAAACTGACTTGTTGGAAAGGTGGCATCCTATGACGGTGCCACATTGAAGGTCGCTGAGCTCTCCAGTAAGGCCATTCTACTGCAAATGTTTTCTGTGCTCAATTTTATACACCCGTTGCTAAAATAGCCAAATCCACTCATTTGAAGGGGTGTCCACATACTTCTGTATATATAGTGTACATGAGGTAAGAAAACATGTAATGAAACGTCTCATTAGTGCCACCTGGAAACACTGACCGACACTTTGGTTCCTGTCCTGTCAATAATTCCTCCCTGGCTTATTCATTCGATGTCATTTCAAACAACAATGTAGTGAAGGTGCTGCCCATGTTATTCCAACTGTAGAATTAGAATAATCATTATTTTTCCATGATTCCAACAGTTCACCAATTAACTAGGCCTAGATGTTTTCCAATATCAAACAGCCCTGCGTGGCAAAGTGTGGAAATGATAACAAAAAAAGGTGGAGGAAATGCAGAAATGTTTGAAAATGCTGAAAATGATTTTGAACAGTATAAAACAATCAGAATGGAGAAAGCCCCATTGAAAGCAGTTATAATGTATGTGTTGCCAACCTATGGTCATGAACTACTCATGAAGCATATTTAGAACTTTTATCATTAAGAAAACATAAAATACTGTCAAGTACCTTCAAAATTTGAAAAATATTGTGATATGATATTTTGGCCATATCGCCCAGCACTAAACGAAGGTATTTGACATAACTTTGAGATACAGAGCTGCACGCAGGCCAAATGCGCACCGGCCATTTCGAGAGCATAGGCCTATAGGTTTAATGGATAGTATCCTACAATTGCAACAAAAAAAATTATATTACATTTACTGACTACATGGCTACTAACAGTGGGTGTTATATTTAGAGTTAACGATCTGCTTGTATTTTGAGTTTCCACTTCCTCAGGTGTGAACCACAAATTAATTAGTCTATGATATTAATTATTGCACATTAAGATGTATGTAATTAAAATCCATTGAACAAAAAAAAACATCTTGAAATTCCTATTTTGACACTAAAATAGCAACTGTCGTCTAATTGTTATCTCATAATTCATGACAATCACTGGATTAGGTTGTACATCAAAATATCTTGAATGATGAATTCCTGCTTGGACGTTAGATGAAACAACACATTTCCTGAGTACCTCAGTAGGTACTATTTATTAGATTTTTTTATTAGACTTTTTAATAAAGCACTATGAATTAATTTATAAGACGATTACTCATGATTTGGGTCCGACCAAATCATGGGCTGGTGCCACCAACTGTAGAAGTTCGTGGCACAAGTAACACCAGGGAAAATGTTAGTCTGGAATAGTAATTAACACTTAGGGTAAGTGTTGATTTAGGGGGAACACATATGACAGGCACTAATTTGCAATATAGCCTTAGTCGTTAGTTTGGCTTTGACAACGATAAGGCTTAAGCAGACAGGCAGACAAGGGCATTCAGTGCCTTGCGAAAGTATTCGGCCCCCTTGAACTTTGCGAACTTTTGCCACATTTCAGGCTTCAAACATAAAGATATAAAACTGTATTTTTTTGTGAAGAATCAACAACAAGTGGGACACAATCATGAAGTGGAACGACATTTATTGGATATTTCAAACTTTTTTAACAAATCAAAAACTGAAAAATTGGGCGTGCAAAATTATTCAGCCCCTTTACTTTCAGTGCAGCAAACTCTCTCCAGAAGTTCAGTGAGGATCGCTGAATGATCCAATGTTGACCTAAATGACTAATGATGATAAATACAATCCACCTGTGTGTAATCAAGTCTCCGTATAAATGCACCTGCACTGTGATAGTCTCAGAGGTCCGTTAAAAGCGCAGAGAGCATCATGAAGAACAAGGAACACACCAGGCAGGTCCGAGATACTGTTGTGAAGAAGTTTAAAGCCGGATTTGGATACAAAAAGATTTCCCAAGCTTTAAACATCCCAAGGAGCACTGTGCAAGCGATAATATTGAAATGGAAGGAGTATCAGACCACTGCAAATCTACCAAGACCTGGCCGTCCCTCTAAACTTTCAGCTCATACAAGGAGAAGACTGATCAGAGATGCAGCCAAGAGGCCCATGATCACTCTGGATGAACTGCAGAGATCTACAGCTGAGGTGGGAGACTCTGTCCATAGGACAACAATCAGTCTATAGTCTATCAGTATATTGCACAAATCTGGCCTTTATGGAAGAGTGGCAAGAAGAAAGCCATTTCTTAAAGATATCCATAAAAAGTGTCATTTAAAGTTTGCCACAAGCCACCTGGGAGACACACCAAACATGTGGAAGAAGGTGCTCTGGTCAGATGAAACCAAAATTGAACTTTTTGGCAACAATGCAAAACGTTATGTTTGGCGTAAAAGCAACACAGCTGAACACACCATCCCCACTGTCAAACATGGTGGTGGCAGCATCATGGTTTGGGCCTGCTTTTCTTCAGCAGGGACAGGGAAGATGGTTAAAATTGATGGGAAGATGGATGGAGCCAAATACAGGACCATTCTGGAAGAAAAGACCAAGACTGGGACGGAGATTTGTCTTCCAACAAGACAATGATCCAAAACATAAAGCAAAATCTACAATGGAATGGTTCAAAAATAAACATATCCAGGTGTTAGAATGGCCAAGTCAAAGTCCAGACCTGAATCCAATCGAGAATCTGTGGAAAGAACTGAAAACTGCTGTTCACAAATGCTCTCCATCCAACCTCACTGAGCTCGAGCTGTTTTGCAAGGAGGAATGGGAAAAAATTTCAGTCTCTCGATGTGCAAAACTGATAGAGACATACCCCAAGCGACTTACAGCTGTAATCGCAGCAAAAGGTGGCGCTACAAAGTATTAACTTAAGGGGGCTGAATAATTTAGCACGCCCAATTTTTCAGTTTTTGATTTGTTAAAAAAGTTTGAAATATCCAATAAATGTCGTTCCACTTCATGATTGTGTCCCACTTGTTGTTGATTCTTCACAAAAAAATACAGTTTTATATCTTTATGTTTGAAGCCTGAAATGTGGCAAAAGGTCGCAAAGTTCAAGGGGGCCGAATACTTTCGCAAGGCACTGTAGAAGCACAGACTGACAGCAGAGAAGATGCTGAGACAGATATACAGCTCAACAGGGAGGGCAAACAAAATGGCTCGAGCAAAGGAACAGTTATAGTGGTGAGTTGCATCTCTAGACAGAGGAACAGTTATAGTGGTGAGTTATATCTCCAGACAGAGACACAATTATAGTGGTGTTGTATCTGTTCATCTGACAGAGGAACAGTTATAGTGGTGAGTTGTATCTCCAGACAGAGGAACAGTTATAGTGGTGAGTTATATCTCCAGACAGAGACACAATTATAGTGGTGTGGTATCTGTTCATCTGACAGAGGAACAGTTATAGTGGTGAGTTGTATCTCCAGACAGAGGAACAGTTATAGTGGTGAGTTATATCTCCAGACAGAGACACAATTATAGTGGTGTTGTATCTGTTCATCTGACAGAGGAACAGTTATAGTGGTGAGTTGTATCTCCAGACAGAGGAACAGTTATAGTGGTGAGTTGTATCTCCAGACAGAGGAACAGTTATAGTGGTGAGTTGTATCTCCAGACAGAGGAACAGTTATAGTGGTGAGTTGTATCTCCAGACAGAGGAACAGTTATAGTGGTGAGTTGTATCTCCAGACAGAGGAACAGTTATAGTGGTGAGTTGTATCTCCAGACAGAGGAACAGTTATAGTGGTGAGTTGTATCTTCAGACAGAGGAACAGTTATAGTGGTGAGTTGTATCTCCAGTGGTGTTTCTTCATATTGTATTTGTTTTGAACAGGAGCTGGTTAAAAAAGAGGAGAACCATGTCTCGCCAGTAACTGGGGGATTGGCGGTGCATGCATTGATGTGGGCTGGTGTGGATAAAATGCCAGGGCCGAATTCTTGTCCAGGTCCACCCGTGTTTTCCTGTCCTGTTTTGCTATATACTGTATATATACAACCTTACTGTACCTAGGGTTAAATTGTCTTTATAAACTGGGTGGGTCGAGTACTGATTGGCTGACAGCCGTGGTATATCAGATCGTATACCACGGGTATGACAAAACATTTATTTGTACTGCTCTAATTATGTTTCCAACCAGTTTATAATAGCAATAAAGGCACCTCGGTGTTTGTGATATATGGCCAATATACATTACCATGGCTAAGGGCTGTGTCCAGGCACTCCGCATTGCGTCGTGCTTAAGAACAGTCCTTAGCCATGGTATATTGGCCATGTACCACACCTCCTCTGGCCTTATTGCTTAAATATACACAGTGAATTAAAATAGAAGGCACTGCATACAACTTTACTATGAGTGCAAGATAAACATTTTCTGTGTGTTGCTAAATGACTTAGTAAACTCATCCTAATTTTTTTAATCCACAATGACTAAATCAAACCAACATCAAATAAACTTGAAACATGACACGTCATCCATTATCTACACCCGCTCCATATGGCCCCCGTTCTCTCCATAAGGCTCCCATTCTCTCCATATTGCTCCCGTTTACTCCATATGGCCCCCGTTCTCTCCAGACACCCAAATCCCTTTCCTGAGGCCAGGGGCTTTTGGTGTGGGAACCATTACATTGTTCCTCTTCCTCAGAGGGATGTAATGACGATGTTAAGCAATCACAGACACAACTGCAGACTCTCTGCCTCAAACTCTGACAGGATAGGCAACAATTGACAGTGTGCGTCTGCTCGGCTGGCCCAATTGCTAATTCATGCAAGTTGACAATCTGGAGAGGACAATTATGAGTGACGACGATAGTGACAATAAAGAGGAAAGAGCACTTACACAGAGAGACTAATGTGAGGTTTACATTTTGAGTGAGTAGAAGAAATCCATTGCAGCACAAAGAAGATGATGATACCACTATTACTGTAATGCATAGGCTACTGTACTAAGCACCATTTGCGTTACTGTATCTGTCTGTCTGCCTGTCTGCTGTTCTTCTTTGGTTGAGAAGAATTTGGCCTGAACATGAAACAAGAGAAATTCCACCAATAATATGTTTCTTCCAAAACTCAATGTAAAGATGAATGACAGTTAACGTCAGCGAGAAAGAACATTGGGTATTGAATTGTGCACTAAACTGGCTGCTGACTGAAACTCCATGTAAGTAAAGCAAACATGATGAAATCATCATGAAAAACAAATAGAAGTTGACACAAAAGAGGCATCTAAACTTTCAAAACGGGCTTACTTGATGCAGTAGCCAACTCATGGATATTGAATCCGAAATGCTTTCTATATGGATGAATATAATCATAAAATGGATATTAGATTGAGGTGGTTAAACAACACTCAATTGTACAATAAATGTAGCTATTTTAGAGCAATGCAGCTTTCTAACAATAGTTTGTAAACTAAATGTTGTTGAACATACAGATGGCTAGT
This sequence comes from Oncorhynchus mykiss, assembly GCF_057628025.1. NCBI lineage: Eukaryota > Metazoa > Chordata > Actinopteri > Salmoniformes > Salmonidae > Oncorhynchus > Oncorhynchus mykiss. The sequence continues at coordinate 68,140,189 of NC_143030.1, read as the reverse complement.
GTTATCGTTTTCACTATAGTACTTGGTATTCCATCCATTATGTGGTAGGTTACATAGGAAGCTCTGCACCAGATCCCTGTATCAGCAAAAGAAAGGGCTCTTGTGAATATGACAGCCCCAGTGGATATGGGTCTAACAATCTCAGGGGAGCCAGCCCTGGCACACAGTAGTCTCCAGTCTCACAGTTATCAGACCTTGTTAGGAAAAGGAGTATATCTAAAATCCATCATAGAACAGGCAATGGCTTTTAGAGATCAGAATGATGTAGCAATGTCATAAATTGAATGACAATGATCTGATGATATGTCAAAAGTTCAGGAGGGTCACCTGCTTTCTGGCTACATAAACAAGCTCAAACAAGGTGATGTGGTAGTTTTGTTGAATGTTAACTGTGTAACCGTCTATGTAAAAAAATATATAAATATATTTTAAATCAACAACATTAACATGATTCTTGAACTCCCTTGAACTATGCGGAAACAATATAATGGCTGCAAACAGATTGTATTTTTCTAAGTGGTCCTATATATTTGCTTGTTACTGTGACTTTTTTTAAACATGAAACCCTTAAGCGAGTTTTGAAAAGTGAAACATATTTACAAGAGTATCAGTGTGGAGTTGGAGTGTTTGGAACAGGAAGTGTGTCATCAGATGAAGTCTTTTTCCGTCCTCTCTCTGCACTTGGTTCTCCACAGTGTGAAGGATCTGAGGGTGATGCTTAGTGAAATGCTCATTTTGCGTTCATGATTACCAAGGCCCATGGGCGATATTATGCACTAATGTGAACTAATGCAATAGATTACAGAGCACTGGCTCTGGGGAACAAACAGCAAACAGATGTGGTGTACTCAAAAATAAGGGGAAAAAACTGTTTAAAGTATTCAATGTGGTGGAGACTGTCCCTTGTAATTTAGTGTTGACAGAATGCACAATTTTGATACGCTTTGTCAGTCTCTCTTCCTTTTCTCATGATTCTGATGCTAGGCCAGGGACAGTCAATGGTGTGCTATTGTATGGTTTCTCAATCTAAAGTACACAACCCATTGACGGTATACAATGTACAACCATCTTAACATAGGAATACACCACCAATCTACACAATTGTATACACTGTTTACATTTACTGGATGGCCAAAATACTTCAACCCCTTTATTACCCAAAATATGTCACCCTGCATCAACACATCCCTGATAACAGACACAAATCAAAGATGTGCAGGTAAGCATTCCTGCACCAGTCTATCAGAATCATTGATTGTATAAAGATGAGTATGTACAGCATCCACACAGCACAGAAACACCTCTGTGTTGCTGCACTCGAGTTTGTATACACTGCCCTCTGGCGTTTACTTGCAGTTAAGACATTATCCAGACAATGAACGAACCAAAGTACAGGTAACTGCCAAAATAAAGGAAACACCAACATACAATCAAATCCAATTTTATTGGTCATATACACATGGGTAGCAGATGTTAATGCGAGTGCAGTAAAATGTTTGTGATTCTAGTCCTGACAGTGCAGTAATATCTAACAAGTAATCTAACAATTCCGCCACAACTACCTAATACACACAAATCTAAAGGGGTGAATGAGAATATGTACATTTAAATATATGGATGAGCGATGGCCAAGCGGCATAGGCAAGGTGCAAAAGATGGTATAAAATACAGTACATACATATATTAGTAATGCAAGATAAACATTAAAGTGGCATTATTTAAAGTGGCATTGTTTAAAGTGACTAGTGATCCATTTATTAAAAGTGGCCAGTGTTGGGTCTCTGTGTAGGCAGCAGACTCTGAGTTAGTGATTACTGTTTAGCAGTCTGATGGCCTTCCTGTGACATCGAGTGATGTAGGTGTCATGGAGGGCAGGTAGTTTGCCCCTGATGAGGCATTGTGCAGACCGCACCACCCTCTGGAGAGCCTTGCAGTTGATGGCGGTGTAATTGCCGTACCAGGTTGTGATTAAGCACGAGAGGATGCTCTCAATTGTGCATCTGTAAAAGTTTGTCAGGTTTTGGGTGACAAACCAAATTTCTTCTGCCTCCTGAGGTTGAAGAGGCGCTGTTGTGCCTTCTTTACCACACTATGTGTGAGTGGACAATTTCCGTTTGTCTGTGATGTGTACGCCGAGGAACTTAAAACTTTCCACCTTCTCCACTGCTGTCCATTCGTTGTGGATAGGGGGGTGCTCCCTCTGCTGTTTCCTGAAGTCCACAATCATCTCCTTAGTTTTGTTAATGTTGAGTGGGAGGTTGTTTTCCTGACACCACACTCACGAGTGCCCTCACCTTCTCCCTGTAGGTTGTCTCGTCGTTGTTGGTAATCAAGCCCACTGTAGTGTCGTCTGCAAACTTGATTAAGTTGGAGGCGTGCATAGCCACGCAGTCGTGGGTGAACAGGGAGTACAGGAGGGGGCTGAGCATGCACCCTTGTGGGGCCCCAGTGTTGAGGGTCAGAGAAGAGGTTGTTTTCTACCTTCACTACCTGGGGGCGGCCCGTCAGGAAGTCCAGGACCCAATTGCACAGGGTGGGGTTGAGACCCAGGGTCTCCAGCTTGATGAGCTTGGAGTGTCCTATGGTGTTGAATGCTGAGCTGTAGTCAATGCACAGCATTCTTACATAGATATTCCTCTTGTCCAGATGAGATAGTTATGCTCATCAAACCATTTAGTGACCACTCTTCCCCTGTGGATGGGAGCATTGTCATCCTATGAAGGCATAGGCATGGTAGCAAAAATAATTACATTAATCATAGTATGTTAATTGCATACTTAACTCAGAAGTAACACCTATGTGGAAGCACTCACTTTCAATATACTTTGTTTCCCTCGTTTACTCAAGTGTTTCCATTGTTTTGGCAGTTACCTGTACATGGACTAAGATGTAACAGAAGATATGGCAATTTCTCAACACTGTACACAATGTATAAAATGTATGACAAATTAAAACACTATGCTCATGTAAACAATTACAAAAATTATACACATTTTCAAAAATGTCAAATCATTTGTACATCAATTGCAGTGACATTTAACCAACATTTTTCATTTCTGCAGACTGAAGGTCTGAGTGTGAATGTTTATTCGATCCCTCTACTCAAGACAACAATTACACTTGATCTAAGTCAAAAGACCAAACAATGAGATCACAACATAGAAAAGTGAACACTGAAGAAAAAAATGAATGCATGTATTGACATGGCTATCATTTATTAGGCAAACGTAAACCACACTGGGTGAAATCACTGTATAAAGTACTGTAGAGCAGCATAGGCAGACAAATCGGAGTAAATTCAACTAACCAGGTTAAGTCCAGTATCCGTCACAATAATTACCTAGGCTAATACATAAACCAAACTTAGATTTAAATGATAACTTAATAACCATTTGCTTATGAAAGCAGGAAAGGAGAAGTCTGAAACAGTCCATTTCCAGTGACGAAAAAAAAAAAGTCCTAAAAGTTGTTTCAAGGTTACATAAACAGGAAGGTGGTAGGCCTATAGTAAGACTTGGAAAGATACCTGTAGACATTTTCAAACAGCACAAACAAATATTATAACACTACTCGTCTATGCCCCAAATGTCATTGACTCATGGTGATAGTCATACAACTCTTGAGCGATATATTTTTACATTACACACACACACACACACACACACACACACACACAGAGAAAACAAAAAATTTACAGAAATAAATAACACCTTAAAAATTATAATAGCAAAATATGAAATAACAGAGGTCTGGTGTGCCCAAATTGCTTGAAAAATTCAGAACGCTTCCTACACCATGTGCATTAATTTGTAACAGTTAATGCATAAATGAAGTAGAATCATAGAGCCCAAATTGAGTTCTGAAACCTGAGACAATTGTTTTTTCAGTTGAGCTATTCCTGCAGTAAGGCTTTCACTCTGCTCTCCCTGACTTATATACAGAATCAACAAGTAGTAGACCACAGCTTCAAAGCAGGCAGACAAGTTAACACAATCCAACCTAAGGCAAAAGACTATCTTAAGATCCTGCATAACATGAACAGAGTCCTGAATACCGTTTGGAAAAACAGTCGATCTAAAAAAATAAACATCTGAACAGTATTTGTGCGCACAAAAACTGGAATCCCTCAGATATTCGGTCCATGTTTTACCACTGTTACAGCATAGTCGGTTGTGAGGAATCCATAGGCAGAACAGAACAAGCAGCCTTTTCTATGTACATTTCACATAATACCCAGTAGCAGGAATCCCTGGCTTCAGGCTCTGATCATGTTTATCCAGTGAATAACTACTACTTATAAGCACAGACATGTTGCTCCCAACTCAAATATGCACTGGCTCAATAGTAGACATGATAGCTACTGCAGCTTCATATCATCACAAAAATAACTGCCTACTATGAGCGTCAACAGTCTATAAATTGAGTTTGAGGCAAGATACGTCAACATACAGCTTTTGTTTTGTAAACTAAGAACTCAAGCTGTAGGTCAGATAAAACCCTACCCAACATCAGTGCTTTGACAAAAACATGGTCCTTTGATTGCTGACTGTATGTCATATTAGACAGACCAGCGTATTAATAAACAAAAGGTAACTTCCTCTTAACACTTCTCATTTATACATGTTTTATCTAGTGCAACAATAACAATATGATATTCAAACAGTCATTTGTCAACTACCTCAACTGTTATATTAGATGGATGTGTATAGATCAGTGGGGGTAGGTCATTTATGGGTCAGGCCTTTCCTCCAGGTAAACTCTCAAAAGACGATTGTAGCATGAACTTCTCAGTGTATTTGAAACCTACGGAAGGCTATCAAATGTATTCTATTTATCTCAACACAAAACTTAAGACAAAGTTACTTACAACATGGCTGGTGAAGTCAACCAGAACAATAGCCTACCATTAGAACAGTTAAGCCCTTTCGTCAGTGGGTCCACTACATTCATTACTGATGGGTCTGGAATAGGCTCTCCTCTGTAGCATACTAGCTGGGTAGAGTAATGGCCTACTCCCTAGGAAGAGAAGGACAATATTAGGAGTAACCCTAAAGTAAGTTTGATACAAAGCGTAATAATGGCAATATGATATAGCTGTCCAACTCTAATATGGAACCCCACGACATTTACAACTACACTAACATCATGAAAATGGGATGAATTCATTTCAAACGTGTAGAAAATACATAAGATAAAGCTTTTAGCTCATACCTCTTGGGTTTGTCTGCACTCCATGACTGGGGTTAGCCACAGTGGGATGGTAGAGGGAGGCCAGGTCACTGGGGGTGTAGGAACGGAGGATGTTGATCATATTCCAGTCAGTCTCCATGCTGCTGCTGCTTGCAGAGGCTGGAGGGTTGGATGCTTTGACTGGGGCATAGGCTTGCAGCCTGTGAGAGGGAGAGGCTACATCTCTTCCTGAGGGAAGCAGTCTGTTGTACCTGTCCTCCATCCTAAAGCCAGTATCAACAGTGTCTGTTTCCCTTCCGGGGAGCACAGAGAATCTCTGCCTCTTACTGGAAGGTTCACCACCAAAGTCCATTGGGGGAAGACTACCAAACCGGCTGGAGAGGCATAGCCTGGCAGCATCTGAGGGCCAGATTACAACACTACCGCTCCTCACAGGACCGCTTCTTAAGCCGCTTGCCACTCTGCTGTCCGATGGGCTCTGCCTCTGTCTCTCCATTACAGGTTTGCTATATTTTCTACCATTGGTGTTGGATTGTTCTGCTGGCTCTGTAAACCTGGATTGGCCCTGGCTGGTGGTAGGCGGCATCATCATCATCCTGTACCGCTGATTGTCCAGGCCCAGGGCTCCCATCGCCTTCCGGGGTTCATTGATGAGAGACTGTTTAGGCCCATGAGGGTTGGAGGGGTGAGTCTTTCCTGTACGTTTTCCAGGAGACTGAGGGGTTGGGGATTTGGTCCGGCGAGGGTGTCTCCAATCTACAAGAGGCAGCAGGGTGACATCTTTGCCCTCAAGGGCAGGGGGGCAGCCAGTATAACGCTTCAGTTTTAGACTTCTGTTCTTCTTAGTTATGTCAGACTTCTCCTTGTGAAGCAGCTTCTTGTGTATGAGCAGGACCTCTGGATACATAGTGCTGAAGGCACAGGACGAACAGGCATTGGAAATCAACACATTCCTTGGTATTAGGGTGGCGGAGATGGAAAGTGAAACTTTTAAGGACAAATTTAAGGGTGCGCTGAAGCCCTCATCATTTATTTCCTTTCCTTCCATCTTCAGGTTAACAGGTACGGGGTGTTTTGTCTCCTGTCCTTCCATCTTCAGGTTAACAGGTACGGGGTGTTTTGTCTCCTGTCCTTCCATCTTCAGGTTAACAGGTACGGGGCATTTTATGTGTGCAGAAGAAGAGTGAGCAGCCGTAGAAATCAATTTCCCATACTCAGCATTCACTTGAGCAAGTGGGCTGGCAATCTTGACACCGATGCTATTAAATCTATCCTCTGGTTTTATAATGGCACAAGGTTTGGTTGTAGGCCTGACATTGGGAGTTGGCCACAGTTTGGATCGGTTGGGGACCCGTTTGTCGTCTCCGTTTCTGGCAAATTCTCTCTCACTGGGAGATGGCACAGATATCACAGGCTTATTGGGGATGTCAGTGTAAGGTTTGTCCTTGTGACGTCTATCTAAGTGATATCTCAGTGAGGTTTTCTGGGCTGCAGCATAGTCACAGTATATACATTTGTATGGTTTTTCACCTGAAAGACAAAATAATTGCATAAGCATAATATGATCCTAACAGCAAATACAGTCTTCAGATGAATTAAATGCTGAAAGTACTATATACAGAAAACAGGGGTGTAACGGTTTGGTGCGTATTGCGGTTTTGGGGTCACGGTACAGTTAACGGGAAAATTAAACCCCCAACAGTTACTGTAGTTCATTTCTGTTTATTCCTGATTCCATCTTTGTTCATGTAATGCCTGATGAGAGCACAATCAGGAATACCAACATTTCACTTTGCATTTTCTTAAATGATTACTCATCAACAACACTAAAATAAAGTGCAACATGTGTATGAAATCAATATGTAAAAATTGTATAGGCCTATGCTGTTTTCTTACAAAAGAACAGAACTAGTTCCTGGTTGCGCCTCAAAAGGACAGCCTGAAATACAGCAATTAAGATTGTAATTTTTATTACAAAGCGATTTACACAAGAGGCATACAACGCAGCTTCGGAATAGCCTATAAGCCTAGTGTTTACTTAATTTTGTATGTATTCATTCGGATTCACAGTGCGGACCAAATCGAGGTCTCATTACCGAACGGTTCAGTACAGTTACACCTCTAGCACTCAGAGTAAGCCCATCCAACTTCATGTTAAACCTTAGACCCAAATAACAGCTATAAATCTCAACTTACATTTCCCAATTGTGCAGCCTATTTCAAGTTCCAATGTCACATGCACAAGTACAGTGAAATGCCTTTCTTGCAAGCTCTAAACCCAACAATGCAGTAATCAATATCCATGTAGCACTAAAAATAACAAATCAGGCTTCCCAGCATTATATAATGTTTACCTGTATGGGTCCTGAGGTGAATGTTGAGGTAATAGCTGGAACGGAATGTCTTGCCACAGTAACTACACTCCCTGGAGGACACAAGATGTTTCACCTTCATTTGATCAAATCCATCTTCACTTTTATCTGTAGAGAAAACAAAAACAGGAGATTGGGTCATGTGAAGAAATCAAATAGTCTACTTTCAAAAACTTGTGTGAAGCAAGTGGATTTGCATAACCTGTAAATGACCAGTAGAGGGAACCGTTGAAAATAAATGGCCATTTACAGGTTTTTCCCAATTTTTACACACTAAAACTTGCCCATGAGGGACAACAACCCAAACCTGTAACTCTTTTACCAGAAGCATACACCAAATTGGAATAGTACTGGCACATGTTTTGTCTTACACTGAGATTGCAATTTTACAACCATTTGGCAAAACAACACAATTATCTTTGGCACGACCTTCACAACTAAAATATTGTGTGCAAGTGAAAAGCAACACTGTTCAACAAGCTAAGCTCAATTACCAATTGATCACTTTTACACTTCACAGGTAGAGGTGGAAGTAGGTGTAGAGGTGTAGGAAAATCAGGAACAAGGAGAGTAATCTGACAAAATTTAGGCAAATGTGGTTTGACCTTGGGAGAGACTGGGCAGAGTGCGCAGGCCAATCTGAGCCGCTTCACCGTAGCATCTATTATCTGGACGTTCCAAAATGAGAATAGGTCCAATGTCTCCAGTACATAAACTCAGCAAAAAAAGAAACGTCCTCTTACTGTCAACAGCGTTAATTTTCAGCCAACTTAACATGTGCAAATATTTGTATGAACATAAGACTCAACAACAGACAAACTGAACAAGTTTCACAGACGTGACCAAAATAAATGGAATAATGTGTCCCTGAACAAAGGAGGGTCAAAGTCAAAAGTAACAGTCAGTATCTGTTACTAGAATGTGGCCACCAGCTGCATTAAGTTCTTGCTTTGAGATGTTACCTCACTATTCCACCAGGCACCTGCAAGTTCCCGGGCATTTCTGGGGGGAATGGCCCTAGCCATCACCCTCCGATCCAACAGGTCCCAGACGTGCTCAATGGGATTTCGATTCGGGCTCGTTGCTGGCCATGGCAGAACACTGACATTCCTGTCTTGCAGGAAATCATGAGGGAGGATGTCGTCTTCCCTGTAACGCACAGAGTTGAGATTGCCTGCAATGACAACAAGCTCAGTCCAATGATGCTATGACACACCGCCCCAGACCATGACACACCCTCCAGCTCCAAATTGATGCCGCTCCAGAGTACAGGTCTCGGTGTAACGCTCATTCCTTCAACGATAAACGCGAATCTGACCATCAACCCATGTGAGACAAAACCGCTACTCGTCAGTAAAGAGCACTTTTTGCCAGTCCTGTCTGGTCCAGCGACAGGGGGTGTGTGCCCATAGGAGACGTTGCTGCCGGTGATGTCTGGTGAGAACCTGCCTTACAACAGGCCTACAAGCCCTCAGTCCAGCCTCTCTCAGCCTATAGCGGACCGTCTGAGCCCTGATGGAGTGATGTTCGGATGTACCGATCCTGTGCAGGTGTTGTTACACGTGGTCTGCCACTGCAAGGACGATCAGCTGTCCGTCCTGTCTCCCTGTAGCGCTGTCTTAGGCGTCTCACAGTACGGACATTGCCATTTAATGCCCTGGCCACATCTGCAGTCCTCTTGCCTCCTTGCAGCATGCCTAAGGAGACCCTGGGCATCTTTCTTTTGGCGTTTTTCAGTAGAAAGTCCTCTTAAGTTTTCATAACTGTGACCTTAATTGCCTACCATCTGTAAGTTGTTAGTGTCTTAACGACCGTTCCACAGGTGCATGTTCATTAATTGTTTATGGTTCATTGAACAAGCATGGAAACCGTGTTTAACTTCTCTAGGCTAGGGGGCAGCATTTGGAATTTTGGATGAAAAGCATGCCCAAACTAAACTGCTTGCTACTCAGGCCCAGAAGATATATGCATATAATTGGTAGATTTGGATAGAAAACACTCTAAAGTTCCCAAAACTGTTAAAATAGTGTCTGTGAGTAAAACAGAACTGATTTGGCAGGCGAAAACCTGAGAAAAATCCATCCAGGAAGTAGGATTATTTTTTGTTTTGTAGTTTTCTATTCAATACCATTACAGTATCCATTGACTTAGGACTCAAATTGCAGTTCCTATGCCTTCCACTAGATGTCAACAGTCTTTAGAAAAATTTCAGGCTTGTATTCTGAAAAATGAGGGAGTGAGAGAAGTCTGAATGAGTGGACCCTGCAGTGTCACAGAGCTTTTTCATGCGCGTGACCGAGAGAGTGCCTTTCTTGTTAACCTTTTATATCGACGACGTTATTCCACCATAATTTGCAAATAAATTCATAAAAAAATCCTACAATGTGATTTTCTGGATTTTTTTTGTTCTCCTTTTGTCTGTCATAGCTGAAGTGCACCTATGATGAAAATTACAGGCCTCTCATCTTTTTAAGTGGGAGAACTTGCACAATTGGTGGCTGACTAAATACTTTTTTGCCCCACTAACAAATTATTAGTCTTTACACTGAAATATGTTCTGATAGTAGTAGTGATGCACCGATATTACATTTTTGGCCGAAACCGATATCCGATATTTTCCTTGCCAAAAAAACAATACTGAACCAATATTTAAGATTTTAGCAGCCTTAAGCATTCTAGTACAGTTAAATAGTTAACACACACACACACACACACACACACGCAGAGGTCTAAGGCACTGCATCTCAGCTCAAGAGGCATCACTACAGTCCCTGATTCGAATCCGGGCTCTCTCACATCCGGCCGTGATTGGGAGTCCCATAGGGCGGCACACAATTGGCCCAGCGTCGTCCGGGGCGTCATTGTAAATAAGAATTTGTTCTTAACTGACTTGCCTAGTTAAATCAAGGTTACACACACTACACTGATCAAAAACTATTTTTGTTGGCATTTACGTATGTACCCATTACCAGTAAAACGTAATCAAAACCGATTTCTTTCACTTACTTGCTGTGCTGTTTCGTTGTTCAGTTGTTTCATTTTCAAATCAGGATTTCTATGGAAAACTGTTTGTGTCTTTGCGTGTCAAAAAAGATACACGTCAAATAACACGACATAATCCATTTTAGTAGCTATAGTTAGCGAGCTAACTATATAGCTAGGTGTCATCTAAAATAACCCTAATTTATAAGTTCTTATTTGATTAATGGTGGCCGGACCCATCTATGTGAAGCTAGCCACAATAAGGATTAGCCACAATAGTGGATTTGCGGTTAGCCTTCAAAAGTGAAGTGTGGCATAATTGTACTATATGTATTCATCTGCATCACTGTCAATGACACACTTATTTTAAAGGCAAACTGTAAATTCCACTATTGTGCCTAATCCTTATTGTGGCTAGCTTCACAACACATAACCCGGTCTGGTCGTGCCTCACTAGCCAGATGAAGCTAGTTGACTGCTTATAACGTTAGCTTTGGGCAACAGGGTTAAGTAGCTGGCTAGCTATTTAAGTAAAAATTCAATAGGCAAACAACAAGTGGCAACCTTGCTAATACTTACAAGGATTCCTAAATCATTGCTAAGAATAATGAAAATGACTGCAGTTTTGACCGGTCATTGTTTTCAGGCTGGTTATATTGGTGCTAGCTAGGTACCAAGCTAAAGCTAGCTACCCCAGAAGTTGCAGTCGAACAAATAATGCTTTATTACCAACGCGGTATTGTAAACATCATTCGTAGCCGGTGTTTGCAGAGTTTTGTACAGCTTTGACAGTGCTACTCTTATCTTTTGTGACAAGCAAAGACCCAAACGGCATTCCATAGTATGTATATCGTGACGCTAATAGCAGTGACACTATTACTGTGTAACTCCGGTACGGCAACATCTGAAAAATAGTACACATGCTAGTGTGCACCGGTGCTTGACCAGTTGGCGAAAGCAAACATCACCCACGGTTGATTGTCAAGGGCAATGAATTCCATTATCTTGGAGTTAATGGATTTCGCCTTTGAGTTGTCTCGCTGAATTTTCCTTACTCTTTAAAATGACTGCTCGACTTGTTGACTGCTCGATCCATACAGCAGACATTGTGTGGGCTAGGTTTGGAATGCTGTGTTACACGTGTCGCGCAAAATTTACGAGGCGTTATTACGTAATGTACCTACCTACAACTAAACATCGAACCGATACCGATGATGGCATTTTTAGCTAATATTGGCTGATTCAGAAATGTTCACCGATATATCGTGCATCCCTAGACAGTGTGTTGAATATGTCACAGTGTGATCTTGGTTGTCACTAAGTTAGATTCATTTGATGATTTTTTTCTCATTTGTATGCAGTTTCATTTTGAGCAGGGAGTACATGATGTTGATTTCTGTGTTTCATTTTGGAAGATGTCTGTGGGGTTTGGGGAAATTGGCTAACTGTTTTGTGTTCAGAGTTTTGAGTACCAGAGATGTAGTTTCAGCAAACGTGTGTTAACAATTGGGAAAAACTGTAAATCCACCTTTCCTCATTAGAAAACAAATGTTTGTTTCTTAAACATTAAGTTGCTGTATTTACCTGAAAATAAGGCATCTCCCGGTGCTCCGTCATCTGACCCTTCTTCAGACCCCTCTTCTTTGGGGGACCCTGCTCTGGAGAGCTTGCCATCAATGAAGGCGGTGGGGCTCTCCTCCTCACCCCTCTCCCTCTTGTGCACCCTGGAGTGGAGAACAAGCTGGTGGTACGTCCTGAATGTCCTCCCACAGTCCTCACAGTGCGTCGGCTTGTCATTTCGACTTGACTTCTGATCAGGTTCTGGTGATGGGGTCTCTCCAGCAGTCTGTCTGGATCTCAGTTCTCTACCCAAGTTGTCTTTAACACACTTGTCACCTTCTTGGCCTTCTGACCAGATGTTTGTCAGTTCTTTATCTGAGCCAGAGTCCTCGTTGTTAGAGCTGTGGTCTTGGATTAGGCCTAGATCTTTAGCCATACTTGGACAAACTGCTATCTTTCCCTTGGTGGCAAGTTGCCAGGCCTGATAGGTGTTGAAAGGGTCTAGTTGGGCAATCCCCCTAGAAGATCTCTCTGGTATACTACTTTCCTCAGAGAGGGGGCGAAGGTTGAGTACCTGTAAAAAACCTTGTTGACTGAGGGGATCTTCCTGTCTATCCTTCTCTCTGTTTTCATCAGCCTCTAATTCTTTACTATGTACTTTGCTGTGTTCCACCAAATGGTGTTTATCGGGAAAAAAGAAGCCACAGGTAAAGCACATTTTGTAAGGGGTGATTACGGGCTCTGGGACTTGGTCTTGGATGACTTCATTGATAATAACTGGACCATCCAGGTTCTGCTGGGCCTTAGCCTTATGGAACCTCATATGGTTCCTGAGAAACCAGGGTTCTTTGAACCGCCGGCCACAAAAGTTACAGTGAAATGTGAAACAGTCCTTGTGTGTCCTCATGTGGCTCTCCAGCTCACTGGCACCCTCTGTGGCCTGATCACACACAACGCAGCTAAATACCACCTCCTTCACAGATGGCAACCTGGGTTTGGACCGGGCCCTCTCACCTGGGATCAAGAACTCTGCCTCCACACGCAGAACTGTCGTTTCGAACAGTGTTGTGGGGTGCTGGGTCAGGACGTGTGGGCCCAGGTCATCTTGGTGTGTGAAGGTCTGGTCACAAAACACACAGTCCAGGACTTCCAGCAGACTTCCCTCGGGCTGAGCCTCGGCTTTGTTAGTGATGGTGGCACTGTGAGGAGTCATGCTGGAGCCAGACCCTGGCATGCTAGCACCACTACTAATATTTAGAATGTCTTGTCCAAGTCCATCTGGACTTTCCACATATGGCAACAGGTGAGTTGGCATTTCCTAAAAAGTTGTGCAATTGATCTATATACTTAAGTATTCTATAAGTAAGGAGTTACTGGATGACGTTTCTGAATATCAATGTGGAAGATTGTCAGTGATTCATCCAGGGGAGTTAGGTCTTCGTAGGTAGATTCCTGTAAAACACAAAATAACAAGGAAAAGGTTAGGCTAATGTAGTATCATCATGGAACAGTGCTATCCGGGGATCCTTGGGACATCCCTACCCTAAATCCTAACCTTAACCCCTACCCTTAACCATTTTACATTTCAACTTCAATGGGGTAGGGACATCCCAAGGATCCCAGAGAGCACAGACCTATCATTATGGCAAGGTGAGGCCTATGAATGCTAAAAGGCACCAAGCTACCTCAAATAACAAGGAAATTGAGTTCTCAAATTGAAACTGAATATGAGATTTCCTCTTAGCATATAGTACTGTGAAGAATGCATAATTTTATTGCACATGGCTACATATTTAACACATCATTTGACAGTTTGCCATTAATGCAAAGCCTTGGCTTGTGGTTATATTTTTAGCAGTTGGATAAAATGTGGAATAAATGGACAAACTAGATACATGAATACATCCTAATTAAAAGTATGGCATTGCATAAACAGTTTGATAGTCTCTACAAACAGCTTGTAATTTAAATGAAATCATTAAATATTTGTTTAACTATTTTGGTTTCCACTTCCATACTGAAATAGCAGAATGTGTTCATTCTTTGTTCAACAAGCCAAGACAAGATGACCTGTGTTGGCAATCAGTGGAAGTTGTCGACTAAGGAAGTGTCATCAAACATGATGAGAAAATAATATAGTCTTAAAATATTAGGATTCTCTGTGACCCATCCCAGTCAGCCACCTATTTTATATAAGATAGTAAAGTAGCACGTTATTTGACTGATGTTTAATCAGCTTTGCAAACAGGTCTCCAATTTGTTATCCAACACATGCAACGTGATAAAAGACAAATGAGCCACTCGTCGAGTTAATCCAAAGGTTATGAATCTGTAATGCAAGCCAAATTAGAAGGCTAATATGTGAAGGCTTAAAGTACATAGCTAGCTAGTTATTAATGTCCCACATAAAAATAAATCGTGCTTTTCTATTGGATTATTTTCAATATAGTTAGAACTCAATACAGTCACTTCTGTAACTCATTCTGCTACATCCTACTAACGTTAGCCAGTTAACCACTGATAGACACGGGGACAGCAACTTCCTATCAAACATTGCGAAATTCAGCAAATTAGCTTTCTAGCTAGCCAAGCGCGGAAATTCCTAATTTAACATGCACAAAGACATAGTTAATGGGTGAAAGATAGGAAATGAAACATATCCTAATTAACCATCATTTCAGTTCATTTTACGAAATAGTTGAATAACGTTAGCTAATTTAGTTAGCTAGCAATCAATCAATACGCTCGTTTTATATAAACTGCAGATAACTCACCAATACCTACCAATTCAGGCTTTCCAGGTAAACGTTCAATTAATCGAAATTATATATCTAAGTGAAATAAACTGCGTGTTACATCCTGTCGCTAAACTAGCCAATTCATGAATAATAGCAGCTAGACAAATGTGTTCACCTTGCTACAATTTTCGGTCATATTGTTCTTACTCAATGTTTGCAAGTCGCTATGTGGAGCTGTTGAATTGTGAGGCGCGCGCTCAACGAATCGGGGACAGAAGTAGAGCGTGCACTACAGCCCCAAAAGCGAAACAGGGACAACAGTCACGTGGTCGCAATTTTTGACAAAGTAAATAATTATATAAAGTAAAATGTATAATACAATGTAACATAATTACATAATAAACAATAGTGGGGCACACACATATGTATCTATTGCACACACATATTTATCTCTTATGAAAGCAAGGTAACAGAACGTCTGTAGATCTATTACAAAACACAAGAACAATAACAAGGTGGACTGCCCTCATTGTAATGGCGGTTGTGTCATGCGGATGGTTAGTCACCTATTGAGTTGGTCTGAAAGTTAGAGGACAGGCCTAGATAAGATTATTGGCTATTTGTTGAAAGATAACAGTGTGATTCTATTCTGTATATGGGATGGTACACATTTGGTTGTATCCTACATCATTTCCCATTTGAGACAGTCACAGTTAGTTAGCAAATAGGCCTAAATAAAATAGCAATGTTATATGAACTTTGTTCTAAGCAAAAGTCTCAACGCCATGTTGTTCAGACAAAGAGTTGACTTTTACATGTCTCTCACTCCACTTCCCATTGCAACAGAACAGAGCACCGTGTGGAGAGGGGGGATGGGGACCTGCAACTCACAGCTACATGTGGGATGATGTGCTATGCAGCAACAGGTCACTGTGTGTTTCCAGCATTGAATGATAGCCTTATAGCTTTGTATTTATATCAAATTATCACTGCAAAAGTAATTAGGCTATTCAACCCTTTTTTCTTATTTGAGATACACATTTGAATGTTTTTTGGAAATCAGGTTATATTTTAGTTTTGGTCAGATGTAGACTATGGAAACTCAAAAAGTATGAATACTTGTCCTATTGTAAGACACCAAAATGTTCAGAAATAACCATCATAATTCAATCCATAGCGTACCATAGCCTACAATGCAACCATGAAATACAGGGATCTACTGAATGGAAAATGAAAAATCTATGAAGTGAACTAACATACATTCTATTCAAGGTGAGCTAGGCAAAACTTGATTTCTACATGTATTTATTAATAACCAATGTAAAGTTAAGACCAATACTTTATTCTTTCTTAGTACAATTGATCACATTTCCTCCTCTTTTCATCAGAGTACATGCATGTCAAAGCAACTGCTTCACCCCTCCCCCACCCCAGCTCCTCTGACAGCTGGCAATAGCATGGATCTCATTGTGGTTCCACTTTCAATTATTATGCCATTGACTACTCTATTCACAATGTGCTTTTTCACAGAAAGTATGTATTAGTACTACTTTACCTCATGAATACTCACCCTTTTTGATTTTGTGATGGCTCAAGATAGTCAGGAAACCCAAACACAATCACACTGTCTCTGGATGTTGGATGTTAACCCCACCCTAATCCTCCTCTTTCTACTAGCTTAGGTAAACAACTCTTAAGTGATAAAGGTTCCATGTTACAGCTTTGTTAGTTTTAGTTCATTTAGAGACTTGATGATTAATGAACAACGAGCTCTAGATAGTTTTACTTGCATTGCTGGTTAGACTTAAAACAATTATTACATCACAGAATTATATAGAAGAAAACACATAAGAATTATAAGATCTCCTTGTTTTTCATTGGCATGATAGTCAACAAAATAGACATTGAGATGAATATGAGAGACTGAAAAACAGCTACTACCTCAAGGCCATCAGACTGTTGAACAGCCACCACTAACATTGAGTGGCTGCTGCCAACATACTGACTCAACTCCAGCCATTTTAATAATAAAAAAATGAATGTAAAAATGTATCACTAGCCACTTTAAACAATGCCACTTAATATAATGTTTACATACCCTACATTACTCATATCATATGTATATACTGTACTCTATACCATCTACTGCATCTTGCCATCTTTATGTAATACATGTATCACTAGCCACTTTAAACAATGCCACTTTTATATGTTTACATACCCTACATTACTCATCTCATATGTATATACTGTTCTCTATACCATCTACTGCATCTTGCCTATGCCGTTCTGTACCATCTCTCATTCATATATTTTTATGTACATATCCTTCATCCCTTTACACTTGTGTGTATAAGGTAGTTCTTGTGAAATTGTTCGGTTAGATTACTTGTTGATTATTACTGCATTGTCAGAACTAGAAGCACAAGCATTTCGCAACACTCGCATTAACATCTGCTAACCATGTGTATGTGACAAATAAAATGTTGATTTGATTTGATGTCCAATGAAGAAGGCATTCATCACACCAGACTGAACCATTCTTTTACAAAATTAATGTTCTCAATGAAACCCATCCCCAACTGTTGAGGGTGAAGAACAGTGAACAAATCCACACGGACTGCTGTCTGCAGGCATTTGCCAAAACATCTCCAGCAACTGGCTGAAACGTTGGCATGTACAGTAGCTCCACCCAGCCTGCATGTTGAACCCAGAAAGAACCCAGAACACACAGGCAATTGTGTGGAGCACCACCACAGCCATTTGGGACATGTCCAACTCCCTCTGTTGTCTACAGAGCAGGTTATAGCAAACACCAAGAAAATGTCCCCAGGAGGTATTCTGGTCTCTGAGTGACATGATTTTGATGTCTCAATAACCCACCAGGCTTGTGTCAGAAACATGAATTTAGGCTACATAATACATCAATGTCAGAAATAAAACCTGTTATGGGAGAAACAAACTCACAGAGCAGTCATATCTTTCTGGCACCATAGATACATTAATATTGTGTTGACAGCCAAATAGATTTCCAGTGTCATGTTTATATTCAAATTAAGTTTTGATCATAATTTCATGTGATCATTGCTTCATTTATTTGGCCTATGTAAATGTCTTGAACTGAACATATGGCCAAGGAGGGGATTCTATTCTTCACCAACATATTGCTTATTGTTGAATAAAGAAGCAATACTGTACCTATTTTACTTTAAGTGTATAAAACAACATTTGGTTATTTGTAGCCTTTTTTATGTCCTTGCTTTATCCTGAGTTCCTGTCATACAAACAAGTCTAGAATGTTAATCAAAGGCACCACATGTGACACACACGGTGGCCTCCCGCTCATTTCTCATTGTTCCCTGGCCACAAAGGCTTCGTGAAAAGCTAGCAATCTGGAATGGCAGTATAATGTCTGATACTGATGAGCGATCTAAACATGAAATTCCATAGCTAGTCCTGGTGCATAACTTGTTGCTTACAGCTTGTATTGTCCGATGATCCTAACAGAGCAAAGAAGTTGCTCTGTTCAGTCAATAGTTCATGGAGCAATAAAGCACACGTCTGCCTCTGATTTGAGTTGCAAGAAGACACAAAAGAACATATGCCAAGAATATATCGTATTGGCAACACAAAATAAGTACAATACACTATTGTTTGTATTAATAACAGACATTTAGAATAGAATAGAATCAAATAAAAAAGAATAACTAACATTTTTCCCAAAAGTGAACTTAAATTAATTGTTATATTTCAGGTCATTGGTATATTATTAAAGCAAATATCAGCCTCTATTCTACAAAATAAGAAAACAAAACAATTTGTATTATAGAGTAGGTGAGAAAAGTGTGCATATAATTTTTAACATATTAGCAAAACAAATCATTATTTTGTATTCAACCCGCAGCTCTGGTATGTGATGGAGGGATGGATGCATGAGTCAGGTCGTCCTCACAGACTATTATGCAAGTAGACTTGATCTTGTCTGAATGTGTCAGCAACAGCTGACTGCATTGTTCCCTTCCAGATTCATGGATCAACTTTATAACCATACTGCTGCTCCGTCTGAAAGACGTTTTCATCATCAATTGTAGGCATTTAAGAAGGATAAACATTCTTGCAACCTAAGGTACAATATTTCTTATAGTTGTAATATTCTAATCTGGTCAAGATCAAGATTTGTTATATTCTACATCTGCTTCATAGAGACATTTTTATTTTGTGTTGACAGTCGTCTTCTAACGCATTCGCTGCTCGGAAATACAGTTATTCTTTCCTGTATTGCAGTATACACCCAAAACACATTTCCTTATGAATGTCATGTATTTATGTTATATTCATTGGAATATGGACCTTCGATTGATCACTTTAATCTGCAAAGCCAGAAAGAACTTGATATTATAAGAGGATGCGTCCCATAGATTTACACTGCTAAGAACTGGGAAAGTTATTACACTTCATGAGCTTTAAGGTCAACAACAATCTAAACAAGGTTGTTAGCCATGTCTACCCAGCCCCTCAAACCAACAAGATCAGCAACTCAACTCAAAAGAATTTCACAAAATACATGACAAAAACACCCTCCGGTGCAACACCTCTAAAGAGTGCCTCTGTTCGTCTGAATACATCTGAATACTGAATACTATACATCCACATAATGCTCAATTGCCTGCTGATAAAGACTTGACAATGTAGTATATCAGTTAGTTTAACATCATCTGGTGATTGGATATTGCCATTAAACTTATTGCAAGGCCTGGGAATATGTTGTGTCTTCATTGGTCCTTGTAATGTGATCCCCCATGCCTCCCTGTGTGCATGGTGCTGGAGAGCAGAGCAGCACAGCGCTGCATAGCCTTGACAAACATTAGTGCTGACAGCAGCCCTCCCCAGTCCCCATAGGCCTCCCAAGCAGCCCACTGGTCCCTTGGCTCCCATACCCCCTCTTGGTACTCGGCGCTGTGTGGTTTGCATTCATTCACACACTCACACTTACTGTCCTGTGATCAACTGAACCAGCATGGTCATAGATTATCGCCTCTGGGGGAGGATGTCAGTTTCTTAACTAGGAGATATTATGGTTAAATCTTCTTATTGCACAACGTTCAAACTGGTTTCTAGCCATGTTGCTATGCTGCACCCTTCTTGTCTTCTGCAGAAGCACCTCAACAATTATGGAGTGTAGGAACATTCTACCTGTTGTAGTGGCATAGTGATTCACTATGAATATGACTATGAAACATCTGGCATTAGACATATTCCAGAGTGTTTATACTGCCACAAAAGTGAAGTCAAAGTAAGTTCAGATGTATCAGTCAGTGAATGCATTATCATAAAGTCTATCACTCTTCATAGCTGTCTGTCTGATTTGAACTCATTAGTCAAAGCAAATTTTTTGAAAAAGGCCCTCCACAAAACGAGGGTCTTTTGCATCCCCTTTGATATCTTAAGTAGAAATTGTGGGCCAATATAGAAGTTTAAAAGCATATTATATTATTTGAAGTACCCTTTAATATAGACCACATGGATAATTCAATCATTCAGATTTTGTATATGAATAAAGGCTTGCAAAAGTGCCAAAATATCCACATTTTGACATGTCCCTCCATGCACCCTCTATGACTTCTAGGAAGATTTTAATCTACTTAACCCCTACATTTCTCCAAGTTTTGACCATCATTGTAAAGACCTAGTTATTTTGTTGCTTTAACAAATGCTTATTTATTTAATGTAATTAGAGATTAATTTATGTCTGTCCCTCATTTTACGGTCAACCTTGTTACGTGAACTGAACTCTGGTTTCAGAAGTTGTTTTTCCAAAAGAAACATTGAACATCTAAAAGTCAAATCATAGTGTAGAATCAGGTGAGCTGGTGTACTCTTTTTGACCATTTGCTGGTGTTTTGTGGTGGAAAACTGAGCAGGTCGAGAATTCTCACTTAATCATCAACCCTGTCATTGTCAACCCTGTTACAGTCAACCTTGTTACTTTATTTGACAATTACTGTAGTAATTGTTTTATTAAACCTCTTGAGATGGGAGACTGTGTTTTAATTGCATTGAACATGTGCTCTTTATGAAAATGTAAACATTAGGTGAAATCAAATGTTTTTTAGTTTTTTTTACCAAGTTACACTTCTCAAAAGACAGAAGTGGTGGAACAACCCAGCTGCTGTTTTACTCCTGGTCCATCATGTGCTACCATTTACTTCAGCTCTTCTGAAGATAATACAATTTAACTCACTTCTCTCAGACACATTAGTGTTATATGGTTACTGTCAGAACAAAATGTGATATTGCATCTTAAATTGAAATGATCCGCATGGGGAAAAGGACAGACAATGGACCAAATAACCCTCTGTTACTACCATACCCGTAGCATCGCTCCCTTCCTTCCTGTCTTTTTCCCGGACACTTCTTGGGAAATGACTTTGATGCACAATTTGAACTGATCACAGTGATTACAGGGGGCAATGCAAGTATAACAGTGCTTCAGTTAACAAAGGAGCAGTATGAGTTACTACTTCAGGAACATTGACTCATCACTTAAAGGTGTATGATCTCAGACGCAGCCATCTAAAACACATTCCTCCACAGACAGAGGACTCCATGATGCAAACTCTGCTATGAATCCCCACACAAATTAATATTAGGATACTATAAAAATATTAGAGTCACTCCTTTTTCACAGGCAAGCTTACAATCCCTCAGATCAGCTGGTAAAATGATTTGCTTGTGTGGATGTTTCATACTATGTAAGGCTCTCCTTTCTTCTCATCTAACATGAATGCCTGACCAAGTTGCTTGGGTAATTAGCAAGGGTGCTGTTTGGTGTTTGTATTTAACAAGGTGTGGTCCTCTAACATAGCTGAGACAGCTTGGCTCCCTACTTCGGGAATACAAGATGTGTTGATAAACTTGTTGGGTCATGTCTTTTTCAGGTATTGCAGCACTTGATAGTCCTGCTTGATAACATTAAATCAATATATTACAGGGACATTTAATTTCACTCTAAATATGTTTTCATATTTCCCTATACTGATAGCTTTTGGCCTAAATTGTGAGATAGAAAACAAGAAAACAAATAATTGTATACATTTATTCTCTTAACAGTTACAGAAAAAAATAGCTTTAAATACCCCCTAGAGTTGATCAACGCACCCGTGCGTCAATCTAATTAACATAATAAAAACAAATATAGAAGTAGTTTTGTGACACCCCAAAAAATGGGTTAGATATGTGTAAATCCTGAACGTTATTGCATCTCCTAGATGTAGGACAGACAATTCAAAAACATATTCCTTATTATTTATTTTTGTACTCTGTTTTGCCATTTATGAGTGTGTTATTCAATGCATTTCTATAGGTTGTAGCATTAAAGGTCAAATTCAATATTTTACCTAAATGAAAAATTAAATAGCTAAAGGATCCATGGTATGATCTTTAAAAGAAATCCATGTTAGCTCAGTAGAACCCCCCCCCCGGAAATTGCTGTCACAATAAATATTCTACTTCCAGTTCCAGTTTATCAAATTATAGGTGCAGAAATTAAGAGACAAGATACCCAAGATTATAACATCTGCATTCAAACAGGCACACACATGTAAAGCAGTGCACTCAAATTAGAACAAACCTTTATACTTCAGTGAAACGTTAATCAAATATGATTCATGACTGTGCAGTTAGCTATATAGACTACCAGATGATCTGTGTAGTTCCCAAAAAAAGTAATGATTGTGAGGTCCCCCTGTGTATGATTATAATCATAAATTGTAATTTAGTGTTTGGCATATATTTGCATCCGTGTACAGTTCCTGCAAAGTTTAAAGCCTACATTGTAAATTGCATGTGTCTAGCCTAAATAAAAACATCTTGGCAGGAATATCCACCATTTCACCAACTCCTCCATTACATTTTGAGTTTATTCCATTACTATCTCTCTATCCCAAGCTAAGCTTTATGCATCTCTTCTCCAAGAAGTCCTATGAATGTATCTGAAACCATTGTATGCACTCCACAAGTTCTTCTCAGACTAGTAAAATGTGTATGTGAAGAGGGGAACAAATATGCTAAACGTAATATTTGCATTAGATCCTTACACATATTAATATGTTAAAGCAGGGGTGTCAAACTCATTCCATGAAGGGCTTAGTGTCTGCGGGTGTTTAGTTTTTAAGACCTTAGACAACCAGGTGAGGGGAGTTCTTTACTAATTAGTGACCTTATTAATCAAATCAATCAAGGGAGGAACAAAAACCCGCAGACACTCAGCCCTCCGTGGAATGAGTTTGACATGTATGTTAAAAGAAGGGTACATACTGTATAGAAAATTGATTTTGCTCTCAGTACATGTTACAAAAGCACTTTTCTCTACCTATCAAGCCTTTAAACCAGAAAATATATTTACCTCCTCCACAAAGAACAATTCTCTGAAATCGTCCACACAGATTAGACTAGAACAAACCAGTCCACAGTCCACCTCTCTCCCTCAAACCACTTGCTCTTACCATCATCCTTTCAATAGTGTGATCAGAAACATAATGTATCTAACAAATCAAAAGTTAATTTCCAGATATGGCATGTGAAGTTTGAAAGGGTGTTTCCGTTTTATTTGGTCTTCTCTGGTTCTGTTTGTACTCCTGCATCTGACTGGCCTTTGCCCTGCAAGGGAAGGGAAGGGTCATTTCGCTTATCAATATAGCTCCAACTGCATGTAAGAACCTACATTTGCTTCCCTCACATTACTTTGCCCAAAGCAATATCTTTCAATGACATTTCATAGTGAAGTATAGTTCATAGTCATAGGGAGTTGCCGAGGCCATCTAGTGGTTGCAAATTCAGCCTACCAGGTTTTTGAAGAACAAGTGGATGGAGTTCCTCTTCTCCAGTCTTTTAGGTAGGACGGGGGAATTCTCCATAACCTCGGAGGGCCCTGACACGGGCTTGCTGTCCACAGCAGGGTCCTCTGGGGCCTTTGGTTCATCCTTGGCTACACTTGGTTCAGCTACCGCTTCTGCAGCTGGGGCAGGGACTTCCTTTTTCGGCACAGCTGCCTAATTGAATTATGACAAATAATCAAGAGATCAATTTCAAAGTGTAATTTGGGTCATTTAATGTTCCTCTTAAAGCCATTGGGCTTCCAATATGATGTTGCCTCCTTGCTCTCACCAGTTAAAAAAGCTGAGCACACACATTATCACACTGACTAGCACAATACAAGAGCACAACTGATGCAATTAAATAGTGGCTGTATAATGGAATGACTACATAAATGGGAGCATTGCTCTGGCTGGTAAACATCATAACATGATGAGAAATTAGAAAGTATCACTACCAGCTGTTTTCGCTATCATGTGTATGCAACATATCAATTGCTGTACCAAATAATGTTCATTATTTATGGAGGATATTTCATTATTTGTGCAGGATACTTCAACATGGTAGTACCAGCATAGCATAAGCTGAACACAGTGAGATCACTCTTGGTAATTTCACACTGGCTGGCAAGTATTGTCATTTAGCCCTTTGAAAGGTTTCTTGAGTTGTCGGACTCCACTTGTTGAAGCTGTCTGGGCTTTTGAGGCCATTTGGTTTAGCAGGTCCTCAAATTATCACACCATTCTGTTATTGTTTATCACATGTACACATTTTCTTGTATTTCCAAAATTACATTTCATGAGTAGTTCCCGTTGAGAACCAAAGTGAGATGTGAGTAAATGTCTGCCTTACCTTTGTCTTGAAAAGAGAAAAGGAAGTGAAAGGAGAGGCTTTGGAGGCAGCAGGTGTCTTCTCTTCCTCCGGTGCAGGTGGTGGTGGTTCTAGTGTGGCAGAGGCCTCCAGAGTGTCCGTCTTTGAGAAGTCTACATTCTTTACCGAAAAAGCAAAAGAGAAAACTTAATTATAAACGATTGTCAGGATTAAGGAAGGTGTAAGAGCCCACAAGAGTCCACCACCTGGAAGAACCAGAAAATAACCCACTAAAACAGATAAGAAAGAGATAAGAGGGTGATAAAAATCTCTACTCAGGTACCAAAACTGGTACTGTAAAATAGATATTATGTGGTTTGCCCCTTAGGGCCACTTTATTGCTGAGATGAATGAAACAACTTGTAACTGATCAGAGGAAGCTGGTGAGAGGAGCTATAGGAGGATGTGCTCATTGTAATTGATGGAATGGAGTCCCTGGAATGGTACCAAACACAAACACATGCAAACAACATATTTTACTCCATTCCATTCATTCCATTCCAGGCATTACAATAAGCCTGTCCTCTTATAGCTCCTCCCACCAGCCTCCTCTGTAGCTGATAGCTTGAACACCCATTTTCACCATGCAACCCAACAGAAACAGACAAAGATGGCACGTGAGGATGGAGTATGCCAAGAGTTTTCTCCTTTTACCTGTACTTCCACAACCGGCTGTGGCTCCATTGGTTCCACTGTCTACAGGAGAGCAGAACGATGTTAATCTGAACATGTGCCATATAACTAGACCTTCTACTGTATGGTCTGCATGGCAAAGCACCCATAGGTGTGTAGAAGCACAGTTCACCACACAAATAAAGACACAAAGTCGCACATATACAGTCAGAATGAAAATCTAATTCAGTTTCTGTATGAATACATACAGTCAGAATGATAATGGGTTAAAATGACTGAATTTGATTTTGTTGGATTTCTGATGTTGTTTGGGATGCTGTTATGCTATTTATGTTCACAGATGATGAATGAATAGATGCAGACCTCAGCCCATTCTCCACAAGTCATGCCATCAGTCCAGCTAAATGCAGCACTATCTAAAGTGTGTTGATTCCACATTGAGAAAAACATAAGCAATAAAACTCAATGAAAAGTCACAATATGTCACTGGAAGTATCGGGATAGATTTACATTTACAGGAATGCTCTGAGGGACTGCTCTGAGAGACTGTTTTGTTTGATATCTGTATTGATGCTTTGCTCAAGAGAAAGGGCAGCAGTCTGTATGATATAGCTAGTAGATCTTGTACCCACAAGATGCAATGATTTGAATACAGTTAAATGAAATGAAGGATGTCACAGTGAGCTTAACTCTGTTAGTTTCAAAATGGCTGAATGTTGTATTGTCATACCGCTGCAGCAGGCTTGGCAGGGGCTCTGGCTCCACTTGTTGACTTAACCTTGATTTTAGACTTGAGGCCTATCAGTGCCTCAAATTCAAGCTGGTGAGAGGAGCTATAGGAGGATGTGCTCATTGTAATGGATGGAATGGAGTCACTGGAATGGTACCAAACACAAACACATGGAGAATGTATTTTACTCCATTCCATTCATTCCATTCCAGGTATTACAATAAGCCTGTCCTCTTATAGCTCCTCCCACCAGCCTCCTCTGTAACTGATAGCGTGAACACCCATTTTCACCATGCAACCCAACAGAAAGAGACAAAGATGGCACGTGAGGATGGAGTATGCCAAGAGTTCTCTCCTTTTACCTGTACTTCCACAACCGGCTGTGGCTCCACTGGTTCCACTGTCTACAGGAGAGCAGAACGATGTTAATCTGAACATGTGCCATATAACTAGACCTTCTACTGTATGGTCTGCATGGCAAAGCACCCATAGGTGTGTAGAAGCACAGTTCACCACACAAATAAAGACACAAAGTCGCACATGCACACATACAGTCAGAATGCAAATCTAATTCAGTTTCTGTATGAACACATACAGTCAAAATGAAATTGTAATTCAGTTTCTGTATGAACACATAGTCAGAATGAAAATGTAATTCAGTTTCTGTATGAACACATACAGTCAGAATGAAAATGTAATTCAGTTTCTGTATAAACACATAGTCAGAATGAAAATGTAATTCAGTTTCTGTATGAACACATACAGTCAGAATGAAAATGTAATTCAGTTTCTGTATGAAATTAATACTTGGTCTGCTGTTTCTTTGGGTTAAAATGACTGAATTAGATTTAGTTGGATTTCTGATGTTGTTTGGGATGCTGTTATGCTATTTATGTTCACAGATGATGAATGAATAGATGCAGACCTCAGCCCATTCTCCACAAGTCATGCCATCAGTCCAGCTACATGCAGCACTATCTAAAGTGTGTTGATTCCACATTGAGAAAAACATAAGCAATAAAACTCTAGGGAATGTCACAATATGTCACTGGAAGTATCGGGATAGATTTACATTTACAGGAATGCTCTGAGGGACTGCTCTGAGAGACTGTTTTGTTTGATATCTGTATTGATGCTTTGCTCAAGAGAAAGGGCAGCAGTCTGTATGATATAGCTAGTAGATCTTGTACCCACAAGATGCAATGATTTGAATACAGTTAAATGAAATGAAGGATGTCACAGTGAGCTTAACTCTGTTAGTTTCAAAATGGCTGAATGTTGTATTGTCATACCGCTGCAGCAGGCTTGGCAGGGGCTCTGGCTCCACTTGTTGACTTAACCTTGATTTTAGACTTGAGGCCTATCAGTGCCTCAAATTCACATCAAACTGTTACAATCTGACACACATTTATGTTTTATGTTCTCTTTTACAAAATATTATCTGCTGCCAAAGAATGCCTCTAAGTGCCTTGTTCTACAGGAGTTGGCTTACCTTTCTGCTGAAAAGTCTGCTGAACGGGCGGTCAGATTTCGGCTTGGCGGCCTCTGGTTCTTTGGCAGCACCCTTTGGTTCTTCTTTTGGTGTGTTGGTCACAGATTGGGCAGCTAGTTCAGCTTTAACCTCCATCTTACATGAGTCTGGGGCTGGGGCTGGGGCTGGGGCTGGGGCTGGGGCTGGGGCTGGGGCTGGGGCTAGGGCTAGGGCTGGGCCTGGGCCTAGGCCTGGGGCTGGGGCTGGGGATGGTGAGATTGACATTCCTCCTTTGGCTGTTACTGGAGCATCCACTAGTTGTGCAGCCTATTCGAGAGAGACACACAATGGAAAATAGGAATAATTGATCACCGACATCTAGTTAATAGCTCACAAAACATGATTTATTTATGTTTATGTATTTAGTTAGTACTCACAGTAGTTGTTGTTGTTGGTTGGGCCTCTTTCTGTGAATGTTTGGTAACAACAAACAATAGTTAGTGCTGGTAAAAAGGAGATCACCATTCTGGTTCCGTGAAGAGATCATATATCTTCTTTCTAAATAGCTTGCTTAGAGGACCTGCAGTGGCATCTTTTGCAACAGGCTTCACAGCTGAGGAAGGTGCCCCTTGACCTGCACAGGTCTTCTCAGCTGTGTTTGGTCTTCAGCAGAAGATGGATGCCAATTACGACTACTGACACTACTAACTACTTGTTTTAGGTTCAAGAATCATTGACTTGATTAACTTAATTGGGATTAAATGTATTTATTTTAAATGATTGAATTCGTAATTTTTTTCCCTGAGGAATTCAATAACAGTCACAATCACAGTCATCCAAAAGTCTCTCAATGTAGATTAATATGTTGCTACTGGAACAGAATAGAATTCAAGTGTAAATGCTAACAGCCGCAATGTTGAATGAGGCCTTATGTTACCAATGGGATGAAGGTGATAAGCGGTAAGAGTGAGATGTCTTTCACTTGTTACTTTTTCACCTTTGTTGGTGTAAGCAGTAAGGTAAAGGTAAAGTAAGGCTGCGTCATGAAAAGCTTTCATTATTTTTTTAGATGACTTTAACAAAGGCACATGGTTGCATAGCATTACATGTAGACTATAAAGTATACTAAATAAACTCTGTGCATAACTGTTTCTGTATTGAATAATTTAATTTGGTGTTTTTGCTTAATGCATTATGTTTCAAATAAAAATACATGCTTACCTGGTCTTTTGCAACAGCAGGGGTGGCTGTTTCTTGCTTGTTTTTTTGTGTGGGAGTCACCTAGGTAACACACAGATATATACTGAGTATATCAAACATTAGGAACAGCTTCCTAATATTGAGTTGAACCCCCCCCCCCCCCCCCCCCCTGCCCCCTCCTTAGAGTAGCTGCTGCTTTTGCAACAGCTAATGGGGATCCTAATAAGATAACAAATACCAAATACCTCCTCTCCCACAGTTGCGCCAAGTTGGTTGGATGTCCTTTGGGTGGTGGACCATTCTTGATACACACAGGAAACTGTTGAGCATGAAAAACCCAGCAGCGTTGCAGCTCTTGACACAAACCAGTGCTCCTGGTACCTCCTACCATATCGAGTTCAAAGGTCCTTAAATATTGCCCATTCACCCTCTGTATAGCACACATACACAATCCATGTCTCAATTGTCTAAAGGCGTAGAAATCCTTATTTAACTTGTCTCCTTCCCTTTACCTACACTAATTGAAGTGGATTTAACAAGTGACATCAATAAGGGATCATAGCTTTCACCTGGATTCACCTGGTCAGTCTGTGTCATGGAAAGAGAAGTTCTTAATGTTTCGTATACTCAGTGTTTATTGAGTGTCTGTGTACAATCTTGGATGGCAGGCAAAATTGTTCGCTACTTTTTGTTTTCTATAAAACAAATCTAGCATTTAAGTGTATCGTGATGTTTCATAAAAATATTTCAAATGAAATGTGATACCTACAGTAGATATCAGCCATATCAAAGTATTTTAAGAGAGTTACAGTCACAGGGAACAGTGGAATTACTATTTTCATAGGACAGATGTCTTTCAGTTAGTCATATGCAATGCCTTCAAATGGTATTCACACCCCTGGCCTTTTTCCACATTTTGTTGTGTTAGAGCCTGAATTTAAAATGGATTACATTGAGATTTCTTTGTCACTGGCTTATACACAATACCCCATAATGTCTAAGTGAAATTATGTTTTTACACATCTTGATTAATTAAAAATGAAAAGATGAAATGTCTTGAGTCAATAAGTATTCAGCCCCTTTGTTATGGCAAGCCTAAATTATTTAAGGAGTAAAAATGTACTTCACATAAGTCACATAAGTTGCATGGACTAACTCTTTGTGCAATACTAGTGTTTAGCATGATTTAGTGTTTAACACCTCATCTTTGTACCCCACACATACAATTATCTGTAAGGTCCCTCAGTTGAGCAGTGAATTTCAAACACAGATTCAACCACAAAGACCAGGGAGGTTTTCCAATGCCTAGCAAAGAAGGGCATCTATTGAGAGATGGGTAAAAAACAGACATTGAGCATGGTGAAGTTATTAATTACACTTCGGATGGTGTATCCATACACCCAGTCACAACAAAGATACAGGCGTCTTTCCTAACCTGGTTACCAGAGAAGAAGGAAACCACTCAGGGATTTCACCATGAGGCCAATGGTAACTTTAAAACAGTTACAGAGTTTAATGGCTGTGACTGGAAAAAACTGAGGATGGAACAGCAACATTGTAGTTACTCCACAATACTAACCTAACTGACAGAGTGAAAAGAAGGAAGCCTGTACAGAAGAAAAATATTCCAAAACACGCATCCTGTTTTCTACAAGGCACTAAAGTAATACTGCAAAAAATGTGGCAAAGAAATACACTTTTTGTCCTGAATACAAAGTGTTAAGTTTAGGGAAAATCCAATACAACACATTACTGAGTACCACACTCCATATTTTCAAGCAATGATGGATGCACCATGTTATGGGTGTGCGTGTAATCGTTAAGGACTGGGGAGTTTTTCAGGATAAAAAATGGAATGGAGCTAAGCACAGGCAAAATCCTAGACGAAATCCTGGTTCAGTCAGCTTTCCACCAGACACAGGGAGATTAATTCTCCTTTCAGCAGGACAATAACCTAAAACACAAGGCCAAATCTACACTGGAGTTGCTTAGCAAGAAGAAAGGGAATGTTCCTGAGTGGACAGTTTTGACTTAAATCTGCTTGAAAATCTATGTCAAGACTTGAAAATGGTTGTCTAGCAATGATTAACAACCAATTTGACAGAGCTTGAAGAATTTTGCAAAGAATAATGGGCAAATATTGTACAATCCAGGTGTGCAAAGCTCTTAGAGACTTACCCAGAAAGACTAACAGCTTTAATCACTAGCAAAGGTGATTCTAACATGTATTGACCCAGGGTTGCGAATACTTATGTAAATAAGATATTTCTGTATTTCATTTGCAATACATTTGCAAACATTTCTAAAAACATGTTTTCACTTTGTCAATATAGGCTATTGTGTGTAGATGGGTGAGAAGAAACACAAAAATCTATTTAATCCATTTTGAATTCAGGCTGTAATAACAAAATGTGGAATCAGACAAGGGGTATGAATACTTTTAGAAGGCACTGTAGCCATTGACATCTACGGTTGTCTAACTGATGGCACACAAAGAGGTCCTTGGCAAAGCACATACAGTACATGCTCTCTCACTGGGGTGGCCATTGTGCTCTGGGGATGGCGTAGGCCTTCCCTCACTATATTTTCATGCATCTCAACTTCCAATGGCACAGGCCTCCCTTGTGAGCTCACACTATAGGCTGAACAAAAGACCACCACATTCCCGCATGTTCAAAGGATTTGATTAACATGGGGCTGGGGTTATGTTAACTCTTTATGGAGGCATGATTCCAAAAGAAGGCATGATGAAGAGAAATGACAATAGCTGCCTGTGTAATCATTCCTTCAAGACGTGGTCACTCTTTCTCAGAGACGCCTCTACACATATTTCCACACACAATGATCACTGACAGCACTATACAGTCTTAAAATACAATGACATCACTGATGGAACACTGTTTTCTCATTTAATTATCTGTGGTCCCTTACTTCACAACAGAAGGTTAGGATTACCATACCATAATCAAGCATTAGGCTAAATGTTTTGCTATTCAGAGGCATATTTGGAATTAGGACAGCATGGCAAACGTTCTTTTCCATACCAAATAAATGATGGTTCTTCAATAGTGTTTGTAGTGGTTTCACAGTTGGACTTTTACAAAGGCTTGAAATCATTTTTTCTCAAAATAAGTTTACAAACTTTAGGCAAATAGATCAAATATTGTGTGCATATCTATTCACTTATGGATCTTACTGTTAAAACAACTCTTTAAACAATACAAATTAAATCCAAAGAAAAATTCAACTTACTAGTGTTTTGAAGAAGTTCATAACTGGATTCTCTTCTGTTTGACTCTCTCCCTCTTGGTTTTCCTGAATATGACTGCTTTCCTCTGCAATTTTGGGGCTTTTGACCTCCTCTGCCTCTGGACTAGGGTTGGGACGCTCCTTTGAAGTCTCTGTATCCTCCTTTACCTCAGCAAGTGGCTCCTATAGACAACGGCAAAGAATGAGCCCTCAGAAATGTGAGTGTTTTATCAGTGAAGCTGAAACGCTTAGCAAGGAGTCTGTTAGACGCAGCATTGAGATTGAAGCACAATTCCAACCATGCCTCTGCCTACTCGGGGCACCATCAACAATCATCCTTTTATTAATGCTTGTTTCCACCCACACTCATTGATATTCAGCAATGTTGGAGACTTCTGTCTCTTTTGCTCTGAAAAATGTCAGCAAACTCAAATTTCTTGTTTTGTTTTGGGTTGTGTTGATTTTGTAAGAAAATCCCCCATTCTTATCTCACGATATTTAATTTTATTTGAATATTCCTTAAGGTAATATGACTTAGAGTAATATCATTCTGCAACACCAAGAAAGGATAGTGGCATCTTTCTTCTTTGGGTGGGCTGGATTTAGGTTCCTCTGACTCTATAGAAGCTACATCTTCAAGAAGTTCTTTCATCTCTTCTAGTTCTTCAGCCATTTCAGGTGGGCTTACACTCTCAGGCTCTTGTTAAGGTTGGCTGACACTCTTCACTTTAGACTGTACAGTTCTTATGGGGCTAGATGCAAGTTTTTCAGCCATTGCTGACTCTACAGCAGCTGTATCTTCGTTAACACTTGCAATGTCTTCCAGCTCTTCTTCAGGTGCATTGCACTCCTCTAAAGTTTTATCCTCTGTGACTTCTTCACCAATGGCCAGTTCTGTTGTCTCTTTTTCATGTGGGCTGACACTATCCTCCATAGGCTCTTCTTCAGGTGGGCTGACACTCTTGTCTGTAGGTTGCTCGTCGGTGGTTTCTGGGTGAGCTTCAGTGGTTTCTGGCTGCTCTTCAGTGGTTTCAGTGGCGAAAATCAGACAGTAATGGAAGTTGCATTGGAAACAAATGTGCAGCCATCAATATTTTCCAATCCAGTTCAATGGATGATTGCAAGGAAATTACGCCTTCGTTTGTCTCCTTTATAATAATAATAAACAGGGATGTTTGTTAGATCTGTAATAGGCTTTGTTATACACTGGAAAGTGAAGAATGATCTGTGAATTTTTCTCGCAACAGATGCAATATTACTGTAAATAAATGTTGCCAATTCACAGTACACCTCACATTACAGTGGCTATATGCGTAGTTAACTACTTTGGAATAACCAAAATCATTTCGATTTTGAAATGTAACAATCTCAAGTTAGGAGCTGATGATCATGAATTAATTATCAGTACACTGAGTGAAACTGAAATGGAACTAATGCCAACCCAATTTGAAGGGATCACTGATTAGATACTTACAGCTTGGATCCCATCGGTCACAGCCACAGGGACTTTCTGATCTTCTGCAGAACTTTCAATCTCCTCCACAATCTTGTCCTTTATGGGCTCCTCCTTTTCCAGGGCTGGATCCGGGTTGGGGGTGGGTTGAGGCTTAGCTTTCTTCTTGAACAGATTTTCAAAGATGTTCACTTTTTCTTTCGTGCTGTTCTTGGGCTCCTCCTTCTCTTGGGTGGCTGGTTCCAGTTCTGGTTCCGGTGTGTTTTGAGTCTTAGCATTCTGTGTCTCTGGTTCCACTTCTGGAACCTCCTTGATGGCAGACTTCTGTTCCACCACCACAGGCCCAAGACCACTGCCATCTGCCTCCACTATACCTGACTCTTCAGAGGGAGGCAGTGAGGGAGGCATACTGTTCTGCTCCACAGCTGCTTCACTGATAACTGCAAGATATAAGTCAGTTAGTTGGTGTGACAAAGAAAGTTATTTGATATGATTCATCCTTTGTACACAGGCATCATGTAATACCTGACTATTATCTTTTTTATGTCCGGTAATGGAAATTAGCCAATTAAATGTACCTAAACATAATTGAAAACGTAATCTATGTAATCCCCAAAAGTAATTATTTATCATGAGGGCCATAAACAATAACTAGTAATGCTGCATACTGAAAGAAAGGTTAACATCCCAGCTTTCTGGTATTTATTTTAATAAATTGCTCAAGTACACAGTACAAATATGATAAAAATATGAAAAATATGAAATATTTATATCAACAAAACTGTATGAATAATGCTTGAAATTACTTATATGCTTTCTAAATATAGCATAATCAAATGATAAAATAACTAACTATAAACATTCACATTCCTTATAACTAACTGGAAAAATAAAAATCTGTATGTTTAATGTTAGAGAAAATGAGCATATTTATGTGCTTTGATGTAGGGTTCAGCCAGGAGTTAATGGACAGTCGGAAGTGCGAATGAAATGGTAGGAGGCATATCCCAGCTTCACGGGGTTTCAAATGTCATATCCTACGTCACATATGCACGGAAAGAAATACTACTGTTTCGGTGGGAGCCAGGGCAATCGCTCAATGAAAGCCATTTCGACCTACTATGTCCATGGATCGATTTATAAGGGAAAAATGTCGATCGGAACCGGTACCAGAACCACACTGGTTGTGATTGGGAGTCCCATAGGGCGGCGCACAATTGGCCCAGCGTCGTCCGGGTTAGGTTTCAGCCAGGTTAGGCCATCATTGTAAATACTATTTTTTTCTTATTAACTGACTTGCATAGTTAAATTAAGTTTACATTTAAAAAAAAATAAAAAATAAGAAGGTCCCCAAAACAGGACCTTTATCTAAGAGGATAAATATGATTAATCTTAGTTCCCAACATGTAATTCAGTAGAACATGGGAGGGTGTAGGAAATGGCATGCAACTTTACCAAAGGAGTTTCCTAACGATACTACCTCTATGACTAATCAATGCAGTGCTAGGCTCATTACCCTAAGCTAAATGCAAGCCAAACCTTTCCTTGTGCTGTATGTAAAACTATGTGCTACTGGGGACACACAGGCTAGTCGTGTGAAACAAACACAGTCTGGAAATAGTGGCTGTAGCTGCTCACTTGCTAGTGATTAGATGACCAATATCAATATTATCGCCCTTAAAGAAAATACATATGTACTTGGCCTGCAAATCCTTGTACAAAACTGTTGATCCAGTGAGACAATATACACAAGGACTGATCAAACATCTGTTCATCCTCTATGTTGAAGGCTACGCCTATAGTTAACATTGAACACCGCCCAATAGCACTGACAGACGGCTGTATTTACAGAGAATTATGAGAGACTTGGAAATTGATCCAGACTAATCCAGCAATTCAAGATTGATTACAAGGGATAGTGTTAGTGTCATGTCATCCCATTGGAGTAGTACATAAATAACTTGGTTACCATGATAGACATCATAGACAGAGGTGTTGCAATCAGTTGGGCCCACAGTTTGGGCCTTATTGATCATGGGGTAACAATCAGGTGACAACAGGATAAATGGCTATCAAATCACTCATAGACACACCATTCTCCAGGCCATTGGATGAGATGCTTACAGCATGGCCATTCAATCCTCCATGCAGGGGCTTTTCTGGAGCCTGCTCAGCCTATGAGAAGAAAGATGGTTGGCATGAGCTTCTCTTGTCATCATTGTTTTCATCATATCACTTTCATCGTTACTTCATTTTGTACGGACCATCAATTAGTATTAGATGCATGTGCACACGTAATATCTCTAATATTTTACTGCCTGTAATTTGAAACTTGAAACTACTATTATTAGACAGCAAACACTTCCATTGGGTGTAAAATGCCACAACCAGCCTTCTTTCCCCTGTATTCCAACATTCAAAGTAAAACATGCATGCTGTCAAAGAAGGCTATTATCAAACATACCTTGTTTTTAGAATGCTCATTGCCCATCTTGATCGCAGTTGAAACCTGCAGAAGAAACTGTTTATCTGTGTGTGTGTGTGTGTGTGTGTGTGTGTGTGTGTGTGTGTGTGTGTGTGTGTGTGTGTGTGTGTGTGTGTGTGTGTGTGTGTGCAACATATGTCGTAACATCAATGCTGAGAATGAGATACTTCATTCTTGTATCACAATACTATAGTCTCCAAATACAACAACGAAGTTAGATGAATTCAAATGCGATGATTATAAATATCAATAAATTAGGATACTCATCTTATATAAATGAATATTATTTGAAGCAAAGCTAATAGATACAACTTAAAAAAAAAAAAGCTATAGAGAAGGAATGGACTACACTAAACCAGTGGCATTTCGAAGACAAAAGTATTTGAGGCTATGTCTTACCTTGTGCCAACTCCTATGGCAGAGTAAAAGCAGCAATAGCACACCCCTGCTGTGAAAGTTGTGTGTTTACAATCTGTCTGTAGTATTCCAGCTATTAGTGGGAGCAAGTTAGAGATCAACTTGCTGCTTTGCAACCTGCTCAACTAAGAATATGGACATAGGAGTTTAGCCCTGCTCTTAAAGGGGTGGGGCTATCGCTTACTCATCAAAAAGGGATCTATTTGAATACCAAACACACAACCACAGCAAAAATACTCTGTCAACTGTCAGAGCATCTCTGATGTACTCATGCTAATCTCTTGAATTCTCTCTGAAAATTTTAAAATAAGAACATGATGACAAGCTTTGCTTTATCAGACAGATTTAGATGACAATACTGTATTTCTCAAAGAGCCCATGAGAAACTGCAGCGAGAGGTAAACTCATGATGCCTAAGGTGTGGTTGGGATTGAAACAGGATGTGAATGTAGGATATGTGGAACCATTGGAAGCATTGCTTATTTGCTTAGTGGTTTACTAGTAATCCAAATACCTGACACATGATGCTGACTACATACTTTGATATTAAGTTGTTATACATCTTAAAAACAGCTTTATTTTACAGTGTTTTATTTATACTACAGGATTAAATGACTTAATATGACAGAAGAAAAAAATACTTCATGGCCAATATGATCATGAACAAAAGTTTAAAATGAACTAAAATGTAATTGACAGCATATCACCAAATAAATCTATGGTCATGTAGAGTTTTTTATTTGGCCTGAAAGCTGGATTAATTTAGATCAATGACATCACATACTATTATGTATAATGATCCTAACAGTAGATCCTGTTGGACACTGTGCTATCTAACCTCCAAACGAGCTTCAATGCCATACAACACTCCTTCCGTGGCCTCCAACTGCTCTTAAACGCTAGTAAAACCAAATGCACGCCTGACTAGCACGCCTGACTAGCATCACCACCCTGGATGATGGTTCCGACCTTGAATATGTCTATCGGTAAATAGCCCACCCATTTTTACCTACCTCATCCCCATACTGTTTTTATTTATTTACTTTTCTGCTCTTTTGCACACCAATATCTCTACCTGTACATGACCATCTGATCATTTATCACTCCAGTGTTAATCTGCAAAATTGTAATTATTCGCCTACCTCCTCATGCCTTTTGCACACAATGTATATAGACTCTCCTTTTTTCTACTGTGTTATTGACTTGTTAATTGTTTACTCCATGTGTAACTCTGTGTTGTCTGTTCACACTGCTATGCTTTATCTTGGCCAGGTCGCTGTTGCAAATGAGAACTTGTTCTCAACTGGCCTACCTGGTTAAATAAAGGTGAAATAAAATAAAAAATTAAATAAAAAAAAGATCACTGTTAACCTTTTGAATAGATTTCCGCCTAAATAGACATACCGAAACATATTTATGTTTCATGAGATGGCCATAAACAATAACTGGTAATGATGCATAGTTTAAGAAAGGTCAGGAACTCACATTTCTGGTCAAAGAAAAGTTATTAATTTCTTAGGTGTACTCACCTTTGAGGACACAAGGTCAAATACATAGTACAAATTTTATGAAATCATTTAAGATGTTTTTCCTATTACAACAAAAGTTGAGTAATAAGGCCTGAAATGACTTAAATGCTTTCTAAATATAGTAAAAATGTAATTATAAGCAACTTATTATAAGATTCCACCTTATAACTGTAAAATGAATACGATCCTACTAAGTAACCGTACAATATTGGCACTATGTCATATAACTGAAGACTGAGAATTTTCTCCTAAATGTCCACTGAGCAATGCAGAGACGCTATTCAAAATTGTGCAGACTTGTTATAACATCTGCTTTAAGCAGAAAGTGATTTCGTCCATCAGTGACCAGGAGAAGGTGGTCTTCTTTCAATTCTATGACACGATTTAGTATATTTTCATGTTGAGAGATCTAAATCCAGCTGAATGTCACAGTGAGATGAAACCACAACTATTGGATTTGATAGAGTGTCCCCGTTAATAAGCCATCTCCCAGACTGGGCTATGTCACTCAGAGGAAGAGCAAATAAATGATTTGTCTGGATAGGCCAGATAATTTGACACGTCACTCCCTATGCAAATGTGGGGTCTGAAACCTGACACTTCAAGTCATCTCTATGAGAGAGTGGTAGCAGAGAGCAGACCAATGGGACTTTCTGGCACTATAAGGCACAGTACCCTATGCCGTTCATAGAGCGCTTTGTAGATCAAAATATTAGTCAGAACCGGTCCTGAACCGCTCAAAGTCGCCCATAAAGGGACTTAACATCTAAGAGTTAATCAAGACAAAGGGTTCTATAATCTAATCAATGTGGATCATCATCCATGGACCTGCCACAATAAGTCAATTGTTTGGCTTTCATAGAGCAAACCGAAAGTTGATAACAGGCAATCAAAACAGAGATGCTTCTCCAGGGAATAGCAATTGATCCAGACTGAGTGAAATACTACAAATTTATGACAAAACTAATATCAGTATCAGTTTAGTTTAGTTTGTGTTTTAGTGGCCCAATCAAGTTGAAGTTGAACAGCTTATACTCATTATCGATGCCAAGCTGTTGTAAGGGATTTCCTCCTCTTCTTCCGAAGAGGAGAGGCGAAAAGGATCAGAGGACCAATATGCGGCGTTGTAAGTGTCCATGGTTCTTTTAATACGAAAATGTACACATGAACAACTGAATACAAAAACAATAAACGTGGAATGAACGAAACCTAAAACAGTACCGTGTGGTGAAAAACACAGACACGGAAACAAACACCCACAAACACACAGTGAAACCCAGGCTACCTACGTATGATTCTCAATCAGACACAACTAATGACACCTGCCTCTGATTGAGAACCATACTAGGCCGAAACATAGAAATACCCAAATCATAGAAAAACAAAAATAGACTGCCCACCCCAACTCACGCCCTGACCATACTAAATAATGACAAAACAAAGGAAATAAAGGTCAGAACGTGACAGCTGCCTAGGAACGGCTGGCTGTAGGCTATAGTTAAAAATGACTAACTAATGAGTAAGGCAACCAATAATTTTCTGTCTGTCCGGGACTGTGAATTAAGTAGGAGAAGGATCCTGAAACTAAACAAAAATAACTAATATTGTCCTCAGACGCTGATAGTACAATTTTTAAGGAAATAATAGCCTGTGAGCAACTTTCTTTCAGCTGTGAGTGAGTCTCATGAACAATTGACAGACTTTCCTCCATTAAATTCCTTGGTGTCATGCGGGACTAGGTGGGTGAAGGAATCAGACGCAGAGAGTTCCACTGGGGCAAAGTGCTCTTTACTTCGGCACACAAAATGATAAGCCCAACAATACAGGGAAAGGACATACAACGTTGACAACCCAAAAAACACAGGGTGCCAAGTTAAGAAAATAAATCCACCTCTACCTAAAATGCACACACTTAACATAAAGACAATCCCGCACAAAACAAGGGCGGGTCTACCTGCTAAATATAGGGAAGCTCATTAAGCCAAACAACAGAAACACAGGTGAAACTAAACAAACAGACAAATGAAAAAGGGATCGGTGGCGGCTAGTAGGACGGCGACGACGACCACCGAGCACCGCCCGAACAGGCAGGGGAACCAACTTCGGCGAAAGTCGTGACAGTACCCCCCCCCCCCCCCCCCCGACGCGCGGCTCCCGCAGCGCGCCGCCACCGGCCTCGAGGATGACCCGGAGGTTGACGTGCCGGGCGATCCGGGTGGAGGCGGTGGAAGTCTCTCAGGAGAGAAGGATCCAAAATGTCCCCCACTGGAACCCAGCATCTCTCCTCCGGACCATACCCCTCCCAGTCCACGAGGTACTGTAGGCCCCTCACCCGGCGTTTCGAGTCCAGAATGCCACGTACTGTGTACGCCGGGGACCCCTCGATGTCCAGAGGGGGCGGAGGGACCTCAGGAACCTCACCTTCCTGCAGGGGACCAGCCACCACCGGCCTGAGGAGAGACACATGAAACGAGGGGTTAATACGGTAATACCTAGGAAGTTGTAACCTGTAACACACCTCGTTTATTCTCCTCAGGACTTTAAATGGCCCCACACACTGCGGCCCAAGCTTCCGACAGGGTAGGCGGAGGGGCAGGTTTAGGGTCGAGAGCCAGACCCTGTCCCCCGGTGCAAACACGGGGGCCTCACTGTGGTGCTGGTCAGAGCTCCTCTTCTGCTGTTCTCCCGCTAACCTTAGCGGTCTGCAGGGCCGTAGGGAGACCGGGCAACGGGATGAGATGGCAGGACTTAGAAAACCGATCAACAACGACCAGGATCGTAGTACTTCCCTGGGACGGGGGAAGGTCGGTAAGAAAGTCCACCGATAAGTGTGTCCACGGCCGTTGTGGAACGGGGAGGGGCTGTAACTTCCCTATAGGCAAGTACCGAGGATCATTGCTCTGAGTGCACACCGAGCAGTCCTTAGCCAACGTGGGCCAACAGTATCTCCCTCTAAGACTCCGCACTGTCCTCTCGATGCCAGGATGACCCGAGGAGGGGAGAGTATGAGCCCAATGGATTAGCTTATCCCGGACCCCCCTCGGCACGAACTGAGCCCTCGCTGGACAGTTAGGGGGGGCCAGCTCTAACTGTGAGGCCCTCTCTATCTCCGCGTCCACCTCCCATACTACCGGTGCCACGAGACATGAAGGTGGAATGATCGGAGTTGGCTCAACGGACCGCTCCTCGGTATCATAGAGGCGGGAAAGCTCGTCGGCTTTGGTGTTTTGGGAGCCTGGCCGGTACGAGATGGTGAACCGAAACCGGGTGAAAAACATGGCCGATCTAGCTTGACGTGGATTTAGTCTCCTCGCTGCCCGGATATACTCGAGATTACGATGGTCAGTCCAGATGAGAAAAGGGTGTTTCGCCCCCTCAAGCCAATGTCTCCACACCTTCAGAGCCTTGACTACAGCTAACAACTCCCGGTCCCCCACTTCATAGTTCCGCTCCGCCGGACCGAGCTTCCTCGAAAAGAAGGCACAAGGGCGGAGCTGGGGTGGCATGCCCGAGCGCTGGGACAGCACGGCCCGACCCCCGCCTCGGACGCGTCCACCTCCACTATGAACGCTAAAGAGGGGTCCGGATGCACCAACACGGGCGCATTGGTGAACAGCTCCTTCAGATGACTGAAAGCTCTGCCCGCCTCTGCTGACCAACGCAAGCGCACTGGTCCTCCCTTCAGCAGTGAGGTAATGGGAGCAACCACCTGACCAAAACCAGATAAACCTCCGGTAGTAATTGGCAAACCCTAAAAACCGCTGCACCTCTTTCACCGTGGTCGGAGTCGGCCAATTACGCACGGCTGTAATGCGGTCACCCTCCATCACCACCCCGGAGGTGGAAATACAATAACCCAGGAAGGAAACGGCTTGTTTGAAGAACACACATTTCTCCGCCTTGCAATACAGGTCATGCTCCAGCAGTCGCCCAAGTACCTTACGCACCAGAGACACATGCGAGCAGGTCTCGGAGAATCTCATCTACGAAGGATTGGAAGACGGTGGGAGCATATTTCAACCCATATGGCATGACGCCTTACTCATAATGGCCAGATGTAGTACTAAATGCGGTTTTCCACTCATCTCCTCCCCAGATACGCACCAGATTATACGCACTCCTCAGGTCCAGTTTTGTGAAGAAGCGCGCCCCATGAAATGATTCCACCGCCGTAGTGATGAGAGGTAGTGGGTAACTAAACCCCACTGTGATGGAATTTAGACCTCGATAATCAATGCACGGACGCAGACATCCATCCTTCTTCTTCACAAAAAAGAAGCTTGAGGAGACGGGTGATATGGAGGGCTGAATGTACCCCTGTCCCAGCGATTCAGCAACATATGTCTCCATAGCTACTGTCTCCTCCTGGGACAATGGATACACGTGACTCCTAGGAAGTGCAGCGTTCTCCAGGAGGTCTATCGCGCAGTCCCCTCGACGATGGGGTGGTAATTGGGTCACCTTCTTTTTACTGAAGGCGATAGCCAAATCGGCATATTCAGAGGGAATGCGCACGGTGGAAACCTGGTCTGGACTCTCCACCGTAGTCGCACCAACAGCAACTCCTATACACCTGCCTGAACACTCCTCTGACCACCCCTTAAAAGCCCCCTGTCGCCAGGAAATCACTGGATTGTGCTGAGCTAGCCAGGGAATTCCCAACACCACTGGAAATGCAGGTGAATCGATAAAGAACAGACTAATCTGCTCCTTATGACTCCCCTGCGTTACCATGTCCAGCGGCTCCGTGGCCTCCCAGACCACTTCTGACCCTAATGGTCGGCTATCTAAGGAGTGCACGGGGAATGGTAGGTCTAACAACACAAGGGGAATCCCTAGCCTTAACGCGAGCCCCCGATCCTTGAAATTCCCAGCTGCGCCTGAACCGACTAGCGCCTTATGCTGTAGAGAGGGAGAAAACCCAGGGAAAGAGGTTAACACATACGTATGACCGACAGGAAGCTCTGGGTGAGTTTGGTGCTGACTCACCTGGGGTGATCGAGTAGTGCTCCGTCTGCCCTCCCGTCTCCCAGACGAGTTCCTCCAGCACCGGTCGGCCGTGTGTCCTCGCCGACCACAACTGGTGCAGGAGGACACTCCTCCTTCGGTCCCCCTCAAAGCCGCCCCTCCTAACTCCATAGGGATAGGAGCAGGAGGGCTGGGAGGTGGAAACGACAGGACCTGTTCCCGAACGCCCGCGGGCAGCCAGCAGGTTGTCGAGATGGATGGCCATGTCAATGAGCTCTTCCAGCGTGAGGGTGGTGTCCCGACA
The DNA here is from genome assembly GCF_057628025.1 of Oncorhynchus mykiss. Taxonomy (NCBI): domain Eukaryota; kingdom Metazoa; phylum Chordata; class Actinopteri; order Salmoniformes; family Salmonidae; genus Oncorhynchus; species Oncorhynchus mykiss. The sequence continues at coordinate 68,097,164 of NC_143030.1, read as the reverse complement.
CGCTAGCTCCCTGCGGACGTCCTCCCTGAGGCTGCATCGGAAATGGTCTATCAAGGCCCTGTCGTTCCACCCCGCTCCTGCGGCTAAGGTCCTGAACTCCAGGGTAAAGTCCTGCATGCTCCTCGTCTCCTGACGCAGGTGGGACAGACGTTCACCTGCCGCACGACCCTCTGGTGGGTGGTCGAATACAGCTCGGAATCGGCGGGTGAACTCGGGGTTATGATCCCTTGCCGAGTCTGGACCATTCCACACTGCGTTGGCCCACTCTAGGGCTCGTCCAGTCAGACAGGAGACGAGGGCGCTCACGCTCTCCTCTCCGGAGGGAGTAGGACGAACGGTCGCCAGGTAAAGTTCCAGTTGTAGGAGGAAACCCTGACACCCCACTGCCGTTCCATCATGTTGCTGAATCGCTGGGACAGGGGTACATTCGGCCTACTCCCGTGGGAGCGCCAGCCGAAGAGCCCTGGAGCCGAATGTGGTAGCAGGAGGAGGGGGTGCTGGAGATGAGGTGGGAAGGCCACTCCTCTCCCATTGATCCATCCTCTCCATCATTTGATCCATTGCAGAACCAATCCTGTGGAGAACACTGGTATGATGGAGGACCCTTTCCTCCATCGATGGGAGAGGAGGTGCGGCTGCTCCTGCTGATTCCATATGAGGTGCGGGATTCTGTCACGCGGGACTAGGTGGATGAAGGAATCAGACGCAGAGAGTTCCACTGGGAAAAAGTGCTCTTTACTTCGGCACACAAAATGATAAGCCCAACAATACAGGGCGCGGACATACAACGTTGACAACCCAAAAAACACAAGGTGCCAAGTTAAGAAAATAAATCCACCTCTACCTAAAATGCACACACGTAACATAAAGACAATCCCGCACAAAACAAGGGCGGGTCTACCCACTAAATATAGGGAAGCTCATTAAACCAAACAACAGAAACACAGGGGAAATTAATAAGACAAAACAAACAGACAAATGAAAAAGGGATCGGTGGCGGCTAGTAGGACGGTGAGGAGCACCGCCCGAACAGGCAGGGGAGCCAACTTCGGAGGAAGTCGTGACACTTGGAGACATGCCAAATCACTCCCACTACTGTAGCCAAAGCATGCAAGAATGACCTTTGTGAATTAACACAATAATTATGGTCTGAAAAAATCACATTACCCCATGTAGAGTATGCTGTATTAGTCCTTGATGCTTTCTTATTTTGTGCATTTTGCATAACGGATTCCTCTGTGGTCGCACTGTGAACATGATTTTTGACATCCCGCAAGGCATGCTTTGAACAGCACACAGGAGACTTCATGCAACCCCTATTAAAAAACTTTATGTAAGAGCTAACCAAGATATTTCAAATGAAAGAAGGAATCTTTAAAGATGCAGTCTGGGATCCCAAGCACTTAAAAATGTGTAACCTATTTATGAATTGGGGACCGGTTTTGGCTCGTGAGCACTACTTTCAAAACTACTGGCTGAAATTATACAAAATCTCTGGAGCACCACTTGAACTATGCATTTACCATCAGTGAGATGTTTATAGTATAGAACATTGATCTTGTGCTATTTGTTATCTAAACCAACCCTACCATATATGTATTTTAAATGAACTTTCTAAATTGTTTTTGCCATGTTCATCTTTGTTATAATAAAATCTGAGTACGTTGCCCGTAGCTGCCTTACGACAACTCATGCATTCTGCCAATATTTGAACTTGGGAGCAGTTCTGTTTGTTCTGATTATTTACAGAGCAGAAGTTCCGGTTACTCCAATCACGTGTAGAGTTGTTGTACTTTTGGAATGCAGTGACTCTGGTTGGCATATGAGTGGAAATGTAGAAATGCTTAAGCCCACTTTTTGGAACTATTTTTTATAAGCAAAACATTCCATATTCGAGCTTTAGTGCCATAAGTCTTTGTAGTTCCCTTGGAAGATCTGGTTCAATTGGCTTTCAGAAATCATTTGCAGGACAATACAGTTATCAATACATTTTGTGGTTTTAAAATGAGGCCATGAAATTAGATGATCAATTTGGCATGTAAAAAAGATTTAATGACTAATTTCATGCAAGATCTTCTAGGTGGATGGGCACATGAGAATGGTGGGACTGTGTCAATTGAGGAAAGATGGCGGAAGTGGATGAAAAGTTTGAATCAATCAGCGCGTCGAGCAAAGTTGGTGAAGATGAATGTTCTGAATGGACAAAAGTCGTATCGAAAAAACGGAACAAAAAGGAAATTGTCTAAAATTGGACTGGAGGATTGTAGGAATGATAATGAATCACTTCTTGTTGGGATGTGTTTGTTGAGTAAGGATGCATATGTGGGAGACCCCTTTGAGGTGTCAAAAATTGTGAAGTATGCGCTGGGAAAAGTGGTCTGTCAGAGTGACCAGCAATTGTCTTATTTTGATGCATTGTATTTCTGAAGAACAGAGGAAGATTGCAGTGAGCCTCAAAAGAATCCGGACAACAGAAGTTTTGTGTTTTTAACTTCGAAGTAGAGCACCAGTCAAAGGGGTCATTTCAGGGGTGACGACAGATATTTGAATCCCTGAAGAGAATTCCTAGTGTGATTGGTGCCCGGCGTCTGACCCGCTGGGTGAATGGAGAAAAATAAGAAAGTTTGTCAGTCCTGTTGTTTTTTGATAAAGAGCAAATACCTACGCATGTGAATCTTGGTTATGTAAGATACGCTGTAAGAGATTTTGTCCCCAAACCATTGCAGTGTAAGAATTGTAAAGGATTAGGCCATGTTTCAAGTGTGTGCAGACAGACAGAGTATATTGAGAACAGAGTATACCTGCCCTCCAGGACCACCCGATGTCACAGGAAGGCCAAAAAGATCATCAAGGACAACAACCACCCGAGCCACTGCCTGTTCACCCCGCTATCATCCAGAAGGCGAGGTCCATACAGGTGCATCAAATCTGGGACAGAGAGAATGAAAAACTGTTTTTTTTATCAAGGCCTTCAGACTGTTAAACAGCCATCATTAACATCGAGTGGCTGCTGCCAACATACTGACTCAAATCTCTAGCCACTTAATAATTACAAATCGGATGTAATAAATGTATCACCAGTCACTTTAAACAATGCCACTTTATATAATGTTTACATACCCTACATTACTCATCTCATATGTATATACTGTACTCTATACTATCTACTGAACCTTGTATCTATATGTACATATTCTTATTCATTCCTTTACACTTGTGTGTATAAGGTAGTTGTTGTGAAATTGTTAGATTACTTGTTAGATATTACTGCACGGTCGGAACTAGAAGCACAAGCATTACGCTACACTCACATTAACATCTGCTAACCATGTGTATGTGACCAATACAATTTGATTTATTGAAGAACGGTGTGTAGAAGGACGACGGTATTGCAATTGTTGTCGGGATCATTATCCTGAGTTCCTGGAGTGCCCTGTAAGGGTGAAGGAGATTGAGGTGGCAAAAGTTAGAGCAGTCAATTGAATCTCCTATGAGGAGGTGATTAAAATATTTTATAAAACTAGCGATGCTATTGAAGAGATGGTAGTGGACGCACCACAGCCTGCAGTAAATGTTTGCTGCCAGGCAAAAGATAGTTTTGGGTGTTAAAAAGGTGGATTTTGTGGCATTCATTACCACAGTTATAAACTGTATGGCACAAGTCTCAAAGACATTTAAGAAACTGGTCATTATTTTGGCTGCGGCAGAAAGGTTTTTGGGACTTAAGGATTTTACATCTGAAGACTTGAAAGGGGTACAGGCTCCGGAAGACCCGCCCTCCCAGGTTCCCCTTGAGCCTGTGTAGGAATGAGATCTGTTTCATATTATTTTTTACATAAAAGTTATTTTATTTAGTTTATTTTATTTATTTTTTGGTAGTTTGGTAGTTGTTTTGGTATCGTGTTCCTTTTTTGGGAATCATGTTTCCATCCCACACAGTAGGTGGCGGAATGACATTAAATTGTGCGTTCACCAATATACCATAAAAGAAGAATATCCACTAGGTGGCGGTATGGATCTTTGGTACTGATCGTCACTAACCGTATCGTATGTAAAGAAGTCGACTTCTTCCTGAAGCAAAAGAAAGATGGCGGCTATCGTGAAGAAGACAGTTGTAAGCTAAAACTTGTTTGAATGAATCACCCATATCATTTGTTAAGTAATTATCTAAAACAATTTAGATTGTAAACAAATCAATTCAGGTAGCCTAGTGTTTAGAGCGTCGAGCCAGTAACTGAAAGGTTGCTAGATCTGCCTCTGAACAAGGCAGTTAACCCACTGTTCCTAGACCGTTATAGTAAATACAAATGTGTTCTTAACTGATTTGCCTAGTTAAATAAAGGTAAAATACATAATTGTCAAACTATATTGATATTCGTGCTCTCCTCGTGCGTTGGGATCACAGCTAGTGAGCAAGCTGCTAGCAGCAGTAGTCACGTTAACGGTCCGGTTGCCAGTTTACGTTCGGTTACTTTACTAGCTAGCTAAGATGCTAAGATGATCTACAAACGACCAATCTATCTACAATTTCTTAGGATACTCACTGATTTATTTAGCTATGGTTTTTAGTTTAATGATGGTACCATTTGGATAAAAACACTCAGCTAGTTTGTTATCCTATGCAGCTATATGTTGCCTAGCTTGCTACCTACATCCCCTCCCATAAGGTATCCTGCTAGTTGTTCACTTTTCTTATCCCTATTTTCTATCTAACAAGTTTAATTGTGTTCTGTTCTTTACCTATAGATATCAATATAGCCAGGCTAATTGTCTACAAGCTGTATTTTCTTCTCATTCACAGGCAGTTGAAGATGTCAATGTCACATTTGAAGACCAGAAGAAGATTAATACATTTGCCAGAAACACAAATCGAATGACAGAATTTAAAGATGAAATAGAAGGAAAAAAGGTAATTGGTCAATCTAGTGTAATGATCATGAAATTCAGAATAATTCGATTTTCTTTAGACTTGTTTCTTATTCTAGTACATTATGTCACTACCGGTATATTATATACAGTAGTCTATCTATAACCATAAATTAGGTCTGAACAATATATATTATGTATTTCGTTTGTTTTTGCGCGATATTCCAAAGGCCTGTATCGCAGAATAATTTTTGTTGTATTTTTCGTTTTCATGAGCGTTTATGTCCACTTGTCATGCTGTATCTTTGGTCTCGTTCGCACGTTCTGTGCACTTTCCCATTTACACCAGAGATCTGTATATAATGACGAGATGGTCATGTCTCCGCCCTAACAATGGGTGGGAATCGTTGTCCCAAAGGTGGGAAGACAGGCGTCAAGTGTACGTTCAAAATAAGCGTTTATAAACGCATTGGGATTATTTTGGATATATTTTGGCGAGAGTGAAACCTATCGCTTCGCCTCTTTCTGAAAGCCCCTCCTCTCTGACAAACGGGTTCAACTCGCTATCGACTCGCTATTTTGGTCCAACAATCGGTCATATGGAGACATTATTTAACTGCAATAGAGAAGTTAACATTTCGAACCATACCCAGTTCATGTTATAACTCCTCAAATTTCGAGCAGAGCAGACACTACTAAAACCGATGTAACGTTACCAATGAACATTCATTCTGGAAATGTTATGCTCAGTTTTTCGCGGGTGCATTACTGTACCACGTATCCCTAGCAGCGTTTTAGTCAAATAAAGATTTCTATACTAGTTGTTTAGTGTGTTGTATAAATGAGCAATAAGCATAAAACAATTATATCATGAATTGTCAACTCGTTCTCATTCTGAGAAATAAAGTAGGCCACTTGAGTTCAACATCTGAACAAAGTGGACAGGCTAGCATGCTGTTCAAACAGTTGAGACAGACAAAAGGTTGTGTTCATAACAATGTAACTGTTTTGTGTTGTTAGCTGAATTCAGAGCTTGTGAAATTACACCTAGATCCAAGTTGACTAAACTTGAAATATAAATATTAGCTCGCTACTCACTAGCATGTTGGCTTGTGCTTGAGAGATTGTTTATGAGACCGGTGTTCATTTTCTATAACGCCTGCTACATTAGTAGTGAATGTGCATTATGCATGGTTCTGGTTAAATTTGTATCAATAAGGGCATTTTTATAGACAGACCTGAAAGCCAGATCAGTGATTATTGCAACAACAACAAAAAGCAACTATTTTGATAAAATAATTTAAATCACAATATATATTGTGAATCGGCCATAAGTTTGAGCTAATCAAGATATGAGTTTTAGGCCATATCGCCTAGCCCTTACCAGCAATCTGCTTTCTTCTCTTAGAAATCTCTACAGAATCTGCAGGATGCCAGTGATGACCTGATGATGGCTGAGGATGACACTCTGCTCGTCCCGTATCAGATTGGAGACGTCTTCATCAGTCACACCCAGGAAGAGACCCAAGAGATGTTGGAAGCTGCAAAGGTATTGGTTGCTATGATATGACTCATGTAGAAGTTAGGGGTATGGGCCAACCTCAGAAACCGGGATGCCTGTTCCTAAGGCAAACATGGATGGGCTATTTAACTCATTTTAATTAATGTTTCATAATGAAGCCGAAGGCCGAGATGTCAAGGTATTATGGTTGACCCTATTACTAAGAATGCAACTTAAATCATTTGAACAATTCTGATTTATTACTATGTCAAACCTTAGTATAAATAGTTATATTAACGTGCAATGTTTGTGGCTACAGGAACTACTGCAGCAGGAGATTAAAGACCTAGAAGGGAAGGTGTCAAAGATACAACATTTGTTGGGTGATCTGAAGGTCCAGCTCTATGCCAAGTTTGGGAACAACATCAACCTGGAAGCAGATGAAAGCTGAGTGCTTAGCCCGGTCCTAGATCTGTTTGTGCTGTTTAGTATGACAATTAATCAATGATTATAGTTGTTAAGATGCCACAAACAGATCTGGGATCAGGCTAAGTGGGCAACTATCTCTTTACATATGGAGTTTTCAAGCAGCTCGCATATTTTCCGATCCACACAGTGCTGACAGGATGCTTGCCAAACCAACATGTTTGTCCTCTTCTCAGCATCAACACACTTTTTTTCAATGGTGCATGGCCTTATTTATGGTTTTATTTTGTTCAGTCTTATTTTGTATGAATGTCGGTGAATGTACCACTTGATTTTTTGTTTTGTTTTTTGTTTTTGTGTACTTGCACTGGGTCTCAGTAATATATGGACCTATGGACTGACACCGAAGATGTCTTTATACACCAGATGACCGTAAAGAAAACAACCTAAGGATTTACCTTTGTAGTGCTTGGAGATGGAGAAAATGTGGAGTTTAATGTGGTTAAAGAAAATAAGTGAGCAGAGGCAGCCAATGTCACTGGTGCAGGGAGTGTCACAGTTCAGGGGAGCAAGTACGCCGCTGACAGGAACCGCTACATGTCCTTTTACCATAATGAGAAAAATCAGTCCACGGCCCTATATTACTGAATCCCAGTGCAAGTACTAAACAAGTAAAGCCACTTAAACCAGTCTTTATAAAGTAAAGAGGGTAACGTATTCCTTGTGGATTTTTTTTTGTACATTTACGATTTGGTTATGGAACAGAAATGAATACTATTGTATTCAGATTCAACTGATTTAAGACCAAAACATGTGTGTGTGTTTATATCCCAAAGTGTATCTTAAAGGTGTAGTTTAATTTTTGGTCAAAAATACCTAGCAGGACTGAAAAAATGTTGTTTTTTTGGTGCACTGATCATCTTAAATAGAACCAAGTTTATTTGTGTGTCTGTTTTTGTTTTTCGATTGTTTATGTATTTAGCCAGTGTGGACATCCTATAAAGAAAGTTCTTACAATTCTGCTGAACAAGGTGTGGGAATTTAGTAAAACATTTTTGATTGATTGTTAGATTCAAAATGGATTAAAATAGAAAGGCATCCTGCTGATTGTAAGAGAATATACATGATTTTGGATTGATGAAATCAATGAGCAATTATTTAGTTATTTTACTAAATTTACTCTGCCACTTTTGGTATAACTCTAATGTATTACATAGCTCTAATAATTAAGCATGTGTGACGAACAGATCAATGTCTCTGTGTCTGACAATGTTAATATTTAAAAGAACAGGTGTGGGAGTGTTGACTAACAGCGAATAAACTATAAAAATAAAGAAATTTGCACACTCCATGTATAAACTCCCAGCAATTTAATGGCTATTTGCCAACGTTTCGGCATCAGGGTCACCCTGAGGAAGGCACAGTGATGCCGAAATGTTGGTAAATACCCATTAAATTGCTGGGTGGTTATACATGACTTTATTTTGATAGTTTAATGTTAATATTTAAACATAACAAAGGAGCTACCAGCTAAAATCATGCACCTACACATTAACTTATTTTTTTCTGGTTAATAATAACAGTATCTCAGAATCAACAATGGGTTAGATAATCCTGCAGGATGGAACCAAAGCACATCACAACCATGAATAATATAAAGATGAGCGAATACTATAATGATCTGTAATGCAGTGTTTTTGAGCTAGAAAAATATGAGGAACACTGCAATTTCTAATGGCTTGGGGATACATTAGCATTTTAGATTACTCGTGGCAGAATACAAGTAAGGAAATAAAATATGAAAACTTGTGGCCACAATAACACTATTCTATGTTACGACACTTACAGTGGCTTGCGAAAGTATTCACCCCCCTTGGCATTTTTCCTATTTTGTTTCCTTACAATCTGGAATTAACATTTATTTTGGGGGGGGTTGTATCATTTGATTTTCACAACATGTCTACCACTTTGAAGATGCAATATATTTTTTATTGTGAAACGAGCAAGAAATAAAACAAAAAAACAGTAAACTTGAGCATGCATAACTCCCCCAAACTCAATACTTTGTAGAGCCACCTTTTGCAGCAATTACAGCTGCAAGTCTCTTGGGGTATGTCTCTTCTTCAAGGCAAAACAGCTCCAGCTCCTTCAAGTTGGATGGGTTCCGCTGATGAACCGCAATATTTAAGTCATACCACAAATTCTCAATTGGATTGAGGTCTGGGCTTTGACTAGGCCATTCCAAGACATTTAAATCTTTCCCCTTAAACCACTAGAGTATTGCTTTAGCAGTATGCTTAGGGTCATTGTCCCACTGGAAGGTGAACCTCTGTCCCAGTCTCAAATCTCTGGAAGACTAAAACAGGTTTCCCTCTAGAATTTCCCTGTATTTAGCACCATCCATCGTTCTTTAAATTCTGACCAGTTTCCCAGTCCCTGCCGATGAAAACCATCCCCACAGCATGATGCTGCCACCACCATGCTTCACTGTGGGGATGGTGTTCTCGGGGTGATTAGAGGTGTTGTGTTTGCGCCAGACATAATGTTTTCCTTGATGGGCAAAAAGTTCAATTTGAATCTTATCCGACCAGAGTACATTCTTCCATATGTTTGGGGAGTCTCCCACATGCCTTTTGGCAAACACCAAACATATTTGCTTTTTTTTCTGGACATTTTTCCGTAAAGCCCAGCTCTGTGGAGTGTACAGCTTAAAGTGATCCTATGGACAGAAACTCCTATCTCAACCCTGAAGGAGCTGCAAAGCTCCAAAGCTATATTTGGTCTCTTTGGTGCCTCTGATTAATGCCCTCTTTGCCTGGTCCTTGAGTTTTGGTGGGCAGCCCTCTATTGGCAGGTTTGTTGTGTTGCCATATTCTTTCCATTTTTTAATAATGGATTTAATGGTGGTCTGTGGGATGTTCAAAGTTTAAAATCTTTTTTTATAACCCAACCTTGATCTGTACTTTTCCACGACTTTGTCCCTGACCTGTTTGGAGAGCTCCTTGGTCTTCATAGTGCCCCATGCTTAGTGGTGTTGCAGACTGGGGCCGTTCAGAACAGGTGTATATATACTGAGATCAAGTGACAGATCATGTAACATCTATGCTGCACACAGGTGGACTTTATTTAACCAATTTTGTGACTTCTGAAGGTAATTGGTTGCACCAGATCTTATTTAGGGACTTAGGGGGTGAATATATATGCACGCACAACTTTTCTGTTTTTGTTTAAAAAAAAATAATAATAATTTAATTTCACTTCACCAATTTGGAATATTTTGTGTATATCCATTACATGAAATCCAAATTAAAATCAATTTAAATTACAGGTTGTAATGCAACAAAATAGAAAACGCCAAGGTGGTGAATACTTTTGCAAGGCACTCTATACAGCTCTTATTTAACCACACGTATTTGATTTTTCCCACAATTTTCTGAAAACTCATACTCTTGATATTTCCTGATCATTATTAATGCAGAATTTATAATGTACCCCATTTCATATTTCCAGAATATTAAGGCAGTTAAAATGGACCAAACAGTGTTAAGATCAAAGCCACCATACTTCAGTAGTGCTGGTAAAAGCATTACTTCTACTCGTAGCACATTCACAAGTAGTATAAAAACAGTGTATATAGTATCTGGTGCATATCACAATGGGTAAATAATGGATGTCAAGACAGATACAGGATGTGACAGTGCTGGTACTGTAGTTCCATGAACCCCACTGAAGGAGGCACCAGGAGAACGCTTTGTGTCACCGTCTGTGTTTCCCTCGCTCCCTCTAATATTCAGCCTTAAACATTACGTTTTGTTCTACTCATATAGTCTCTGATCTGGTGGAATCTTCACAAGCAAAAACCTTTCGTGAAAAATGTAAAATTACAGTTCTGAAAAATCCTCCTAACAGAAACAGAATTGGAGAGTAGTGAAGTCAGGTGAAATCCTTCCAGAAACTACAGATTTTGATGTTATATCTGAATAAACTAAGCTCTGAAATGCATCCAAACCATGTACTGCAGCCCAATACATAATGCAAAAACATAATGCACAGACTTCATTAAAGTGTGCCCTCATTAAAGACCTCATTAAAGTGTGCCCTGCTTTAGCTAATAAAATATCACTAAATCAAGTAAATGTATGTTTTGAAGTTGTGTTTTGAAGTTGTGGCAGACACCTCTGGAGGATTGAGATCTCAATTAACAAGTTCCTCTAACCCCCCGGGTTTCCTGCTCAGACATTCACCGGTAAGATTATGAGGACAACCGCCCACACACACAGAAACATACACACACACAGACACACACATGCACACAGAAACACACATTCTTGGCTTTATGCTTTTTTCTTGTTAAACCCTGGCTCACATGGAAATCGGATATGACTGGACTTATTTCCCAGACGGCCTTGTGTGTGTATTCTCTCTCTTTCTCGGTCTCTCACTCTTTCTCCTCTCGTTCTCACTCTCTCTTCACCCCCATCTCTGCACTTTTAATAATTAGCTGTGTAAAGTGGGGACGTATTCCCATGCAGATCTTCATAACACTGAGCTGTGTTCAGGCAGTGAGCCAATTTTACATCAATGATATGACTTCCATTCGACCATGTGGTGAAATTAAATTACAAGAAGCCCATGGCAAATTTTTAGGCTATTATTTCAACAATAGTTGAATAACAACTACGAGTACTTAATTACCATATTCTCCTCACTATGAAAGACTACAATTGATGCTAGAATTAGTCAGAGTTGTCCACAAAATCAATTTGTTGTTGTATTCATTTTATTGGTCATGATTCATGTAATTTGGGCTTGTTCACTACAAGGACTGAGCCCTATTGATTAACATTGTAACTGCAGAAACTCTCCAGAAGGTGTCTCTGTGTCTCTATTACGAGCGACACATAGCATTCACCTTGTCCTTTTTTTTGTCACTTACATGCAACTTTTTGTTAAAAGTGAAAGTGAAGACATCACTGTGCTTTGATTCCTTCAAAATGCAATGTCTCAATTCTAGAAAATATCCATCCAAGATAGTAAGCTCAATAATTAAAGGGAAATAGTGAAGTGTTCTGTCAGGCTCAGACACAGGGGATTGTGTTGGTGCAGATTTCTAACAGTAGCATATCAATTAAACACCACAACTGGCTTTCAGTCCCCTGGTGTCCTTTCACTGTGCTTAGCCCATCAAGCAAATTGTCACAGTATATGAGATGGTACTAGACTGTTCTGCACCACTGTAGGCTTTTTGTTTGGTTTCTTACGTATATGGTACTGTGTATATATGTATGCATATACAGTTGAAGTCGGAAGTTTAAATACACTTAGGTTGGAGTCATTAAAACTCATTTTTCAACCACTCCACACATTTCTTGTTAACAAACTATAGTTTTGGCAAGTCGGTTAGGACATCTACTTTGTGCATGACAAGTATTATTTCCAATAATTGTTTACAGACAGATTGTTTCACTTATAATTCACTGTATCACAACTCCAGTGGGTCAGAAGTTTACATTCACTAAGTTGACTGTGACTTTAAACAGCTTGGACAATTCCAGAAAATGATTTCATGGCGTTAGAAGCTTCTGATAGGCTAATTGACATAATTTGAGTCAATTGGAGGTGTACCTGTAGATGTATTTCAAGGCCTACCTTCAAGCTCAGTACCTCTTTGCTTGACACCATGGGAAAATCAAAATAAATCAGCCAAGACCTCAGAAAAATTATTGTAGATCTCCACAAGTCTGGTTCATCCTTGGGAGCAATTTCCAAACGCCTGAAGGTACCACGTTCATCTGTACAAACAATACTACGCAAGTATAAACACCATGGGACCACGCAGCAGTCATACCGGTTAGGAAGTAGACACATTCTGTCTCCTTGAGATTAACATACTTTGGTGCGAAAAGTGCAAATCAATCGCAGAACAACAGCAAAGGACCTTGTGAAGATGCTGGAGGAAAGACGTACAAAAGTATCTATATCCACAGTAAAACAAGTCCTATATCGACATAACCTGAAAGGCCACTCAGCAAGGAAGAAGCCACTGCTCCAAAATCGCCATAAAAAATACAGACTACGGTTTGCAACTGCACATGGGGATAAAGATCGTACTTTTTGGAGAAATGTCCTCTGGTCTGATGAAACAAAAATAGAACTGTTTGGCCATAATGACCATCATTATGTTTGGAGGATAAAGGGGGAGGCTTGCAAGCTGAAGAATACCATCCCAACTGTGAAGCACAGGGGTGTCAGCAATCATGTTGTGGGGGGTGCTTTGCTGCCGAAGGGACTGGTGCACTTCACAAAATAGATGGCATCATGAGGAAAGGAAAATTATGTGGATATATTGAAGCAACATCTCAAGACATCAGTCAGGAAGTTAAAGCTTGGTCGCAAATGGGTCTTCCAAATGGACAATGACCCCAAGCATACTTCCAAACTTTGGAAAAATTGCTCAAGGACAACAAAGTCAAGGTATTGGAGTGGCCATCACAAAGCACAAATATTTGATCAGAAATACAGTGTAGACATTGTTAATGTTGTAAATGACAATTGTAGCTGGAAATGGCAGATTTTCTATGGACTATCATATATATCCGTACAGTGGCCCGTTATCAGAAACCGTTACTCCTGTGTTCCAATGGCAAGTTGTGTTAGCGAATCCAAGTTTATCATTTTAAAAGGCTATTTGATCATTAGCAAACCCTTTTGCAATTATGTGAGCACAGATGAAAACTGTTGTTCTGATTAAAGAAGCAATAAAACTGGCCTTCTTTTGACTAGTTGAGTATCTGGCGCATCAGCATTTGTGGGTTTGATTACAGGCTCAAAATGGCCAGAAACAAAGACCTTTCTCCTGAAACTCATCAGTCTATTCTTGTTCTGAGAAATTAAGGCTATTCCACGTGAGAAATTGCCAAGAAACTGAAGATCTTGTACAACGCTGTGTACTACTCCCTTCACAGAACAGCGCAAACGTTCTCTAACCAGAATAGAAAGAGGAGTGGGAGGACCCGGTGCACAACTGAGCAAGAGGACAAGTACATTAGAGTGTCTAGTTTGAGAAAGAGACGCCTCACAAGTCCTCAACTGGAAGCTTAATTAAATAGTACCCGCAAAACACCCGTTTCAACGTCAACAGTGAAGAGGCGACTCCAGGATGCTGGCCTTCAAGGCAGAGTTGCAAAGAAAAAGCCATATCTCAGTCTGACCAATAAACATAAAATATTAAGATGGGCAAAAGAACACAGACACTGCACAGAGGAACACTGCCTAGAAGGCCAGCATCCCGGAGCATCCCGAATATTTCAAGTTCAGTCGCAAAAACCATCAAGTGCTATGATGAAACTGGCTCTCATGAGGACCGCCACCGAAAAAGAAGACCCAGAGTTACCTCTGCTGCAGAGTATAAGTTCATTAGAGTTACCAGCCTCAGATATCGGCGAATAACTGCACCTCAGATTGCAGCCCAAATTAAATCTTCCCAGAGTTCAAGTAATAGACACACCTCAACATCAACTGTTCAGAGGAGACGGCGTGAATCAGGCCTTCATGGTCGAATTGCTGTAAAGAAACCACTACTAAATGACACCAATAAGAAGAGACTTGCTTGGGCCAAGAAACACAGGCAATGGACATTAGACTGGTGGAAATCTGTCCTTTGGTCTGATGAGTCCAAATTTGCGATTCTTGATTCCAACCGCTGTGTCTTTGTAAGACATAGAGTAGGTGAACAGATGATCTCCGCATGTGTCATGGGCATTACAGTTTTTCCCCAATTGTTAACACACGTTTGCTGAAACTACATCTCAAGTTCTCAAAACTTTGAACACAAAACAAGAAACAGTTAGCCAATTTCCCCAAACCCCACAGACATCTTGCAAAATGAAACACAGCAATCAAAATCATGTTCTCCCTGCTCAAAATGTAACTCTGCATACAAATGAGACAAACACACATCAAATGACTCTAACTTAGTGACAACCAAGATCACGCTGTGACATATTGAAAACACTACTTTCAGAACCTATTTCAGTCTAAAGACTAAGATTTTGTCGTTGTACTGTATTTTGTTTGCATGTACTCAAACAAGAAAGGAACAGAAATACAACTATTTAAATGTTATATTTCAAAATGACTCAATAAAGGGCAAACAGCATACTGTAAGCACACATACAGTAAATATATTTTGTATATGCAAAGGAAGAAAAATATACCTATTTGTATTACTGTACGTTAGATCAATTGCACAGAACAGATAAAGAAACTGTCGAAATACAGTAAAATCACAAGTCAAGAAACAAATACTCAATTGTGAATACAAAATCAGTCATGTCTTGTGTTTTGGTCCGACTGCAGATTTTCATCAACATAACAGGCCCATAACATCCTCCTTGGCCAGACAGCAGTGAAATATCTTCTAGCATCATGCATCCACCCCTGACAGGAATAAGTGTGGAATGTCACCACAGGCCTCCTCCATTGCCTGGAGAAGGGCCATACGTTCATGGAGTTTGCGATCATACACCTTTCCACCTCCTTGCTGAAAACAACTCCTCAATTGAGTTGAGAAATGGGGCATATAGAGAATTGTAAACCTGAGATGGTCATGGAACTAGGGCCGTGGCAGTCACAACAGTTTGTCAGCCGGTGATTGTCAAGCAAATAACTGCCAGTTTCATGGTAATTGACCGTTAATTAACATAAACACATTTAGCATCTCCTAGCTTCCACCGCTACAAGCCACTGATGCAGACCTTAAGAACATCTACATCTTAAAAGGTCTAATAAATCCATGTAATATAGCCTACACTTCCACAATAAAGAATTTTAGACAGGTCTAAAAAACATGATAGGAAAATGTAGTCTATTTCAGAAGAACAGAATAGCATACTGAGTTGTCCTTATGTTAGGTCCTGATCTGGCTATGCCATTTGGCTGTGGGTTACACTCATTTAGCAGACAATATTTGTTTAGAATTCTGTACAATTGAATGAAGCTAAATAAATTATGAAGCTAATCAAAATATTTGAGGGAGTGTGCACGTGCGGCTAGTCTGTGTTGAGGGGTTAACAAAGAAACAGGTACTCCTATCTGCTTAATTGAGAGTTATTTATGTAACTTTAGTTGTGATACAAACGTTGGGCTATATTGTTTACATTTTTAATACATTTTAAGGCTGCGTAATATGACTCTAATGATCATTTGAAAAAAGTTACATGAAAGGCATGAGCTCTGCTTTGTTTTTTTGTGCAGGCTGAACTCACTTCATCAGTCTCTCATTCACAATTTGACAAGCACTTGATAATGCCTCGAATTTCCATCACCTGATTGGGTCTTTCTCACAGGCAACAAATACATCAGGGATGCAACTGTGCGCGTCCTTATCCAATTCCAAGGTGCCTATTTAAGATATTGGAAGAACTGTCCACATTTACTTTTCGGCAGCCTACAAATGAGTAGGCCTAACAAACAGCAAAAGCACTAGCCTATGTCAATCTACTATCCCCCATAGTACAAAAGTTGACCTATTCTATTCTGTGCGAGAAATAAATATTCCAAACATAGTCTGGGATTGCTGTGGGATGCAATAGATCCCAAATTATTACAACCACTAGAATAGAAAAAACATTTTTTCACAATGAGGCTGACGCAACAGATCAGAAAGTTTAGCTTAAAATGTTGGTAAACTATTAAGCTAGTTCTTCACATAATAAGCACAACAATGCACACAGGGCAATAGGCTATAAGCGTGAATGTTCCATTAGCGGGAATACACCATTATCAAAAGTGAACTTAAATGCAGTTATGCATGTAATTTTTTTTATTATAAAGGTGCGCTTTATGGTTAAAATGATCTTCCCCAAACTTGAAACTCAAGGGCTGCGTTTGTACACTGTATGCCAGTTAGGCTCTACACTCCTTGTAAAGCAGATTATTGTGCTTCATTTTAAGATGTTATTTGGCCACTTTAGTTATGATACAAACTACAAAAAAAGCTATGCATTGTTTTTTGCCTTACACTGGGCATCATTCACAAGTGTTAATATATAATTCACAAGTGATAGGCTAATATTGTTACCCATCAGTCTATTATTGATTTAATCTTGTCTTTACATATACTAAATCAAATGTGTGAAATTTGTTTTGATTTAGAATGGACCATTATCATGCGCATGTCTCGAAATGTGGGCAGGGGGAAAGAAATACATGTAATCATTGCACTTAAATAGCAAATGGAGGATGCTTTTCCCATGGTTCATTTTCATGCCAGCCAGGTAGGGTATACTCCTGTTGTAAAGACAAGCATGTGTTTAATATAAGGATGGTTGATAAACTCACTCTGATGTTATGGAGGATGGCAGGGTTTTCTATAATCTGTTGTTGGATTTCCCCTAGTCTTATGGCATTATTTTTCAACTACCACTTGCACAATGGCAGCCTCTTGTTCGTCTGTAAAGAGACGCGTTCTACCACCACATGGTGGTCGTCTTTCAGTTCTACAAAAACCAAATAGCCCACACTACAGTAATGCAGAATACAAGATAAACATGTTACAAAGTAGTATAGCTCCCAATTTCATTCATACATTACAGTTTTTCACAATTGTTAATTAACACAAGTTTGAAGCAACTACATCTCAGATACTCAAAACTATAAACAATTAGGCAATTTCTCCTAACCCCAGACATCTTGCAAAATGAAACACAGCAATCAACATCATGTACTCCCTGCTCAAAAACAAACTCTAAATACAAATGAGACACACACACATCAAATTAATCTAACTTAGTGACAACCGAGATCACACTAATGTGACATACTGTATTTAAAACACTACTATCAGAACCTATTTCAGTGTAAACACTAAGAGTTTGTTGTTATACTGTATCTTGTTTGTGTATTCTCAAACAAGAAAGGAACACAAATTCAAAAATTGTTGTTTTATATTTCAGGTGACTCAATACATGTCAAACAGCATACTGTAAGCACACTTACAGTAAAAATATTTAGCATATGCAAAGGAAGAAAAATAGGCCTAATTGTACTACAGTGCTGTATGTTAGATCAATTGTACAGAATAGATAAAGAAACTGTCAAAATACAGTAAAATCAACAGCATAAGTCAAGAAATAAATACTCTACTGCGAAAACAAAATCAGTCATGTCTTGTGTTTTGGTCCGACTACAGATTTTCATCAACATCACAGGCAGTATCCTCCTTGGGCAGACAGCAGGGGAAATATCTTCTGGCATCACACATCCACTCCTGACAGGACTCTGCTGGAGAAGGGCCATACATTCATGAGTTTTGTGATCATACACCTTCCACTGCCATGCTGAAAACAACTCCTCAATGGGGTTGATAAATGGGGAATATGGTGGGAGATAGAGAATTGTTAACCTGGAATAGTCATGAAACCAGTTGCGGACCTGAGCAGCCCGATGGAAACTCACATTGTCCCAAATTAGAACATAGATTTACTGTTCAGGATGACCTGGCCCTCTCTGCTCTGGCTGAAAAAGATTGTCATGTAAGGTGTTCAGGAAATTCAGGAGAAGGGCAGTGTTGTATGGTCCAAGGGTGGCATGGTGGTGGAGGACCCCATTGTGGCTGCGCATCTGGTGACATTTCCCCCAATTTGGCCAGGTACCTCAATGATGGCGCGTTGACCAATGATTTTCCTTCCCCTCCTCCTCGTCTTCGCGAAATTGAATCCAGCCTCATCTATGAATATGAGTTCCTGGGGGATGGAACTTGCATCCAACTCCATGAGTCTCTAAAATGACAATTAGTACTGTAATTCACTGGCAACATCAAGAGTGTGGTGCAAAGCTGGCATCAAGGCGAAGGGTGGTGGTTACTTTAAAAATGTAAAATATAACTTTTATTTTGATTTGTTGAACAGTTGTGGTTACTACATGATTCCATATGGGTTATTTCATAGTTTTGACCTCTTCACTATTATTCTGCAATGTAGAAAATAGTAAAAATAAAGAAAAACCCTTGAATGAGTAGGTGTGTCCAAACTTTTGACTGGTACTGTATGTTTACTCTATACTGTACAAACTGTATCCATCTCTTTGGTTTGGCTCACCTCATCAATTTAGTGGTCATTGCAGTATTCTGAAATTCTATTTGCTCACCTACAGTTTCTGTATATTAAATGTCTTCAGAGAATAACTGTAATGGTTTTCTTCCGTTGAAGGAGAGGACCAAAGCGCAGCGTGGTTAGTGTTCATCTTATTTAATAATACATCCAAACTGAACACTTCAATTTACAAAAACAACACATGTGAAAACCGAAAGCCGAATCACCCACAAACAAACAGTGAAACCCAGGCTACCTAAGTATGATTGTCAATCAGAGACAACTAACGACACCTGCCTCTGATTGAGAACCATACTAGGCCAAACACAGAAAACCAACCTAGAAACACAAAACATAGAATGGCCACCCAACTCACGTCCTGACCAATTCAAACAAACAAATAACACAAATACTAGTGTCAGAACGTGACAGTAAACCTCCACGGTTTTCATAATTCTATACCATGCAGTCTTTAGATTATGCACATGCTCCCATGGGAACTCCCACTGTAGACATTTATACTGCATGTTGCATGATACTTCATTACTATATTGCAATGTGATGGGAACTTTTATGTTTGTGATTTTCTAATAAGCAATTGGACTGGTTTCATGCAAGTGACTGATTGATCATGCCTGGAAGGAGTCCTCACTGTCAATATCGGCAATTTGGCAGAACCTTGTTTTGAGAACGAAAGGGATATATCAGTTGCAAGGTCTCGCTTGGAGAGAAGAATCCTCATGCGGTATTGGTCGGTCACATGCATGAACCAAACCTTAATGATTAATTAATTAGGAATAATGAATAAGCTGAATCATGCAAATATAACGTGTCTGTGTAAGCAATATATAAGAGAAGTAATGGGACTGCCCCGGGTAATTTCCACAACAATTTTGCATCACAAAAAGGATGATTGATTCTGCCTGCAGAGCCTTCCAGTGAGGGTCTGCGAGGACGACGAGGACCCGCTCAGACTAGACCCTTATTGTGAGCTGCCCAGGAGACACATCATCCACGAACAATTGAGGGAAAGGGCGACTGAATTTCAGTAAGTCAATTTAATTGAATTTGAAAAAAACCAAATATGACAAAACCAATAAAACTAAACATAGAAAATGAAGAGGAGGGAACCACTAGTCTTAAGTAATAGCACAAGGAGTTATTCTATATGTATGGCTACATAGACTGCAGAGACTGTAGATACGCAAGACTATTGTGGTGGATGTTATAAAATAAGGATTTGCTAAGAACCTCAACTTAGCACACACCGATACTGGCAGAATGTACATTTACATACAGGAAATAAATATATAGTATATACTACTAACGTTAACATACATTACATTCATTTTATATTTTGAGCATGAACTTTTCTCATCACGGCCCCTTTTGTGGTAATGACAGATTGTGGTAATGGCCAGTACACCAGCACCATGAGAGAAGTTCGGATGGGATCTCTCTCCACCCTCACTCCACATGAACTCATGTCACACTCCTGAGAGAAAAGGCATGAGAGAAAAGGCAGTTACTAGCTTCGACTGGATGCTGTGTACAGGTTGCTGGCTCGGACTCAGGTCTCGGGGAGAAGTGATGAAAGACAGGGCCATAGTGAATGCCATTTTCGTCATTTCTTCAGCTGGTTAGAGGGGGTGAGGTTCACACTGTTCTTGGTCAAATGATAGCTTCCATGCATCTAGGTACCATCTGTGGTCACCTTCGCCATAACCTCGAGTGAAGACAGACCAGAACAACAGTTTAGTTTAGGGCATTTCTGATTCAGGAAATCCAGACAAATGATTCACTGTGACAAATGACAAATCATTCACTGTATGACACATTATTACTACTACCAATATTCTTAATACAGATTTCTAATACAAATGTCAAAGAGAATAACAACGCACCATTAAAATCATTTTTGCAAATTTGCTTATACTCCCTTATCATATTGGCGACCTCACTGCAGAGTTACAGGGTTAGGGAGTTAGAGGGCTGACGGATCCTTAGGGAGAAATCCCAACCATCCAGCAGACCCAATCTGATGAGATTTGTTATTTAAGCAAGACAAAAACAAAGAAAACAAAACAACAACAGCAATAAAAATATATCACTTGAGCTGGGGAAAACTTCAATTCGTATGGAGTAACTGTCAACCATTACCAAAATAAATATTTTCCTTTTTACAGGAAGTTTTGTGAAGAAAATCTATTTGCATATTTACCAAAAGGCCCCAGGGGACTGGTAATTCCCCTTTGGATATATGACTCACATCGTGATTCATGCATCCAAAAACAAACAAACAACAACACTGCCTGTTAAATCAAAATAACAAACACAATTAGAATTACAACTCCATCTTAACTTAATTGTATCCCATAAGGTAATTCAAGGAATAGTAAAAAAGACTAGAGACAGGTGTCCCTCATTCAGGGGCAGCTCTCTCTCTCTGTCCTTCTCATGGTCAGAATCACACATAGGACTATTGATAAATTATAAATGTCTTAATAATCATTAGTGTTTACATATTACATTTAAATATCACCCAATGTCTCTAGGCTTTCTAATGAGGGTGATCAGGCCTCACCAGAAAGTCGGAACAGAGGTAAGAGGTCATTCAGCCCCATTAAGTAAGTGTTTCTTTCCCCTCTCTTCCCCTGTACCTCAGACATTATTTAAATAGTTTTCAAACATGTAAAACATTTTGTGTATCAGGTTTACATTGGATTTTTCAGTACATTTCTTATCAGGACAATTTACATGTGTGCAACCAAAACCCTGACAATAGATTAAAACTTCAGAACATTTTATTTGTGTGCCCTATAAGGTCTATAATTTCTAACCTGTGAAAACCCACTAAGACCTAAATAAAAAGACCATACACAATAAATCAAACATGGTATTAACACCACTAACAAATCTTCATATCAGGTGGGTTGTGTGTGTGTGTGTGCGGTAAAACGTAGGCCAAAACCAAACAAATGGCCAGGCCTTACTTAATTGGGAGCTCCCTTTATGGCCGGATCTGTGTACCTTTATACTTAATAGAACTGCAGAATTTCGCTAACTCTTCTCCCAAGGCAACAACCCAGTGAAACATTTCAAAGGGAGAGATATGGACACCCCATCCTATCCTAAAATAAAACATACATATTTCATTCGTTTTCACTTTGCTAAATCTTACTCAGTCCCAACAAATACAAAATTTGAATTCATACTTTCCAATTAACTTTCTAATTAACTTCCCATTTCCTTTCTTTCCCACTTTCTTTGTTGCTTTCACTAGCCTACATATCTGTTTCCTTCAACTCAGAAAGCCCTCTCAATCACCATCACCCAGTACATTTCTCTTCCACTCTAACACTTGTTTCACTCTACAGTCTCTACTATACTCTACCTCTGTCTTTCCATCTAATGTTACTTTACCAGGTGAACAACACATTTTAAATTACAGACAAAACAAAACATGACACCTTCTGTTCACAAGGAGGCCACTGTCCTCCCTCCACTCTTTAGTCATTTGTGAGCTCCAATATTTACTAAGTATACTATAACCAATCTCCGTTGGATGTTCACTATTTGCTTCATACTCATTTTATTGATAATCAATCTTATCCTTCACAGCCTAAAAATGTACAATCCACACTCTCCTCATTCACATGTGAGGCTCTTCCTCCTCTCAAAACTGTTGGTCATTCACACTTATTCTCCCATACATGCATGCTCAACACACCACTGTACAGTTTTCAACTCTCACTTCTCTATTTTCACTACTCATAGCTCTCAGGCTACATAGACATTTATCCTATGCCTCGAACAGTACTGCAAATTGGGCTCTCACTAGCCCCGCTATATATATATATATATTATATTTTTAAAATAGTTTTTCTGATACATATATAGTTCATACATTTATACGTTTTACATACACATTTTGCATACAGCTTTTACATACATGGTAAGTTTATTTAAAGCAGTCACATAACAATAATACATTACCAAACAAACTCTTTAATCCCACCCCTCAGCCACTCTCAGCCCATCCCACCTATCACCATAGACCACCCTCGTTTGGTTTCCATGTGCCATGTATTTTTCAGTTGTGCTTTGATGTTTTACATAATTTTTTTAGCTTTCTAATTGCCTGGTATCCATGGATTGTGAGCTAAAGATGAAAACCTTTCCTACAAGTATTATTATATTATTTATTGACCAACTATGGCTTTCCAAATTGCCCAACACTGCTATTTGAAAGGTTGATTTTAAGTACATGTTGTGATTTTTTAACCATTCCTGAACCTGTGACCAGAAACAAGCTAAATAGGGGCAATGCCAGAATAAATTATCTATTGATTCTGTCTCTTCGCAGCAAAATCTACAGAGCTGATATTGTATGCCCCATATATACAGTGCCTTGCGAAAGTATTCGGCCCCATTGAACTTTGCGACCTTTTGCCACATTTCAGGCTTCAAACATAAAGATATAAAACTGTATTTTTTTGTGAAGAAACAACAACAAGTGGGACACAATCATGAAGTGGAACGACATTTATTGGATATTTCAAACTTTTTTAACAAATCAAAAACTGAAAAATTGGGCGTGCAAAATTATTCAGCCCCTTTACTTTCAGTGCAGCAAACTCTCTCCAGAAGTTCAGTGAGGATCTCTGAATGATCCAATGTTGACCTAAATGACTAATGATGATAAATACAATCCACCTGTGTGTAATCAAGTCTCTGTATAAATGCACCTGCACTGTGATAGTCTCAGAGGTCCGTTAAAAGCTCAGAGAGCATCATGAAGAACAAGGAACACACCAGGCAGGTCCGAGATACTGTTGTGAAGAAGTTTAAAGCCGGATTTGGATACAAAAAGATTTCCCAAGCTTTAAACATCCCAAGGAGCACTGTGCAAGCGATAATATTGAAATGGAAGGAGTATCAGACCACTGCAAATCTACCAAGACCTGGCCGTCCCTCTAAACGTTCAGCTCATACAAGGAGAAGACTGATCAGAGATGCAGCCAAGAGGCCCATGATCACTTTGGATGAACTGCAGAGATCTACAGCTGAGGTGGGAGACTCTGTCCATAGAACAACAATCAGTCGTATATTGCACAAATCTGGCCTTTATGGAAGAGTGGCAAGAAGAAAGCCATTTCTTAAAGATATCCATAAAAAGTGTTGTTTAAAGTTTGCCACAAGCCACCTGGGAGACACACCAAACATGTGGAAGAAGGTGCTCTGGTCAGATGAAACCAAAATTGAACCTTTTGGCAACAATGCAAAACGTTATGTTTGGCGTAAAAGCAACACAGCTGAACACACCATCCCCACTGTCAAACATGGTGGTGGCAGCATCATGGTTTGGGCCTGCTTTTCTTCAGCAGGGACAGGGAAGATGGTTAAAATTGATGGGAAGATGGATGGAGCCAAATACAGGACCATTCTGGAAGAAAACCTGATGGAGTCTGCAAAAGACCTGAGACTGGGACGGAGATTTGTCTTCCAACAAGACAATGATCCAAAACATAAAGCAAAATCTACAATGGAATGGTTCAAAAATAAACATATCCAGGTGTTAGAATGGCCAAGTCAAAGTCCAGACCTGAATCCAATCGAGAATATGTGGAAAGAACAGAAAACTGCTGTTCACAAATGCTCTCCATCCAACCTCACTGAGCTCGAGCTGTTTTGCAAGGAGGAATGGGAAAAAATTTCAGTCTCTCGATGTGCAAAACTGATAGAGACATACCCCAAGCGACTTACAGCTGTAATCGCAGCAAAAGGTGGCGCTACAAAGTATTAACTTAAGGGGGCTGAATAATTTAGCACGCCCAATTTTTCAGTTTTTGATTTGTTAAAAAAGTTAGAAATATCCAATAAATGTCGTTCCACTTCATGATTGTGTCCCACTTGTTGTTGATTCTTCACAAAAAAATATAGTTTTATATCTTTATGTTTGAAGCCTGAAATGTGGCAAAAGGTCGCAAAGTTCAAGGGGGCCGAATACTTTCGCAAGGCACTGAATATATAGCATTCTGTTGGTAGCAGCAGCTGTCAACATTTTTGTCCTCAAATTAAACTGGTATATTTGGTATATATAACTGGTATATATTTTTTTTTTCAGTTCCTTTTAGCCAATTTGTATCTTTAATAGATGTCAGGCAAACAAGTTCCCTACCTTCTCCCTTTTCCAGTGCCTCCATTTTTGTGGTAATGCTGCATGCAATCCGTTGGTTGTAAAATTGGATTGTGCAGATATTCCCATATATTTTCTATAGCAGCATATGTGACATAACTCTTCCGTTTCTATTCATAATATCATTAATAAATATATATTTTTTTTAAATATATTTTTTTTCTCCATAAATAATGTTATTTTATTAATCAGTATTTTTGTGTTTAACCATAACATTTGTTGTAATATTTGTTCTATATTTTCTGGAGGATACATCTGAAATTATAACCAGCTTTGTATATCTTGTTTAAGAAAAAGACGATATTTTAAACAACATTTTGTTTTCAATTTGTCGGGAATGAGAAGTTATAATCTGTATGATGGCAAAAAGGTCATTTTTGAACAAAAAATGGGCCTTTCTTAATAATCTATTGGATAACCATTTTGGGTTTAAGTATCAGTTATGAATGAGTGACGCTTTTGGTGAGAGTTTAAAAGCTTTAATATTTAATAATTTTACCCTCATATGATTTAAAAAATGAGGCGTCTGGAGTAGGCAGTGCCATTACATTAATAAGTAAGTAAGTAAACTGTGATAGGACCAAAGAGTTAATCGATTAGATTTTTCCATAAATAGACAAGTATTTACCTCTCCATGGTTGCGGAATCTTATCTATTTTTGCTAACCTTCTATTGAAATTGATTGTGGTAAGTACATTTGTATTTTTTGAGATGTGAATTCCAAGTTTGTCTACTTCTACTACTACCATTTTATTGGTAAATTACGTAATATGTCATAATTAGGTTTTAGTCCAGAGAGGCTAGAAAAGTAATCAAAATCTTCAATGAGACTGTGCAGGGATCCAGATTGTGGACTTAAGAACAAACTTGAGTCATCGGAAAACATTGGGATAGAGGGCAGTATTTTGACATCCGGATGAAAAGCGTGCCCAAAGTTAACTACCTGTTACTCAGGCCCAGAAGCTAGGATATGCATATAAATATAATATATTTGGATAGAAAACACTCTAACGTTTCTAAAACTGTTAAAATAATGTCTGTGAGTATAACAGAACTGATATGGCAGGTCAAACCCTGAGGACAAACCATTCCCCCCAAAAATGTTTTCAGCTTACCACTATTTTCAATGGCTATCACTTTTATTATAAGGCGAAGTCCTCCCAGATTGCAGTTCCTAGGGCTTCCAATAGGTGTCAACAGTCTTTAGAAAGAGTTTCAGGCTGGTTTTAGCAAAAATGAGCCAGAAATTGTAGTTTTTTTAGGTGGCTCCAATTTTGGCTGTAGTGTTTCAAGCGCGAGGAAGAGAGCACATTCTTTGGTATTTTTCTCCGGTAAAGACAATAACGATTCTCCGTCTTAAATTTGATAGTTTATTTACGTATTAGGGTACCTAAGGTTTGATTATAAACGTTGTTTGCTTGCTTGGAAAAGTTTATTAGTAACGTTTGGAAGCGCCAAATTCAAAAACAGAAATACTCATAATTTAAAATTCCTAAAACATACAAGTGTTATACATCAGCTTAAAGATAAACTTTTTGTTAATCCAACCGCTGTGTCAGATTTCAAAAAGGCTTTACGGCAAAAGCAAACCATGCGATTATCTGAGAACAGCGCCCAGCAGACAAATCATTACAAACAGTAACCAGCCAAGTAGAGGAGTAACAAAAGTCAGAAATAGTGATAGAATTTATCACTTACCTTTGACGATCTTTGTATGGTTGCACTCACAAGACTCCATGTTACACAATAAATGTTTGTTTTGTTCGATAAAGTCCCTGTTTATGTCCAAAAACCTCAGTAATCAGTAATGGCAGAAAGCACGGTCACAGTAGGCAGATGAAAAATCAATTCAATTCTCAGGTTGTTTTTGTCATAAATAATCAATAATAGTTCAACTGGACAATAGCTTCGTCAATAGAAAAGGAAAATCAAGAAAGGCGCACTCTCGGGATCGTGCAGGACACATCTCTGAAAATTTCCACTGGCCTCTCATTGAAAGTGGTGTTTCTCCCTCATTTTTAAGAGTAGAATCCTGAAACAATGCCTAAAGACTGGCCACATGTAGTGGAAGCCATAGGGATCGTGAACTACGTCATAAGTCGTTGTATGGTGGATAGGCTTTCAATGGAGAAACAGCCATTTCAAAATAATAGCACTTCCTGGATGGATTTTCCTCAGGTTTTTGCCTGCCATATCAATTCTGTTATACTCACAGACATTATTTTAACAGTTTTGGAAACTGTAGAGTGTTTATCCAAATCTACCAATTAGAAGCAAATCCTAGCTTCTAGGCCTGAGTAGCAGGCAGTTTACTTTGGGCACGCTTTTCATCCAAAATTCCGAATGCTGCCCTCTTATCCCAAAAAAGTTAATGACTTTTTCTGTGGCTAAACCAACTAGGCTCGTAAATTAAGAATTGTATTTGTATTTACAGATGGTTTGTTATTAAGGCACATGAAAGTTCACATGTTCCAAATCAAATCAAACTTTATTTGTCACATGCGCTGAATACAACAAGTGTAGACCTTACTGTGAAATGCTTACTTACAAGCCTATAACCACCAGTTCAAGAAGAGTTAAGAAAATATTTACCAAATAAACTGAAGTTTAAAATAATAAAAAAGTAACACAATAAAATAACAACAACAAGGCTATATACGGGGGTACTGGTACCGAGTCAGTGTGTGGGGGTACAGGTTAGTTGAGGTAAATAGTGCCTGTGAGTATAACAGAACTGATTTAGCAGGCATAAACCTGAGAAAAATCCATTCAGGAAGTTTTTTTGGGGGGTTTTTGTATTTTTCTATTCAATGCTATTACAGTATCCATTGACTTAGGACTCCATTTGCAATTCCTATGCCTTCCACTAGATGTCAACAGTCTTTAGAAATCATTTCAGGCTTGTATTCTTATACATGAGGGAGTAAGACCAGTCTGAACGAGTGGACCCTATCATGCGCATGTGCATTTCTTGATTACCTTTTATATTGACAACGTTATTGTCAGGTTGAAATATTATAGATCATTTAGGCTAAAAAGCAACCTGAGGATTGAAAATAAACATAGTTTGACATGTTTCAATGAACTTTACGGATACAATTTTGATTTTTTGACTGATTGTTTTGACTGCGTTTGAGCCTGTGGATTACTGAAGAAAACGTGCTAACAAAACGTTTTTTGTATATAAAGAGACTTCAACGGACAAAATGAACATTTATTGAGTAAATGAATGTCTTCTGATTGCCACCATATGAAGATCATCAAAGGTAAGGGATTAATTTTATCTCTATTTCTGAGTTTTGTAACGCTTCTGCTTGGCTGGTTACTGTTTGTAATAATTTGTCAACTGGGCTATGTTCTGGGCTAGGTATGTTCTAGGCTAGGTATGCTTTCGCCGAAAAGCATTTAATAAATATGACACTGTGGTTGGTTTAACAAGAAGTTAATCTTTAAACCTATGTAAAATATGTTTTGTTTTCTGAATTTTTATAATGAGCATTTCTGTAATTGAATTTGTCGCTCTGCAATCTCACTGGATGTTGGCCAGATGGGATGCTAGCGTCCCACGTACCCTAGAGAGGTTAAAGGTCTTGCACACATCGGCTACCGAGAGCGTTATCACACAGTCATCCAGAACAGCTGGTGCTCTCGTGCATGCTTCAGTGTAGCGTGCCTCGAAGCAAGCATAAAAGGCATTTAGCTCGTCTGGTAGGCTCGCGTCACTTGGCAGCTCATGTCTGGGTTTCCCTTTGTAGTCTTTAATAGTTTTCAAACCCTGCCACACCTGACGAGCGTCAGAGCCGGTGTAGTAGGATTCAAAACAAATCAAATCAATTTTTATTTGTCACATACACATGGTTAGCAGATGTTAATGCGAGTGTAGCGAAATGCTTGTGCATCTAGTTCCGACAATGGAGTAACATCCAACGAGTAATCTAACCTAACAATTTCACAAAAACTACCTTATACACACAAGTGTAAAGGAATGAATAAGAATATGTACATAAAAAATGTATGAATGAGTGATGGTATAGAACGGCATAGGCAAGATGCAGTAGATGGCATAGAGTACAGTATATACATATGAAATGAGTAATGTAGGGTATGTAAACATTATATGAAGTGGGATTGTTTAAAGTGGCTAGGGATACATTTATGACATACATTTTTCCATTATTAAAGTGGCTGGAGTTGAGTCAGTATGTTGGCAGCAGCCACTCAATGTTAGTGATGGCTGTTTAACAGTCTGATGGCCTTGAGATAGAAGCTGTTTTTCAGTCTCTCTGTCCCTGCATTGATGCACCTGTACTGACCTCGCCTTCTGGATGATAGCAGTGGCTCGGGTGGTTGTTGTCCTTGATTATCTTTTTGGCCTTCCTGTGACATCGGTGGTGTAGGTGTCCAGGAGGGCAGGTAGTTTGCCCCCGGTGATGCGTTGTGCAAACCTCACTACCCTCTGGAGAGCCTTACGATTACGGGCGGAGCAATTGCCGTACCAGGCGGTGATAAAGCCTGACAGGATGCTTTCAGCCTCCTGAGGTTGAAGAGGCGCTGCTGCGCCTTCTTCATCACGCTGTCTGTGTGGGTGGACCATTTCAGTTTGTCCGTGATGTGTATGCCGAGGAACTTAAAACTTTCTACCCTCTCCACTGCTGTCCCGTCGATGTGGATAGGGGGGTGCTCCCTCTGCTGTTTCCTGAAGTCCACGATCATCTCTTTTGTTTTGTTGACGTTGAGTGTGAGGTTATTTTCCTGACACCACACTCCGAGGGCCCTTACCTCCTCCCTGTAGGCTGTCTCGTCATTGTTGGTAATCAAGCCTACCACCGTAGTGTCATCTGCAAACCTGATAATTGAGTTGGAGGCGTGCATGGCCACACAGTCGTGGGTGAACAGGGAGGACAGGAGAGGGCTGAGAACGCACCCTTGTGGGGCCTCAGTGTTGAGGATCAGCGGGGTGGAGATGTTGTTACCTACCCTCACCACCTGGGGGCGGTCCGTCAGGAAGTCCAGGACCCAGTTGCACAGGGTGGGGTCGAGACCCAGGGTCTCGAGCTTGATGACGAGTTTGGAGGGTACTATAGTGTTAAATGCTGATCTGTAGTCGAGGAACAGCATTCTCACATAGGTATTCCTCTTGTCCAGATGGATTAGGGCAGTGTGCAGTGCGATTGCTTTGTCCTTGGACCTGTTGGGGCAGTAAGTGGGTCTAGGGTGTCAGGTAGGGTGGAGGTGATATGGTCCTTGACTAGTCTCTCAAAGCACTTCATGATGACGGAAGTGAGTGCTATGTGGTGGTAGTTGTTTAGCTCAGTTACCTTAGCTCTCTTGGGAACAGGAACAATGGTTGGCCTCTTGAAGCATGTGGGGACAGCAGACTGGGATAAGGATTGATTGAATATGTCCGTAAACACACCAGCCAGCTGGTCTGCGCATGCTCTGAGGATGCGGCTGGGGTTTGCCGTCTGGGCCTGCAGCCTTGCGAGGGTTGACACGTTTAAATGTTTTGCTCACGTTGGCTGCAGTGAAGGAGAGCCCGCAGGTTTTGGCAGCGGGCCGTGTCAGTAGCACTATAGTGTCCTCAAAGCGAGCAAAGAAGTTGTTCAATCTGTCTGGGAGCAAGACATCCTGAACTGCGATGAGGCTGGTTTTCTTTTTATAGTCCGTGATTGACTGTAGACCCTGCCGCATACCTCTCGTGCCTGAGCTGTTGAATTGCGACTCTACTTTGTCTCTATACTGATGCTTAGCTTGTTTGATTGCCTTGCGGAGGGAATAGCTACACTGTTTGTATTCGGTCATGTTTCCGGTCACCTTGCCCTGATTAAAAGCAGTGGTTCGCGCTTTCAGTTTTGAGCGAATGCTGCAGTCAATCCATTGTTTCTGGTTTGGGAATGTTTTAAAGACACTGTGGGTACGACATCTCCGATGCACTTGCTAATAAACCCGCTCACCGAATCAGCGTATACATCAATGTTGTTGTTTGCCGCAATGCGGAACATATCCCAGTCCACGTGATCGAAGCGATCTTGAAGCGTGGAATCCGATTGGTCGGACCAGTGTTGAACAGACCTGAGTGCGGGAGCTTCCTGTTTTAGTTTCTGTCTATAGGCGGGGAGCAACAAAATGGAGTCGTGGTCAGCTTTTCCGAAAGGAGGGCGGGGGAGGGCCTTATATGTGTCGTGCCCTGGTTGCACAATTGATATGCTGATAGAATTTAGGGAGCCTTGTTTTCAGATTAGCCTTGTTAAAATCCCCAGCTACAATAAATGCAGCCTCATGATATGTGGTTTCCAGTTTACATAGAGTCAAATGAAGTTTGTTCAGGGCCATCGATTTGTCTGCTTGGGGGGGTATATGTGGCTGGGATTATAATCGATGAGAATTCTCTAGGTATATAATGCGGTCGGCATTTGATTGTGAGGAATTCTAAGTCAGATGAACAGAAGGACTTTATTTATTTTTTTATATTTTTTATTTCACCTTTATTTATTTAACCAGGTAGGCAAGTTGAGAAAAAGTTCTCATTTACAATTGCAACCTGGCCAAGATAAAGCAAAGCAGCTCGACACATACAACGACACAGAGTTACACATGGAGTAAAACAAACATACAGTCAACAATACAGTATAAACAAGTCTATATACGATGTGAGCAAATGAGGTGAGATAAGGGAGGTAAAGGCAAAAAGGCCATGGTGGCAAAGTAAATACAATATAGCAAGTAAAACACTGGAATGGTAGATTTGCAATGGGAGAATGTGCAAAGTAGAAATAAAATTAATGGGGGTGCAAAGGAGCAAAATAAATAAATAAATTAAATACAGTAGGGAAAGAGGTAGTTGTTTGGGCTAAATTATAGGTGGGCTATGTACAGGTGCAGTAATCTGTGAGCTGCTCTGACAGTTGGTGCTTAAAGCTAGTGAGGGAGATAAGTGTTTCAAGTTTCAGAGATTTTTGTAGTTCGTTCCAGTCATTGGCAGCAGAGAACTGGAAGGAGAAAGAATTGGTCCTGGGGGTGACTAGAGAGATATACCTGCTGGAGCGTGTGCTACAGGTGGGAGATGCAATGGTGACCAGCGAGCTGAGATAAGGGGGGACTTTACCTAGCAGGGTCTTGTAGATGACATGGAGCCAGTGGGTTTGGCGACGAGTATGAAGCGAGGGCCAGCCAACGAGAGCGTACAGGTCGCAATGGTGGGTAGTATATGGGGCTTTGGTGACAAAACGGATTGCACTGTGATAGACTGCATCCAATTTGTTGAGTAGGGTATTGGAGGCTATTTTGTAAATGACATCGCCAAAGTCGAGGATTGGTAGGATGGTCAGTTTTACAAGAGTATGTTTGGCAACATGAGTGAAGGATGCTTTGTTGCGAAATAGGAAGCCAATTCTAGATTTAACTTTGGATTGGATATGTTTGATATGGGTCTGGAAGGAGAGTTTACAGTCTAACCAGACACCTAAGTATTTGTAGTTGTCCACGTATTCTAAGTCAGAGCCGTCCAGAGTAGTAATGTTGGACAGGCGGGTAGGTACAGGCAGCGATCGGTTGAAGAGCATGCATTTAGTTTTACTTGTATTTAAGAGCAATTGGAGGCCACGGAAGGACTTGAGTTGAGACTTGACTTGAGTTTCTGTATGTTGTTATGATCACACCATGTCTCGTTAATCATAAGGCATACACCCCTGCCCTTCTTATTGCCAGAAAGATGCTTGTTTCTGTCGACGCGATGCGTAAAGAAACCAGCTGGCTGTACTGACTCCGAAAGCGTGTCTCGAGTGAGCCATGTTTCCGTGAAACAAAGAACGTTACAGTCTCTGATGTCTCTCTGGAAGGCTACCCTTGCTTCTACGGCGTTGTTGTGTTGTGTCGCCAGCTGGGATCCGATCCATTGTCCATTGTGGGTGGTGGGCAAAACAGAGGATCCGCTTCGGGAAAGTCGTATTCCTGGTCGTAATGTTGGTATGTTGACTTTGCTCTTATATCCAAAAGTTCCTCCTGACTGTATGTAATAAAACCTAAGATTACCTGGGGTAACAATGTAAGAAATAACACATAAAAAATAAAAAACATACTGCATAGATTCCTAGGAACGTGAAGCGAGGCGGCCATCTCTGTCGGCGCCGGAAGTTCATTGGGCTGTGGAGGCTTTGCTTTGCTTGTTTGATGGTTAGTCTGAGGGCATATTGGGATTTATTATAAGCGTCCAGATTAGTGTCCCACTCCTTAAAAGCGGCAGCTCTAGCCTTTAGGTCGATGCGGATGTTGCCTGTAATCCCTGTAGAATAGCATTCGCGTCATCTGACCATGTTCGTTTTCAGTGAGTCACTGGTACTTCCTGCTTTAGTTTTTGCTTGTAAGCAGGATTCAGGAGGATAGAATTATGGTCAGATGGATGGTCGGGGGAGATCTTTGTATGCATCTCTCTGTCTGGAGTAACGGGGGTCTAGAGTTTTTTCCCCCTCTGGTTGCACATGTGACATAAACATTTTGTAAAACTGATTTAAGTTTGCCTGCATTAAAGTGCCCAGACACTAGGCTACCAGAAGGCAAGTCCCCAGCCACCAGAAGGCCATTCTGCAAAAAAAAAACGCATTTAGATAAAAATAAAACCTTTACTTTCAAATGGCTCTCCTGTGAAGTATTGACCCACGACAAATGTCTAGTATCCTGAAACTAGTCACAAATGACAAAATCATTAATTTGAAAGTTCATGGCTTTTATGTAGTAAAATACATCCTGTACTGCACTGCAGTAGTTGACATGAGAGTATACAGTAGTATATACTATACGGATCCTTGGCTTTGATGGCTCAAGTATAACAGATTATGGGGCATGGCAAGTAAGTGACAGCAAGAGGATTAAGGAAGTAGTATAAGCCTAAACCTAAAGATAAAAGAGCAATATGAAATTCATAGAGAGGTTCAGCAGAGTCAGTGAGCATGGGGATAGATGTTGGATATCAGTGTGAATACTGTAAAAGCGTCCCAAACGGCACCCTGTTCTTGGCCTATGTAACCCCATAGGGCTTTGGTCAAAACTAGTGCACTACATACAGGTGTAGTATATTAATTTGATTCTGCTGACACAGATAATTTTCCTGCACTGCACTAGATCCCACACATTAACTATACCCTACTATAGCCTATCAAAACTCCTTTCCTCTTAGAAATGATCACTTTTGTTTTTTGAATAAATAAATCCTCCTGTTTAAGACTTTTTTTATTCCTGCAACAAAACTGTTCAAATTAAGATCCCATTTTTGTAAGAAATACGTTGACATTTGGGATATAACCAATGTAAACTGATTTCAGGTGGACAAAATATTGGTTATGTCGCTCAAGGTCCATATGGACTATCAGTTTAAGAATAGGTTATTACCTGAGAGCTTCGATATGAGTTAAATTTTTTCAGATAATTATATATCCATCACTTCCTGTGGTCGGGGACTCAGGGTTGTTCCTTTGCCACCAGCTTTCTTTGTGACGTGATATTCACTATCATCCGCTTTCTTTGTAAGATGTAAGCTTGATGGACTTGCCACCGATATACTCTCTATGCCATTTATTTCATTAGCCAGTGACAATAAGAGTAGCATATCACTGTGGTGGTATCACGACCTGACCATAGAGAGCACCTGGTGTAGTAGGTCAGGGCGTGACTAGGGGGTGATCTAGTATATCTATTTCTATGTTGGTGCTAATGTGGTTCCCAATTAGAGGCAGCTGTTTATCGTTGCCTCTGATTGGGGATAATATTTAGGTAGCTATTTCCCCACCTGTGTTTTGTGGGATATTGATTGTTTGTTAGTGTGTTTGGGCACTATGTCCTCGCGGTCTTTGTAAGTTTTGTTATTTTGGTATTGTTAGTTTCACTTAAATAAATATGTGGAACTATACTCACGCTTCGCCTTGGTCCGCTCATTTCCAAGATTGTGACAGATGGTTTACAGTGTAAGCAGAATTGGTTGAAAGACTGGATACATGCATGTACTGTATGTACTGTACATAAGGGTCAATGTATACTGAACAAAAATATAAACGCAACATACTACAATTTCATTGATTTTACTGACTTACAGTTCATTTGAGGAAATCAGTCAATTGAAATAAGTTCATTAGGCCTTCATCTATGGATTTCACATGACTGGGAAGACAGATATGCATCATTTGGTCACAGATACCAAAAATGGGCCTCACAATAGCCTCAGGATCTCGTTACGGTATTTTTCTGCTTTCAAATTGCCATTGATAAAATGGCAATAGTGTTTTTTGTCCGTAGCTTATGCCTGCCCATACCATTATTCCACCGCCATGATGGGGCACTCTGATGACAACTTTGACATCAGCAAACCGCTCACCCACACAACGCCATACATGTGGTCTGTAGTTGTGAGGAGGTACTGCTAAATTCTCTAAACAACATTGGAGGTGGCTTATGGTAGAAAAATGAACATTAAATTCTCTGGCAATAGCTCTAGTGGACGTTCCCCCAGTTGGCATGCTGACTGCCAATTGCACGCTCCCACAAAACTTGGGACATCTGTGGCATTGTGTTGTGTGACACAACTGCACATTTTAGAGTGACTGTATATTGTCCCTAGCACAGGGTGCACCTGTGTAATGATCATGCTGTTTAATCAGCTTCTTGATATCGTTAGGTTCTGAACAAACAGACTAAAAACTCAAATGGACGACTAGAAAAAGCTCAAACCAAGTTTATTCACCCGCTGGGCCTTACAGCTGCAAAGATAACCTATGATTACGCAAGCACGTATATTTATAACCTCCTACTAGTAAGGGTCAACAGCCAATATATCTTTGTTGCTAGGGAGGCACTTAATTTGTTCTTCTCACTGGTGTAGTCATGGTCCTGCCTGATGCTAGAACCTTCCTGGGTGTAGAAGTGTATGTGTGTGAGATAGGAAATAGTAGGAGGGTCGTTGGCGTAGGCCCCTCTGGCCCCCCTAGAGGTTTCTTCTCACTTCATCTGTTGACTTGACCTCGAGCTGAATTCTTCACTCCTCCCTAGTTCCGCAGCTGGCCTGTCTTAGCAGAAACTGAAACTAGACTGTTGCCCTTTGCCTCCCTCTTTAGGAACATTGATATTCAACAATAACCTGTTTGAACAAAATATTAACTTTTTGCACTTCCCCTTACAACAAGTTCCTATCCACCCTTCCTTGACCCCAAAATATGCATTCCTTATAAATGTAAATAAGTAATCAATAAGTTATAGTATGGTAACATGTATATTTCAAGCTAGAATACAAGAAAATGCCACAGCTGTCAGGTGGACGATTTGTCTTGGAAAAGGATAAATGCTCACTAACAGAGATGTAAACGCATCTTGAGAGAAATTAGCTTATTGTGCAAATGGAACATTTCTGGGATCTTTTATTTCAACTAATGAAACATGGGACCAACACTTTACATGTTGCGTTTCTGTTTTTGTTCAATGTAGAATTAGTCTCACTGGCTCTATCTCAAATAGCCTTGGGGACGAGGTTAACGTAGAATAGGTTCAATGTATAATAGGATCTTAGTATTTTGAAATATGGGAATATCATGGGTATTCAAACATAATAAAGTTGTCACCATTGACCAGTAGTCCTTAATATGCAC
Source organism: Oncorhynchus mykiss (assembly GCF_057628025.1). Classification (NCBI taxonomy): domain Eukaryota; kingdom Metazoa; phylum Chordata; class Actinopteri; order Salmoniformes; family Salmonidae; genus Oncorhynchus; species Oncorhynchus mykiss. The sequence continues at coordinate 68,060,453 of NC_143030.1, read as the reverse complement.
AGACTATTGCTTCACACCATCACAAATACCATTCCATATCCCTGGCACAATGCACCAAATATCCTACCATAATAAAAGACAACAATGTGTCCAATTGTTCTCATGAATAACATTATAACCTAACACTAGATGACAATTACACTGCAAAGACCTTGGTTTATACTGACACATCCAATGTTTTGGAACACAATTGGATAGAACATTAAATGCTTTTTATAGAAGTGATGGAAAATCTTCTCAATAATGGGACCCAAATAGAGGTCTCAGAGAAGGTGGTCTGTATGCGACTTCCATTAGTGATGAAAATATTGGAAACTACTTCAAGGAATAGTGCTGCCCAGAACCATATAGCCTATATAGTATACAGTACCAGTCAAATGTTTGGTATCCACATACTTTTGTATATAATGTGTGTATCATATTTCCAATCCCGACTCCATTCGAGTGTTAAAACCAGTTGAGTGTCAGGCAACACATCCAGAAGTGTTGAGAAGGGAATTTATAAATAACAGTCTATAATATAATCTATGCAATGCCAGGTGCAATATCAAACTCAGGCTGGAGTGAGCAACAACTCCAGTATCCCTCAGGGCATTTGCCTTCGGCCGTTACTCTTCTCTATTTTTACAAATTATTTGCCACTTGTCTTACAAGATGCTTAAATGACTATGTATGCTGATGATTGCACACTACACATCAGCACCTACAGCCTGTGAGCTCAGTAAGACTCTTAGCAAGGAGTTATTGTCAGTGTCAGAATGGCTAATTAAAAAGAAACGGGTCTTTAATAAATATAAAACTACTACCATGGCCGAGCTACTGCACAGAAGCCTAAGATCATCATGCGCAATGCCAAACGTTGACTGGAGTGGTGTTAAGCTCGCCGGCATTGGACTCTGGAGCAGTGGAAAGGCGCTCTCTGGAGTGATAAATCACGCTTCACCATTTGGCAGTTCGAGGATGAATCTGGGTTTGGCCACAATGCATAGTGCCAACTGTAAAGTTTGGTGGAGGAGGAATAATGGTCTGGGACTGTTTTTCATGGTTTGGGCTAGACCCCATATTTCCAGTGAAGGGAATTCTCAACGCTACAGCATATATTGATATTCTAGACGATCCTGTGTTCCATCTTTGTGACAACAGTTTGGTGAAGCCCCTTCCTTGTTTCAGCATGATAATGCCCTGTGCACAAAGCGAGGTCCATACAGAAATTGTTTGCCGAGATCGGTGTGGAAGAACTTGACTGGCCTGCACAGAGTCCTGACTTCAACCCCATCGAACACCTTTGGGATGAATTGGAACACTGTGAGCCAGGCCTAATCTCTCAACATCAGTGCCCAACGTTTCTTACACTCTTGTGACTGAATGGAAGCACGTCCCCGCAGCAATGTTCCAAAATCTGGTGGAAAGCCTTCTCAGAAGAGTGAAGGCTGTTATGGCAGTAAAGGAGGACCAACTCCATATTAATGCCCATGATTTTGGAATGAGATGTTCGACGAGCAGGTGTACACATATTTTTGGTTATGTAGTGTAGATGTGTACCAAGATTGTCACTCTGCCAGTACGTTTTCTGTCAAATCTTGTTCTATTAATCAGTCCACTAGGTCACCTCATTGTGACTATCATACTATTTAAAAAAATAAAAAATATTTCAACTTTATTTAACCAGGTAGGCTAGTTGAGAACAAGTTCTCATTTGCAACTGCGACCTGGCCAAGATAAAGCATAGCAGTGTGAACAGATAACACAGAGTTACACATGGAGTAAACAATTAACAAGTCAATAACACAGAAGAAAAAAAAGAGAGTCTATATACATTGTGTGCAAAAGGCATGAGGAGGTAGGCGAATAATTACAATTTTGCAGATTAACACTGGAGTGATAAATGATCAGATGGTCATGTACAGGTAGAGATATTGGTGTGCAAAAGAGCAGAAAAGTACATAAATAAAAACAGTATGGGGATGAGGTAGGTAAAAATGGGTGGGCTATTTACCGATAGACTATGTACAGCTGCAGCGATCGGTTAGCTGCTCAGATAGCAGATGTTTGAAGTTGGTGAGGGAGATAAAAGTCTCCAACTTCAGCGATTTTTGCAATTCGTTCCAGTCACAGGCAGCAGAGAACTGGAACGAAAGGCGGCCAAATGAGGTATTGGCTTTAGGGATGATCAGTGAGATACACCTGCTGGAGCGCGTGCTACGGGTGGGTGTTGCCATCGTGACCAGTGAACTGAGATAAGGCGGAGCTTTATCTCCGCCTTTATCTCCGCCTTTAGCATGGACTTGTAGATGACCTGGAGCCAGTGGGTCTGGCGACGAATATGTAGTGAGGGCCAGCCGACTAGAGCATACAGGTCGCAGTGGTGGGTGGTATAAGGTGCTTTAGTAACAAAACAGATGGCACTGTGATAAACTGCATCCAGTTTGCTGAGTAGAGTATTGGAAGCTATTTTGTAGATGACATCGCCGAAGTCGAGGATCGGTAGGATAGTCCGTTTTACTGGGGTAAGTTTGGCGGCGTGAGTGAAAGAGGCTTTGTTGCAGAATAGAAAGACGATTCTAGATTTGATTTTAGATTGGAGATGTTTGATATGAGTCTGGAAGGAGAGTTTACAGTCTAGCCAGACACCTAGGTACTTATAGATGTCCACATCTTCTAGGTCGGAACCATCCAGGGTGGTGATGCTAGTCGGGCGTGCGGGTGCAGGCAGCGAACGGTTGAAAAGCATGCATTTGGTTTTACTAGCGTTTAAGAGCAGTTGGAGGCCACGGAAGGAGTGTTGTATGGCATTGAAGCTTGTTTGGAGGTTAGATAGCACAGTGTCCAAGGACGGGCCGGAAGTATACAGAATGGTGTCGTCTGCGTAGAGGTGGATCAGGGAATCGCCCGCAGCAAGAGCAACATCATTGATACAGTGCCTTGCGAAAGTATTCGACCCCTTGAACTTTGCGACCTTCTGCCACATTTCAGGCTTCAAACATAAAGATATAAAACTGTATTTTTTTGTGAAGAATCAACAACAAGTGGGACACAATCATGAAGTGGAACGACATTTATTGGATATTTCAAACTTTTTTAACAAATCAAAAACTGAAAAATTGGGCGTGCAAAATTATTCAGCCCCCTTAAGTTAATACTTTGTAGCGCCACCTTTTGCTGTGATTACAGCTGTAAGTCGCTTGGGGTATGTGTCTATCAGTTTTGCACATCGAGAGACTGAAATTTTTCCCATTCCTCCTTGCAAAACAGCTCGAGCTCAGTGAGGTTGGATGGAGAGCATTTGTGAACAGCAGTTTTCAGTTCTTTCCACAGATTCTCGATTGGATTCAGGTCTGGACTTTGACTTGGCCATTCTAACACCTGGATATGTTTATTTTTGAACCATTCCATTGTAGATTTTGCTTTATGTTTTGGATCATTGTCTTGTTGGAAGACAAATCTCTGTCCCAGTCTCAGGTCTTTTGCAGACTCCATCAGGTTTTCTTCCAGAATGGTCCTGTATTTGGCTCCATCCATCTTCCCATCAATTTTAACCGTCTTCCCTGTCCCTGCTGAAGAAAAGCAGGCCCAAACCATGATGCTGCCACCACCATGTTTGACAGTGGGGATGGTGTGATGAGCTGTGTTGCTTTTACGCCAAACATAACGTTTTGCATTGTTCCCAAAAAGTTCAATTTTGGTTTCATCTCACCAGAGCACCTTCTTCCACATGTTTGGTGTGTCTCCCAGGTGGATTGTGGCAAACTTTAAACGACACTTTTTATGGATATCTTTAAGAAATGGCTTTCTTCTTGCCACTCTTCCATAAAGGCCAGATTTGTGCAATATACGACTGATTGTTGTCCTATGGACAGAGTCTCCCACCTCAGCTGTAGATCTCTGCAGTTCATCCAGAGTGATCATGGGCCTCTTGGCTGCATCTCTGATCAGTCTTCTCCTTGTATGAGCTGAAAGTTTAGAGGGACGGCCAGGTCTTGGTAGATTTGCAGTGGTCTGATACTCCTTCCATTTCAATATTATCACTTGCACAGTGCTCCTTGGGATGTTTAAAGCTTGGGAAATCTTTTTGTATCCAAATCCGGCTTTAAACTTCTTCACAACAGTATCTCGGACCTGCCTGGTGTGTTCCTTGTTCTTCATGATGCTCTCTGCACTGAAAGTAAAGGGGCAGAATAATTTTGCACGCCCAATTTTTCAGTTTTTGTTTTGTTAAAAAAGTTTGAAATATCCAATAAATGTCGTTCCACTTCATGATTGTGTCCCACTTGTTGTTGATTCTTCACAAAAAAATACAGTTTTATATCTTTATGTTTGAAGCCTGAAATGTGGCAAAAGGTCGCAAAGTTCAAGGGGGCCGAATACTTTCGCAAGGCACTGTATATACAGAGAAAAGAGTCGGCCCGAGAATTGAACCCTGTGGCACTATAAAGTACCCGCTGAGCTTATTATGAGAAGGAGTAACTTGACTAAAACGTAATGATGATAACAGTTTATTCAAACATTACAGTAGTCATGCTCTAAGTTTTGGCTTTGAGAATTTAATTCATTATGTTGTGTTGTTTTTGATTCAAATTCAGATGTTCCTCAGAACTATAGCAGAACATATTAAAATATAGGGTTACAACAGAAAAGCATGTAAGGTTACTAAAGATGCTAAAGACTAAAGATACTAAAGACAAAAGCATGTATAGATTACTTTAAGATGGTCATACCATGGATCATTTAGCTATTTGATTTTGAATATTAGGATCCCTTTAGGTATAAAATAAATTAAAAATAGATTTTAATAATATATTAAAATAGATTTTTAATAGATTTTTTTGGGGGTCTAGAATTCTAAAGTCTAGAATTTGCCCTTAACTACTATAGCAATAGAAACGCATTGTGTAATTAATAAATGGCAAAAAAGAAATCATAAAGAATAAGGTTTTGAAGTGTCTGCCCCATATCTAGGATATATAAGAAATCTCAGGAAATATATATATATGTATTTTACACATATTTAGTCACTTTTTTTGGGTGGGCACAAAACTACCTCCATACTCCCATTCATTTTCGAAACCAGTACCGGTTATACTCAGATTAGTCCCGTGTGGCTTGGGGGGGCCGTAAAACAAGACATAGAACACTGTTGTGTTCGGGAGAGTCTCACCTTTCCATAGATTGGTCATATTAGTAGGCCAAATTGGGATGTGTCATGGTCTGACAAACAACGCTGTAGTTCGACCACCTTCCACCTCAGATGCAGAAGGCCACCATAGGCGGATGCAGTGGATTGAGACGCAGCCCATTAAAAACAGCTATCTCTGACAGATTTTGAGGGGAATTTTACTTACTGTAGATTATAGCACCGGGGGGTTTGAAATTATGTTCTCAGATGAATCATACTCCAAATCCTAGAAGAGTAAACATAGGTGGAATGTGTCTTCTAGTGAGAAGTACCTGCCAGTGTCTAGCAGTGAAGGACACCTCACCATATATTCCATTATTCTGAAAGCCATAAAACACTCCTCTGGAAGTAGGAAATAGCAAAACTTCTCAAAGAGATAAATACATTTCTTGACCAAGCGGCATATTCAGAGACTGAGTGAATGGACTAACAACTTGAGCAGACTATATGTTTGATAGTGGTAGTATGAGTCATTGGACGAATCAATATTTGGCCTGCAAGTTATATTTAGTAGCATAGCATACTTATGGAATTGGCCATGGAACAGTCTCTTACTGAGGAATATGAAAGATAAACATCCCTCAGATGATCAAATTAAAAGAGTAATACGTTTGGCTTACATGCCATTTATCAGGGGGTAATAATGGGGTCCTATTTCAATTTCATATGCTTTTCAATAAGATATTTCAATATCTCAATGTGACAAAACTGAAAGACCTCAATATTCCAGAACATCTGACAAAATAATGCAACAGCTGTTGCCACAGTTGCTTTTCTAATTATAATTTCAGTGTACTATAAACAGAGGGACACTGACCTAATTGGCTTAAATTGAGTCACGCTTTCTACTGACTCATACCTGGAAACGTTATATTACATTGAAAATCACATATTTGATGTCTTGCTAATTATCCTCGGAACATAGTCAGAAAGAACTGAAGTAAAAACAAAAGAAAGTCGATCAATCAAGGGAGAATACTCAATCATGGGAGAATACTACCACTATACAGAACCATAGGCTACACTATACAACTGTAGGTTGTTCGGCAGTAAACTAAACTTTATTTTGCACTGTCGAACAACCTACATAGGCTACCAAGAATAAAATTTTGCCACATTCTTGCAAAATATTACATTATGGGTCTGCAATCTTTATAAATGTCTTGTCGGATGGAATCATTTAATGTAAGGAAACATTTAATACTGAAATCTTCCCTTTCCGAAACCAATTTTGGGACACAACTTAGCAGATCCTTTTAAACCCACTTTCAATCTCCATCCAAGCTTCATTTTAAAAAGGCACACTGGCATTAATGGAAAATAATACCTTACAATAACAGAGCCAGTCTTCTCTAGCAATCTAGCAGCATTAGACTGCTTCTTTAGACTGATTTGCAGTGAGAGGTGGATGGTTCCCTTGGTTTGGGTTGCATTAGAATCAGCGATGGAGGGAAAATGGAAGGAGAAAAAGAGTTAGAACTACTCAGCTACCGTTTTAGGTTTGGTTAGTGTTCATAGTAGGGTTGAAGACAGGGTCAAGGTTGCATTTGCATATCCAGGTGTTCCTTTTGCTTTGATTTTCACTAAAATTTGCAAATAGTAATACTTCTGCCTCGTGTTGAATGTAGCCTATACCCTCTAGTACACTGAACACTCAAAGGGAGGGCTTCCACTCTTCATTTAATGGAACATGTATTTGTTTATTACAGTGGGAGCCAGACTTTCCCCAGAAATAATTCCCAAGATAAAAGTTGCACTATTTCAGTTACGCAGTTTGCTTTGCCTCGTAATTTTTTTTAGCATCACATTAGGGTTTGTTGTTTAATGCATTTCAGTCACACTCTATTCATAACACCTGTTTTCAGCTTTAGAGGGAAAATAATGATCAGATTAAATTGTTGTGTGTTTTATATTGGCTTGTTGAGTGTTCTATTAATCTCAAGGGTTTACAAATTATCCTTGAATATACTGTATATCCAGGGAATTCGTAATCATACTGTGTATACCTAATCTAAGCAAAAATGCACACTGCATTAAACATGCTTCTTTCATCACATATACAATTTAATCTGATCAGGGATAAGATCATAGAGGAAATGGCGATTTAGGATAGCACGGCTTTGGTGTTATGTAATGTAATGCTAGAATTAGTTTCTAAATGAACCCGATCTACCTGTCTATACTCTGTTGGACACCTGCCTGAGAAGCTTAATTGTTTGATATTCACCCCATTGAATTGAGGTTAAACACATTCTGAGTGGGCAGTAATGTGATATGTATTTCAATGTGTTCATTTACTTTCATCGTAGGTATTATAATACAACTCAGGCATTCTATATCCACACAGGCATTATAATGTGCTGTTCTCTGAGCTTCCAGAGAGCTTTTGTTTCCCTCTTATTGTATTGCTGTATGTCAGAGGATCTGAAATCCTAAGGAGAACTCCTTTTGTCTGAGAAACATCACTTGTTAATATAGAAACTCCAAGCGTATTGGAGGCTAGGTTGTGATTAGATGGAGGTGGGCGGTATCTTTTTTAAGTGTGATAGATAGAGTCTTAGTTTCAGGCTGCTGCTGCCGCCTCATGTTCTGTCCTGGCTGTCCCCCAGGGAGCTCAGGGATGAGCCTGCATGAGCTGCAGTATATTCTATCTCAAAAACCTTTAGTTGCTTTATTTTCAACCCAGTATGAACAAACACTGCTCATTTATGTTGTGCTATAAACTCCCGGCCCCCTCAGCAGCAGGCTTTCATTGAAACTTTTCATGTTCAACCTAATTTTATTTAAAAGGATTTGTGTGAATTTAGACTCCATGTAAGTACAGATAACTGTATAATCAAACTAAATTACAATGCAACTTTATGTACACAGTACAGACAGATCAGTAGAAACAGATCGGTCTACACTTCAGGATATAGTAAGCTCCAAAAGTATTGGGACAGTGACACATGTTTTGTTGTTTTGGCTCTGTACTGTACTCCAGCACTTTGGGTTTGGAAATGATGCAATAACTATGAGGTTAAAGATAAGACTGTACAATTTAATTTGAGGATATTTTCATACCTATCGGGTGAACCGTTTAGAAATACAACACATTTTAGAATGTGTCACTGTCCCAATACTTTTGGAGCTCACTGTAACTATTTGGGTTTTCTGAGGTGAATACTGGAGGGGATTACTGACAATTTGCGTGATGGTGCTTGAGAGGGTACAATTTATGATGTCATCTTCTGCATGATGATCAGGGCCCGATTAATTAGCTGCTTGGTTTGGCAACTTGGTCTCCCTCACTAATTGTGTCAGTGGTCATCATGGGGGAACATGATTTCATGATGTTCAAATGTTGACAGGGAACCAGTAAACCAGTGTCAGTTTTATGCACAGTCAGCCGTTGGGCTTCTGAATCGGATCAATATTCAATAATCATAATAATATATGTTTTAGAAAATGTCTGATGTGTTTTGGCATCTTGTCTGTCCCGTAGTAGTAGTAGTAGTAAATGTTCCTATTTTGGTAATGACTAATTACTACAAGTTTTACCTTTCCAGCATTGCTGGACAGTTCTCCTACAACAGGGTGATCAAATTAAAATCCTATATCTGTACCAATTTTCTCTGAATCCACACACATTCCCACATACTGAATCTCTCATAGACCAAGATTATGCGGCAGAACAACACAAGCTGTCATTTAATCCCCAGATTTATATTCTCCATGGTGAAGGATATATCAAATAACATTTTATTTGCCACATGCTTCTGTAAACAACAGGTGTAGACTAACAGTGAAATGCTTACTTACTTTATGTGTTTCCAACAAAGCAGAGTTGTGTGTGTGTGTGTGTGTGTGTGTGTGTGTGTGTGTGTGTGTGTGTGTGTGTGTTGTATGGTGAGAAAATGGTGAGTCTGTTCATACAGTGAAAATGAACTGAAATAATTGACATGCAGGTATCTTTTTAAGCCCCAGTGTGCTATTAAATTGAATGTCCAGGTATGCACCAGTGGCACTGCTGTTGATTGCTAAGCACTGCAGAAATTCCACAGTTACTGTTCAGTATATACTGGTATACACAATTAGCTTTGCAAAATGCTGAATATCATGAATATATTCTCGGTCCTCTTCCTCGTGACAACAATCAGCATGGCTGAAAAATATTGACGTCATATAAGGAGTCCGTTGATATATAAAGTGTTCAATATCTCAATTTAAGGTAATTTGACTTGAACCACATCATCTTGTAAGGACAAATATGAAGAAAGGAATGTATTTCTGATGATGCTTTTGCCCAATGGGAAGTGATGCATGACTGGCGTAGAAGGGAATGTATAATGCAGTTATTAAAGGCAGTCTGCTGAATTATTTATGGTCACTTGCAGTTTTGCTCAATGACAAGGTCGCCTTGGAAAAGGGGGATTAAAATTTAATATTTGTATGTTTCCAAGTTCAAGGAAAGTTTCAAAGCATTGATTATCCATGCACTTAAAAAAAACTTCCAAAACACAAATGTATTTGGGAAAATATACAGTGGGGAGAACAAGTATTTGATACTGCCGATACACTGCCGAATTTGCAGGTTTTCCTACTTACAAAGCATGTAGAGGTCTGTAATTTTTTATCATAGGCACACTTCAACTGTGAGAGACGGAATCTAAAACAAAAATCCAGAAAATCACATTTTATGATTTTTAACTAATTAATTTGCATTTTATTGCATGACATAAGTATTTGATACATCAGAAAAGCAGAACTTAATATTTGGTACAGAATCCTTTGTTTGCAATTACAGAGATCATACGTTTCCTGTAGTTCTTGACCAGGTTTGCACACACTGCAGCAGGGATTTTGGCCCACTCCTCCATACAGACCTTATCCAGATCCTTCAGGTTTCGGGGCTGTCGCTGGGCAATATGTACTTTCAGCTCCCTCCAAAATGTTCTATTGGGTTCAGGTCTGGAGACTGGCTAGACCACTCCAGGACCTTGGGATGCTTCTTACGGAGCCACTCCTTAGTTGCCCTGGCTGTGTGTTTAGGGTCGTTGTCATGCTGGAAGACCCAGCCACGACCCATATTCAATGCTCTTACTGAGGGAAGGAGGTTGTTGGCCAAGATCTAGCGATACATGGCCCCATCCATCCTCCTCTCAATATGGTGCAGTCGTCCTGTCCCCTTTGCAGAAAAGCATCCCCAAAGAATGATGTTTCCACCTCCATGCTTCACGGTTGGGATGGTGTTCTTGGGATTGTACTCATCCTTCTTCCTCCAAACACAGCTAGTGGAGTTTAGACCAAACAAGCTATATTTTTGTCTCATCAGACCACATGACCTTCTCCCATTCCTCCTCTGGATCATCCAGATTGTCATTGGCAAACTTCATACGGGCCTGGACATGCGCTGGCTTGAGCAGGGGAACCTTGCGTGCGCTGCAGGATTTCAATCCATGACGGCGTAGTGTGTTACTAATGGTTTTCTTTGAGACTGTGGTCCCAGCTCTCTTCAGGTCATTGACCAGGTCCTGCAGTGTAGTTCTGGGCTGATCCCTCACCTTCCTCATGATCATTGATGCCCCACGAGGTGAGATCTTGCATGGAGCCCCAGACCGAGTGTGATTGACCGTCATCTTGAACTTCTTCCATTTTCTAATAATTGCGCCAACAGTTGTTGCCTTCTCACCAAGCTGCTTGCCTATTGTCCTGTAGCCCATCCCAGCCTTGTGCAGGTCTGCAATTTTATCCATGATATTCTTACACAGCTCTCTGGTCTTGGCCATTGTGGAGAGGTTGGAGTCTGTTTGATTGAGTGTGCAGACAGGTGTCTTTTATACAGGTAACGAGTTCAAACAGATGCAGTTAATACAGGTAATGAGTGGAGAACAGGAGGGCTTCTTAAAGAAAAACTAACAGGTCTGTGAGAGCCGGAATTCTTACTGGTTGGTAGGTGATCAAATACTTATGTCATTCAATAAAATGCAAATTAATTACTTAAAAATCATACAATGTGATTTTCTGGATTTTTGTTTTAGATTCCGTCTCTCACAGTTGAAGTGTACCTATGATAAAAATTACAGACCTCTACATGCTTTGTAAGTAGGAAAACCTGCAAAATCGGCAGTGTATCAAATACTTGTTCTCCCCACTGTGTAATGACAAAGAAAAATTGTGATTCATTGTAATTCTCAATGAAAAATGTCACATACTGTATCTGTACGTTGTGCATGAATGATCTGTACAGTAGGTTTGTATGATGCGCTCTGACTGTTCAAGAAACGTTTAGGTCAAACATGCAATGATTAAATGGACAAGTGGAATTTATTAGTGTTCACTCCAGTGTGCCATTATCACACCATACCATCATATTTAGATAAACTAAAATAAAAGATTCAACCCTTAAATATGATTACAAGCTGAAGGTTGAGAAGGTTCACTGATCTGGAATTCAGAATTCATCAGAGCACTCTAAAGTTCCAGAGTTCTTTGACCGTCCATCGCTCTGTGATTCATGAGGCGGTGCTATCTATTGACTTAAACAGGTGTAAAGGCGCTCCTCCAGCAGAGTAAATGTAATCGTGTCAAACAGCCATTGGGTTATTACAGTGGACACTGTCACTGAAGCCATAAGAGATCAAACGTCAAGAGACAAGATATTATTTGTTATACTCTCTCCTGAAATTTCAGATATAAAAGCACAGTATAAGAAAACACATGTAGTACAGGGGACTGTGACCACAACAATTACAGGCCTTCAAACCCTTCATGTAAAATTTAAATAAGTTGTTTACCGACTGCAAGTATTTCTGAGTTACTGTCCATTCAAACATTCACTATTGTAGCCTATGTATCCTAATTCAGATGTGTTGGTATCTAAAGTGAATGATAGTCTATAGGTGGCCTTGCATTGGCCCATAACCAGAAGGTCACTGCTGAACTGTTCCCTGAGCCGACTATGTGAAAAATCTGTCGGTGTCCTTCAGCAAGGCATTTAACCCGAATTTGTCCTGTAAATTGCTCTGGATAAGAGCCTCTACCAAATTACTCAAATGTAAACGTAGAGAGACTCATACTTAAATTACTTTCACTTATCACTTATTTAAACGTTTGTTCACAGTTTCCATTAATGAGGGAGAAATGAAATGGTTCCTTAGTTAAATCAATAGGCCTTATTTAATAATTTGATACAAACCTGTAATAGTTTAGATGGTGATTTATTACAATTACACATTCTGCCTAATCATCGTACTTTCTCATTCAGTAAATTTCATGCATTTCATGGATAGAATATTAAATTCAATAAAATAGAGGCAATTCAGAAGTCATAGACACAGAGACACAAATTACAAAGTCATTGAGGTACATAGGAATTTGCAATGAGTGTGTGTGTGTGTGTGTGTGTGTGTGTGTGTGTAATTAGCAGCCTAATTAGCAGCAGCTTTGTGAATTTGTACTTACCACAAACTGTGGCTAAAGTTCACAGAAAGAGAAGGTGAATTGTAGCAAAGTTGGTAGCAGAGTGAAGATAAGGAAACAGAGAACACAAAATGGCCCAGAAAAATAACTATAAGTCATGTGTTTTTCTGTGTGCACTACCAGTGCTAGTTGATACTAATGTATGGTTAGACAGGGAGTGTATGAGTGATGGGTCAATAACATTGACATGTAATAGCACTGAACTGTTCATTTACATATACAGTACCACTCAAATGTTTGGGCACACTTACTCATTCAAGGGTTTACTTTATTTTTACTATCCTCTAAGTGAAGATGTCAACACTATGAAATATCACGTGTAGTAACCAAACAAGTGTTAAAACAAATCAAAATATATTTTATATTTGAGATTCTTCAAAGTAGCCACCCTTTCTCTGACATTTGCACACTCTTGGCATTCTTGGCCTTCAGCTTCATAAGGTAGCCTGGAATGCATTTCAATTAACAGGTGTGCCTGGTTAAAAGTTCATTTGTAGAATTTCTTTCCTTCTTAATTAATGCGTTTGAGCCAATCAGTTGTGTTGTAACAAGGTAGGGGTGGTATACAGAAGATAGCCCTATTTAGTAAAATACCAAGTACATAATATGGCAAGAATAACTCAAATAAGCAAAGAGAAATGACAGTCCATTATAACTTTAAGAAATTAAGGTCTGTCAATCCGGAACATTTCAAGAACTTTGAAAGTTTCTTCAAGTGCAGTCGCAAAAACCAGCACTATGAGGAAACTGGCTCTCATGAGGACCGCCACAGTGTAATCATGGGCGGTGAGTCGGAAGTAGGTTAAACGTTTTAATAAAACAAAACCATGAACACGGCACTGCATTAGGCAGAACACCGATACACAAGAACAATATCAACTGGTGAGTGAACCTGGGAAATTGACATAAATGGGAGGAAATGATGAAGTTAATAATGGAGTCCAGGTGTGCGTAATGATGAATCCCAGGACCGGTGGTTAGTACTCTGGCGACGTCGTACGCCGGAGGGGAGGAGCAGAAGCAGACGTGACAGTATCCCTCCCCCCTGACGTGCGGCTCCAGCCGCAGGATGACACCGACCAGGGGGACGACCCCGAGGAGCGGGTCGGTGAAGGTGGAAATCACGGATGATGTTGGGGTCCAAAATGTCCTCCACTGGAACCCAACACCGCTCCTCTGGGGGGCCTGAGAAAGGAGACATGAAAAAAGGTAGATGTACGATAGTGACTGGGTAATTGTAACCTGTATGTCCCGTCATTGACGCTCCGGAGAACCTTGAATGGCCCCACAAACCGGGGGCTCAGTTTCTTGCAGGGCAGGCAGAGTGGGAGGTTCCTGGCAGAGAGCCAGACACGATCCCTAGGATGGAACACAGGGGTCTCACTGCTTTGACTGTCTGTCTGTTCCTTCTGACGATGGACAGCGTGCTGGAGTCTCATGTGCGCATTGTTTCACACCTCCTCCGCACACCGGGACCACTCATCTACCGCAGGAGCCACATTCTAGCCCGGGGTCCACGGGGCCAGGGCCGGCTGGAAACCCAACACACACTGGACGGGGGTCAACCCAGTGGAGGAGTGACGTAGAGGTTTCTGGGCATACTCTGCCCAAGGAAGGAAACGTGCCCACTCACCCTGCTGGTCCTGACAGTGACTCCTCGAGAACCTCCCCAGCAACTGATTCATTCTCTCCACCTGCCCGTTAGACTGAAGCCGATACCAGGATGTGAGGCTAACCGTGACCGAGCTTCTCCAATAATGTCCTCCGTACTTGGGATGTGAAATGGTTGCCACGGTCTGAAACGATATCCTCCGGAAGGCCACAATGCCGGAAGACCTGCTGGAAGAGTGCCTCAGCTACCTGGAGAGCAGTGGGAAGACCAGGAAGAGGGATTAAATGACATGGCTTGGAGAATCTATCCACTACCACCAGAATGGTGGTGAAACCATCGGAAGGGGGGAAGATCAGTAACAAAGTCAATAGATGGGACCAAGGTTGCTGAGGCACAGGAAGCGGCAGGAGCTTTCCTGCTGGAGCATTCCGGGGGGACTTGGTTTGAGCACACACGGAACAGGAGTTGACATACCACGTAACATCTTGCACCAAGGTGGGCCACCAGTATTTCTCGGTGATGGAATGGATGGTGCGAGAAATACCTGGATGACCAGCGACGACAGCTGTGTGTGCCCAGGTCAGCAGCCGATCCCTTATCCCTGTGGGAATGTAGACGCACGCAGGAGGACAATTCCAGGGTGCAGGGTCCCTCTCTAGAGCCTGGCAGATGTCCACATCTACGCCCCAAACCACTGGACCCATGACTCAGGTGGATGGGATTATGGATTCCCTCTGGACAGGAGATTCTCCCGAATCGTAGATACGGGACAGGGCATCAGCCCTGATGTTCTTAGAACCTGGGCAATAGGTCAGTGACGTCGAACCTGGTGAAGAGGGCCCACCTGGCTTGGCGCGGGTTCAGTCTCCTCGCTGTCCATATGGACTCAAGGTTCCAATGGTCAGTGAGGATGACAAATGGTTCCTTGGCACCCTCCAGCCAGCGTCTCCACTCCTCTAATGCCAACTTCACTGTCAAGAGCTCCCGATCGCCGACGGCGTAAATCCTCTCCGCGGGGGACAGTTCCTTGGAGAAGACAGCACAAGGATACAATTGTAGTGGGTCCCCCTGTCTTTGTGACAAAACTGCCCCCACACCCACCTCTGATGCGTCTACCTCAACCACAAAAGGTAGCTTGGGATCTGGGTGTTTTAGCAAGGGGGCGGAGGTAAAACGCACCTTGAGGAGACAAAAGGCCTGGTCGGCTGCTGGAGACCAAACCAACCTACGAGGCCCACCCTTGATGAGGGAGGTGAGAGGGGCAGCGACGGCACTGAAGTTCCTGATGAAGCGGAGGTAAAAGTCGGCAAACCCCCAAAACCATTGTAACCCTTTGATGGTGTTTGGGACTGGCTATGACCTTACCACATCTACCTTCTTGTCCTCCATCCTCCTTCCCTGGGGGCTGATTTGGTAGCCCAAGAAGGAAACAGCCCTCTGGTGGAATTGGCACTTCTCTGCCTTTATGAACAGGTGGTTAGCCAAGAGGCGTTCCAGGACTGCTCAAACATGAGTGATGTGATCCTCCAGGTTGGTTGAGAAGATCACAATCATCTACACAATCATCTGACATCCGAGCATGTCCCTGAACACCTCGTTGATGAATGCCTGGAACACTGACGGAGCATTAGCTAAGCCAAAGGGTATTCAAGTACTTGAAGTGACCAGACAATGTGCTGAACGCCATCTTCCACTCATCCCCCTCCAGGATGCGAATGAGACTGTAGGCACTATGCAGGTCCAGTTTGGTGAAGAACCGGGGCCACGGTGCTGCTCGATGGCTGACAGTGCCTATACTTTGTGGTGATGTCATTGAGTCCACGATAATCGATACAAGGGCACAAACCTCCCTCCTTCTTGGCCACAAAGAAGAAACCAGCCAACGCAGGGGAAGTGGACCTGCGGATGAAACCCTATTGGAGTGCCCCTTGAATGTAGTCCTCATTGGCTTGGGTCTCAGCCACTGACAGAGGGTAGATGCATCTGTGCGGAGGTGTAGTACTGGAAAACAGGTCAATGGCACAGTCCCAGGTGCGATGAGGAGGCAGACAGGTCTTGGAGAATACCTCATTTGATCCTGATATTCCTCCGGGATGTTGAGCTGGAGGGCAACCACAGGACTCTCAACCAACGTGGAACCAAAGGGGACAGGATAGCAGGTCTTCCGGCATTCGGGTGACCAATCGGTGTTTCTCATCCTCAACCAAGAGATGGTAGGGTTATGGCGATAGGTAGGTAGGCCGAGGATGATCTTGTGCACTGGTGATGAAGAAGGGGATGTTTTCCTGGTGATTTTCCTGGTGATTGGGCTCCATGGTAAGGGTGAGTGGTTGGGTGATGTGTGTGATGGTTCCGGATCCTAGAGGCCGGCAGTCCAGACCTTGAACTGGAAAAGGAGAGGAGAGCGGGTAGGTAGTAATGTTGAGAGAGGAGGCAAGAGTCTGATCCATAAAGTTCCCCATGGCGACTGAATTCACTAAAGCTGTAGACACAGGGTATAAGGGACAGTCAGCCAGAGTGATGGGTTCTGAAAAGAGTCTAACAGGAACAGCAGTAGATGGAATACTCACTCCTGGTCCAGGGGATGTACCATCACGTGACTGTCCCTCTGCTCTAGTGGATCCCGGATTCTGAAGTAACGGACACCGCTGGCACTTGTGACCTGCCTGGCCACAGTACAGACAGAGACCCAGCTGCATCCGTCTGCATCGTTCCGCCGCGGGAAGTGACCTCTGCCTCCATCGGATAAGGCTCTGATCCCAAACACTCGCCGAAGGAGGGAGAGAAGCGATGTAGATGCCGAGGCTCCAAGACTAGGTTATCCAGACGGATGGCCATCGCAAAGAGTGCATCCAGGGTGAGGATGTCATCTCAGCAGGCCAGTTCCATCTGGACCTCCTCGTGCAGACCTCTTCTAAATAACGTACTGAGCGCCGGCTTATTCCATCCACTGGAGGCTTCTACTGTCCGGAAGGTAAGCGCATACTCAGCAGCTGTCTGATTCCCCTGTTGGAGCTGAAACAGACACTCAACAGAAATGCTCATAATAAAAATTTAGAAAACAAAACATATTTTACATAGGTTTAAAGATCAACTTCTTGTTAATCCAACCACGGTGCTTTTCGGCGAAAGCATACCTAGCCCAGAACATAACTAGCCCAGAACATACAGTGCCTTGCGAAAGTATTCGGCCCCCTTGAACTTTGCGACCTTTTGCCACATTTCAGGCTTCAAACATAAAGATATAAAACTGTATTTTTTTGTGAAGAATCAACAACAAGTGGGACACAATCATGAAGTGGAACAACATTTATTGGATATTTAAAACTTTTTTAACAAATCAAAAACTGAAAAATTGGGCGTGCAAAATTATTCAGCCCCCTTAAGTTAATACTTTGTAGCGCCACCTTTTGCTGCGATTACAGCTGTAAGTCGCTTGGGGTATGTCTCTATCAGTTTTGCACATCGAGAGACTGAATTTTTTTCCCATTCCTCCTTGCAAAACAGCTCGAGCTCAGTGAGGTTGGATGGAGAGCATTTGTGAACAGCAGTTTTCAGTTCTTTCCACATATTCTCGATTGGATTCAGGTCTGGACTTTGACTTGGCCATTCTAACACCTGGATATGTTTTTAACCATTCCATTGTAGATTTTGCTTTATGTTTGGATCATTGTCTTGTTGGAAGACAAATCTCCGTCCCAGTCTCAGGTCTTTTGCAGACTCCATCAGGTTTTCTTCCAGAATGGTCCTGTATTTGGCTCCATCCATCTTCCCATCAATTTTAACCATCTTCCCTGTCCCTGCTGAAGAAAAGCAGGCCCAAACCATGATGCTGCCACCACCATGTTTGACAGTGGGGATGGTGTGTTCAGCTGTGTTGCTTTTACGCCAAACATAACGTTTTGCATTGTTGCCAAAAAGTTCAATTTTGGTTTCATCTGACCAGAGCACCTTCTTCCACATGTTTGGTGTGTCTCCCAGGTGGCTTGTGGCAAACTTTAAACAACACTTTTTATGGATATCTTTAAGAAATGGCTTTCTTCTTGCCACTCTTCCATAAAGGCCAAATTTGTGCAATATACGACTGATTGTTGTCCTATGGACAGAGTCTCCCACCTCAGCTGTAGATCTCTGCAGTTCATCCAGAGTGATCATGGGCCTCTTGGCTGCATCTCTGATCAGTCTTCTCCTTGTGTGAGCTGAAAGTTTAGAGGGACGGCCAGGTCTTGGTAGATTTGCAGTTGTCTGATACTCCTTCCATTTCAATATTATCGCTTGCACAGTGCTCCTTGGGATGTTTAAAGCTTGTGAAATCTTTTTGTATCCAAATCCGGCTTTAAACTTCTTCACAACAGTATCTCGGACCTGCCTGGTGTGTTCCTTGTTCTTCATGATGCTCTCTGCGCTTTTAACGGACCTCTGAGACTATGACATTGCAGGTGCATTGATACGGAGACTTGATTACACACAGGTGGATTGTATTTATCATCATTAGTCATTTAGGTCAACATTGGATCATTCAGAGATCCTCACTGAACTTCTGGAGAGAGTTTGCTGCACTGAAAGTAAAGGGGCTGAATAATTTTGCACGCCCAATTTTTCAGTTTTTGATTTGTTAAAAAAGTTTGAAATATCCAATAAATGTCGTTCCACTTCATGATTGTGTCCCACTTGTTGTTGATTCTTCACAAAAAAATACAATTTTATATCTTTATGTTTGAAGCCTGAAATGTGGCAAAAGGTTGCAAAGTTCAAGGGGGCCGAATACTTTCGCAAGGCACTGTATCCCAGCAGACAAATTATTACAAACTGTAACCAGCCAAGCAGAAGCGTTACAAAACTCAGAAATAGAGATAAAATTAATCCCTTACCTTTGATGATCTTCATATGGTGGCACTCAGAAGACATTCATCTACTCAATAAATGTTAATTTTGTTCGATAAAGTCTCTTTATATCCAAAAACCTCAGGCTCAAATGCAGTCAAAACAGGCAGACGAAAAATCTAAATTGTATCCGTAAAGTTCATAGTGTCACATGCTGGCTCATAGCCTGTGGCAAAAATGAGGGGACACGAACAACAGATATAGGCCAATCAAAAAGGTTATTTATTATAAACCAAAACTATTAACTTTAAACAAAGAAAAGGAATGAGGTGTGAAAGTATCATAATGTAAGGTGTATGTAGGTGTACGTGAAGTGCAGGGATGCGTGAATCTGTGTGTGTGTGTGAATATGACTGAATATGAATATGACTGTTAGCGCGTTTTCTTCAGTAATCAACAGGCTCAAACGCAGTCAAAACAAGCAGACAAAAAATCTGAATTGTATCCGTAAAGTTCATAGAAACATGTCAAACGATGTTTATATTCAATCCTCAGGTTGTTTTTAGCCTAAATTATCTCTAATATTTCAACCGGACAATAACATCGTCAATATAAAATGTAAACAAGAAATGCACTTTCTCGGGATTGCGCATGAAAAAGCTCTGGGTCACGGTAGGGTCCACTCATTCAGACTGGTCTTACTCCCTCATTTATAAGAATACAAACCTGAAACAATTTCTAAAGACTGTTGACATCTAGTGGAAGGCATGTGAACTGCAAATTGAGTCCTAAGTCAATGGATACTGTAATGGCATTGAAAAGAAAACTAAAAAAAATAAAATAAATCCTGAATGGATTTTTCTCAGGTTTTCGCCTGCTAAATCAGTTCTGTTATACTTACAGGCACTATTTTAACAGTTTTGAAAACTTTAGAGTGTTTTCTATCCAAATCTTCATTTAATTTGGGCATGCTTTTCATCCAAAATTCTGAATGCTGCCCCCTACCCTAGAGAGGTTAAACAGAGCCATGAACCCTTCATAAGCCACAAACTCCCCCTCTCCCCTCTCCCAGATGGCCGTAGCCCATTCCAATGCCTGCCCAGTCAGCAGAGAAATAACGGTGGCAACCTTAGACCTCTCAGTGGTGGGAGGTCACATCTGATTTGTGAAATAGAGGGAGCACTGAAGGAGGAAGCCACAGCATTTGGATGGTGTCCCGTCATATTTCTCTGGGAGGGTCAGACGAGCATCACTGACTTGAGAGGGTTGCTGAGTGGGCTGGTGTGCTGATTCGCTGGGTAGACTGGCTCTAGAATATCCTCCACTGTTGAGACATTGTAGTCTGCGGAGAACCTCTTCCATGGCCGTCCACAGTTGAGCCAGCTGATCATGGTGTTGAAGAAGGAGGTCACCTTGTACAAAGATCATCTGGGAGATGTCCGGTTGTCCTGCTGCTTCCATATTTTGAGTTGGTATTCTGCAATGATAGGGCAGTAAGTCGGAAGCAGGTGCAACGTTTTAAACGCTCTATGGTATGTGGGACGGTAGCGTCTCAACTCGTCAACAGCCAGTGAAACTGCAGGGCCCCAAATTCAAAACAACAGAAATCCCATAATTAAAATTCCTCAAGCATACATGTATTTTACACCATTTTAAAGATACACTTGTTTTAAATCCAGCCACAGTGTCCGATTTCAAAAATGCTTTACGATGAAAGCAAACCAAACGATTATGTTAGGTCAGAGCCAAGTCACAGAAAAACACAGCCATTTTTCCAGCCAAAGAGAGGAGTCACAAAAAGCAGAAATATCAATAAAATGAATCACTAACCTTTGATGATCTTCATCAGATGATACTCATAGGACTTCATGTTACACAATACATGTTTGTTTTGTTCGATAAAGTTCATATTTATAAAAAATATCTCAGTATACATTGGCGCGTTACCTTCAGTAGTTCCAAAACATCCAGTGATTTTGCAGAGAGCCAAATCAATTTCCAGAAATAGTCATCATAAATATTGTTGAAAATCCAAGTGTTATACATGGAACTTTAGACAAACTTCTCCTTAATGCAACTGCTGTGTCAGATTTTTTTTATGCAAACCATGCAATAATCTGAGTACTGCGCTCAGACGACAAATCAACCCAAAGAGATATCCGCCATGTTGGAGTCAACAGAAGTCAAAAATAGCATTATAAATATTCACTTACCTTTGATGATCTTCATCAGAATGCACTCCCAGGAATCCCAGTTCAGCAATAAATGTTTGTTTTGTTCGATAATGTCCATCATTTATGTCCAAACTCCTCCTTGTTGTTCACGCGTTCAGTACACAATCTAAACTCACAACGAGCGTGCAAGTCCAGCGGAAGTACGGACGAAAAGTCCAAAAGGTTCCATTACAGTCCGTAGAAACATGTCAAACGATGTATAGAATAAATCTTTAGGATGTTTTTAACATAAATCTTCAATAATCTTCCAACCGGAGAATTCCTTTGTCTGTAAAAAAGCAATGTGAATGCGTGTGACCAGCTCGTGGCTCTCTGGCAGACCTCTGACTTATTCCCCTCTCATTCTCTCCCACCTCACAGTAGAAGCATCAAACAAAGTTCTAAAGACTGTTGAAATCTAGTGGAAGCCTCAGGAAGTGCAACATGACCCCATTTTCACTGTATCTTGGATAAGCAAAGAATTGAAAACCTACAAACCTCAGATTTCCCACTTCCTGGTTGGATTTTTTTCTCAGGTTTTTGCCTGCCATATTAGTTCTGTTATACTCACAGACATCATTCAAACAGTTTTAGAAACTTAAGAGTGTTTTCTATCCAAATCTACTAATAATATGCATATCCTAGGATCAGGCAGTTTACTCTGGCCTTGCTTTTCATCTGGACGTGAAAATACTGCCCCCTACCCCAAAGAAGTTAATAAAACAAAAAAAACAAGAACACGACACTAACATAAGGCTGAACGCCGATACACAAGAACAATACCAACTGGTGAATGAACCTGGGAGAGTGACATATAAGAAATTATGAAGGTAATGGAGTCCATATGAGAATTATAATGATTCACAGGTGCGTGTAATGATGAGTGCCAGGAGGCGTAATGATGATTCCCAGGACCTGTGGTTAGTACTCTGGTGACGTTGTACGCAGGGGCAGATTTGGCACACAGCAAAGGAAGACCCAGCGTTACCTCTGCTGCAGAGGATAAGTTAGAGGCCAAATAAATGCTTCACAGAGTTCAAGTAACAGACACATCTCAACATCAACTGTTCAGTGAAGACTGCGTGAATCAGGCCATCATGGTTTAATTGCTGTAAAGAAACCACTACTTAAGGACACCAATAATAAGAAGAGACTTGCTTGGGCCATGAAACACGAGCAATGGACATTAGACTGGTGGAAATCTGTCCTTTCAAGGCACACTTAATGAGCATGGCTACCACAGCATTCTTCAGCGATACGCCATCCCATCTGGTTGGTGCTTAGTGGGACTATAATTTGTTTTTCAACAGGAAAATGACCCAAAACTCCACCAGGCTGTGTAAGCACTCCATCAGATGACCTGGCCTCCACAATCACCTGACCTCAACACAATTGAGATGGTTTTGGATGAGTTGGACCGCAAAGTGAAGGAAAAGCAGCCAACAAGTGCTCAGCATATGTGGGAACTCCTTCAAGACTGTTGGAAAAGCATTCCAGGTGAAGCTGGTTGAGAGAATGCCAAGAGTGTGCAAAGCTGTCATCAAGGCAAAGGGTGTCTATTTTTTTTATATAAAATATAAATTATATTTGAATTTGTTTAACACTTTTTTGCTTATTACATGATTCCATGTGTTATTTCATAGTTTTATGTCTTCACTTTTATTCTACAATGTCAACAATAGTATAAATAAAGAAAAAACCTTGAATGAGTAGTTGTGTCCAAACTTTTGACTGGTACTGTATGTTTTCTCAGCAGGATCTGTTGTCTGGAAAAATGATCTACATTGACCAAAGTGATAGTTTGGATTGTTTTAATTTGTCAATGTTTGTAGCATCTCATTGTTGTTTCTTATAGTCATGATTATACATAAAGTATGATTCATAATGTCACATTTGGCAATATACATTTCATATGCCACTTTGTATATTATTTAATTCCCTAGTTTCTATTGTATCAATCTAAGTTGAAAGTGACTTTTTCTATAAAACTGCTTTATTTCACCCACTGTTATGTGATCCCATTGTGAAAAAAATCCAGCTGTATTTTCTCATTGCAAAAACAGGCAGATACAGTGCCTTGCGAAAGTATTCGGCCCCCTTGAACTTTGCGACCTTTTGCCACATTTCAGGCTTCAAACATAAAGATATAAAACTGTATTTTTTTGTGAAGAATCAACAACAAGTGGGACACAATCATGAAGTGGAACGACATTTATTGGATATTTCAAACTTTTTTAACAAATCAAAAACTGAAAAATTGGGCGTGCAAAATTATTCAGCCCCCTTAAGTTAATACTTTGTAGCGCCACCTTTTGCTGCGATTACAGCTGTAAGTCGCTTGGGGTATGTCTCTATCAGTTTTGCACATCGAGAGACAGACATTTTTTCCCATTCCTCCTTGCAAAACAGCTCGAGCTCAGTGAGGTTGGATGGAGAGCATTTGTGAACAGCAGTTTTCAGTTCTTTCCACAGATTCTCGATTGGATTCAGGTCTGGACTTTGACTTGGCCATTCTAACACCTGGATATGTTTATTTTTGAACCATTCCATTGTAGATTTTGCTTTATGTTTTGGATCATTGTCTTGTTGGAAGACAAATCTCCGTCCCAGTCTCAGGTCTTTTGCAGACTCCATCAGGTTTTCTTCCAGAATGGTCCTGTATTTGGCTCCATCCATCTTCCCATCAATTTTAACCATCTTCCCTGTCCCTGCTGAAGAAAAGCAGGCCCAAACCATGATGCTGCCACCACCATGTTTGACAGTGGGGATGGTGTGTTCAGCTGTGTTGCTTTTACGCCAAACATAACGTTTTGCATTGTTGCCAAAAAGTTCAATTTTGGTTTCATCTGACCAGAGCACCTTCTTCCACATGTTTGGTGTGTCTCCCAGGTGGCTTGTGGCAAACTTTAAACAACACTTTTTATGGATATCTTTAAGAAATGGCTTTCTTCTTGCCACTCTTCCATAAAGGCCAGATTTGTGCAATATACAACTGATTGTTGTCCTATGGACAGAGTCTCCCACCTCAGCTGTAGATCTCTGCAGTTCATCCAGAGTGATCATGGGCCTCTTGGCTGCATCTCTGATCAGTCTTCTCCTTGTATGAGCTGAAAGTTTAGAGGGACGTCCAGGTCTTGGTAGATTTGCAGTGGTCTGATACTCCTTCCATTTCAATATTATCGCTTGCACAGTGCTCCTTGGGATGTTTAAAGCTTGGGAAATCTTTTTGTATCCAAATCCGGCTTTAAACTTCTTCGCAACAGTATCTCGGACCTGCCTGGTGTGTTCCTTGTTCTTCATGATGCTCTCTGCGCTTTTAACGGACCTCTGAGACTATCACAGTGCAGGTGCATTTATACGGAGACTTGATTACACACAGGTGGATTGTATTTATCATCATTAGTCATTTAGGTCAACATTGGATCATTCAGAGATCCTCACTGAACTTCTGGAGAGAGTTTGCTGCACTGAAAGTAAAGGGGCTGAATAATTTTGCACGCCCAATTTTTCAGTTTTTGATTTGTTAAAAAAGTTTGAAATATCCAATAAATGTCGTTCCACTTCATGATTGTGTCCCACTTGTTGTTGATTCTTCACAAAAAATACAGTATTATATCTTTATGATTGAAGCCTGAAATGTGGCAAAAGGTCGCAAAGTTCAAGGGACCGAATACTTTCGCAAGGCACTGTAAGTCACATTGAGTTGAACCCTCCACCTTCTCATTCTCACAGTTCAGGGTTCGATCCGGGAGTACCATGCCAAGGATAAAGACGCCGTCATCTTACTCTTTCACAATGGGATTCTGGAACATGTCTACCCAGCTTTCTTCAAGGCCATGAGCCGCCCGGATCAAATCGGTATGACTCTAAGCATTTCCATGGCAGGCTATGTGCTGGGCGGAAGCTCCTATTTCATGCCATTGCTCTTTGGAGGAGCAGGGTCTGGTCTTATCTACTACTGCTGCTGTTAAATATATGAGAACTACAGGCTGAGAAGGATGACCACAAACATGGCCGGCATCCAGGCCAGCTTCCTGGACAACTCAGACAACAGCTTCTGGGTGGCGGAGGCAGAGGTAAACGGCAAGTCCAAGG
The DNA here is from genome assembly GCF_057628025.1 of Oncorhynchus mykiss. NCBI lineage: Eukaryota > Metazoa > Chordata > Actinopteri > Salmoniformes > Salmonidae > Oncorhynchus > Oncorhynchus mykiss. The sequence continues at coordinate 68,035,075 of NC_143030.1, read as the reverse complement.
TGGCTGGGGTGGTGGTGGTGGTGGGAAAGAGGAGAGGGGACGAAAGGGGAGATGGCTGGAACGGAGGCCCATTTGGAGAAGTCGACGAGATAGGCCAAGACAAGAGAGAGTTCCGGCGAGGTACCCCATTTGATTGTATCGTTTGAGTGCCGCAAAACAGGCCATGGCACCCAACTGGCTCAGAAGGTTATGGAGTTCTGCAAGGACTGTGAATTCCTTCATGTTGGCTCCTGTGTATTACAGGGATGGCATCCTCCTCCCTCATGTGGTATCATTCCTGCAGGCTCATCCTGACATGACCTTCCAGCATGACAATGCCACCAGCTATACTGCTCCTTCTGTGAGTGATTTCCTGCAAGACAAGAATGTCAGTGTTCTGCCATGGCCAGCGAAGAGCCCGGATCTCAATCGCATTGAGCACATCTGGGACCTGTTGGATTGGAGGGTGAGGGCTGGGCCATTCCCCCCAGAAATGTTCGGCGAACTTGCAGGTGCCTTGGTGGAAGAGTGGGGTAACATCTCACAGCAAGAACTGGCAAATCTGGTGCAGTCCATGAGGAGGAGATGCACTGCAGTACTTAATGCAGCTGGTGGCCACACCAGATAGACTGTTACTTTTGATTTGGACCCCCCTTTGTTCAGGGACACATTATTCCATTTATGGTAGTCACATGTCTGTGGAACTTGTTCAGTTTTTATCTCAGTTGTTGAATCTTATGTTCATACAAATATTTACACATGTTAAGTTTGCTGAAAATTAATGCAGTTGACTGTGAGAGGACGTTTCTTTTTTAGCTGAGTTCATATGTTATAATGTAATCTCACAATTTGATCAGAATTAATATTTTTACCTCCTTAGCCTACTACTTTTCAGTTGTCTTATTGCATGCATTGTCTGTTATGTTTAACTGAAGGTTCTGAGACCAGTAAAGCAATTATACTATCACACCTGTTTGAAGAAACATCATTTATAAAGAAGTTTGCTGATGTTTACATAGAACATTAAAGTATTGTAACGCTCAATGAGTGAATGGGTGTGGAGTCAGGCGCAGAGAGCAAAGAATGCGGGAAAAAACACGCTTTAATGTCCAAAAAAATCACAGGAACAAAATAATATACCCAACACAGGTGTAACTATAAAACAAAATAGTACCCTATTGTGAAATACTAGGACAGCGAGAAAACCCAACAAAACACTAACCACTCTCACAAATACAGATGAACAAGCCCGCACAAACAGAAGCGGGCTAAACGAACCTAAATAACCCCACCCTAACAACCAAACAAGGAACAGGTGAAACCAATTAGACAAAACCAAACGAACACAGAACAAAGGATCGGTGGCAGCTAGTAGACCGGCGACACCCGAACAAGAAGGGGAGCCACCTTCGGTAATATTTGTGACAAGTATTAGATATGATGCCATTAAAAAATATATATCCACGTTAGAATATGGATTGTTCTCTTGTCCACTGAGAAATAACAAGCCTACACAACGATACATCCTACTTAATCACTTGGAAATACTAAACTTAGTTACTTTTAAGCTTCTTTCCATCCAAGGAAAAGTTGAATTCCTTTTCTTGCGAGGAATTACTGCCAGCTGACTTCTAAGACCTCAAAACTCGTTGCTTAAATACCAATGAACGACTTAATAGTATGGGAATGTTGGGAGGTTTACAATTCAAGCCAGAAAAGCTGGATGTGAGAGGCACAAGACAGGATAAAGAGTGCAGTGTTCAGTTACTTACATGCCATGTAAGGTTATTGTATACAATGCACACTGAGATTATAGACATTACCACACATACAGGACAATAGGCGGCATAGGCTTATCATGAAGGTCATTCAATCATTTTCAACTTGAGTGATTATAATAGCCAACAAAATCAATTTATAACTGAGTGTTTATTAATGTTAGGTTGAAAGCACTATCTTTTTCACTTTGACAGTGCAACCCTTTGTTGGAAATAACTTTGAACATCACCGGGTGAGATGTCTAGGTGTGGCTTAAATCAGTTTTTTATAAGTATATGTAAGGTGCAGCTTGGCACTGAGGTGCACACACACACACACTATCAGATGCATTGTGGACATCAATCACTCGTTGTCCCATGGTTGTCAGAGAGGATTAGGCTTCTGGCCAGCTGGCAGGTGTTGTTGTAGCCAGAGGAAGCTGAGCCTTAATACAGCCAAGTCTGTTGTCATCCATTCACTATTACAGTTAGCCTCGGGTAATGATTTGGCTTGATTGCAATGCTTCTCATGCACAAACATTCACTGACAAATCAATTGGATATTATAGCTTTAAAACCTGCTGTGTGGAAGCCAGTAAGTAAAGTAACAGCTTGTGCAGTCCATAAAGGTAAAAACAATGAAAGCAAAACTCACTGTGTGTTTTTATTCAGTTGTAGCTGAAAAGTTGAATGACATATCATGAATGGAAATACACAGCAGTAAGGTTTGAGAAACAAGAAGACTTGATTTATTATCAATAGCTCCTAAGATTATTAAATGTATATTATTGGAAGTTGATATTTCATGGCCCAAAAACGTGTTTTTTTCTACTGGCACTGACTTTGCTGATAATTTATTTGAGGAAAAATACTCTTACTACAACAGTGATATGTGATAGTCTCACCTAGCTATCTTAAGATGAATGCACTAATTGTAAGTTGCTCTGGGTCAGAGTGTCTGTTAAATTACTACAATTTAAATGTCAAATGTAATTTCTAGGAGGAGTAAATATGTTAGAGTAGGGTCATTGTCATACTACTACTATTTCAACCAACTGAAGGAACACTTCAAGTGAAGTGTTTTGTAACACCAAAACTAGTGGCAACTAAGCTGCCACCAACACGGAGGAGACGAAACCTTAACTTTGCTGGGGTATTGAAACACACCATCCTGAGATGTTTTGAAACACTACATGGTGTCTTGTAACACCATTAATTAAGTGTTGTGCAACACCTTGCCAGGGACTGGGAACACTACCGGAAAAGGTTGAAAACACTATACTGGTGTTCCGATGTCTGTTTCGTGCACATTGGATCCTTCCCTTTTTGGTGCTGTTTCTTCTCTCTAAAGCTTCTAAACACTATTATGGTGTTTCACATCCTGTCTAGTGCAGAATTAGATTCCTTCTTCAGCAGTATTTTTATGTTTAAAACATTGATCTGATCATTTACCATTTTAACCAATTTTCCATTTTAACCAATTGTTGAGCATGGCAACTACAGTTTTTACAGAAATCATTGGAGGATAGTGTATTTGCCTCTAAAATTAAAAGTTGGAAATGGCTTGTCTCATCACTGAATGTCATTTTACCTAAGGGTTTTGATATCTGTTAATCGTGATCCATTACACCTCATGGAAAGATGCTTAATACTATTATAGAAATATATATATTTTTTTATGTCCATAAAACATTGTGTAGAATAATCATAAAGTCAACAAAACATTTTACCCATAATCCTCTAAAGACAGAGCCATGTGGCAAGATGCAGTAGGAAGTGCAAGATTAAAACCAGACTTCCAATTAGTTTAATCTATCAGATTTGAAGGTAAGACCCAGATGCAGACTGTGTCGAAGTTACAATGTTTATTACAGCAACAGCGCAGGCAAACGACAGGTCAAGGCAGGCAGGGTTGATAACCAGAGTAGTGAGGGAAAGGTCAGAAAGAGGTCGGTAATCCAGAGGTGGGGCAAAGGTACAGGATGGCTGGTAGGCTCAGGGGCAGGCAGAGTGGTCAGGCAGGCGGGCTCAGAGACTGGACAGGCAAGGTTCAAAACCAGCAGGGCGGGAAAAAGAGAGACTGGGGAGAAGTAGGAGCTGAGACTAAAACCGCTGGTTGACTTGACAAACAAGATGAAATGGCAACAGGCAAAGAGAGAAGACAGGTATGAATACACAGGGGATAATGGGGAAGATGGGCGACACCTGGAGGGGGTGGAGACAATCACAAAGACAGGTGAAACAGATCAGGGTGTGACATAATCACTACATTTTCTCTTTCTTTGGTTTTGCACATAAAATGCACATTTTGAGCAACATATTAGGTTTGATCAATTCTTAAATGTAAAAATTAAATGAACAAATCATTGAAACAACTTGCATTCATTTTTATTAAGTATATGTTGTTGAAATGTACCGTCTTACTGCCCCAGAAGATTCCCGCTTCCAACTGTCCCACTTTCACTCCTCTCTCTCCTCCTGTTTCTAATCTGTTTAAATAAAGCATTGAAATAATGAAGGTGGAATTCCACAAAAATATTATCCATAGGCCCTTATCATCTATCAATAGGTTATAAATCATTTGCCTTTCTTGATCGTATGAGAGACACAGTCTGAAAAACGTTTTTATGTTTTGATGCTGCTTGTACAGTGTAACGGTTTTCTTCTTCCTCTGAAGAAGAGGTGTAGCAGGGATCGGACCAAGACGCAGCGTGGTTATAATTCATTGTTCTTTTAATAACGAAACTATACATGAAATAGACTACAAAACAAGAAACATGAAAACCCGACACAGTCCCGTGTGGTACAAACACTGACACAGGAGACAACCACCCACAAAACCCAACACAAAACAGGCTACCTAAATATTGTTCCCAATCAGAGACAATGACTAACACCTGCCTCTGATTGAGAACCATATCAGGCCAAACATAGAAATAGACAAACCAGACACACAACATAGAATGCCCACCCAGCTCACATCCCGACCAACACTAAAACAAGGAAAACACACAAGAACTATGGTCAGAACGTGACATACAGTACATGCACTGAAACCTCAAAGTGTTTTCACGACACTCTCTTAAAAACACCAGTATTCAGATTGAAAATCCACATTGGGTGTTTCAGTGTTTAAAGACCCTTTCTGTGTATCATAACACTAACATTGGGTTTACATTTAAACACCTTCCAAACACCAGATCTTAGGTTAGGTGCACTGGTTTTTCTTGGTTTCATTACACAGTCACAGCGTTTTGAGTCTTTCTGTTTTTACAATGAATTAGGTTAAACACTACTTTAAAACACATGCCCCATGAGTTCTTGGTATATATTATCCCATATAGGATTAATCCATACATTTTTACTCACCAAAACTCACACAGAATTTCACTCCATCTGAAAGTATGAAATCAATGACAAAGTAAGACTTTCACTAAAGAACGAGCTGAAAACCCCATTTGGAATTCTAGGCAGTTTTGTGGGTTGGATCTGATCTGTTCTCCCATGTGTAAATGTATCTGCACAATTTTCCTTATAGAATCAAGGTATAATCCAGGTTTCAAACCAAAAATGATTCCGAACTCACTTGGATGCCTTTGAAAATATCGTTATTTTCATAGTAATCTGAAAAGCAAATATAAACAACATTCAAACACATTCCTGGTTCTTCATAATCTCTTTTCCACTGTTTGTGTGTATTTTATGTATATTGAGCAGTAGGAGATGATAGAGACTAATTGATCATGTTTGTAGGAGGCTGTGTTTGCAGTTGTTTTGGAACTAGGAAGTCTTATTTGTTAGATCATACATCATCTTCATCCGATCACCACGACTCTCACATAATCACTTCCCAGTTCTTCTCTGCACCTCTGAAAGTTCATATTGGCTTCTGCAGTTAAACTTGACTAGTGAGGATAGCACCTGGCCAATTACTCTAAATACCACATCGCCCCTGAGTAATAAAAGCATGCCAAGTACCAAAGTAAATGGATAGCTCATCCAGCAATAGCCAATTCTGCACATTTTAAGGAGCTGACGTTATGCAGGATTTGCACTTTCTTTTTCTGAATAATTTGACAATTTGGCCATTGGCATGGTTCAAGAATGATATACAGTGCCTTGCGAAAGTATTCGGCCCCCTTGAACTTTGCGACCTTTTGCCACATTTCAGGCTTCAAACATAAAGATATAAAACTGTATTTTTTTGTGAAGAATCAACAACAAGTGGGACACAATCATGAAGTGGAACGACATTTATTGGATATTTCAAACTTTTTTAACAAATCAAAAACTGACAAATTGGGCGTGCAAAATTATTCAGCCTCTTTACTTTCAGTGCAGCAAACTCTCTCCAGAAGTTCAGTGAGGATCTCTGAATGATCCAATGTTGACCTAAATGACTAATGATGATAAATACAATCCACCTGTGTGTAATCAAGTCTCCGTATAAATGCACATGCACTGTGATAGTCTCAGAGGTCCGTTAAAAGCGCAGTTAGCATCATGAAGAACAAGGAACACACCAGGCAGGTCCGAGATACTGTCGTGAAGAAGTTTAAAGCCGGATTTGGATACAAAAAGATTTCCCAAGCTTTAAACATCCCAAGGAGCACTGTGCAAGCGATAATATTGAAATGGAAGGAGTATCAGACCACTGCAAATCTACCAAGACCTGGCCGTCCCTCTAAACTTTCAGCTCATACAAGGAGAAGACTGATCAGAGATGCAGCCAAGAGGCCCATGATCACTCTGGATGAACTGCAGAGATCTACAGCTGAGGTGGGAGACTCTGTCCATAGGACAACAATCAGTCGTATATTGCACAAATCTGGCCTTTATGGAAGAGTGGCAAGAAGAAAGCCATTTCTTAAAGATATCCATAAAAAGTGTTGTTTAAAGTTTGCCACAAGCCACCTGGGAGACACACCAAACATGTGGAAGAAGGTGCTCTGGTCAGATGAAACCAAAATTGAACTTTTTGGCAACAATGCAAGACGTTATGTTTGGTGTAAAAGCAACACAGCTCATCACCCTGAACACACCATGCCCACTGTCAAACATGGTGGTGGCAGCATCATGGTTTGGGCCTGCTTTTCTTCAGCAGGGACAGGGAAGATGGTTAAAATTGATGGGAAGATGGATGGAGCCAAATACAGGACCATTCTGGAAGAAAACCTGATGGAGTCTGCAAAAGACCTGAGACTGGGACGGAGATTTGTCTTCCAACAAGACAATGATCCAAAACATAAAGCAAAATCTACAATGGAATGGTTCAAAAATAAACATATCCAGGTGTTAGAATGGCCAAGTCAAAGTCCAGACCTGAATCCAATCGAGAATCTGTGGAAAGAACTGAAAACTGCTGTTCACAAATGCTCTCCATCCAACCTCACTGAGCTCGAGCTGTTTTGCAAGGAGGAATGGGAAAAAAATTCAGTCTCTCGATGTGCAAAACTGATAGACATACCCCAAGCGACTTACAGCTGTAATCGCAGCAAAAGGTGGCGCTACAAAGTATTAACTTAAGGGTGCTGAATAATTTTGCACGCCCAATTTTTCAGTTTTTGATTTGTTAAAAAAGTTTGAAATATCCAATAAATGTCTTTCCACTTCATGATTGTGTCCCACTTGTTGTTGATTCTTCACAAAAAAATACAGTTTTATATCTTTATGTTTGAAGCCTGAAATGTGGCAAAAGGTCGCAAAGTTCAAGGGGGCCGAATACTTTCGCAAGGCACTGTATATGTTTTTCTCTAACAGAAAAACATTAGAAACCAGAACAAACTGTGGAGAGAGAGAGACCTAAACAGTTAAAATATATTAAACAAGGGATATCCCCCTAACTGGATTCTGTGCATGAATTATTAATGCAAAGAATGCTGGGTTTTCTTGATTGGGCTTATACTGACTGTGCATTTATAATTATTCCCACCTGTGTGGTCTTGTTGTTGTGACATTGATTTCCATTGCCTTGCACACTGAAGAAGGGCTCATATCCGAAATGTTTGTGCGGCAATAAAAATGTAAATTTACATTTATTTACCGGAGTTCTGTCCTATTTATGTTCTTTGGATTATATACGAGGATCCAGCACCCAATTTAAGTTTATATAAGGTGGAGTTGATCACGTTGTTTATATTTTCATTAATTATTTAACATACAGTCTAGAACAGAGAAACACTGTTACTGTGCCTCATGCAGTGAAACTATATTACAGTGAAGAAAAGTTGTAGGTCTCGTCTTTATTCAATATAGCTGCAAAGAAACATTGCTAGATATAATATATATAATCTATGATAACTATTAATTTATTAATCATTTCTATATGAGTCATTTCTTTAATCATGTCAAAATAAACATTGTATTGGAATATGTTAGTTGTTAGAATATGTTGGTTGCTGGAATATGTTGATTGTTGGAATATGTTGGTGGTTGGAATATGTTGGTTGTTGGAATATGTTGGTGGTTGGAATATGTTGGTTGCTGGAATATTTTAGATGTTGGAAAGTGTTGGTTGCTGGAATATGTTGGTTGTTGGAATATGTTGGTTGTTGGAATATGTTGGTTGTTGGAATATGTTGATTGTTGGAATATGTTGATTGTTGGAATATGTTGATTGTTGGAATATGTTGGTGGTTGGAATATGTTGGTTGCTGGAATATGTTGGTTGTTGAAATATGTTGGTTGCTGGAATATGTTGGTTGCTGGAATATGTTGATTGTTGGAATATGTTGGTGGTTGGAATATGTTAGTTGTTAGAATATGTTGGTTGTTGGAATATGTTGATTGTTGGAATATGTTGATTGTTGGAATATGTTGGTTGTTGGAATATGTTAGTTGTTGGAATATGTTAGTTGTTAGAATATGTTGGTTGCTGGAATATGTTGATTGTTGGAATATGTTGGTGGTTGGAATATGTTAGTTGTTAGAATATGTTGGTTGCTGGAATATGTTGATTGTTGGAATATGTTGGTGGTTGGAATATGTTGGTTGCTGGAATATTTTAGATGTTGGAAAGTGTTGGTTGCTGGAATATGTTGGTTGTTGGAATATGTTGGTTGCTGGAATATGTTGGTTGTTGGAATATGTTGGTTGTGGATGACTTACCAGCTGCTGCAGTCTCATTTTCTGGTACAGTCCCAGCCCAAAGTGGGTCCCAGGTATGAGAAGTCATTTAGTCAAAAAAACTATCACAGTGAGAAATAGTTAAAACTATTTGTTTTCAAGTTGTGCTTGGTTGTTGTGTACATATATGATCCTAAAATACCACCAGAGTGGTATTGTGATAATAATAGCACATAACATGATAGTCAAAGTAATCTGTACTTCCAATACATAATCAATTGTACTACTAGTTAGGGTTGCTAAGCTACCGGTAATTTACTGAATTTATCGGAATCTTCAGTAATTATGGTAATGAACAAAATATCTATGGCAATCTTTCGGAACTTTGGTAATTTATAGTCAAATAACTGTAACAATTAAAAGGCATTTAAACAGTGCATTCGGAAAGTATTCTTGACGTTTTTTTTGTTACATTACTGCCTTTTTCTAAGATGTTGTCACGTTCGTTGAATGGAGGAGACCAAGGTGCAGCGTGATATGAATACATGTTACTTTTAATAAAGATGGACACTAAACAAACTAACGTGAAGCTATGATATAAATGTGCATACACAGGCAACTAGACATAGACAGACAATTACCCACAAAATACCCAAAGAAGATGGCTGCCTAAATATGGTTCCCAATCAGAGACAACGATTAACAGCTGCCTCTAATTGAGAACCAATCGAGCCAACAATAGACCTACATAAACACCTAGATGGTAAACAACCCCATAAACCTACAAAACCCCTAGACAGCAAAAAAAAACACATACATCACCCATGTCACACCCTAACCTAACCAAAACAATAAAGAAAACAAAGAATACTAAGGTCAGGGCGTGACAGATGTATTAATTTGTTTTTTTCCTCATCAATCTACAGACAACACCCCATAATGACAAAGCAAAAACCGGTTGTTGTTTAAAACTGAAATATCACATTTACATTAGCATTTAGACCCTTTACTCAGTACTTTGTTGAAGCACCTTTGGCAGTGATTACAGCCTCAAGTCTTCTTGGGTATGGCTCTACAAGCTTGGCACACCTGTGTATGGGGAGTTTCTTCTATTCTTCTCAGCAGATCCTCTCAAGCTCTGTCAGGTTGGATGGGGAGCGTCGCTGCACAGCTATTTTCTGGTCTCTCCAGAGATGTTCGATCGGGTTCAAGTCCGGGCACTGGCTGGGCCACTCAAGGACATTCAGAGACTTGTCCCGAAGCCACTCTTGCATTGTCTTGGCTGTGTGCTTAGGGTTGTTGTCCTGTTGGAAGGTCAACCTTCACCCCAGTCTGAGGTCCTGAGTGCTCTGGAGCAGGTTTTCATCAAGGATCTCTCTGTACTTTGCTCCGTTCATCTTTCACTCGATCCTGACTAGTCTCCCAGTTCCTATCGCTGAAAAACATCCCCACAACATGATGCTGCCACCACCATGCTTCACCGTAGAGATGGTGCCTGGTTTCCTCCAGACGTGATGCTTGGGATTCAGGCAAAATAGTTAAATCTTAGTTTCATCAGACAAGAGAATCTTGTTTCTCATGGTCCGAGAGTCTTTTGGTGCCTTTTGGCAAACTCCAAGCGAGCTGCCATATGCCTTTTACATACAAGTGGCTTCTGTCTGGCCACTCTACCACAAAGACCTGATTGGTGAAATGCTGCAGAGATGGTTGTCCTTCTGGATGGTTCTGTCATTTCCACAGAGGAACTCTGGAGCTTTGTCAGAGTGACAATCAGGTTCTTGGTCACCTCCCTGACCAAGGCCCTTCTCCACTGATTGCGCCGTTTGACCGGGCGGACAGTTCTAGGAAGAGTCTTGGTGGTTCCAAACTTCTTCCATTTAAGAATGATGGAGGCCACTTTGTTCTTGGGGACCTTCAATGCTGCAGACATTTTTTGGTACCCTTCCCCAGATCTGTGCCTCGACACAATCCTGTCTCGGAGCTCTACAGACAATTCCTTCAACCTCATGGCTTGGTTTTTTTTCTAACTTGCATTGTCAGCTCTGGGACCTTATATAGACAGGTGCGCCTTTTCAAATAATTTCCAATCAATTGAATTTACCAAGGGTGGACTCCAATCAAGTTGAAGAAACATCTCAAGGTTGATCAATGGGAAACAAATGAGCTCACCTAGTCTCATGAATCTCTTTGAGTCTCATAGGAAAGGGTCTGAATACTAAAAATGTCAAAAAACCTGTTTTTTCTTCGTCATTATAGAGTATTGTGTATAGATTGATTTTTGTAAAACGTTATCCATTTTAGAATAAGGCTGTAACGTTACAAAATGTGGAAAAGGGGAAGGGTTCTGAGCACTATATATGGTATTCATTTATAATATCTGTGTCCATATTGTCCAAGAGTTTCTAGTATAAATAGATAGACCATATGGTTCAAGAAAAAGCTATTGACAATTGCCACCAGTTTGATTGGGAAACATTGAGTGAAAATATATATTGACATTGTAAAATAAATGCAAGTTTGTAAAAAAAAAAGTTAAACCCACATGCTAAACACCAATGGCATTCACTAAGTTAATGTTTTACAGCTTTGTCATTCTATTTTTTTCAAATAATCTTCTTCAATTATTTCATATATTTAACATGTGATAAGTCCACACAGATGGCCAAACATCATTACAAACACCTGTGATAATCTGCAGTAACCAAAACGGCCCCTAGATGTATTGTGATAGATTTCAGAAAATCCATGAAAGATACCAAAATTATGAAAGTTTACTGGTAAACTTTGATAGTTTCCATTATTACACCCTCCCTTTGCAACCCTGCTTCTACTATAGCACATTATCAAATGTTGAAGACAGAGAAAACTGAACATGAACATCTAGTGTTCCACTTTAACAAAGTGTTCCACTGTAATGAAGTGTTCCACTGTAACAGTGTTCCACTGTAACAAAGTGTTCCGCTCTAACGAAGTGTTCCACTGTAATGAAGTGTTCCACTGTAACAAAGTGTTCCGCTCTAACGAAGTGTTCCACTATAATGAAGTGTTCCACTGTAATGAAGTGTTCCACTGTAATGAAGTGTTGCACTGTAATGAAGTGTTCCACTGTAATGAAGTGTTCCACTGTAACAAAGTGTCCACTGTAATGAAGTGTTCCACTGTAACAAAGTGTTCCGCTCTAACGAAGTGTTCCACTATAATGAAGTGTTCCACTGTAACAAAGTGTCCACTGTAATGAAGTGTTCCACTGTAACAAAGTGTTCCGCTCTAACGAAGTGTTCCACTATAATGAAGTGTTCCACTATAATGAAGTGTTCCACTGTAATGAAGTGTTCCACTGTAACGAAGTGTTCCACTGTAATGAAGAGCTAGACAGCTCCATTACCTTACTGCTCAATTGTCAAGTTCAACATTTAGAATCAGAACATTGCTGTGGTCTCTAGGCCACTAGCCATGCCTCCAGTCATTCTGCGTGTCTGGCAACTGGAGACTACTTGGTCATTATTGTTTTACGGAAGTATTTGAGACAGTACGATACTCACCAATTAAGACATTTCATATTACCTTGGTGTCCCCTCTCAAAAGTTTCATTCTTAACTCTAGAGGTTAAAAGTGATTGAATAAAAACATTATTATCCTAGCCTGCAGCAACCATTAAAATCCTTCATTATGGTTGCATTGGCCTCCAGGTCAAAAAGTAGAAAAGACAAAAAACTTTAGAACTTGAACAGTCTAAGGTATCAACACCACCCGAGACACAATGAGTCATCACCAAACGTGTCGCAGCATTTGAATGAAGGTTGAATAATATCTATGGCTCCTGATAGATGAGACGGCTTCAGACAGTATAGGAAACATCTCCATCAAGCTTTCTTCCATAGGACTTATTGTGTGTGTGTGTGTGTGTGTGTGTGTGTGTGTGTGTGTGTGTGTGTGTGTGTGTGTGTGTGTGTGTGTGTGTGTGTGTGTGTGTGTGTGTGTGTGTGTGTGTGTGTAGGTGTGTGTGTAGGTGTGTGTGTGTGTGTGCGTGTGCGTGTGCATGTGCGTGCGTGTGTGCTTTTGTGTGTGTGCCTGCACGAGTGCGTGTGTGCATATGTACATATGTGAGTGCTTGTGTGCGTGCATCCCAGTTCCCCCAGTAGGTTTGTGGGTAGCACTAGCTGCACTCAGGCAGCCCAGAAGACACATGACTAGAGAATTTGTCAAGGTGAAACAAGATTCCTAAAGTGATTTGAATGGAGCAGACAGGAAGAAGCAGAATATTGACTGGCTTTGGAAGCTGGATTAGGCCTTTAATGGTTCCTGACAAGGCAACAACTTACATTTTTCATGACGCTATTTGTCAAATGTATTAACATTGTGACAGGGTCATAATGATATTTATAAACAATCTATTGTACCATTGGAGTTCAACAGCCAAACAGAATCATTCTAGGGTAGACAGGGTCGGTTCTATCACGGAAGAGCAAACAACATCAATGCTGTAAAGCAAAATCTAAGAAATGTTTGAGCAGTTTAAGGAGAAAAAGGAGAATCATAACGACATTGATAATGACGATGATAATGAATGATCGTTATGACAACTAATCTTCCCCTGACCCTAATTTCAGTATCCTTGTCAGTTCACCACTACCGTGTAAACTACATTGTACAAAAAATCCCACAAAGCCAAAGTAATGAGGTCACAGTGTATGATTGACAGAGTCCATCCAGACAGTCACAAGGTTTATGCATTTAAAATGTATTCGTTCTGCCTAAAGATTTGCATCTGGCAGACAATGCAGTAAAGTCTCAGTCTCAACAGAGATATACCATCCTCCTGTGGGAATGGATTCAGCTGGCTTTTTAATTATCTGTCTCTGATTCTAAATTTGTTTTTCTTCTTCTTGCATACCACCAAATTGAAGAACAAAACTAGACAGTGGCGGATCTAGAGAGAAGCCTGTGTGGTTGATAGATGACAGACTGTTCCATACTCAACTCTTTGGAGATTACTAGCTCCGGTAAGGGTAAGGACGGAGGAAATAAAAACTCTTGCAAATCAATAAAACAACGAGCCCATGAGCTCATCATAAACAATTTGTTTCATTTCCTCATGGCAATTTATGACTTAATAAAAAAAATTTATGATTTTAATTACTCTATTATTTCGCTATGATGTTGGTGGCAAAATGGTAAGCATCGTATCAATTTAGATTCCATAATGATAAAATAATGAAGGTGATGATGAGGATGAAGATTAACCATGATATTGATATATGTTTTAATTAACTGACCCAAGATGATTAAAGTAAGTTATTTTTCATTACCTTATCATAGCTTTAACACTAGTTCCTCCATCATAATGAAACACTACTCTTAAAACTAACCTTCATCCCATATTTGCTGATGGTATATCAATCTCTCGCTCCAAACCCATCAAACCAATCCTACAGACCACAGACCACCACGATGGACCTTGGAGCTGAATCCACTGGGACCTCTCAGTGAAAATGCATCATTATTACCCCCAAGAAAAAACACTGCACAGCTGTCTTGGACAGGAGCTCAGAGGGGACACAGACAGACACAGAAGGGGCCATGGACACACACGCACATACTGTAAGTAGGCACCAACACAGGCACACACACACACCCACTCACACAAATATGAACTAATCTGTTACGTTGCACATAAACCACAGCAGTTTGCTGTTTCTGTTGGAGGGCCATCTCAGAGTGTTTGACAGTAGTGTCCTTCAGGATAAGGGCATGTTTCTCTCAGGGGACTTCATTGTTGGTGGAGAGTTATTGGGTTTCCTGCCAAGTCACCATACAGGGACAGCATCCTCGTGCCCTGGCTTTTTTTATTACCTCACACAGCAGCTTTTCTTGCTTTGCTATTGTTATCCCCCCGTATCAACAGATGCATTATGACTATGGAAAATATGCTGAGAGCTAAAAACATGGTCTGTGTGGCTAAAGCATTATCTATCAAACAGCTTCCAATTGGACTAACAACGCAAACAAGCGCGCAGTAACAATCTGCCACAACCATAGTTTATGTTGATAATAATGCTGGTTTACAGAATAATCCTGGTTTACAGAATATTGCTAGTTTACAGAATAATCGTGGTTTACAGAAGAATACTGGTTTACAGAATAATTCTGGTTTACAGTTCATAAAGAGGTGTGGTTCTATTGCTCCTGAGCTAAATGTTCCATAGTAGTTTAACCTAATCTAGACATGGGATTTATGAATAGTATTTTATTTTAGGAGGTGATATCACTTATATTAGTTATATGTATGGGTCTACTTACAGTAAGAAGCTAAAAGGCTACCTTTTGTCTATAATCATTACTTACACACTACTTGTGTTTTCAGGAGTTCTAAGAAAATAGCCTGATTAACACCTCTACTAGGGTGGAGGAAATCATTGGGACAGGTCAATATGGCTTGTTCAACATGATGATAGTCATGAGTTAACGTTGCTTGAAAGCTCTTCAGTATTTTAGAATTGTAATGAGAACAGAACAGATATACTGCAATAAAAATATTGGTGCTATATGAAACAAACACAACCTCCTCTAGCTTCATAGAGAGATGCAGATGTAGAGATGTAGAGAGATGCCAGAAAATACTGGGCTCTCAAATGTAGCCACTGTAAATAACAATTAAATTTGAATGGCAAACTAAACTAGTATGCTTCAGTACTTTTATTTTTTGTCCTTCCTCAGAATGGACGAAAGATGAACATCTTGTTTTTGCTTTTTATCTCTTATTTGATGTCTGTTCTGTTAGTTTTTTTTTATCAGGACATGAAACACATTACTTCACTCATATATTATAATTATATTCTACGGTAAATGTGACTTAGTTCTATGTTAACTCAATACTGGAATGACAACTTTATAATCACCACATTTCAAAGAGATATATAGATAATAATTAGGCTTTCAGTTTTATTGGGATTCTGTCACACCCTGATCTGTTTCACCTGTCTTGTGCTTGTCTCCGCCCACCCCTAGGTGTCTCCCATTTCCCCCCGTTATCCCCTTTGTACTTATACCTGCATTCTCTGTTGGTCTGTTACCAGTTCGTCTTGTCTTGTCTTACCAGTATGTTCTCCCATTTTCCAGGATATCTAGTATCTCTGTTTTCTAGTCCTCCCAGATCTGACCATTCTGCCTGCCCTGACCCTGAGTCTGCCTGCCGTTCTGTCCCTGTTTGACACTGCCTTGGATTACCGACCTCTGCATGCCCTGGACCTGCCGTTTGCCTGCCCCCTGTTTTGTAAAAAACATAGATGAGAATCGAACCGTCTGCCTTCTGGGTCTCATCCTGAGTCGTGTTAGTACGAACTGGCCTTGACTGAGCCAGCAGACTTGGACCAGCTCCCATACGCTGTCTCCTCCTAAAGGAGACACCATTGGAAGTCACGAGGAGGTACTTCAAAATCTTATGGAAAGGATTCCAGATCTTGGTGGAACGCCATGACCGCACTTTCAATACATTGCTGGAGCAATTCCGCGGAATGTCTATTAGGCAGCCAGCCACAACAGTAACCACAGTGTCAGCAACGAGTCTCTCCAGCCCACCCCAGCTTCCCGAGAACCCCACTTACCTCCTCCGGAGCGCTGACCTGGAGATTCAGGAACCTGTCGGGCGTTTCTCTCCCAGTGCTCCCTCATCTTCGAGCTGCAGCTCTTTTCTTTTCCCTCGGAACACTCAAAGATAGCGTACCTTATAACGATGATGTCCAGGACAGCTCTCGCCTGGGCTACGGCGGTGTGGGAGCAACAATCCACTGTGTGCTTTTGCCTGGAACCCGAAATCCCTGTTCAACACATTCCTTCATGGATTATCAGAGGAGGTTAAAGACGAGCTCGAGCCCAGGAGCTGCCCATGGATCTCGACTCTCTCATCGCCTTGACCATATGGATTGATGGGCGGCTATGGGAATCTAAGAGGGAGGTCTGTTCTCAGTCACACTCGCTCATCCAAGGATCCCACCTCGCCTCCAAGGAATCCCGGAAGTCCCCGGCGTCTATATTACAGAGAGAATCTGAGTTTACCCGAGTCCCCCAGGGATCACAGAGGTCTACCGACTGTGCATGTAAACAATATTTGATTTGATTTGATTTGATTCGCCTCCTGCGGAGCCTATGTAACTTGACAGAGCTAGATTGTCTCCTGCCGAACGTTCATGCAGACTGAACACCAAGAGCTGTCTGTATTGTGGTTCTATCGGTCATTTCATTTCTACCTGTCCATTAAAAGAGCCGGCTCATCAGTAGCTAAGAGTTTGCTGGTGGGCCGTACGGAGAATTTCCAATCTCTTAGTACTTGTACCCCTCTCAATGCCATCCTACTGTGGGGTGACTGGTCAAAATCTTTCCTGGTACTCATTGACTCCGGGCCAACGAGAGTTTTATGGACACTACCCTGGTGTCAGAGCTGGGAATCCCCCCTCAACCCCTCTCCATTCCCATGAATGTCAGAGTGCTGGGTGGGCGCTCTATTAGCAGAGTCACCCACAATATGGTTCCTATCAACCTGTAAGTGTCAAGTAACCACAGTAAGTCCATGCAATTTCTGCTCATCAAATCTCCTCAGGTTCCCAAGGTTTTTGGGTTTTCGTGGCTCCAGAGGAACAATCCCCTTATAGACTGGACTGTTGGACTTCTTCCTGCGGGTTTGGGAAAAGTCAGACCAATGCTCCTGCAGCATTCTACGGATAACGATGTTCTCCGTGACATGTTGAACAGATTCGTGTTCGTCTACCTCTATGACATCCTTGTTTTTTCCCACTCAGCTCAAGAACCAGCTTTTTGTTAAAGCTGAGAAATGCACATTCCATCACTACATCATCTCCTTCCTAGGATACTACATCACTGCAGGAAATATGCAGATGGATCCAGGCAAAGTGAGAGTGGTGGTGGATTGGCCTCAACCCACATCTAGAGTGCAGCTGCAACGCTTTCTACCTCCATGTAATCCGGAGTTACAACACCCTGGCTTTCTCCCTTTCAGCACTCACCTTTCCCAAGGTCCCGCTCATGTGGTCTCCAGTTGCTGACCGGGCGTTCTCGAACCTCAAGGATTGGTTCACTATAGCTCCCATCTTAATCCATCCAGATCCATCCTGTCAGTTCATGGTGGAGGTCGACGTCTTGGACGTCGGAGTGGGTGCTGTCCTGTCCCAACGTTCTGTCCAGGACCAAAAGTTGCATACCCACGCTTTCCTTTCCCATCGTCTTAACACCACTGAGAGGAATTATGACGTGGGAAATCGAGAACTACTCGCGGTGAAGATAGTGTTGGAGGAGTGCAGGCACTGTTTAGAGGGGGCTAACTGGATTTTTGGTCCCGGATAATGCCTTTCCCCAGTCATGGAATGGGCTCATTCCTCCAGACTTTCTTGCCATCCTGGCTCCTATCGGACCCTGAACTTTGTACGACAACGTTTTTGGTGGCCCACCATGGTTCCTGATGTCTCTGTGTTTGTTGCCGCCTGCACTGTGTGTGCTCAGAATAACACCCCACGGCAAGCCCCGGCTGGCCTCCTTCAACCACTCCCTGTTCCTCACCTCCCCTGGTCCCATATATTCCTGGACTTTGTCACTGGTCTCCCTTCATCCGATGGCAACACCACTACACTTACGGTGGTGGATAGATTTTCTAAAGCTGCCTATTTCATTCCCCTTCCCAAGTTACCCTCAGCCAGGAGACGGACCAGCTCATGGTAAAGCACGTCTTCCGGATCCATGGACTTCTGGTGGACATGGCTTCCGATCGCGGTCCTCAGATCTTGCCCCAGTTCTGAAAAGCATTCTGCACCCTCATTGGCTCGTCGGCCAGCTTGTTCTCCGGTTTTCACCCTAAGTTCAACGGCCGTTCGGAGCGAGCCAATCAGGACCTGGAGACAACTCTTCATTGCCTCATTTTCCCCAACCCCACCACCTGGAGCCAGCAATTTGTGTGGGTGGAATATGCCCACAAAACCCTGCTCGGCCACTGGTCTCTCCCCTTTCAAGTGTTCCATGGGATATCAGCCCCCGCTCTTCCCTGAGCAAGAGGAAGAGGTCAGCATACCCTCGACCCAGATGTTCATCTGCCGCTGTCGCCGTACCTGGAAGAGAGCCCGGTCCGCTCTTATCAAGACCACCTCCAGGTATCGGCGACAGGTGGACCGCCACTGGATCCATACTCCCAATCTCGGGCAGAGTGTATGGCTGTTCACTCAGGATCTGCCCCTCCTCGTGGAGTCCCGTAAACTTTCCCCCTTTTAATCGGCCCTTTCCCCATCTCCTTTCCCCATCTCCTTAGCCCCTCTGCTGTTCATCTTCTCCACAAATTTCTTGTTTACAAACTATAGTTTTGGCAAGTCAGTTCGGCATGACACAAGTCATTTTTTCAACAATTGTTTACAGACAGATTATTTCGCTTATAATTCACTGTATCACAATTCCAGTGGGCCAGAAGTTTAGACTGTGCTTTAAACAGCTTGGAACATTTCAGAAAATTATGTCATGGCTTTAGAAGCTTCTGATAGGCTAATTGACATAATTTGAGTCAATTGGAGGTGTATTTGTGGATGTATTGAATGCCTACTTTCAAACTCGGTGCCTCTTTGCTTGACATCATGGGAAAATCAAAAGAAATCAGCCAAGACCTCCTCAAATCTGGTTCATCCTTGGTAGCAATCTCCAAATGCCTGAAGGTACCATGTTCATCTGTACAAACAATAGTATGCAAGTATAAACACCACGGGACCACGTAGCTGCCATACCGCTCAGGAAGGAGATGCATTCTGTCTCCTGAATGTACTTTGGTGTGAAAAGTGCAAATCAATCCCAGAACAACAGCAAAGGACTTTGTGAAGATGCTGGAGGAAACAGGCACAAAAGTATTTATATCCACATTAAAACGAGTCCTATATCGACATAACCTGAATGGCCACTCAGCAAGGAAGAAGCCACTGCTCCAAACCTGCCATAAAAAAAAGCCAGACTACGGTTTGCAACTGAACATGGGGACAAAGATCGTATTTTTTGGAGAAATGTCCTCTGGTCTGATGAAACAAAAATACAACTGTTTGGCCATAATGACCATAATTATGTTTGAAGGAAAAAGAGGGAGGCTTGCAAGCCGAAGAACACCATCCCAACCGTGAAGCACGGGGTGGCAGCATCATGCTGTGGCAGTGCTTTGCTGCAGGACGGACTGGTGCACTTCACATAATAGATCTTATCTATCATGAGGACGGAAAATGATGTGGATATATTGAAGCAACATCTCAAGACATCAGTCAGGAAGTTAAAGCTTGGTCGCAAAGGGGTCTTCCAAATGGACAATGACCTGAAGCATACTTCCAAAGTTGTGGTGGCAAAATGGCTTAAGGACAACAAAGTCAAGGTTTTGGCGTGGCCATCACAAAGCCCTGACCTCAATCCTATAGAAAATTTGTGGGCAGAACTGAAAAAACAAGGAGGCCTACAAACCTGACTCAGTTACACAAGCTCTGTCAGGAGGAATGGGCCAAAATTCACCCAACTACTTGTGGGAAGCTTGTGGAAGGCTACCCAAAACATTTAACCCAAGTTAAACTATTTAAAGGCAATGCTACCAAATACTAATTGAGTGTATGTCAACTTCTGATCCACTGGGAATGTGATGAAAGAAATAAAAGCTGAAATAAATAATTCTCTCTACTATTATTCTGACATTTCACATTCTTAAAATAAAGTGGGGATTGTTACTAGGATTAAATTGTGAAAAACTGAATTTAAATGTATTTGGCTCAGGTGTATTTAAACTTCCAACTTCAACTGTATTTCCACACTATGAAGTTGGAGTAATACTGTGAAATTGTGAAAATTATTTAGTGTAAGAGCTGTTTGAAAAGACTGAAATTTCAGCCTGTTTTGATGGGATGGCATTTTGGCCTGCCTTGCGACAACCCCAGGGGGTATGTTAATAGACTAATAACAAAGAGAGTTTCAGACCTCTCTTGCCAAACCCAGCTAATTTTCAGGTTATACTGTATATCCCTCCCATTAGGCTTGTCCAACTAGGCCCCTCCAAGACAGTCCTAGTAAAATTATTGTTGACCATTTTAATAAAAAAAATAAAAAAATAACAGCAAGGTACATTGTTACCAAGAAATGATTTGATATTGAGATAAAACGGCTGCTTTGGGGATATAAGTAGAGTTGAGTTATTATCAATGAGAGATTAATTGCCATGTGGTCCATGACATTCAACACAATCAATCACATCGGAAAATGACTGCTGTTGAGATTATGAACTTGGCTATAGTATCAAGACAACATCCTCACAAGACAATACAACTTTATTTTGTACAACAGTTACAACAGAAGTGTGTATTCTTCTCAACACATCCTATCACATCCTATATTGAGCTCAGTAAGCCTATTTCCCCTAATCATGAATGTATCATCATAACGTTTATTATGTGGACCATTAATGCAATGCCACTGAGGGTACTCCCAAGGACTTTTAGATGTTGATGCGCTCAAGAACGGAGGGAAATATTGATGAGTAGAAGCCGTGGGCACCATGCGGAGATTTGTTATTCATTTGTGACATGCCTTCTAGCAAAGACTGGTTTCCGGGTCCCAATCCTACTATTGGTTTGTATAGTTCTGACAAGGAGGGTAGTGAGTGTAATTCTGTATTTCAATTATTTTGAGGAGGTAAGAGCAAGTTGCAGGACATGCATAAAAAATATTAATTGAATGCATATTCCTTGAGAAATAATGCAGTTTTCTGCTTATACTGTAAGAGTCAAGGATGTGAGAAGAATAAACCATTTAGCTGTCAAAAACATTGTAATACTCAGGCTACAATGTTGCTACCTACAGTATAATAATCACATTATCTGAGCTGAATGTGTGCTTTATTCCAATTCAACAGTCATCCTGCACTTTGGAAGACATCCCACTATGCTCTCAGAAGACAATGTGGGAGGTCATCTGTAACTCACAGTGGACCCAGGCCATATATGAGGTCTGAATTGTTAATGGATGGCTATCACAGCTGTTCGTTCACTTTAGACATAGTTATCATTATATTAAACCACACCTGTATACTTGATCTCATTAATCTGTAACATTCATACTTTAGTCATATGTGTCATTCTGTATCTCTGTGAAGAACTATGAACAAAAATACTAACAGAATGTCCTCACTGTGGGCTGAATCCTAACTGAAATGGCAAATCTCTCGTTGACATCATGCATGATTCATGAGAAAGTTGAGAGTGAGAGTTCTATGTGCATTTCTCAAGTAAGGATTTCATCCTAAATAGACTCAGACTATACTACACTTGACTTAAAGTTCAGTGACAGACTGAGAGGGTCATAATTAGTCTGTTATTTCAGGTCTTACAGCATGCTCCGACTCTAATTATTACCACTGTCATCAAATGATTTTCAAGTGCTACATCAAAATCCTCTTGGGCCAGTCTGTCACTCCATAATTATGCATTTCATTGCAATATCAAGGGATTTTTCAGCTGTGCTTTCAGCATGAAATGTTTGCTGTTAAAAACTACTGAGGTACATTAACCTAATTGGTAACACTGTATAATAACTATCTTAATAATTGTATGTCTTTTTATGAGGAAGGGGAAGAGCAAGCCTGGAGACATATACTATATATATACAAAAGTATGTGGACACCCCTTGAAATTAGTGGATTCGGCTATTTCAGCCTCACCTGTTGCTGACAGGTATACTGTATATAATTGAGCACACAGCCATGCAATCTCCATAGACAAACATTGGCAGTAGAATGGCCTTACTGAAGAGCTCAGTGACTGTCAATGTGGCATATTCATAGGATGACACCTTTCTAACAAGTCAGTTAGTCAAATTTCTGACCTGCTAGTGGTGACCTGGTCAACTATAAGTGCTGTTATTGTGAAGTAGAAACGTATAGGTGAAACAACGGCTCATTCGCAAAGTGGTAGGCCACACAAGATCACAGAACGGCACCGTCGAGAGCTGAAGCTCGTAGCGAGTAAATATTGTCTGTCCTTGGTTGCAACCAAGTTCCAAACAGCTTCTGGAAGCAACGTGAGCAAAATAACTGTTTGTTGGGAGTTTCATGAAATGGATTTCCATGGCCGAGCAGCCGCACACAAGCCTAACATTACCACGCGCAAAGCAAAGTATCGGCTGGAGTGGTGTAAAGCTTGCCACCATTGGATTCTGGAGCAGTGGAAACGCGTTCTCTGGAGTGATGAATCATGCTTCACCATCTGGCTCTCCGACGGACGAATCTGGGTTTGGCGGATGCCAGGAGAACGCTACCTGCTCCAATGCATAGTGCCAACTGTAAAGTTTGGTGGAGGAAGAATAATGGTCTGGAGTTGTTTTTCATGGTTTGGGCTAGGCCCCTTAGTTTCAGTGCAGGGAAATCTTAACGCTACAGGAAATAATGATATTGTAAATGATTCTGTGCTTCCAACTTTGTGGCAACAGTTTGGTGAAAGTCCTTTCCTGTTTCAGCATGACAATGCCCCCATTCACAAAGCGAGGTCCATACATAAATGGTTTGTCAAGATCGGTGTGGAAGAACTTGACTGGCCTACACAGAGCCCTGACCTCAACCCATCGAATACCTTTGGGATGAAACAAATTCCGACTGCGAGCCAGACCTAATCTCCCAACATCAGTGCCCGACCTCACTAATGCTCTCGTGGCTGAGTCCCCACAGCAATATTCCAACATCTTGTGGAAAGCCTGCCCAGAAGAGTGGAGGTTCTTATAGCAAAGGGGAGAGCAACTCCATATTAATGCCCAGGATTTTGAAATGAGATGCTCGACGAGCAGGTGTCCACATACTTTTGGTCATGTAGTGTAGGTTGAGTTACCCCAAATAATGTCAAGGATCTAGAGACCTAGTTAGAAGTGATATGGAAATGCAATCAATTATTACTATAAAAACATTCAAAAAGATCAGAAGATGACCTATTCTATATTTTAAACCTTTACACCATACTGTATTGTATCTCTGCCAATCCCAAAGTGACCCGTAGTGGTATTTGAAAGGTCACTGGTATTGTACAACAAAGAGTGTGATGCTGTTGAAATAGGACACTGGTTCAGTGGCCTTTTGGGTTGATCTTCTGTCATGCCAGGACGTTTCCCCTTGAGGCCATGAGGCTTCCTCTGACAATAAAAAATAAAAACAAAAGAGGGAGTAAGAGGAATGTTTCTCTCACACAAGGATGAACTGTATGAACTCGAACTATGCTGTATATAATTTTAATAGCTTTTTCTATGAACCACCTTTAATTATGTTATGTATTATCAGCAAAATCCCAACTTATTCATCTTCTGCATGATTCTGCTTTTGGCACATCAACGTAATCAGCCTTTGTCCTGTAGAATATAATTCTTACGATTGATTTACAAGCACTTTGGTAGTACAGTCATACAGTTAATGAAGACACTTGAAGTCGATGCAACCTGCTGAGTGACTGTTGTGAATGGTCTTTTTCCATCAATCAACCACTAAGAAAAGAGGACAAACTGTAATTGCAAAGCACATAGTTAATTGGCAGGCCTATTATTTCCTTTGCAAAGTGATTGGATAAGAGGACTGAGCATACCTGAACTACTTTATGAAGAGGATGTTGTGTAAAAGTAGTTGAAGTCATTACATTTGTAAGACAGTGTTAGTTCTACTACCAGTGTATGTGCTGTAATCTTCACATACTTATGTATATTACAGATCTAACAGTAAATCTGAGTGCATCTGAGTGCATCTTTCTTCCAGTCTTTAAGCCTCCTGTTGATATTACAGTAGTGATTCATAATCCATTTAATGCAATGCTCCCTCATGGACTAAGAACAGGAAGACATCATCATCTGAAGAGTGTTAAATTAAATAGTTATTTCTGATTTCTGATTGAATTACTGTTAATCAACTGAAGTTGCACAAGTACACTGAATGAGCCATTAAGTTGTGCAGTGCTCCATTCCAACACAGCTTGGCTTAATGTCAAGGGCCCCTTGCATAGACAGACACTGATGACGGGAGTCTCAGCTCAATAGTTGCAAAAAGTATCATTTTTTAAAACTAAATGGAAACAACACCTCTGCAATTCAGGAAGTTTACTTCTAACTGTGGAGAACCGGGCATAACCTAAGGTTAGATTATCCCTATTTTTGTTAGCAAACAAATAAATCATATTTAGAGCAATTCCTGATGTGAGCAAACAGTTAAAAATAGCTGTTTACACAATAGAGCCTGTCCTACATTGATGTGCAAGCTGGATCATGGGCCATTTAGGGTCAGATAGGTTCATATCCACTCAGCTACAACCCCTTTTGCCTGGAGACAGTTTGAAAGGTGAGTGGGTGTGTTACTGCAGATGGCTGCGTCCTCAGACTGCTGTATATTGTCCTGTCTATTCTGACTGACAGATAATTTATATATTCATACCCTCCACAGGTTGCATGCTTACTTTCCATCAGCTCTCACAAACGCATATTTTAACTGGATTTTAATTGAGGCTGCCAGGATGCCTAAAGGTAGTTTCTACCTGTACCCTTCAGCTGTAGTAATTGAGACAATGTAGTTTCTACCCGTCTACTCTTCTACTCTAGTGATTAAGACAAGGTGGTCTCTACCCCTCTACCCTTCTGCTCTAGTGATTGAGAGAAGGTCGTCTCTACCCGTCTACCCTTCTGCTCTAGTGATTGAGAGAAGGCCGTCTCTACCTGTCTACCCTTCTACTCCAGTGATTTAGACAAGGTGGTCTCTACAAAAGAGACAATGTGGATTATCTTCTTCCTCATCATCCATTATCACAGAGCCCATTTCCATTGGATAATAATGCAAGAGTCCTCACTCCCAAATGTATGCTAAGGAATGCTTCAAAATGGAGTATCTTAAGAGCTTCAGATGTCATTTGTAGTTAATATCTTCAAACAGAGGCTTTGTACTGAAGATGAATTCATGTGATCATTGAAAATAATGATATCCTCTCGCTATCCTAATATGGAAATGTTCTATGCCCTTGAATGTTAAACATTGTAACATCATTTTCTGCATGGTGTAAGGCAGGGATCATCAGCTACATTCAGCTGCGGGCTGATTTTATTCTTGAGCGGATGGTCGGCGGGTCGAAACATAATTACAAATCATTTGTCGACTGCAAATGAACCTCAAGATAGAACAAACAGATATATTATTTGACTATCAACATAGAATATTCATTGTTTTTAAAAAACAACAGGCAACCCACCTTCCTCACAACTATCATCTACTCTGAACACCACACCATATGCCTACTCTGCATGTTGCTGTCCAAGAGTTAGCTTTCGCTAACAGATGTCGGTGACTGCTGTTTTTGTATGGAGTGTATGGACTAACTGAGACTAATCACTGTTAGGCATGGAGTGGTGCACCTGTTATTTGGAACAGGTGATATGAAGAAGAAGCTTGGCTAAATTATTGAATGGTAATGAATAATAGCTTGGGTTAGCTATAGCAAGTGCACTGATCTTAATCATGAAGCATATATCCCAGTGGTGAAAAACTGATTGGAAAGACATCAGGCTAATATTAATTACCATTAGTGTAATCAATAGTAGTTCTAACAGAAGGGTACTAGGTAGGTAATACAGATTAATATCACTGTGGGAAAACCACTTTTACAGTGTCACGTCAGTGCTTACAGTAGACTTAAAGATTAAACTAAATCTAGTGTGCACCTTTAGTGTTTGCCACATTTACATAATTTCACACAGACAGACTTAGTTACCATGTGAAAAACACTGAAATAAACAATTGTGAGATAAACACCAAACTTTTGAGGACACTGTGCAGGCAGGACATGCAACCTTTATTTAACTAGGCAAGTCCAGGATGACCAGGATCATCTACAGAAGTTCATCCCTTCTTTATTAATTGACTCCACGTCAAAACACTGAAGCTTTACCAAAACCAGGTAGTCAACCCGGTCCAGCCCAGCAGCAATATCCCTGTGGACACAAAGCATCATGCCTGGAAGCACTGACCTGCCAGTGTGAGAAATGAGCTGAGAGTCTGATCATAAACGGAGAGCTTCAGATACCCACGGCATGCCAAACATTAAGCTACCAAATGAGCTTTTCATTTGCCATTCAGGAAATCAGCACTTGTCATGTTGCAGTCAGCCCCAGTCAAACGGTGTTCAGCTGAGAGATTGCACTGGATGCAAACTTGGGTTCAAGTTCGCCAAGCCTAATGACAACCAGCCATGTTGTCACATGCTAATTTGCATACTTAGCTATGCATTTGGCAGTGTCTTCTGTGCAAATAGGAGGTATTTTACAGCCATTTCTGGAAATAGTTTTTAACACAATAGGATAATTTACGTTTAATGTTAGACATGCACTTTTAAGTTTTATTAATGCATATTTTGTTTGATTCTTATGAAGGAAAAACATGTAATTATTTCATGAGGAAGCTGTGTAAGATGGTCGAGCTGACTTAAATAAGAATGCATAATGCACCAGCATTAATTAAAGAGCACGCGTTGATGAACAAATGAGAGTTGGTGTCTGTAGAAGTAAACCAGATTAAACAGAGGTCTGAAGACAGTGGACATGAGGGTTGTATCAAAATAAGCCATCCACTGGTTAAATCCACCAGTTCAGGTGGGGTCCACGGGGGTATTCAAACAGTCCATTTATATTTTCCAACGAGGCTATACATTAGTTTTTTTCTCACCTGAGTAGCCTCATTTCACTGCCAAAAATACAATTAAACCATCTAGTGTTCAGCGAAATAACAAAACAATTTCAAATACAGGTAGCCTAGTCAAATAATTTACATCCAATCACATTTACTATTACTCTCTCGCGGGTATTCCAGTAACGGTCAATAGGTAGCCAAACGTTGCTGCTGCTCATGTTGGTATCTGTACTGCAGTTGGCATCTGCAAAAGCCATGACAGGGAGACATAGTGGAGTGGTAACGCGCTTGCAAGCAGTTGCTCCCAACGCCACTTGGGTACACTGCAGCATCCAGTACAGCATCCACCGAGAGGCTATTGCTGCCCTATGCAATGATACGGGCAGTGACCATGTAATGCTTTTATAACATACAGAAATGAGCTGGTTATCAAGGGGCAAGGTATTGACACGTTTTTTTTTTAAATTGAGAGACGAGCTTACAGTTTTCTTTACAGACCATAATTTTCCCTTGTCTGACCGCTTGCATGATGATGAGTTTCTCACACAACTGGCCTATCTGGGTGATGTTTTTTCTCGCCTGAATGATCTGAACCTAGGATTATAGATCAAATCAAATCAAATCATCATCAAATGTATTTATATCAAAGTGCTGTACAGAAACTCAGCCTAAAACCCCAAACAGCAAGCAATGCCGGTGTAGAAGCACGGTGGCTATGAAAAACTCCCTAGAAAGGCCAAAACCTAGGAAGAAACCTAGAGAGGAACCAGGCTATGAGGGGTGGCCAGTCCTCTTCTGGCTGTGCCAGGTGGAGATTATAACAGAACATGGCCAAGATGTTCAAATGTTCATAAATGACCAGCATGGTCAAATAATAGTAATCACAGTGAACAGGTCAGGTTCCATAGCCGCAGGCAGAACAGTTGAAACTGGAGCAGCAGCACGGCCAGGTGGACTGGGGACAACAAGGAGTCATCATGCCAGATAGTCCGGAGGCATGGTCCTAGGGCTCAGGTCCTCCGAGAGAGAGAAAGAAAGAAAGAGAGAAAAATAATTAGAGAGAGCATACTTAAATTCACACAGGACACCGGATAATGGGGTGCCACAGGGTTCAATTCTTGGGCCGACTCTCTTCTCTGTATATATCAATGATGTTGCTCTTGCTGCTGTTGAGTCTCTGATCCAACTCTACGCAGACGACACTATTCTGTATACTTCTGGCCTTTCTTTGGACACTGTGTTAATTAACAACCCTCCAGACGAGCTTCAATGCCATACAACTCTCCTTCCGTGGCCTCCAACTGCTCTTAAATTCAAGTAAAATTAAATGCATGCTTTTCAACCGATCACTGTCTGCACCTGCCCGCCCATCCAGCATCACTACTCTGGACAGCTCTGACTTAGAATATGTGGACAACTACAAATACCTAGGTGTCTGGTTAGACTGTAAACTCTCCTTCCAGGCTCACATAAAACATCTCCAATCCAAAGTTAAATCTAGAATTGGCTTCCTATTTCGCAACAAAGTATCCTTCATTCATGCTGCCAAACAAAACTGACCATCTTACCGATCCTCGACTTTGGCGATGTCATTTACAAAATAGCCTCCAACACCCTACTCAACAAATTGGATGCAGTCTATCACAGTGCCATCCGTTTTGTCACCAAAGCCCCATATACTACCCACCACTGCGACCTGTATGCTCTCGTTGGCTGGCCCTCGCTTCATACTCGTTGCCAAACCCACTGGCTCCAGGTCATCTACAAGACCCTGCTAGGTAAAGTCCTGCCTTATCTCTGCTCGCTGGTCACCATAGCTGCACCCACCCGTAGCACGCGTTCCAGCAGGTATAGCTCACTTGTCACCCC
Organism: Oncorhynchus mykiss; assembly: GCF_057628025.1. Lineage (NCBI taxonomy): Eukaryota > Metazoa > Chordata > Actinopteri > Salmoniformes > Salmonidae > Oncorhynchus > Oncorhynchus mykiss. Next base: position 68,005,708 of record NC_143030.1, on the reverse strand, counting down.
CAAAGCAAATTCCTCCTTTGGCCCCCTCTCCTTCCAGTTCTCTGCTGCCAATGACTGGAACGAACTACAAAAATCACTGAAACTGGAAACACTTGTCTCCCTCACTAGCTTTAAGCACCGGCTGTCAGAGCAGCTCACAGATCACTGCACCTGTACATAACCCATCTATAAATAGCCCAAACAACTACCTCTTCCCCTACTGTATTTATTTATTTATTTTGCTCCTTTGCACCCCAGTATTTCTACTTTGCACACTCATCTACTGTCAAATCTACCATTCCAGTGTTTTAATTGCTATATTGTATTTACTTCGCCACTATGGCCTATTTATTGCCTTTACCTCCCTTATTCTCACCTCATTTGCTCACATTATTCTTCTACTGTATTATTGACTGTATGTTTGTTTTACTCCATGTGTAACTCTGTGTTGTTATATGTGTCGAACTGCTTTGCTTTATCTTGGCCATGTCGCAGTTGTAAATGAGAACTTGTTCTCAACTAGCTTACCTGGTTTTATAAAGGTGAAATAAAAATGTAAAAAATAAAAATAAGACAGGAGAAGTACTCCAGATATAACAGACTGACCCTAGCCCCCGACACATAAACTACTGCAGCATAAATACTTCAGGCTGAGGGACTCTCAGGGACTCTCCGCAACTATATTCAATCTGTGGGACACAATTGAGGCTATGATTAAGAAGTTGTAGCTCTTCTCTGTCTGCATTAACAAGGACAACACACAGGTCTTCCAGCATTGTATGATTTTTTTGTGTGCAAATGAACAAGCTTACGGACAATGTCAAATGTGATATAGCGAAGCACCTGAGTGAGTTGGGTGCGCAATTACGTTGGTACTTTCCCGAAAAGGATGATACAAACAACTGGATTCGTTATCCCTTTCATGCTCTGCCTCCAGTCCACTAATATCTGAGCAAGAGAGCCTCATCAAAATTGCAACAAGCGGATCTGTGAAAAATGAATTTAATCAGAAGCCACTGCCAGATTTCTGGTTTGGGCCGCGCTCAGAGTATCCTGCAAATTGCGCTGTTAATACCTATGTGAGAGTGGATTCTTGGCCCTCACTAGCATGAAAACTAAATACAGGCACAGACTGTGTGTGGAAAATGATTTAAGACTGAGACTCTCTCCAATACAACCCAACATTGCAGTTATGTGCATCCTTTCAAGCACACCCTTCTCATTAACCTGTGGTGAGTTATTCACAATTTCCGATGAACAAATAAGGTTTTATATGTAAGATGGTTAAATAAAGAGCAAAATGATTGATTAATATTATATTAATATTTGTGCCCTGGTCCTATAAGAGCTCTTTGTCACTTCCCACGAGCCGGGTTGTGACAAAAACACTCATTCTTATGTTTAATAAATGTATCGTATAGTGTGTGTGTGGGAGGCTTACAATTATGGTGCTAGAGGGGGTATGCAGCTGGAGGTTGAATGTTTGAAGGGCTACAGGACTATAAAAGCCACTGTTCTAGTTGAACTACTTAAAGCGTTGGGGGAAAAAACTCAAAATATTTAATAAAAATATCAAATTAAAGACTCATGTGCAGACTGAATTGACGAGAGAAGCAGAACATCTAACATCTCACAACAAAACATAGCCTATCTCTTATGTCATCACTAAGAACACTATAAACACGGTATTAAAGCCCAGTGCACACTACTACTCCAAATTCAGAGGAGGCTGGTGAGGGGAGGACGGCTCATAATAATGGAATGGAGTGAATGGAATGGTATCAAATACATGGAAACCAGGTGTTTCAGACCATTCCATTTATTCTGTTCCAGCACTTACTATGAGCCCGTCCTCCCAATTTAAAATGCCACCATCCACCAGTGACTCATATACAGACCAGTACCGTGACAACAGCTGTGTACCGTAGGTCTGTCAGTGTTGCCCTTCAGTGATCAGTAAAATGAGCAAAGAGAGCCTCGCTAGCCACGAGGGCCCTGGCACATTCTCAACTTGGTAAACACTGCTGGACTGTCGTTCAGATGGAGTTAATACAGAGGAATTAATCTAGTCTATGGTTCTTCTTTTCAGAGTTACAGCACAATGAAATGTCACTCGACCATTCTTATTCACTGCTGTCATCTTTCTTGTATATCGCCATATAAAGCTGGTCTAATCATATATAATGGATTAGGTAGAATATACAGTAGCATTTTATATGGATAGTCATATAACCCTTGCTTTATGGTTGTACCATCTTCACATGTTCATCCCTGCATGTTTATCCCTGAATTACATGCTCACCAATGTAGCCAAAGGATTATAATGAATAAACATTATTTAAAACACTATGGTATTATCATTTTGTGCTTTCTGTTCTTACAATTCAAATGAATAATGTGACACAGAGAAATTAAATCCTTCTCTCTTGATCTAGAGGCTTAACTTCTATCAAGCATAGAATTGTCATGCACCCACTGCACTGAAAACTACCGTCCCAATAAGAGTGATAAATAACGCTGAAATTAAATTGTGTCGGTGAGCAGTCATTAGATACTGTACATGAGATGAGCTTAAAAGACTGCAGTGCATGAAGGGGATGTTTATTACTACAGTAGCTGTGGGTCTCTGAAGAAAGGAAAACACAGTCAACTGTACACAACACATTAGGAAAAAATGATTCTGTCAAGAGGAGATTCTCATGTTCAGCACTATGCTAATGTGAACCTATAAATGAGAGCAAACGGTTCCAAAAGGGTTCTTCGGCTGTCCCCATAGGAGCACCTTTTTTGGTTCCAGGTACAACCCTTTTGGTTTCCATGTAGAACATCTGTGGAAAGGGTTCTATATGAACACAAAAAAGTTTTACCTGAAACTAAAAGATTTCTCCCTGGAACCAAAAAAGGTTATTCAATGGGTTCTCCTATGGGGACAGGCGAAGAACCCTTTTAGGTTCTAGATAGCACCTTTTTTCTAAGAGTGTAGAAACCTTATTAAATATGTCAAAATAAGATAAATTCAAAAATACAATGGTTAACAAACCAATGTGACAACATGAACACAACTAATGAATTACTTGGTACTGTGTGGATTCCTCTTGGATACCTTGCCTTATACAAGCTGTAGTTTAGATTCCTGTAATATTGGATTCAGGGTTCTAGTGCGTTAATCCCAGAAGAGTATGCCACCACTACATCGAGTCACTATTGTAAAAATGTCCATTCTTTAATGCTTTCCTTGTACCTATGTTTGTCCTGTGTAAATGCACGCTTTTCTTTGGGTGCTGAAATCTTTAGTTTTTGATCAAATGCATTTTACGTGATGTCTGTCAAACTGCTCCCTGTAATCCACTGTTTTCCAAAGTTAAAACTTCAAACTCGATACTTTTATAAATATATTTTTTTTATCGCTTACTGTGTGCCTGTGCTTGTCCTGATTGTTATAGAGTTGTCAGTTGGATTTGGAATTGATAAAATATAAAAGCATTCTAAGTGTCACCTGCATAAACAAAAAAATCTGCCATGCAATGACAAGCTGCTCATTCTCCATTAACAAACAACTGCCCCCTTGGCAGAGGTCCAGTAAAATGCTACTTTTATCAGAAACTACAGATTTCAGCACCCAAAGAAAAGCGTTCATGTACACAGGACAAACATAGGTATAAGGAAAGCATTAAAGAATGGACATTTCTACAAGTATCGACTGACAGCGACTCGATGTGGTCGGAGGTAAAGTCCACCCACACTCGTCACAACTCAACTTTAATGGTATGTACACTACCGGTCAAAAGTTTTAGAACACCTACTCATTCAAGGGTTTTTCTTTATTTTTTTGCTATTTTCTACATTGTATAATAATAGTGAAGACATAAAAACTATGAAATAACACATGGAATCATGTAATAACCAAAAAAGTGTGAAACAAATCAAAATATATTTTATATTTAAGATTCAAATAGCCACCCTTTGCCTTGATGACAGCTTTGCACACTCGCAAAGCACCTCCACACCATAACACCTCCTCATCCATGCATTACAGTGGGAAATACACATGCGGAGATCATCCGTTCACCCACACTGCGTCTCACAAAGACACGGCGGTTGAAAACAACTTGGTCTTTTACCAAATAGTGCTATCTTCCATATATCCCACCCCAGCTTGTCACAGCACAACTGATTGGCTCAAACGGTTTAAGAAGGAAAGAAATTCCACAAATTAACTTTCAACAAGGCACACCTGTTAATTTAAATGCATTACAGGTGACTGCCTCATGAAGCTGGTCGGGAGAATGCCAAGAATGTGCAAAGCCGTCATCAAGGCAAAGGGTGGCTATTTGAAGAACTTCAAATATAAAATATACTTTGATTTGTTTAACAATTTTTTGGTTACTACAAGATTCCATATGTGTTATTTCATTGTTTTGATGTATTCACTATTATTCTGCAATGTAGAAAATAGTTAAAGTAAAGAAAAACCCTTGAGTGAGTACGTGTTTTAAAACTTTGGACCGGTAGTGTATATTGTGGAGTTGAGTAAACTCAACCCAGGTAGGATGTCGATTAAGGCAGCCCCCCGCACATCTCTGATTCAGAGGGGTTGGGTTAAATATGGAAAACACATTTCAGTTGAATACGTTCAGTTGGACAACTGACTAGGTATCCCCCTTTCCCTTTCCTTTCCCTTATATCTGAACTTTAACATCCTCAAGAGCATTGATTGGATTTTCCAAATAGAATATGTCCCCTAATTCATTTCTTCTTTGCTTGTTTGTTAGAGTTATCTAAGATGTATTATTCAGTTAAGGGGTCACATGTCCCACCGGATGCAATCACAACACACTGCGTGTCCCACACCAAAGAAATCCCTCCTGCAGTATGTGTGTACATCTCATTCGATTATAGCCTAAATGTTGTGTTATAGGGCTTCAGTGGAGGAGTCATTTGGAAGGCCAAGTTGCATAGGCTGACAAATATCACAACAATATATCCCCCAGAATCTGAGGACTAGAGTTGAATCAGAGTTCTATCAGACCATGATAAATGAGCAATACCTTCCATATATTTTATAATACAAAAATGTTGTTCCACAAAAAGAGTGCCTTTTGCATCCCTTTGATATATAGAAAGTGTGGACCAATATTGAATTGTAGCCCCCAGAATCTGCGGATTGAGAAATTAATCAGAGTTGTATCAGACCTTGAGTAATACCTTCTATATCTTTGATAATTAAAAAAATACTGAATGTTCCCACCCAATGATCAAAACACACCTCAAACACAACAGCAGACAGGTCTCAGGTCAGAGGGCTGGTCATCGGGTTGTGTCAGATGTATGGGTCATTTCTGAAGATTATTATTTATTTAATGTATTTAGTTATTCATTCATTTACGTCTGTCCCTCATTTGAAGGTCAACCCCAACACTGAACTCTCATTTTAATACGGTGAAACTATTCCTTTTTTATTTTTTGAACATCTAATAGTCAGCTGGTGAGCTGGTTCTAATCTTTTTGGCAAGTTCCTGGAGTTTTGTGTTGAAAAACTGAGTGGGTCGAGCATAACCAGGGCCTGACCTTGCCATTCTGCCGCCATAGGCGAGACCCCCCCCCCCCCCCCCCTCCAAAACTAGAATAGTCCCAGTAAACAAAATTACATAAAAAATACGTAGAAGTTGGGTTCAATTTAGGTTCTGAATTAAAGGTGAAAAGGTATTTTCCGTATGTTTAAAATACATATTTTCCAGGACATTGAAAAGGCATCTTTTCCAGACATTGAAAAATACATATTTTCCAGGACATTGAAAAGGCATCTTTTCCAGACATTGAAAAATACGTCTTTTCCAGACGCTGAAATCAGGTAAATTTTCGGTTCTGAATGAAAGCTGAAAATACTTATTTTCCTGATGCTGAAAATATGTATTTTACAGATGTTGAAAATTTGTATTTTCCAGATGTTGAAATCAGGGAACTTTTTGGTTTTGAATGAAAGTTGAAAATAAGTATTTTATAGACATCTATGTTTGGGCCAAATCAAGGCTGGTCCAGACCGGACAAAATCTGAACCAAACATAGACGTCTATGATTGGTTCGGATTTGGTCCGGACTGAACCAAAAACCAATGTCCGTGGATGTGGAAATCAAGACCGGTCCGGAACTGCAACAAAAAAAAGATGTCCAAAAGGCGTTGGCGTCGGTCCATGCTTACTGAGGTGTAGCCTACAATGTTGCCTGAAATTTAATTTTATGAATGCCCATCTATGTGGTAAGCCTACTGTTTGTAAAACACCCCAAAAAATGACATCCAGACAGGACCAAAAAAGACGTCCAAAAGATGTTGGCTCGTGCTTACTGGGGTGTAGCCTACCATGTCAGACAGCAATAGAATTGTATGATTCCCGATCCACTCGGAAGGCCAACTGTTTATAAAACAGGCTATTGCACTGGCTTTATTAGTCTTGATTCATGTGACTAATCAATTTGGCTATTTAAGCTCTGAATATTAGTTACCTGAGCTGACAAGGTAGAAATCTGTTGTTGTGCCTCTGAACAAGGCAGTTAACCCACTATCCCCCAGTAGGCTGTCATTGTAAATAAGAATTTGCTCGGAACTGACTTGCCTAGTTAAATGAAGGTTGAATAAATAAATGTGATGCTATCACAAGCCTATTTGCAGTGTTTACACAAGTATTTCATTTTATCGCTGTGATCAGCTTGTCAAAATTGTACGGATACAAACTTGAAACCACTGATCATGACAATGGGGTGAAACACCTGGAAAGCAGTTGTGATTGTCTATTTGATTATCTGATTGAGTGCCATTTAGGTTAGGCTATTTGATGGGAGAAACCTGCATGATGTAAAAAGTGTCCGTCTCATTACATAGTCATACATTTTATCTACAGCCAGTAGCCAGTAGGCTAGAGAAAAGGTCACATACTCTTTCTACCATGTCCTATATCTGCTACATTATTTATGTAAGATCATTGTTTTGCGCTGCAGAGATGCATCTCTCCAATAGCACCCTGGAGAGGCGCGCCAGGAATGGACAAGCAAAAACATTGGGCGCCCCTGCATTATCAAAGGGCGG